>NW_026542594.1:131956290-133254601 GCF_028750875.1 Macrosteles quadrilineatus | reverse complement strand
GCATCAATGGGACTCTGCCAAGCAGGTGTTATAACCAACCAACTGTAATAGAATATCATAAAAAACAACCTACTCACATCTGTTAGTGTGTCTTTTTAGGAAACATTAAGGGTTCTACCTGGTCAATTCAAGATGGTGGCTAAACATGCTAATGTTCCTGAACATGCCTCTACAGTAAATTGGTAAATTAATAAGTCGAATTCCAGAGGCTAAAAAAGTTTTATTGTCCTCATTCAACAGCATTCCACAGGTACAAAACGTTACTGAACGAATGGCTGAATAATTCGTTGTTCCTTGGATTGTATTCTTTTCTTAATGAATATTTCCAGTACTATGGTGATAAATGACAGAAAAATACCTGAAATTACACAAAATTATATAAGAAAAATAGTAGGGCAGGACGGCATTTTATAAGCTTGCAGTAAATAAAAAAAAAACTACGTATAAACAAGAGCTGATCAGATAGATACGTTTTATAATTTTTTTTTCAGAATTTATTTTACAATTTGTTTATTTCAAGTAATTATAATAATGTTCTCATCTTTGACTATTGATAGAGACTTCTCCGTTCCCTTGTTAAAGCTGTAGCCAGTTTTATAGAATAAATTAAATGCATTTGAAGTGAGCCACCATTTTATACCGTCTCTACAACCACAATATAATCGTCTCTAATGTTAAATAATGATTTCTGATGTGAATTAACCAGCTGTTAAACTGTGGTCAATTCACATTTAAAACTGTAATCAAAATAGGTAATCAGTAATAATCATGAATACTACAACAGAAACGTTATGGATCATAAACATAAAGAAATGAAATAATGCTACTGGCCTTAAAGTAAAAATTATTTAACATTGCCTAAATGGAACTGTCTAACCATGTTAATGTGTAGGCTATTAGTAATAGTTGTTCTGTCTTTGCTTTGCCACGGGAAGAGAACGCAGAGAAGATAATGGCGATTCTTCACCGCTTTGTCCAATGCAAACTGTTGGTTTATTAAGCGCTTGTTCTTAATGTAAATTGATTTGATCAATGTCCAAGTCACAAGAAAAATACTTAACAGATGAGTTTTTCCTCAGTTGGAACACAAGGCTCCGTTCAAACTCTATGGTTCTTGTGTCGCTTAATTATATACACAACATTTGTCTGCAACATCAATTGCAGTGTTTTTACAATAATATAATACTGAACTAATAAGTAAACAATTGAAACATAATTAATCATAAGAAAAATGTAGGCTACTGTCACTTCTCTTGATGCAATATAGAAATCTATGACAGAATCAGAATAAAAAGGTTAACACAAGGAAAAGTAAACAAACTAAAACAAAAACAAATCTAACAGCTGAGGAATCTTCAGTTAAATGTGATTAAATACAGCCCTTTAATTGATTCCTGCCCTTAGGTGAGGGTTTATTGAAAAACTGATGTTTTTGGGGAGGTTTTACATCAAGACCTTTCATTCAAGTATACAGTTGACAGGTGTGCGGCTTATGGTGTTTTCAAAAGTGCAGATCCTTCTTGGCTTTATATGTAGGATTATTCGGGCCGGTTACATTATAGTTATTTTTTTTATGATCCATACCGCTTTCTGTTCTAATATTTGTGACGATACTTGATCTTTAAAGGCACTCTCCAGGAATGAAAAACAAAGGCTAGGTGGGCAAAGGCCAAAAGCTAATTGCATTTAATTACCGTACCATTTGATACTTCGTTGGATCATAAGCTTTGAAATAACGCCTCAATCATATAAATTGTCTAAACTTTTAGGTGACAAAGGGATTTTAAGGAGACAGCCCTTATTGTATTAAGTATAGATATGTTTAGCTTTTTTCTTCGTTACCAAGTAACAACAAGAAGAAAGAGCCCTGCATATCGTCCAGGTTGACTGTGTGGTTGTTGACCTCTGAGGCGTACAAGTTGCCCCAACATCTGTCTCGGGAAGGTAGATAGTCTACCATCCACTTGCGTACCAACCCCAGGCGGTGCATCTTGCCTATCCTGACCATGGAACAAACATAACAGAGGTATATAATTCACCGTGGTAAAAATACATGTCCTAATTTTAATTTGATAATAACTATGGCTGTTTTGCTCAAAGTTATTCAGAAAATCAGAAATCAGAAACTGCAGCCATGCTTATGGAAAATACAGCCATGTTAATGTAACATTATGTGGTTGGGCCCCACGTTTTGGAAAATATACTCTACTACTACGGTTGATGCTGTTCTTTAAACAAATATTTGTTGGGTTGGGAAATCTCTATTAATATTGAAACCACTGCTTATCCCTATTCAGCTTTCAACATATATAAAGAAAACTTACTCTTTATTGAAAAGTTCTAAATAAGGATTGTCTCTAGACATAACCATTCCAAGCTTTTCTTGCATAAATTCTTCATTTCCTGAAACAAGAATAACATTTAACATTACAGTTCCTTAATAATGCTACACTTAAAGTAATGTACTTTAAAACTAGATATTGCTCAGCCAGTGAAAGGGATGAGGGATGAGTTGAAGAAGGCACTCAACATTTCCAGCTACAGCTTTATCCCAGCAACTTGCCTGAATGTCATTGACTGGCAAACAACAACAGTTCACCAATACTGACTAGACTGGGTTATCTACCAGCTGGGATGGTAGTAATTTTAGAAAATGTCAAGCTCCAAAGAAGCAAGGAGGAATTAGATGCAAGACAGCTATTTACAGTAGATAACAAAGTGAATTACCAATCATGTAACAGCTTTTAAATGTTGTACAGAATGACAATCTCTACATTATTTAAGAATGATGTTTGCTTTAAAGTATTGACATTGACACATAATTAATTCGTAAATTATAATGTCACGCTTACCTAATGAAAAATCACATGTGTTGGTTGTCAAGAACTGGTTCTTCATGAGGTACAAGAGCCTAGTTTTGCTTTGAATGTAAGCATGACGACCACTGCGAACAGCTTCGATCACTTCTGGGGTCATGCTTTGATGGATCTTAGCTCTGTTATACACTTCTTGAAGCAAGGGATCCTCAGCTGTCTACAAAACCAATCTGGTAAAAGTAGTGTTTGGGGGAGAATCATTTTATAACTTTCATATCTATTAACAAAAATTAACTCTAGTTGGCAGCACATTTACTTAAGGCAAGTTGATCTATTTTGTTTTTAAGAAAAAGTACTTAGCTTAGGAATAGGAACATTAAAGAAGTAAGAATGAATCGCCAACAAAGTCATCAGAAGTAATTCTAGGCCGTTTGGAAAAAAAGGTCACAACATCTAACCTGCTATTTTACCCCCTCCAAGATGATATAATTATAGTTTTTGTAGAAAGCGATAAACTAACTAAATTCATCTTGACACTTCAAACAGTGCCAGTCTTGAGACTGCCTTTTACACTACTTTCTTCTGAAGAAGCCAATTGGAGTGGCAAAATATCAAGTTAAAAGTGCAGAGTTTTTGGGTCCAATCTACTGACTGAACTCTTATCTGAGGCAAGTTAGTTGCAAGATGCAAATGTTGTCCTCATTCCTTAATGATTCATCTAATAAGCTGGTTGGCAATTATAGCCATAGAATATATCTTACATAAGCTTAGAAATCAACTCATAATTTCTAGCATTACATTTGTCCAGATGAAATTTTTCCACTTGGCAATACAGTTTTAAAATCTAACTAAAAGTTACTTAAAAGTCTTACTAAAAGTAGTCGCAGAAATATCTTCTAATGAAACATGGAATGTGACTAAAATCTGCTGGATAAAAATCTATTACCTAGTAGGCTAGTTATAATAGTGAATATTTGACGGATTAAGCTCAACATGTCACTTGATGCTCTTATATTTTTGTCCTCTACATTAACTTAGTTTGCTTTTACTTACCATCAGCTGAGATTTGATATAAGAAAGATCTGGAATACCCCATGTCAGAAAATCTTTGCGGAGCAACAAATCATGAACATTGGTGATTAGTTTGTCCATTTTTGGGAAAGTCAAGAAGGCCACTAGATTGCCACAGTAGGTTGTGACAACAACTAGTACCACGATCCACCACGTGCCGATGATGAGGCGACCGCTGTCAGCCAATGGGAGGTGAGCACCACCTGCAAGCCATAGAGCTCATAAAACTCTTGTAACAGTTCCAACCTAAAGGTGAGTAAGCGTAGCAAACAAACTTCAACCAAGACGTGATTGAGCCATGCGAATGAGCCTTGTACGTGATGCCAATTACTTGAGTTTTTTGTTATCAAAATTTCCTCCATTTTCCCTGATACACAGCCAAGTTTGTTTGCACGTTGCACCAACAGTAACTTTAAAAGACAACATTCCTCTGACTAGCACATCTGTGTCCATTATCCGATTGTGAATTTCCTGATTATCGTCAGTCAAAAACCACAACAGAACATGTTGTTATGACTGATTCCGAACCTATTGAACAAATTTTTAGCACAAAATTTCCCGGTCTACTAATAGATGGCAACCTAAATTGGAATGAACATGTGGACAAAATCATATCAAAAATTAATTCAGGTTGATGTGCCTTGAGAAAAATGGCAGATTTATGTAGTAAATCAACACTCAAACTAATATACCAACTATTCCTATATACATTCCCATTTGGCATCTGTCTTTATAGCTCCACCAAACAAGAAAATCTTCATACAATTCAAAAATTACAAAAAAAAGCTATTTGGATCATTAAAAATCTTCATCAAGAAGTATCCTGTAGAGAGCATTTAAAAAATCTTCAAATAATTACAGTTTATGGACAATATATTTTTGATACAATTATGGTTTACAAAACTTTGAATTCAAGCAAGCCATTAATAAACCATCCAACTCACCCATACAATACCAGAAATAAATCGGAAATCATACCCACTCATCCCAGATTGCAACTCTACAAAAAAAAACCATCACATGCAGAAGCTAAGTTTTTTAGAACTTTACCTAAAGAAATAAAGAAAGAAAAAAAATTTAATAAATTTAAAAAAGTTAAAAAATTATATTACATCAAATCCTATTTATTCAATTGAGGAGTATAACAAGTTGTAAATATGTATAAGCCCTGTTAGCTATAAGGAAATGACACTATTCCATTGCATGATTACTCATGTACACATTATGAATAATCTTATAAAAATATAGGGCATTTGCCAGGAATTATTAAGGACTTATTAATTTTGTGATGTTTTATGTGTCTCTATGGACTTATTTATACATTATGAATAAAGATTTATTTGATTTGATTACCATGTCACATACAGTATAGGCCTAGTAGCTTCTTCCCTATAAGGGAAATTCACTAAAACTATCATAAAATATCTGTACAATGTTTCATGGGAATTGAATTTTGTTTTATTTACCAAAAGGGCATACAGTTTGTGGGCCCACCAGTTTCTAAATGAATATCAAATGTTTCAAACTTCATTAGTTGCAATGTGTATAAAATTTACATAAAATAAAAAAAGGAACAAACTCAAACAGTTTTGTCAATAATCCAAAGAATTCAATACGAGCGGCAGTACTTGATCTGCGTGGGAATGGCGTTCCGGTACCTCTCTTTCAAAAAGACAAAAATATTGGCATGAATAGGTACATAAATAGGTTCTAATCACATTAAATAGGTTAAAGTTCCGGCACCTCGTTTTTTACAAATTGAGCACTGACGAGCACCATATTCTTCATTAGTTAAAAATAAAGTTGATAAGTGAGTACTAAGTGTATATATAAGTGTGATATGAGTAAGTGTCTTTTGACAAATTTTTATTACATCTACATCAATTATGTAGTATAAATAATAAATTATTTGAAACCTAATTTAATTATATTTTTTTAGTTCAGCCTTCTGTATACAGTATTATGATATGGACAGTAATGTTTGGCCTACCTTGCTGAAGAAGTGCTCCGTAGACATACCAAAAGCAGTTAGTAATCCTCCCCAGCCCACTGACTTTAGATATACCAAAGTAATCATAATAGGGACTCAGCCTATGGACTAGGTGAAGAATGGGCGCCATCAGACCAATTGAACTCACTATGCACAGCCATGCCTGATACATGGTGCAGAAAGTTATTAAACTAATGTAAAGATCAATGAACGCTGTACTTCAGTATGAATAATTGATACTTAGGTCTAAATGAAACATCTTAACTTTACATTCTTAGGATTCTTATTTTTACTTCAATAATAAATTTGTCTTACATTCTCTGTGTTGACCCATTCAATACCAATACAATTACCATATTGAAAAAGTGAGATCTCAATGATACTCTACTCGCACTAAGATAAAATATTTTATTGATTATTTAATTTAGTTAGCCTTATCCATAGATCAAGTTTACAACTTTTGTTTGTAATAAAAACTGAATCATTAACTTACATCTGAAGTAAATGGAAGAATAAAAAGTAAGGCTCGGCTCAATTCTTTTGGTCTTGATACTAAAAATACATATGTTTCGATGCTCACAGGGTCTGTAAAGTTAACATAGCTTGCCTTGTTTTCTGTGATCGTTAAAGCACATGCCCCAAGGAAAATCTGAAATGCATACAATGATTGATGTTATTGCAAAAAGAATTAAGTGTTATGCTTTTTCAAAAATAGAATATCAATAAAAGTTTACTAACCATTTAGGTGTATTATAAATAATTATGTATATAAATATATCTATACAGGGTGTTCAAAAAGGTAGGGACATAATTTTCCTACTGATTCCTTGGGTCAAAATCAAGAATAAACCCTTTTCCAAAATCCCTTCGTTAACCAGATCTTTGCCATTTTGTATTTTACATAGACATATTTATCTTTGGATTGTTTTAACAGATCTTTAAGACACTTAAAGGTATGTTAAGATAGAAGAGACCAGTGTCATAAAAAATTACTTTGATACAATTCAAAATTTCAAAATGGAAGTAATTTTTTTTTAATTAATTTTTTGGCTCATTTTATGAAAAAATTTTAAAAATACTTTTATTTATAGCCCAGCCAAATTAGACATATGCTCAATGAAAAAATCTTCTAAAGTTGGAAAGTGTTTTAATACCTTTTGGGGGTCCCAAATAAGAGTACGGTGAGTTTGCGACAGATTCTGACGTCTGCTTAAGTTTTTGGAGTCAAAAAACTATGATAATTTTGCACCTTTTACTTTCTCCCCCTATACCCATAGTATATGGAGAAAGTATTGTTTTCGTCAAAATTTTCGAGTTTGAGTTTTGAGTGGATATAATCGTTTTGGGTCCCCCTGGACCCAAAAAAGTGGTTTTAGAAGTGATGTCTGTGTGTGTGTGTGTGTGTGTGTGTGTGCGTGTGTGTGTCTGTGTGTCTGGATGTGTACAGAGCTAGGGACTACACCTGTGGTCCGATTTCAATGAAATTTGGTATGTAGGTTCTAATCCGTGGTATCTCCAGGTGTTTTTTTCATTTTTTTGAAATTTTGATTTTTTATGAGGATTTTCCCATAAAAACCCATAAAAAACAGGAAAAATCGGATTTTCTCAAAAATGGCCCGAACAATTTTTATAAAAATTTAGTATGTTGTAGCCCTTTAAAGTCTGAACAAAATGGTACAAATCCCATTTCTGTAAAAATTATGGTTCAAAAGTTATGGTAAATTATGTTATTTTCCCATAAAAACCCCATAAAATAACAAAAAATAGGATTTTAGACAAAAATCCGGTTTTGATTTAACAGAGTATGTTATGATCCTTTCAATTTTGATAGTTTTCGTCATTTTTTAGAAAATGTTATTTTTAATGGGGATTTTCCCATAAAACCCCATAAAAAACTGGAAAAATAGGATTTTCTCAAAAATGGCCCGAACGATTTTTATAAAAATTTAGTATGTTATAGTCCTTTATATTCTGAACAAAATGGTACAAATCCCATTTCTGTAAAAATTACGGTTCAAAAGTTATGGTGGATTATGTTATTTTCCCATAAAAATCCCCATAAAATAACGGAAAATCGGATTTTCCCTAAATTGGCTAGAACAATTTTGATAAAAATTTAGTATGTTATAGTCCTTTAAATTCTGAAGAAAATTTTACAAATCCCATTTCCGTATATTTACACTTACCGCTTACACATGAGAAAGGTTGTTGACAATCTTATGGGAGAAAGTATGTGTCAGAATGCTGATACCGTTTATTTTAGTTTTTTACTTATAACTTTTAAATTATGAATCCTACGGAAATAGCTGTGCATATGTTTCTTTAAGTGCATTAAATCATTGACTATGGGATACAAAATCATATTTTTTCATTTTTTATTTTATAATTTAAATTCACTTATGTTTTTTCCTTTAAATATTTGTGTACAAATTCTGTAAATTCTTTGTTGGAATAAAGATATAATTTATTCATTCATTCAATTATGCGTCGATTGGTGTTAAATAGGTCAAAATCGGATGAGCCGTTCAGCCGCTGTAGCATTTCAAAGTTTGTGGTATAGTTGTTGTGGCGTATAGGTAGGAATGGTCAGTCTTTATTTATGTAATTTTTAAACATGTCGGTAGCGAACGTGTTATGCTACTCAGGTTTGTCTCTTTGTACAACTAAAATCGTGATAATTCAATTATTCTTTATTTGATCTTTTTGAACTTGGTATCATTTGATAAGAAATGTTAAATGCTAAATAAAAGTGTTCTTGAAATTTATTCATAAAATCTTCAAATTTTTAATAATTGATATATAACAATTAAAATGGCCACAGCCAATACAATTATTTGTTAATACAATTTGGAAAGTTTAAATTGTATTAACATAATTTTTTTCTAACACAGGTCTTCTACTATATTAACATACAAATCAAGTTTCATAAAGATAGGTTAAAACAACCAAAGATAAACATGTTTAGGTAAAAAATACAAAATGGCAGATATCGGGTTAACAAAGAGATTTTATAACAAGTTTTATTCTTGATTTTCTCTTTTAATTTGGCCCAAAGAATCACTACATAAATTATGTCCCCACCTATTTTAAACATTCTGTATATATTATATGTGTGCAATAAACTATTCATATCTATGAAGTTTTATAATAAAATGCATATTCATTGTTTTTACACACTTTAAAAAAAGTACCTGGGGACCGAGCTTTGCTCGGGAAAATCGTTAGTTTACTCTGAAAGCAGTCTTAGTATTGCAGATACATTAATCAATTCCCACAATCCACAATGCTCGCATTGACTACTTCCTTCACAACTCCCTACGTCGTGGACCTGTTTCCCTCCCTTCCCATAGCATTTTAGGATTGCAGATATATTAATCTAATCATCATAAACAGCTCCCACACTACGGACAGCTCAACTTGACTACTTCCTTCACCACTTCCTACGTCGTGGGCCTGTTTCCCTCCCTTCCCATAGCACTTGAGGATTTCAGATACCTTAATATAATCGTCATAAACAGTTCCCACACTACGGACAGCTCGATTTGTCTATTTCCTTCACCACTTCCTACGTCGCGGGCCTGTTTCCCTCCCTTCCCATAGCACTTGAGGATTTCAGATACCTTAATATAATCATCATAAACAGCTCCCACACTACGGACAGCTCGCCTTGTCTACTTCCTTCACCACTTCCTACGTTGCGGGCCTGTTTCCCTCCTTTCCCATAGCACTTGAGGATTTCAGATACCTTAATATAATCGTCATAAACAGTTCCCACACTGCCTTTACTACTTGCGTCACCATTACCTACGTCGTTGAGCTGTTTCCTTCCCTTCTTTTAGCATATTTAAGTATCGCAGATACATTTTTTCAACTGCCACAAATGGCTCCCACACTCCACACTGCTCGCCTTTACTACTTCCTTCACCACTTCCACGTCGCGGACCTGTTCCTCTCCCTTTCCATAGTATTTTAGTATTTTAGATACATAATCCAACTGCCGCAGATGCTTTTCACACTCCGCAATGCTAACCTTAACTACAATGTATCGAGTAATCTTCAGTACGGTATAATCTTTGCTCAATAGTAACAACTGATGTTTTTCCTTTTGTACTGTTTGTAATTTGCTAGTCTAATGTGGGCAGATCACTTTTTATGAACACATGTTACAACTTACAAGTCTTTTGTTTACTTTTTCCTTGATATTCAATTCAACCAACATGGTACTTAGCAACCCATAAGACTATTGTTAAAAAATATGACTTTCAGTTTCATTTTTCAACGTAATTAGATTTTTGTTGGCAGTTCTAACTGCAGTAAACTCGTTTTTAGGCCAAAAATGAACTATTTACAAGATTTGAAGAAAATCGTCGGAGCCGTTTTCGAGATCTTTCTGCAAGCAAGAAAGCAAGCAAGCAAGCATACATACATACATACAAGCAAACATTGCTTGTATAAGAGTATAGGATAGGATAACCCAGAAAGAATCAATCATACCTTTTTCTGTTTAACAAAGCTTAATATCACATCTTGGATTTCAATCATGGCCGCAGAATCTTCTTTGTGATCAAATTTCTGAAAATATTTTAAGATAACATCAGCTTTTATAAGTAAAGTTTGATTATGCCATCTATCGTCCGATAAAAATTTTACCAGTGATCTATAAGGTTTTAGAAATATTGTTAAATAAACAGGTATTGTATTACTTTAATAATAGGTGTAGCTGTTTTGTAGTTTGTTCATTTGATACCTTTTTTACAATAATTTATGCAAGATATCATCTTTATTCATGAATGATGCTTACAATATTTTTCCTAAAATCCCCACCTAAAATTTTGTATAGAATAAAAAAATCAAAAGAAATTCACACAAGAACTTTTACAGTAATAATGAAATTGGTTAAATAAATGTTGGTAGAGAGAAAGATTGTTTTTACTTCTCTTGACTTTTTTATGTTAGATGCTAGTACTGTACATACCATTGTTTCTGATCACAATGCAATTATTTGTAAAACACTACTACAAGGTTCAAAGAATAAGAGTAACTGTAAAAATAGCTTAGTCTCACGTATTATTTCAGATCATGCATGTCAAGGTTTCAAGGGAGATCTAAAATGCTACAATTGGCTTAATATATATTCAGAAATTGACATAAATACTATGGTTAACAATTTTCATACCAATTTTATGGGGTTAGTTGATAGAAATTTTCCGTTAAAGACATTTAAGTAATGTAAAGCTAAATCAGATAATAAGCAACAGGATCATAAAAATTTAAAGAATCCTTTAAATCACTCAGTAAAACATATAAACAGAAAATTAAGAAAGCCAAAATTGAATACAGTAATAGTTTAATATCCAAAAGTAAAAATAAAACAAAGGCTGTGTGGTCGCTTGTTAAAAAACAATCCAACCATTCGAGGATGTCCTCAGAAATTTCAGAACTTACAGCTGAGGGATTCAATAAGTTTTTTATATCAAGTGTCAACAAAATTGCAAAAAACATACGGGTAAATCATCATGAACCTGATTTCACTTTTTTTTTAAATAGAAACGAGACAGCATATTTTTTAGTTTAGATTTGTGTCGGTTGAAGAAGTTTTTAAAACTATTAATAACTTACGTACAAGTAAATGTTTGGATATCTATGGATTGAATTCAATTATTCTTAAACATGCTTCTTTTAGTATTTGTGAAGTACTGACCACAATATTTAATAAGATGATAGAAAAGGTTGTATACCCAACAGTACTTAAAAAAATTAAAGTGGTTCCAGTTCCCAAGAAAAATAATGATAGTTATGAAAGCTTCAGACCAATATCAATTGTACCAACCATATCAAAGTTGTTTGAATTACTAATGTATAAGTGTATGAATACTTTGAAAGTAATAAAATGTTTACTGATAGGCAGTTTGGGTTTCGCTCTGGGAAGAGCACAAATGATGCTGTTTAGTTATAGATGTAGTTAAAAATATAGAGAACAAAAGATTGGTTTGCTTTCGCTCTTTTGACATGTCAAAAGCATTTGATACTGTTAATCACAACATATTAATACACAAATTAAAATTGTATGGTTTTCAAGACAATTCAATTAAACTTATCAATTCGTATTTAAAAAATAGAGAACAATTTGTTAGTTTCCAAAATGAGTTATCTCTTGGAAAAAATATAGACGTTGGTGTTCCTCAGGGATCTTCTTTAGGGCCACTGCTATTTAATATCTATATCAATGATCTGCCGTACAATTTGATAGGTGAAAAAATTAATAGTTTTCTTTACGCTGATGACCTAGGCTTGAATGTTTGTTCTGAATCTAGAGATCAAATGAATCACATCCTGCAAAATGCTACGGATCTGATTTATCAGTGGTGTTATGCAAATAGATTATGCCATAAATCTAAATAAATTGCCAGATTTAGAAATTTGTTTCTCAAATAGGCAACCCCTATTAAATGAGGTAAAATCTTTAATATTTCTTGGAATTAATTTAAGTTAAATGCAAAACTAGATTGGAAGGATCACATTGACATAACCTCAACCAAAATGTGGAAAGGTGTATACTGCTTAAGAAGATTAAAAGGTTGTGTAACACAAGAAATTTTTGATAACAGTGTATTATGCGTGATACATAGTCTATTGAGTTACGGAATATTCGTGTGGGGTTTCCAATCATATACCAAACAGTTATTTAAATTGCAAAAAAGAGTGATAAGGCTTGTAAGTGGTGTACACTCTAGAACTCACTGTAAACCTATATTTAAACATTTCAAAATTTTAATTTTGCCTGCAATATATATTCTTCAAGTTCTGTTGTATGTAAAAAAAAAACATTTAGAAATGTTCTCAGAAAATTCAAATAGACATAATTATGAAACCAGATTTAAAAACAACTTACAAACAGTGCTTTGTAAATACTCAAAGAGTCAAACAAACATTCAATACATGGCAGCAAAATTGTTTAATAATTTATCAGTGGAGTCTCGGGAGTTGTCCTTGAACACTTTCAAATAAAAAATGAAAACATATTTAATAAAAAAATGCCCATATACAGTGGAGGATTTTTTTTACATGTCAAAATATTTCTATTTTATTGTGCCTGTATTTATATATTTTTTTAATACTAGAACTTATTATATTGATTGATTACATGTTTTTGCTGCATTAATAACAGCATTGTGTATTTTATGACGATTGTTAAAGCATTGTGAAATGTCTACAACAATAAATTGATTTGATTTGATTTAGTAATTCCACATATTTGTAATCCATATATACAGGGTTGGGCAAATGTGTGGATACCCCTAGTTAACTTCTAAACGCGTTGCAATAGGAAAACCAAACTCGGCACATATTTACAACATAAGAAATTGCACTTTTTCATCAAAGTTACAAATTTGCCCCAGCCCCCAAAATGGGGTATTTTGGGGGCAGCCCCAAATTTTCAAATGTAAACACCTATCATGTGACCCATCATTTTAAAGGGTTTATCAAGGGAAATTGAATGGCGCAAACCAGAGGTCAATATCCCACGCCTAATCAAAATGGCAGCCATTTTAATTATTTAAGATGAGCAATCATGATAAAGTCTAGACACCCCCAGTTAACTTTAAAAATTAAATATTTTAATACTGACCAAAAGGTGAATTCTCTTTTTTCATAAAGGTATGCTGAGTTCAGTTTTCCTGCTATAAACTGTTAAAAAATTAATAGGGGATATTCCAAAATGACTGCCATTTTGATTAGGGGTGCGATATTGACCTCTAGTTTGCGCCATTTAATTTGTCTTGAGAAACCATTTAAAATGAGGGGTCACATGATAGGTGTTTACTTTTAAAAATTTGGGGCTGCCCCCAAAATACCCCATTTTGGGGGCCGGGTACAAGTTCTAACTTAAATGAAAAAGTGCATTTTTTTATGTTGTAAACATGTGCCAAGTTTGGTTTTCCCACTGCCGCACGTTATAAAGTTAACTGGGGGTGTCCAGACTTTATCATGATTGCTCATGTTAAATTAAAATGGCTGCCATTTTGATTAGGCGTGCGATATTGACCTCTGGTTTGCGCCATTCAATTTCCCTTGATAAACCCTTTAAAATGATGGGTCACATGATAGGTGTTTACATTTGAAAATTTGGGGCTGCCCCCAAAATACCCCATTTTGGGGGCTGGGGCAAATTTGTAACTTTGATGAAAAAGTGCAATTTCTTATGTTGTAAATATGTGTCGAGTTAGGTTTTTGTAATATATTATATTATATCACATTACCTGGCTCTTACAATTATCTGAAACATCTGTTAAATGTTTATGTTTACATTTTTCTATGATAATAATATACAGTTTTGTTCTAACATTTTACAATAGACAATAGACAATAGACAAAATCTTTATTGAAATATTCCTAGAGAACATTCATGCGTCAGGTACATAAAATGTACAGTATGTACGTAAACTATTACAGTAATTTGCAATTACAATTAGAAATTTTTTCTTCTTTTTCTTCTTTTTTTCATGGTAGCTTATTGTTTAAGAATTCATCCTCAGAGTAGAACAGCCGGTCCATAAGCCATGTTGTCAGGTGCTTCTTGAGCAGATTGGGTTGTTCTCTCTTGAGGTGCTCTGGTAGGTTGTTAAAGTACAGAGCACCTTTGTAGGATGGTTTCTTCTCGTACAGACTCAGATGGTGTTGTGGGAGGGAAAAATTGACGGCATGTCGTGTGTTGTGCTGGTGTATGTCTCTGTGTCTTGGCTGGGCTGTTTTAGTGGTGTGGATAATGACTTCTCTTATGTAGAGTGAAATTGATGTGAGAATTTTATATTTATTAAACCCTTGTTTACAATGACTTTTATTACTGAAATATGTTTTAGTGGCGACGAGTACGGGATTTGTTAATGACTCATACACTTTTCTACAGGATAAACATTGAAATTAACATATTATCATGACTGAAGACCTTTCAACAATTTTATCAACGTTTGTTCAACAACAGGCTATGCTTTTGAACAAGTTTAATGAAATCATACAAACCCATGCACAGAACCCAAAACCTTCAACACCCCAGAACGGAATCACATCATTCAATTTTGATTCATTTGATGAAAATCTTGAAGATTTCAATTCATATAGACAACGACTTGAAAATTACTTTCATTTGAAAAACATTACTGGAAACGAAGATGAAGTACAACAAATCAAAGCAAGAATATTGATCAATTGTATTGGACCAAAATATTATCAGCTACTAGGTAGTCTTGTATCTCCAAACCTACCATCAAACAAAAGCTACGACGAATTGATTAAAATAGCTGAAAAACATTTTTGTCCAAAACCCAATGTTTTTGTGCAACAACATACTTTTCTATCACGTGTTCAATGTCCGACAGAGTCCATATCTGAGTTTGTAACTGCACTAAGAAGACTTACATTCACATGCAATTTCAACTGCCCTTCTTGTGAATCTTCAGTAGTCGATTTGTTTTTACGTGCACAATTCATTCGAGGATTACGAGATGAAACAATCAGTGAAAAGATTCTTCAGCATCCAGAATTGACTTTTGAAGGTGCGTATGAACAGGCTCTGACTCTTGAAGCATCAAAAAAAGGTTGCAAAACATTTCATGAAACTGATTCAATAAATAAAGTTTCTAGAGTTTTTCGTACAAAAAACTATGATTGTAATAACACATCAGCAAAACAAAGTCAAAATAATCGTAAGAAGTTTTATGAGCGCCTTGGAATTGCAGGACTATGTGTGCGTTGTGGTGAGAATAACCACATGGCAAAATCGTGCGACAGGGACATTAACACCTTATTTTGTAGTTTATGCCATAACCATGGTCATATCTCAAAAGTTTGCATATCAACCTTAACAAAATCAAGTCATCGCAAGGTAAATACCATAGTTCAAGAAGACATAGAACATGATGAGTTTTCTATTGGAAGAATCAACATCGACAACATTAAAAAACAGTTACTGGTGAAATCTTTAAACCTCTGGGTGTTGCCAAAGTTGAGGTTTGGTACAATAACAAATCTACAAACCTGAACTTCTTTGTTGTGGATAACATTATTAATCCATTACTAGGTCGAGATTGGTTACAAAAACTGAAAATTCCCTTAGATTCTCAACTATCCACTTCCACCCTAGCTCCTCCACCATTGAAGCCTGCTGTAACTTGCTCTTTGCCACCTCCACCACCGTCTGTCAAACCTGTGAGCTACGGTTACTCCGCAGTTCCAGTTCAACTAATAACCTACGAAATGCCATTGAGACCAGTAACTTACACACCACCCGCCTCAGCTGTCTTCTACGAGTACTCTTACCCAGCTGTGAAACCTGTAGTGCCGAAATTTCTCAAAACACCGATTGTACCACTGAAACCAGTCCAGTACATGACCACACCCCACTTTGAACATTCTACTCCAACCCCACTGAAGACTCTCAAGTATTCAAAAACAGTGCCTGCAGTGAGCTATGAATACTTACCTCCGCCCAGTGTGTACTTAACTCCTTCCGCCCCGACAGTGAGTTACAAGAGTAGTAGGGAAAAGCCGGTTCTGGATCAACCCCGACAGACCAGGGATTCTCATCTGTTTACTCTTCCACTCATCGAAAAGCCGTTTCTGGACCAGCCCCCCAACAGACCAGAGATTTGCCCATTTTCAAGTTCGGCTGGTAGTAGTATATATATGTGCGTCCTACTTCGGGATCCAATATGGGCTCTTATGGGAATACCTCCCCACACCCTGGCTGTCGTTAGTGAAGAGGCTAGTCCTCTTCATGCCCTTGGTTGCTTCTTCCAGTATTATAAGAGAACGTGTATCGAAAAAGCACTGCTGCTTCTCATCCCTTTTTTGTGTATGCCCAGACTCTATATAGGACAACACTCGCCCGTGAAAATGGATGATGTGTATTTAGAAGCGTGCCAGTCCATGGACAGCAATACTTCGTTTTCCAACGCCTCTTCAGAAAACGCAGTTTTCACTGCGACCCCAGAAAGCGTGGTTTTCACCGCGACACCTGAAAGCGTGGTTTTCACCGCGACCCCAGAAAGCATGGTTATCACCGTGTCACCTCTGCCTGTTGATTCGGATGACGACATGAGATCGTTTGAGCTCACCGACGAGGAAGCCGGTTCTGACGTTTCTCCAATAGTCGGTTCTAGCTTACCCGTTGACACTAAGGTGCAGTGTCCAATCTGCGGTGTACGTGTATCGAAGCCCTACTTAGGAAGACACAAGAAAACCAAGAAATGCTCTAACACCGCAAGCGCACAAGAGACAAGAGCTGATATGGCGGTTGTTCAAGCTACTCCTCAAGAGAAGAGTTCACGTTACAGTGTGAAGGTAGCTTGTGACCGATGTGGAGATAGTGTGTCTGTTGCAAATCTTAAACGACATCAAAAGTCAAAGAAATGTCTAGCTGCAACACAAGCTAGTGAGCCGGCTTTGGTACCTGACGTTGCCACGGAACCCCGACGTCTGTCTAAGATTGAGTGTGATACTTGCGGTAAGCTTGTTACTACTTCGAACTTGGCCCGACATCAGAAATCAAAACGATGCCGTCCACCTGTGGATGTTCGCGAAAGCACTGCCCCAAAAATGAAGACATGTTTGCTATGTGGAGTGTCTATGCTACCGGTTCAATGGAAGCATCATAAACTGTCGGATCGTCATATTAGCATGCTGAGACAAACTCAAAATATGGCAGGTGTGAGCTCCAGAAATGTTGTATCGATTGCTCCACCTATAAACAATCAACATGCTGTACCTTCCACAAGTGGTGAACCCATGAAACAATATGTGTATCCTCGAGCTGGTTCAACCGATGTGGAGGTGTTTAGGATTTGTATCAAACCTGTAAAAGTGTCAGAATGGTCTCAGCATTCCAAACACCATCTTCGTCCTGAAAAGCCTCAAAAGTCTAGTTTGGATATTAGGCGATTGGTCAAGAGATATCCGAAGGTTAAAAGGAGTGTTAATGTACCACACCCGATTATGAACAATGTTGATCTGAATGCTATGATGAGAAAACCTACTAGACCGCAGAGACCTGACAAATTCCTTCGTATGACCCCTCAGAGCCCACTCCCATCGACATCAGTTGATGTTCCAAATGTTGTGGAGGAAATTACACATCAAAATCTCATTGATGCATTGGATGACATGCTAAAATATACTGATTTCGTGACAGACGAACAGTTTGCAGAAGCTATTGAGGATTTTGATTTCGGAATGATTGATGAACCACACTCTGTTGTGAAGAAACCCAGTAGACCTTCTCTTAAGCTCATTATTCCTTCTCCTTCAGAGCTGAATATACCAAACAGTCCTGTTTATCAATCTCCACTCCATATTCCTGACAGCCCGTCCTATAATCCACTATCTCCATTTACCTTTGGGAGCAATCCTCCTGGACTAACCCTTGGGGAAACGTATGAAAGTTCGATTGATTTGGTTGCTCCCCCACCATCTCCAATTAGCCCACTACCACCAACACCGGAAGTTGGTGTAGAGCATGATACTAATGGTGAGGCTGATCGGACACCAGAAGATAACAACGCAGGTGATGATGACAGTGGGTCATTGGAGGTAAGACAAATTGAGACAGCATTTAAGTCAAGACTCAGAACTTTTGTTATCGACAACAAGACTAATGTCAAGGATCCAACTTTGTTTTTGAACATGTGCACAGATTTGGTTGAAGAAAAAATTGAAGAAATGGTTGTGCAAAGCAATATAAAAGTCAACTTTGTCTTTCATGCTGAATTTCAGAGAGTAGCTCAAGACAAGAAAATAAAACAATTGATGAATTTCAAGACTACTAATAAAATTGTGTATCCAACAACAGACATCTCTGAATATTACAATGATGCAAAGGCAAAGATACTTGCAGAGATTGAAGACTTCCAAGCAACTGGCTCTAATTGGACTTTGATGAAGGTCATTGATTTGGAAATCAGAGTAAATAAATACACACCTCTTAAGGGCTCTAGTTACATGAAACTTCCACCGAAGATAGAATCCAAGAAAGCAGTGATAAACATAAATAATAATGACCAGAAATGTTTCCTGTGGTCTATCCTTGCAGCTTTACACCCTGCGAAGGATAATGTTAACAGAGTGAGTATGTATAGAGCTTATGAACATGAACTTGATGATGTTTTCAAAGACATTGAGTTTCCCATGAAATTAGATGACATTACAAAGTTCGAAAAACGTGCCAATATCTCTGTCAATGTTTACACTCTCCATGGAATCGAAAATTCAGTTGTTCCTCTCAGAATCACTAACGAGGAGATGGAAAAACACGTAGACCTGCTCTACTTGAAGTCTGCAGACACAAACCATTATTGTTATATAAAGAATCTATCTAGACTTGTACAATCACAGATATCAAAACATGGTCATATGTTATGGCTGTGTAAACGTTGTCTGTTACACTTTGGATCAAAAGAAGGTTTGGATAGACATAGAGAGGATTGCAGCAGACATGAAAGTATAAAAATAAATCTTCCAGAAGAAGGGACGGTCATCAAATTTAATGATTTCAACAAGTCGATGCGAGTCCCTTTCGTAGTGTATGCAGACTTTGAATGTCTTCTTGAGTCCAACAGAACCATCAAAACTGAACAAACACAAAGCTACCAAAAACATTTGGCTATGAGTTTTGCATATTACATCGTTTCCAAAGATGGAGACTACAAACCTCCTGTCACATACTTTGGTGCAGATGCCGGAAGGGTCTTTGTGGAACAACTTGAGATGGAGTCTGAAAAAATAAGACGTTTGTATTCTAGTGAGGCTATCAAACCTATGGATTTAACGGTAGATGACCAGCGTATTATATCAAACTCAACAACATGCCATATTTGTGAAAAACCCTTAGAAGATGATAGGGTCCTTGATCATGACCATTTGACAGGACAGTTCAGAGGAGTTGCACACAACAAATGCAACATTCTGTACAGAAAACCCAAGTTTATTCCTGTCTTCATTCACAACCTCTCGGGCTACGACACACATTTGTTTATTAAAATGCTGGGTATGAATGATGAGGAAATAGAGGTGATCCCAAACAATGAAGAACGTTACATATCATACACAGTTAAAAGGCAGAACATGATCGAACTGAGGTTTTTGGATTCGTTCAAGTTTATGTCCAGTAGCCTTGATGCACTCACCAAAAATCTTCAGAAAGATCAGTTTACACACACTGCTAAATACTTCAATGAATCCGAGTTGAACCTGGTTTTGAGAAAAGGTATTTACCCATATGATTACATGGACAGTGAGGACAAATATGAGCTAACTCATTTACCTGAACAGGAAGAATTCTACAACATACTCACTAAAACAGATGTTGACCCTAAAGATTATGAACATGCTAAAAGAGTGTGGGATTCATTTAAAATGAAGGATATGAAAGAGTACACATTGATGTACAACAAATCAGATGTCCTCCTACTAGCTGACGTTATGGAGAACTTCCGAAATGTGTGTATGTCAACGTACAAACTAGATCCTGCATGGTTTTTCACAACACCTGGTCTTGCTTGGAGTGCTATGCTAAAAACAACGAACGTTGAACTGGAACTTATTTCAGACTACGATATGCTACTTATGATTGAGAAGGGAATTAGAGGTGGTGTATCACAAAGTTCTAATCGCCACGCTAAAGCCAATAACCCCTACATGAAGGATTACGATTCGAGTAAACCAACTGAGTACCTGGTGTACTTGGATGCAAATAACCTATATGGGTGGGCAATGGTTCAACACATGCCGTACGGAGATTTCAAATGGTGTGATACAAACATTGATGTCACTGAAATCCCTGACGATGCCGAAACGGGGTATATACTTGAAGTGGATTTGGAATATCCTAAAGATACCCACGACTTGCATTCCGATCTTCCTCTTGCCCCGGAGCAGAGAGTACCACCAGGAGGAAAAGAGGTTAAACTGTTGACAACACTTTACGACAAAGAGAAGTATGTTGTTCATTACAGGAATCTCAAGCTGTACCTTAAGCTTGGATTGAAACTGAAGAAGATCCATAGAGTCATTTCCTTTAAGCAATCAAACTGGATAGCTACTTATATTGACCTGAATACTAAACTGAGAACTCAGGCAAAGAACGATTTTGAAAAGGAGTTTTACAAACTGATGAATAATGGTGTGTTTGGGAAGACAATGGAGAACATACGTAACAGAGTGGATGTGCGATTGGCGACAAAGGAAAAACAAATTGTCAAATGGATCGCTCAACCTACATTCAAGGATCGTACAATATTTGCTGAAAATCTCTCTGCTGTGCACATGAAAAGGACAAAACTCCTGTTCAATAAACCCATATATGTTGGCATGAGTGTATTGGATGTTTCGAAGACTCTAATATACGATTTTCACTATAATGTGATTAAATCGAAGTACGGTGACAAAGCACGATTGCAGTATACAGACACCGATTCCTTGAAATATGCCATTGCCACCTCTGACTTTTACCAGGATATGAAAACCATGATAGATTACTTTGATACAAGTGACTACCCTGAGAACAATCCGTATGGGATGCCTAGAGTCAACAAGAAAGTCCTTGGTAAAATGAAAGATGAGCTGAGTGGGAGGATTATGCGAGAACAGATTGCTCTAAGATCTAAGATGTATGCTCATGAAGTCGAGGATGGTAGTGTATGCAAAAAGTCAAAAGGAGTCAAAAAGTAAGTCACAGAGAAGGAAATAACATTTGACGACTACAAAAAATGTTTGTTTGAAGGTTTGGAAACCACTAAAACCATAAACATGATTAGAAGTTTCAGTCACGACCTCTATACCATAGCACTCAATAAAGTAGTGTTGTCGAACCAAGATGATAAACGATACATTTTAGATGATGGAATCCATTCCCTCCCTTGGGGTCACTATTCAATAAACCATTAACTTAGAAATTACTCTTTTGCAATTCCTTTTCATAAAATGAACCCAGGATCTCTTCTCCTTCACCATCGATGATTCTGTATGTTACCGGTGCTGTAGACTGAATGTGAGAAATTGTGAAAATCTCTGTTCGCCAGTTTCGAGCGTACTTGTTGGCAAACGTATCTTTCTTTGCTACTATTCTCACTCGATCGCCAACTCTCAGTTTAGGTCGTGGACGTTTCACTGATCGAAATTGATCGAGGTACAAGCTACGAATTTCTGGTTCGACTTTCACAGTCACATCGACCGGCCTCATGCGAATGGTGGAGTGTACACTTGTGTTGTACTTACTCAACAGACCCTGCAGTATGTCTATCCAACGGAATGACCCCCTAGCTTCAAAATGCACTTTCATTCGTTCATTGAGTGTGCGATTGAACCTTTCAACTATGGAGCTCTTTTCTTCATTCTCCGTATGATACATCTTTATACCATGTTTGGCGAGAAGACATTTAAAATCCTTGTTGACGAACTCTCTACCCTTATCAGTGTGTAATAGGTTAGGTGCTTTGTGACCATTGCCCTTAGCTCTTCGTATGATGGCTTCAAACGCGTTTGTCACTTCGATACCGCTCTTCCTGAGTAATGGTTCAGACCATGCGTACTTTGAAAATGTATCAATCACATTTAGCATATATTTATATCCATCGTTTTCCCGGAAGAACTTGTCCATTATAACCAAGTCAGCTGCCCACAGGTCGTCTATGTAGAGAGTGACGATTTTACGTTTTGGGAACTTTTTTGTTACTGGTCGATGAAGCTCTTGTGCCTCTTCAAATTTGACATCAACGATTCCTGATACAGACGCTTTTGTGAACGTGCTCTTCTCGCGTAAGCATTCAACACATCGGCCTCTTAACCGCCACTTGTTGTTAACCGTCTTGATACGTTCCACATTGGTCGAAGCGGTTTTCCTTTTACACTTGGCACAATAAAATACGTATATCATTTCGAGTTTATAATAAGAGTACTTATAGTGATATAAGCACAACATGAGTGAATTACACAGGCACACAATTCGTCTGTCTGAAGGGCAGAAACGTAAGCTTCGTATCGCCTATAAGAAACGGAGAAGTGCTATAATTGGACTGACGAGTGACGACATAGGTTATAGTGGAACGGACCATATCCTGTTAGACAGTGTCCAGCATAAGGCTATTGAGAAAGCGAGACGAAACCAAACAGGCATTCGGCTGAACCTCAGCTACGACCAGCTATTGAAAAATAAACAGGGAGGCCTCCTGAAAGAAGTGTTGGAATTTGTGGAGGGTGCCGTTCCTGGTGGAAAACGTTTCATCTCACCTGTTGTCAGAAGACACCTAGCACCGATGCTGAAGGAAAGGTTCATTCCATGGTTGAAGCATTTGATTGACAATGAGTTGGACACGATAATAGACAAGGATCCTAAGGGCGCTGGTTTGAAAAGATGTATCAACAGGAAATTGGATGCTTTACTATTACAAAAAAAACGGATAAGCCCCTTAACGCTTGGTGACCTCGAACGATGGGCCAAAGTGTTGGGATTGAAAGGATTTCGAGGTGTTTTCATGCGTGAAGTTTTGCCAGAATCCCCATGGGAAATGGAATGTGGTATTTTGAATCTCGGTGACTTGGACTCGAATGGTACACACTGGACCTGTTATATCAAAATGCATAATGGTAAAAAGCTGTATTTCGATTCATTTGGCAACGCTCCACCACCAATTGAACTTGTGAAGTATTTAGGCGAGCGTGATTTGCTTTATAATGATATGCGAGTACAGGAGTTTGAAGACCCTCCTATTTGCGGTCATCTCTGCCTTGAAGTTCTGAAGCGATGTTCAAACGATGATACAAATTGGAACATGATCATAAACACTTTAAGAGATGACAAATACTTGTGGCAATCTTGGTGGGGCAAATTATAAGTATACCATGCCGCTATTAAAACTTAGAGGTACAAGCTCTCGCGTCACTCTCCACTTGGAACATCCAATCCACCTGGAGGAGAACGTGAAGCATCGTATGGCACTTGTTGCGTTCTTTACAGACAACAATATTTACAACATTCGTGATGAAGCAAATATTTTCTTCTGGGATAGTGACGTTCATGCAATACCGAATCCTCTCACTTTTACAAGAGGTTACTGGACGATCGAGTCTATGGAAGCTACTGCAAAGGACTACATAAAATCCTTGAGCTTAAACGTTGATCCTACTAAATTTAGACTGAGTAAAAATGGTGATTTTCTTTCTGTGTACTCGCCATTGAAGTTCTATATGGATCCAGCGTGCTGCAAGTTAATTGGTTTTGATCCTCCAACAAAAGAAAATCAGAAGAGAGCTGACAGTAGCTCATACCACATTGAGAACCAAACAGTGACAGGAACAAGACCTCCAAAGTTGAGGGCAGTAGATACCATCGAGATACACTGCAATATAGTGCACAACAGTCTTGTCAACCACGACACACATGATCACAAACATGCGGAAACTGAACTGCTATACACGTTCTTCCCTCAAGTTCCACATGGGTATAAGATATCTGAACAACCAAAGGAAAGGTTATATGTTGATTTGAAACCTGGGTTGAGGACAGTTCACTGCATAACAATCAACATACTTGATCAAGATAACAACCTGATACTCAATAGTAATGTTGAAAACCTGGTGTACTTGGACTTGGTATCATTATAAGAACATCATGATGTCTATATTTAAATTCAATCGGTTCGGAGAAGAACTGGCTGACAGCAGTACTAACGAAAATAGCATTTCAACAGATAAGTTAAATGAAAAACTTTCATCGTTGGAATTCACTTGCATGCATGATACAGATTCAAAGATCAGTAACATGAAAAGAGAATTTATTTCTCAGGTAGATTACATATTTGATAAGGTAAAAAAGGATCTGGCCTCCATTATAAACAAACAAGTCGGGTTCGAGAAACATTATATTAGTGCCAAGAACAAAAGGATAGTAAAAGTTGCAAAAGCTATAGATAAGACTGATGTGGTTGTTAAAGAACAGCTTGAAGAAGCAAATGATAAAGTTGATGGTATTTCAAAAGGTCTTGAAGTCACAAAAGACTGTATTCAGATCAAAGGAGGTAGAAAGATCTGTGGCATCAGTCGCAGCAACAGTGCATATGACGCCATTAACGGAGTTGAATTCTCAGAGCTATCTAAACGTCTACACAGAGTCGAGACTATGATCAGTACGACTGACGCAAACACACTTGCTGTTTAAATCAACAGATCGAGACGTTAGGCTGTCAAGGAGTTTCCTATGAAGACAAAGTGGCGTTATAAGTAAAGACAATGGAAATAAACATCTACTGTAGAGATGGTGAAAGGGCGGAAGGTGGCGTTTTCCCAAAACCACTTCGTTGCTTGATCGTTGGTCCATCAGGATGTGGAAAAACCAATTTACTGCTTAACCTCATATACAACAAAGATGGTATAGCTTTTAAACATCTCTATGTGTTCAGTCGATCAATAGAACAACCAGCCTATCTTGATTTAAAAAAGCACTATGAAAGAGTTGAGAAAAACCTCGGTTGTAAAATAGCGTTCTTCTTCTCTGATTGTTCCGACTTGGTTCCATTGGATGAATGCAAACCAAATTCACTGGTTGTGTTTGATGACTGTTTACTTGATGAGCAATCAAAAATCAAAGACTATTACATCAGAGGTCGTCACAAAAATATATCATGCATATACCTGAGTCAGAGCTATGGTCGTGTCGATATGCAAGTAATCCGTAACAACCTTAATCTGATGTGTGTGTTTCAACAGAACAAGCATTACTTGACACGTATTCATGAGGATTTTGTCGGTTCCGATATGTCATTATCTGAGTTTGAAAAGCTCTGTCGTCAGTGTTGGCAGGAACAACATGGATTTGTAACCATCAATACCACTAAAAAAGCACACTCTGGAAAATATAAATGCATGCTGAAGAAAACGATATTTACAACATCAATGTGAAATGTCACATCTCAAGCTAGAAACGATATATAACGTTTTTTGATTGAAACGTCGTTTTTCGATGATATGTTGATTATGTACTAGAAACGTTATATCACGTTTTTTGAATGGAATATCGTTTTTTTATGGATATGTCGTTTTTATACTAGAAACGTTATATCACGTTTTTTGATTGAAATGTCGTTTTTCGACGATATGTCGTTTTTAGACTAGAAACGTTGTATCACGTTTTTTCTGACGTTGTATAATATAAGTGAATGCAGGCTATGATGGATGCAAAAGCTGCTAAGCGACTTGAAGCTATCGAGAGTAACCTGATGAAAAAGTTTCATGACGCTGAATTGGAAGAGCAAAAACAACGTGAACAAAAACTTAAAGAGATATCAGTTGTATCGTCTCCAACAAAAAGTCCATCCACCACAATCATTACAAGAGATGTCCAAAAACAACCGTTGACTGTCACCAAGGCAAAGCAACTAGAAAATGTAAAAAATAGACTTCAACAACAATTTGCTAACATACACATTTTAGAAAGAGAGGAACAACGAGAAAGGGAAAAGAAATATCAAACCATTACCGATGCAATAAAAGAGAAAAAAGAAAAAGATGATCTATTAGAACAGAAGACAAAGGAGTGGTTGAAAAAGCAAAAATACAATCAAATGGTTGCTCGCTTTAGACCAAGAGTATACAGTACACCAGATCGTAAACAAATTCCCTTCGATAACGAAGATGAAGTGGAAACTGAAAACGTTCAGAACAAATCAATCAGACAGTTGGTGGACTCAAATGTAATCAATTTGGGCAGTGTCGGTGCGAGATACTTACCTCGTGCAAGTGATTCACAGTTCGGTATTTATTATGATGTGACGAGTGAACGCTTGAAAATTGGATCAGAACCAATCACCTTTAATTACGATGATATAGTGATGTCAGGTAAAAGTTTTGTCGGCAGTGAAGGTCTTTGGAAACTCTTGACGAATAAAGGTTTTGTTAAGTCTGATGAGTACACATCTGACGATTGGAATTCATACAAGGAAATTCTGTTGACATCCAACTCGTTGTATCAAAAGAACGATCCCTCGACTAGACGACCGAAATCAAGTCAGGGTCAAAAGTGGAAACAGATGATCAAACCCATTTGGGATGAGATGAATAAACCCGCAACCCCAACTACATCAACACCCACAGAGACAGTTGGGTCTGGGTTGAAACGGTACGATGACAAAACACCAATCGAATATCGGTACATAAAGAATTTAAATGAATTGATAAGTCGGCTCAATTTCATACACGCTGAGGAGGCTGCTGGAAACAATAACTTTCACAACGAGAAGCTATCAGTCGTGAAATTCATATACGACCGCATGCAGGAGCTAATCGAACGACCAAACGGATTGAAGTATCTCATACGCTGTCTGTCAGCATTACCTGAACACGCTATTCAAGGATCGGGGTTGTTGAACAACTTGATCAACAGTTTACCGTTTGAGCTACACGCTCCACGTAGTTGGAATCTCGATACATACAATTATTGTGGACCTGGTACGAAGCTATCTGATCGCCTGGCTCGTGGTGACAAAGGAGTTAACCCCTTAGACGAGGCGTGCAAGAAACATGACATATGGTATCGGGATCATAGGCATGCCGAAGACCGATGGGTGGCAGATAAGAAATTGCAAGACGCTGCTTGGAATAGGGTCACGTCTTCTGACGCCGATCTAAACGAACGCGCTGTCGCACTCGGTACGACCGGTGCAATGTGGATGAAGCGCAAACTTGGTCTCGGGCTAGGAACGTCTGTATGTATATAAGTGAGAGAAAGAGTACAACATGGAAAACGCATGGACAATTCTTTCTCGGGAAGCGAAAGCACCCAACGGCGTTCTCACAGACGAGTTCGTTATGAAGTACGCTAAGGAGCTCGACTGGGGTCTCCTATCCGAAAACTACGATTTCAGCATCGACATGTTACGCATGTATTTCCATCGCGTAAACTGGTATGCCGTACTGAAGAGGACAAAGTTCAATGAGAGCTTCCTCCGGGAAATGGCTATCAACTTTAACGAGTGCTGGTATGTAGTCAGCAAATATCAAACACTGTCTGAATCATTCATACACGATTTTGCTGGCAACGTAGATTGGTACTACATCATAAAGTATCAAAACATGTTCAAGGAATTCCTCGAAGAACACGAACGTAATCACGGATTTAATACACGGCTCTTGAGTTCGCTACTGAGCATGAGGTCTAAAGAGTAAAATCGTAATGTTAACATAGTATATTTTTTTCGACCTTTATTAAGTAACCAACACAAATGGATGCTACATACAATCAGTTTTCAAGCGGTGTGGTGAAGAGCGAATACCGCTCTGTCATGCCGGTGTCTGAACTCAATTTCAACACTCCAAATAATTACACGGTTTTTAAACTCGATCACAGTGACACGTTTTACGATTCAGGAATACAATTTCACATTTGTGGTAAAGTCGTCAAGAAATCTGACGGGGCTGCTTATGCCGATAAAACAAACATTAAACTCATCGACAATTTCGTACCGTTTCTGTTTACTCGAATTGAACTCAAGAAACACAACACCACAATCGACACTGTCGACTATCCTGGTGTCACAAGCACGGTCAAGGGAATCATCAACTATTCCAGTTCGAACAAGAACTCTTTAGTAAACTGTGGTTTCGTATCCACGTTCACTGGTGGAGGCAATTTTGAAGTAATCGGTACCCTTGCACACCTCGGTCTCGGCTTCTTCGATCATCTACGGTATCCTATGTACAAGGGCGGATTCGAAGTCATATTCACCCGTGCTGAAGATAACGATGCACTATTCGTTTGGAAAGGATCAGCCACAACAGACACGATACCAGAGGATGGAAAAGTCGAAATCAAATCTTTCGTTCTTCGAGTTCCGTTAGTCGAGTATACAACCACCAGCAAGATTCAATTGATCGATGGGTTGACCCGTTTGAGTGATCATAGCAAATTGGTATACAACTATTACCAGTGGCAGTGTATTGAAAAGAAAGGTGTTTTCGGGGCCTCGTTCAACTTCGATATCACTAACGTTTATAGAAATGTATACAACCCAAAATTTATCATTGTGGGGTTGCAAACCAGCCGTTGGAATGACCAGAAGAAAATTCCCTCCCGTTTTGATAGTTGCAACATAAAAAATGTCACAGTGAAAATAAACGGAGAACGTTTTCCTCAAGAAATGCAGAACATACACATCACTGAAGGCAAATGGAGACTGTTATACGAACAGTTGGTCAGATATCGTCTGGTGAACTTTGGAGACACCAATGTGTTCGTATCTCCTTCAGAGTTCAAGAATGATTATCCACTGTTGGTGATAGACACTCATCTCCACCCAATGAGCACAGATCGCTCGAGAAGTGACATCCAGATTGAGTTAGATTTCGTAAATGCTATCGCGACCGCGCAAGCCGATGCCGGAACAACAGCATACGTAGTCGTGGTCTCTGAAACTGGATTCAGTTATGACATTTCAAGAAACATCATTAGACAACTGTAAACAATTTCTAGGAGATCACTGTAATAAAAAATAAAAAACTAAAAAAAAATATTATTTTTGCCCCAGAGTGATGAGGCAAGGGTTTAATTTGTCCCCATAAGGTCTATATTAAAGCCCAGCACAGGACAAACATACATACTCCATGTGTGGGGTTGGAGAACATCTCCGGATTTTGTAGGGAGCTATTCCCATAAGAGCCCATATTGGATCCCGAAGTAGGACGCACATATACCGGGTGTCCAAAACCACCCGTACACCCCTTTCAAAACGATGGAGAAATTTTCTTACAAACAAAAAATAATACAGAACTAGCTAAATTGGGCACGGTCTACCAAATAGTGATAATTTCAAATCCAAAATCACACCGGAAGTGACTTTTTCAGACCGGAAGTTGACTTTTTTAAATGTAAACTACCAATTTTGATTACAGAATCGGATTCTACGTTGAAAAATACATAACTTTTGCCCAAAACATTTAAAAAAAAAAAAATCGTTTTCTACCTCTAATCCCTCATTAAATTCAATAATTTTTGGTCATTCATGTGTCAAAGTTACTCGAAACAATAATAGAGAAAAACAAATAACAAAGATTACATAAAGACATATGATGAATAGAATCAGCTGTTTATTTTAAACACCTTAGCAATTGAGTAACAGCTGGTCTACACATTACTAAGTTTATTTTTTTTTTATTTTTTTTTTTTTACATTTGACCCCTTAAATGTAAAAACAAATGATTTATTTTTAAAATAAAATGAAATTAAGCAATGTGTAGACCAGTTGTTAATCAATTGCTAAGGTGTTTAAAATAAACAGCTGATTCTATTCATCATATGTCTTTATGTAATCTTTGTTATTTGTTTTTCTCTATTATTGTTTCGAGTAACTTTGACACATGAATGGCCAAAAATTATTGACTTTAATGGGGGATTAGAGGTAGAAAACAATTTTTTTCAAAAAATGTTTTAGGCAAAAGTTATGTATTTTTCAACGTAGAATCCGATTCTGTAATCAAAATTTGTAGTTTACATTCAAAAAAGTCAACTTCCGGTCTGAAAAAGCCACTTCCGGTGTGATTTTGGATTTGAAATTGTCACCATTTAGTAGACCATGCCCAATTTAGCTAGTTCTGTATTATTTTTTGTTTGTAAGAAATGGTTTCCATCGTTTTGAAAGGGGTGTACGGGTGGTTTTGGACATCCGGTATATACTACTAGGGAAAGTGGTGGTGGGTCTTCGTTACCTCCTGATTTTGACTCCCATAAGGGTCTATATTGGATCCCAGAATAGGACAAACATATATACTCTACTGACTGGAAGGGAGGGGGCTTGAAAATGGGCATATCTCTACTCTGCTGGGGGGCTGGTCCAGAAACAGCTTTTCGATGAGTGGAAGAGTAAACAGATGAGAATCCCTGGTCTGTCGGGGTTGATCCAGAACCGGCTTTTCCCTACTACTTACAAGTATCCCATTCCAGCTCCAACAGCAGTATCCAACAGTTACAAATCGACCATGTCAATTCTACGACCCCTAGTTGATTTCCCTCCTGTTCAGTTTTTAACTCCCGCTCCTGTTAATTTTGAATACTCTACTCCAGTTCCAGACTAAACCTTCTACTTTTCAACGACTCCAGAAAGCTATTAAGCTATACACCCGCTCCAATGAAAAAAAGAAGAAGAAAAACTAAAGTTAATCTAATTACACCACACAAGTATCAGTTATGAGTATTCCACTCCAAGACTTCAACTGTATATTAATATCATAGAAAAATGTAAACATAAACATTTAACAGATGTTTCAGATAATTGTAAGAGCCAGGTAATGTGATATAATATAATATATTACAGTTTTGTTCTAACATTTTACAATGACTTTTATTACTGAAATATGTTTTAGTTTTCCTATTGCAACGCGTTAAAAAGTTAACTAGGGGTATCCACACATTTGCCCAACCCTGTATACTACAATATATATATGCATAATTTTATACCCTATTCAAAAGACTGACACCAGACAGAGTCCTCTTCTCTGCTCAGTAATGGAAACAGTCCCAGTGGTGTGGAAGTGAAGGTGTCAGGAAGAGTTGATTCTGGTACTTCCCCGTAGTGCAAGGGGCAAACCCCTTTTTGGTTTGCTTGGAACTGATGAGGTAGGCCAGAGCCAGACAACCCGAACCTGGTTCTCCAGAGGCCAACTGGGGGTTAAGCGTCGGGCCGACAACCCACCTTGGAAAACCCAGTTGTTACAAAACACCAACAGGATTGTACAAACTCGGACAGGATCAACAGAACAGACTTTGGCTACCAACCAGGACTTTGCGATTCGGATTCGGAACATGGAATTTAAGAACACTGGCAGAGCCAGGAGCTGTATTAGAATATTAGAATTAAGGGCATGTTTAAAAATATTTCTGTGATAAGTTTTTATGCACCTACAGAAGATGCAGATGAAAAAGAAAAGGATATATTTTATGAAATGTTAGAAGCAGAGTGAAATAAGTTACCAAACTATGATACCAAAGTTATGTTAGGTGATTCCAATGGAAAGATTGGACAAGAACCAATATGGAAAAGTACAGCGGGAGAGAATAGCCTCCATAAAGAAAGCAACGATAATGGAATAAGATTGTTGAGTCTGGCAGTTAGTGGTGACATGAAGATCGTGAGCACCCTTTTCCCAAGGAAAGACATCTACAAGGCAATATGGGTATCACCCGGTGGTCATACGAAAAACCAAATAGACCATGTGCTAGTTGACAGAAGACACCTTAGTCACATTACAAATGTACCAAGAGGGGCTGAATGTGGATCAGATCACTATCTGGTTTTAGTAAAGGTGGACAATAGATCTGTAAACATTGCAGTCAAGAAACTCAAAGAAAAGGATACAGTAAAGGAATTCAAGATTAAATTATCAAATAGATTTCATAGCTTGGAGGAACAAGAAGGAAATGAAGAATTTAATATTGAGGAGAGCTGGAAGTCCCTAAGAAATATGTTACCTACAAAATTTTTGCTGAGGAAGTTTGTGGGAAGAAAAAGCGCAGGAAACAGAAACCTTTGTTTGATGAAGATTGTAAATCAGTGGTAAATGAAAGGAAACAAGCTAATGAAATCTGGCTGAAACATGGAAGTGATATTGACAGGAGGAACTGTGACAACAAAGCAAAAGGAACGGTAAAGGTTCTCAGAAGGAAGAAAACACAATGGATAAATAGTCTGCTGGAAAAACAGAAGATGACAACAGCTAACAATTCAAGATATTTTTTATCAAGAAGTTAGGGGGTTCAAAAAAGAATTCAAAACTATATACATATGGTAAACAAAACAGGAAACGTAATTATGCAGCAGAAAGACCTATATATCAGAATGTACAACCTTTTGTACCCAATCAACTGTACAAATTTAAGGAATATTGTACAATTCCATATAGTTCTATACTCTTGTAGTTGCAATTCCATGGAATTGTCCTAATCCATGGAAGAAATCAAGACTGCAATAAGTGGCCTCAAAAACAATAAGGCACCAGGAGAAGATGGAGTGACAGCTGACATACTGAAAGCAGGTGGGCAGGTAATAATAGATAAAATGCATAGTTTAATCAATGAAATATGGAATAAAGAAACTATTCCCAAAGAGCGGCGAGAGGCTTTAATAGTACCCATCCGCAAAAAAGGGGACAAACAATTTAATAATAACCATAGAGGAATTTCCCTTTTAAATGTTACATACGAAGCATGGTTTTTAAGTAAGTACCATTTTTAAATTTCTCCGTTCCAGCGCTGCGATAGGCATTTTCGACATTTGCGCTGTGTATGGGCATCTATTGGTAAGCCCTAGCCGGAAATTCAAGAACAATCGGCCGTGTTTACATCTGGTTTCGAGCATTCAAAATGGTGCCGCCAATTGAGACCGCCGCTGACTGTGAAGTGTGCGCTGTAATTAGATTTTTAAGTGCTAAAAGTGTGAAAGCCATTGAAAATCATCGACAGATTAGCGAAATGTATCGCGAGAACATTATGAGTGACGGAATGGTACGCAAGTAGGTAAGGACATTTAAAGACGGTCCCACCAACGTTCATGATGAGTAACACACTGGGCGGCGTCATTACTGTCCCCGTACCTAGTGCGTTGTACCAAGGCTGCACTAGATATACAGGCCGTGCTGCTCCCCCACCACTTCAGGCGCTACGGCACAACTGAAGGCGGTCACTACCCCGCTACGCGCCGTGGTCGGTAGGCATAGCGCGGTAGGTATACTAATGAAATCGTCCACAACAATTCAAACGTTTATGATATCATTGTAAAAATTGAACAATGAAGAAGTGGTAGGTTTATTTCTTTGCAACGATTCAAAATATGGCACAGGATAGTGTAGACAAACTAGCACTACCGTTAAATAACAACAAATAAGACAAATTTTCCCTTACTTCACTGGGGGGACAAGATGTGAATTTATGTGCTACATGGGCCTACTACAACAAAAAAAGATTAAGTTACTCCACATAAATATCAATTTGAGCATAAGAATAGAAATATTGATGGAACTATTATTTTCTTAGAAATAATTGTACATAGGTGGGGCAAATTAAATCATGCTTTCAAGGGAGTGAAGATTGTCAAGCAATAACAACTGTTGATCGTGAGAATTGTCATATTTTTAAGATAATGTTTTGTCTGGTTAGAGAAATGGAACAGTGTGGTGGTACGAGGATAACCAGTAAATAATAACAAATACCCCCGCCGCAGCAAACCTGCAGACTAAGCGAATTTCCATTTATCAGGCTGGATTTCTACTAAAATATTATCTTAAAATTTTCAGATTTATTTCCTTTTTAAAAAACATTAATTTTAATGAGTACTTATATTTGCTGATACAGGGCAGGTATTGAGGTGTTTTTTTAAGTGTTGATAGCTTAGGATGAAATAAACGAAATTGTCAAATTTGATTAAAACATATCCATAAGCAAGCAAATTACAACAGTTTATTTATTCTCATTTTCTTTATTATTATCTCCGTAACCATTAGGCATACAACAACGCTTCAATATGCAAAATTCTTTCTTTTGTTAATATCTACAAAATGGTTTGGAAAGAAATTGTGAAATTTTGTGTTTTTATTGTTGAAAATGGGAAAAACAAATTTTTACTGAATAACACCCCCCATAAACCTCTGTTTCCATAGTCCGATCATGCTGGTTCACGAACTTATTCAAATAAATGTACGTTTACACGTTTGTACCAAATTTCATCAAAATCGGATCAGTTTTGCTCGAGTTATCGTGCTATTAGACACACACACATATATAAATTGAACGGAATTTGAACGGAGGGTGTTTAATGTAGCTGTTGTAAATCTAAATTTGTGTTAAGTGATAAGCAAACACTCCTCAACTCACTTTCTTATTATTTTACCGTGATAGATAGTTGAAATTTACAATATCCCTTTAAGCGTATAGTAAATAATGCGTTGATTACTAAAGGTATTTAAGGTTATGATTGGTGAAATATATGGAAATGCCTTCTTAAGATGTAAAAGTCTGAGAAAGGTAGGCCTACTCATGTTAGTAATGTATCATGTTCTCGACAACACAAATCTTGAGGTGTGCCTTTCTTGTGGTAGGGATCTAAAGCTATTGTTAAAAGAATGCTTATTTACATTCTCTAATATTTTATTAAATAATAATCATTAGTAAAATGAACAAATAACGGATAATTGAGGAAGGAAAGGAACATACAAAAAAGCGAAAGCTATAGATAAGCTTTCTTACAATATAGAAGACTCTTTGGTACTGTTTAAATACAAGTTACAACACTGAAAACAGTATTTTTTTCTAATCCTCATTTTGTATATTTAACCATACGATAGCAGTTTAATAAATAGTAGGACGTATCCAATAGTGAAAACAATTATATAAAAACGTCTGCTTGAAATAAATAGTAGCCTAAATGGTAAATGTCTGAATAAATAATAAATAAATAAATACTTTATTTTCTTGACAATATACATTGTATTGACAGTACAATTAATTAGTTTTTAACTTCGGTTTAGTATTTAATTAACCATGCACAAACAATTTTAAACGCGTAATAAACTAGCTAATCACTACGCTACACTAATATAGAACATTACTACAAAATTTCATTACATTACGACTTCATTTAATGGTTAAAATCACGGTGGGAACTAACTGCAGTCGTAAAAACGTATAAGCGCCTGTGTGTGAAGCGGCCGCGGGACCGCCTACAGTTGTGACATCACACAAGTAGCAGCACGGCCTGTATGTCTAGTGCGGCCTTGGTTGTACCGGATAAGCTTATAAAGATAATAACCATGTGTGTATCAAACTCACGTTGTAAAGTAAAGATAGATGGAGAAACCACAACTGAGTTTTATGTATGGATGGACTACCCCCCCCCCCCCCCTCCTGTTCAATATTGCTCTAGAGGAAGCCCTAAAGCAGTAAAAAATTCACCCGTAGGACTAAAACTAGGGTCAAATATTAATATATTGGCTTTTGCGGATGACATAGTACTGATGACAGAAAAGGAAGATGATCTAAGGGTTTTGACAGAGATATTAATTAATAAAAATGAATACCGTATGTAAGATAAACCATGTGAAAACCAAATTTATGAGAGTAGCAAGGGAAGAAGATGGAAATAATGCTAATTTTCTCAAAATAAAGAACCACGAATTCCAAAGAGTTAATAATTTCTGATATCTAGGTGTTGTACTATCTGACAGAAATACAGAAGACATAGAAATTCAGAATAGGATAAATTCAGCAAATAAAAGTTGGTATGCATGTGGAAAACTAATTAAATCAAAGTTGTTATCAAGAAAAACAAAATTTAGAATCTACAAAACAATAATTAGAACAGTACTTTTATATGAAGGGGAAATTTGGATCCTGAGCAAAAACATGGAAAAGGAGATTATAACCTTTGAGAATAAAGTTCTAAGAACTATATATGGTCCAGTATGTGAAGATGGAGAATCCGCCACAACCAAGAGTTAAGAGAATCATACAGAGACCCCGATTTTGTATGAGAGGCCAAAAGCTGAAGGCTAGAAGGGTTGGCCATATCTTGAGTAGAAATGAGGAGAGCATGTTGAAGAAGGTCCTAAGGGGAGATCCGAGGGAAAGGAGACCAGTAGAAAGACCAAAGGCTAGGTGGTGGGATCAAGTCCGGAAGGATATGGAAAAGATGAGACTAGTAGAGGAAGATTTGGAGGACCGAGAGAACTGGCGACAACGTGTTGGCGAGACCAAGTACCAGCTTGGGTACAAGTAGCCATGGCATTAAGCAGTAAGCAGTATATATACACTACACACATGTCATGTACGATTTAACTTTTTGAAGCATTCATCCTTCCACAAAGAAGAACATTGTTCTTTTAACTTATATTGTGAATTAAAGTGGAAGTGTAATAGTTTTAGCAATTCAATTGATATTAATTTAACTTGATAATGTAATTAACAATTATTTCTAAGGGTGATGAGATTATACAATAAATTAAATACCTCTTGAGATGAAAAATTTCCACCGTATTTGTGATCAGGAGGACCACTGTTGTTCCAAGGATTTATTACATAATACCTGAAGTTGACAGACAGAACAGAATTAACTGACATTTTATCCACATAATTGTAAGTTATCAGATGCACATTATAATATATCTGGCACGGTACTAATTAGCCAGCCAAATCATCAGTCATCATTAGTCCTTAGTATTGTTCTAAATTAAAAGGAATGAATACTATCGGAACTCAACAAATAAACTGCATCTCATTATAGGAATACATAAAGGGCACAAGAGTATCATGAAATAATGGAAAACGTGTGGTAACAGCTAGTTAGAACTAAAGATAAGTCAGAGAAAACATGTGGCAGGCTCAATTAGAACTTAACAGCTCAAAACCTGCATCCCAACTACCAGCGACTTTGTTTATACATAATATGAAAAGTTTCAATATTTACTTTTTGTCAGTTTAAAGAGTCAATGTCTGGTGTATGTTTGGATTCAAAGGGCAAAAGTGTCTTCAATTTGACAGTTTAAAATAAAGTAGGACTATTGACTTAAAGTTTTCAGGCCTCTAATTTGAGAAAAAAAACATAAAATCAATTTTACAAGTAGTTGGCCTGTACTTATGTTATTACGCATTAAATATTATACTAGCTGTGTGGCCATTCTACGCACGCGTATCTTATCGTAGTCAGTTGAAACCTTCTTATATTAAGAACAGCAGTTGGTTAGCATATTTTCAGATATGCTGGCAAAACTATTATATATAAACATACAGTACGGTATCTGACAGTTTCAAGCCAAAACAAATGCTTCGCAATTAAATGTCACCCGGATCGTGTTGGTCCATATGTTAAATCCAATGATAAAACCAAAAAAATGCTTCATAGATCTATGAGGCATAGCCCTAAGGTAGGCATTTAATTAAAGTTACTTTCCACAATGGTTAAAAGTATTTAAGGTACTACCTCAACCTCACAATTTCAATTTAACACTTTATTCGGGTTGACATTTTCATTATCAAGGTGCTCTTGTCCTTTCCTTGAAATACTGAGAAATAAGGACATTAATGCGTTACCAACATTACACACTATATATTATATGTATAATTTAAGAACATGCTTGTAATTTTAAAAATATAAGAATGAAGGGGCTAGTTTTTAGTGGACAGGGCACTTGGCTTGGGAAAACATTAAGCAGGAAGAAATGAATACAAAACTAACTTAAGATGGGTTTTCCTATGCACAGAAGCGGAATGTGGAAGCCGGAGAGGCGATTTTAATGGTGTTCCGCTTCGCTTCTAGGACAACAGTATTATTAAATTACCTAAGACAATAGGAGAGCGGGCTGCGCATGCAATCCGTGTTCCGCTTCCGTGCCTAGGAAAATCCAGCTTTATCCAAGAAAAGAGTTCCAAGCAGTTGACAGAACACAAATACCGGTAGCTTACAACACAATTAATTTTATAATTTGTCCCAAAAAGAGGAATTTCTTCAGAACATAGTAGAATGGCAGTTACTAACCTGCTGTAAACTTCCAGTCTTTCCTTGGGTAAGTTAGTCGTTTATTCATCAATATCAATTATAAAACTTATTTAAGTACTTACGAAAAATTGTACTTTTTGGAAATCAAATTGAGCATTTCAAACACAACTCCTTTGTATTCAGTTGGATGTCCACTTTGGTTGTATTGTATTATCTGCCATGGTGGATACTGGAACAAAGTAACATTGTAAGTGTGTTTGATCATGGTAAGGAAACACAATACTGTACAATATAATATTCCTTTATTTTAATCGTAAATGTAATTGTAATGGGGAGCGAGCTGGTCTAGTGGTTAGAGCGCGGGACTCCGGTTCCTGGGGTCCTGGGTTCAAATCCCGCCAAATCACCAATGGATTTTATCCAAGTGATAATGCCGTAACCCCTAGGTCTAGCCTGAAGTAATGTGAAAAACAATTTCGAACTCGTGCCTAGCGTCCTAGAAAAAAAGAAAAATTGTAATTGTAAACAAAGATGGTGTATTTCTTTAAATCTTGGTGCAGTTTGCTTCCTCTTAGGTATTTCATGCAGCCTGAAGGTAAGTGAGGAGTTCTCAGGCTGCAGCCAGCGTAGAAGGATTTTTTTCTCCCACAGAGCAATCCAAAGCAACGTTAGGGCTTAACTAAATCTATGTCCAAAGTTGTAGGGATGGGGGTTCAGAGCTTTAATTATGATATGTGATAAAATCGCTTCACCTAAACAATGAAGTAAGCGAATTTCAGAAATAAAATTTTAAAAAGAAAAATGTGAACTATACATAAGTGTAACATAATAAAAACTATTGTTGGTCTATTATGTTTCAATATTAATCATTAGTTTACATTCTAGAACGCTATTATTATTACTGTTGACACCCAGGCACGGATTTACATATCTCCCACCTGAAGATTACATCACTACTTTGGCCAATTCAGATCCCGTTATTGGTCGCCATACCTGCAATTCAGCCACTGCTCCTGTGTGTTGCAATAGAACCCATGCCCTATTGCTACCCAAGTACGTATAGTTGCCTACCAACATTTTTACATCGATTCTTGGTACTAGTACTTTCCTCAAGAACCCTTTATTACAAAAATCCACACAAGAGCCTTAAGTACTTGATATATGACTAATTACTAGGTACTTGTTTAGTTTTTGTTCATTCAATAAATGTGTCACAGCATGTTATGATCAGTTTGATTTTTTTTTCTAAAATATATTAGCTAATTTTAATCAACATACACTTACATTAAAAGAGGCAACAGGTAAGCTCATCTTTCGAAAGCCGTACTTTGCATGAGGGAACAGATGGTCAGTGAGAGCACAGCCTTCCCGAGGGTTCCAGTAGCCAATGTCCAGTAGATGGTCAGGTGGGGACGAATTGAGGAACTCTTGACCCCACAACTCAGCAGTCAGAGCTCTCCACACAGTACAGTTGTCACAGATCACCTCCGTCTTGGAACGCTTCTACAAACAGATGGTCAGTGAGAGCACAGCCTTCCCGAGGGTTCCAGTAGCCAATGTCCAGTAGATGGTCAGGTGGGGACGAATTGAGGAACTCTTGACCCCACAACTCAGCAGTCAGAGCTCTCCACACAGTACAGTTGTCACAGATCACCTCCGTCTTGGAACGCTTCTACAAACAGATGGTCAGTGAGAGCACAGCCTTCCCGGGGGTTCCAGTAGCCAATGTCCAGTAGATGGTCAGGTGGGGACGAATTGAGGAACTCTTGACCCCACAACTCAGCAGTCAGAGCTCTCCACACAGTACAGTTGTCACAGATCACCTCCGTCTTGGAACGCTTCTACAAACAGATGGTCAGTGAGAGCACAGCCTTCCCGAGGGTTCCAGTAGCCAATGTCCAGTAGATGGTCAGGTGGGGACGAATTGAGGAACTCTTGACCCCACAACTCTGCAGTCAGAGCTCTCCACACAGTACAGTTGTCACAGATCACCTCCGTCTTGGAACGCTTCTACAAACAGATGGTCAGTGAGAGCACAGCCTTCCCGAGGGTTCCAGTAGCCAATGTCCAGTAGATGGTCAGGTGGGGACGAATTGAGGAACTCTTGACCCCACAACTCAGCAGTCAGAGCTCTCCACACAGTACAGTTGTCACAGATCACCTCCGTCTTGGAACGCTTCTACAAACAGATGGTCAGTGAGAGCACAGCCTTCCCGGGGGTTCCAGTAGCCAATGTCCAGTAGATGGTCAGGTGGGGACGAATTGAGGAACTCTTGACCCCACAACTCAGCAGTCAGAGCTCTCCACACAGTACAGTTGTCACAGATCACCTCCGTCTTGGAACGCTTCTACAAACAGATGGTCAGTGAGAGCACAGCCTTCCCGAGGGTTCCAGTAGCCAATGTCCAGTAGATGGTCAGGTGGGGACGAATTGAGGAACTCTTGACCCCACAACTCTGCAGTTAGAGCTCTCCACACAGTACAGTTGTCACAGATCACCTCCGTCTTGGAACGCTTCTACAAACAGAAGGTCAGTGAGAGCACAGCCTTCCCGAGGGTTCCAGTAGCCAATGTCCAGTAGATGGTCAGGTGGGGACGAATTGAGGAACTCTTGACCCCACAACTCTGCAGTTAGAGCTCTCCACACAGTACAGTTGTCACAGATCACCTCCGTCTTGGAACGCTTCTACAAACAGATGGTCAGTGAGAGCACAGCCTTCCCGAGGGTTCCAGTAGCCAATGTCCAGTAGATGGTCAGGTGGGGACGAATTGAGGAACTCTTGACCCCACAACTCAGCAGTCAGAGCTCTCCACACAGTACAGTTGTCACAGATCACCTCCGTCTTGGAACGCTTCTACAAACAGATGGTCAGTGAGAGCACAGCCTTCCCGAGGGTTCCAGTAGCCAATGTCTAGTAGATGGTCAGGTGGGGACGAATTGAGGAACTCTTGACCCCACAACTCAGCAGTCAGAGCTCTCCACACAGTACAGTTGTCACAGATCACCTCCGTCTTGGAACGCTTCTACAAACAGATGGTCAGTGAGAGCACAGCCTTCCCGGGGGTTCCAGTAGCCAATGTCCAGTAGATGGTCAGGTGGGGACGAATTGAGGAACTCTTGACCCCACAACTCAGCAGTCAGAGCTCTCCACACAGTACAGTTGTCACAGATCACCTCCGTCTTGGAACGCTTCTACAAACAGATGGTCAGTGAGAGCACAGCCTTCCCGAGGGTTCCAGTAGCCAATGTCCAGTAGATGGTCAGGTGGGGACGAATTGAGGAACTCTTGACCCCACAACTCTGCAGTCAGAGCTCTCCACACAGTACAGTTGTCACAGATCACCTCCGTCTTGGAACGCTTCTACAAACAGATGGTCAGTGAGAGCACAGCCTTCCCGAGGGTTCCAGTAGCCAATGTCCAGTAGATGGTCAGGTGGGGACGAATTGAGGAACTCTTGACCCCACAACTCAGCAGTCAGAGCTCTCCACACAGTACAGTTGTCACAGATCACCTCCGTCTTGGAACGCTTCTACAAACAGATGGTCAGTGAGAGCACAGCCTTCCCGGGGGTTCCAGTAGCCAATGTCCAGTAGATGGTCAGGTGGGGACGAATTGAGGAACTCTTGACCCCACAACTCAGCAGTCAGAGCTCTCCACACAGTACAGTTGTCACAGATCACCTCCGTCTTGGAACGCTTCTACAAACAGATGGTCAGTGAGAGCACAGCCTTCCCGAGGGTTCCAGTAGCCAATGTCCAGTAGATGGTCAGGTGGGGACGAATTGAGGAACTCTTGACCCCACAACTCTGCAGTTAGAGCTCTCCACACAGTACAGTTGTCACAGATCACCTCCGTCTTGGAACGCTTCTACAAACAGAAGGTCAGTGAGAGCACAGCCTTCCCGAGGGTTCCAGTAGCCAATGTCCAGTAGATGGTCAGGTGGGGACGAATTGAGGAACTCTTGACCCCACAACTCTGCAGTTAGAGCTCTCCACACAGTACAGTTGTCACAGATCACCTCCGTCTTGGAACGCTTCTACAAACAGATGGTCAGTGAGAGCACAGCCTTCCCGAGGGTTCCAGTAGCCAATGTCCAGTAGATGGTCAGGTGGGGACGAATTGAGGAACTCTTGACCCCACAACTCTGCAGTTAGAGCTCTCCACACAGTACAGTTGTCACAGATCACCTCCGTCTTGGAACGCTTCTACAAACAGATGGTCAGTGAGAGCACAGCCTTCCCGAGGGTTCCAGTAGCCAATGTCCAGTAGATGGTCAGGTGGGGACGAATTGAGGAACTCTTGACCCCACAACTCAGCAGTCAGAGCTCTCCACACAGTACAGTTGTCACAGATCACCTCCGTCTTGGAACGCTTCTACAAAAAGAAGGTCAGTGAGAGCACAGCCTTCCCGGGGGTTCCAGTAGCCAATGTCCAGTAGATGGTCAGGTGGGGACGAATTGAGGAACTCTTGACCCCACAACTCAGCAGTCAGAGCTCTCCACACAGTACAGTTGTCACAGGTCACCTCCGTCTTGGAACGCTTCTACAAAAAGAAGGTCAGTGAGAGCACAGCCTTCCCGGGGGTTCCAGTAGCCAATGTCCAGTAGATGGTCAGGTGGGGACGAATTGAGGAACTCTTGACCCCACAACTCAGCAGTCAGAGCTCTCCACACAGTACAGTTGTCACAGATCACCTCCGTCTTGGAACGCTTCTACAAACAGATGGACAGTGAGAGCACAGCCTTCCCGGGGGTACCAGTAGCCAATGTCCCGTAGATGGTTGAACTAGTATTTTCTTTATCACTTATTAGACTAAATTACTGAGCTTAGTCAGTAACAACACTATCATATAGTTTATTCACTACTCATCCTTCACTCATATTTCCTAAAATATACACAATGTTGTCAGCTAGCTCAGATATATTCAAAATTTAATCTGTGCAGATTTTGACAGCGTCTTAAGGATAAAGACAGGTTTAGGCTTGATTAAATTATGTAGTAAGACATTTAATTAATTATTATCAATGTGGTTAAACATTTTAGACCCATTCTAAATAATTTTACCTGGGTCCGTTTTTTTAAGTAACCGTTTCAGTTCAGTACTTAGAATTGAAAATTTTCACATAACAGCATTGTTTACTTACATAACAGCATAGTTTTACTTAACAACACATCTAACGGACCAATGAGGTTCAAGGATTAAGAGAGAGGAAGTAAAATTCTAATGCTTTGAACTTCAGCTAATCAGCTACGGTATTTACCAATTTAATTGTTAACGATTAGTGCAATTAGTGATCGGTACAATGAGTCGGTGCATCAATGTCAGTGGCAATGAGAGGTTATAAAGGATAACATAACCTCTCTTAGAAGTTTTAAAAAGTGATTATTAGTGATTAAAAACCGGTTGTAGGTAAAGTAGTGTACCCAATTCTCGTAAATAGTGTTAACGACACAATGATAAAGCTTCATAAATTATATTTATTTATTGGTACTGAACACTGGTTTTTAATAGAACTCACCATAAAAACTCCAAAACTAACATAAACACAACAAACAATAATAATAATAAATATTACATCATCTGATTTGTCACATGTCACATGTCCTTTTTTTTCAATTTCAATCTTTTTTCTTTTCCATTTTAAATTGTCTCAGTTGGCACCGGTTTCTTCTGAAAACTGCTCCGCTGTCCATTTGTACAAAATAGGAATTCGGGCTTTTGTGTTTCTTGACAACTTTTCCTTTTGCCCATTCTCGAGTTCCCTTTTGGACATAAACTTCTTCGCCCTCCTTTAATTCTGGAAGTAGATGAGCCGATCTGTCATAATATGTTTTTTGTTTTTCTTGGGCTTGCTTCAAATTTAGAACTGTTTCATTGGTAGGGAAGAGTGGTTTCATGGAATCTTTAGTAGCAGGAAGAACAGTCTTTAGTAGTCTTCCCATTAGCATTTGAGCAGGTGCTCTGAGATTAGCTTTAGGAGTACAGTTGAACCTCGTTTGTACGAACCTCGATAAACCGAATTCCTCGATAAGACGAATTTTTCTTAATCCCCTTGACACTTTCATATAGGTCAATGCTAAAAACGCCTCTATACAACGTAGTAATTAAGTTAAAAACCTCCATAAGACGAATTTGTTTGTGACATGGACTAGGACTGATTAACCTCTATACAACGAATATTCTTAGCACAAAACCTCTACAAGACGAACGTGACCTCTATAAGACGAATTTATCATAATCTTAACCTCCATAGTACGTAGTTTGTACTCCAAACAGAAGCTTGTCTCAACATGAAACCCCCACCCATCCCTCCTCCTTCCTCAGTCATTGTTTTTGGAGAAACCTTGGAGCGAGGAGAAACCTCTATAAGAAGAATAACAGCAGCATTAAACCTCGATAAAACGACCCTCTTTATTAAGAATACCTCTATAGTACGAATTTTTCCCGTACCCCTTGAAATTCGTCTTATAGAGGTTCAACTGTATTATTGTAATCGATTATGGCCAGGTTTGGATCTCCCTTGGTCTTTAGCGTTTTAGACAGCATTGACTTTAAAGTTTGTATAGCCCTCTCCACCATCCCGTTAGATTTTGGGTAGTACGGAGACGAAGTTATATGCTCAATTTTATACCTTTCTGTGAACGTGGAAAACTTGTGGCTATCGAACGGAGGGCCATTATCGGAGTGTAATTTCTTAGGCAGGCCATGAGATCTAAATATCTGTGTCAATCCTGCAGTTACTGAATCAGCTGTTGTTGTACTCATCTTCTTTACTTCCACAAATTTGGAATGATAGTCAATCACTAGCATGTGATTGGTATTGTTAATTTTGAAGAAATCAACTCCAATTTCTTCCCATGGGATTTCTGGCACTGGATATGGTTTAAGAGGTTCTTTTGGGTTTGATCTTTGGTATTCCTGGCATGTTGTACATTGGTCTACTGTGTTTTTTATGTCTCTCATCATTCCTGGCCAGTACCAAGCCATCTGTGCTCTGTTTTGGCACGAATTAATTCCTTGGTGTGAAGCGTGTAGTTGCCTCAGCATGTCGGGTCGCAGCTCACTCGGAATAACAAGTCGGTCTTCCATATATATCAGATCATCGTATAAATGTAATTGATACCTTTTTTCCCAAAAAGGGTGAGCTTTGTCATCACAATTTTGTTTGTGTTCAGGCCATCCATGTTCTATGTAAAAACGTACTTGCTTTAGTGCGGCATCCCTTTCTGTAGCATATTTATGTCTATTTACTACATCGTCATTAGCAAAAACTGCCAGGGAGTAAACTACCTCAGCTCCGTTGTCCAGATAACTTGTGTTTAAATGTTCATCTATTGGAGCTCTCGACAGGGAGTCTGCAATGAACATTTTTTTTCCCGGTACGTGAACTAATTTAAAATTGTATCTCATCAGTTCCATCATCATTCTCTGAAGCCGTGGTGATAGACTTGCTATAGGTTTGTTTAAAAGACCAAGTAGAGGTTTGTGATCTGTCTCTATTGTGAAGTCTGTTTCATATAGGTAATAGTGGAACTTTTTACAACCATTTACTACTGCCAGAAGCTCTTTTTCAATCTGGCTGTACCTTTGCTGAGTTGCTGTTAAAGCTGAAGCGAAAGCTGACTTGTTTTTGCTCATCAGTAATCGTAGTGGTCCTGTTTTATCAGATAGATTATCAATGAACCTTCCTACATATGTAATCATTCCCAAAAATCTTTGGAGGTCATTTTTATCCCTAGGGCTCGGGTAGTCCTGAATAGCCTTCAGTTTGCATTCGGTTATTGAAATACCTTGTGGAGTAAGTTTGTGACCTAGATATTGGACACTTTCACGGCCAATCTGGCTTTTTTCTTTAGACAGCTTAAGTCCAAAATATCTTGCCTTTTCTAAGAAAGCAGCCAGTCTTTCATCATGTTCTTCTTTTGAGTTACCAAACACTAGGACGTCATCTATGTATGCACTCACTCCCTCCAATCCACAGGTTACATGGTCCATTGCTTTTTGGAAAATCTCTGGGGAACTATTCAATCCGAAAGGTAGTCTACAATAACTAAATCGGCCAAAAGGAGTAGCAATGGTGCATAACCGAGAACTATTCTCTGATAACGGTATCTGTAGAAATGCTGAAGAAGCATCCAGTACACTGAAGTATCTTGCACCATCCAACTGTGAGAAAATTTCTTGGAGCGTCGCCATTTTGTAGTGTTCCCTTTTTATATATTTATTAAGAGTTCTTGGATCAATACAAATTCTAACTTTACCATTTGGCTTCTTTGCTATTACAATCGGATGTACCCAATCAGTAGGTTCGCTTACCTCTCTTAAAATACCGTCTTTGACCATTTTATTTATCTCTTCCCTAACTGTATCATTTAAAGCTTTAGGGATAGCTCTGGCAGGAATAACTTTAGGAACTGCGGTATCTTCAAGTTTTATATCATAAACGAATGGTAATTTTCCTAGCTCATCACCAAATACATCATAAAACCTATCGTACACACTTTCACTTGGTTTAGTTATTTCATTTACTCTAGAAATGAGATTCAGTTCTTGGCATGTTTTAAGCCCTAATATGGGACAGGCATCTTCATTCACAATGTAGAATTCTGCTAAAAAATTTCTTTTAGAACCCCCCAGTGTACAATTTAGAAGGCAAGTACCTACAACTTTGATGTCATGCCCACTATAAGACTTGAGGCGTTTACCTGGAGTCGTCATGTTAGCGTCAGGAGCTATTTGTTGATAAAGCTTGTAAGGAATAACATTGACGTCGGCGCCAGTATCGAGCTTAAAAGATATGTCAACCCCATTTACGGTAATATTCTGACACCAACTATGTTTTGAGTCTACAGTGTTGACAACAATAGTTTCAATACTTAAGTCCTGACTCTCGCCACTAATTCCCACTTCATTAGGTTCAATGTCCTCATTAGATTCAATGTTATGAATGTTTTGGGCCTTACAGGCGTTTGCAAAGTGATTAAATTTCTTGCATTTTATACATTTCTTTCCCCAAGCAGGACAATTTCTGTAATTGTGAGTTTTTAAACATTTAGAGCAGACTTTAACTTGTCTTTTATTTGTAATGTTACTCGAATTTGGTAAAGTAATGTTATGAATTTTAGATCCTACATTAGTTGTTTCGTCAAGTTGTGAATCAAGTTTCATTAGTTGCACTTGTTTTTTACTCTCCTCCCTAGCCGTGCAGTAGTGAATTGCTTTATCAAGTTTCAAATCACTCGTCATCAACAACCTTTCTTTACACGCTTCATCTTTAGTCCCTATTATCAATAGATCTCTTACAAGGCTTTCTTCCTGATCCCCGAACTGACATTTTTTTGCCTGATTTTTTAGACTAGTTACAAATGACTGAACTGATTCGTCGGACTTTTGCCTGAGGTTAAAGAAAGTATACCTATTAATAACAGTGTTTACTTTAGGCTCTAAGTATTTGTCAAAACATTTAATTACAGTGTCTAAATTGTCTTTTTCCCCATCATCCAATTCAAAGGTGTTGAAAATGTCTAGGCAACCATCCCCCATTAAACATAGCAGTAAAGCAACTTTGATTTTCCCCGACTTTTTAGATTTTTCAGTTGCTTCCAGGTACAACAGAAATTTTTGCTTGAACTTAGTCCATTCATTTAATGTGTTGCTATTTAAATCAATAGCTGACGGAGGTTTTAAAAGGTCCATTATTCTATTTAAGTTTGTATATTACCTTTACCGCTGCCACCAATGATAAAGCTTCATAAATTATATTTATTTACTAGCTGTGTACCCGTTCTACGCACGGGGATCTTATAATATTCAGTTGAAACCTTCTTATATAACGAACAGCAGTTGGTTTGCATATTTTAAGATATGCTGGCCAAACTATTATACATAGCTTCATTTTATGTTGTTTTTTGTTGTTCCGGATCGGTATGACAATCAATAAAAGGTTAAATTACCTCTGTGTCTGCCGGTCGATCCTATAACGGTAGGCTTACTTTTATTTTTACTATCTGATCTCGTTTGCATGGCTCAATCACGTCCTGGTTGAAGTTCGTTCGCTACGCTCACTCACCTGTATGTTGGAGCTCGTTCGCTGCGCTCACTTTCCTTCAGGTTAGCTCGTTCGCTACGCTCACTTGCCTTCAGGTTAGCTCGTTCGCTACGCTCACTCGCCTCCAGGTTGCAAATTAGCTGTTGTCATAAATGTAAAAGAAATAATAGTGCTAGTGCTGCACCCTGTTGGTAATCCTTGTAACTTTAATGCTATTGAAAACATCACAGAACAGAACCAACTTGTTTAATTGAAACAGCTGTTAAGATTCAATAATTTCATTTCTCATAAGGTTAACATGGGCTTCCAGAAATTCCACGTCAAAAATCGACAAAAACTTGATTTTCAAGGGTTTACTGTTAAATATCTAACTGTCTCATATTCGATGAAATACGTCTAAAACCATCTCATATATGTATAGTATTTGGAAAATAAGTTTCAGGCGGGACAGTGCTATAGTTATTGAGGAGTAGTTGTAATAAAGTGCGTATTTTAGCGTTACCAAGAGAATGACAGATAGACAGACAGACAGACAGACAGACAGACAGACAGAAATTGAGATAAGGTTTGATTCGGTTTCTCTGACCTATGAAATGTAAAAATAACCAAAAAGTTCATTATTCTAAGCAATGTACAGACAAAACTCTAATTTTATTTATATAGATTGGTACTGCCCTTATGAAAAAGTTTATATATGGCCATATAAAATTTTTTTATCCGGTTATATTTGGTTTTGGACCAAATACAACCAGATATGATCATATATGGAATCCCCCAGATATGATCATATATGGAATCCTCCATATATGGAATTTTTTAATAAAAAATATATAAATAAATAAAAAAATAACAATTAAACATATTTTTACCTTAAATGGTATATACTATAAATTAAAACTATAATAAAAATTTTAAATTCAAAAATTTCAAAACAAAATTTTTAAGCATCTGACTGGGAATTGAACCCGGGACTCCGGCGTGAGAGTCTGCCCCCTTAGCCACTACACCACGATAGCTTCATATTATGTGGATGATCAAAACCCATTACGAATAAGAGAAGCTGTATTTGGTCTCGTAAAACAAGATATTTCTTAGACATTTTATGTCATTTGAAGAATGTTATTATTAATATAGCCTAACTACGTGACATTGATATTTGAGGCTGTTTGATAGCAAAGGTACAATTAATTAATTATTAATATAATATTCTCCTTATTTAGGCCTACTACACTTACAATTTTAAAATTATACGTCAGTTTTAAGATTTTGTTGCGTTATAATAAAATTGTACAATAGATGTATGTACAGGATTTTGTCATCAGGGTTCAAATCTGGATATTTTATTTCTTTACTAATAATTACTTTAAAGGAGAATTGCCTATATTATCTGCCCCCTTACTGTACCACATATCAACTCAATCAGTTAAGTAGTTTGTGCTTGGAGAGCAACAAGAAAATACACAAACTGATAAACTTTAGATTTTTAATATTATAAGAAGTGTTTGGGAGTTTGAGAGTTACATAATCCTAAAGTGGCAACAATCCCTTATAATAATTCCAGTTATTGTCAAAAACTCATTTATAGATGAGCATAAATGGAAAATTATTATTCCATATATGAGTAATTTAATTTCATACCTGGGAGTCATATATGACCATATATAGACCATAATTCCATATATGGAGGATATTTATGGCCATATATGGGCAATATTTTCATATATAAAAAACATGTATGGCCATATATGAACAATAATTTCATATGTAGAAAACATGTATGGCCATATATGGGCAATAATTTCATATATAGAAAACATGTATGGCCATATATGAACAATTATTTCATATATAGAAAACATGTATGGCCATATATGAACAATTATTTCATATATAGAAAACATGTATGGCCATATAAGAACAATTATTTCATATATCGAAAACATGTATGGCCATATATGAACAATAATTCCATATATATACTACATATATGGCCATATATGGACACCACCATATATGGATACAACCACATCTGGCCATATATGCTTCCATATATGCTCATCAAAACCCATATATGGCTTTATAAAACCATATATGGAATTTTGATATGGCCATATATGGCCAGAAATTACTTTTTTATAGGGGTGAACACTGGTTTTTAATAGAACTCACCATAAAAACTCCAAAACTAACATAAACACAACAAACAATAATAATAATAAATATTACATCATCTGATTTAAGACAGAATAAATGTCACATGTCACAGACACTAGTAGAGGTTTTTAAGCTTTTTTAGGCTCTTTTAGGTAACTTAAATTTTCTACTCGGGTTATTAACACTATCTTTGGGTACCTATAAACTACCATAGTCTGTGTTCTTATCTTTACCATTACGATGGTTTTAGCTTTTAAAATTTTAAAAACTCAAATGAATGACACTGTTATCTGACCAGAATGAACTGCAACAGGCTGTTCTTGCGCTCTGTGCGGGTTGGTTTGATCTGTTCCCACTCCTCCTCTGACACCTTCTTGGACTTGTCAAGCTCAGCCTGAGTCCCAATGTCCAGTCCCATGACCAAACTCTGCATCAGACCCTCCAAGTGACAAGCGAGGCCATTCTACCAAAGATAATCCACTCAATATACCACACTAGTTCTCCAATTAAAACTAACTTAAGTGTCTGCAATTACTTTGATTTTATGATTTTAGCTGATAAAAACCGCTGTGGGCCTAATTTTACTATCACAAAATTGTTCACAGAAGATCTGTAAAACAGGAAGGTAAAATGTTTGTGAGATTTTTCTTTCATGAAGTCTTTAGTAATAACGATAGGAATAAATACAGGCTGCACTTTCCTGTGGGTATTTTTCTTGCTTTGTGATTAGCATGTTTTGAAAGTGTAACCTGTACACTTCTGATTGCCAAAATAAATTAATCAATCAAATTTCCTTTATTTAAAAAAAAAATGTTTGGTTTGGAGCATGAAATAGTGTTACCTGTATGCTTACAGAGCAAGAAACTAAATATCTTTGGTATTCAATTTGTAATGGATTCTTTTACTGTGACAAAATAAAATTGTTAGGTTGCACAATTGTTTCTAAATACTTACTTGGCATCTGCGGTGAGATGTTGAACTGTTGTACAGAAATGCAACATTCCCACCCTCCTGAAGATGTCCGGCAAACTCATGCAAGTGGTTGGTAGAGATCTTGTGAGGAATCACAAATAACCACTGACACGTTGGTTTCATTAAATTCAGTTGTTTGATCTGGAAACAATCTTATTTAATTCTCACAGATGAATAAATTACTTCATTAAATTCTTTCTAATGATTTATATCTCATGGTTTTATGCTGGATATATATTTATTAAACTGGATGTTTTATGGCTTAAATTGCTGTTTGACCCAGACATATTTTATATTTACACAGATGAAAAAAACCTTATTATTTGGAGGTCCACGCACCAATTCACATTCCCAAGTTGAAAAATCGGCCATCTCACTTAAATTGGTTATCACTGAACACTTATAATTATTATTATCAATTGAGATGGGGATGCCACCTATAGTTGCGCTTTCAACCCAAAGATGAGTGGAGGATGAGTGTAGAATGGTATGAGACATTACAAGACCTTCCCGACAGGAAACCACTCCCCACCACCACGCCGTGCCGAATGCTTCCGCATCATACTGTCCATAGCCGAACTGTCTATCTCTATCACTGGATGCTGTCAAAACGTATCATTTGTATGTTAAATTTAATCTATCTATCTATCTTTACTTATTTAATACGCAAGCAGGTTTTTTGTGACAATTACTCCTCCGAAACTACTGAACCGATTGACATGTTTTTGGTGTCATTGTAAAGAGTGTAACGTGAAGTTGTGCAGGAAACTTTCTTTTTAGGGAAATAATTAGAGAGTGAGGCCCTGGGGCCCTTTTAAGTTTTGTATTTCTCCATAAGGATAACATGGGAGATAATTTTTATTTACAGAAACATATGTTTGTTACTTGAAAATTGTCAAAGTCTACTACATAATAATTACTGTGTATTATGACTCTTAATGTATACCTACTACATTTCAATCAAGGATTGTGTACCTTAAAGTTGACCCATAATGGATCTTACTACTTTATTTTAATGCTGGGAATAGTAAAATTTAGTGGAGAATAAGTTACCATGATTTAGAAAAATTTACTATAATAATTTATGTATTTAAATCACAAATCTTTGACATTATTAATTCACTTGAAATTAAACAGCTGATCGACAAATCAAACAAATCATCTACTTCATGTGAATAATGTTATTACACAAACATAGTTTTTTTTAACCAATAACTTGATTCTTTTTTACTTGTGGGTGTATTTTGAGTTTGCAGTTATGAAAGCACCAAGCCAAGTAACTTTTATCTAATTTTCTTTATAAACTAACAGTATTAATGAATTACTACATGAACTTGACAAGTCAGGTAATTAATTATTGTCAGTATACCAAGGGGAAGAAGAGTGGGTCCTCGAAAACAGACGAAGGCGGAGACACCCATCTAGAAAATCCAACTGAGTTTTTTTTAATATAGAGGTCAGTGGATTGCCAAGACACAGATTAGACTAATAAAAGGGGGCAGTGGTTTTATTGATGAGTAGCCTAATATTAATACATAAAAAAGGCCTCATTAATGGCACAAGGCTTCATGTGATCAGAATGGTTAACAGCTTAATAGAAAGTAAAGTCTTAACTGGAACAAGTGATTGGGGACATATTTTGATTACGAGGATAAAAATTTACCCGTCTAAAACAAACTTACATTTTAAAATGGAAAGATGCTAATTTCTGTTACCTTTGGCATTTGCAGCGCTGTTCTTACCCAGACCAATTTCAGTCATGAGCAACTATATTATATGTTGTTTTAAGCAAGGCTACATCTTTTAATAGGATAAGCATATTCGTTACGGACAACTCTGACCAGGGTAATCTTCCTGAAGGTAACTTTAAGGCTAAAATCGTAGTATTCATGGAAGTGCTTTTGTGATAAAAATATTGTTTTTTTTTGTTTTTATTTTTAAAAGTGTGTTTTCTTCAAGCAGCATTTTTATGACCCTCAAAATAAGCTACATAGGCCTATTGGTCTGATATGATAAAATGTTTTGTTAAATGTGTTATACAAATCTTTAAAACATAACAACCCTATAACCTTGCTCGCTGCCTATAACATACTAGAACTTGAACACTTATTAATTTACTAAATATAATACACATACAGTTAGAAAATGGCTGGACTGCTTCCCTTCCAATGCTTCATTAGCCTATTACTGTATTTAATTTTCGACGTCGAGTCAATATATAATACGACGAATTTGTTTTCTAAATCCATATGTTATTTTGCGGGGCATTGAGCCGCACAGGTTCACTAGTACTTATTTAATACGCAAGCAGGTCTTTTGTGACAATTACTCCTCCGAAACTACTGAACCGATTGACATGTTTTTGGTGTCATTGAAAAGAGCGTAACGTGAAGTTGTGCAGGAAACTTTCTTTTTAGGGAAATAATAAGAGAGTGAGGCCCTGGGGCCCTTTAAAGTTTTGTATTTGTCCATAAGATTAACATTGGAAACAAAAATTGTTATAAAACTCCAGCTGTTGTGAGAAAAGTGAGAAGAAGAACATATGTTAATTGTAAACAGTCAATAGGTTTTCTAATTTAACAGTTTGCTACAAACACAAACATTTACTCACTTGGTTGAAATGAAATATTTACTATTTCAATTTGGGTTGGCGTAAATATTACAATGGAAAAAAGCGAGAGAGCCTGGATAAATTGATATACCGTACTAAAAAGAAAACTGAATTAACACTGTGCTGCATTTCTTAGTAATCGTTGAAATAGGCGATTTGCAAACTAAGGAAATTTAGGAAAGTCATAGAACACCACCAAGGAGAAGAAATATAAATATATTTAAAAAAAATGTATAATCGTTATTGTTATGGACAATCTAATGCGGCTATGAGTAAGGCTATTTGTAGAAAACACTAAAAAACAAGATCAGTTTTTGAAAAATGATAAGATATTTACAAGAAATGTTGATTATATCGATCTGGTATGTACCGTACATCTTGAGTATTTCCATAATCTTTGAGTCGAATCTTTTAAAGTCATCAGAAATCATGGCTGTTATTCACTTTAAAATAACGCCTGTAATACTTAGCAATTGCTAACACTGTGCTGCATTTCTTAGTAATTATTGAAAGAGCCGATTTGCAAACTATGGAAACATAGGAATGGAGGTTTACTAATCGAAAATATAAGCGCATTGCAGTAATGTATGCATATTTTATAAAATGAACAGGCTAACTATTTAATTGTTTGTTTTAAAAGTTTAATAGACTACTCTGTGTACTGTCTTTGAAGTTTGAGATGTGCATTCTATTTGTACTTAAATCATAATAAAATATGTCTATGTCTAAGGTAAACAACATATTTTTTTGTAGAGAAAGAAACTTTCTACAGTACATAGTAATGCAGCTTGAATCCTGTAAAAATGTAATTTATATAAGGAAGAGTTAATTTTACCTCACACCCCGCTGGACAAGCAGTTATACATTTTGCTGTTTCTTCCCAGCTTTAAAATTGTGTAAACATCAATACTTACTTACTACCTATAGGAAATAAACATGTTATGTGTAGTATGGGTCTCCTGAAGAAAATGACATTATTCACAATTCCAAGAAAAATTATGTTACAGTATGAGTAATAAATTAGCAGTTTAACTACTTTTAGTCAATAGACACAAGTAATGAGCCAGATAGATGGTCAATTGTACTGTTAACTTATCTGTGCTTACATGTAGGTACTTACAACATCTAATATAACACCAATCAGATCAAAGTTCAATGCCACCAGGAAATTCGAATTTTCTTCTATTTTTGGAACTGTGCTAAGTAGGTCCACAACATTTTTTCTTCTGAAAACAGTAAAGTAAACTAAAAATTGTGTTTATTAAAATAACCATTGGTAAAAAATGTATTATTCCAGAGGATGTGAAGTATAAAGACGAATTAAAGGTCAAAATTGTTAATGAACATAAAAAAATGTTTAACTACCGGTACTTAGAAACAAATAAGCAATGTCTAAAGATACAAGATACAATATTCTTTATTTGGTCAATTGAACAATAATACAGTTATAGACCACGTCAGATTGTTAAGTTAGGCTAAATGAAATATTGCATACAGTATCAGGTACATAGTTAATAGACATTTTTGGTTGACTAGATTTAAGTAGAAACATTGAAGCTGCAAATACTATACACAAAGGAAAGGAATAAAACATAAAGATTACAAACATAAGTATTCTATCATTGGTGTTGTATTTTTAAATACTCTACCTTTCCCATTCTGTTTCAGCTGGAGCTATTCTATATACCATTACCAACAATGACTTGAACTTAGTGTCTATGGTTTCAGTTGTAAAAGCATCCACCATTGATTTAATGAGTTCCCCATCTAAAACAGATCGAACATATTAAATTTTTTCTGTCTCAGTCAGTGCCGTGATCGGGTTGCAATAAATGTTGTAGGCCTACATGAAAATGGTTTGTTTGTACGTATCAAATGTATATACAGTTTTATGTTTAAATGTAAATTTCTACAATTTGACAAGTCCAATTCGGATATTATAATGTTTTAATGTTTCTGTGTACCACTTGAAAATGCCAACATGGCGAAACATGTAGTGGATTGAAAAAGACACTATTTATTTGAACTGCAAGACGAGGTATGTTTTAATTTAGATTATATTAAATTTATTAAAGATAGGTATTGTTTAGCTGAAATATACACATCTAGTTGGTTAAAATAAAACCAATATGCAACATGTCTCAAATAAAAAAAACACAATGTCCATAGCGTAGTCAAAAACTCTCAGCCAATTCAGTTTACTATTCATTCTGTTCTAATGATTTAAGTATTCATTTCACTCGGCTATCAATTAATGATGGATGCTCTCTAACAATACGGACCGCAGCAAACCAGCAGACTAAGCAAATGAAAATTTGAATTTCGACTGTAAAATATAATACGTAGTATCCTTAAACTTGTAAGATTTATTTCATATTTAAATAACATTAGATTTAAAAAATTCTTAGGTTTTCTGCTACAGGGAGTGAAAAAAGTGGTTTTTACAGAAAGTGTCAGTAGTATAGTATAGTACGAAATAAATAAATTTTCCAAATTTGATCAAAATATAAGCAAACTAGATATTAAGAGTATGTATTGGTATCCAACCCATGGTGTGGTCACAGATGATGGCTACAGACTTCCACTCCAGGTGGTGAGCAGTGCGAACGTCCAGTAACAGCTGAGGCAGCTCAGAGCCGAGAGACACAAGAGGCATGGTGACTGCTGAGGAGGACGGCAGTCTCGGACAACTAGCCTCTGGCACACAAGATAACTGATGTCAAATGTTTAGTAGTAACAGTAAAACCTCACTAACTCGACAGTCAACAGCTGATAGGTGCACGTCTGGCAGGCTTTGTCTTACTATCAAGCAATTTATTCAGAAAATGTTTTATTAAGAGGGTTCCGCCCACCGGCTGGTTACCGCGTGAACTTGGTCTTACAAAAAGAACCTCATGGCATTATTAAAGTGTTTATCGAGTTAAAATAAACTGTAAAATATTCACAAAGATCCAAACGAAACTTAGTAATTGTTTCTTTAAGTATGAATATACATAAATTAGTCTTTTTCACATGTGATTTTTACAATAATAGTTACAAATTAATTTTCCCCATCCATTGCAAGCTCTGATGTGTTAAGAGCACAAAAAGCACACAATCATTGGAAACAAATTAGTTTTTGAATGTTGATAGCTTGTACAATAGAGGCATGTTCAATCCTGAACTATATTTCAATCCATGTAATCCGCCATCTTGAATTGAAATTCAGGCTGCCGGGTAGACCCACTTAATAGTTGAATATTCAAAATTTTTGCGAAGATTGCTTACTTAATATGTATAAATACTCATATAAGTAATACATTTATAAATTTATGTCTGTTATTTATTCATTTATTAAAACGTATTAAAAATTGCAATGTTCTGTAAAACTTGACAACCCCAAACTTGACAAACTCTGGTTTCACAAATTGTGAGTTAGTGAGGTTTTACTGTAATGATTAAAACTTAGAAGGGAACATATTTCAACTAAACACAATTTTCTGCAGAGATTTGATAGTCCAGGCAACAGAGACATTGTAGTGGAAAAAAACATGTATAACAAATATTTGGTACAGTTGTAGGGAAAGGGTCCCTAAACAACATATTAAAGGTATGTGGTGGTGGAGCTAAGGGGGCTCTTAAGATCCCTTTTGTAGGGGTTTTTTAATTACTTAAAAAACCATCAAATTTTCATATACAATACTGAATGAGCAAATTAAAGAAGATTAATTTTCTAATCGAAAAGTCATATTATTTAAATCTTAAGAAAATTTCCAGCAATTTGACACTTTAATCATACTTTAATACTTTTTGATGAAATGGCGACCACACAAAGTAGGTATTTTAAGCCAAGTATGAATGGAGATGAATGTAGGATGAGTGGTGCATACGAATTGGTCCAAAATTAAGGTGTTGGCAAGATTACAAAACCCGTATTATTTGTAACATTTTCTTAAATTACAACTTTTTTGTGTACTCACCCCCATCTTAATTTTGGACCAATTTTTGATTAAAGTGTCAAATTGCTGGATGTTTTGTCAATATTTCAAGAATATTGGTTATATTGACCTTAGGTGGATAGGCTTTGCCACATTTAGCATTTATTTTTCATATAAATTTATATGTATTTCTTTTCTTATAGAAAGAGTATTTGAATGAGATATTTATTATATCTTGTAAATGGTTGAACCGAAATAGTTACATCATATACTACTTAGTTGCTACAGCAAAGAAACTCCAACTAAATACAGATAAGACTCAATTTATCCATTGCACTCCTATGATAAATGTTCCCGGGGAATTTTCTGGCCCTGTAAAGCTTTTAGTTTTCTGACTAGACTCTAAATTAACAATGGAATGATTATGTTCTGCAGGTCTGTACTAAGTTGTCAAGAGTGATTTTTCTGTGAAGGAAGCTAAAAAATATGTTGTTACTGAGAGATACTTGATTAATGTCTACCACACATTCTTTCATAATCTCCTCCTAATGGTATTTTATTATGAAGACACTCTCCAGCATGCTCCAAAATCCTCGTTCTACAAAAGAAAGCCCTTCATATTATTACGTCGGTTGATAATCTTGTCCACAGTAGGCCAATTCTCCAGCAACTAGGTATTTACAGTGTATGGCCAGTTCATTCTTGAGTTGCTTATTTCAGATCAAAGATACAATACAATACAATATTCTTTATTGTTCATTCGTTCAAGAATTACAATAGTGTCAATACAATAGTGAATTGTACATGTTAATTTCCATAATTTTCATAAAATTCTCTATTTTGTAGAAGGGTCTTGCGATTTGCCACTTCTTCAACTCCTGGTGTAGCTTGTTGCGAGTCAGGTCTCTCAGGTAGTCAGGTAGATGGTTCCTCAGTTTGCAGCCAGTGTAGGAAGGTTTTTTTCCCAAAGAGTTGTTCGGTGAACTGGTAGGGCAAATTTGGAGCCATGACAGGTGTTGTAGTGGTGCAGGTCTTGGTTTCTTGGGGGGTTTATTTCATCCACATACTTTATGGTTTCAAGTATGTAGAGAGACACCACTGTGAGGATTCCTAGGTTTGCGAATGCTAGTCTACAAGTCTGTGGTGGGACAAGGTTGGCGAAGGCTCTTATGGCTTTCTTTTGAAGAACAAGGATTCGATTCATATTTTTTGTTTAAGTTCCTCCCCACACTGTCAAGCCATATCTAATATGCGACTCTACCAGTGCGAAGTAAGCTGTTTTGGCCACAGAGAGTCCGCCTATGTAGTTTATTCTTCTGACGACATATATTCCGGCACTGATTTTTTTGCTTAGGTGGTTGGTGTGCTCTTTCCATTTTAGTTTGTTATCAAGGATAACACTGAGAAATTTTGTGTGGTTTTCTATTGTTACATCCTCTAATTGAGGGACTATGTCTTTTTTTACTGAAATTCAGGGTTGTAGTTTGTGTGGTGTTTATTGCTAAGTCATTGTTTTTTGAGTAGAGGATGGCTTTATTTAAGATCGATTTTGAATTAAGGTAAAGGCTTTGGGCTGTGTTGTCCTTGATCAAAATGGTTGTGTCATCTGCATACATGATTGCAACAGCATTTTCACTTTCAATTTGTTTGGGGAAGTCTTGCTGTGACTTCATTTGATGAGTTTTTCAGTTCCACGACTTGTGAACGTCCCGATAGGTAGCTTTTGAACCATTCTAGCGCTGAGTTTCTTATACCGAGTCTTTCGAGTTTCTTGCATATCAGGTCGTGGCCCAGGCAGTCAAAAGCCTTACTGTGGTCAAGATGGCAGAAATGTATTGTTAATTTTCTATCTGGTCTAGGATGAACTCAATTAGGGCTATTATAGCTGAGGATGTAGATTTATTCATCCGAAAGCCATGTTGGTTGTCAGTTAAGAGTTTGTTATGATTAAGATGTGCCATTAATCTAGCCAGAGCTATTTTTTCTATGATTTAAGAGAAACTGGAGATGAGAGAGATGGGTCTGTAGTTTTGAGCATTTTCAGTTGGTCCTTTTTTATGTTTGGGGTATATTTTACTGACTTTTATGGTGGATGGGAATTTGCCTTCTTTAAATGATTTATTTATAAGATAAACCAGAGGAGACTGGAGAGATGAGTGTTCTTGGGAGCAGTGCTTTATCATCTTAGAGGAAAACTCATCTATTCCACTTGATGTTTTGGATTTTAGAGAGTTTATTATCGTTTTAACTTCTTTATAGGATGTCGAAGTTAAGGTAAGGTGTATTGGACAGACTGGTTTCTCTCTATTCAGCACTGTTTCAGGGTCTATAACGATTGCTCTGTTTTGGTCAAGGGTATTTTCTGCTATATTTGAGAAGAATGTGTTAAAATGTTCGGCCATTTCTTTTGTGTCGTTTGTGAGTTTGCCATTTATTTCTAATTCTGTAAGGGTTTTCTCTTCACATATTCCTTTCCTTTCCTTGTTTATAACTTGCCATAGTGCTTTTTGTTTGCTGTCAGCTTGTTGTACGAAGCTAGCTGTTGAGGACATTTTTAGGTTTCTTAGTTTCATGTCGTACGGTATATCCTTTTTCTATTAATCATTTCTACTTTGTCTTCATTTATATTTGTTAACTCAAACTTTTGCAGAGCTTTCAAAAAGTTCTCTTTAAGGTATTTTACTTTAGGGTCGTAATACTTATGTTTTTTGTTTGTACTCATTTTAGTTTTCTTTAATGGGCATGTATAATCCAGTGCTGTTTAGAGAATATTATGAAATTTGTTGTAGGAGGATTCAAGATTGGGTGAAGAGTAAACATGTTCCCAGTTTTGTAGATGGAGGTGAGCCTTCAGTTTGTTTAACATAACATCACATGCTACGCAAAGCGGCTTGACATTCACTCATACTCAACTAGAAGAGCGAGAGACATTGACATCCCCCTTGTAGACTAATCAGAAACTCTACATAGCATTCCTGCATCAGCTATAAAATATTACATTAGCCTTCTGGAGGAGATTAGGCAACTGGGCAAATCCAAATTGAGAAAAGTAATTCATAGAAGACTAATCGATAGACTTGTCCCTGGACGAGTATGACGGCAAAATACAAATGTAAAAGTTCCGAAGAAACCTGACGCAAAATATCTGGAAATCCAGTCAAAGATGAAGACATTAAGTTAGTATCAACTACAAATGTTTACGTGTATGTGCAAAAAAAAAGTAATCTCCAAATAAAACAATACACATACTGTATATTTTTTAATAACTATAAAATATAAATGAATTTGTAATATTTGAAATTTTAACATAAGAAAACTTATGACAGTAGGAATATTTCAGAGAGCTAATTTTAAGCCCATAAAATTTCAGCCCATGTAGTTCTAATAATTAAGATTGATTCAAAATAATTGTCTAGCTAAGTGGAGGCGTACCCCTCCATGTTTGCAGCTAATTTTCCAAATACTAAGAAAAAAGTGGCAAGTTAGATAGTAAATTTAGTTATAGTAAATTAAGTTAGTAAATTTTGATGGCCAGTTAAACGTTTTTGAATTTTGCTTTGCATCACAGAATAGTATATGACAGAGCCATCATTCCTTCACGGCGTAAATTGGTTCTCTTTTGTCGATTTCATACAGAACAAAATCACGGTATCGCCAAGACCATGAAATATACTGACTGAGGTTGCCGCATTCGTGGAAGATGATCACAGTATTAAAGTGACTGCAAGATATGGTTTACATGTGTTGTAGATCACGTGAGATGATCATTGGTCTACACTATAAAAATATTACCAATTTAGTAGCCTATAGTATCTTTAGGCGGGCCAAAAGAATGCATCTGCAGGCTGGATATGGCCTGCAGGACTTAGGTTGGAGAGCTCTGCTCTAGATAAAGCAATTGCATACTATAACATATTAAAACTGTTATAATCATTTTAGTATACAAATTTAGAAACCAAGGTGCAACCACACTGACCTACGCTACCCCTGGCAATAAACTCATCTTATCGTTGAGTACCTGTGGCTGCAATGAACAACAGCCCATCATCATCAGTCTGTCTATATAGACTCCATGTATCTTCACAGGAAAGTACACTCACAAGAGCTACTGTGTCTGTTAGGCAGAAAAGCACAATTAGTCAGGTAGCAGTAGCCTACTAAACAATATACTACCCAGTACTCGAGACAAATAGCTGCACTTATGCTGCTTGGATAAAAAGTAATGTAATGTATAACTGCCTCAGTATAAGTAGCAAATAATAGTTAACTATCAACATTAAACCAATTAAACACATAAAATACATCAAAATGTAAATTCAAATCGCTCTTAGTAGGCTAACTGAAAACTAAATACCTATACAGTAGAGTACTGCAAACTCGGTACTCGATAAACCGGCACTCCGGATAACTCGACCATCATCTAGCTTAGAAAATTAGTGATTTTTTTAGTTAAATATGTATGTACAGTACCTAACATTTGTTTATTTCATAAGGTACCAAGGATTTGTTGTACTATATCTGATGACTTAATACTGACTTGTAATATAAATAAAAATAAAAATAAACGGTATCAGCATTCTGACACATACTTTCTCCCATAAGCTTGTCAACAACCTTTATCATGGGTAAACGGTGAGAGTAAATATGATATTTTATAGTTAAAAATCACAAAAGTTGCAATTACTTTTGAACCGTAATTGTTACAGCAATGGGGTGTTGTTGTATTTATAATTTTTTGGAATTATAAGGACCATAACATTAATTTTGATCAAAAACAGCTTTTATCCAAAAATCCGATTTGTTTTATTTTATGGGTTTTTATGGGAATATAACAGTTACAATAGCTTTTGAACCGTAATTTTTCGGAAATGGGATTTGTACCATTTTGTTCAAAATTTAAAGGACTACAACATACCAAAGTTTTAAGAAAATCGGGTCATTTTCGAGAAAATCAGATTTTTTGTTATTTTATGGGGTTTTATAGAAAAATCCCCATTAAAAATCAAAATATCAAAAAAATAAAAAAGTTCAAAATTTTAAGGACCATAACATAGGTACTAAGTTAAATCAAAACGAGCTGTTTTTCTAAAATCCTATTTTTTGTTATGTTATGGGGTTTTTATGGGAAAATAACATAATTTACCATAACTTTTAACCCTCCGAGTGTCCCTTGTTTTGGCCTTAATGTCTGCCTATTTTTTGCTCATTTGCAAGGTTTTATTAAAACGGATCTGAGAAGCTTGAAAACAATGTTAATTACCTATACTGTTCTATATACCATTTTGTTTGGAAAATCATGGGCTTCAATATTATACATAAAACATAAGGAACATTTGTTTCAAAAAAATTGTTTAGGTAAAAAAAAAAAATATTTAAAAAAAATAAAAAATAAGTTCGCGCTCAATGAAATTGTATAAATTATAGGCCTATAAATATTTGAAAATAGCCACTTTGTTCTAAATTTTATGAGGATTACAAATATATAATAATCTAAGGAAGTAGATTTGCAAATAAATAAGTTATGGGCAAAAAACAGATTTCAGTACATAGCGTTTAGCTAAGAATGCATATTGCATAGCCTAACTATAGCTAGGAATCTGGCTGATAATTTACATCAATATCACTACCTACTTCTTCAGGATCATCAACCAGCCCTTCAAAATCACTTAAATCTTCTTATAATGCACCACGTATATCACTACTTTTGATTTTTAACACTAAAACAATGATAAACGTAATAAAACACATCAGTCATCGGTCCGAGGTTAACCAAGCTCTTTACAAATACGCACGTCAGCTGTCTGCTACAATATTTTCAGAACTAAAATGAAAAGCGCTTAGAGACAGACCTCCGGAGAAAGCTCTGAATCTGTCAAATAAAACGATACCTAACTCGATCCAGTTCAATCCGATTTTGTCAGTCATAGAGCTTTTGCCGTAAACAGGGTTTGTGAGTCGCTGCAGCGACACAAAACACTACACAAAGTGTGTTATATGTCGCTGCAGCGACAAATAACACTCGGAGGGCTATACCCTCATTTTTACAGAAATGGGAGACGTTGACCATTTTGTTGAGAATTTAAAGGACTATAACATACTAACTTTTCAGAAAATCGTTCGGGTCATTTTTGTGAAAATCCGATTTTTCCGTTAGGGGAGAGCGGGGCTATACCGTACACATAAGGGAGACTCGTCAACCCCGGGGGGTGGGGCTATTCCGTACAGTAGAAGGGGCTATACCGTACAGTTCAAAAATCATTTGTTTAGGTTAGTAATATAATAGCACTGCAACAAATTATTGTACAAACACTTTTTATTACTATAAAAAGGTTGTAGTTAAGAAACAGTGAATTACAATTTAAACATTTTAGAAGAAATTACATTTCAAAATTCAACCTTCATGAAAAACATGAAGTTTATGAAAAATTTATAAAATTTCACCCCAAAATTAAAAGAAAGAAGAAACAGTCCACAAATGTAGTTCTCTGCAGACTCTGCAGCACTGCAAGCTGAATGGACCCACCCTGGACATGAGCAGCACCCTGTATCAGAGCTGTAGGGTTTAGCCCCAATCTGTACCTCGTGGGAATTTATTAACATAAACTCATATTCTGTCACTTAACCAATCATCGCTAATAACCAAAAGAGAGCTTAAGGGATGTAGTTTATTATGATCTCACAGTTAATAGAATACGATAAAAGCTACTTCACTAACTTTTTATTTAGTACTGGACGAAAATTAGAAACAAGTGAGTAGAAACATGTTTTTTTTAAATACTAACTTATTTTCCTCTTGTCAAGTTCTTAATGATTTATGATGAAAATAGTCAAGTTTCCTGGTTTGGAGATATTAATGTAGGCCTACCTATGGCATTGATTGAAGAACGACCATCGGGTGTAGAAGAATGGTGCAAGTTTAATTATGTGTCTATTATTCGTTATTGTTTTCCTCACACAACCTGATAAATATTGCACACAATATTGAACCATCACAATCACAATGTTGACATATTTGTTAACTAACAACATCAGGACGACGTCTTGACTCTAATTTGACAAGTCCAACCAAACCGAGACAGTGTGACCAACAAAACACAGCAACAAGCGACCATCTTGAAGGCATGCTTTTTATTAAATGTTTATCCAGAATCATTTCCACACTTCTAACTTGTTTTCAATTACAGTACAAAAGCAAATAAGCTGCTGTTTAGTAACTGATTCAATCATTTTTTACTATTACGATTGTGTTACTGTACATCATACAGTACTATCAATATGTCACACCATTCTTAAGAATGAACAACAAACTACAACAATCCCCCGATACTGTTACATTATCGTTACATTATACTGTTACATACTAAATCAACCATCATTGATACTAAATCAATCGATTAATAATTATGATACATGCGATTTCTTAAAATGAATGAGTATAAATGTTTACAACAGCTGACTTTTACTCCCTAGGGAGTAAAAGAGCTACCTTAGACCCACAACGCATGTATTAAAACGGCTGTTTTTGCTGCGGTATGACAAAAACACTTTTCACTTTTTTTTACTCTGAATTAAGACAAGCCTGAGCCCTTTCTCTACTGATTCAATTTAAACACAACAGAAATCACTTAGTTTTTTGTTGCGAGGGATTTTGTGTGTTTTGCTGTTTATTGGTGATCTGATGACAGCTAAAGACCCGTAATCTGCATAATCCGTAAGTACGAAACTTGGACATAAGGAGATAGCAGGTAAACTTTTTTTATCTGTATAGGTAGCCTTTTTATTCGTCAACAAAAATGTATTCTACAAATATTTTAACCCTTCCCGGACGGGTGATGGATATATCCGCCTAAGTCTTTGGCGATAAAGGACAGGTGGCGGATATATCCGCTTATGGTTTTAGCGAATTTTCCTATAGGGAAGTAGCTATTACCGTAGGTCTCATGGTAAGACCTAAGCCCGGGACCGATTTACTTTTTCATTTTGATGTCCCCAGAGGCCAAAAACACCATTCGTTCAAATTTTTATATATGTATATATATATATATTTATATATATCTGTGTGTGTGTGTCCGTAAACGTGATAACTTGAGTAATTTTTGTCCGATTTTGATAAAATTTGGTTTGAAGGTGTAAGGCGGGATAAACTTGAATGAGTTCGCGAACCAGCATGATCGGACTATGGGAACGGGGGTTTATGGGGTAAAAATAGGTTTTTTCTATTTTTGACTCTAAAAACACAAAATTTCACAATTTCTTTTTAAACCATTTTGTAGAGCTTAAAAAAACAAATAATTTAGTATATTGAAGCGTTATTATGCGCCTAATTGTTACGTAGAAAATTCAAAAAAAGTTATTCTTATGGAGAATAAGTCAACTGTTGTAGTTTGCTTGTTTATGAACATATTTTGATAGATTTTGGAAAATACTTTTATTTCTTACTAAACTATTATCATTTTATAAAAAAAAAATCTTTTTTACCCTCCTTGTTGCAGCAAACCTAAGTACTTGTTAAACTAATTCTATTTAAATAGGAAATAAATGTGCTATTTTTATGGAGGCATTTTAGTGTAAATCCAATCAGGTTAATGGAAATTCGCTTAGTCTGCAGGTTTGCTGCGGCAGGGGTATTTAATGTTCCGGACGGGAAGTGGATATAACCGCCTTCTCTTCAGACAGACTTTCAGGTGCTTGAGCAGTAACTAGATGTTTCGCGGTACCAAGGCGCCACTTTCCTGCTCTCCCCATGGCTGCGCTCTCTCTCGCACTCCCCCCTCTCACCCGCGCCTGCCCCTCTCCCACGTCTCCCGCGCACCAACCCATTTCTCCTACGCTCCCCCCTCAACTTTTCGCGCTCAACACTCAGTGCCTTTATTTTTTGTTTACATATTGTTCTTTATTTATTGCCTAACGCTGTCATGGTCATATCTTCAAAGACGGGTGGCGGATATATCCGCTGCTTTCCTACTCATCCGCGGACGGGAAGCGGATACATCCGCTTAGTTAAAAACAAGTAAAAGATTATTTTGACAGTATGAAGTGTTCCATTGTGTTTATTTTATGTATACTTGTAAAACAAAACACAAATAAGGAAAACTAATTTTTATTTTTTCCTATAATTTTTTCCCGTTCTATGTCACGATCTGCCCGTACGGGAAGGGTTTAGACGAAGTAAAATAAATATGTTGTTTGTGTTTGATAATAAAAATTTAGTTATAGCATAGAAATCAACTGAACTTAGTTGGACTTACCACTTCTATGATCATAGTCTCTAAAAGGTGAGAATCTAAAGGTGACCCTTCCTTTCCACGAGTATTCCTCTTGAATGAAGTTTATGATCTCTGCTAGAACTGCTTGGGTGTCCACATAAGGTTCTAGTTTGAACCGTGGTTCATATATAACACCTGTGCATGCACATTCAATTGGAGTTGATAAAATATTATCAAGTGATGATAATACTTAATGTGATGATAATACTAATGATGATTATATGGATTTTTTAAAATTTTTATTGCAATAGTATCCAAATTGTGAAAAGGTGTTTTTATAGTTATAATTTTGTTTTTATCATTGACTCATATTTTTGGTTGTATTTATATTACAGTATTACCAAATTAATAATAGTTAATTACTAACAGAGAGTCGAAGAGAAGTATTTATAGGATATAGTGAACCAAGTAAATTTATCAAAGTCTACCACCTGAAAAATATATACAATACCTTGAAATTCCATTAAGTTTGACATTTTTTTTTTCAATTAAAGGAAATATTTTCTAATCAACTGACAAAACAAGTAAGACTTACGAGTAGAAGCATACTGTAGATTTATAAGTAATTTTTCAGTTTTCAGTTAAGTCAGTGTTAAGTGGGGCCGAGTTATTTCCAACATGGACACTTTAAAGATATAAGGGTTGGACTCCTGATTGAATTAATCTAAAATAAATTCTTAATTTACTTGTATTGCTCGTAATGAATCTGTCCCAAATTTCATTGCAACCAATTAAGTAGTATCTGGTAAATATGAACTGACATTGTAGTAATCATCCCATACACTACTGTATTTATAAATAATTTGTGTAAGAATTTAAGTGTATAATAAAAGAATCTGGATATAATGTCACTAAATTATCAAGAAGAAAAAAAAACACAGGAATAAGTTTAAATTATAACCATCATAAATATTTTAAGTCCTTACTATTAGAAAGAAATATAATTGTATTGTACAACTTACTGACAAGATAGTCCAAAGTAACTTTTGATGAGGATAAGTCAGATTCTGAAATTAAGAATTGTATATTTAACTCGCACATTATCAATAGTAAGTAAATTAGGTGCATATTATTTTAATTCCATCAAATACGTTTGATTCTGTAGTCCTACGCTGTGATACAACACTGATGGGATTTTACTTTGTAAAGCACAGTAGAGAAGACACAATAGAGAGCAGTGTGTTGTGGCCGATACAGTGTAAGTAATAGATGAGCCCTGTCAGACAGGGAAACCTTGATCCCATATCCTAAAAGTCAACCAAAATCAGTTCCACGCACGATGAAATAGTAATCACAATTCCTCCAATAACTGAAAACCTATGAAAATAATTCCATCATTTTGCCATTATGTGTAGTAAAAAGGAATTGTTTCCCCGTTTCCGTTTTCCTATTGTTTTTACTGAAACGAAACACTAGATTATCTACTTCTACAAGTAGATTTCTGTGTAGTTCCTAGCTACCAAAACAAAAACGTAACATAAAATAATAATGTGAATTGTATATTTTTTATTTCAAGTCATACTTTAAAAAAAAAAAACTTAAGTTTTTTGTTATATTGAGTACTTCAACGAACACATTTGCATTATTAGTGGACCCAGATGCCATTTGTCATTGGGCTATGAATTAATGATGCCATCTAACAAAAAGCTCGATGTTAGATGGTAACAAGACCAGGGTTTGGACAATTCCCTTTCAAAACGTAAAAAATGCCACTGGCGTAAAAAGACACAAAATAAAAAAACTAAATAAAAAAATAAGCAAGAAGCATTTTTAACTGTCTATGTATAGACATCAATCTCAAAGGCTTGGACTTTTAAATAATAAGATTACAAAGAATATATTTTTTTGATTCTTCTGTAATTAAAGGAACGAGGTGTTAGCCCGTCCTACGTACGAGAGTAGTCGGTTAAAACTGGGTATAAATCAGAACAGCTAGCTTACACGTATAAAGACAAATTTTATAGCAGCCTACAGTAGAAAGAGTAATTATCAATTGAGAAAGTGTATAGGCCTAGTCAATGATATCACCTTCCAATTCCATCGCATACCTGCCTCTTCCATAATCAATATCAACACAATACAATTACTCATACTATACACAATTTCCAGTAGGTCTGAATAGAAACTCCCTAAAATAAAACGAAAACATCCAATAATATTCACAGTACACATAATTATAACGTTGGTGTCCTGACATCATTAAACGAATCGTCCACACATATCCTTTACATCAATTTCACTGCATCAATTGCTAAATAAATAAGTGTAAACAAAGAAAAGTCAAAAGAACAACATATAGTTTGTTTTGGTAAACAGCTGAGTCAAAAATAAAATAATATTCATTTGAACAAAAGAACTGGTCACATGTTGAAGGAATTTAAAACTTAAAACACGCTAGTTAAGCTAGTGACGTTATTAATTGTCTATGTTTATTATCCATTCCGTTATCAGTTTTAACCCTTAGAGTGCCAGGCGAGAAATAAAAGTAACGCTCAAAAAATGCCGATGATTTTTCCCGAAGGTCGCGCTAAAAATGCCGAGCGCGATCTGGCGATTTTTAGGTTAAAATTTCGTAAAAATCGAATTTTCGATATTTCGACCAACGAAAATCGATGTATCGCATCTAGTAACTTTCGACTCAATGTTAATATATGGGTTAAAAGAATCCGAGTATCCATTCGGTTGTTATGACAACTGTTCGATCATTACGAAACGTCCGGTCAGCCGGACGTTGGCACTTTTGGCTCGTTCTAAAAACGTCCGGTCGGCCGGACGTCGGCACTTTTGGCTCGTTTTAAAAACGTCCGGTTCCCCGGACGTTGGCACTCAGAGGGTTAATATCCTTAATAATTAAACCACCCTCATTGAATTAATGTACACCGTAGTTCAATTCCCCATATTTATTTATTTAAAATATAAAATATTCAGCGGCTCCAAACATAACCACAACTAAACACACGCCAAACAACTTTTTAGATTTCATAAAAGGATGGTTAGTCTAATTGCAGTATCCTAGGTCAATGATGACGCTGTGCTCAATCTATGTCATTCATATCTGTATATCTTTGGATAACCCGTCTGGGTTGTGGTGGTAATTTAAAATTGTATTCCTGAGGATTCTTGATCTCCTTCTTTATGACATCAATATTTCCGGGCCTAATCCAAACAAAGTTTAATCATTCAAAAACATTGATTGTAAACAAACCAAGATGAATAAAAACGTGTAAAAAATTGATTTTCCTACCCTTTTCTAAAAAAGTTGAGAAGTATAATAATTTACATATCTTTTTTTAAGACTCGTGTACAGAGCCTCGACTTGTATACATCGATGGTGTTACTTTTCTCGGTGGTCTACTAATCTTACTTGTTTCCTAAAAATCAATGACAAATCAGAGTAAATAAAATAACCTCATAGTTTTACAGAGCATTTTTATATTTAACCAGCTGTTAGTTAAAAGAAAATAATATTGCACTAAAACAAATCGAAGATTACAAAGATTTATTTAAAAAATCCTTTGAACATCCTAGTATTTTACCTATGTATATTTAAATAATCTGTCATCCTCTTATCGAAGGATTGAACGTATCAATGATTAGCATCACACATAGTATAAATAAGTCAACCCTTAGTATGTCTTTTAATTTTATCCAAATGCTGAATTTGTGTTACAAACGCTGAATGTTTACAGCTGTTATGTTAAACAAATTATATTACACCAAAAGCTAGTTTAGAATCTTAGCGTCGGACTTAATTTCTAAATAAGTGGGACCCTAAACTAAAATTATGGCTTCGACATTCCCTAGTTCTCAAAATTATCTTTCTTTCAACATAAAAATCATGAAAATCCGTCGAGTGGTTGAAATAAAAAAAAGGTGAAATAAAAAACCCCTGATTCGTTTTAATATTATAGATTGTCTATCCACACCACATCTACACTGGAAGTAGAAAGATTTTTCCTGAATGAAATCAATGATAACTATGTTAACTTTTGATTAGTTTTCTATTTTAGCATCATCTGGTCTTAATATAAAACTGTACTTTCTAGTTTATGATAGCTGAGAGCAACAAAATCCAACTTACTTTTAAATTATTCTAAAGGAATTCGTACTAAACATTAATAAAGCCTGAAGGCCGCTCACACTATTTTCCAAACCACAAATGTATCTATACATTTGGTTGACTTGACTTATACACAAATTGATAAACAAATTGTTTAATTTAAATGGCTTCGTTATTTATTAAAGACTAGTTCAGATTTCAAAAATCGACCAACCACAATGTATAAGATATTTTGAAGACTGGCCAAGAAAAACTCTTTTAAGGACATTTTAAATAATAACTACAGGAGTTCATTCAGACACATTATTTTTATTACAAATATGTTTTTTTTAATGTCATTGTAATAGAATAAAAATCTCTTGCACTAAGTCTTATAAACAATTTAAATTACAATTGTCAGTGAATATAGAAAGCAAAGTTTCAACAATCTATATACTTTGCACTAATGTGACAACATTAATTGATACTGGCCAACGAGGGTTGGGATTTTAGTAATAAATTAAATCACTTTTATCAAATGAAAACTTAAATAATTTTATAAAAAGAAAAAGGAAATCATGATACAATTGTTTCTTTGTTACAATGTTAACATTTTTTCCTAGAATACAAATTACTTTAAGTTGTCAAATTTTATTTTAAACAACAGACATTCTTAACTAAAAATCTTTACTCAAAACAAAGTTTCAAAAATATTTAATTTATGTCTCTTCTCCCTGCAGAATCAATTTTTAACTAACTTTTTTTAATTTTTTAACTAACTTATTTACTCTCATTTCATGATAACGATAACTTAATAAATTTGTACATAGTAAAAACTAAACTAAAACTAAGGGTTTATTAAAACTACACTGAAATGATTTTACAAGTCATAAACAAAAACATGTTAAAGCATTCACTGTTATTTTACATAAAAACCCGTCCCAATCCAACATCTGTATTCAAACAACAACATTTCAAAACTATTTAAGTTTTGTCTGTTCTTTCAACAGATAAAATGGCAGATAATGGTTCTTGGTAGAGAAAATCGTGTACAATATGTTTAATTTAACACTAATGTGTGAAATGTGTATGGATTAGGCTACAAGTAAGAAGTTGAGTCTCAATCTCCTTGATTTCAAACTTGTATTTTAACATGAAATAGGACATTACTGTTTAATTGTCGTTTACTTTGTTGAAATCACAATTGACTTGACTGACATACTTGTTGTGATCAGACCAATATTCAAATCAAAGGTTTATATTTCAAATGTTTATGACAATCAGCTAGAAAGCATGACTTTAACATCAATATATTATAGCTATTTGTTTACCTTGCGACAATTTATTTAGGTATACTTGTACAATTTTAATTTTAAACTCTACAAAGAACCACAAAAATATTATAATGTTGAGATTGTAGCACAACGGATTGAGTTATCAAATAATTAAATAACTTACGTCATCAATCCATGAATTGCTGTGGAGTACGCGTTTCAACCATCAGGTCATCCTCAGCTCCACTGTCACTAGGTTGAATCTGTTTCTATGTTGCTGCGATTTTGTAGCAACAACGTCGCACAGTGTTATAATCATAGTTTTTCCGTTATTTTAATGTTTTGTGTCGTGTATGTGTAATGAATGTAAAATGTGTTTGGCCTATTTATTCGATATATCGACGTTGTTGCTACAAAATCGAAGCAACATAGAAACAGATTCAACCTAGTGACAGTGGAGCTGAGGGTGACCTGATGGTTGAAACGCGTACTCCACAGCAATTCATGGATTGATGACGTAAGTTATTTAATCACAAAAATATTGACTTATTAATTTCTACCAATGACAATCAACCCCTTAAACTGTAGCAGTTTAGAACTTTAATATAATAAACCATATCTCTTAATGCCATTATAAAATGAATTGTCTTATATTAAATGTAGCCTAGACTATGCAACTAAATACTACCAGACAAAAACTGTAATTCTTGATATTTACACTTGGGTTTTATCTTTAAGTGTGATTGGAAACATACACAATGATTATTTATTACAAACAATTATTATCTAATTGATCTCACATTTAATTAATGGTTTAGGCTACTTAACAAATTAAAATCACCAGAGTAATACCTAATAGAGTATGGGAGGACACAGCTAACTCACCTGATGAAAGGTTGCAGACGAGTCAAAGAACACATAAAATGCACACACACACACACACACACACGTATTATGTGTGTGTGTTTATATCTTTTATGTGTTCTTTGACTCGTCTGCAACCTTTCATCAGGTGAGTTAGCTGTGTCCTCTCCATCCTATATTATTTATTTAGTCCAAGCAAAATGCTTTTTCCTTTTGCTAAAAACATAACCTCAGAGTAATACCTAGTGGGATTTAAAAAGTTAAATCCAATAAAATATTTTCAAGTTCATTGATACTCCAGCATTTCCATAATACTTTTAGGCAAACTTAATTTATAACCAAAGTCAATACTGGATTACAAGATACTGTGGTCAAATATTTTTTAGTGAACATTTGCTTTGGCCAAAATGAGTAAATTTATACCAATAATTGGGCTTGTGTGCAAAGCGCCATCTGTGCACTGATTCTGGGTACAAATTTAAACCTAGAGATTCAGTTTTTGTACACAAATACATGATTTAAGTCAGGTACAATGAACAATGAACATGCAATTGGTTGTAATAAATTATGATAAATATGACATTGATAACTAGCCTCTTAATCCTAGTCTACAACTGATATAAAATATGATAATGATTACTAGCCTCTTGGTCTTGGCCATACTATTTACAGAACCTATTTACAGAAGACAACTTGGATGCCTTAACCGTGAGTTGTATCATCCTCAACAAAGTCATATGCTTCTTCTCTTGTCACACATTCCACATGACTCACCTATCACAAAACTTTCATTAGTAATAAGAATGAAACAAACCTTAACAAATGCTACTTCTGCAGCACTTCAATATTGTTAGTTAGTAGCATCAATGACATAACTTAACACGGGCGTACAACATGGGATACTTGTAGCGGATAAAGCTCAAGAGATAGCCCTGTAACCTAATAGATAAATTAAAAAAAAAAAAAAAAAACTACGTGAGGGCTAGATGGAGTCATTAATGGAATTTTAGAATTTTGTCAAGACTCTACAATTACTTAAAACGGGCAAACAACCTGAAACATTCTTTACACAAGCGTACTACTTTATTACTACAGAAATACTTTTAGTACATGTATGGTAGCATTGGTGATAGGTGAAATAAATAGAAAATTTAATATTTTTGTACTTGACAGGTCCAGTTTACATAAAACATGACAAAAACTACTTACTTTAAGTGAATTTCACATAAGCTACAGTAGACTCCCTCTTATCCGGACAGCTTTTAACCGGACTACACTTGGCGGAAATGACATCTCTTTAACCGGACAATTTTTATCAGCACATCGGTTTAACTGGACTAGATCGGCAGGAAGTGGGCTACTGAAACGAAACGACTGTTCTCGTGGGAAAGATTTGAGACCAGTGATCACGTGTCTATATACAATGCTCTTCTAAATTTATGTCAAATACTGTATACAGTATACATTTAAACAGTCTGTTTTAACAAGTTTTTGGGGACGTCAGATTAACCGGAAAAACTGTTACCTAGTTACCTGTTACCTGTTACCTAGTAGTTTTGTACATTTTTACATTTTTATTGTTATTGTAATCTTCTATGTTTTATGTAAAATGTTTTTTCCATTGTATTTTAATTGACAAGACACAAGTTACTGCTATAAGCACCCAATGTAACGTTATTTGTGTCAATAAATTGATTTGATTTGATTTGATTTGGACTGGACTCGGTCCCGAGGAGTCCGGATAAGAGGGAGTCTACTGTATAACCGTAAGTATCTTGGTAAGACCTGGACTCGGGACCGATTTACTTTTTCGTTTTGAGGTCTCCAGAGACCAAAAACAACATCTGTTCAAAACCACATATATATTAGCGATGGTCGGATCCGGATATCGGATCCCCCGGATCCGAGCTACAACCGGCACCCGATCGGATCCAAAAAATTCCGGATCTTGGGTTGGATCCGGTTTTGATGGATCCAATATTTTCTGATTTTTTTACTAACACAAAGCTGTCTGAATCCATGTACAAGACAGATTTTCTACTAACACAAAGCTGTATGTATCCATGTACAAGACTATCTGTAACTGCGTACAAAAAGACTGTCTGTGTCTGTGTACAAGAAGACTAATGTCAATGTCACAGTACTGTATATTGCTGATGTCAATAAAGTCTATGGTTAGTCAATGTCACAGTACTGTGTATTACGACGTCAATAACCTCTATGGCTAGTCAATATCACAGTACTGTATATTACGACGTCAATAAACTCTATGGTTAGTCAATGGCACAGTACTGTATATTACGACGTCAATAACCTCTATGGTTAATCAATGTGATAGTACTGTATATTACGACATCAATAACCTCTATGGTTAGGCAATGTCACAGTACTGTATATTACGACGTCAATAACCTCTATGGTTAGTCAATGTCACAGTACTGTATATTACGACGTCAATAACCTCTATGGTTAGTCAATGGCACAGTACTGTATATTACGACGTCAATAACCTCTATGCTTAGTCAATGTCACAGTACTGTATATTACGACATCAATAACCTCTATGGTTAGTCAATGTCACAGTACTGTATATTACGACGTCAATAACCTCTATGGTTAGGCAATGTCACAGTACTGTATATTACGACGTCAATAACCTCTATGGCTAGTCAATGTCACAGTACTGTATATTACGACGTCAATAACCTCTATGGTTAGTCAATGGCACAGTACTGTATATTACGACGTCAATAACCTCTATGGTTAGTCAATGTCACAGTACTGTATATTACAACATCAATAACCTCTATGGTTAGGCATTACGAAGTCAATAACCTCTATGGTTAGTCAATGTCACAGTACTGTATATTACGACGTCAATAACCTCTATGGTTAGTTAATGTCACAGTACTGTACTGTATATTACGATGTCAATAACCTCTATGGTTAGCCAATATCACAGTACTGTATATTACGACATCAATAATCTCTATGGTGAGTCAATGTCACAGTACTGTATATTACGACGTCAATAATCTCTATGGTCAGTCAATGTCACATTACTGTATATTACGACGTCAATAATCTCTATGGTCAGGTAATGTCTCAGTACTGTATATAACGACGTCAATAACCTCTATGGTTAGGCAGTGTCACAGTATATGCCACATAATTCTATTTTTTTAAATTTTTATTCTCGAATCCAAATCTTTTCTTAAGATTCGGTGGATTCGAGTTCCGGATTCGACACATCCCTACCTTCGATCTTGAGTATGCTATATCGTGGTTTTTGCGTGAAGCATCCAATTTATTTATGCCTGGATCACCCCTTGCTTATCTCTTCCTTAAATTCGTTCCAGGTCCACAGTACTGATAGACGGGTATGTGAAATTCTACAGGTATAATACCCTGTGTCTGTGTACATGAAGATTTTCTGTGTACATACAGGGTGAATAAAAAGTCAAGACTCCACCATCTAATATGTTAGAACACAGTATAGTCTTCTTGTACACAGACACAGGGTATTTTACCTGTAGAACTTCACATACCTGGCTATCATTACTGTGGACCTGAAACGAATTTAAGGAAGAGATTAACAAGACAGTGGCGTAACAGAAGGGCCCGCAGGGACCGCAATGCGGGGGGGTCCAGGAGCTGAGGGGGCCAGCGAACCGGTGAGCGGGAAACAGTGAGCAGAGAGGCCCGTGAGAAGATTGGGGCCAAAAAATTTGAGTTCATTCTTATTTAAAAGTATTATCAGTGATTCAATAATTGTATTGAACAAGTAATAACATTGATGTTATTAATAATATGTTGTTATCAGTTATCGTTTAATTTCGTTAGGCCTCTTCAGTGATAGGGTAACAAATTTAATGTGTTATAACGTGGGTCTTTGATTATTATGCAATCTTACCTTCGTCACCGAAAAATATTTTACTTCTCGGTGATTTTGTACACTGCTTAAGTTGTCTGCAAACATTATGTTACTTTGGAGCCTGGAGTCATGAACATTGGCTGGGGCTTTTAATATTGTATTATTTTACATTTTAGTTCTGTCCTAATATTGATTGTATTTTGTTAAATACAATACACTGCTACTCTACTGACTGTGTTCGTTAGCCCATATCTTGTTTTACCTCACAATTAACCAATACTAAAGACATTTGTTGTAAGATAAACGCTTACAACATAATAAGACGCTTGAAATCCATACAAAGATAAAATACAAAATGCAATAGGCTATTTTAGCCTGTGATAAAAGTACGTCAATCTATCAATTAACCAGCTTTTAGTGTATGAGTTAATTATAACCAAAGATTAAACTAACCTAATAAATTGATACTTTCTCATCCTTCAATCATATTTGGGTAAAAATACGCACATAGTGGCGTCCCCATCTTAAATAATTGATTAATTGACTTTAAAACTTAACTTTGAAATGGCGACCATACCAATGTAGGCATTTTAAGCTAAGAATTAATGGAGATGAGTGTAGGATGAGTAGCCCAACCTTTTAGTTTTGAAAGGGACTAAGGCCGACATATTACTTAGACACAGATGTTAATTAATAGCCAATACAGCAAAAGACAACTAAGGGGCCTAAGGTGGTCAATAGGGGAATTCAAACCACATTTTTGCCATGTAATTAACAAATTAGTCTAATTATCAGGGTGTGAGATATCATGTGGGATAAATTAAATGTAAAATTTTTAACCTCCTTGATATAAACATTCTGACAGACGGATGGAAAATAAGGTTTTTTTATTTGATTTCAATTATTTCAAAACTATTTACAAACACTAATATTGATATAATGATGTAGTGACGTAACACTTTCATCAAACCACGACTGAAATACTTAACACACCCTTTTAAGGAACATAACCCATAGTCTAATACAGTCCAACCTCAGTATAACGAATCTGAAGGGACCGAACTGAATATTCGTTATATCAAGGATTTTGTTAAAACGAGGTTCGTTATATAGAGGTTAGGTTTGTAGGAATTTCGCTAAGTCGAGGTTCAGAACCAGCGTCGGTCAATATAGGTCGGGATTTGACCTCATTAAAATACAATTAAAGTAGCATAGGCTACGCTACAATACTTTACAGTACAGTGCTTACATTGTACAGTAGAACCTAAATTGTCCGGCAAAATAAAGGGGAGGGATCTTGAATATTGCGCAATCATGACAATGGTATTGACCTTGGTACAAGTTAAAAACTGTAAGTTTAAAATCACAACTTGTTCTAACCCTCCTAAAACCTAGCCAAAAACTGTATTGCATAGTTATAAACCATGTAAAGAACAAAACAAAACGGTAGAAAGTTTTGTAAGCTACTGCTCGTGATAGGCTGGTAGGCTACTTACAGTACAGTACTGATTTATCACAACAGAGAAATGTCAATAATAATCATTAACTATAGCATTGGTACTGCTAGTTGAAACAAATCGTATTGAAAACAATAAATTATTAGATAAGTCATTATAAAAGTTTATAATCACAGCCATGGGATAATAAAAACACTCGTAAAAGGAATGTTAAGATAACGATGTTGCTATACTTTCTCTTTGGTTTTGTTTTTATATTCTTTCTTAGTTTTCTCTTTATCCAAAAATTGTAAAATTCACCATAGTTATCCCATATCGCCCAATCACAGCTTACTAAACATTACGTCGTCATCAGTCCTCAGTGAATGAAATCAGTTCTCAGTTGCAACATAGCGCGCGCAGCGACAGCAGACAAAGATATAAAACGGAGCAGACGAGCAAACCTGGACAATCTGATATGTTCAGCGAATAAGAAAAATGAATCGACATAGTACTGTATTTCTTGAGCAATCATTGAAAGAACCGATTTGTTATCAATAGGAAAGTAATAGAACGCCACCAAGTAGAAGAATCGAGATTTTTTTAAAATTACTATCGTTATCATCCTATATAATGAAGAACACCTAAAATATGAAGATTCCCACAAACAATAAACAATAATGTTAGCCGAAGTGCCACTATTTGTAGGAAACGTGGACTTAACTACATGATGATTAGCAAAGTAAACCCCTCTAAGGCTGAATTGAACTGGTTCGGCAATGTCATTAAATAATATGTTTTCTTTAACACGTTCGCTACTGCAATAGTACGAAATTTTCCATTCACATGGACCAGCGACGCACATATGCGACGGCCGGTTTCCACCCATAGACTGCCGTCGCATATATGCGTCGGCTAGTCACATTAAAACAGACTGCCGACGCATATTTGCGTCGGGGTTCTAATGTTATTAAAATGCTTATATCTTTGTAGTGGTCTATTTGAAGGCACTGAATTCCCTGCAGTGGTCTACAGAGATGTCTGACGCACAACTGCGTCGCTTGGTCTGTGGATATGATGATTGGTGACGTCATATAATAGTTGGAAAAACTGGTATTTACTTCTCTGCATCACTGTGTGTATTTATGCAGTATGTATGCTGCATTATCCTGTGTAGCTTTTATATTTGTTCAGTTATAAACTGTTCTTGAATAATCTGTTTATTTTTTTACTTACTTTCACTTTAAAACACAAAAAATGAACTGTCGCATATATGCGACGTTTGGTCTATTTTAATAAAACTATGATAATTTTCACTATTGTCTTCGCTGTAGACCGGGCGTCGCAAATATGCGACATTACAAAAGGTTATAAAAAATACAAAAAAAAATAAGAATAATTTATTTACAAACACGATTGTAGCGTATTACAATGTAAATTATCACTGTTTTACAGGTTTTCGCCCGTGGTCCGTGTGTACTGTTATCCAAGTGACAGCCGGTCTATGTGTAAGATTCAAATGTATACCTCGGTCTGTGGCAATGACCGCGGCGTCGCATATATGCGACGCTCAGTAGCGAACGTGTTAAAGTCAAGTAATTTTACAATAATATGACTACATCCAAGAAACCGTAATAAAACTTTCATTGAAGGATACGTATTATTCACATTATTATTCACATTTAAGGGAAACCATCTGAACGACATTAGGCCTTCAAATTCAGCATTTTTTCAGGTAAATATAACTTACGTTATAACAGTAACTAGCCAAATTAATGCCAATTGAAGCAAATAAAATCGTAACAGAGAGATTATGCAGAAAATCAGGCAGTTCTTAAGTAATGTAAACAAAATGTTATCGTTTTATATTATAAAAATTACTGAAATTTGTAAACGTACTGGCGACAATGGGTAGTGCTATGTAGACTACATTATCATTGATGAAGATCAACATGGTCAACCTAATGCGGCTATAAGTAGGAAACATTTGTAGAATCATTGACGATATACCACGAATACACTAAAACCCAGATCAGCTTTTGAAAAATGATAAAATATTTACAAGAAATGTTCATTATATGGAACTGTTATGTACGTAATCTATAAGTTGAGTCTTTTAAACTCATTGGAAATTATGACTTTGATTCGTTTTTAAATAAGTTTTTTTTTTTAATAACTACTTTACTTCTTTGCAATTGCTCGATTTCGAGCAACATGTACACTAGTTTCAACACTATAGCTTAAACCGTTAAGGAGTTATGAATTGTTTTGTAAAAAGCACATACAGACAGACGCCAAACCGTTTAAGATAGGATACGTGTTGTGTTGCATTTTTTTTCTTGTTTAGACCGCCCAAATAATCTGGTAAAGTTGGTCAGGGTGTCTACTACATTCTGGATAAAAAATTCATGGACAATTCCTGTACATTTAAGGACACTTTGTCGTAACCGTTGTCGCACCGATTACCGAATATATTTTCCTGATTTGTCAAACTGTATTAATCTTGTTCTTCACTGTAATTGTACCAGAGAGAAAAGTAAGTAATAATAGACAAGAGTTAAATTTCAAAATAGAAATTTATTTAAATTAGCAAACATTTACTTCGGGTAAAGCTTTAGTGTAACAGAGAAACCCAATCATCGTCTACCGCAATAGCGACAAAATCCTGAATATCTCGATCGGTCATGGAAACATTATCATATCATATCCGATATATGTGGATTAGTTAGGCATGATTCGCCCTAGCACAACGTTAAGTTCTCGACTATTTTTTAAACAAATCCTTAATACATATATTGTACCTCGGTTCTCGGTACAAAATCGGTATGGTAAGCGGCTACCAGTAAGCACAGAGGAAGATTATTGTCTTTTCATTTGCAAAGTTATTGGGATCAATTACATTTTCTTAGTATATTCTACAGCTCTTTCAAAGAATAAAAATACCCATGCCTAGACCTAATTATTTAGGGGGGGGCCTATATCAACTGAGTGACAAACAATGAGGTTATAATAGCGGCAAAGTCACCATCATCATTCTAGTTCATAAGATTTAAATTGCTTAAAGCATATAACACAATAAATAAATATAGGAAACAAATACATTGAAACCTGAACAGCCAACAATATAACAATATAAGACAAAGATACAGAAAATGCAATGACATGATTTGAGACCAAGTAGGCCTGCGTTACAATTAATGCAAACAACAATGCTTGTGGTTTTGTCGATTGAAAGTAATATCCATAAAAAAATGTTTTAACTTACAAAATAATACTGTAGATTAGTTACAAGTTTAATATGAAACCATAAACAGTTTTATGACAGTAGGCAATGGCCAGCGGCAAATTGAATGTTCAAGAAGATAAAAGTACAAGTAAGAAGTGAAATTTAACAGTCATTATAATAAAACTATTATTTCCATGATTAAATAGGTTTGGGATCTCATAATAACTACCCAAGTAATAAATAATGAAAGTTGTAAAGGAATAAAAGTGATAAAACTTTTATGACCTAAGCTACTTTCACAATGGTTCTTGGAAGTACTTGATTTGACACTTGATTGTGGTGATAAAATATTAATGGGTTTGAGCTTCTAATGGTTTTTTATTGCACAATTATCCTAGTAATAAATTTATAATGTAAGCTAAACAAACATCTGATAAACCTTATATGTGCTCCTAACCAACTAGCGATCGATAAAATTATTGCCCATAAAAATTTAAGGACATAGTCTGGCATTTAAGGACAATTCCCGTACATTTCATGGCCAGTAAAAAATTAAGTACAATTCCCGGTTTTCCCGGATTTCCCGGTTGGTAGACACCCTGTTGGTCCTAATCGAAGCTGGACACCCTGTATAACCAGATGTCTGAGATCGAAATAATTACTAAACCCCCCCCCTTCCTAGAACCTCATCTGTTAAACAAAAGTTAACATATACAAGTCAATAATATTTGTACATCTCAGTATGCAGTACAACACTCGTGGACTCTGCTGAACATTCAACAAGGAAGAAATGAAAGAAAAATCCAAAGTACAGTAGACTCCCTCTTATCCGGACACCTTTTAACCGGACATCGGTTTAACCGGACTACCTTCGGCGGAAATGACAACTCTTTAACCGGACAATTTTTATCAGCACATTGGTTTAACCGGACTAGATCGGCAGGAAGTGGGCAGTACTGAAACAACTGTTCTCGTGGGAAAGATTTGAGTCCATCAGTGATCACGTGTCTAAATACAATGCTCTCCTAAATTTAAGTCGAATATCGCAGTAAACAGTCCGTTTTAACGAGTTTTTGGGGACGTCGGTTTAACCGGAAAACCCGTTATCCGGACTGGCCTCGGTCCCGAGGAGTCCGGATAAGAGGGAGTCTACTGTATACAAGAAGTAAAATCCATTCAATAGTCAATTAATAAAAGCTTTCAATATAACAAACTAATAGGCTATCTAATATCTACTACAATCTGCCAGGAAAATGTGCTCATCAAACAGCCTTACAGCTGTTATGACTTCTGCTTGCGCACTAGCCTCTTTAGCTACTGCACATATTTTTTTTTGGTTATGCACAAATATGAAATCTGTATATAAAATATGTATATGAAATGAAATATAATCTGTATCTTTTGTTAGTTTAAAATTCTCATATTTACAACTCTGTTGACTTACTTTATTCCTAAACTTGACACCATAAAACTTGTTGGCATGTTGTAGCAGTTCCGGTCTGAATGTGGTGGTGATGAACTGTGCTTCTTTGGACATTTCGTGGATCATATCAGCAACTGCCTTCCTGTGCTGGGCATCCAGGGCCTGGATATTGAAAAAACAAGTTACAACTAAAAAATCTACCTATAGAAAAGAAACTAGTTGTTCTGTTAATCTTGGGTATTTATGAATACAATTTACAACTATGCGCTTCAACTGGCCTATCCCGTAAAAAAATGATTTTTTTAATCCAGATATTTAATAAAAAAGCATTGCTTTGACTGGACTTGTTTTTCCAGAAAAAAAACACAATGAACACTGTTTATATTTGATTCAGATTAAGGTAAAATCAGTAATCATTGACTTGTTGAAAAGAGTCCATTCACTCTCTCTTCCATTAGATGAATTATATTTTACCTGCCATATCTACATAAAATTTTAATTAAGAAGGTTAATTTAAGTTAAGTGACATTTATGTTTCACCAAATTATCTTCAGTCCTCATCTAACTTTTTAGCGAATTTCCCTATTTTCTTTTTCTTGAAACTCTGCAAGTATATAAGAGGTACCAACAATTGAAAATATGTTATACAACAAAAATGCCAATGAAGATTACTAACAAATTGCAATTATTAGAGGCAAGTCTCAGAATCCTGACCAGATGATGAAGAATGTGAACTGATAAAATTGTGATCCATGGGTTTAATCCAGGGGTGGTTGGTTAAAGAAGAAATATACTGTATCATTATGACTCTTCTAATTGATGTATCACAGTTATAGCTAAATGCTTCCATTTTAACAATTTATTATAAACTAGATAATCAATAGACAATAAAAACCTAAATAAAGATGAATTTATTTAAAGCCTTATTTTTAGCGAATTTCCTTATAGGGAAGTAGCTATTACCGTAGGTCTCATGGTAACACCTAGGCCCGGGACCGATTTACTTTTTCATTTTGATGTCCCCAGGGGCCAAAAACACCATTGGTTCAAATTCTTATATATATATATGTATCCATCCGGACGATAACTTGAGTAACTTTAGTCCGATTTTGATGAAATTTGGTTTGAAGGTGTAAGGCAGGATAAATTTGAATGAGTTCGCGAACCAGCATGATCGGACCATGGGAGCGGGGTTTAACAGGGGGTTTTATGGGGTAAAAATTGGCTTTTCTCATTTTTGACACTCAAAACAAAACATTTCCCAATTTCTCCATAGACCTTCTTAAAGAGCTTAAAAACAAATAATTAAGTGTATCAAAGTGTTTTTTAACGGTTATTGGTTATGGAGAAAACTCAAAAAAATTTAAATTACAAATTCCCACGTTATTTCTTATGGAGAATAATGTAAAATTTTGTAGTTTGCTAGTTTATGGATAAATTTTGATCAAACTTGGCAAATTTATTGATTTTATACTAAGCTATAATTATTTTACTGAAAAACACACTTTTTTAGTTTCCTTGTAGCAGCAAACCTAGGTACTCGTTAAACATAAATGTTATAAATGGATTAATTGAAAATCAATTAAGGCAAATGGAAATTTGCTTAGACGGCAGGTTTGCTGCGGCGGGGGTATTTTACTTTATTGTTGAAATAAAATTAGTCTGACAAAAATGTTGTCATTAGGTTTATAAACAGATGTATCAAACAAAGTAAAAATAAAATCCTTCTAATACTAGAGGATACTTCTAGAGGATAATACTTCTAACATGCTGCTCCTCAGCGTTAAAATAAATATCATATTCGAGAGATAATCAAAATTAAATTATGATTTTTGAGTGATATAGTATTACAGTACCTTTTATCTCAAATGAATAAAACCATCAAAAGCTCAAATTAAAGCCTAGAATTTACTGATTATTTTTGAGTCCAAACATATAAAAAACATAAACAATATGGGAGCTATTGATTATTATCATAGAAAAACCTTTAAAAAACAAGTTTTATGTTGGTTGTTCACCTTGCTTTTGCTTGAAACTTATCCGATTTGATTAAATAATAGCTTAAATGAAAGCTGGTATTTCACTGAAGGTTCTCAGACCAAAATATATAGGATTATATAATAATTACTGGTGAAATACATCTTAAATTGAAGTCAGAATTTGAAAAAAAAAATCAAATTTAAGTTTTTGGTTGAGTAAACCAGGGTGTCTAGTTTATTTCCATTTTAAAATTCAAGACTAATTCCAGACTTTTCAAGACTAATTACAAATTTTTCAAGACTAGTTTTTTCAACATTTAGTGACGTGTAAAATGTACACTAAATGTGCATTTAGTGTTTTAAAATGTACGATTCTCGATTCGTGATACCGAAACCAATTTTTATAGTTTAACCAAATTTTCTAAATTTGGTTGTACTACACCAACCCCTGTCTTTATTCCATAAAGATTAAGATAATGGGGTGTTTTTTCAAGTAAAGAAAACAATGCAGCAATAAAAAATTCTAAAAAGGCAATTTTTTTTATCATGAAAATCTTTTGCGGCCGTGTAGACATACATCATCATTGACTGCCACGGTCAGGGAAACATCATCGTCCTCATCCGGGATCTTGGCAATATAATGAACATTTCCCACGCCCATGTAGACGCCATCAAAACCATTTTGGTTGTAGGGATGGACGAGATTGGATTTTTAGTTCGAGACGAGACGAGACGAGATTTTTTATTTCTCATAAAATTTCGAGACGAGATCGAGACGGGATTTCCCTTCTCATACACAACGGGAAATGCATGTTCAAAATTTTTACCTGATTTTGTAACATTGTTAGATGACTGTTTAAATACAAAAATAATGATAATAGGCAAGAATATTTACAATCTTTTATTAAAAAACATCAGCATAACATTTTTTTATTAATCACGCCTAACTTATTAAAAATGCCTACGATTAGGAAACATAGTGATATCAGTTAGGATAGAGTTAAACTTATCCTAAAATAAAATAAATCATAAAATAAAAGCAATATTAATTTTTATAAAATAGTTAGGTACTTGTTTTGACTTTTTATAGTAATAAAACATTCCTCACACTTCTTACACTTAACAAAACTTCTCAAATGTTATTAAAGTAATATTATTAAAATAATTAAAGTAATATTTACATTTAAAGAATTAATTAAATAAGAATGCCTTCGCAAAGGAAACGCGACTACAACACGCTCCTGTATTGCGGGTATTGCATTGTCTTTCTGCAGGCGTTTTTAATTTTTTTTTTTTTTTTTTTATTCTTGTCTCGATAAAAATCTCGGCCAAAAAGAAATCTCGTCTCGTGTAACAAGATTTAAAATTTCCCGAAATTTTCCCGAAATTTCGAGACTTGAGCATCCCTAATATATAGTATATACGTGATCGTCGTCTTGCGTGATCGCTGCAAAATCGTGAAATTTCCCGACTGATATTAAAATTTATAAGTATAAAAGAGGATGTTTGTATATATATATATGTTTGGCAGTGATAAACTCAGACACCGCTGAACCGATTGCCACAAAACTTGGTACATACGTGTAGAATTTCATGGAATAGGTTCATACACCATCAATTTCGTGATCCGTCCAATCGGCTCCACCCCAGTGGCTCTGGAGTTTCCCATGTTAACCTTATGAGAAATTGAATTAATGAATCTTAACAGCTGTTTCAATTAAACAAGTTGGTTCTGTTCTATGATGTTCAATAGCATTAACGTTACAAGGATTACCAACAGGGTGCAGCTCTATTATTTCTTTTACATTTATGACAACAGCTAATTTGCAACCAAAAGGTGAGTGAGCATAGCGAACGAACTTCAACCTGGAGGCGAGTTAGCGTAGTGAACGAGCTAACCTGAAGGCAAGTGAGCGCAGCGAACGAGCTCCAACCTAAAGGTGAGTGAGCGTAGCGAACGAAATTCAACCAAGACGTGATTGAGCCGAATAGAAAGACCAAAAATATTGTCTACCCACTAGCATTAATATAAGAGCAATAATAAAGAATCGGTTATCCTTTGTACTATATGTGTTTCATTAGTTGTCGTACGTATTTTAATTTAGTTATAAGCACTTCATATACAATAAGACAATTAAACGTTACGGTACTAATATTATAAATAGTCAAAGGCAAGACAACGTCTGCCGGGTTCAGCTAGTAAAGACTAAATCCTGACTTTTCAAGACTATTTTGAAATTCAATATTACTTACCGTTTTTCCGACTACTAGACACCCTGAATTCAGTAAATAAATATATGCCGATGCTTGATGTGAAATCTGTGCATACATAACTTCAATTTGTGAACTCAATCATGAAAATTGGTCGGGTAGAAGAGCCAAACGAACTCGTAAAAGAAAAAAACCTATAACTCCCATAAGAGTACATGGGGAGCAAATTTTGTTTACTTATAAGCCGAGTGGGGCTGTAGATAAATATTTGCCGATGCTTGATGTGAAGTCTGTGCATGCATAACTTCAATTTGAGAACTCAATCATGAAAATCAGTCGGGTAGAAGAGCCAAACGAACTCGGAAAAGAAAAAAACCTAATTTAACTCCCATAAGGAATACATAGGGAGCAAACTTCGTTTACTTATAAGCCGAGTGGGACTGTAGATAAATATATGTCGATGCTTGATGTGAAATCTGTGCGTGCATATCTTCAATTTAAGACCTCAATCATGAAAGTCGGAAGGGTAGAAGAGCCAAACTAACTCGGAAAAGAAAAACCAAATTTTTTAATATATCATACTTATAAAATTATAAATGTGAAAGTTTCTGGGTGTTTGTTTGAAGTTCAATCACGCATTAATTACTGGTCGGATTGGGTTGAAATCTGGTATGATGATAGCTCACATTTCCGATTAACATATAGACATATTCTTATCTCAAAAATCCTTTCGAGCTCCGCCCCAGAGGCTCTAGAATTTCCCATCTTAACCGTATGAGTACCGATTCATATTTAAAAGGAATTAAAGAAATTTTACAGCTGTATCAACTACAAAAGTTGGTTCTATGAATTCAATCGCATTAAAAGGTTATAAGGTTTATTAAAAGGGTGCAGCACTATTAATTATAAATGTTTGTGGGTAACTTTTCAAGTTCCATCAAGTGAAAACTACTTAACCGATTAAGCTGACATTTTGCAGAGAAGTACTTTATAGTCTTGAGAAACACATGGGCATATTTTAGTTGACCCTATTGAACACCCAGGGTTGTTCAAAGTTTCCATGTATTCTAATTAGTATTCATATTTATTTTTAAATGGATAAAAGAATTTTGCCAGCTGTTTCAAATAAACAAATTTGTTTCTATGATATCGATATTTTAACATTAAAAAGTTAAAAAAATGGTTCACCAACAGGGTGCAGCACTATTAATTTTTTGCATTTATGACTACAGCTAATTAAAAATACGCTTAGGCAGCAAAAAATAGCTGTGATACACAATGCGAATCGTCAAAGTAGTATTGTTAAGAGTTAGGCATATATGTTTTTAATTTAATAAATAATTTGTGATAGTGATTACTTACCTTTTTTTATTGTTTAGGTGCAGTGGTAGAACATTATAGCATATCGTAAATTTAGCAAACATTTATATAACACAAAATGTTATTCAATAAAAATTTACCTGATCTATTTCATCAAAGAGATAAAAAGGAGCTGGGTCACACTTCTGAATGGCAAATATAAGAGCCAGAGCAACAAGTGATTTCTGTCCTCCAGACAGTTGGTTCATCTCCCTCATCTCTCCTCGGCCGTTGAATGAGACTCTGATCATCACACCAGCAAATTGGTCCGAGTCCATCTCCTGTGTCATATAAGTTTAAGTTATATTATAAATTAATTAAAGGTGTGCAAAACTTAGACTTTTGATCTAGTCTTTGGATTAAAGGTCAAGCCACAAGTTTTTTTTAGACTGAGCTTTAATATTGTTTTGTACAAATGTGTTGTAATATCTTAGAATAGTATTTTATTAGTCATCATTCTTCTTTTCAAAATGCATTTTATTGTTCTGATGTAGAATTAACAAAAAGAGAGTTGAACTTGGTTCCTAATACTTGGTGATCTGGGGGTAAACTTTTCCATTGGTCTTTTAACTAAAGACACTTTGATCTCTTAAACATATACAAACGACGATATTCAGTTGCAATCGTTGGCTGATATAAGCAACTCAATCTGAAGGTCAAAAGCTAACAATGCATATATCTGTCAAAACATGAAAACGTCATTTAGGTACAGTATTTTAAAGTTTGTTTGGCTTTTTTTTTTTTTTTTTTTTTTTTTGACAGTTACCTTAGGCCATTAATCAATACTATTGTTGCAATAACCTTATTTTTATTTTTGTGGTAAATTTCTAAAAGGTGGGTTGGCATTACTGATCTAGTAACATCTGTTGTTTACAAAACCAGCCAGCTGAGTATTTCTCATGTTATTGTTTCGCATGCACAGTCGGTATACAAGTTCTTGAGTGGTAAATGTATAAGATAAGTTTAGTATAATATATTCAGTGCATTAGAATGTGTTGTTTATTGAAAATGCCGTTTAGATTGAATGATCCAAATTCAATTTAATTCAAATTTCCAAATCCAAATTTTTAGATCCAAATTTTGAAGAAGGCATGCTTAGGCCTAATAGAATCACAGAATCGGAGTATTTCTGAAAGAAACGACGCTGTTTAGCTTTCTGACACCTCTGTTTTGTTTTTAGGAAAAAGCATTTAGCTTGGATTAAATAAATATATAGGATGGAGAGGACACAGCTAACTCACCTGATGAAAGGTTGCAGATGAGTCAAAGAACACATAAAAACACACACATAATAAAATAATACTCTGGACTCGAGAGCCTGGACTCAAACTCCGCCGGGTTAGCGTCGTGTTTAAATGTTTATTTATTTTCGTGTAAATATGACGCTCTTCGTATGAAGAAAGAAAACTGTCCTTGTGCAGCCTGATGATGGTGTCACACAGACACCGAAACTAGTTGTGCTAACAACAAAATTGGATTGTTTTATAGCAGGCATTTAAACCTTTTCTAATATTATTTGGCAATCCGGAGGCTAACAACTACAATGATGTAAATATTACTTAAATTATTTTATCATTTGAGAAGTTTTGTTAAGTGTAAGCAGTGTGAGGCATGTTTTACTATTATAAACAAAGCCAAAACAAGAAACTATTTTATACAAATTAATATTGCTTTTATTTTAGGATTTATTTTATTTTAGGATAAGTTTAACTCTATCCTAACTGATATCACCATGTTTCCTAATCATAAGCATTTTTAATAAGTTAGGCGTAATTAATATACATTTTTTTATGCTGATGTTTTTTAATAAAAGATTTTAAATATTCTTGTCTATCTATATGGCATAAATATTGCGTCTATCTATATACGCAAGCAGTTTTCTTTTCACAGTCATAACTCAATAACCGCTGGACGGATTTTAACGTTTGATGTATCAAATTAAAGGTATTTTTACGTAGATGTGCAAATACGTCTCAAAATATTAAGAAAGTACTAGACCGCCGAGGTGCTGCATACAACCTCGAACAAATGGAAAGTTGAATGTTTATATTGTAGTGGATTACATTTTAAGCAAGTATGACTGGTGGAGACAGTTACATTTTTAACTCTTTGTTGACCTTTTTCTCATACAGAAATGGTTCGTTCACCTCATTTGTGGAATTCACCATTCTTTCAGGAACCCATTGGAAACTCACAATCTGGAAACAGGGCTGCGAGACCTAGACCCGGAGATTATTTGGATAAAGTTCGTCAATTAAATTCCGCCTTTGCCATGGTCAGCTCTGAAACCCATTTAGATGAGAGTATTACGAACGGGATCTAGAATTCCAAGATCATGACATGTTTTCAGGGTGTGGGGGGGGGGGACAGTTAATCTTTGCGGCGACTTTCGACAAACACTGCAAGTTCTTCCACATTCATCGCAGACCACAATTGTAGAAAACTGTGTAAAATCATTCACGCAGTGGTCAAGCATAAAGACATTCAAATTAACAACAATTATTTTTTTTTTATAACACCATTTAGTGTTTAACACCATTTTCTCAAGCTGACAGAATTGGAGGAAACAGATCACCACTAGCACCGATGAAACAGAAATTTATATTCTGAACTACAATAGGTAGCCTACCGATACCGATACTGGAATAATGTACAATACAATTTCATATTGATATTTACTAAAGCACAAATAAATATTGACCAGTATATATTTTAATCAAACTTTTCATGATTATGTTAGTGTCAGCAGTTATATTTATTTTGGTGTTTGTTTTTTATAAAAATGTATGTTTTTAGGCTTTAAGATTATTAGTTACATATATTCATGTTATAAAGGCAGATATAAATTTCTTTGAGTTTGATTGCATAGCAAACATTTTAATATTATCTGTATTTTTTTGGAGCCTTGACCAGGTAACTAAAAAGGTTTTGCATTTAGATTTCATGATTCGGGATTTGACTTTATAAGTTTCGGTTTCGGTTTCTGGTTTTGACCTGGTGGATGGCTTGGTGGATTTGAGACCTACAGACGAGACAACCCTATAAGTTTTTTCTTCTTTTTTTCTGTGCTAATACATTGAGTAGCATCATTTAGTATGAGGCTAGCTCAACATATTTAAGCTATTATTTTGTATCACAGACTTACATGAGAACCAGAACTTTCAAGCCCGTCAGCTGACTTCATGACTAGTTGGGCATGTCCAGCCGGTACTAGCTTAGCGAACACTTCACTGAAGTATGTGGATACTTGTTTGAATGTGAACTGGATGGCTTCACACTTGCGCTGCTCTAATACCTGCATTAACTCTTTGATCTTCTCATCTCTGACAAACATATAAAACATTAGGACAACAGTAGACTGGCCAGTGGTCACTAAAAGAGAATGCACTGGAAGGTCATTGGTATGAGGATTATAATTAAAATGTGATTTCCAGCCAAATAATCTGTAATCCTACTAGTATGGAATAATGGAATAGTAAAGATTAATGTTTAGATAGTCTTTACGACACAAGCATTAGAAACTTCATGTGTTTTTATAACGTTTGTAAAACTTTATTACCAATACTCTTTTCTGTTACTTTTTCATTAAATAGGTACTACTAGTAGCATTCTTACCGTAAGTGCTGTTTCAGGTACAAATAGAAATAGTACATAATTTAGCAAAACTGAATTTACTAAAACAGTGTATTTATAACATTTAAATCATAATAAAAAAAATTAAATTATCTATAAAATTATTATTTTTATGAGTGAGGGATAATCAATAACAAGTCTTCCACACATTTTATTTTTTAAATTAAACCATGAATCCTTTTGCTGACACTGCTCTGCAGTTAAATGATATTTTTAGGACAAAGACAAAAAGTTTAGTACATCTTATACAGTAGAACCTACAAAGTTCGACACTTTGTGGACCTAAGGGGTGTCGAACTATCGAAATGTCGAACTATAGGGAGTAAATGGAGTTTAATATACAGGAAATTAAAAACACAAGTTTCATGTAGAAATCACTTAAATTTATTAAATACAGTACTAAAAAGCCCAACAATTATTGCACTGATAATTACTGTAGTTCAGTCTTAACTCAACAATAATGACAAATTAATGTTCAAGTCAATTTAAAGAACATCAAAATTATACATCACAATACTGTAGTAACTAATGAATTTCACTTAACAAAACATTTTTTATCTTTGATTGTCTTTCACTCGGATTTATCTGCTGCGCAGCTTCGTCACGTAGTCTCTTAAGGCAAAGAATATCCATTGCAGATGCTCCCTGCTCCTGTAGGTACTGGAAGGCTCCCTAGATGAACTTCACACCTTCAGTATGTGTTAATTTTGGTTGTGGGTCGTCGACCTCGCCCTCCAACTCTTCTTCATCACTCACATCCTTTTGTTTGAGAGGAGCAACAATTTCCTAGTGTGATGTAGGCTCTACTTCCTGATCTTCATTCATCCAATCTTCAACGTCACCGTCTGAAGCTCCTTCGCAGCCTGGAATTTTCTCTATCAATGTCACAAGTTCGTTGTCAGTGGGATCTTCTTTTTTGAACTCATTTCCTTCATGGTCCAAGAGTTTTCTCCATGAACGCACTAGAGTCAAAGGATTGAGCTCTTTCCATGACTTAGATATCCATCCGATAACATCCAGCATATCAATTCTTTTTAATTTTTCAACCAAGTCGAGTACCTCGTCCATTCCTTGAATAAGGCAAGAGAGAAGTTTCTTACTGTACAACTTTTTAAGAGTCGCTAAAACGCCTTGAATGATCCATTGGTTGGCACAGAGAGGTCAGGTTAGGTGGCAGAAACATCGCTTTTATTCCTTCATCCTGAATTACCTCTACACTTGGGGGGGTCGTTGCGTTGTCAAGAATTAGAATTGCCTTTCTTGGAAGATTCTTGGATTTTAAATGTTTCTCAACGTCTCGTACGAACTGCTTAAATGACTCATTAAAAATATACTCAGACATCCATGCATTGGATTGATGCCTGTACCAAACAGGGAGATCAAAACTGTCACCTTTCATTTTTAGGTTTTTGAAGGCTCTAGGCTTTTTTGCTTTACCTATAAGAGCCAATTTTAGTTTGTGGGTTCCAGTTGCGTTGCTGCAAGCTAAAATGGTTACTCTTTCTTTACTTTTTTTGTAACCAGCAGCAGCTTTTTCTGTTTTGAGTACAAGGCTTTTAGTTGGTAGCATTCTAAAATGTAGGCCTGTTTCATCGCAATTATATATTTGCTCCCCAGTCAGACCCTCTTCTTCAATCAAAGCTTGAAATTTGACTTTAAATTCACATTCGCTATTTGGGTTTGCTGACAACCTTTCCCCACAAACGCTAAGTTGTTTGACACCATACCTGTGTTTCCACCTGTCTAACCAGCTGCTGCTTGCAGTCAAATCAGGCTCTCCTTCCCCTTTGAATTCATTGTAAAACTGCATTGCTTTTTCCTGAAGAAGTGGTCCTGTCATCGGCGTTCCTTTATCCCGTTGAATCCTAAACCACTGAATCAGCGCTTCACCTAAGTTTTCATACTTTTCCTTTCCACAATCAATTCCGTACAAAGTCTTTTCAAACACCACGACTCGATTTCAGTCCTTGTCTTCTTCCATCCAATCACTGTCAACCGACCAACATTTAATTCACTCGCCACTTTGTTCACACTTTCTCCGTTATCGATTCGTTTGAGTGGGTCTAACTTCATGTCCATCAAAACAAAACCCCTTTTCTTTTCTTTTTGTCCGACATCTTCAAACACACAAAACAAAACAGTGCAATTAAACTAAACTAAAAAAAACAAACTTAATAAACTACGTCTTTTCAAAGAATTCAAACTGATAAGGTTCACGAAATAATTGCGTGTACAATAATAACCGGTTGCGACTCCAGCAAACTGATTTGACATTGACATTGACACTACAGTGTGCGGTGGAGGCGGAATTGGGGGGGGGGGGGTCCCGGTCATCGACCGGCGTACGCGCCAAAACAAAATATCGATCGCTAATGTTGTTAGACGGGTAACCTCAGCCTGTGTCGAACTACACGGAGTGTCGAACTATCGAAGGTTTACTGTGTTAAACAAATAAAATAAATGAATAAAAAGGCTAGGTTGAAAGTAGTTATGCAGCATTTTAAATTACTCTTTTTCATTAGCAAATCAAATCGTTCACCTTAGGTTAGGGAAAAAATGTATGAGTTTCTGGTGGAAACATCTGCCAACTCAACATTTAAATTGGTTGTTACCAGCTGATAAGTTGCGGTCCAAGAATTACAATTTTAATTCTTACGTTACTAAACGACCATCCGATTGTGATGAAACTTTAGGGAAGTAAATAAGTACCATACAAAATTAACAGTTTTATTAACCACAATGACATTGAGTAATATTTTATGGTTTTAGGGTTCCATTTCTCAGTTTCCTTTATTAAAAGGAAATTAGTTGTCAAAGCCAATCACGAATTTCCTTTCCATCAGAAATGATAGATGACACAACAACTTTTGTTTGGTTTTCAAAAAATCTCAATTATAGGCAACGTTAAACCTGGTTTTAATATAGTACCTCTCGGGCTACACCCCTTAGACGTCCAAAGTTTTGATGTGAGTTTTTCATAAGTAAATATTATATACATTACATTGCAGTTAACTGGCTAAGAAGTAAACCAACTGCGTGTATTGGAGGCATGTAATCTGGCTTGGAGATATAGCGCGATCGTCTATATTAAAATTAACGAAAATCAGCTGTGTATGGCTTCCGATGCTATTCTTATGGGAAACATTTGACATTATATCTAATTTTGTGTTAAAATTTTGGAAATTCCACAATTTTTCAGTCGTCACGGAAAAGAGACATATAATTTGAGTCCTCATCCGTCACTTTATGACTTACCAGTCACCCACAATTTTGACGCAAAGAATCCCCTTATGTAATTAAATATATAGATACTTGAATTAGAAAATAGTTCATTCCTAACCAGCTAGTAACCATTAGTACCACACAGACACAGAACTACAATTACACTTACCCTCTATCAAGTTCTTCTTTCCTTTTCATTAATTTCTCTTTCTGGTCTGAGAAACTCATGAATTGATCTAAAGCCTTTTTGTTGACATGGCTGTACTTCTTAAGATGACTGTTTGCTTTTTCCAACTCTTTAAACAGCTATATAAACATAAATACAATAATCATGGCCATATCAATGAATAAACCTATATGTTATAAAATCTAAAATATTAAAGCGGTAGTGAACAAACAGACATAAAAATATAATGATCTTTTCAATATCATTCAATTCTGACGGATCCCAGTGCAATAACTTTTTGCATCCCATGCATCTACACCCGGAAATCTTTTACTGATCGTTTTATAGAAAATGGAATGTAAGCTATTAAAAAATTAATTGTAATTAAGAGCAAATGCAGTCTTTCATTACATATACTTTTTAACTTTATCAGTGATGTAGTGGGAAGAGAACACGTAGGTACGGCTCTCTGCTTTTCCAAACAACTTATACACTATATTGGTAACAGTATTTTTCCTCGACTTTAGCGAGCGTTCCTAAACAGAATTTACGACTACACTACTGAACTTTATGTAAATTAGAATGCATATTTCCACATGATGAAGTAGTTTGATTGGTTTATTATGAGCATTTTTGTTTATGAAACACCTAAACTTAAATAGCTAACTCAGACAAATGGAAAACCCACATTTTTGGAGGTGTAGGCCATGTACTTGTTGACCATTTCAGGTTGAGGCATTGAACCCAGCTCAGCAATCTTTGTTGTACATTCATCAATTTTCTGTCGCAAAATTTGCTGTTTTGCAGCAACTTTTGTTAAGTCTTTTGAATCTGCATCTAGTTTTTCTTGTGCTTCTTTTTCTCTTATTCGAAATCTTTCTAGTTCCTCTTGCTCAGCTTTTTGCTGAAAACCAATTTAATTGTTTTATTAAAATATAAGGACATTTCAAAATAAGGAGCTTTTCTCATAATTGGCCTAGAACAACTTAAGTTTGAGAATTTTATCATTTGTCACTATGATGTTAGATAAAAATAAATTCTTTGAAATCTCGTCTTGTACTGTTTTTAGAAAAGTTTTAGCATACTTTAAAAGTCATGTTTAAACAAAATAACAACATTTGTTATATAAGTAGTGAAAAATGTATACAATATATTATTTTGGTGATACACTAATGTATGTAGTAGAACCTCGATTATCAGGTGTAATGGGGGGAGTGAGACCACGGATGACTGAAAACCATGGTTAACCCGGGAGGACTCACAAGCTGGTCTAAAAGACTGGGTTGGTATTGTTGGTAATAATTTTAGTAAAACTTGTATTTAACGGGCCTCGGCAGTATTCTCCGCCACTTTACCTCTCACATATCTTTGTAGGAACAACATGAATCATTTACCACACTCGCCCTTTTCCTAGATTTAGTGTATTGTATGTTCACGTAAAGGACTGGGCAGTTTGACCGTGTGTGAGTGACAGAGTTAGTGGGATGCCGGTTTGTTCGACCGTGAGTGAGGGACCCCGGAAGTCAAATTGTAGTTTTTAATAAACTTGATTTAGTTTTTATTTTTAATATTTTTGGACTGTGTTTTACTTTAAAATATCATAAATACTATATCATAAATAACAATAATTTGAATTTGAAAAAAGTATGGTCTGTTAGTTTATGTCTCTAGATGAAATTTGCTGCAAATCCAAAGAGAAAATTGTAGGCTAGTAAATGTGAACGTGAATGTTAAACGTGTTGAATAATTTTCTACTTAATTAATTATATTCTATTCTATTGTAATTTTATGGTTATTTGTATCATATCCAAGTTTTGCTTTTATATCTAAAGCCATTTTTTACATAATAGTGTGCGGTAACTTTTATAGTATTTTTTTAGATCAGTTCTTAAAATATTTCTTGTTATTACTATTCATGGTACTGGGAAGAACTAGTCTAGTGGTAGAGCGCTTGGTTCGGTGCCCGAGGTCCCGGGTTCAAATCCTGTCAATCACTAATGGATTTTTATCCATGTGATAATGCCGCAACCCTCAACGACCTTGAAGTAATGTGTAAAACATTAAGGAGCTAGAACTAGCATCCTGAAGGGGCATATTATATAATATATCAAGAAAAACTATTCATGTTATTTCTACCAGTACCAGAAAACTGATATATTGTTACAAATCAAACAAGAACACAATAATTTCCTATCATACTATAGTTTATTGTAATTTTATGGTAATTTACCTGTTCCAAGTTTTTATTTTAAGTTTAAAGCCTTTTTATACTCAAAAGTTTTCAGTAACTTTTATAAATATTTTTTTGTAAAAAGTTTCTTTAGTACTCCATTTTATAACAATTTTGTGTGTGATGAATTAAAATTTTTTCTACACATAACACAAACACCAGTAAAATATTTTATTGAATGTTCTTATGAAAGTGAGTGAGCGTAGCGAACGAACTTCAACCAGGATGTGATTGAGCCATGCGAACTAGCTCACTTATGAAGTTAAACGGGGCAAAGCCCGCGGGTTCAACCAGGACGTGATTGAGCCATGCGAACGAGCTCACTTATGAAGTTAAACGGGGCAAAGCCCGCGGGTACAGCTAGTATATATATTAGGGGTCTGCGGTACAGAAAATTTAAGGTCGGTACGGTACAATATCTTGTACCTCGGTTCTCGGTAAAAAATCGGTACGGTACGCGGCTACCCGTATTTTTGCGGTTTTCTTCTCAGAACTGTATTTAAACCATTATTTTTAACTTTAATACATTGACATTACTATGAAAATGGATAGTATCCTACATTCATGGTTTTCTAACAACAATTACTGTACCACACATTATTGAAACAAAACCTTTAACTACTACGAGGATTGTGTCAAGAAAAATCACAGTTAAGATAAAGGGATGTTGCTCCGGACTGTGACCTGTTCTGTGGCACAATTTCTCATAGAAGATGTGCTACGGAAATCTTCACTCCTTGAACCTGTACGAGTGTAAACTAGGCCTACTTCCAGACACAGATTTTCACCAGCATTTGTTCATCTTGTCTCTGATGTATGTAAAATTTGTAAAACTGATATTTATGTTTGTTCCTGCATTTTTGTCAATGTTGATATTTATTGTAAAATAACTTCACACTCTTCTTTGATCTCACTCATGCACTACTTGTTGTCATCCAACTTTCTATTTATAAATTGTAAATATTTGTATTGTTAATATTTTTGTTACTATTGATATTGTTTCTACTATTGTTATTGTTCACTACTTGTACAACTTTTACTATTTTGTTTCCTGTAATTTCAAGTTGTGAATGTTTTTTTTTCATTGTAAAGTGGCTATGCCGTTGAGAAATAAAAATAAAAAATAAAATAACATAAAAAAATAAAGGCTTTACCTATTTTACTCTGAGATACTTTGAATAGCCATGATAAAGTGGTTTAAAATAGGATAAGAGTTTTTAGGAATAAACATGTTTGAAACATTTATTGACAAGATAATTTCACACAACTGGTAAATTATTTCCAACCAACACAATGTCTAGTTGTTTTTTTAATTTTTAAAAACATATAAAAGCATTCAGTACGAAGACAGTGTAGTTTTGCCAGCTGTTCACAGCAGACGACAATGAAAAACTGGAGGTTATGATGAAGTAATGGCAAAGAGCATATTTTTTTTATTAGCTTCAAAACTAGTTATAAGATAGATACAACTCTTGCAAAGTTTTTTTCTGAAACTAAAATTTGGATTATCACATAGTAAGATTATTGTCTTTTCATTTACAAAGTTAACATCCACAATATCAATCATATCAATCATTAGTTTATCTCAGACTCAATCCAATTTTCTTAGTATATTTTAAAGCTCTTCCAAAGAATCAAAAGACCCAGGCCTAGACCTAATTATTTAGGAGGGCCTATATATAAATTGATTAGGTTACAATGAGGGTAGCAAATCACTATCTAGTTCATAAGATTTAGATTGCATAAAGTACCTTCAACACAATAAAAAATACAGGAAACTAAAAAACATTTAAGCCTTAAACAGCCACATCTAACAATATAAGACAAGATACAGAACATGCAATTACATAATTTGAGACCGAGTAGGCTTGCATAACGAAAAAAATATGCAAACAACAACAACTATGCTTGTGGTTTCGTCAATAGAAAGATAAAATATCTATAACAAATATTTTAACTTATAACATAAGATTGTAGATTAGTTACAAGCTAATATGTAGCCATAAACAGTTTTATGGCAGTTTAGGCAAATTGAATATTCACAAAAATACTGACTGAGTTAGAGATAACATTTAACAGTCATCATACAACTATTATTTTTATGATAAAACAGAATTGGGGAAAGTCAAAGAAATAAAAGTGATAAAACTCAACAGTTCTTGGAAGTACTTGAATACAACAATTATTGTCGTGATAAAATGTTAATGGATTTGGGACTGCTAATGGGTTTTTTATTGCATCATCACCCTAGTAATAAATTATGAAGATCGTAAACAAACATCCGATAGGACTTTTATGTGCTCGGAACCAACTGCTGACTACGATAGTAAGCTGAAAGTAATTTATTATTATAATAAGCTGTACCGAACCGAATTTGTACCGTGTAAAATGCTGTACCGAACCGATGACGGTAATTAAGCTTGTACCGTACCGTACCGACTTTTTCGGTGCACCGCAGACCCCATATATATGTATATATAAGTGATGGGTTGGTACTTTACGTCAAATGTTGGTTCCGGCAATTGGTTAGACAATGGTGAAACGTTATTAAAAGTGGCACAAGATTATAACTTGGGAATAACAACGGTAGGAGACTGGAAAAGGAATCATATTGACATTGAAAAAGGTGTTCTCAGCGAGTCACAGCAACTGCTTTGGAAACTCGCAAGGCGATGAATAAGTGTGATTAGGTTATGATAAGGTAACACACCTTATGAAAAGGTAAACGAAGCTCTGTATATGTGGTTCACTCAACATAGAGATGAAGTGGTACCGATATCAGGACCAATTTTACAACAAAAAGCATTGACATTTTGAAATGAACTTAACGAAGGTGAACCTGATTTCACAGCTAGTGTAGGTTGGCTTCATAGATGGAAAAAAAGACATGGAATTCTGCAGCTGAATATCTGTGGCGGAAAGCTTTCCGTGAACTGTGAAGACGTTCAATCGTTTAGGGCTAGGCTACATGCAATATTATAAGGAAGGCCTATCAGGCGACCAGATATTCAACTGTGATGAGACTGGTCTCAATTACAAATGTCTACCGACAAAAACACTTGCATCAAAGGCCGAAGCGGCAGCGCCCGGTTATAAACGGAGCAAAGAAAGAGTAACAATTTTGCATGCATTAATGCCACGGCAAATATGAAAATGAAACTAGCTATGATAGGCAAGTCGAAAAACCCTTTGGTATCACATAAGGACAGACGGAAAGAGGTTCTCCTTAATTTGTATAAACAGAGATTGATTGGATCTTTAAATTATTATTTTTATTTTTCTGCAGGTTATGAAACAAATGTTAATACAATGATTAAAGTAAATATATCACAACTCACTCTCTTAACTGCTTCCTGGACTTTTTTCTCCATGGCTTTGAAGTCCTTGTTAACCTGTTCAATTCTTTTCTCAATGCCAGCCAACTCTGACTTGCTATTATCCAACGTTCGCTTCCGTTCTTCTACAGAAATTTCTTGCAAAGCCTGACAACCAAAAACAATTTATCCTGAAATTGATGGTATAGCAACAAGTTTAAAAGTCTGATACTAAATATTGTGAACTTTTGGACACCAGGGAGGATAGGGTTGTTTAAGGAAAGAGTTTAAAAATATAGAAGTAAATAAAAGAGATTAAACGCCAAACAGTAATACAAAGACAAGACATGGGGTCGATTTACTCATTTCTTCTTATCTTAGTACATTAAAGTCATAAATGCTAAACAGTCATTGAATTCAAATGTAGCTTATCACAGTATGTTTAAAACAGGTGTAGCGTCATACTTAACTTTTGAGATGAATTGAAATCATCTTAATCACTGACCTGAATAAGTTCATCTCTACGCCGAATAAGGTTGTTGGTAAGCAAGTTTTCGAGTTTGTTTTTCTCAGCCTCAAGTTTCATTCTTGTGGCAAACGCAGATTTGTTCTCTTGAGTCAGACGTCGAATGTCATCATTTAGTTTGTCCATTTCTAGTTGGTCAACAACTGATAATTGTGCCAGTAGATCCTAAAACAGCATTATACTTAGATGTAGGCCTACAATATTTTATAACATGTATTTTCACGTTATAAAGAAAACCACTAATTGGCATGAATGGTTATTGTTAGGTTACTGGTTAAAACGTTCGCTTCGGTTGTCCGGTGCCCGGCCACAGCCGGTGGCAGGAGCAGCCAATGCGCTGCGTGGATGAGTGCGCGAAAATGTTTAAATTTAGTTTTATCCAATAGGAGAGGCATATTATAGCATCTACTGCGTTTCAGTCGTTCTAGACGTAGTTTTACAAGAACTTAACAGATAGCAGCACTAAACAGCAGGCCCTCAGTATTATTAATTACAAATGATCAATTATTTAAGATGGTGATGCCACTTATGCGCATATTTTTAATCCCAAATAATATGAGTGAAGGATTAGTGACGCGATCTTGTAGTCTCGTTAGTGACTAAAGCCGACATGTTCCTTATTGTTTTAATAAAGACTGCAAATAAAACATATGTTTTATTTAGGATATTATTATGAGATGTAAACAATTATTGGTTATTGTTTTTGACTTCTTACAAAAGACATGTTTAAATAAAGTCTTATTTAATATAGTTCTTTCCTGATAATATTATTGTCACGACAACTATTGACGGTCGTGATACATGGCGCAGCGTGATGTAAACCTACAGATCCAACAGGAAATTGAAGAGAACAGACTTCTAACAAATCAAATCCATGTCAAGCCTCCAGACAATTTTGACTTCAACCCCTATGATTGGAGTGCAAGAAAGAAACACTTTGAAAGGTACAGGTCAGTCAGCAATCTACATAAAGCACCTGGGAAAAGGCAAGTTGATATTCTTTGCTACTGTACGGGGAATAAGGCTGAGGAAATATTTGATTAATTTAATCTAAGCCCTCATGAGTTAGAAAATTATGACTTGATTTTGGGAAAATTCAAAAACCATTTCGTTCCCAAAACAAACATAATTTATCAGCGTGCTAAATTTCTTAGACGAAAACAAGGATCTTCAGAGTCTGCTGAAAACTTCATCACAGACTTACATACTCTTGCAAAATGATGCAACTGGGGAGATTTAAAGGATAAAATGATTCTCATGCAACTTATCGTTGGAATGAATTATCAAAACCTTATTGATCGCTTACAGTTACAAAGCTCACTAAAATCATAAACTGCAGTTGATGCTCTTTGCAGTTCAGAGGCATTTCTTCCGTTGATCAAGTAAAATTAACGCCACTTCCAAAAAGCCATTTTGTAAGAAAACTGTTTTTAATCCTGGAAAATCCAATCCTTGGTTTCCTCTATGTAAATGGTGTGGAAATACGCTGTCCCATTGCTGAGGCTTGTGTCCTGCCAAAAATGTTCGGTGTAACTACTACTGTAAAGCTAACGGTCACTTCGCTAAATTTTATTCAAAGCAAAAGGTTAAATGCAGTTCTAAACCCCGAATCTTGGGAAATTGAATCAGATTTAATGATGCTGACATTATCAAGTTTAAAATCGATACCGGAGCAGACGTTTCAGAGTTGCAAGCTAAAACAAAAAAGTTCCATAGCAACATACCTGTAAAAGACTCTCAGGTCGGGATGGGACTGAGCTAGCTATACGCGGGATGGTAAATGTAAGGTTGGACTATAAGAACAAGTCTTGTTTTGAGCGTTTTTATGTAGCGGAAAAATGTAAAACACCCCTCCTAGGTAAACCAGCCATTGAAAAACTTAACCTTCTACAAGTTGTCCAAAGTGTGTATTCGACTTCAACCAACTGGTACGAAAAATATCCAGCTCTTTTCAGTGCTTTAGGTAAAATTAAGGAACCTTATGAAATTGAGTTAAAATGGGAGCAAAGCCATTCTCAATTACAGTGCCTGGACAAATACCTCTACCATTATGGTCAAAAACCAAGGAAGAGATCGAAAGAATGGTAAATATGGAGGTAATAACTCCAGTAGGTCATGCTACACCTTGGTGTTCCCCTATGGCCGTCGTACCAAAGATAGACAGCGGTAACGTTTGGATATGTGTTGATCTTTTGAAACTAAACCAAAGTGTTTGGCGCCAGTTACATCCAATTCCAGGGATAGAATACACAATAGCACAGATCAAAGGAGCTACTGTGTTTTCTAAGCTAGACACCAATCACGGGTTTTGGCAAATACCTTTGGAAGAAACATCACAAGATCTCTTTGCTATTTTGACACATTGGTCACGATTTAAGTTCAAGGTCCTCCCCTTTGGCATTACATCAGCTCCGGATGATATCGTGAATATGCGTGATTCAATTATTTTGATATCACGGACAATTACTCAATATCAAACATTAAAAAATGACAAAATAAATGTTAACAAAAACCATCTTCTTTATTTCATTCAACAAAACAACACACTAAAACTATTATTTGTTTTTAACCAAAACAATTGAAAAACATATCATTGTCAAGCACAATTTTGCGGTTAGGTTCCGTCCATAATACTTCACTACAGTAATTATTATCATTATTCTATTCCATTTCACTAAATCCAAGCCAAAAACCTCACACTACACTAAATTTGGAACAGTCCCTTCCACCGATGAAATAGTCATATCTGAAAACGAACTATACGGGATTGAAGTATAAAACTGGCACAATAAGCGGCAATTGGACAAGGCGTTCCCCATGTGATACTGAGCTCACGCTGAAGTAAAGATGTTGTAATGGGAGGAGGACAACATTTCCCGTCCCTTGCCAGTGGTGCCGGTACGGCAGGATGAGCATTCCCACCCCTCGCACTCAACGTGTTAAATGACTTATTTCTTAGGCTTTTTAGCCAGTTTTAATTTAGTTATAATTATTGACAATGTGTTACCTGGTGGAGTTCAGACTCCAGCCCAGACCTAGTGGTCTGCATAGCCTCCAGGTTAGAGGAACATTGAGCCAGTGATCTCTCCTTGGGTGTGCGGTACCTCTCTATACCAGACAACTCCTCCTTCATCAGCCTTATGTCAGCTTTCAGTTTGTCAAAGTTTGCCCTGTGGGATACGACAACACACTGCATAAATCATTTTAATAACCAAGGTTGTTTTCATAAACCAAAACCGACACATTAAAAATATATTCTTTAAATGTGTTAATCAACCTAAATTTAAAATCTCAAATTATTTGTTATATTGAAATTTAAAAAATCTCTTTTATATGTCTCTAAATAGCCTAAAGAGGGCACCCGGACCCCCTGATGTAACTCCTCCCCATAGGGTCATCCTAGTTATGCCTAAGCGAATACTCTACTATCGGGTCAGTCAGTTCTTCACTTCAGGCCCCTACCAGTTTCACTCTAGTTCCAGTCACCAGACCAGACCACTGGAACCAGTCAGTACGTCACCAGTCACCTCTTACCTTCGTATCTACGGTCGGTCTTAGAGCGAAAGAAAAAGTTAACAAAATGGAGTACCCGAACGGGCTTTTTGGAGGGTGTGATCTGGGTCACTCGTTCACTTGGATGACCTGTTCGAATCAAACAGGTTTTGACCAAACAACCCACCTCTACTTCAAATGTGTGTAGAGTCCTTTTAATTAGCCCCCAAATGTTTTTAGACAGGACTTGTGAATTTTACAATGCATAATTTTGCTGTCTTTTGAATTCAAATAATAGTACCACTTTCATCACCGAGCCTTTATTATTTACAGTATGTATATATTCCGATCAATCATTCAAGGATTTAAGATATTCACACAAAAGAATACCCAAGCAGTCACACTCACATGTAATCCTCATATCACTCTTAAACTCTACACTAAACTCGCCAAGTCGAGCAGCTGTATACTTAGACAACTTTTTCCCACTAAATAATTATCATCTTAATATTATAACACATTAAATTATAATTTGAGAAAACGTATTGGTGGAAATTAGGGTTATAATTAATTACATTTATAGACAATAAGTAGACAAAACTGAGAGGGTTTGCTCCGTTTAAAATTTTTTAAACAATATCCTAAAGATTTTAATATAAAAAAAATACAATGTAAAGACAAATCTTAATATATAAAAGAAAGTTGTGTTAGTTACAGCGTTTACAAACTTTTTGTTTCCCTTTCAAAAACCCTTAAGTTAAGCGTCCTATGGCCCTTTGCAGTTTACATGTTAATCTTATGGAAGAATGTATTATTTTGTTTACCATGCCATGTTTGTAATTTCTTGATTAAATTAAATTAAGGAAACAGCTGTTGTAATGATAACCTAATTTTTAAAAACAAATCTATGCATAACAAATGAGAGCTATCAAATAGGTTTCTATTCCATTTGTTTTTTACAAATATTTGTTGTAAAATGTAACTGAAGGCAAGTGAGCGCAGCGAACGAGCTCTAACCCAAAGGTGAGTGAGCGTAGCGAACAAACTTCAATCAGGAGGCGAGTTAGCGTGGCGAACGAGCTAACCTGAAGGCAGTGGGCGCATCGAACGAACTCCAACCTAAAGGTGAGTGAATGTAGCGAACGAACTTCAACCAGGACGTGATTGAGCCATGCGAACGAGCTCATCTTGAAAATGAACGAGCATTTGACATAAAACCACATTAGGACAGGACGACGTCTGTCGGGCCAGCTAGTTTTCAAATTAAATTACAAGAAAAAACTCAATAAACCACAAGTTGTCAACCAAAGTCAGTCACAACAGCATGCTCAGATGAACTTACTTGGCTTTGCTGTTCTTGGTTTCTGTGCGTTGCATTTCAGATACAACTTGGTTGATCTTGTCTTCAGTCTCCTTGAGCTGAGTCCTCAACTCAGCAAGTTTATCCTCAGAATCCTTAATCTGGGCCATTAGTTCTGTTCTTTGTTTCTGGATTTCCAGTTTTGACCTCATATTCTTAAAATACCCACCAGTGAGTGTTCCTTTGGATGACACCTGTGAATTTTTAAAATTTATTTACATCCTTTCTTAAGAATGGTTAATAACAATCTAAGAACAAATTTATCTTTTTTACATCCTCATGTGTATGATGATGTTTTTTTCAATGGCAGGAGACATTTTAAATTCTCCACCATCGCAGGAGATTTTCTCAATTTTGCCCTAATCACGGGATACAATGATAGTGTCTTTGGATGGCAGGCGATAATCACAATAGTGCTAAATTATAGTTATAGTTAGATTTTTAAAAATGCACACTAGGCCTATAATGACGATTACTAAAACTAATACAGTACTGCTTTTCTACTGGCTGTGGTAAAGACATGTGTTAAAACACTAAATAGTTGTAATCAGTGATAAATAAATAAACAAATAAATAATAACTAATTTCATTTGTTTAAAAAAAAAATTATCATTAGTGTAGATTTTGTTAGTTATTAGAGGGTAGTGATTTATACTGTATAATTAAAACCAAAAACGAACATCGATCAAACCAAAACCAAAACAATAAAATTGCAACCGGCTCATCACTAGTGACAATCGAATGAACAGCATAAATTGAGTAACTTAAGGGAGGGCTAAATAATATATTTTACTCCATTTAACTATAAAGCATTGCTATATGACCAACAGTGTGCTGATCTTACCTGATCACCATCAATGGTGATACAGTCAAGACCGTACTCCTTGCTCATGTCTGTGGCAATCTCAAGGTTCCTGCAAATCAGAGTCTTTCCAAAGATATACCTCATGGCCTTGTCGAACATGGGTTCATAGTTCAGTTTGCTAACCATAGCAATTGCATCCTGCAACAAATATAATATTTTGTAAACTATACAACCATTTTAATATTAACAGTTATGTTAATAGTTTACACAGTGATATACACCCTCCATTCAATTAGTATCAGGACCGGTTAACTGTTGCCTGAATTGTGTGTGTTAACAGTTTACAGTTTGTATATTTAAGATAATTATTTTTGCAAAACAATTTCATTTATTATCCACCGCAAGTAAATATAACACACGCTTTCAAATTAACCTTTCTAGACACAATTTAGAATTCTACACCAAAAAACATTCATATAAGGATTAATATGTCTTTAAATAAAAATTACCAATTTAAAATAAAATAAAAAAAAACTGTTTCAAAAGCTTACTAAAAGACTTATTGACAAGAAACCCATTTTATTCTATCAATGAATTTTTAGAATGTAATCTCTTAATGTTGATTTGAATTCCAGGTACCTAGTTTTAATCTGATGTAAGCTAAAGATTTTCTGATTTCTAAATCTTTAAAATTTAAAACCTTTGTAATGAATGATCATAATTATTTAGTTTATAATTTTTGTTTAAGTTAGTTTAATAACACTATTCAAGACGTATTATCAAAACTTTCTGAATAATGAATATTTGATTGATTGATAGACTCAACAGAGCGGTGGAGAGGGGTCCTACCGGTCGGGCTCGATGGATTGGTCCCACATCATTCAGGAGCACTTTGGTTTAGTCGCCTGCGGGCATTCGTTGAGACAGGAGGTCAAGTTATGCACAGAGTGTTTTTTAATCATGCCTTTGCGCCATCATGGAGCGTACCATCGAGCAACCCTACACTGTAAAGTTGTGTTTTAATCACAAAAATCTACGTCAGAGACCCTTTCCCTCATAAACAGGCTAATGGGGATGATGCTAGGGGTGGGCGAGTACTCGACCTTCGAGTAATTACTCGAGTTTTTTCAAATACTCGACCTCGAGTCGAGTAGTTATAAATAGTGCCACTTCACGATTTTCTACACCCATATTTAATAAATAATATTTTGTTTTTTGTTGATGCCTTATTTAATCCCCATTCCTACAAAAAACAACTATCTAACCTCATATAGGTTATACCAGCGTAAACCAAATGTTCAACAAACAACCATCGTCATTCGGCAGAGCTAGCAAGAGAACTACTTAAGACTTTCACTTTCCTACAACAGTCAACAATACGTCTCGATAACGATACAGTAAATTGAAATAAAGCATTGAATGAATCTATCGAATTGCAATAGTCGATAGTCAACAAGGGAGTCTCGTGACTAGTATAACAATGGCAGACGATTCTTGAAGATATTACAAAGTATAGTATCAGATTTAGTTTGAACTGCCATAACAATATTTTATACCAAAATATAGAAATAACAAAATATTTTATACCAAAATATAGAAATACAACAAATAAAAATAACCTATTGTAGCATAATATTTTTTCACATTAATCGGTATTGGTGTTTAGTTTTACAAACCGATAAGTTACTGCAAGGAACATCGATGCATCTGAATGACGCAATCTCATTGGGTCTTGGCAGAAAGAAAAGATCAGTTCCACTTTAAACTCAGTGTTGCCAGATGGACGATAATTTTTTTACTTTTACAACTGTGGTATTGGCGTAAACAAACTATAAGTATAATTTATTTTCTAATGAGTTTACATAAACATGATTAAAATTAGTCAAACTATTAGTTTTTTTCACAAAATAAAAGCTATAGCATAGCAATTTTATGATAATTTTACCGACATTCACCATAATGGTGTAATGATAAATATGGCAACGTCAGCCCTGCAAAACAGCTGTTTGATGGGAAAACAAAGCAGAAGCAGAATGAGCAGACTGACTAGAGAGAGAGAGAGAGAGAGAGAGAGAGAGAGAGAGAGAGAGAGAGAGAGAGAGAGTGGGAGAGAGAGAGAGAGAGAGAGAGCAGATATGGTGACAGCTGGCGTAACAACAAAACAATGGATTGGAGTATTGGAGTGAAGTTATGTCAATGTCAGTTTTGAATGTTTTTACTTTGAAGTGAATTTGTAACTTAAAATAAAATTGATTTTGTTAGTGGAAGTTTTATAGAAAGTAAAATAAACATATTATGTTTGTGATTTTGATTGTGAAATTTTCAATCTGGTGGCAGAAACATGACAACTACAGTTTGAATTGTAACTTAACCTAGAAAATGTGAGTTTATAATGAAAGGCCAAATAGGCTATACCGGGCTACAGTGAAATGTGTTTTAATTTTAAATTAAGTGTTTAATGTGGGATTTTATTTCGAGATAATAGGCCTACTATGTTTTTGTTTGATATTTTCAGTCTGTCAGAGACGAGTGACTTGATCATTTTCATGAATGTTCTCCAAGTGATTGTTTTAAAATACCTGATTGCATATTGATGTTTTTAACTTGTGATACAATATGTAGTTTGATATTAGTTTTCTGTTTTATAAATAAATTTATTTTTATAAATTCTGTTTCTTATTTGAATTGAAATTATTCTTAAAGTTACCTTATTAAGATAGTTAGTAAGGTTGGTAATCATGTTAGTGAGGAGGAATTGAAGGCAAGAAAAAATAAAACACACAATAACAAGTGATGTGTAGGCCTAAATAATTTAATGCTGCAGCCAACAAGTAGTCTAGGCCAAATTTTTTATTAGGCCTAAGGTAGGAGGTACTAATAATTAGTAACCATATAACTTTAAAAATTTGGTATAAGTACTTAAACTACCTATTTAGGCCTAGGCAGGGTTTAAGCTAGCTAGGATGAAATTTGTTTCAGCAAAATGCTGCAAACTCTCTGCAAAGACAAAAACTAAGTTAACTGTAGAAAAAATATTATTCAATAACTTAAGCATTTAAAACAAAAAATTCCAGTAGGCTAATATTACATTTGTTTGAACATTACATCTTTCAATTTTATTTGTAGAAAATTCGCCATAGGCCTAGCCTGCAAAACAATTTCATGATGGGTAGCCTCTGGACCATACAGCAACAATAATAATGGTTTAATTTACCTCTGTCAATATGGTCCTTGCGTAGTTTGTCACTACTGCATCTTCAGGTGAAGGTCACAAAAAGTTAAAACATTTTCCTCACGTGAAGGTCGTCAATTTAACACACTGAAAAAACACATAACACACGAACGGTACGAAAAATCATTTATGAACTTGGCCAATACATTAAAGACGTTACACACGGGGTCCGGCGCCGGTAGAAGGCAAGTCATGACTGACGTGTGTTGTAGTTGGTAGCCCCTCCATCCTCACTTCTCTTATCAGAACCTTTTCTTTGGTCTTGTTGTTGTTGTAAATAAAGTTAGAAATACTAATAATAATCCGATCCCTAGAAATAAGTATCTGTCGAGGTTCAAGCCTCTGAAACAGGTTGCTGCCAGTATCAGAGACAAACTACAGCAGAATAGCGCTGTTATCACGAAGGCAGATAAGGGCAACTGTATTGTCATCCTTGACAGACAGAAGTACGCAAACAAAGTAATATGTCCAAGTATAAGGATTTCATTGAGAACAACAACATCGATCTCCTGTTACAGGATCCCACAGCATCTTATTCTAAGGATATAAATAAAATGATTTCATCCTGTACCAACCTTTTGTCTAAAGAGGAAATCATGCAAAACAAAATGACAAAACCGCAAGCTCCAATTCTACGTGGGTTACCAAAGATACATAAACAAAACGTCCCAATAAGGCCCTTAGTTAATTATAGACCGTCACCGGCATATAAAATTGCACAGAAATTAGATAAGATTATTAGGAAGGAAACCAAGTTAGAAAATGACCATAGTGTAAAGAATACAATTGATTTGGTATATAAAATATCTAACATTGAACTAAAGGGATCCTATATACTCGCTTCATTTGATGTTGTAAATTTATTTACTAACGTACCAATCGACGAAACGTTAGATATATTGAAAGATAATTTAAATACACACTCTACGATCTAACGAGGCTAAAAACGAACTAATAAACTTAACAAGACGTGTTTTAAAACAGAATTATTTTATGTTTGATAACAAATATTACAAACAAAACGAGGGACTGACAATGGGGTCGCCTCTTTCCAGTGTTCTGTCAGAACTGTTTTTGAATAAAATTGAAAACAAGTTTCTATTCTCTGATTTAAATCGCTATAAGAGCAAAATCATCCATTACAGCAGATACGTAGACGATTAATTGTATTCCAGGGTAATGAAAGGCAGATTAAGCTACTCAGCACATACTTTAATACTTTTCACAAGAAGTTGACATTCACAGTTGAAATTGAGAAAAATAAGACATTAAATTTCCTGGACGTTACCATCACAAGAGCAAACAACAGGTTTGATTTTAAAATTTACCGGAAACCTACAACCACTGACCAGACAATTCATTCAACTTCGCATCATCCCCATAATTATAAATTATCTGTTTACAATAGCTACGTCCATAGACTGCTTTCCATACCACTAAGCCCAGAAAATTACAACAATGAAATGGACATATTAAAATACATCGCAGTATCTAACGGATATGAGAGTGCCCTGATCGACAAACTGATTAGGAAACAAAGAAACAAGAAAAAGGATAATCAGATACATACAAAAGAACCCAAAAATATGTTAGTGCAGAATATGGCATTGTACTTAATAATGTTCTCAAAAAAGAATTAGCAAAAAACAATATCACAGTTGCTTACAAAACCACAAACAAACTGTCCAGTAATTTAAAAGAAAGACAAACTGACAATAGCGACAAATTAAACAACACTGGAGTGTATAAAATAACATGTAATGATTGCCCCAGTTTTTATATTGGGCAAACATCACGCTCTTTTGCAACTAGATTTAAGGAACATTTACCAAGAAGGAACTCCAAATCAGCTTTTGCCAACCATATCATTGATTCAAACCATAGTTATACAAACAAATTTAGAAGTAATGCATACTTGTCATAAAAGTAAATATATGGACACCATCGAAGAATTTGAGATTTACCGAGCAGCTAAAGTACATCCAAACCATATTTTAAACGAACAACTCTCATTCCAGTCTAACATTATTTATAATACCGCCATTCACATCCTGGAACAAGACCAAAGAAAAGGTTCTGCTGATAAGAAAAGTGAAGATGGAGGGGCTACCGACTACAACACACGTCAGTCATGACTTGCCTTCTACCGGCGCCGGACCCCGTGTGTAACGTCTTTAATGTATTGGCCAAGTTCATAAATGTTTTTCGTACCGTTCGTGTGTTATGTGTTTTTTCGGTGTGTTAAATTGACGACCTTCACATGAGGAAAAATGTTTCAACTTTTTGTGACCTTCACCTGAAGATGTGCTCCACGAGCACGAAACTGCAGTAGTGACAAACTACGCAAGGACCATATTGACAGAGGTAAATTAAACCATTATTATTGCAAAACAATGTAAACTTAGCATTTTTAAGTTGTGAATAGCAAGATTCTAAAAATACTACCGCAGCTTAAACCCTGGGCCTAGGCCTACTTAACGCGCAACTACTCGACTCAACTCGATACTTGAGTTCTTACTCAAATACTCGACTCGAATTGAAAAATCACTACTCGCTCACCCCTAGATGATGCCTTAGGCCGTACAAGAGTTTTTGAGTGGCACAAAATGTTTAAAGAAGGCTGGGAACTCGCCGAAGACGAGTACCGTGTTGGACCCCAATGACCGCTCGATCAGGTGGCCAAAGTGATAGAAGTTTTGGACTCTGACAGACATTTAACTTTCGCCCACATCAGTGATAAGACCGGCCTTTCAGTGGGAACCATCCATACTATCGTAACGTAGGATTTGGCAATGATAAAAGTGTGCACGAAGATTGTGCCGAAAGTCCTGAGCTAGGAACAAAACTGTCACTTGAGGAAATTTTCCGAGAAATTTTGGACTGCATCCAGGAAGATCCAAATTTTCTGGACAATGTTATTACCGGCGATGAAACCTGGGTGTTCCAGTATGGCCCAGAAACAAAAAGTTCAAGTTCAGGGTGGCACACGGGTGAGTTCTCGCGTCCAAAGAATGCTTGGATGTTCAAATCAAAAATCGAGGCAGATCAAACGGCGACGACAGGGGCTCCAAACAGCTTTCCGGATTCCGACTTTTGCGGGCTTTGACAAGAGTGGCAGACATGCTGAACTAAGTGTATCGAAGCAAGAGGAATGTTTTTGAAGAGTAATTGTAATGATACTTGAAATGAATTTTGATTTTTCCAACCAGTCCCAATGAGTTTTGAATATTTAAAATGAAAAAAAAAACTATGGATAGATGGTGTATTAGCGCATTCTTGACTCATTTATTAAACTAGAAATTTATTTGTGTTTAATGTTTCTTAATAAAAGTAAAACCAAAGTAGATAATTTAAGGCAATGTTTGTTGTGTACTTACACTGCTGTCAGGATAGCGCTGGTCTTTGACATGTAGTCTGTTGCGGGGCATGAAGGTCACTTCACCAGGTAAGTTCTGTCTGTTGATCTCCTTCAGAATCTGGGTACCAACACTATCAGACTCCACGATGTGGTAAAACAATCTAAAACAACCCATTACAATCATCATCTCTTTTGGTCCTCTCAATTATTTTTTGAACAAATAAATTTTTTTATTAAATTTTGTATGAAGAGTAAACTGTTTAACTGTTTACACATGTTACCTATTGCCAGCAGTGACCTCCACAGCCGTGTGGATGCTTTTCTCACAGTCAAAGTTCTCAATAATCTGTCCGTAGTAAGCATCAGCCAGGTCTGCATAGGTCCCTCCTCGCTGTCTGAAAGTTTCCAGCACTTTCCGTACACTGTCTCTCCCATTCAGGATAGGCTAAACAAACAGTCCTGGTCAAACTACAAGGATCTCTGAGCCTCTACCAACAGTCTAAATCTAAATCCATATTTGTGATGTAAATTAATGAAAATACTCATCATCAACAAGATAGTGGAAATTTTGAGCTGTGATGATAATTGTTATCCACTTGGGAAAACAATCATCGAGCAAAGGTTTAGCTTAAGATAATTTAGTTATGTATGTAGATACTTGAAAAAAACTTAAAATATTTGTTCTTGTTGATGAGGCTGGGGTATCAATTAATATTTTTTTTGTTTTATTAAATTTGATTGGGTTATAGATAAATGCTGGTCAAACGTTTCTCTCAACAGAATATGTCAAATGTTCGCTAGGTTACTTTCAGCCGGACAGCGAAATTGTACGAGCTACTGTTGTACAAGCCTACTAGAAATTATAAACCTATTGAAATACAATACAGTATTAAATTATGGTAATTAACATGTTCAAACCATTTTCAGTTATCACAGTAAAACATAACTGAATGTTGTATTTGAAATGAATCACAATGAATAACATACATATTTGAACACAATAGCACTTGTAAATAAAAATAAGATCTAGTATTTAAGGTCTAATAAAATATTTACAAGACACAAACTATGTTGAATTAATTTCTTTAAAAATAATTTTTACGGTAACAGTTTTTCTGTTTTTGAACAAAGAAATTTTTTTTTTACTACTTTCATGTATTGTAACACAATTTTGTTTGCTATTGGAGCATTTTATTGTATTGCAAACGGGGTAAGAGGGGAGGGTCTATGACCTTGAGTTGGTCCCGGGCCTAGCTGGTGACAGGGATGGTTAGTTTACATCCTACTGCCCTTCCTTCCGAGAAAAAGACACTGTAGTTTCAAAATCGTTGACTTACAGTTTAAAAACATTGACTTGTGTTGGTAATTAAGACCGGCTGTCTACAGTTAACGATCCACATTTTTATTGGAACGTGTCCCGGTTAATCCGATTACGCTTATTTGGGAGTTGATGTACCCTTTAAGGTTTTTAAGTGTTTCTTAGTTGTTATATTTTAGTGATAGTTAAATAATAAATTGTTGTAATAAGTTATAAAGGTAATGTGACAATGTTTAGTTATTTAATAAACACAATTACAAACTATTTAGTAGGGATGGGCCGATTCCGATTCTCGATACCTTGATACCTTCGATACCAGTGGTATCGAAGAATTGCCGATACTCGATACTTCGCTTCATTGTACTCGATACCTATTCTGAAAAGTGAGGTTAATTAAACTAAACTCAACTGACATTGAAGGTTGTAAAGAGTGGCACATCATAGTTTATTTGGAATACTCTGAAGTCAGCTAATATAATTAATTCCAAGTTCATTATCTCACATTTGTAATAGTTTTATAATCCAAAATAGATTGCCTTTGCATTTCACAATGAGTAGCAATGACGGTATGACGAGCTGTGTTCAGTTGACAACAGTGAAAACTAACAGAACTCTAGTTGCTGCCATGTTGTCAGATCAAACGATGTGGCAATGTTGCCAGATTCAAGATTCAAGATTCAAAGAGTCTTTATTCACACAGTACAAATTTTCGTACATGAATAGTGTCTATTGTTACTTACTACCTAAATTAGCAATAATAAACATTTAAACAAAATACTATAGGCTACATTATTTTAAATTGAAATTACTATAATCTTCTATTTTGTAAGGTGCAAGGTCAAGTAAGAATGCCTTCAGATTTTTCATAAATTAGGATTTGTCTTTTTCTTTTTTTAAAAAGCTAGGAAGTTTTCTAAAAAAATCGTTTCCAATATAAGAAGGTTTATTTTTAAAAAGTTCAAGTCTTGGTTTTTCTTTAGCTAAATAATTTTTACCCCTTGTATTATAATTATGCACAGGCAATTCTTGAGTCTCAGCAATATTTAAAAAATATTTAATTGTTTCAAAAATATATAAGGCGTGAACTGTAAAAATGCCCATCCCTTTAAAATAAGATTTGACGGACTGGTTGTATTTTAATTTATGTATTATCCTGATAGCTTTTTTTTGTATTTTCAAAATCTTTTTTAAATTCTTTTTCTTTGTCCCACCATAAATATTAATTCCATAGTTAATATGTGATTCAATATGAGCATGATATATCATTTTAAGTACTGATCCTTCACAGAGATATGACATTGTTCTTAGGACGAATATACCAGAATTTAGTTTTTTTATTAAATACTCGACATGTTTATTCCAGCTTAAATCCTCATCTATTATCAAACCCAATAGTTTTGAGGTTTTAACTTGAGCAATGGAATTTGTATCTATATCTAACTTAATACTTTGATCATTTTTGTCTCTTTTTGTTTTGAAAAGAATGAAATTAGTTTTACTAGTATTAAGTACTAAATTATGGTCTTTTAAAAACTGATTCAGACTTTTTAATTCTGATTTAGCAGACATTTCTAAATCAGTTAGGGATTTCCCAGTTGTGTTAAGATTAATATCATCTGCATATATACTTATCTTACTACCTGGGTCTTTTAGAGAATTTGGAAGATTTTTAAGGTAACATATGAATAAAAGAGGACCAAGAATCGATCCCTGTGGGACACCAGATGATATCTTTGATAAATTAGATCTTGTTTTTTGGATGATGTTATTTTTTGACAAAGTTGATATTTCCACAAATTGGTAACGTTCCTCTAAGTATGATTTAAACCATTTGAGAGTGACTCCTTTAATACCCAAATTATCAAGTTTAGCTATTAATTGATGGTGGTCTACATTATCAAATGCATGAGAGAGAATTTCAAATCGAATTCGAATTTTTTCTAATCGAATACTTTCCCTCGAATAGTGAACATTTACTAACCCTCAAATAATGAAAACTTGAAATCAATGTCAAGTCAATTCTCAATAACTTAATTACTAAAACTGTTGGTATAATTTTTTCAGAATAAGTGTAGATTGTAAATGTATCTTTTGTTTATTTAATTTAGGCCTAGTTCAATTCAATAGGTAACTGAACTTAGCTAATAAGTAAAGGTACAAACCTGAACCAAGTTTTATTAGTCAAAATTATAAAGCACTACCAATAACAAATTTTCAACACATTCAACCAATCGGTTAGTGATAATCATTATAACCACATAAAAACGCACATTGTTTTCTTTTACTAAGTAGGGATTTAGGCCTACAACTTACTGTCAGCCCTAAGTTTATGTTTTAGAACAGAAACTTTAAAAAGGTATGCCTAAAATAAAACTTGTTGTCATAACTTAACATAAGTTACGCCTAGCCTAATCTCATGACTTGAGCTTAGGCTACTGGACAACTAGGTTTGAAGGTACAAGAACCATGGCCCTATTTTTAACCATTTACAGTACCTTGTTTAAATCTTCGATTGAAATAATAAAACCCCTTTTAGCCTAAATATAGGCTAACTTAAACTTAGGCATTTTTAGAATGAGTTTATTAAGTTACATAGGAAATGTATAATTATTAACTTTTAACCTACTTTTAAGGACTTTTTACACGTGTTGCATTCTGCAACAGAGCCCTTTTTGACGAAAAAAATCCAAAATTAAACTCTTTTACTTATTTTTGAATTCTTGTGATGATGTTGAAGGCACATTTAGGCCTAAATCGGCTTCCTCATCTGAATCCATCTTGTGTCATTCAACCAAACTTAAATGATGCCTAGGCCTACAACTTTTAGGCAATATCCAACTGTATAAAAGCAACTGTTGTCAAAATATACAAACATTTTTACTAAGTTTAGGAATTGAGAAAATAATAATAATTGAGAAATTGTTGTCTGCTAGAGAAGCAGACTTCCATAGCAAGTGCGAATTACGTTTTACTCTGGGATCACGGCAAATCTATCTAGCAGATAACATTTGTATATATCATATTTCACATTTATAAAGGTGACTATGCGCGTTTTGGTACCATGAATAAGAGAACTCAGTATAATTTGTTCCGGTATCTTATTCGCCATCACTTTTTCAGTTTTACTTCACTCGAAATAGACACATCATTGTCGTATGCTAGATTTATGTAGGTCTACCGTGATCCCAGAACAAAACGTAACTTGAACCTGATCGCCATCGCCAAGAACAATGAAGGCGGATGAATGCTAACGTAGTGTTTTGCAGCACATAATGAGTTTAATAATGTTGAAAAATACTAAAATAAGATATCTAAGTGAGTTTTAATTAAATATTGTATTGCATTTTTATTTAATCTAAAGCAGCTTAACAGTTTTTATTTATTTTCAAACCAAGTTAGAACGGAACTATTTTACCGACCTTGTTTATGGCGCTAATGGCGGAGGATATTATTTCATCGGAAACTCACGACACGATTACACAATAGTTGAAAATGAAACGTTGTCACTATATAGTCCATAGAAACTGATTACTATTCATATTTTAGCCCGATGGTAATTTTTTATTAATTACTTGAAACACTTTTTTGGCCAACTTGATTTGTTTTATGTTTTCCAAAGCTCCAACTAATTATTTGACGATGCGAAGTATTTGAAAAGGTCCGAACTATTCGACCACCGTCGAACTATTCAAGAAATCGAATACTCGCAGATAGAACGAATCAAATCGAATAATAGTTTTACTATTCGATTCGATTCGAAATTTCGAATATTCGCACACCCCTAATTTGAATTCCTTATTTAAATCCGAATCGATTGGTGCAAGTCCCACGTATGTATGTTTTTTTTTTTTTTTGAAGTTATAGGACTTTGAAATTTTGTTTCAAAAAGGGTCATTTTGGGAAAAACTGATTTGAAAATTACAAATACGCATAAAAACGGGGTTTTTTGTATTTAAGAAACGATTTTGGTATCAAAAGAAAGCTTAATGCCCTCTTTGGAAGCAATAAAAATTTTTGTCTTAACTCACGGTAGTTTTAATTTAAATAATTGTTTTATTGAAGCATGTCGTAAAAATCACATTTCAGAAAAGGGACCTCTTGTCGGTCCTATGTTATTTCTCCATAAGATAAGAAAAGGTACCTCTTGTCGGGACTGCAAAATTGATGAGATATTTTGTTCTCCGTGAACTGAAATTAGTTGTTGTTCTCTAAATTTCCACTAGAATACAGGACAATTCATTTTTTGGACTAAAATCTGTTTAAAAAGTGAATACAGTAGAACCTCTTCAATCCGAACCCCCGTAATCCGAACGTCCACTAATCCGAACCCCTCATTGTTGTACTCTATACACAGTACAGCAGTTCTTTATTGTATACTGTATTTAATTTACAGTACTGTTTATTCACCATGTTTACTACTGTATTAAATAAACACTGTATTTTACTTTATAAAACATTTTTTTCACTTTTCCCAAAATGATGTTGATCAATTTTAGCCATATTTTAGCTATTATGTAAAAAAAACAATATGTTCTGTAATCCGAACTATTCAATTGTCCGAACTACCCCTGGTCTCAATTAGTTCGGATTAAAGAGGTTCTACTGTATTAAAAATGGGACCTCTTGTCGTTATGGCGAAATAACATTCAGCGACAAGAGGTACCTTTTCTCAGACCGTGCAGAGGCTAACAAAATGATTTATTTAGACCTTTTGCATCTTCAATTCTATATTTTAACCGATACTGTCATGTTCTATGTTAAATGAGGTATAACAATCGAAAAAAAAACCCAAAATTCAATATTTTCAACCTTAATTACTGATATTGGCCGTACTGAAAATTTTGCATCTCCGACAAGAGGTCCCTTTTTGCTTTCCACATCAAAAGTATAATACACATGAGGTGTATATAGTCAATTGTACTAGTGTAACTTGCATTTTCTAACTCCACATTGTGGCATAGCTTATAATTTTTTGTGAAAGTGTGGCATAGCTTATAACTGATTATAAGCTATGGAACAAATTCACGATTATAAGTGAATCATGACCCCACGAACTGTTCAGCTAATTCAGGGCTTCATGGTGACTATTGTAGAAAGCCATTTAGCGATGTATTTTTATCGTTATTTTATGTTGTTTCTCTCTGACTGAACTGAAACAGCTGTCATGAGTTTGCAAATGGCAAATGAATTGTTTAACCAGTTTTGGTTTTTTTGTTGTTTGATTTCTGTGCATAGTGAGTAAGTGAGTTGTTCTGTTCAATTCAATTCAATTCAATTCAAAATGGATTATGATCTCCGACTCCGTTCTAGTGATGTGACGAACTCCATGACTTTTTTATATGATTCTTTAAGTAATTTAAGTGATATTGGTGACAATATTGAAGATGACTTTGAGTTTATAACTCATGCAATATGGAACATTCATTGTAGGCCTAGATGTACGAATTATGAATTCTTATGAAAAAAAAACTCTGCAAACATTTTAGGCCTACCTAATTTGGTGATTGTGCTCAATTTAATTTAATAAAATATGTTAAAATTCATGTCTTCTTGAAATAGCCCTATCTTGTTTTCCTTATTGGCTAACCTAGTCTATGTAACCTTAATCAATACAATGCAGTTATCTTATTGAATAAAGATTAAATAAAGTTATATCAAAGTTCATAAGTTATATGTGTTATTAAATGAATTTTTAACAGGTATCGGTATCGAATGCGGAATCGAGAATCGAAACCAAAGTTGTAGAATCGGAATCGACCAATTCAGGAATCGGCCCATCTCTTATTTACCAAGATGTGTCATGATTTTATTTTATTTTATACAAAATCCTTTAAAACAACTGTCCAACAACTTCTCTAAAAACTAACTTTATTTTCTATCAGTTAGTTTTTAACTAACTAATAACTTCTATCAGTTTTTTTTTGTTTTTTTTTTGTTTTTAACTAACTAACTATTAAATGCTATCAGTTACTTTTTACGTGACAAACTAATAACTTCTAACTACAGTAGACTCCCTCTTACCCGGACACCTTTTAACTGGACATCGGTATAACCGGACTACACTCGGCAGAAATTACATCTCTTTCACCGGAAAACTTGTATTAGCACATCGGTTTAACCGGACTATATCAGTAGGAAGTGGGTGGTACTGAACCACTGTTCTCGTGGGAAAGATTTGAGACCAGTGATCACGTGTCTAAATACAATGCTCTCCTAAATTTAAGTCAAATACTGTATACAGTATGCATTTAAACGTTCCGTTTTAACGAGTTTTAGGGGACGTCGGTTTAACCGGAAAAACCGAGAGTCCCGAGGAGTCCTGATAAGAGGGAGTTTACTGTAGTAAGAATTTTTGACTAACTTTCCCAACTATGCTGGTTAATCACTCACTTTTCCTGCCATACTCCTGAGAGCCTGGTCAGCCTTGGCTAATTCTTCTTTCAGAGAAGTTAGAGTGTGCTGAAGTTGATTTTCTTTCCGCCACAATTCACTGAAAACCGTTCAAAATTTTAATGTATTCAACTGGACACTATTAATCAAAACCAAACCACATAATTTATAATACTTATCTCTTACTACACATCCAGAGGATGGTAACAATAATCGTCAGGCATTCAAGTACATTGTCCTAGCTAATTTTTTGTTCATTGAATCTTAGGCCAGGGACACACTTGGGAGCTGCCGTCAGTTGAATATCAAAACATAATGTCCCGACAAAAACTATTTTTCCGGAGCCGGCGACGATAAATAGAGTGCAATGAACTCTGGATCAGTCATGTTAGCGGATTTTACATAGAGGGATTAAGCGAATACTGTAGGTCACATGGTAAGATCTGGACCTGGGACCAATTTACTTTTTCGTTTTGAGGTCTCCAGAAGCCAAAAACACCAATTGTTCAAATCCATATGCATAATATATATATGTATCCGTTAGCACGATAACTTGAGTAAAAATGAAATGATCCAATTTAGATGAAATTGAAATTTGGTAAAAACATGTAAACCTAAATTTATTCGAAGAAGTTCACGAACCAGCCTGATCGTACCACGGGAACGGGTGGGTCGGGGGAGGTGTTAGGGGAGTATTAAGGGATAAAAGTGGGTTTTTCCCATTTTTGACCTTTAAAACATAAATTTTAGAAATTTATTTTTAAACCATTTTGTAGGGCTTACAAAAAGAAATAATTTTGTGTATATTGAAGATATGTTGTATGCTTATCACAACTATGCTTTTATCACACAATAGTTTGTATGCTTATCGGTTACAGAGAAAATGTTAAAAATTGTAAATTTAAAATTCCCATGTTATTCTTATAGAGAAAATGAAAACTGTTGTAGTTTACACATGTTTATGGATATATGTTGATCAAATTTGGCAAATGTATTTATTTCATCCAATGCTATTAACGTTTGGTCAAAACTTGTTACCCTTCCCCCTATGAGCAAACCTAAGCACTTGTTAAATCTAATGTTATTTAAATTGAGAATAAATTATATGTCTTATTTATGGAAATATTTTAGTAAAAATATAATCAGACAAGTTGAAATTCACTTATTCTGTGGGTTTACTGCGGCAGGGATATTTTTGAAATGATGATGTCAACACCGAATAAAATGGCCGCACTATTTTTGCTTCAACACAGGAGAATGAGGAAACGCCGCCATTTAAGATTTGGGTTCATCCCATTCTACAAAGGCAGTTTCATGGAGTATTTTATGCTTTAATGTAGCTCAGAAATGACTAAAAAAGTTTTTTAAATTATTTTCTTATGTCCGTGACTACATTCAAAGACCTTTTATTCAAGATAAAAGATAAAATACAGGGACAAGACTTATTACAGAGACTTATACAGAGACTTGACTACCCTTTGGTATATCTACTGCCTCTGAGGAGTTCCAAAGAAGAATTCATGAAAATCTTGAAGGGTTGGATGGCATTGTTGCAATTGCTGATGATGTGATGGTTTTTGGTAAAGGAGACACAATTGAAGATGCTAAATTCAATCATGACAAGAACCTTCAAGCATTACTGGAAAGAGCTCGACAGCGAGGATTAAAATTCAACAAAGACAAATGCAAAATTGGAGCCGACAAAGTTACATACTTGGGCCATCTAATAACAACAGAGGGAGTTAAGCCTGATCCCAAGAAAATATAAGCGATCAGTAAACTCAAACCACCCACTTCTAAAGACGAAGTCAGGAGATTTTTGGGATACATAACGTACCTGTCAAAATTCTTACCCAAACTCTCAGAGATAACGGCACCAATTAGAGATTTACTTATGGATGACTGCGAATGGGTCTCACAACTACTAAGTATTGCCTTAAAAGAGTTTTCTAAAGAGTGGAAATTTGAAGTAGTAACCTCGTCACCTTATAATCATCAGTCAAACGGAAAAGCCGAATCCTATGTGAAAGTGGCAAAAAAACTAATTAAAAAGTTAAAGAAAACAAAGAAGATTTGAGTGTTGCATTGTTGGAGTTGAGGAATTCACCTATTAAAGGAATTGGAGCCAGCCCAGCTCAATTACTGATGGCTAGAACAACAAAAACACTACTACCAGTGTTGGAAGAAAGTCTTAAGCCAAAGATAAAAACAGAGATAGAAGACAAGATAAAACTGAAACAATTGAAATACAAGAGGCAATATGACAAAGGTACATGCAATCTGGAGCCTCTAGAAGTGGGCAGTCATGTCCTTATTCAAAAACGACCTGACATCAAATCAGAGATTTGGACTAAGGGATCAATTGTATCAAAAGAAGGACTACGTTCATACATTATAGCAGCAGATGAAAGATTATACAGACGTAACCGCCGATTCGTTCAAATCTTCAAAAGCCCTTGAAGAACCTCTGAAGAAGCGAGATGTTGTATATGTTGAATTTAATATTAGTTGAATTTGTAGCAGCTGATTATTACTATTGTTTATGTTTGTGGTTGCTATGTTGTGAATAATTCTAAAAGTCAATACATATTAGTTTTTACTGAAGTCTTTACAATTATTATTTCTTAAAAAGTTAACATAAAGAATATCCAGATGTTTCGCTGGAGCATTTTCCTGCCGGACTTGAGCAGTGTGTCATTCCCATGCTTTCCTGTGTATTTCAACTTTCGCCGGATCCGGCGATTTTGTGTCCCTGGCTTTAGTGAAGCAGCAAGGGGAACCAATTGGAGTAACCGCTACCACAGTAATAGTGTGGATATAATAAAATAGGAGTTCTGGCCCAATGAGAGACTCATTTGATTGGGTCATAGTGTTAAACTTAAACACAAAGGTAAACCAAAAACCATTTGGAATGAGTTATGCCAAGTTATTTTTTAGCTTGTCTTTATGTTTTTTTTATTATTTGAGAAGTAATCCTTAACAAGTGTCTTTTTATCCTGAAGTGTATTTAAGTAAAAATCATCTAGAAATCAATTCAAAGTAATGATAAAATCTTTATTAGCCTACTCTCTTCGTAATCGTATTATTTAAGGTTCGCACCAATAATGATATACTCCTTTTTTAAATACCTACTTCGTATGGTCGCCATTTCATTGAAAAGTATTAAAGGGAAATCTTACTTGCGAGTACTCTGGTATTGGTCCTTATTTTTCTTATGTTCGTAATGTTGCTTGTTGTAATCATCAATAGCTCCTCTTTGTCTTTCCAATTCTGCAGTTTGCTCCTGAAAAATAGCAGTACTTTGAAATAAAAAAATATTTAAATAGCTTGGTTATAAATGTTGACATTTAAAAAAATATATACAACTGGAGATACCATAGATTAGTACCCACATACAAAATTTAATCCAAATCGGCCAAGAGGTACACACACACACAGAGAAACCACTTCGAAAACCACTTTTTTGGGTTCTGGGGAACCCAAAATGGATATTTCCACCCAAAACTCAAACTCAATTTTTTTATGAAAACAAAATTTTCTCCATAAGCTATGTATATACAGGAGGAAAAAGTAAAAATGAGTAACCAGCTAATAAGAAAGGAAATAGAAACACAACCAACTCACCTTAATAAAGCGTCCCAGTAGGTTAATAGAACACATACAAATTTTATTTTATGTATTCTATTAACCTCCTGAGACTCTTTATTCCTGGTGAGTTAGTTGTATATCATCCCTTTCTCCTTAACAAATTCTAAAGCCTAGTGTTGCTTTTTCCCCCTTCAAAAATAACCAGCTAGTACGCAATAATGGATGAAGAACATAACAAACTTCTTATCATTAGTTCATAGTAATTTTGAGACAGCTGAGATGATAATACAATGTCCAAACATTTGGCAATGAAAGTATTATATTTGTTGCAAATAGTTTAGTGCAAAATTGAAATTTACCTCGATTTTCTTTTCCAAAAGGACTTGTTTTTCAGCATCCTTCTTCAATTCCTCAGCCAGTTTGTCACGGTGTTCACTTTTATCCTTAATCTGTTTATTGAGTGATCTGTAATCATAATAATGAAAAACAATTGCACATTTGCATTGAAAGGGTTATCAAAACTCAACTATATCCTAAAAAAGAAGTTACCTATAGAGCAGGGTGTCCAAAACCTGTTAAACTGCTCCGTAATTCCCATATTTTCCAGCTGGTACTTTAAGACTTCCCACCTGATATTTATTGCAGCTTAACTTATGCGAAACTTAAGTAAGGAAAAAATAGAGCTTTTATTTTTAAGTTAATAGACCTACTTGTGTAAAACACAAATACAATGACTGTATTGAAATCCACTTTTAGATTATCATCACACCAAGAAAGGATAACATTAAGAACATGAAAATGAAATGGGGCCACTGTCATTGTGCCATGACAAGTTTTATTGTGCCAAAGGGGTCGACTTTAACAATTGTAAAACAGGGTGTCCACCAGGCTAACCAGAAATAATTCATGAGTAAAAACAAAAATCCAGGTAGTTCAGGTCGTACTTTTCATACTAAAATTTCCAACGTGTTTTGCGCAAAATCCCGCAATGCTGTTTTTGCGCTAACACAGCTCGCTATTTTAGCTATTTGAAATAGCATTCTCAGTAAGGAAAAAAAAATTATGATTGCTGTAATATTGCCTGACACAAGTATTCAATTTTTTTTATATATTACTGATTAAATAATCCAAAAATTAAAAACTAATCCTTAAACCTGGAATTTATTAATAACATCCTAAAAATAGTGATATGTCAATACCAAAATTTATCGAATCTCTCTACAGACACCTGAAAAATAGATTCTTAATCCTGATAATTTCAATTTTACAAAATTTTCTGAAGGATTACTACACCAACTCCTGGCTTTATGTACTTTCATGTAGTATTATTTTTGGAGTTATGGGTTGTTTTCCAAGTGGCCTACAGAAATAATAATGCAGAAATTACAAAAATTGCACGTAGCTAATTTGTGTTTTAAGCCCTTCTAAACACATTAAATAAATACCATGTTAAAAATAAATGGAAATATTAAAAAAAATATTAAAAAAACTTTCTAGATGTGTGCCATTTTGAAATTATTGGTCAAGCCAAACTCTAATTTATATTGTAATCATCAAACACAGTTGTAGAGACACCATCATCGTTTTCTGCGATAACTGAAAAATCCTGAATATCTCACTCAGTAACAGAACAACAGAAGCATCACCACTGTCTTCCGTGGTCCGGAAAAAATCCTGATATTGTTCAGCGGCAACGGAAACATTATACTCGTCTCCCGCGATCACAGTAAAGTTATCATCATCTTCCTCGATCGTAGCTAATTCAAATAATTTCCCGCCGTCATGATCGTCAAGCAATATTTTTGGACATCATCATCGTTTCCCGCAGTCACAGAAACGTCATCGTTCGCATGCACGATCACGGAAACGCCATCATCGTCTCCCGCGGTCATGAAAACGTCATCGTCGTATCCCGCGGTCATGAAAACATCATCGTCGTCTACCGCGGTCGAGGATACGTCATCATCGTTTCCCACGGTCACGGAAACGGCATCGTACGCATGCACGATCGCGGCAAACTCACTAACATGCCCCGCGGCTGTTTGGACATCATCATCGTCTCACGCGGTCACGGAAACGTCATCGTTGTCACACGCGGTCACGAAAACGTCATCGTCATCTCACGCGGTCACGGAAACGTCATCGTCGTCTTCCGCGGTCACGGATACATCATCGCCGTCATGCGCGATCGCGGCAAAAAATTCACGGTTAAATACAAAATTCACGCATAATTCCCGGTTTTTTCCTGGTTCAAAAAAATCACGCATAATTCCCGGTTTTCCTGGTCGGTGGACACCCTGTAAAAGAGGGCACACAAGGACATGACCTTGACAAGCAGGGGTGAGGGATGTAGTAAGGGGAAGAAAGACAGTGCTAATGCAATTTTAAACTATTGGCATGAATTTACCTTTATGCATCTGATGTATACTTTTTGTCAGAGGTACATGGTAAAATGTAGTGGAGCGTCAAAGTCAAATCTCAAATAGGCATTTGTTGTTTCTCAATACTATTGATTCTTCAACATTGGTATCGGTATTGAGAATGAATCATCAAAAGTTGATACCAAGACATTAGACATTAGACATTAGACATTATTTATTTGCACATAACATTCTTTTAGATGTGATAACATATAGAACAGGTGCATTGTCAAAATTGAGCCTAGACTAGAAAAATACAAAGTACAAAGTAACAGGAAAAAATACCTAGCCAAATAATGTTAATACAGTACAGTAGTTAAGCAAATTAAAAATTAACTCAAGGGATGGTTATAAAATTCTTCTATTTTATAAAACGCACGTTCAAGGAGTCCATTTTTCAATGTTTCTTGAAACTTGTTTGAACTCATTATTTTATAATATACCGGTAGTTTATTATACATTTTTAAACCTGCATACAAAGGACTTTTTTCAAATAAGGTCAAACGGTAATTTGGTAATCTGAAAATTGTTTCGTTTCTTGTACTATAGTTGTGTGTGAATTTGAATGAATCCGGGAGGTTATTTTTTATATTGTGTATGTAGTTTAATAATTCAAATATGTATAGTCCTGTGAGTGTTTGGATTTTTAAATTTTGAAAATGTAATTTACAAGGACTTCTGGGGTGGGAATTAGTCATAATTCGGATGATTCTTTTCTGAAGTCTGAAAATAGTTTTTGCATCAGTTGCCTGTCCCCACAAAATCACACCATACCTCAAGATGGATTCTACATAGGCATGATAAACCATTTTAAGTACTTCAATGGTGACACATTCTCTCAAGTGGACAAAGACAGATGATGCAGATCTAATTTTTTTCTTTATAGCATCTAGATGCACCTTCCAATTAATATTTTCATCTAGATGAATGCCTAGGAATTTATTTGTATGGACTAAATTGGAAAAACTATTTAATTCTCTTTCATTTCTGGCTGAAAATTTTATAATTTGGGTTTTATCCACATTTAGTTTAAGGCCATTTATTTTAAACCAATTTTCCATTTCTTTCATAACTTCTGTGAGAGATGTAAGAAGCTCTTCTCTACTATTTTCTTTAATGATTGCAGTAGTATCGTCAGCAAACAGAATCAAATCTCTATTAATAGCTTTAGGGAGGTCATTTATGTAGATTAAAAAGAAAAGGGGACCTAAAATGGAGCCTTGAGGCACCCCAAGCTTTATACATTTCCAATGTGAGAAATGCCTAGTTCCTTCATCAGAAATTACAGTTCTCTGTTTCCGATCTGAAAGGTATGATCTAATTAGGGAAAGACAACTTCCTGAAATTCCATAGTCATGTAGTTTTTGAAGCAAAAGCGAATGATCAACACAATCAAAGGCCTTGGATAGATCACAGAAGACACCAGCTGCATTCCTTGACCCATCCAAAGCCTCCGATACCTCATTAATAAAGTGTACAAGAGCTGTATTTGTTCCAAGGTTTTTCCTGAAACCAAATTGATTTTGATAAAACAGATTATTATGTTCAAAGAAACAAACTAATTGGTTATTTATAACTTTTTCAAAGACTTTAGAAAAATTGCTTAAAACTGATATTGGACGGTAATTGTTGATATCTGACCTAGAGCCTTTTTTGAAAATAACCAATAACCAACACATCTGAAAAGATTGTGCGATCGAGAAATTCACGCTTTTTCCGTGATCGCGGATGACAACAATAATGTTTTTGTGGCTGCGGTAGATAGAAGATGATGTTACATGCTCGGGAGATAATCAGAATTTTACCTCAATCACGGAAAACTATAATATTTACACAACCGCAAATGTTCAAAATTCAAATTCTTTACTAGCTTATACAACATCTTTTGTAGTAAAATGGACATAAATAAGAGTTTTGTTCATATTTTTTATAGTAAAAGTAATTAGTACCTAATTACAATTCAAAAATTCAAAAAGTAATAGTGACACAAGTCATTCCTTCTGAAAATTTTTAAAACCAAGCTTAAAACGACATGATGAAATACCAATCTGGTCTGTGTAAGGCAGTGTTTCCCAACCGGTGTGCCGCGGCACACTGGTGTGCCGGTAGGCCTTTGTAGGTGTGCCACGAAATTTTAAGTAGTTAAAAAATTTTTGATCTCATAATAGACGTGTTTTAAGTGCAGTTGCGCGTTCATGACAGCACGTTCCTTTGCGTAGAATTACTTGTCAGTGTTGAATTGAAAAGTCTGCGTCTGTTTGAAGGAAATTATAAAAAAAGTACTTCTCATCCCTTGATATTTACTCGATGGACTGGGTAAGAAATCCTTTAATTGAAACTGCTCACAAGACTGCAGTGTTTACCACTGATGAAGAAAGTGAGCTGATCGACTTGAAAATTGATCGTGGTTTAAAGCTACAGTACTCAAAATTAGTTGAAGATGCAGAAGCAGAATCAAAACTGAAGGAAACCAAAGTGAATATTGATATTTAATCTTTTTGGATTCCTTTGCTAAAGGAGTATCCGTTGATTTCAAAGAAGGCCATGAAAGCAATACAGTATTGCCGTTTTCTACTTCCTACATTTGTGAAGCTGCATTCTCATCAATGAACGCAATCAAGACCAAAACCCGTTCTCAAGACGATATGAGAGTCTGCTTGTCAACCATTCGTCCAAGAAAGAAATTTTTAATGAACAAACGTCAAGCACAAGTTTCCCACTAGAACTGAAACAGGGTTTATTAAATATTTCTCACTCATTATTGGTAAATTCGTACAACATTTTAATCAAGCTCAATGTTTTATTGTTATTTAAAACTTTCCATTTAATAAACACTAAATAATGTACATGTGTTGGATAAAAAATGTGAGTTTTATATTTTTTACCTTTGTAAACCCACCTTTATATTAAATACATATATATTATATATATTTACTAGTAAAAAACTGGTTTTACCGAGTAGGCCTAAGATTTAATTGAAAAAGGGGTTTTTATGACTTACTAAATGTAATTTTAACCAACAATATTTTTGCAGAAAAGTGTGCCGTGACTAAAAACGTGTACTAGTTAGTGTGCCTTGAACAGAAAAAGGTTGGGAAACACTGGTGTAAGGAGATGATGTAGGCAACTATTCTGAATATGATTTGACTAAAAAAAAATAGCAGCTGGCATCCCCATAGTTAACGTTTTTATTTTAATACTTGTTTGTAAGATCTTCATTTACCTTTGATATGGTATTTATTAGTGATGTGTCGATACCAAAATTTATTGCTACTCGATACCGATACCTGAAAACTCGACTGATAATTCTCGATAACAATACAGTTTTTTTACCAAAGTTTTACCAAATTTTCTGAATGAATTAATTTTTACTACACCAACCCATGTCTTTCTGTCTTTTCAATTACAAATAATTTAGTATATCAAAGTGTTTTTGTACTTATTGGTTACGTAGATAATTCAAAAAATTATTAATTTAAAATTCCCATGTCATTCTTATGAAGAATATTGTAAAATGTTGTAGTTTGTTTGTTTATTGATATATTTTGAACAAACTTGGCAAATTTATCTTATATTAAGATCTTAATATTTTACTAAAAACACACTTTTAGTTTCTCTGTAGAAGCAAACCTAGGTACTCGTTAAACCTAAATGTTAATTGAAAATCAATTTAGGCAAATGGAAATTCACTTCGTCGACAGGTTTGCTGGGGCGGGGGTATTTTTAACTAAATCCATTTTTGTCTAAAACAACCACTATTTTTATAATTTTTGTTTATTTTATCCTTTCAAACCTCCTTAGTTTTAAGGTACCTATTTGTATATTAACAATGTTGCCTGATTTATAGCATTGAATGAATGGATGAATGAATGAATTATTTCTTTATTCCAACAAATTACGGTATTTACAAAATATGTACACAAATATTTAAAGGAAGAACAAAAACATAAGTGAATTTAAAAGAATAAAATTAAATAAACCTTTACATTACATCTATGGTAAAAAAAAAAAAACGTACATGTTATTGGGAATAAGCCGACATGGGCAGCGAGCCTGTGCGTCGACTGCAGTTGCTTCCAAACATACATTATTTATCAATGCAATAAATAAATAAATGACAGGAGAAATGATGAGTGAAAAAATGATGTGATGGAGTTACAAGAAAAAAAATTAAAATTGTGAAATGAATGGCTACGTGAAAAAATATTAGGTGGCATAACTAAGTTTAAATAAAAATAAATGAAATGTAATAGTGACAGGAATTCTACGGCTTTGAAAGTGTGTCTAGAGGAGAGAAATGGGCGGCGGATAGCGAGTCAGGGTACAATGGCCAGGTCGCATGTCGTGTCAGGAGCGTCTGTGTCTGTAATCAGCTGTGATGATAAGCTCAGCCTCGTCCCCGCCTAGACCAAGTAACCACTCATTGACACGGCGTTTGAATATGTTTAAAGTGGGGGAGTCAAAGAGATTAACACTTTGAAAAAGTTTTGTAAGTTGCGAAATAGAACATGTGCAATATAAAATGAGTTGGTCGATGAAAAGGATTTGTACAGATGTAGTGATGTAATTCCAATTCGGGTAGAATATCTAGTATTATGTGTATGGGAAATCATAGAGAAAATGTTGCTATAATTTTTAAAAATATGACTTAGAACATTTTTTATGAAAAGTTGTCTGATCGTTAAAACTGACACATCCTTAAAGAGAGTGTCAGATGGGTAACGCCTGCACTTCCCAAAACCAATTTTTAATATTAACTTTTGTGTTATGTTTAATGGCTCTAAAATACTTTTATAACAACCCCCCCAGCTTATTATTCCGAAAGATAAAAGTGATTGAACAAAAGCATAGTACATTAATTTCATTTCACTTTCATTTAGAATCTGATTCAGCTGACCAATAGCATAGATATATTTTCTAATTTTACTGTTTAAATATTGAATATGACTAGACCACTTAAGACGGTAATCAAAGACCACTCCTAAATATTTGAATGAATCTACTTTTTCAATAGATTCGCATGTACAGTTGGCGTCGAGGTAATCACCACAGGTGTGAATGACGAGATTTTCTAGATTATAATCAGATTTTAAACTTAAAGAAATTGGCATAAACTTAGTTTTTGATGAATTTAAAGAGAGTATATTCTGGTTTAACCATAAATTGGTTTCCATTAGGTCGTGCAAAGCTTTGTTGCGGGCCTCAAGCCAAGTTTTTCCGCTGTTCAAAATTAAAGTGTCATCCGCAAATAAGAAAAGCTTACCAAAAATATTAAGTTTTGAAATATTATTTATACAGGGTGGCGCAGATGGATCGGGTGGTTTTAAAATACTTGTCAAACGGTCAATTTTAAAGGTATTGGATTGAAATAAAGTGCAAAACGTGTAGTTACAATGGAAGTTTATTGACAAAAAATTAGTTAAGTTAGTTTTTAAAAATTACATCCATCAAATGCCTTCCTTCTCGAGCGACGCATTCTTGGAGTCGGTCCTTGAGGTTCCGCATTGCTCGCTCAAGCACATCACCAGGATTTGATGTGATTTCGTTGTGAATTGCAGCCTTCAACTCCTGAAGCAAGGGTCTACATGAACAAACCCCGGACCATTCAGGAGTTGAAGGCTGATAATCAAAACGAAATCACATCAAATCCTGGTGATGTGCTTGAGCGAGCAATGCGGAACCTCAAGGACCGACTCCAAGAATGCGTCGCTCGAGAAGGAAGGCATTTGATGGATGTAATTTTTAAAAACTAACTTAACTAATTTTTTGTCAATAAACTTCCATTGTAACTACACGTTTTGCACTTTATTTCAATCCAATACCTTTAAAATTGACAGTTTGACAAGTATTTTAAAACCACCCGATCCATTTGCGCCACCCTGTATATATTAAAAATAAAACAGGTCCAAGTGTACTGCCTTGAACTACACCATAGTTAACGTGTTCAATATTACTGTTGGTGTTAAGTATTGATACAAGTTGAGATCTTTGAGACAGATAACTTTTAAACCATTGAAGTGTGTTACCCCTTACGCCAACTGCTTCTAATTTGGAAAAAAGCTTAGATCGATCAACTGAATCAAATGCCTTTTTAAGATCTAAAAATATTAATATTGGATGTTCATTATCTGAAATTGCCGAATTTAAGTCCCTATTAATGTCAAAAAGTGCATCTGAAATGTTTTTGTCCAAGCGAAACCCATACTGACAATCACTCAAAATTTTGTTTGTTTGAAGAAATATAACTAATTGATCTTTTACTATTCTCTCAATTAACTTAGCAAATACACTCAAGAGAGATATTGGTCTGTAATTATTCATATCGGCAAACTCATTGGATTTATAAAGAGGAAAAACTTTAGCAAGTTTCAAACATTCCGGAAATGTACCTGATGAAATGCTTAAATTTACTATATGTAAGAGTGGTTGTTTAAACAAATGGAAATTGGCTTTCAGGACTTCGGCTGAGATACCATCGCAGCCAGGTGCTGACCCACCGCGTAGGCTGTAAATGTATTGTTGCAGTTCGGGTTCAGTGATTGTGTGAAGTGTAAATGTACAATCATGGGCAAAGTCATTGTCATTTACAACTGGGTCCCCACTTGAATCGATGGAGATTGCTAAATTAGAGCCTACAGAGGAGAAAAAATTGTTGAAATCATTGGCAACTCTTAGACATTGTGCTGGAGATATCTGGTCTGCTGGAACAAACTTATCAATAGGAAAGGAATCTTTTTTACATTTTCTACCAGATATTTCATTGATTATGCCCCAAAACATTTTAGGGTTGTTGCCGGTCAAGTTTAGTTTATTTCTATAATAGTTTCTTTTTGTCAGCTTCAATGAAACACTTAAACTATTTTTAATTTCTCGGTATCGAGTAATAAGTTTGTTATTAAAAGGCTGCTTTTTGACTTGCTTACTTAATTTGTCTCTTACTCTTATTTGATGTATTAGGTCTGACGTTATCCACGGTTTTAACTTTTTGAAACGTGATTTCTTGTTAAAAGATCAGGTATTAAAAAGGCAATAAAAGATCATTGCTATATTTATAAACATTATGTGACAATAAAGATTTATTTATACAGTAAACTACGACCACTCGCTCTTTTCTTCAACCGTCAGTGCCGTTGCAGTGTGAATTTAAAAATATAAATTTACCATGCTCCACTCTGTGGGTCATGCATGTTGTCTTTTTCTAAAGGAGCAGTGCTCAATTGATGAGTCGTTTTAGACACTAAAAGTCATGAAAGATTAGTAATAATATTTGCAAAGTTCTTATTGTTTTAATAACCTTTATACTTACTTAAGCTCTTTCTCAATCCATTTATCACGATCAGCCTTTGATGTAAACTGACTTCCTCTTCCTTGCTTTGCATACAGTTCTTTCCTCTTTTGTTCTTTCAGGGCAAGCCTGAAAATATGGAAAACAATTTAATTTGTAAGAAAATACCATCAAGTTTTTTTGTTTGTAAGAAAATCATGTAGGTATGTAATTGAATGTAAGGACTTGGATAGTAAGTTAATTACAATAGTATTAGTAAATTATTCTTAGTGTAACATAGTTACAAACTGAAAAACGTTTGACTCAAGTTCAACTCAATAAAAAATTTCAGACTCGCCTGAATTCTTCAATTTTGATTTAATTTATAGCTTCTAGGCTACCGTAATTTTATTTTTCAGAAATTCCTATTAAAGGATGGGTACCAAAAGTCTTGAAGGCAAATATCAAATCCTGAACAGGTTAGATATAATTGTCGAAAGTAGTGATGGTCGGATCCGGATATCGGACTACCGGATCCGAGCTAGTACCGGCACCGGATCGGATCCAAAAAATTCCGGATCTTGGGCTGGATCCGGTTTTGATGGATCCGATTTTTTCCGATTTCCCCCGATTTTTTTACCAACACAAAGCTGTCTGTATCCATGTAAAAGACCGATTTTTCCCGATTTTACACCATACAGGTTATTGACGTCGTAATATACAGTACTGTGACATTGCCCAACTAATATCATCAACTAATAGTTTCATTTTAAGATTTGAAAAAGTTGTAGTGTCCCCAAAAAATGAGGGATTATGGGCTCAACTGGAGATTACTCTATATATAAGATATATTAACCTTTAAACATTACCAATTTAATTTTAAACAGTATGATTTAAATTGGCATTCTGTTAATTACGTTTTTTTAACAAGCCCTTATGACAGTGTGTATCTGGATCCGGATCCGAATTTTTCAAGATCCGGATCTGGATCCGGTACCGACATTTTCTTGGATCCGCCCATCACTAGTCGAAAGTATTCATTTGTTTGAAGTCAGACAAGAATTACCTTGTACTATTGTCACTCAGTGACCGTTTATGTTTAATTACAATTTCTATTTGAATTTAATTTCAATAGTAACAAATATCTTATGCTAATGTGATTACATAAAATTAAAATTGGCTTTATAAAATGTATAACTAACTGAACATTTAATCATTAATGATGACATTAATGTTCATAGAAGTAGTTAAATTACAAAGTACACAGTTCTATGGTGGATTGGCCTCCGGATGGTTAAATTTAATCCTTTATAAATAAACAGTTATACCCAATCATAGTTTTTCTTGGAATAATTTTCCCAACAATTAGCCTCGTCAAAACATCTTCTCATAAACACGTGGTCAACAGTGTCTATTGACATAGCAAGCAAAAAAGTGAAGATCATAAATTCAGCCACTATGCAAAAATATATTAATTAAAGGAAAGTTACAGTAAGAAATAAATGGATAAAACCTATTCAATTTAAATTTAATATGAAACCAACTGTAAGTGGTGACCTTCTTAAGTGGAGACTTTGGCAGTAGAGAAGAGCCAGCTTTTTAGAACCAGTAGCTTTCAACTACAATTTGCAGTAGTAGTTAGTTGTAGTGAATATTAATAAAAAAAAATAAACTTACCCTCCTTTAGTTTAGATACAAAAATTTATGAGTCAAATACTCACTCTCGAGTGCAGTCCTCTTCCTTTTTCTTTTGTGCTTCATAAAGAGGTTTTAATTTTTCCAACTCGCCCTCCTTTTGCGAGATTGTTTCAGTCAATTTTCGAAGCTCATTTTCAGCTCGATCCTAAAAAAATATATAGGAAACAATGTTTAAGCAATATAAAAACCAAGGGGGTACATGTAGGCCTTTTAAAATATTAACATTAACAAACAGTCATTCAGGTAGATTTAAAATGTATTTATCTCAATATCAACATGAAATTGTTGCAATTTGCATCTATCGATAGCATTAATTTCAATTTCCTGTCCCTGCAAAGAACAACATCTATTGGAAGGGAATTTTTAATGGTTGTTGTGGGAAAATAAAACTCTTCAGAACTTTCTACAACTTAGTTATATTTTACACTTTAAAAAACAGGACAACAAAACAAACCTTCTCTAAACATTAATTCAACTCAACACCCATTAGTCACCATGACAACCGAAATATCCAAAATCGTAAACATAAAGGACACTAGTCAGCTGATGCTAGTTCACAGCTACACGCCCCCGTGGTGTCAACACCACCACACGCCCTCGAGGTGCCGACACAACTTACACTTTCATTTTTACTTTCAACTACTTTTCGCACATCTGCTATGTGATGAGGCCTGCCATTTACTTCAACACTTCTGGGTGAAAACTGTCCAGTAACCACTCCTTCCTTCCATCTCGAAGTACAGGATGGGTTTGGCGGCTTGACATACACACGTTCACCTACTGTAAAATGTGACCCTTCATACACTTCACCTTTTACAGGTTCACCTTTACATCGCCATTGGTACGAAAAAATCTGGGAACTCGGCGATGAATCGCCACCTAATCCTTCTTTAGGTGTCAAATTGTACCAATAGACCATTTCTTGGATACTCCCTTTAGTTCTTGCGGCCATACGCTTGATTGTTCTGTGGTTTCGCTCAACTATCCCGTTTCCACTTGGCCGGTTGACACACCTAAACACGACTTTAATACCCCATTTATCACAGAGCTGAGTAATCTCTTCGCATCGAAATGTTGCACTATTGTCCATCAAAATCTCAAGTGGTGGCCCTCGATCAGTAAACAATTCCAACAACACTTTAGAAATCTGATCTTTCGTCTCTTTTGGGATTCGGCGCCAAATGCAGAACCTACTTGGACCACAGTCCACAATGGTCATGAACTTGCTTTGACCATAGTGTGTTACGTCAATGGCAAGCCTATACCAATTGTTCTGGCAATCCAAATACCCAGGCTCCCATTTGATGCTGGATGGATCAATTGACAGACACTCTTTACAACTTTTCACAACTTCTTCAACAACTTTTGTGGTAAAGTTAATGTCTGGGTGACACCGTCTGGCGGTGAATAAAGTACGGTTAACACCAAAATGATGCAAGTCATGAACCTGTTTCACCAATGTCTTTTGGTCCACACTCTCATTCTCACACACAAGTGCAATGCTAGTCTCTTCGTTTCTTGCTAACCATTTTTTTGGCACTCTTGTAAGAAGATCTGCTTTATTGAACTGTGACTTAATGAGTTCTATTTGTACATTGAGACCGCATTCCAAAATAATGTCTTTAAATAGGCTTAATCGTCTTCTAACCAAAACTTCACTTAACCCATGTGTTTTGATAGGACGGTCCCCCGTCAGTATAGATGACACCCAAGCATGAACTGTCGCTGAATCCGTGATTAATACGATCTTCTTTATTCGGCATGTCTGGAAACGGTACAAGATTTTCGGATTTGGTAAAGTTGTATGATGGCGAAGGAGACTTCTCGGAATGGCCGAAATAGCTTGTGGGAAAATAAAACTCTTCAGAACTTTCTACAACTTAGTTATATTTTACACTTTAAAAAACAGGACAACAAAACGAACCTTCTCTAAACATTAATTCAACTCAACACCCATTAGTCACCATGACAACCGAAATATCCAAAATCGTAAACATAAAGGACACTAGTCAGCTGATGCTAGTTCACAGCTACAGTTGTTACCAAACTTAAACTCGCTTTCAAGGGTAAACAAATTATAATTAACTAATCAATCTCTAATTTCTATGAATACTTAAATGATTACTTGAAACTCCGGTCGTACTGCTTTTGCGCACTAATCCGGACCGTCCAAAAGGGAAAGGGAAGTGGGGGAAAGGGTCACTTAATCCCGATCTCGTTTACGCTTTCATTGGGCCAGGTAGCTAACGTGATGGTATTCCCCGCTAGACATCTATTTGTTAACAAACCCTGGATAAATATTTGCAAATATGCCAATCGCCTGCGCCTACATTTATTTCTACCCTGCAGAGCATACACACGATTGGCAGAGACTGGAAACCTATTAACGTTAACATTCCAAAAGTGACACCTTCTTCAAAACTACTTGTATAGTGCGTATTTGGCAAGTTTGACAGTTATCAGCTAGAAGGGATGGAGAGAGTGACAAGGACTAAAGGGAAGGAGATGCTGGTGCACCTGAGCTTTAAATACAGGTATAAAAATATTTTTTTTTTTTATATAAATTCACTGTTTGGCTCCAATAGATCAGTCTAGAATATAAAAAATTCATGGCTTTATAGTAAAAATATAATATTTGAATGCTTACATATTTAATTACTGGTTAAAAACAGAAAACCCCTTCAATCTTCTTCAATTAATTTTCTTAGCAATACATCATAAAATCGTTTACATACGAATATCCAATATGTGCGTTCATTATTGCAATATTGTATGTTTAAATATACTTTCATGTGAATGTCTGTGTAATTGTGTTAATTGATTAAAATGTTATTAACTAGTTTTATGAATAATTTTATAGGTCAAGAAGTTTGTTGACTGAATATTACCGAGGTTTACGTCGACGAACAAAATGCGACTTCCCCTCCAGCTGTATGGGCATGGGCGACTGCAAGCCTCTGGAGGACAACAAACGCGTGTGAGGGGTTTCACTCCAAATTTAAAGCTGTTTGTGCATTGCCTCACCCAAACATTTTCAAATTTGTCAAATGTTTGAAATCAATTCAAATAGACTTGTGTATGTAATCATGAATAGTGCAAACCCCACCACCTGACATCGCAGCCGTGACAAAAAACAAACAAAAAATTTTCCAGTTAGGAGAGAATAAAATTGGGCGTATGGACTTTATCAAATGTGTGGGGTATAGAGCTATAGTACGGCCGCTTAGAAAGCGACCTTTTCTAGCATTGGTTTAGCATTAGTGTGCAGGTCGTTTTCTAAGCGGCCGAACTATAGTATTGAAAAATAAGATGTAAATATAGGGTAAGGTATTAATGTTTATAGTTCTTGTTTTGTTTGTAAATAATTAATTCAATTACATGTATAATATTGAAACTACTATATATATAATATACTCTTTTTCAAGTTGACTTTTGTTAATTATAAATATGTTTACATATCTATGGGGTTAACCAAATATACTGAGTATAATGTTTAATGTTTTAATAAGCCCATAATAGAATATTTAGAGAACAGCCATAGAAAATATTAAGATTAATATAGTACTTAGGTGTGACATCGTATAATGAGTGGGTACTACGATAACGTAGATGGTTAGTTCACAATCGAGTGTGATATTCAATAAGAAAGCATCTGCAAGTCACAACTCTGACCCATTCAACTCTGCATGTTAGATGACTCAAACTACTTATACGACAGAGCAGGAATTACAAACAGCATTGAGTACTGTTGAGTGCAATTTAATATTTGCCACATGTCTGTTTTTAATGTTATACTTCAATGATGAATACCAGATGGTTAAATTGTTAAATGTGTTGTTAAAAACAAAAATAGTCTAGCCTATGTCTTCTGAGTTGGTTCAATTAAAAGTGTTGAGTTTTATAATTCAGTTTGCCCTTTTTATTTTAATGAGCTAGGTGTTTTAATTTAGTGTCCAGGGAAACCACATATTTACAAGTACAAAAGGATATATTTTACAAAAGGTGCCGCCAAAAAGCGCAAACAAGATTTGCCTGATGGGATACCTGTGGGCCCCTCTGGGCTTGATGCGCAAACGAGAAAACATTTCTACCTGACAGAAGCTTAGTGCACATAAGAGATCCGCCCGAAACTCCTTTACTCATAACACTTCAAAGTAATGTGAAATTGAATACAACTTTACCTTTGATCTATCATCACCCATGACTTCATCCGAGAGATCTTTAATGGTTAGTTCCAATTTAGTCTTGTCTTTGAAAAGTTGTTGCTGTTCAACATTGAGAGTTTCTTTTTCTTCTTTTGCTATCTGAACTTCTTTCTTTGCCTCCTTCAACTTGCGAGCAATATTCTTAGCGGCTTCCTGGGCTGACTTAAGCTCACTTGTTAGTTTCTTCTGATCTTCATCAAAGTTACTCAGTTTTTCTTCAAGCTAAATAGAAAAATATACCATATTTTACTGAAATAATTAATGCAAATAATGACAGAAAGGTATATTATTCTTGGAACAACTTAACAGACCACTTGAAAGAAGAATCAACAGGAAAATCTGAAAATAGCTGTGGGGTATATACAAAGCCAAATCACATAGTGGCTGAACTAAGGAAACAAATTAGAGGGTTAAAAATCATAATAGAAAATCTGAAACTAAAAAAGCACACTTAAAATATGCCTAGTAGAATACAAACACAGTAAACTTCAATTTTAAACCAATATGATGGTTGAGATATTTATTACAGATGGAGATAGAAAATTAAGATTGGGAAGAATAAAGAGGTACTGTATTGAGCTAAAAAAAGAAAAGAAATAAGAAGACGTGAAATATAAACAGAATAAAGTTGTCCAATGCAATCTATAAAATAAAAATACTACAAATAAATAAATAAGGATAATCAATGGGATAAACAGCAATAGGTAATAAATGGTTGTTGACTAAGCATGACTAGCACAAGTGCCATTGAGAGTATTTTAACCTAACAAATATAGTTATTTAAAGGGCTTATATTTGTTACTTTTAACAACAATTATAACTTTGTTTATATATATACCTCATCAAGTTTTCTTTTTGTATCTTTTAGCTCCCTGTCATGTATGCAATACTCCAATGAACGTCTCATTTTATCCCATTTCTGGTATTCTTTCAACTCTTCTTTTTCTTCTTCAAGTGTCTTAAGGCGTTCTTCAATAGTGCGTAAAAATTCTTGGATCTTGTCAATTTTCCCTTCGGTTTCTATAAAATAAATTGATAACATTTATCAATTTCATACTTAAACACCTGGACATTCAGAAACCACCTTATGCCCCAGGGCATGAAATAATTAACTCAAGTTTGGCCTACTTAATGTTTTTGGGGTATTTACTGCAACAGTAGACAAGAACTCTGATTGATTAGAATTTTGTATGTTTCAGATGTCCAATCTTTAAGAATGTTCATCAGTGCATAGCCTATAGACCCATAAAATACCCCCGCCGCAGCAAACCTGCAGACTAAGCAAATTTCCATTAGCCTGAATTGATTTTAAATTAAATCTATTTAAATAACATAAGGTTTTATGACAGTTAGTTGTGGTTCTAGGACCATGTCAAAGGGGGGGGGGCTAACGGGGTTGTACCAAACCAGGAGGGGGGTTTGGGGGTCCTCCCCCGGAAAATTAGCAATTTTTTAAGCAGTTTGGCGACTTTTTAAAGCCACTTTCAATGTCTATAACTGTGTCTAAAAACCTGCCTTTGCATTTATATTTTGAAATTTATGATTAAATTTATATTTTAAAGGTCCAAGGGGGGTGGGCTTTAGCCCCAATAGCCCCCCTCCCTTGGAACCGCCACTATTTAACAAGTACCTAGGTTTGCTGCTACAGGGAGGCTAATAAAGTGTGATTTTAGTAAAATATTAGTAGCTTAGTATCAAATCAAGAATCAAGAGAATCAAGAATCAAGATTTGTCATTGACCTTTCTTTGTACAAAGGAATAGACATAGTCAAAACACATACAAAACATTCCAAATTAACAAATAAAATACAAAGTTTAAAAAATACTTAGTTAATTAACATATGAAATGTCTAGAGAATATGGATCATGTAGATACACATCAAAATTCAATATCAACTTTTGTTTTAAGAAATTCATGGATGCCATAGAAAGGATTGCTGATCAACCATTCACATAATTTAGATTTGAATATCTTGAAGGATACAGTTCTGGCTGAATCAGGCAATTTATTAAAAAATTAATACAGTTTAGTTTATGACTATTGCTACACTTTTTAAGTCTATGAGCTGTTATTTCTAACTGTAGTTTATTCCTTGTATTATGAGAATGAAAATCTTGTCTTATATTAATGAGAAGAATTTAAATGAATAAATTTGCCAAGTTTGATCAAAATATTTTTATAAACAAGCAGACTTCAACGTTTTACAATATTCTCCATAAGGATAACATGAGAATTTTAAATTTACAGTTTTTTTTTTTATTTTCTCTGTAACCAATGTACAAAAACACTTTGGCATGCAAAATTATTTATTTTTAAAGCTCTTTAAAATGGTCTAGAGAGAAATTAGGAAATTTTGTGTTTTGAGGGCTAAAATGAGAAAAACCTATTTTTACCCCATATAACCCCCCGTAAAACACTGTTCCCATGGTCTGATCATGCTGGATCGCAAACTCATTCAAGTTTATCCCGCCTTATACAGTGGAACCTGGATAATTCGAACTTCTTTAATTCGAAATCTTCTTTAATTCGAATTTTTCCCGTGGTCCCTAGCATTTTGTATTAAAACAATGCTAAAATAACGTGGATAATTCGAATTTTATTTTGGATAATTCGAATTTTTAAGTGCCAAATCATTAAATTATTACTCTAAATATATTCAAAAATAATAAATAAAAAACATATTCCAAGCCACATTTGACGAAATGTTTGCGTTAGAACAAGTGCCAGCCCTCGCGCGCCTGCGTTTAGTCTGATGACTCATACCTCCCCTCCCGCCACCGCCCTACAGGTCATTGTACCCTACACTCCCTTCCCCTTTCTCCTCTCCCACCCACCACCACTGACCTCTTTTCAGTGTCGCATTGTGCGTGGTCTGTATCGGTTTGCGTGAAGGCCGTTACCTAACGTAGTTTTGCTGTTGTCTTAGACTTTTAGTTTCAAGTGATTACGTGTACAGTACTGTAGTTTTAACGTACCGTACTGCACTACTGTATACATTAACTTTTAGTGAGTGTAACTGTGTAGTGATCATGGCATCAACCTCATCGAAAAAACCAGGGTCTTATAAAACTTTGACATTAGCTGAAAAAGTCGCTGTGATCAAAGAAGTGGAAAAAGGAGTCAAGAAAAAATCTTGACCGGCCGATGAAGAAGAAACGCCAGTACCGAATGCAGCCGACGCCATGACCTACCTGAGAGAAATTCGGCGATTTGTGGAGAGCAGAAATGATGTCGGTGATGTACAGTTTAAATCATTAGATGTTTTAGAATCATTTATCATGGCCGAGAGATTAAACTCAAAGAAACAAGCCAAAATCTCTTCTTTTTTTGTAAAACAATAAATTAGATTTGATATGTTTTTTGTTTAACAATCAGTCAATACGGTCTCCAAACTTTTAGTTCTCTTTGGCCGATATTTTTCTATTTCTGTCCTGTTGTCCTGTATAGGGCCTATTTTGCTTAATATTTTGCTTTGGACTATTGGTAATCGTGTGAAGTTTGCGTGCAGTTCAGCTATTGCTGAGGACATTTTAAGGTTAGTTAATTTTAGTTTTGTACATAATTTCGTTGTCGTTTGAGCGATTGCAAGTTATTTTTATTGTATACTATTACTGTAATAGGCATTATTCAATAAATTAATGTTCAAATAGTATCAATAAAGTTAATAGTTTGAATTTAAAACGTGTTTTTATTGTTTACGGCCCTGGTTATAAGAACTTATTTAATTCGAATTTTTGGATAATTCGAAGTTTTTAGCTGGTCCCTTGAGGTTCGAATTATCCAAGTTCCACTGTACCTTCAAACCAAATTTTATCAAAATCGGACAAAATTTTGTTAAATTTTGTTCATGGACGTATATAAAAATGTGAATGAATAGTGTTTTTCGCCTCTAGGGACATCAAAATGAAAAAGTATATCGGTCCCGGCTCCAGGTCTTACCGTGCCACCTATGGTAATAGCTAATTCCCTATAGGGAATTCTTCGCTAAAAACAAATCACACTTATCTGTCTACTTTCGTTTACCACATGCAGATATTATTCCTATTTCTTAATTGCCCTTAATATTCCTGGTCACAAAATGCCTGAAAGAGAGGGAGTCTGTTGTCCAAGGTTGCAGACACAAGGGTGTAAAACTTCAAAAATAATTTCATGGTAGGTTAGCCTCTGGATCGAAAATTGCAATATAAAATGGTTTAAGTTACCTTTTGTGTCAAACGATCCATCAAAAATAAACTAAACATATAATTGATTTCAGGTGAATCTTTGAAAAATTACAATGAATCCCAGAAGTACCAGGTGTCCGGGCAAGAGGTATCAAGAAATAACTATCTTGTGCAATATAAAATACCCCTGCCGCAGCAAACCTGCAGGCTAAGCGAATTTCCATTTGCCTAATTGGATTTACATTAAAATGTCTCCTTAAAAATATCACATTAATTCCCTATTTAAATAGCATTAGTTGAGCGGAGCGAGCGAAGCGAGAGAAGCGAGCGAAGCTCTTTGAGATCGGACCTTATGCAAACTATGTAATCAATTAACTCAATAACGGCTGAACACATTGAATCCAAACTTACCAGGGGTATTTCGACAAATATTTTTGATGTTACTAAACAAACAAATTTCAATTTGATAATACCTGTACACTTTTAGACTGAAATAAAATTTGCAATGTTTAACATTAGTCTTATGGGTTGCCATGTTGGTTACGAGATAACAACATAGATGTAAACAAAGAATCGTAGCGTATGTGACTCGACATTGTGTACCCACGGGCACCTCAGCTTGCACATGTGCAGATGGCCTAGGTACAGTTCCTGGGGTAACTGCTTGTAATTACAAAAGACAGTACAAAAGAAAAGGCCAGTCCGATGAACACCATTAAGCATTGATTAATAATGCAGTACACAGATTCGCATTACTATTACTGTCGGCCTTATACAAGCAAACTATTTCTTTTGGTGATTCTTATTTCTATTAGTTTTGTAGCAAATATTGCTTTATAACAGCAAAAGAAAATCTTCATTATTGAAAATTATAGAAACTGCATTTCCGAAGCAGGTATTCAGTATTTTCAAATGTTGATAACAGTAGCCTATCCTATATAAATACAGTTGCTAGGCCTGTACAGAAGTCACGTTGCGACTATAGTAATTATTAAATAAATACCTAGGCTTATATAGAAGTCCCACTTTTAACTAAGGTGTGCAAATAATTGGCTAGGCCTGTACAGAATCGGATAATGGGAGGTTCGGATTCGGATATTTTCGGATTTGGATAGTTCAGCGCAGTTAATAATAAGCTGCATATGCATTTTGAACCTATAAAACACTGTAAAGCTGTGTAAATAAACTTAAATGACGATTTTGAATCATATAGAATTTCAAATTAGCCACGTCCACAGTTTTTTCTCTCTTGAAAATCACACTTCTATTTTCACAAGTTGGTTGCTTGAATTAAGTACACTAGAAGCCGAAATCTTCACACAACACTTTAGCTCAGCAGAACTTATGTCAAAACGTTTGGGATTGTTTACTTGAGGTTATGTTTTATGTTGTTTCCTGGTTCTCACAAGACAAGGAGTTCTATCTCAAGTTTATTTTCACATTGTAATTCCTTACGTTTTTGGAACGGATTAAGTGGCATTCTGCGGGTTTGCCAAGTTTAGAAAACATCACTAATGCACTAAGCTGGGCTCTAGATTTGATGTTGGGGCAAGTTAATTAGGGCAATTAGGCTTTATAACTCTGTAAAAGGTGTGTATCCCTGAATTTATAAATTTCATTCTTCACTTATTCACTGTTAAACATAACTCAGTAGAACCTTATTGAACCGAGAATTACACTAGCCTACATAACTTCATTACCCCAAATAAATTACCAAGATGATTTTTTAAATTGTATTTGAATAGTATATAATCTTAGTCTGTTAAAAATGGATTGCGTATCAACAACTATTGCAGTCCTATATATTGTTATGCAGTATGGTCCCAAATTATTGTTTTTGATTTTGAAACATCACAGTTCATTTGAAAAAATTAAAGTTGAAGCAGCCCAATGTCAAAGTCACGCTTGTGCAATAGTTTTTTTGGGGACACCGAAACTGCCACGACGTTTTACGGTCATGCTCCATACTGAAACTGCCACGGCAATTAGTGAGGATTATAAGGGTGTTTTTGAGAGGGCTAGGAACACTGAAACTGCCACGGCGGATTCCCCAGATAGACGGGGAGAAACGGGAGACTCAAAATTCCCATTTCTGTCTTAACCTTTTCTTTCACAATAATACGTTGATTGGAAAATAAGTGATTGATTTGCCCTTTCGTATTTATATTTTAGGAGTTATTTTACGTTAATTTAAGTTTTTAGTGTTGCGACTGTTAGAGTATTTACTTTATAAGTATTTATTCCGTCTCTTAAGAATATATTTGCTTTAATGAATAATTATTTACCACTAAGAAACAAGTTTTATCTTTCATTTACCACTTTTATAACACTGCATTTTATATGATCTGTTCGACGCTTTTAATTACACGAGAGGTGATCAAATACTAATATAATACTGTAAAACTGTAATATTCAAAAATAGTTTTATTCGCCCAAGACGCTAGGTTGCAGAACTACAAATACTGTATCCAACCATGGTCTGCAGAGGGGCGTTCACGTGGAATCTCAGTGGAATGCCCTCCTATTAGCTTGACTCGCGTAATATTTTTCAAATTCCGTATTTCTCAACAGTTTTGTGCCATCCTTCAGAGAGTTAGTAGTAAGGGTGTGTTAGTTATACTTAGTTGATTGTCTTTCGACGGAGGATAAGATATTTGAAACGAAGAGAAAGGGCGCGGCGTTGTTAGTAGACGGCTACCGTTTTGTTATACAAAGTGTGGTGTTAATAAGTGGTTTTGCTAGAGAAAAATCGGGGAGGATGTCGAGCAAAATGCTTCACATATTATATATATAACAACGAGTAACAGTAACTGAAACGATTTTAACGCGTACCATTCTTCAGTCACTGTAGTGGGTTGAGTTTAGATAGATACCTCTAGCTTTTGTCGATATTCTTTCTTCGATATATATTTCTTCGACTAATGGCCTATTAATATGAGGTGTCGCTCGATGGGGCCACCAAAATAACCCATTTTTGGTTTAAGAACAAAATTTGAATACAACAAAAAGTTCACTTGCGTGATATAGAGACGTGTACAGAGTTTTGTTTTCTTGTTGTAACCCATTAAAAAGTTAACTGGTGATGTCCATACTTTTGCCCAGCCCTGTATATGTGAATAAACGAAATTTATAATTGAGGTATATTACTAAATAAATATGCAAAAACATACACCGAGTCTCATTTCATTCTAATTAAACATGAGAAAATGGGAAACAAATTTGTGTTGATTTCCCACCAGGCGTAACATCCGTGACAATTTTCTGTGATCATAGAAACGACCGAGATTATTACTTGCGATCACGGAAACGCCTAAAAATGAAGAATCGGCGTAAGAAACTTAAACGAACATCCGTGATTGTATGTTACGATCGTGGCCAAATCCGTGATAATTTCTAGCGATCAAACGTAGAAATAACTGTGATGGTAAACTACGACAGCAATGATGATGACCGGTGATGATTTCACAATTGCGGCAACATTCGCATTCATCTCCAGCGATTATTTTAACACCCGTAACTATTTTTTGCGATCGACGAAAAATTAATGATCATCTTGCACTCGCGGCTTAGTGTGTGATGATTTATCGATATTGCGCCAATATTCGTGGCCATTTCTACAGTAGTTTCTCGCAATGGCGTTTTTCGATTACGCAAAACGTGTAAGCTTTGTGTTTTCGGGTGGATTTTACGGCAAATATTTGACCATTTTTATTTTCCGGTGTCTTACTAAATTCAATTACAACTCATGGACTTTTTCCTGATACTTAAAATTCACGTGCTATTCCCGGTTGCTAGGTTGGCAGAATTAGGTGACCCTGAATTATCACTACAAGTAGCCTAGGCTATTAGGATTTATTTTTTATCAACCGTATCTAAAATGTATACTTATCAATTTTGAAGTTTTTCTGGTATTATTAATGTAAACCTACACATTATTCGCCTTATGTATACAAGTATAATTGTATCTGTATATTTCTTGTCCTAGTCTTGTATTTTATTTGTATTTCGTACTAAACAAAATCTGGACAGACTCGAACTCAATTCTGAGTATTCTAGTCATCACAAAGGATCTCATACTTCGACGCCAATTCCTAAGACAATTGGAACGCAGTGCGCGCAGTATTTCCAACTCATTGCTGAAAAGCATGTTTTCACGGTATTCCCAGCCCATTTCTAAATTAAATACATTACCTCCACCGCAGCCCGCAGCAAACCTGCACACTAAGTGAATTTCAATTTGTTTGATTAGATTCTTACTAAAATTGTCCATAAACAAGACATATTTATTCCCCATTTAAATAACATTAGATTTAACAAATACCTAGGGTTTACTGCTACGGCGAGGTTAAGTGTTTTTTTGCAAAATATTAATAGTATAGGATGAAATCAATAAATTCGCCAAATATGATCAACATATTTATCACAATTGTGTTTTATTTGTACTTCAGGACACGTATCCTGTTGTGCTATTATTTGCATTAGATTATGTTTCTTCTTGTGCAATTTTGACGATGCCTACCTACACCTTGGTATATTTATAAACTGAAAACTTCAAATCTAATGATAAAATATGTGTTTATCGAGTTCTTTAACGCCAGTAATTCACTATAACGGGTTAAGAGCATTCATATAATACATTTAGTAAGAAACATTTTACATTCAATTGCAATCTTAATCCTTTAGAACAATATTATTTAATTATTTCTGACTTCATCGGTAGTTAAATGGATTTTCTATTGATACTTGATTTAAATAAGTACAAAGTTAGTATGGCCTCTTTTAAGTAGCGACATGAAAAGCATTTAACTAAGTTATGAGCAAAGTAAAGTGTTGTGTTTCAAAATCGTCACTGTGATGAGTGAGGGATATTCTCATTCCCGTTTCTCCCTGCACGTTGCCAAACCAACCTCCCCTTCCTGAGGAATCCGCCGTGGCAGTTTCAGTGTTTCTAGCATTCTCAAAAACACCCTTATAATCCTCACTAATTGGCGTGGCAGTTTCGGTATGGATTATGATCATAAAACGTCGTAGCAGTTTCGGTACAGCCGTTTTTTTACAAGCTTTTACAGACCACTGGGGAGGGTCGGGTCTGATAAGCCATCTATTGTTCACCCCCAAGGCAATTCAACCCTCATTAGTGCCACTCAGCTGCACTCAGTGGGGAACCCAATACACAAATCAATCTTTTAAACGAATAAAAATATTTGGTGATAATTGTTTTATTGATATTCACCTTGATATTTCATTAAATTTGGTGTAAAATTTGACAAAAATCGGCCAATTTATTAATACAGTACCAATAAATTACATTGGTAATTAAATAATAGGTAAAAATTAACCGATTTTCAACAAGTTTTACCCCCTCCTGTGCGCTATGTCACAAAAGCTGATACCGACATGGGTGATTAGTAACCATGGCAACTTGTTGAATGCGTGATGAAGGGAAACCCAAGAAATAGAAGAACAAAGAGAAAGTATAATGACGTTGTTATCTTTATACCCTTTTTACAATTGCTGTTATTGTTATTATCTTTATGTAAGATTTTATAATTTTGTTTTATAGGTTTATAAAATAATTATTTTTAACCACGGGAATATCAATTTATAATTTATCATTGTGCTTCTCTTCTGAAACAGCAATACCGGATGCATAATAAAGGTCAATGACCTAAAACATCATGATTGTGCAATATTGTATTTTGATGTTGAAATTCAAATCATGACAAAAGTTTGTATATTTACCCTGGTCCCCCCTATCATTTAATCATTTAATATACACAATCAATGCCAAATAATCGTGGTTAGTTCTAATTTTATTTTTGATTATTCAAAGTTTCTACACAATAAGACAATCCAAAGTCAAACCGGGCAATGAAAACCCAAAAAACAACGTATCTTGTCCTGTGATTGGAATACCACTCGCCAGTCCTTTCGATTTAGGGAAGTAGCGCAAGTCTATATATAGCTTCAAGGTCGTACCCACCCCTTCCCCCCTCAAGGCCTACTCAACTCACTGTTGCTACCCGTTACCCGGGATCCTTTCGAGGTCATTGCCCAACCCCTCCCACCCTTCTATTGTGTTGCCTTTCTATTGTTCCTATTCTGACTTTTTTCGGGAAACATTAAATCTATTGTTTACGTAACAGCACAGAAGTAGGCTAGATTGTTATACTTTAAAACAGTACTGTAAAAAAAAACGATTACGCATAGCGCCCCTAGTATCAGGAGACAAGCACGAGTTGACCATGGTAGTTCTTTTCTGCTTTATGTCTGTTCGTTCCAGACGAATCTAATCGTAAAGCAAAACAGCCGATAACGACTATAAACTAGACATCGGTATTGCATTATACGGCTTCTTTGTCCTTTGCTGTTACATTGTGTTGGAAGTATTGCTGTAATTTTGTCCTGGGAAACTAATGATGGTTATGAAGATTTAGTTTTCTGTCCAAAACGTCAAAATATGTTGTCTATCCGAAAAAGTCGGATATATAACGGATAGTGTCGTATATCCAATTTAGGCTCCGTATCCGAACCGAACCGAATCCGACCCGATTTTTCGGATATCCGCACACCTCTAACTTTTATAAGTAACTAGCTGGCCCGACAGACGTCGTCCTGTCCTATTGTGGTTTTATGTCACATGCTCGTTCATTTTCAAGATGAGCTCGTTCGCATGGCTCAATCACGTCCTGGTTGAAGTTCGTTCGCTACGCTCACTCACCTTTAGGTTGGAGCTCGTTCGCTGCGCTCACTTGCCTTCAGGTTAGCTCGTTCGCTACGCTAACTCGCCTCCAGGTTGAAGTTTGTTCGCTACGCTCACTCACCTTTTGGTTGCAAATTAGCTGTTCTCATAAATTAAAAATAAGTATAGTGCTGCACCCTGTTGGTAAACCTATTAACTTTTTAATGCTATTGAACATCACAGAATCAAATTGTTTAGTTGCACCAGCTGTTAAGATTCTTTAATTCCATTTAAATATCAGTACTCATAAGGTTAACATTGGAAACTCCAGAGCCTCTGGGGCGGAGCCCTATTGACGGATCTGCACCAAACTTCACACAAACCTTCCTTGAATAATACTTAATAATGCCTGAAAGTTTCATTAAAATCTGTATAGCGGTTTTGGAGTCCATAAAGGACAAACATACAAATATACAAACATACAAATATACAAACATACATTGGATTTTATATATATAGATAACATAGATAAAAAAAAGTTTGTTTTACCTTCCCGCAGCTGATTTTGGGTGATATCTGGTTTCCATGGCAACAAAACCTTGTTTGTTATTTGCAAAATTGATGAGTAAATATGCAAAACAAGAAGCCAGATATTTATAAACATCATAAAATTAAGAAGAAACAAAATGGGGGGAAAATAATAATAACTAAATAACTAGTGGCACTGCGTAGCGGTGACACGAGCGGCACTCGTAAGTCAGCCGCCGGGCCCGCAGCGGCTGTACGAGTAACGCTTGTAAGTTGGCGCCAATGGGTTTCTTGAAGAACATGGAAATTTTAAATTTACAATATTTTGGAATTTTCTCCGTAACCATTAGGCGCATAGTAATGCTTCAATATACTAAATTATTTTTTTTTAAGCTCTACAATATGGTTTGGTAATAATTTGCTAATTTTTTGTTTTTAGGGTCATAAATGGGAATAACCAACTTTTACCCCATAAAACCCCCCATAAATACCCGTTCCCATAGTCCGATCATGCTGGTTCGCGAACTCGTTCAAATAACTGTAGGTTTACACGTTTATACCAAATTTCATCAAAATCGGAGGACACACATATATATAAGGCCTATATAAAAATATATAGCCTATTTATATATATGAATTTGAACGGATGGTGTTTTGGCCTCTAGGGACCTCAAAACAAAAAAATACCTAAATCAGTCCCGGGTCTAGGTCTTACCATGAGTTCTACAGTAATAGCTTATTCCCTATATGGGAAATTCGCTCAAAGTTATTTTTATTTTAAAAAACTATGGCAACATGTCATAAGTACAACCAAGATTGTGTCTATAAGTTTTATGGCCATATTTTAAACACAATGCAAAAAATCTACAAGTTAAGAAAAATGCAATCTTTCCATGTGACCAAGCTGAATCATTTCTGGCCATTCTTAAATATTACAGTTACAGTTAATTGAAAATCGCGAAATCATAATGACTGTCGTCAATATTATGCATTTAAAGCCAACACTAGTGTTTCAATTAGCTGACTTCTCGGTAAACATAATCTGATATTCACATTAGTGACCAAGTTGTTGTTATGGTCAGAAATGATTTAGCTTGGTCACATGGAAAGATTGCATTTTCCAAACTTGTAGTTTTTGTTTTTAGGCATTGTGTTTGAAATATGACCGTTAAACTTTGTACACACAATCTTAGTTATAGTTATTTCTTGATACCTCTATCCCGGACACCCGGTATAGTTACCTTTAAGGATAGCAGTTGACTCCTCTTTTCGCTCATCATACACTCTTGTCCCAGCCACTTCACGTAGTAACTTCAGGCGCTGAGAATCAGGAGCTGTGGCCATTTGGTTGATCTAAAACCCATTTTGGTTTAACCTACTACTTTCAGGGTGAAACCTTTTGTATTCATTTTGCAAATGAGTTATGAAAATGCATCCAAGATTAGTTGTTAGCAGACATAATGCTTATTGGTAACTCAAAACATTAATAAACTTGTTATTGGTATAAACACACCTAGATAAATACTTTTAAATATTAATCTGCAAGCAACCGCATGTTTCACACCAACACTAAACAGTTTAAAATTTTTTTACAGTACTGTATCAATTGTATTTTAAGTTACATCAACTAAGAAGATTCATAAAAAATTTCATTTCTATTTCTTTTCTCATTTTCTGGTGGCCTTGTTTTTTAGCCTAAAAATATAGCCCAAAAGAATTAAAAATGCAACTTAAAATGTATTTTTGGGCTATCTGTTGCAAAGCAGTGTACAGAAAGGAAAAACAATTTGCACACTCATGTATTCTTACTGTTTGAAATAATTACATTAATTAATGTCATTAATGCCAACTAAATATGTTTCAACCATTAACTTTAATTAAAAATAATACAGGGTGGTCCAAAAAGAACTGACACATTTTAACATAAATTTTTATTTACAAAATTTTAACTACCGGTACGTGATAACATTTACATATGTATCAATAGAAAAACTCAAAAAGCTTTTGGTGATATTCAATAAATCTCAATATGGCCACCGTTTAAGGGTCTGCCGGCGCCATATAAAAATTCAACTTCCCGTCAAACATTAACATTAAGTAGTAAAGGTGTGTGATATGCTAAATTTTGATTTAATGCCGGCAGAGCCTTAAAAGGTGGCCATATTGAGATTTATTGAATATTACCAAAAACTTGTTTTTTAGTTGTTAAAATTTGATAAATAAATACCTATGTATATTAAAATGTGTCAGTTCTTTTTGGACCACCCTGTATTACATGCACAAGAACAGTATCCTTATATATAATACGTGAAGGCGATTTCTACTTAACACTACTCCTCCGTTAATTGTGGACGGATTTTGACAAACGACGTGTTAAAACAAAGTATTTTTTGTGAAGACGCCCCCTTTCACCAATTCCTGTAATAAAAATCCTCGGGGTTTGCCCCACAGGCCATCAAAGTTGGAGTTTCTCCCATAAGATTAACATGGGGGAATCTAAATATTTAATAGGAAACTTTGTCCCCACTAATTTGAGAGAACGGCTGGAAGAAACTTGGTAGAGGTGTCCAAAGAAAGGTCTTAGTCTGTAGATGATTTATCAAAAGAAAAACTAATCAAAATCCCTTAAGACCCTGCCCCAGAAGCCTTTAAAGATCCCTCCACAGAGTTGTTTACATTTAGGCCGTGTGAACAATACGTTTTAATGAAACAGCTGTTCATTTTTAAATTGTATTTCAAACAACACACATTTATTGGGAGTTACTGAATTCTACCAAATAAGTATTTGCAATATTATTTTCTGATTTTAAAATTGATTTTCTTCTTTATCATGTCATGTTTTGCAATATAACGTTCCATTACGAAATCAGTGGAAAATCCTTTTATCACAACAATTCTTAAATTATTTCTTATTGAACTATCTTATATCTATTGTACGGGTTGGTGTCTGCCTTTTTCACCACTTTTGCCTACATTTTATCATATTATTCTACACATATCAAATAGTTATGTAAAAATATTTGATCTTATCGTGTCTAATAAAATCCAAACATAGAAACTTTATCTAAAATGGTACCCATCTTGACAAATTATTTGCACCTGCCTATATTACAAAGATGGTACAAAGAGGAAATACTATTTAAGCAGCTACTGTCATGACAGAAAGGTCATATTCCTTTTAAACTAAATCACAAAATCCTTTATAGGATACGTTGATTAACAATATGTAAACGTCAATATATACGTAACAGCCAATTTACAGTATTTTTGCTTTTTGGAAATGTCCCATTGCTATGTCATTTGCATTATTTGTTGCCTATGAAGCCGCACGACCATATTAACGAGGAGGCCCCTAACAGTACAAGAATAAAAGCCAACTTCACTTCAAGTATTCCACTACACCTAACATTCCGTAGGGCGTACAGAGATTATATTGACAACTTTATGTTATTGATAAGGCTGAGACAACTAACTGACATCCCCCATGTCAAGGAACTCCAGCTTTAACAGCAACCCCACAATCAATAATTTCTCAAAACTATGATAGAGGGTTCATTCATTGGCACAGAAGTACGATATGAACTGACGCGACGTGACAAAGGAAAAATCAAACTTACACTGTAACGGATATACCTCCCTTAGAAGTTAGAATATGTCTTCCCAAAAAAATATTTTCTTTTGAAATAAAATCATATAACACTGATGAAATCACGAAAGTGTTTAACTACAAAAGATCCATCAATACGGTTTTAATACTATTTAAACGCTCTTCCAAAGGAAGATATACCATATAACATACTAATAATAACTCCGATGACGCACGGTATGGGGAATATTTTATTCATTGAATGATCAACCTAATTTGGCAATTAATATCATTATTGTTTTTACACTTATTACTCTTTAAACAATGCTAAATGCTCAAAATATATATATTTCACCCAATTTATCGCAGTTAGATGAATTAACGTAAGCCTTGAAAGTAACCGTCGATTTCGACGGGTTTCACCTAGTAGGTAAATTGATAAGGTGTAAAAAAATGTGTGAATAAGAATTTTCATCCCTAATTAAAATGTAGAATAATAAAATGTATTACCTTTCCTTGTTTGACAATGTAGTAGGGGTTGGACCTTGAAAAGCCTGCAGATTCCAGCAAGTTCATGACATCTGAGCGAGGCACCATCTTTTTGTTAAGGAAGTATTGGTCTTTTTTGGCACCAATGACTCGACGTAGAACAATCTCATCTTTTTCGATCTAAAGTAATGAAAAATTTTAAAGCTTTAGCTATTATAAATTTATGCAATAAATTAGGGGTGTGCAGATTTTTTAAAGTTTGAATAGTTGAATGAATAATCTAATATTCGAGCCCTGCTCGATAATAATGGGTATATTCTAACATTCCAATAGTAAATAAACCTAGAAATAATCTGTAACCTCAACCAAATTAATCATGGTATTCTGTTGTCTTATTTCATCCTAAGTCCTAACATTTCATGCTTCAATTTATAATCATCACACACAAGTTAAACTGCGACTTCAGCAAATGACAATCCCTACCATTTCTAAGGCCGATAATTTTGTTGTATCATTATTAATTACCAAAAAAAATTTTGTAGAACGGTTTACTTGTAAGACAAAAAAAAGATAATGGGCCCCTGTAACATTTTTCCAAACTAGAGGCTTGGGAAAAATACAAAAGATTTTTTTAGAAATCCAAGATATACAAAACTTTTAGAAAATCGTTCTTTACATGAAAAAAGTAAAAAAGTTATATTTATTATATTTGTTTGTAAATAATATAAGAAAGAATGTTACGTCACACCGCAGTTGCGGCATTCTCTACATTTTTATTCTTAACTTTTGAATCTCCTGTGTAAAATTATATAAAGCAATATCTAAGACACCGATGTTTTCTGTTGAAACTGAGCAGTTCTATTCATACTTGAAGGAACCGGAGACTTTTCCTCACATGGTTTTTGGCTACTAAAAGACTAATCGTCACTTAGGTACAGAAACTAGCTAGAATAGTAATGGGGAAGTTAAGTACATGGTACTAGTGCTAGATTTTAACTAGCTGGCTTGGCCACAACTAGAGCTTGTTAAGAGACTTTAAATAGTGGACAACTTTCAAAGGAATTGTTTAACACTATTAGTAAAATATAATTTTCAATCAGTTTTGGATCTGTTTACTTACAGGCAGCCGGTTGTCAGTGTTGTCAAATATGATTTCAACATATGCAGTAACGACCCTGGGTCCTGTGCCTTCATGTAGCAGGGCCTGTCTCTGCTCTGGCCGGAGATGTGAGAATTCATCACTCAGCACAAACTGAATAGCTGTAGCAAATACATAGGTTAACTAATACTACCTGGCACATCACTGTGGTACTGCAGCAAAAACACCTGTTTCACAGCTTAAGTAAGTCTTTGAGTCATGGACATCAACTTATAACTTGTAAAAAATGTAAATTTAATGTTGCCAAACAAAATATTCAATAGCAAAATCCAACAAAATGTACGTGAGCCATGTAATAGTTTTCCTGTAGGATCGTACTGTGTACAAGCCCATTTCTGCAATTTATATCAGTTCAGTATTAACCATTTTGGGAGCTTATTTTTAAAAGTAAACAATCTAAAGAATCAACGTTTTTTTTAAGTACAGTAGCCTACACTACCAATCAACCGATGCTGTGGGGACTGAGGCTACCTCGGTTACCAAGAATCTTGGATGCTCGGATGACACGGAAGTCACATAGATTTTGAGGTTAGGAGTTAAGGTACCACACTAGGAATTCAAACACTTATAGAATATTAGTTTAAAAATATGTAGTGAATAAAAAAATTTCCGTATTGCCAAATAATACTAAAAAAGGCTGAAATAGGCCCCACCTGCTACAGTGAAACCTTGATAACAACACTCTCATCTATTCTATATATAATTCAGTTTTGAAAATCTTTGTACAACTAAATCCAGAGTTCTACTGGACCGATTTTATTAATTAATGGGTTGTTGGAAAGCTTAATTTGTGTAGATTTGCAAATAATTATGAAAATTTGTTTTTGTTGAACAATTTCAAAAAAACACGTTTTCCATAAGAAATACATTGAAAACGGTGTTTTTCACACTTTTTATTTGTGTGAGACTTTTTGTTGCCTTTTTTTATTGTTTCCAGGAAGTGTATGGTATCAATTTGTAGGAAATTTTATTCTCTTTCAGAATATCACCTTCCACTTTAGTCGATTTCCTCACCATTTAAAAGTTATTTACAAAAAATGTAAACAACCTCCGAATTTATAGTAATGAGAAAATACAGAGTTAGGAATTTTTTTGTTAAACATTGTACAACTAAATCTAGACTTCTACGGAACCGATTTTGTTAATTAATGGGTCATTGGAAAGCCCAACTCATGTAGATTTGCAAATAATTATGAAAGTGTAATTTTATCAAATCTTTGTGGTAAAAAAGTAAAAAACTGCTTTTTTCAATTTGCTGTTTTCAAGTTTCTATTTGTAGCCAGCTTTTGGCTGCCTTTATTAAGCATTTTCAAGAAATGCATAGTAGTTATTTGTAGTAAATTTTATTTTCTTTCAGAATATCACATCCACTTTGGTCGATTTTCCCTTCATTTAAAAGATATTGGCAATAATGTAAGTGATCTCCAAATTTATAGTGGTGAGAAAATACTGATTTAGATATATTTTTGTTAAACTTTGTACAACCAAATCTAGACTTCTACCGGACTGATTTTGTTACTTAATGGGCCGTTGGAAAGCCTAATTTGTGTAGATTTGCAAATAATTATGAAAGTTTGATTTTATTACATATTTGAGGTAAAACAATAAAAATAAACAATATTACATTTAAAACACATTTTTTTCCAAGTTTATATGTCCAAGTTTATATTTGTAGCTAACTTTAGGCTGCCTTTTTTGAGTATTTCCCAGAAATACATGACTTCAATACTTTCGTGTTTTGGTGTACTTAAAGTTGTGCTAAAATTTTGAAAATTTGCACAGAGCTTCTTGGTTAGTCCTACTTGATGGCTATTTTGTTGGAACTTTAAACTATTTACCGATCTAATTAATAAAAATTGATATGTATGGTGAAATAGTTTTAAATCGTGATTTCTAACATGAAAAAGTTAGCATGCGATATTTTTTATTTGTTTTTGGGTTAGAGAGGTTTTGTCTGTGGCTAAGTTGTAGCCAAAAGCGTGATGCGTAAAATATATATTTTATTTTTATTTTTTACAATCAGTGGTTCAATAGATAACTTGGGTTGAAGAGGACGGCAAATTTAGCATTTCACAACGCATGGAAAGAACTACATCGTACGATGCGACTGCTGAGTGGACTTTTAATTTACAGTTCTAAGGACAAGAAAAAGATGAATATACAGATCACCAGTACATTCATATTATTTATAAAACATCTTTCTGTATTACCAGCTTACATTTTTCACTTATATTAATAAGAATACATCATAAACAGGGTGTTAAAAATAAGCGGGGAGATACTTTACCTAGTAATTCCTTGGGTCAAAATAAACAGAAAATCAAGGATAACATTTTTTCCAAAATCGTTTCGTTAACCAGATATCCGCCATTTTGTATTTTTTACATACAAATATTTTTCTTTGCATTTTTCCAACCGATGTTTATGAAACTTGGTATAATAAACATTTAAGCACAACACAAACATGAAAAAAGACGATGCTAACATAAATAGTTACCATAAATGTTTCTTGCTAGTGTCGTGTTTACATAACCTTAAAAATACCAAAAACATTAATAAATAGTTTTTCTTCAGCCTAATATGTTGAAATGCAGTGTATAATTAAATATTTCGGACCATTTTTTTATATGGTAGGTTCGCCCATTATTGTTTTTGAAACACCATGGTTTATTTGACAAAAAGAAATTAAAGCAAAACAAAGAAATAGCCATCCTTAGCTTCAAGGTCAAGCTATCCGCTTGCACTGACAATCATCTGCTCTTTACACAACTGATGTCTGCTGTGCGCTTGCTATCACACAACAGTTTGTGATTGGGTGATTAGTCCAGGGCAACTTGTTGAATGTGTGGATGAAGAGAAACCAAAGAAAGAATAGAAGAACAAAGAATAAGCGGTATTTTAGTCATCCATTGTTATCTTTATCCTATTTTACGACTGTCGTTATTATCTTTAAGACTAAGTACTATGATTTTATGCTGTTTTATGAGTTATTTAATGTTTTTATCAACATTATGTTCTGAAACAACATATAGTAGTAGCCTATGCTGACTATTGTAGCAGTAGCTTGCAGTACTAGACTTTCTATTGTTCTGTTCTTTACGAGATTTATTGCTGTACGCACAGTGTTGTGTAAGTTTTGTTTTGCTTGAGTAAGCGTGATTTTAAACGTTACAGTTTTTATTATTGAACCAAGGTTAATGACTTAACATATCACGATTGCGCAATACTATTATTTGTAATTTGATTATGTAAAATGTACTAAATCCGGTTACTCCGGCCGTTTTGTAGTCTAGCCAGTGGTCCGGTCCCGAGGTGGCCGAACTAGAGGGAGTCTACTGTATTCATTTTAAAATCTCAAGTAGGGCCTACCTACTTATTTTTTTTACTTTTCTTTGGGCAGGAACATACTATTTCAGAAAGTAATTAATGTTTCTTATTGAAAAAAATGTATTTAGGCCTATAATGACCTCGGATAATTAGGTGTGTAGGCTACTATAAATAGAGAATTGTTCAGTATGACGAAAAATGTAGTTTACTACACGTGCCATAAGTTTCTTTTTGATCCTCGCTCATTTTTCAACCTCGGTTTTGGTATGAGTTGACATCTACCATACAGTAAGTTAACAACCGTTGCTTAACTTGTTGTAAGTTAACTTGGTGATGCTGAAAATATCATCAGGTTTTAATCATCTTAGTTTTGAAACCTCTACTGAATATATATAATTATTACTTTGGTATAAATGTCCCAGCATATACTTACCATAGAAGAAGTTACTTTTTCCAGACCCATTCCGTCCAACTGTAACACAATACAAATAAATGATAAAACAGGTACAAAACCAGAGTTTATCATCTAGAAATCTATAGGCTAAGAGGTCGGTCGTACACATAAATGAAAATTATGCAATATTTAGAAAAAAAAACTTCATAGACAATATGAACATTTTCAATATGGCTTAATTATTTTAAATAGAACAACCAAGTAAGTTTAAAATAAAATCTAACTGAGCAGGTGCAGGAAAGTTATCTTATAATCAGATGACCCAACTGCAGTTAAATCAAACTTTCTTTGAATCGGCAAGCTGGTTTGAGGTTAAAGGACCAAAACTAAATCAAGATGAAACTCTATTTTTTAATTCTCATGCTGCACAGTTAAAAGAAGGATATAATTCAGAAATAATCTTTTAGGACCAGTTTATACCAACTACTGGTAGTGCAAAATTCCTCAGTATGAAACTGGATATTAATCTTTCTTGGGATAGCTGTATTTTAAATATTATTAGTAAATTAAATTCAGCCTGTTATAAAGTGATACTGCTGGTACTGAGTAATTCTGGGAGTGTTTCTGAAGGTCTAAATCCCGGAAGGCCTAAAAGTACAGTCAATGAAGAAAACTTATCCACTGTTACGGTTTTAGACCTTGTGGAATTTAAACCTTGGGCACAAACCTATATTTTGTAAAATGTTTAAAAAAAGAGAGTTGCATTGCGACGCCAGAGTTGAAGGGGAGGGGTTGAATAATGCAACTAACTCTCATGTCTCTCATTTTACTAGCACAATTTTAGGGAATGGGCACACGGGAGGGACTAAGGCTAAAGGTGTAGTGACGTCATATCTCTAGTGGCTAATGTCTACTCTTGAGACAACACGATTACCGTAACAAAACGATGTGTTTTCAGTGGCGTTCGTGGCATAGTTAGTAGCGTTTCGATTTGGTGTTCAGGAGGTCCTGGGTTCGAATCCCGCTGGTAGCACTAACTTTTTGTCAACAAATTTTTCATATCAGCAAGTTTGGTTGGTTAGGTTAGGTTATGACAGTTTAGTTTTATAATACTAAATTTTTTAATTAATTTTATAATTAATTAAAAATTATAAGTAATCATTAATTAGATTTGAATCTTGTACAGTTTTAGCGAATTTCCCTATAGGGAAGTAGCTATTACCGTAGGTCTCATGGTAAGACTTAGGCCCGGGACCGATTTACTTTTTCATTTTGATGTCCCCAGAGGCCAAAAACACCACTCGTTCAAATTTTTATATATGTATATATATATATATATATATATATATATATGTGTCCGTGAACACGATAACTTGAGTAATTTTTATCCGATTCTGATGAAATTTGGTTTGAAGGTGTAAGGCGGGATAAACTTGAATGAGTTCGCGATCCAGTATGATCGGACCATGGGAACAGGGTTTTATGGGGGGTTTTATGGGGGGTTTTATGGGGTAAAAATTGGTTTTTCTCACTTTTGACCCTCAAAACACAAAATTTCCCAATTTTTCTCTAAACCTTCTTAAAAAGCTTAAAAAAACAAACAATTCAGTATATCAAAGTGTTTTTGTACGGTTATTGGTTACGGAGAAAACTAAAAAAATGGTAAATTTAAAATTCCCATGTTATTCTTATGGAGAATATTGTAAAATGTTGTAGTTTGCTTGTTTATGGATATCTTTTGATCAAACTTGGAATATATATTCATTTTATACTAAGCAATAATTATTTTACTTAAAACACACACTTTATTAGTTTCCTTGTAGCAGCAAACCTAGGTACTCCTTAAACCTAATGTTATTTAAATAGATCAATTGAAAATCAATTCAGCCAAATGGAAATTCGCTTAGGCGTCAGGTTTGCTGCGGCGGGGGTATTTATATTATCAGCAAGTCTGGTTGGTTAGGTTATGTTATGACAGTATTATTTTAAAAATTAAAAAATTATTTTATAATTTTAAAACAATATTTTATAATTAAAAAGTTAATTTTATAACTAAAAATAAAAATTAAATTAAATTTTTTCAACTTAGCGGTTTTAGCGGCGAACGCTGACACTACAAGATCAGCCTTAGTCCCTCCCGTGTGCCCCACCGCAATTTTAGGAATGCTTAGGATAGGATAGGTTAGGTTAGGTTGGGTTATTTAAGATGAGGTTAAATTCAAATTTACTTTATTGTCACATAAAAACATTTGACATAGCAAAGCTATTAAACTGGTGACATTGTCAACTCAATCTAAACCTAAAAATACAATTGTAAATCACTGTAATTTATACGTACTGTATTCAAAACCATAGTAAATAATACAATCTAACTTATGAATTTTTTTAAATGACAATTTCGACCACAGATATAGTACAAGGTTTAAAAGTAATGTTGAAAAGACACCAACAACATACATGGGAATAAAGCTGTACAATAAGTTACCAGTAGATTTAAAATATATAGCCAATACAATGACATTTAAAAATAATTGGTCAAGATGTTTGTGAAAAACATTTATTGTAAACTACTTTTGAAATGAAAGTTACCCACTACTTTATTTTTTTATTTTAAAATGTAAGATTGAAAATTTAAGTTTTATATTTTTATCATTCTTTGAAAACGTCACCCGTTTTTTAGCTATGCTATAAACAAACTTTTTGAAACAATAAAGTTTGATTTTATTTGAAAGTTAATGTTAAAACTAATCATATTCCATTAGCTGTTGAACAAAGAAATAGTTGTTGCTCTTTAATGAATCATCCCCATGAATACAATCACATCACCACACGTAGCCAGAGGATCGCTAATCTATAAAATTCAAAGGACTACTAATTAGTTTGCGAGAGAAATAAACATTGGTTCAAGAATATCGTCATAATGTCAAAATTTAGGTCAAAAACATAATAACTCTTTTTAAAAAAATACTAGTGGTCGTCCAGTGGTTGAAAACTCGACCAAAAACATGTAATGTACACATATTGACTATTGGATACTGAAATAGACATCCCACCTCAATGGATCAGCTTTCGCCATTTTTTTTATAAAAAAAAACAACAAAAAACATGTAGTTGTGTGAGCCAGTCACCCCCCCTCAGGCCCACTTTTATAAACGGGCAGACTGGGCATATGCCCAGGGGCGCCGGCGGTTGGGGGGCGCCCGAGGAGCGCCCTGAACCACCGCCCGCACTAGGAAAAATAGGGTTTTATCAGCCGGGATTTCAAAAATAAAAAGGGCGATTTCAACTTGTAGTTAAGTGATTTTCCCTTATTGCAAAAGTAAATAAATACAACAAAATTGAAAATACTCGACCTTCAGGCACATACTACTAGTAGTATATGTTTTCTTTGCTTCAGGTTATACCTCGTGTAGTCAGGGAAAGGCAGACAGCAGTGTGAACCGGGCGCACTCACTATAATATCAGAGGCAGGGAGGCCTGCATGGTGGAAGGAAAATACGATGTGCTATTCCCGTCATATTATGCTGACGTCACTCAGATTGCAAACACCATTTTACCATTGAGAAAAATTATAAAAACAATAAAAATCAAAACAAAACAAATAATATATACTTATATGTTAATACATCAGCTGATTTTTTGTTTGCAATTTGGGCGACGTCAGCAAATTACGGGAATAGCACGTAGGCCAGCTGTAGTCTACAGGCCTTAGGTCTATGGTTGACGTGCACCTCATATCCCTCCCAATCCCACAAGTCACAACTACCAACACTACCAACTACCGCGCGGCGCCAGTCCAGTACAGCAGTACTCCTCCCTCAGTAGTCACTAGGTTGTGTTCGTGTTGTGCCTGTTTCACAGTCGTCAAATCAGTCACAACACAACCTAAACTGTGACAGTCACTAGTCAGTGTTGACACTCACACTGCAGTAAGTGAACCAGTAATAAATAAATAGAGAAGTGTTGATACAAGTAAGTAGGCCTATAAAAAAGCATAAAAAACCTAGTGGAGCCGAGAGCCGCAAGCGGTTGGCTCAAAGAAAACAAACTCAAGAAGCAGTTTTAAAGAAAGTGAAATGTATTAACCAGTATTTCCACTGATACGGAATTGAAAACTCCTTCCCGAAACAAAACTGTTAAAAAAACACGCTAATGTATAAATATATATATGTATAAGCCTATAGTAGAACCATGGAAGAAACATACTCCCTTAGTAGAATCTCGTTCAATACGTGTATAATGCAATGAACTGCACACTGTACTGTACTGAACAGTAATCAAATCACTGCGTAGTGCATTAAGCTATCGGCGCAGGGCAAGAGGCATTCGCATCGCATAGCAACTACTGTCAAGTTCATTGCACTCACCCCAACCCCCAACCCACCTGCTGTGAATTTCGGCGAACTAATGAGTCAACCCTCCTTCCCTCTTCCCCTCCCTACACCGCAGTGGTCAAAACCTTTATAGTTATACAATATATATATATATATATATATATATAAGGGGGGTGCTGCTTTTGGGTTTGCCCAGGGCGCCACTGACCCTTAACGCGGCCCTGTAAAGGATGTGTGTGTGGACGATTTGTTTAGTGATGTCAGGACACCAACGTTATAATTATGTGTATTTTGAATTTTATTGGATGTTTTCGTTTTATTTTAGGGAGTTTCAATTCAGACCTAGGTACTGGAAATTGTGTATAGTATGAGTAATTATTGTATTGTGGTGATATTGATTATGGAAGAGGTAGGTATGCGATGGAAGGTGATATCATTGACTAGGCCTATACACTTCTCAATTGATAATTACTCTTTCTACTGTAGGCTGCAATAAAATTTGTCTTTATACGTGTAAACTAGCTGTTCTGAATTATAGGACTACACCGTTTTAACTGACTACTACCGTACGTAGGACGGGCTAACACCTCGTACTATACTACATTTTAAATAAGAAAAGAGCTTAGAAAAGAATTAAAGCAAATAATAAGCTACAAACCTATGGGAGAGGCAATATCTTTCAAATATACTCATTTTCCAGATATTCTTCTAACGAGTAAAATGCCCTCTCCAAAAGGACATTTTTAAAGATAGTTTAAATTTAGAGAATGAGACAATGTTTTTAATCCCAGCGGGTAATTTATTGTAAATTTTTGGCCCCATATACTGAGGGGATAAATGAAAGATTTTAAGCCTATGTTGAATTACCTTTATGTAGGCTACTAAAAACTTTGACCAATAGGCCTAGTGTTAGGAGGTACTTGATAGACACTACAAGGTCATATTTGTTAGCAATTATATAATCAACCAAGTTGGAAAAGGACGGTTGGACTGAGTCTAAAATAAAACAAGTTGGATTAACTTACCAACAACATTGTGCCGAGGATCAAATGGTTCAACAACAGTTTGTTCTCTGTAACTTTTGAAGCCATGTATGATTACCTGAAAATATAACAAATTAGGCCTATTTAAAAAATACCAACGTGTAACTTAGGTTTATGTAAATATTACAGGGTGTGTTAATTGTGATCATGGACAGACTGAAACTTTATTACGGTACTTAAATGTTTCAAAAACCATATTTCTGCATGGAGAAAGAAAAAACCGGAAATATCAAAGGTTGGACAACAATTGTTAGGAAATGGCCACTGATTAGGGAAAATGTAATGAATGCTTGGGAAGAACTAAGTTATACATTTAAAAGGAAAAATGTAATAATAGAATCTCCTTAAAAATATTACATTTATTCCCTATTTAAATTAAATATAGTTTAACGAGTAGGCCTACTTAGGTTTGCTGCAAGAGGGCAGCAACATTTAAAACAATTTTTTTTCAAAAATGTTGATGTTTTAGAATGAAATAAAAATGTATTTTATTATAGCCAAGGCCTACAATACTTCCGATTTGATAGTTTCAATCGATTAGCATAGCCCAGTTAAGAAACTGTAACTTAGGCCTACCCATTTATTCTTATGCTTACACTAACTTAATGTCTAAACGGGCCTAGGCCTATGCTAGAATAATTATAGGGCCTAGGCCTAGGTACTAATGATTACAAATTAGATTAAATCAGTCATCATAAAACTGATAGATTCTTACTTGTTTGATAAACATTTTTGTAGGTTTTTGTTGTTAAAGATGCGATCTCAATATAGGCCTATTTTATAGCTAGAAGGCCTGGTCCTATCTAGAGTACCGTAAACGTAAACTAGGATAGTCTAATAAAACACCACTTTCAGTTTATATAGGCCTAAGTCAATATAAAACTGCAGTTGATCAATGATCAAACTTGTAACTTTTCATTTAGGTTAGGGTTCCAAGAACCATAGCAAATAACTATCAACGCCACAAGCATAACAAATAATCAAAATTTACACAACCTCACTTCAAGTTCACTTCTATGAATCTACAAGAAACAAATAGAGGGATTAGGCCGATTAGGGAAAAACAAACCAACAATAACAATTCCTATTTCCTACGAGTTTGTTGTCCGTTGTCCGCCGAACCCGAACGCGTTTACGTACGTACGTTCTCAATCTCAATCTCAATCGCAATAGAGTCCGCCATAATGAAATTTGTATAGCAGTGTAAAAGTAGAACAATAAATATTAATTGTGATCATTGATTATTTGCATAAGAACTTATAGGTTTCTATAGTCAATTCTATAATAATGAGGCTACGTTTCAAGTAATATTACATAATATATATATATTTATATATATATATATATATATATATACTAGCTGTAACCCGCGTGCTTTGCCAAAGGCGGCCGTGGCTTTGCCCCGTTTAACTTTTAATTTTCAAGATGATCTCGTTCGCATGTTCGCATGGCTCAATCACGTCCTGGATGAAGTTCGTTCGCTACGCTTACTCACCTTTAGGTTGGAGCTCGTTCGCTACGCTCACTCACCTTTAGTTGGAGCTCGTTCGCTGCGCTTACTTGCCTTCAGGTTATCTCGTTCGCTACGCTCACTTGCCTTCAGGTTAGCACGTTCACTACGCTAACTCGCCTCCGGGTTGAAGTTCGTTCGCTTTCGCTATGCTCACTCACCTTTTGGTTGCAAAGTAGTTGTTGTCATAAATGTAAAAGAAATAATAGTGCTGCACCCTGTTGGTAATCCTTGTAACTTTAATGCTATTGAACATCATAGAACAGAACCAACTTGTTTAATTGAAACAGCTGTTAAGATTCATTAATTCCATTTCTCATCCTATACTCTAATACGAGCAATGTTTGCTTGTATGTATGTATGTATGCTTGCTTGCAAACAAGATCTCGAAAACGGCTCCGACGATTTTCTTCAAATGTTGTAAATAGTTTATTTCTGGCCTAAAAACGAGTTTACTGCAGTTAGAACTGCCAACAAAAATCTAATTACGTAGAAAAATGAAACTGAAAATCACATTTTTTTAACATTAGTCTTATGGGTTGCTAGGTAACCATGTTGGCTGAATTAAATAACAAGGAAAAAGTAAACAAAATACTAGAAGTTGTAGCATGTGTTCATAATAAGCCAACTACCCACAGTATACTAGCAAATTACAAATACAGTACAAAAGGAAAAACATCACTTGTTAATATTTAGCAAAGATTATACTGAAGATTACTCGATACATTGTAGTCAAGGGTAGCAGTGCGAAGTCTGGAATCTGTTTATGACGAATAGATTAAGGTATCTGCAATCTTAAAATGCTATGGGAAGGGAAGGAAACAGGTCTGCGTCGTAGGAAGTGGTAAAGGAAGTAGTAAAGGCAATCATAAAATAATATCGGAATGGAGGGAAACAGGTCCGTGACGTAGGAAGTGATGAAGGAAGTAGTAAAGGCAAGCAGTCCGGAGTGTGGGGACTGTTTATGACGATAAGATTAGGGTATCTGCAATCCTAAAATGCTATAAGAAGGGAGGGAAACAGGTCCGCGACGTAGGAAGTGGTGAAGGAAGTAGTCAAGGCGAGTATAGTCCGGAGTGTGGGGACTGTTTATGTTGATTAGATTAAGGTGACTGCAATACTAAAATGCTATGGGAAGGAACGAAAACAGGTCCGCGACGTAGGAAGTGGTGAAGTAAGTAGTCAAAGTGAGCTGTCCGGAATGTGGGAACTGTTTATGACGATTAGATAAGGGTATGGGCAATCCTAAAATGCTATGGGAAGGGAGGGAAACAGGTCCGTGATGTAGGAAGTGGCGAAGGAAGTAGTCAAGGCGAGCTGTCCGGAGTGTGGGAACTGTTTATGACGATTAGATAAGGGTATGGGCAATCCTAAAATGCTATGGGAAGGGAGGAAAACAGGTCTACGACGTAGGAAGTGGTGAAGGAAGTAGTCAAGGTGAGCTGTCCGGAGTGTGGGAACTGTTTATGACGATTAGATAAGGGTATGAGCAATCCTAAAATGCTATGGGAAGGGAGGAAAACAGGTCCACGACGTAGGAAGTGGTGAAGGAAGTAGTCAAGGCGAGCTGTCCGGAGTGTGGGAACTGTTTATGACGATTAGATTAAGGTATATGCAATCCTAAAATGCTATGGGAAGGGAGGGAAACAGGTCCGTGACGTAGGAAGTGGTGAAGGAAGTAGTCAAGGCGAGCTGTCCGGAGTGTGGGAACTGTTTATGACGATTAGATTAAGGTATCTCCAATCTTTAAATGTAATGGGAATGCAGGGAAACAGGTTTGCGACGTAGGAAGTGGTGAAGGAAGTAGTCAAGGCGAGCTGTCCGGAGTGTGGGATCTGTTAATAACGATTAGATTAAGGTATCTACAATCCCAAAGTGCTATAGGAATGCAGGGAAACAGGTCCATGACGTAGGAAATGGTGTAGGACGTAGTAAAGGCGAACCGTGTGGAGTTTGGGAATGGATTTATGTATTTCCAATACTAACACTGCTTTCAGAGTGAACTTATGATTTTCCCCGAGCAAAGCTCGGTCCCCAGGTACTAAGGTTAACGTGGGAAACTCCAGAGCCAATGGGGCGGAGCCCGAAAGGATTTTTGAAATAAGAATATGCCTATATGTTAATCGGGAATGTGAGCTATCATCATGCCAAATTTCAGCCCAATCCGACCATTATTTTTCGCGTTCACTTGTCACAAACATACATCCATACATACATCCAAACTTTCTCATTTATAATATTAGTAGGATATATATATAAATATATATGAATTTGAACGGATGGTGTTTTGGTCTCTAGGGACCTCAAAACGAAAAAGTAAATCGGTCCCGGGTCCAGGTCTTACCATGAGTACTACGGTAATAGCTTATTCCCTATAGGGGAAATTCACTAAAATTTCGCAAAATTTCGCAAAATTGTAATACTTTTAGCAGAAACATATGTAGAAATGATCATGTAAGTAATGACGATAAAGATTGAAATTTTTCAATTCGACTGTACAAGAGGCATTTAACTTTTCCATTCATTAGTTATACTTTTCCATTCCATCCATATAGGGCGGAGCCGTTTGGACGGATCACGAAATTGATGGTGTATAAACATATTCCATGAAATTCTACACGTCACGTATGTACCAAGTTTCGTGGCAATCGGTTCAGCGGTGTCTGAGTTTATGACTGCCAAACAAATATATATATATACAAACATCCTCTTTTATACTTATAGATATATGTTTATTCTACAGAATTTTGATTTGGCAAGCATTGTATGTAGAACTAATTTTAAGAACGGAGGCTCAGCTATATATGTTAAAAAAGACTGTCATTACCAACAAATTTATCTCAATAGGTTTTCCTCTGAATTACATTGTGAAATTTGTCGTATAAAGCTCACCAATGAAAATTTGATTGTAGTAAGATTGTATAGGTCACCGAATGGTGACTTGCCCACTTTTTTTGTTCAATTTAAAGAGGCAATGAAATATGTTCTTAGCTTGGGTAAAAAAGTAATAATAGTCTGTGGGGATTGAATAATATTGAAATGGCAAAACAAGATGAGCAAATCTCAATTAATTTCAAGAATTTACTGAGGTCACTTGACCTTGTAGGTAGCAATAAACTCCCAACAAGAAACTACGCCTGTTTAGATAATGTCCTAGTCAATTTTACTCAAGATCTATATACAATTTCAGTTCTGCAAGGTGCTTTGGCTGATCATGACCCGTTGCTTTTTAAATATTGTAAACCATCATCCACAAATACTCAAAATGCAAATCAACCTACATTGTTTGTCAGGAAACAAAATAAACAAAATCTTAATCTTTTTTGTGAGGCCTTACAAAATGAGTCCTGGCAAAACATTTGTGGACAATGAGAATAGTTAAAGGCGGCCGTGGAATAACTCAGAAACTTTATTCAATAGTTTTTTAAATCAATTTGTTGACCTTTGGTATTATTGCTCCCCACTTGTAAAGAAGAAACCTAGATCTGATAGTAGGACTCTTATAAAGAAAAATAGATTTAATTGGTACAATGATAGTTTAAGGAAAAGTAGGGAAACCATGCTAGCTTATAATTCCTTGTACAAGAATCTTTTAAAAATTAATTCTGTAAAGGCTCAGGCAGCTTACAATATTTATAATAACTTGAAAAAACAATATAGGAAGGACTTAACCCTTGCTAAAAAATCAGCCTGTGAAAAATATATTAACAATTCCAAAAACAAATGTAAGGCAGCCTGAGATATAATAACACAAGAAAATACCACCACACGCACATCTCATGTAACACTTGACCCTAATGAACTAAACACATATTTTACAGATTCTGTTGAGGAACTGGTCAACCAAGTTGGCCAAACCCAAAACACACCCAGTAATCTGCTGGAATTCAAAAAACAATTGGACAACATTTCCAAATGTAAATGGACACCAATCACACCAGACGAGACGAGGTAATAAAGACAGTTTCAAAATTTTCAAATTCAAAAACCATGGAACACTTTTGGCTTTCAAATTAATTATATAATCAAGAATACTATACACTACATTTCTACACCCCTCTCTACTGTATTTAATAGTTGCCTCCGTAATGGTTATTTTCCTGATCTACTTAAAATTTTCAAAAGTAAAATTTTCAAAAGTAACTCCAATCTATAAAAAGGGCGATAAGGACCTTTGTCAAAATTAAAATTAAGGGGGTAAAATTACAGGGGTAAAAATCCGGGCCGTACACTCTAGGTTTTTATAATTAGATGTGTTCTGATTAAATTCACAACCGTGAAAATATATGTTTAATTCCGCGTTTAATACATCGAGCTGATGTCGCGAAACTCAAAAGTTCGATTTTACCCCCTGGTTTGTGACGACACGTTTGCCCAGGGGGTAAAATTCCAGGGGGATAAAAATCCGATATCCCGACTGTCGCACCACCAGCGGGCCATGTTCTCATAATATGCTGCTTATTACGCGCAGCCACAGTCACGGGTCACAGCGCACCCCCCCTAGTCCAGGAGCTGAGGGGGGTTGAGCATGCATGAAAGTAGTACGCAATGTTATTGCTGATTATTGTAATATGGACTGTGGTGATCAAAATTACGTATGTTGCCTATTTCAAAAGTGGTCGATAAGGTGGGGGGGAGGGGGCAAACATGGCGGTTTGCGCTATGCGTTAAAACGCTGATATTTCGAAAACTGTAAAAGATAGAACATCGGTTAAAACGTCGTTGTAATTCTAAAAATGTGGACTACAATAATGGTTATTGATTCCGAGGTCGTATCTCTATAAATAAACAAGTTATTGTATACAATATGTAAAAATGGACTTTTCGTGTAGTTTTTTTACCGAAAGTATAATTAATTTGTGAGTGTCGCAAAGAAGTAATATCAAATATCTTTGCTGATAGTTGCAATATGGACTGTGGTGATAAGAAATACGCATGTCGCCTACTTTTCAGGTGGTCGAGAACTTGTGGGGAGGGGGGCAAAGATGGCGGAACGCGCTATGCATTGAAACGACTGTACCCCGATAACGGTAGGAGATAGGACATCGGTTAAAACGTAGTTTTAATCCAAAAAATATGGCCAATAGAAAATGTTATTGGGTAAAAAGTTGTATCTTAACTAATAACAAAGTTATAACAATAATAAGTTTAACAAAATCTACATTATACAGCTATTTTCTTCAAAAATCATATGAATTGTTGATAAAAAATTGTGTAATTACTTAATTACTAGGCTAAATATTAACTAGATGCATTTTCTTATAAGAAAAAAATATATTATTACGAATACATATGGTTTAAAATGTAAAACACGACCTCTTTTATATTTGTATATTTTTATACGTTCAATGGATGGTGGGGACCTTATCGGCCACTTTTGAAATAGGCGACATACGTAATTTTGATCACCACAGTCCATATTACAATAATCAGCAATAACATTGCGTACTACTTTCATGCATGCTCAACCCCCCTCAGCTCCTGGACTACCCCCCCCCCCCCCCCCACTCACCCTACCACGCCTCAGTCACGATTTTTGTGTCAAAGCGATTATATTTACTAGCGAATTTCCCATATAGGGAAACACTATTAACACTATTACCGTAGTGTAAGATCTAGACCTGGGACCGATTTCCTTTTTCATTTAGAGGTTCACAGAGGCCAAAATACCCTCCGTTAAAATTCATTTAATAAATCGAGTAAAAATGATCTGATGTTGATTAAGTTTGGTAAAAACGTGTCAACATACATCTATTCATACGAGTTCGCGAACCAACATGATCGAACTAAGGGAACGGGGGTTTATGGGGGGGGGGGGGGTGTTATAAGGTAAACATTGTTTTATAAAGGTAAATTTTTCCCATTTTCGACCCTAAAAACACAAAATTTCTTCCCAAACCATTTTGAAGAGATTAAAAAAAGAAATATTTTTATAAATTGAAGCGTTGCTGTATCCCTAACGGTTATGGAGATAGTTAAAAGATTGTAAATTTAAAATTCCCATTTTATTCTTATGACGAATAAATAAACTGTTGTACTTTGCGTGTAACTTATAATTCTTTTTGTCTATGAACTTATGGATATATTTTAATCAAATTTGGCCATTTTGTTTATTTCATACTAAGCTATCAACATTTCAATAAATAAAAATAACAACACAATATCTTCCCTGCAGTAGCAAACCTAAGTACTCTTCAAAATTAATATTATTTAAAAGGAAATAAATCTGACAAAGGGAATATTTTAGAAATCCAGCCAGGAAAATGGACATTAGCCTAGTCTGCAGGTTTGCTGCGGCGGAGGTATTTTATTATATTATTGTAACTAATTATGGTTATATTAATGTAAAAACTATTTATTTAATTTAAGGAACGTGCTAGCCTCTCCTTAGCTGAAATAGAATTTGTTTGGTGAGTAAAAGTAGTAGAAATAGTCAATCTTCCTTACTTGACGACTACATCATTCAATTCACACTGAGAAACTACATAAAAGTCTGTAACATTCGGTCAAACGCGCGACCTCACCACACTTGTCCCCTAGCCACATCTGTGGCCACCCCAAGCGACTGAGCAGTCGCGGTTGCGAGCCACTCGAGTGGCCGCGCATAATAAGGCTCTTTGGAAGACTTGTTTAAGAAGACTTTTTTTAGGAAGACATAGTACTATTTTTTGTATGCTCATTTATTTTTTGTATTATAATTCAGTCTTTTTGCGATTTAAAGCTATTTATTGCTAACCATGACACTATTTCACTATTTCATAAAACTATATTGATCACGTTACAGAATTTGTCTGTTATTGATGAAGTATTCTTCAAATTCAGAAATTAATAGTAAGTTTAGCAAAATATTAAATAAAAAAGCTAGTTTGACCCTCATCAATATTTTATTCTTAATTAAACATTACTCTTTCTTTTTCTTCTGGCCCTTCTCTTTCCCCTTTGCCGACCCTTTTCTATCCTTGCTCTTGCTTGAACTTCTCCTACGTTTCTCATCAAACTCCTTCTGCTGTCGCTCGTCTTCCCGGCGATTCCTATCGCGGATTAGGGCCGCAGCCAGACCATAGGCCTGCAAGAACATGAGGAATTGCTGGCTTGCTGGCATCATGCCCTCCATATTTCCTGTCTGAGGCTTCTTGGACTTCCTTGTCGGACACTCCTGGCCGCAGCACTGGCACTCGTTCCCCTGATTCCTTGGTCGCTGCTGTCCCTTTCGTTGGCACCCTCTGCAGGAGTTGGGTGGACAACAGATAACCTGGGTTTGCTTCTCATCTTCTGGTTTGCCTCCACCATAGCACTGGATCTGACACAACTTCGAGGCACTGTAAAATTTGTTTGAATAATAAGTCATAGTCTACGTTATTACACATAAAAAATTTAAAAAGTAGAAAGAAAATTTCTAATTTCACAGCGCTCTAGATATTTAAATTACAATCACTTTGGTATTCAAAAAAAACTTTTGAGATGGTAAATAACTCTTCAGTAGCTGTTTTGAATTAATAAATATAACATTCCTCTTATGGTGGGCAAATTCAAGATGGCCGTTAGCCTCCATGGAGTCCCTTGGAAAACAATTACAAAGCTATAAAGGAAATTTATGATCTCAAATGCACTAGATATTTAAATTACAATAGTCGTTTACAATAGTACAATAGTAGTTTACCTTATCTTGTGACATAGGTATGAGTTTTTCAACGAACAGTTGATATTGAGAATCTTACATTTTAATTTAATTATGAGTGGTATTATAGTTTGAAGCTACAACTTTGCGTTCACTTACTCAATTTGGTTTTGTTGTTGTAAAAATGGGGAACCAGATCCACACTCCTGTCCGCAAATCCCTGGTTGTGCTCCGATTCCCATTCCCATGCTAGGGGGATGACATCCTGGTGGACAGATGAAGATCTGTGTGGATGGTTGCTGGGGAGGACATTTGCATTCTTCATCCTCTGCGTCTGAATCCTCATTTAATTTCTTTTTACCTTTCTTTCCCTGGAAATGTCTACTGCATTAATAAATGTAAAATATTAGCTATTCATCTAATGTTCTGGGTTATAAAAGAGCAAGTTAAGTGTTCAATTTTATACTATGCTTGGACACATTAATATTTAACCAATAACATTAATACAAGTTACAAAATTTTAAATATACCAAATAAATGTAATGTATTTTGTATTATGTTACATTATTTAAAAACTGTAAACAGCTCAAAGCAGCATATAAAACTGTATATAGCGTAATGTAGTCAATAATTATTTTCAGCTAGAATATAAAATAAACCAATTAGGTTACCTTTTTGCTACCACCATCGCCCACAGGTTGTACAGGGTAAGGTTCAAAAGAACTGTGCCTCATTCCAGGATAGCCAGGATGTGGTTGTCCCATGGGAGGTGGAGGCATCCCTGGGCCACCCGGAACTCCTGGGCCACCAAGGGGTCCTGGGGGCATCATGGGAGGTCCTCCTGGAGCACCGGGTCGGAAAGGAGGGGCTTGGGCCATATCTAATGCAAGACATCAGGTAACTAACTTTAAAAATGAAGGGTTTATGTTGGTTTAACAACTATAGAATTACAAGAAACCAAAAGGAAAGATAGATAGTTAAAAGCACATTAATTTAGTGTCTACACAACCAGATGACCAAACTTTAAGTCGATGTACTTATAACTTAGTAAATTGTATTTCAGTACAGTAATTCACTTCCATCAAAAGGTGTACAATAAAATTGTATTACATTGTTATTATTATTGATTCAGCCTAGCCTAATCATTCTGTTGGATGACAATTTAATCATTTGTTGAAATGTTTTTATGAAATAACTAAATTATAATTATTGCTTACCTTGTCTTGTATAGATCACACGTATTAATTTAGAAACTTAAATTTTATTTGTTTTGACTTGAGCTTGATTTGTTTTGGTTGCTTAGCAACATAATGCTAATCATCTGTCTACTTTTAAGCAGCAATCACTATTGAAGGATTTTAATAGGTTACAACATTGACTATTGGATACTGAAGTTCTGTCAACGGTCAAAGGTTCCAACCTTTACAAATCATTTTATTTCATTGATTATGATATTTCACTGAAACAAGGCAACACTAAATGCCTTGGTTTGGAATGTAGAACATAGCTTAGATAGATTAAATTGCTTTATACAGGGTGGGGCAGGGTGCTTTATCCCTAATTTTGAAGGTACATTACAAGACTACCAAAAATCTTAGGACAAAACTTTATATTGGAATTAAAAGGTTACATTTGGGGGTTTATTTTAATATAACTTTTATTGGTTTCAAACAGCTCATCCTACAAGTGGATTCCGTCATTGTCAATACACGGCTGTAATCTGGTTCTGGAGTTCATAATAACTCTAAAAAATGTCTAAACGATGCCATTATCTGTGGTCATAGAGCAGTGGTTACCTGAGCAACGTGCGTTTGTTATCGAGTCGAATTTAAAGCAATGATTCAGTCATTGGGCGTTTTCACACTGCACGACACTACGCCGGCACAACACCGACACCGACACGACAAATCGGTATGGCATTTCACGCCACATCGACGGCAACTGCACGACTCTCCGGTCGTCGTTTAAACTTGCATCAATGTAGGAGTAGATTTATCCATGGTGGAAGGAAAATACATAATAAGTAATATTTTCCTTCCACCATGAGATTTATCAGTGGAATTCATTGGTTTTCATAACATTTTCTGTAGGCTTAGCACAAAACTATACGATGCGTCTATCGGTTTGGTCAATTAATTGAATGAGAACCCGATTACAAATATACTAGTTAGGCCTCGGGTACGATACGAGCGGCGAGCGGTGAGCGGCAAGCGGCAAGCGGTAACCTGAGCGGCACTTAAGCGGTGGTGGTGGCTACGATACAAGCGGCACATTTATAACGCTCATCAAATTTTCCCAGTTTTTTTAGTCAGTTTAGTCGAAAAAGGTTAACTATGCTTATCTGCAAGACGTATTGCAACTTTTGTTGCTATCTGACAATGGTTTGCTTTTAGAGAAAAACTCAGTTTTTAGAAAAAAACCTTTACCCAAACTTGGTCCAATACTTTTCTGGTGACTGAAGTGTTTAAAACTTCCGTGCTGATCATTCCACAAACATTCCCTGGACTGCACCTCACGTTTCGACCGGTATCGCATGTTTGTTGCTGGTTCCTTGTCCCTGTCATTTTAGGCCGAACTGAAGCATGACTCACCTGAGCGGTGAGCAGCGTTTTCGCAAAAATCGGTTTTGACCTGGAACCGCATGACCGGCGCTGAGCGGTGCCGCTCATCGCTGCTTGCTGCTCAGACGTATCGTGGCCACCCTCAACATGCACTTCTAAGCGGCGCCGTTCATGCTTCAGTTCGACCTAAAATGACAGTGAAACAGCATGCGATACGGGTCGATACGTGAGGTGCAGTCCAGAGAATGTTGGTGGAATGATCAGCACGGAAATTTTAAAACACTTCAGTCACCAGAAAAGTATGAGACCAATTTAGGGTTAAGGTTTTTTTATAAAAACTAAGTTTTTCTTTAAAGGCAAACCATTGTCAGATAGCAACAAAAGTTGCAATACGTCTTGCAGGTAACCTTGTGTGTCTTGCATAGTTAACCTTTTTCGACTAAACTGACTCATAAAACTGGGGAAATGTGATGAGCGTTATAAATGTGCCGCTTGTATCGTAGCCACCACCGACGCTTACGTGTCGCTCAGGTTGCCGCTCGCCGCTTGCCGCTCGCCGCACGTCACTCGTATCGTACCCGAGGCCTAAAAGGTATCCGTGATATAATCGTCCAGCTTTAAAAAAGACTATAGTGATAGGATATTTTTAAATGCAGATTTTCTTTTATTTCGGTTTATCTTTGATGTGTTAATTGCATGTTTATTTATTTACTATGGGTTTCAATAACTTGAGAAGAATAGGTCGTGCAAAAAATATTGTTTAGCCTAAATAGCATCAATATTTGAGCGTGATAAAATGTTATTATATCATTCTTTTTATTACATGTCTAAGTCTGTATTTTATGAAATCAAAGAAATCATACAATTATTGTATGAAACCCGGCCAACGGCACCGGCGGGAGCGATGCTGCCAACGACAAACCGGCATCGGCAACGGCACGGCACTGACGTGACGGTGTGTACGTCATTATTACAGATTCCATTTGGTAATACAGGATTCGAACTCCCACGACATCGGGGCGGCGCCGTGTCGTGCAGTGTAAAATGGCAATTGCAGCGCAGCAGTTGAAGTTCCGTGCATTTTTTAAATTAGGACGACGCTGATTCCATTAAGTAGCACAATAATGTGGTGGGTTATCAACTTTAGAACAACGGCTTCTGCGTTCAAAAGGAAGCCGAGATGCCATACAAAGTCAGATCGGATTCCAGACAACTAACATATTCGATAGAGTTCGTGTGGAAAACAGTCCTCGAAGGCCCACCTGAAAACAAGCATCTGCTTTTTGAACATGTCTTATCGCTCGGTTACACTATTGCGTGGTTCGATCTTAATTATTATCCCTATACAGACTAATTTGTATGAATTTGTTTAATTTTGTTGATTACTCATACGGATAATTGCGACGGAACCTCTCCATGTCGACCTAATTTAAAGAATGCATGGATGTGCCGCTGAGTTGCAACGACTGATTCATTACTTTTTTAAACGACTCGTTAACAAACGTAAGTTACTCAGGTGACCTCTGCCCTATGACAACAGTGCACAGATAAAGGCATCGTATAGGCTGTCCAACAAGCCTCGCCCCACCACTTTTAGACGACCTGTCGCTGAATAGTGCGCTGCAGAAAATAGATCGGGGTTTTGCCCCACCCGTTACAAACTTAAGTACTATTTGCTTCAGCTGTATGGTTGTATTCTCCTTTCAGTCCATAGCGTTATACAGAAACATTGCACATGTATATTTTTTGCAATTTACGATATTTATTAGGTTAAGCTTGTAATGTAGTTTTCTCCAGAGAACTAATATACCTTTGTCAAGGGTGGTAAGACACTAAGTTAAAGACTGTAATTTCTACTTGCGTTTATAAAATATCCTCTATATCCCTTGGTTTTAGCGAATTTCCCATATAGGGAATAAGCTATTACCGTAGTACTCATGGTAAGACTTGGACGCGGGACAGATTTTTTTTTCGTTTTGAGGTCCCTAGAGGCCAAAAACACCATCCGTTCAAATTCATATATATATATATATATATATATATATATTTGTGTGTGTGTGTGTGTTAATTATTGTATAAATGTGTGTGTGTCCGTTAGCACGATAACTCGAGCAAAAATGATCCGATTTTGATGAAATTTGGTACAAACGTGTAAACCTACGTCTATTCGAACGAGTTTGCGATCCAGCATGATCGGACCATGGGAACGGGGGTTTACGGGGGGTTTTATGGGCTAAAAATAGGGTTTTCCCATTTTTGACCCAAAAAACATAAAATTTAGCAATTTCTTTCCAAACCATTTTGTAGAACTTAAAAAACAACTAATTTAGTATATTGAAGCGTTACTATACACCTAATGGTTACGGAGAAAATTCCCAAAAAGTTTTAATTTAAAATTCCCATGTTATTCTTATGGAGAATAAGTAAACTGTTGTAGTTTGCTTGTTTATGAACATATTTTGATCAAATTTGGAAAATGTTTTTATTTCTTACTAACTATTAACATTTTACAACAAAAACAGTTTTACCCTCCCTGATGCAGCAAACCGAAGTACTTGTTAAACTAATTCTATTTAAATCGGGAATAAATGTTATATTTTTAAGTAGACATTTCAGTGTAAATCCAATCAGTCAAATGGAAATTCACTTAGTCTGCAGGTTTGCTGTGGCGGGGATATTACTTTTTACAAATAAATACTGTATACACAATTTTGATCCTTGGTCTGTAGTTCTCCTACCATATTAACGGCATTCCCATGGGTGTTGATTCGGCTATGACCATTCTTTATACCGACGAAACATCTCTTTCCTTGTCCAGCCCTGATGTAGAGACTCATGAGCAATTGACCTTCTCTGAAGCCAACAAGCTAGTTCAGTGGTTTGGGAATAATCTGCTTTCAATAAACTCTCATAAAATACTCAACTTCTCAATTTTCATATCTCTGATCGATCTTCTATTATTTTAGTTTTTTTAGTTATTTTTTTAGTTATTATTTAGTATTTTAGTTTTCACTTGGATGCAGTTCCAGAGTACACCCAAGAGAGAAGGCACGGTTTCTTGGGCTGATCATAGACGAGAGGATTAATTTCCATGACCACATGCAATACGTCATCAATAGGGTAAGTTCAGGGATATTTGCCATCCGCACCCTTGCAAAGCTATCTAAGCCCGATGTCCTTCTTTCTGATTATTATGGTCTTATCTTCCCTCATCTCGTGTACGCTTTGCCTATCTGGGGGTGTGAGAACAAAAGAACTCTGCTTTTATTCCGCCTTCAAAAGAGGGCTATCAGCTAGCCATCTTTTCAATGAATAGACGTCAGACTTGTAAACCAGTTTTTCTATCATCCGAAATATTAACGTTCCCATGTCCTAACATCTACAAGACATTATCCTTTCTGCACCAAAACACTGGCAATTTTAACACTCCAACAGACCATCATTATAGTTTGAGATCCACAAATACCCTCCCAGTTCCTAGACACCACACTTCCTTCTTTCAAAACCATCTCCGATATAATGCAATAAAAATGTTCAACCATCTTCCCTCTCACCTCAAAGCAGTAGGTATCAAACCCTCTGAAATTAAAAAAAACCCTAAAATCTTTTCTTTAAAAAAAAGCTTATTACAGCGTCCATAAGTTCCTGGCTGACGGCTAAAAAACTATCAAACTTGTTTGATCATTGGTATTCTTACTTAGTTAAAAAAATAAGACAGTTTTAATTTCTTATTGAAATCAAGAAAATGTATGTTTTGTCAAATGGCATGGCATGTATATGTTATTTTGGTTAAATAAATGACTTATTGACTTATCAGGTAGTGTCTCCTGGGGCCCTATTTTTGAAATGGTTGACTGTTGAGTTGAGTGTCGAGTCATTCTATTTCCAATCGTTTCGTATTTTTGAAACGATTGACGGTGGACTTATACAACCAAAACTACTCAACACCTATCGAGCTGTTGAGTGGAGGTTGACTGCACTTTCTTCTTCCTCTCTTTCGGCAAAAATTACTCTTTTTGAGTCGACGCCATATTGTTTTGTTATTGCTTTAATTTACTAATTGCGATTTAGAGGTTATGTATTTGTTGTCAATGTCTTAGCACCCAATATTTTGTGATTGTTAATTTTATTTACTGTGTCAATACTAGACTATTTAATCTATTTACTTTGTTATAAGACTATTTAATTTGTTAGAAATACACTAGGATACTAATTAAACTTATTAAAAGATAATTATTGTTATTAGACCTATGATTTAAGGTATTAAAGATTGTGGTAGAGAGAAACAAAAAAACAATATCATAGTTTGTTTCAATACCATTCACCTAATAAAGGGATCAAATTAATTTAAGTTACGATAAGCTTTCAGTGCAATGGCAAATAGCCTTAAGCTTTAACCTAAATAAAAACACAATTAAAAATAACATGAAACAAAACGACGAAGAAAACTAAAATAAGGCGATGTGTTCTGAAATAGATAGGCCTACGAAGAAAGCAAATAATAATGTATTTAGGATATGCCTAAACTTATAATGAGCTACACCATAAAACAAACAAACATCCATTGTAAATTTTATTGCTAATACTTATAAGTTTATATAAGGTACTTTTGCAATCACTAAGATTAAGCAAGACATAACCTCAATCTCTCAAGAACGGAGTTGACAGTTTACCTCAGTATCTCGAAATATGGTAGATTGAGATTAGCTGATCCAGTTTTTAGAGTAAGAAGAGGTAAAATCGAAGATCACAAAAACTCTGCATTGTGATTGGTTTAAAATGACGTCATCTGAATTTTGGGCGGTCGTATGCTCTACATTTCCAAAAAGAGTCACTCAACTAATGATTTCCAACTCGCTTCCAAACTGTTGGATTTCAAAAATACCAAATCCTGTTGTTGGTTGAGTTGAGTGTTGACTGTAGAGTCAACTGTCAACCATTTCAAAAATAGGGACCCAGGTTCGTATTCAGGGTTTGGCAGAATTAGTTTGTAGGATGAATCCTAGCGTACAGTAGTCGCAATTAGTTTGCTACGGCCCCCTAAAGGTCGTGCTATGGCCCGTGGTGAAGGAGGGAGTGTTTATTGCTCATTTCCAAAAACATCTGACCCACACGGTTTAGTGTTCTGATATCTGGCTAGATGAGGTAGAGGGGTGGGTTGAATGTATACAGGAAGGCTAGGCTAGTAGAGATGGAACCGCGCACCCAGACTGCTTGCGCTTACTGTGCTACGTCCTCACAGGCCAGGTGTTTGCCATGCTAACTTATATGGAACTTATATGGAACTATGGCTCTGTTGGACACAGACCTGAAATTGTTTGTCACATTACTTTAAGTCAGGCCAAAATGTAACCTTTGCCCCCAGGGCTCGCAACGTTTCTGGCATGACCCTTTAGATATAGCCATCTTGAATATGAACATGTTTAGTTAAAATAATTGTAAATTGGTTTGTTTGGACTGTCGGTGGTAAAATAAAATATGTACAATAATAAACACACCACAAATAAATATAAACACAATGGACCTGTTCCAATACTTTAACTGTATTGAACCATGAATAAATGAAACACCCGTCCGATGGTACCAGGGGCTGCTCAACACGTCCGTTCAGCGTTACTCGGACCTCGGACCCGGGGCTCAGCACGCTCAACCATGTGACTCCTGACTCGCGGGTTTAGTGGAGTATTATTTAGTATGAAATATATGTTATGTCGATATTTCAAACATAATGTTGATGTACCCATAATTATAGAATAAATAGTGTTCTATATGCATTGTGAATGGTGACGTTTTTTGTTTTCGTTCTGTTCTAAATCGTGACTCAATGCTACAATCAAGAATCAAGTGAGCATTGGTATTGGTATTTTTGGTCTCCTCACTCTCACTTCACTGTTCAGTGTTCACTCTATAGAAAAAATGAAATTGGTTGCATTGGTTCATTGGTTGCTTGCTGGATGGTTATTGGTTAATGGTTTTTAACTATATCATACAAACACTTACACAAACACATTATTACCTAACTTACGACTTACATACTAATACTTACAGACGGACAGGAAACAATGAATATTATGGTTTCTGGAATGATGTTTAGGAATTGGGAAGTATTCCTTTCGTGTTAAGCGATAGTCGTTAGCAATGTCACAATTGTTTTTATATACAGAATGGGAGGATGTATAGGAATAAACAGGAGTAGAAGTGGAGGAATCAACGGCAGTTTAGAAAATGTTTCCAGGCCTAATTCTGGTAAGTCTATTCTATAATTATTAGGCCTAGGAGCACATTCTTTTGGATGATTAGCTTATCCTTCTAGTTTTCACAATGTTAAGCCTAACTTAACTATAATATTTTTTTAATTCAAGCCTAGGCCCTACCTAGGACCCAACTAGCCTAACTTTAAGCTATATTTGTAGGTAGGTAGGCCTAGCTTAATCTGGACAATTAAAAGTTTCCTTACATTTGCTACTTTTATTAGCCTTAAACTTAGTTCATTTAACTTAGGCTAGTTTGAATTAGCATGAATTGCTTATTTAGAAGTTTCATCCTCTGCCATCTTGTAAATCTAAGATTCAGACAATATTGTAAGTTACCTATTCATGGAGAAACCGTTGGAATAAATAAATAAATAGTTAGGCCTAAGTTAAATAAAGTTTTGGGCTTAAGCCTAGGCCTAGCCTAGGGCTAATTAGGCATACATTCTTAGAACTTCAACCAAGGGAAACACAGGGATCATGAAAGATGTATATTGTGTACAGGCCTAATTAACACGTTCAGTGCTGACTTAAGTTACATAAATTGATGTAGTCACGCAACGAGCACTCCTATCAGCCTAGACATCAATTGATGTAGTTGCACAACCTCGGCAATTATTTGGTATGTCTACAACGCGATATTATGTACTTTTTTGATGTCTACTTACAGTATTTTTCACGCTGAATCCAAAAATGCAATCAGTTTTTGTCGGAGAGATTCCTAAATGATCGTAAAACGAAGGTCAACATTACGAATCTAAGGTTCATTGAGCTATACTGATGGCAATATGGCGTGGTCTGGACGGGTCCGTATGTAGACTGAGGACTGAGTGAGGACGAGAGCAAACAGCTGTTTCGCTGTTTGTACTCGACTTAATGCGGAATGAAATCAATTCGTTTTGAAACCAGAACCAGAGATAATCAGTTCTTATTTAGGCATGTGAGGAAGGTAATTCGGGTTTTATGCGGATTCGTGACTGTATTAAGTGTTTTGAAGTGAGGTTAGATTAGGAAGGTAAAGGTTAGGTTATAATGAACCGACTCATTAATTTATGCTAATTCCAGACTGTTTTTGCACAATTAAATAGTGGTTGAAACACAATGAAATGATATCAAAAATGCTAAGCATTTTTGATATTGTTATTTCATTGTGTTTCTACCACTATTTAATTGTGCAAAAACAGTCTGGAATTAGCATAAATTAATGAGTCGGTTCATTATAACCTAACCTTTACCTTCCTAATCTAACCTCACTTCAAAACACTTAATACAGTCACGAATCCGCATAAAGTCCGACCTATCTTCCTCACATGCCTTTTCTGACATAAGATGTGATTTAAACATTCATATTCAGGTTGGGTTGGGTTAGGTTAGGTTAGATTAGATTAGATTAAATTAGATTATTTAACATCTTTTATTAGTTGCTGATACATTAAACTATCCACTGTGGCACGTTTTAACTTTTAGACACAATGGGACTATGTACTATGGGATTATGTACTATGGGATTATGCACTATGGCACGTTCATTAACAGACGTTGAGGCAATACTTAGTCAATGGTTGAGGATTGGAATGAGGACGATGATCATGTCGGCAGTGGCCTAGCTTCTATTGCTGATATTTTACGTGAATAAATTTATAAGTTATGTTCATGTGATTAATAGTTTATGTATCGTAGTTGATTTATTGTATTTTCTAAACAGCACCAAAGTCCATTTTCTTTTAAAAATCTAGTTATTGCATTGTAACTCTGATTTTGCTCTCATGGCGTCGTGTGTGGTTTTGTCTGTTTAGTAACGAATGTAAACAACTGACAGCTGTTTCCACTCCACAAACCTTCCACCCCTTTTAGTGTTAGTCGCCACTAGAACTTGGACTCGTCCATACCACAAATATGTGAATATTACAACAAAACTGAAGCTTAATATTAATTATTTAACTGTAAGGTCATTTAGGAATCTCTCCGACAAAAACAGTTTGCATTTTTGGATTCAGCGTGAAAAATACTGTAAGTAGACATCAAAAAAGTACATAATATCGCATTGTAGACATACCAAATAATTACCCACAACCTCGACTACATTAGTCCAGTATGAGCTCAGCCATTGCTAGTACAGGTAAAATTATACTAAAAAACCAGTAGAAAACATAAAAATTAGTCCATTCATGAAACTTTCAGGAAACGTAGTAATTACCATTAGGTATTGGAATCTGAAGAGTCCCTAGTGATTGTGGGGGTGGAAGTACCATTTTATGGGGTTTTAAGTTTATGGGGGTAGTGATTTTGAGAAAATTTTTATTTATGGGATCCAAGCAAGTGGGGTGTCGTTTTCTATGTTTCTTAGGATGCAGAATCGAAAAAGAACATAATAAAAGTAATAAAACCGACAGTTTATCAGAAAAAGAGTAATTTATTAATGAAAAACTAAATATGACAAATTCATTAAGGTAAAATAATCCAGTTAATTAATATCAATCACCTATTGCAAAATTGATCATGAGTCTGTGTCACATGTTAAAGTTGTGAGGAAAATTAACCAAGTACAGTAACTGGTAGTTACGTATCTTTAACCACCACGTGTCATATTGTTCATCAGCTACTGATGCATTATCACCTTCCATGGAATCGTCATGGTCTCTAACTCGTTTTTCTCCATCGTCGTTTTGACTTAACACTGACAGCTTAGTAGTGGGGATGGGTAACAGAAACATATTTCAGTTCTGGCAATGATCCTGCAACTTAAGGTGAAGATAATATATAAGACCAAGTATGTAAAACCGCCCAGACCCGAATGTTTAAGGACCTTGGTCGCCCGTAATGACGTCATCAATATGGAGCTCGTAAGAGGATGCTGGGTCGCTATGAATTGGTTATTATACCAAAATGCCTGAACCGATTTTAATGAAATTTGGCATACAAGTGCTTGAATACTATATCTAATCCCTGTTTGTCAATGGTCGAGTTTGGTTGGGTTATTTCAAAATGGCGGCCGTTAATAATTAAAATAATTGAAAATTGTTTTGTTTTTTCAACTCTCTCATAAATCTGCAGCGATCTTTCATTTTCCTTGCAATCACAGGTTTTGATGCCATCTCTGCATTTCATGGAATAGGCAAAATACTCCCACCGCAGCAAACCTGCAGATTAATTGAGTTTCCATTTGCCTGATTTGATTTTCAATTAAATCAATTTCAATAACATTAAGTTTAGTGTTAACTAGGTTTTCTGTTACAGGGAGGGTAATAAAGTGTTTTTTTTTTTATTAAAATATGAATAGGTTAAACAAATTCGCCAAGTTTTATCAAAATATAACCATAAACTAGCAAAATAACTAATCAGGGTATTCAAAATAGTTTAGAGAGAAATTCAAAAATTTTACGTTTAGAGGGACAAACATGAGAAAACCCAATTATAACCCCATAAATCCCCCAGAACACCCCCGTTCTCATGGTCCGATCATGCTGGTTCGCGACCTCGTTCGAGTTAACGTAGATTTACATGTTTTTATCAAATTTCGTCAACATTGGGTAATTTTTGCTTGAGTTCTGCTAACGTTCTTTAAAAAGTACACGTCTACAGTCATTAACGCTGTTAAAGTTTGATGTTATATCATATAGAAAAGTACAACAAATCTTCGGATTGATTCTAACGAGTTCGCAAATCCAGCATGATCAGACCATGGGAACGGGGTTTTGGGGGGGATTTATGGGGTCAAAATTAGGTTTTGTCATGTTTAACCCTCTATTTAACATTTTCCAATTTCTCTCTAAACCATTTTGGATACCATGATAAATTTGAACACCTTAAAAACCAAATAATTTTGTTTATTGAAGTGTTTTTGTACGGATATTGGTTACCTACCGAGAAAATTCAAAAATTGTAAATTTATCATTCACATTTTAATCTTATGGAGAATAAGTAAACTATTGTAGTTTACTCGTTTATGGATATATTTTGATAAAACTTGGCAAATTTATTCATTTTGACCTAAGCTATAATGTTTTAATTAAAAAAAACCCACTTTATTATCCTCTCCGCAGCAGCAACCCTAGGAACTAATTAAACTTAATGTTGTTGAAATAGATTTAATTGAAAATCAAATCAGGCAAATGGAAACTCACTTAATCTGCAGGTTTGCTGCGGTGGGGGTATTTTGCCTATTCCATGAAATTAGATATAGTATTCAAGCACTTGTATGCCAAATTTCATTAAAATCGGTTCAAGCATTTTGGTATAATAACCAATTCATAGCGACCCAGCATCCTCTTACGAGCTCCATATTGATGACGTCATTACGGGCGACCAAGGTCCTTAAACATTCGGGTCTGGGCGGTTTTACATATTATTCATTCTGATAGCCCCTGGACTACGAATAATGACTTATATAGGCTTACCTCCGTCAGTAGTCCAAAATTGTGTCTTTTTCAACTAATGTTGTTCAAAGCTTACATGTTTCGTTGCACTGCAACATCGTCAGAGCTTTTTGTCAAAAACATCAAATGATTTATACATAAAACAAAACACGGAACACGAAACATTTAAACACGTAATAACACGATAGCGCTATCGACACGGCACGGCAGCGGTTGTAGGTAGACTGGACACGGGTTAAGTAACTTCGTCCCGTCCTTCTCTGTTATCAGCTCGGTGGTCAGCTGTTCTAGATGAGATAACGGTGTTGAAGAGGGAGTGGGACTTGAATTGTAGTTTATCATTGAGGATGTATTCCTTGTGTTCTTCGTTTACGTTCATTTTATATATCTCATACTCCTCAAGTGTGTCCAACTTATTACCTTTCCCGCAAAAATGTAGAACTTCCAAGCCGTTCTTAATATCACTCATTGAGTGATTACAATCTACAAGATGTTGAGCAAACGCGGATTTTTGTTTATGGTGTTTAGGATCTGGTCGGTGTTCTTTATATCGTGTTTGAAAGGCACGACCTGTTTGCCCTATGTATTTGCTAGGACAATCCGGACAAGATATCCTATACACGCCGGTCTTATCTACTTTGTCACCTATCTCAACTTTATTTGCCAACACGTTCCTGGTACGGTTTGTGGTTCTGAAGGCTAGTTCAATGCCTTGTTTAGCGAGTTCTTTCTTTAATGCGTGTTGGATAGTGTGACTATATTCCACGCAGACATATTTTTTCTTCTCTGAGCTGTCAATCTTCACACCTTGTTTGTTTTTATGTTTTTTGATGAGCCTATCTACCAAACCGCTTTTATAACCATTGACTGTATCTATATGTTTTATAATTTTGTATTCAATCTCATAATTTACTGCATTTAACGGAACTGTTAACATCCTATGGATCAATGAATTAAATGCTGACATTTTTTGAGAATATGGGTGGTATGAGGTATTGTGGATAGTTTGTGCAGAAGTAGTTGGTTTCCTGTAGATGCTATAATCGAAACTGTCAACATTCTTCCTTATGGTTAAATCTAAAAAATGTATGCAGTTCGATTCTTCTGTTTCAAGTGTGAATTCTAATTTTGGTGCTATTTGATTTAAATATTTGAGGAGGAGGTTTAATTGTCTCTTGTTGCCATCAAACAATACAATGGTGTCATCCACATATCTATAGTACATGAGTATTTTATCTTTATATTTGTTTTTATCTGAAAATATGTTATTATTTTCAACGTGATTCAAGTAGATATCAGATAAGATACTTGATAGTGGCGATCCCATAGCAAGGCCGTCGTTCTGTAAATAATATTTACCATTAAAAGTAAAATAGTTTTGACGGAGTACTTCAGTTATCTGAAGTATAAATCTGAACTTTCTGGACTTTTCTTTAAACGTTTTTAAACCATTCCTACAATCTTGATAAACAAGAAAATACCTATAAAGCATTTTTTCAAGGCGCCGAAATGACTTCAAATTACAAAAATATATGTAACAATTTTCTCAAGTCACGGAGCAAATAGCTTTTTTTCCCTTGCCGAGGAACGAGAAGCGGGATGATACAGACTGGTGACTTACTTACTCTTGGGCTCCTTGAATGGTCTGTGTTCAGCTTACCATTAATTTAATAGCTACAGTAGAACCTCTTTAATCCGGACCCCCGTTATCCGAACGTCCACTAATCCGAACCCCGCATTGCTGTACTCTATACACAGTACAGCAATTCTTTATTGTATACTTAGGTAGGCCTACTGCAGGCCTATTTAACTTACAGTACTGTTTATTCACCATGTTAACTACTGTATTAAATAGGCCTAAACACTGTATTTTACTTTATAAAACAATTTTTTCATTTTTCCCAAAATGATGTTGATCAATTTTAGCCATATTTTAGCTACCGTAACATATTGTTATGTAAAAAAAAAACAATATGTTCTGTAATCCAAACTAGGCCTATTCAGTAGTCCGAACTACCCCTGGTCTCAATTAGTTCGTATTAAAGAGGTTCTACTGTATTGATTGTTTATTTTAGGTTTGTTATAAATTAAAACTTTTCTAAACTAACCTAACCTAACCAAACGTGCTGTATGGTTACATAAATCGGTTTTAGGATACAATTAAATTAGATCAGTGTTCTTTAGTAACTGACTGTATCGTCGATGTAGTTCAACATAATAACCTGTGAGGTAGGGCCTATTATGGGATTAAATAACTATTTTGATGCGGTTCGATAAGTTATCGCTTATTAAATCATTAGGCCTATTTCTAATTAGCTGGCAACACAAATAGGTGCCCAAGAGTAAGTAGTCACCCATAAAAGTAGTAAGAGAGTAAGATAAAAGAGTAAGATTTAAGGCATCACTCCGCTACTCGTTCCTCAGCAAGCGATGTGCACCGCGACTTGAGAAAATAGTTATAGGCATATATTTTCGTAATTTGCAGTGGTTTCCGCGCCTTAAAAAAATGCTTTCTAAAAAGGTATTTTCTTGTTTATTAAGATCGTAGGAATGGTTTAAAACGTTTAAAGAAAAGTCCAGAAATTCTTTGTTTGAAGTTCATTGTTGGTGATGATGAGTTAATGTTGTTTAAAGGTTTATTGCGGACATTTTCCATCACGATTGTAAAAAACAATACACAACGTTTCGGGATCTGGAATCTGATCCCGTCCTCAGGTGAAAAAACAACCAACACATTACAACTAACAACACACACACGCCCAACCTAAGTTGGAATACACTACAGAGGGTAGCAGTCAAAATAATGCACTGTCAAGTCATGATACAACATGAAAATAATAACCTATCACAAAACACTATAATCTATAAAAGGTGTAACGTAAAAAACTCACACAATGGAAACACTAAAAGCACCGTTCGCAATGACTCCACCAATGAGACTGAAGCAACATGGCCGACCAATCGGAAACACGGAGACAACAGAAATGGCTTCCGGTCCCTGGAAAGTAAAACCAACAAATTGGCGGAGCGATATACGATGCTGCAAAATAAGTGTTAATTCTGTTTATTCCTATCACGAGTTTTACTATGAGTTAACACAACGTGCGAATTTAGAGGAGAACTCGTTATTTCCCTATTTATTGAACAATTAAGTTCCCTATCCTTTAGTTCCTTGTTCAAAATGGGTAGCCAAAGTGGCCTGATTTCAACCCATGACTGACTGATTGGTTGGTCTGCCAATTTAATGTATAAGGGTTCAATGAGTTTACATTTGAAAAAAATAGGTTCCTTATGGACAATTTCTTCCTCTTCAAAATTCATACGATGATTTTTGGACCAGCAATGATGAGCGATCTTAGATTTTTCAACTTAACCTTTTTTGGTGTTTTCTCTGTGTTTTTTTATTCTAATGTTTAACGGTCTTTTTGTCTTGCCATAGTAAGGCCTGGAACAATCATTGCAATTTATTCTGTAAAACACATTTTTTAGTATCCTGAGTGTCATTTTTGGGTTTTGACCTTTTCCCTAATCTTGGTATACTTACTCTCCCTAGTTTGTTTATCTTTCACAATCTTTGTTTTGTCAAGAAGAATATTGAAAAGTTTAATACAAACTCATCTGTCCATTCCTATAACACTAGGCAAAGAGACCACATAGCTAGGCCTAGTATTAGATTGCAAAAATATTTCAATAGTCATAGTTACCATCAGATTTTATTTTACAACAAATTGCCTTTAGATATAAAAATGTTACCATTTAAGAAATTTTGTACCACTATTTGTAAGTTGCTTAAAGATAAGGCATTTTATTCAACTGAGGAATTTTTAAATCATGTATTTTAATGTTGACTTTAATGTTTACTTTGACTTTCTATACAAAAATTATATGTTGACAAAGCCTATTGTAACTGTGTTATCTAATGGCAAATAAATTCTTGATTCTTGATTCTTGTTTTGACGAGACTCTGCCTAAGTGTGTTTTTTGTCCTAAACGCTGTTTGCACATTAAATTTCCTAGCAACCCTTCTGATTTTTTCTGACATCCCTGACACATACGGGATTGACATGTGGACGAGCTTTTCCTTGCGATTTTGTAAAGGTTCACACGTAGCCCTATCTTTCTTGCATTGGATTATAATGGATCGAGGGTATCTGTTACTAGCCAAATCCTGTTCTACTTTCTTTATTTCATCCTTTAACTCATCCCGATTGGAGCAAATTTATGCTCTTAGCCCTGTCAAACAGAGAGTAAGCAACCCCCTCCTTGACAGAAATTTGGTGGTTTGATTGAAAGTTTAAATACTGCCCTGTGTGTGTCTTCTTTATATTTTACGTTACACCTTTTATAGATTATAGTGTTTTGTGTGGTTATTATTTGCATGTTGTATCATGACTTGACTGCTATACAGTGCATAGTTTTTTACTGCTACCCTCTGTAGTGTATTCCAACTTAGGTTGGGCGTGTGTGTATTGTTAGTTTTAATCGGATTTGTGAGTCGGTGGCTCAGTTGGTAGCGTCGCGGACTTTGGGCCCAAGGCAGCGATGTCGTGGGTTCGGATCCTGGTCACTGCCACTAAAATTTATCAGTACAGTTCACCTTTGTACTGTACCGGCTCACTCCTTGCTTTGCTGTAAACGATCCACGCACGGGCGCTTAGTCTATGTGGACGGGCAAATGCAAGGTTAAAAGATGCCGCCAACCTCTTAAAAAAAAAAATAAATAAAAATAATGTGTTAGTTAAGTTTTTTTCACCTGAGGACGGGATCAGATTCCAGATCCCGAAACGTTGTGTATTGTTTTTTACAATCGTGATGGAAAATGTCCGCAATAAACCTTTGAATAAGTCCAGAAAGTTCAGAAATACCGGGGCTCCTAACAAATTTGAAAAAAAAAAACAGTTTTATCTCATTTAGTTTTTTTTTTTTTTAACTTATGACAACAGCTAATTTGAACGAAGCAGCAACAAAAAGCTGTGTTACACAATGAGAACTTACTTTTTTCTATTGTTTAGGTGCAGTTGCAGAACATTATAGCTATGGTAAATGTGCTATACTATAGTATACCGTAAATTAAAAGAACCAAATTTTCTTATACTGTGTCCTCTCCCATTGCAAACTCAAAGCTCGAGTGTAACTGCAATACTGATTTTATACTTATATGCCAATCCCATACAAAGGACGGGTTCTCTGCTAGTTATTACATAAAGCACACTAACTAAGTTAGGCCTAGAATGGAGTACGGTAGGCCTATAGGCCTATGTTTACCTGTACATATCCTGGAAATTTGATCCAATTTAGGCTGCAAGTGAACGCGTTTGCATAAAAGTCAAAAGATAAACAGACATCACTCCAAAAACCACTTTTTGAGATTCAGGGGGACCCAAAAGGAATATGATAAATTTTTTGGGCATCACTCACCTTATTGAAATTACGAGAACGCAGTCCTTGTCATATCACAATCATACACAGTTCATTGCACATACACATTGATGATACAAAATATACAAAAATAAAAATAAAACTAAATTTAAAATTTCAGACCAAAGTTCTCAACTCCGACGTTTTGACGCACCAAAATCAAGGTGCGGCGTTTTCAAGGTAATTTCTTTTCTCACGCAAACGTTGTGAGCGCCTAACCACGACTGACGACCCCGGTAGTCAAGGAGGGGGAGGGGAGACTCTGTTATCTAGATCAGCTCATGGCATTATCTTCTTTTGTTTAGATTTTTCTACGCATCCTTTAATTTCTTTCTGTATTAGCGTATTGTAATCCGGGCTGATATCAATGGATGCGTTGGCTAATGAATCTTGATCTGAAGTAATAAACAAAGCCTCAATAATGTTCCTTTTCTTCCAATTAGGCTCCTTGTATAATACACAGCTTTCTTCCCACTTTATACAATGCCCGGTGTCATGAACGTGTTCAGATATTTTTGAACCGTAGGTTACACGTGTAGCCTATCAACTTTTTTCATGTGTTCATGAACTTGTATGAGAGCCAGCTCAAAACGTCGGAGTTGAGAACTTTGGTCTGAAATTTTAAATTTAGTTTTATTTTTATTTTTTTGCATATTTTTTATCATCAATGTGTAAGTTATGTGCAATGAACTGTGTATGATTGTGATATGACAAGGACTGCGTTCTCGTGATTTCAATAAGGTGAGTGATCCCCAAAAAATTTATCATACTGAAGTATTGACCTCACCTAATATACCATGTCGTTTAGGAACAAAAGGAATATATCCTCCCAAAACTCAAGCTCGAAAATGTTTACAAAAACAATACTTTCTCCATATACTATGTTTAGGGGAAGAAAGTATTTGGTAAGGTTTTTGGTGGTCCGGGATCCAAGTATTACCACGACATCTATGGTAAATTCCTAATGGGAAATTCTCTAAATCAAAATTGTCTTCTTAGGGTAGCAACATAGACTGACCAACACAAGTAGACTTCCCTTTACTTACTCATCACTAAGTCAGCATTAAAAAGAATTGCCACAAACAATTTTTGTACCTTACCAGCATCAGAGTATTTTTTTTTCCTAGGACGCTAGACACAAGCCTGGGATTGTTTTTCACATTACTTCGGGCTAGACCTAGGGGTTGCGGCATTATCACTTAGAAAGAATCCATTGGTAATTTGGCGGGATTTGAACCCGGGACCACTTGGACCGAAGTCCCGCGCTCCAACCACTTGACCAGCTCGCTCCCCAGCATCAGAGTATTAGTGAACTAGTAGAATGAATTTAAATAGAATTAATTGATTAAATTATAAAGGGTTCTCATTGACTAAAATCTACTAATTGACTTGATTGACTCTGGTACATTACTTAAGACAATACATAATATGACAAATATTTTTCATAAACATAATTTCAATCTAATTAAATTTGTCATTTTACAGGGAGCACCAGGAAAAACCATCCATTATGTCATGAAACAATTCGCTGGAAATCTGATGTGCCATTGACCGAAGGTCAGTTACGAAGTAAAAGAGATGAATTCTGGGATACAGCTCCTGCTTTTGAGGGGAGGAAGGAGATCTGGGATGCCCTCCGAGCAGCAGCGGTAGCAGCCGAATCCCTGGACTTTATGCTAGCTCAAGCCATATTAGATGGAGCCAACATATCAGTTCCTAATGGTAATGTATGGAAAATAAAAAGTGTTATTGATAATATAATTGTTAAACAAATCACAGGCCTGCATTTAGTCCTGAAATAGTAACTGTAGCGAATAGAATTTGGTTGACTCATTATTTCAATTGATAATCAATAGGCCCTAGTCATAGAAATCATTTTAATTTTAATAAGTTAGGGCCTATTTTAATGTTTTCTTACTAGTAAATAAACTTTTTTTAAATGGTTTTATCATAGCTTAAGGTGTTTCATGAAGTCCTTTCATGAAAGATACCAACCTTTTGAGGATGACTACAGGTGCACCTATAACTTAAAACAAAGTTATGTAACTGTCAACGTACCAACGTGCCAACGTACGATACTTAACCCATTCGTGACTGAGTTATTTGTCAGGTATCATGCAGTTAGAACTGAGTAAAAAAGGGCCAATGTACAATGTTTTAGTAAAAAACTCCTTAAAATAGCTATTTACCTTACAAGTGTAGTAAGAGCGTTTTTACATCACGCAGGTGAAAGTTGTGCAACGAGCGGAAGCGAGTTGCATAATTTACCTAAGTGATGTAAACACGCTCTTGCGTAACGTGTAACGTACAATATTTTACCTGACCCGACAATATACAGGAGGTTACGAACAATATTTTTCAGTATCCATTTCACTCATCTTCTAACAGTAACGTTCATTTACAAAACAAAAGCTAGGTTAGGAAAATTCTTCAAAACATAACAATAAAATTCAAGAGCACAGCTGATTTCTAGCGTTGAACGTCGTTGGCTCCATAGAGGTATATTTTTTAAGTTAATCACTCCATGTTATTTAAATGGGTTTCATTACATCACCGAGTGAGTTTTTGATACTTTACATCACTCGAGAAGTAAGGAAGTTGTATACATCACGCTTGAGATAGGGAAGTTTAACATGGCGGGTTAGGTAAATGTAATTTATGAAATTAATGCCTAACACTTGTGCTTAAATTGATCTATAAAATTTCCTTTCATATATATATATATATATATATACCTATCCATTTTTTATATACCGGTATGCATATATAACATTTTTTTGGAAGCAAACCTTGAAAAAAAATTTAGGCCTAATCTATTTCTTGGTAAAATTTATAAATAGTAGGTATTTATTTTGTTACACAAAAAACTTTATTTGGTTTGTTTATATATAAAATCCTTCATTTTATAGCCGTTTTTGTAAAATTATGCAAAACGAAAAAATAGGCCTAGGTTAAAGTGTTGGGAGTTTTGAAATAAATTGATAATAATATTCTAAGCAATTATATTACTTTTGCAACTAATTAAAACATTGGGAAAAATTAGGTAAATCAATAATAATGCATAATAAGCCTAATAATAATGTATCATAATGCATTATGCGTGAGGACTGGCGTCTTTGGTCTTTTGTAACCTGACACGCTAGGACGGGTGTCTTTAGGCGGGAATGGGTTAACATCATACTACACAGAAAAATTAGTACATTTTAAACTCATAACACAATTTATTTAGGACATAACATAAATTATATTTTTATATTTCAGAATATAAAATAGGTCATTGCAATTAGCTGTTTATTTCATCAGCTGACTAAGTACACGGTAATAGTATATTACGTACAAGTCCTGAAAATAAATGTTTGCCGGACGATAGTTTACGCCATACTACTAAATCTGTACAAATCCTTATACATTACCACCAACTAAAGGACTAAAAATCACTAGTCATAAACTCTAAGAGAGGTTATGTTTTTGTTTATAACTACTCATTGCCACCCAAATACAGTATAATCAGCTGATTGGTGTTCGGTAAAACTCATTGCAGTACAGTAGTAGGTACGTAATGAAACCCCATTTGATTAAGCTGGCGGCAAACAGCGGTTTTCTGGACTAAATCCTTGCGTGGGAAGTTCGTCAAAATAGTGTAGTGTGGCGTAAAAGTACATTACGTTTCTTTTCCGTGTATAGGGTTGGCAAAGGATAACTTTCGAGCCTATCAATACGGATGGAAAAGTACCTGTTTCTGTGTAGTATGATGTAACACTAGTTTAAGTTACTGCGAGTGACTCACTAGACCAGACAATCCCCAATAGACTCCCAATTTATATGCTATTAAAAATTAGCCTATCTAGGGTAAACATTTTCATAGTTGATTAGAAATTATTATTATTTTTTTCTTGCTGGGCTCTTCATTCTTTACTCAGAGGACAAAGAAATGTAGTACAGTAACAAATTGAACCCTTATACAGGGTGATTGATATAAGTGTGCCAGCCGTTTTATTCAAAAACCATAAGAGATATCAAAAAAAGTTAAATGGTAAGTGCCTTAAACTTTTTATTTAAAAAATTGTAGTAAAGTCAAAAAATTATTTTAGCCGCCATTTTTCCAATATGGCCGCCAACTTTGATTTTTCTTATGGAACACCCTATTTTATTATGTATTCTGGTAGAAAATGTAATTTTAAGACGTTTTTATTCTTGTGATTTTTTCATAAACCTAACCGTTTCAAAGATAATAATGGTTAAATTTTTGAAATTTCTTCATGAGAAAGAGTTTCAATAAGGGCCTAAGCAAGCATGCCAGCTGTTTTATTCGAAAACCATTCAAAATTTAACAACTTAAACCATTATTATCTTTGAAACGTAGGTTTATGAAAAAAATCACAAGAATAAAAACGTCTTAAAATTAAATTTTCTACCAGAATACAAAATAAAATACAGGGTGTTCCATAAGAAAAATCAAAGTTGGCGGCCATATTGGAAAAATGGCGGCTAAAATAAATTTTTCAACTTTACTACAATTTTTTAAATAAAAAGTCCAAGGCACTTACCATTTAACTTTTTTTGATATCTCTTATGGTTTTCGAATAAAACGGCTGGCACACTTATATCAATCACCCTGTATTAAGAGCATGTGAAACTGACCGAATGTTCTTTTGAAGGTTTTTTAACTGAGTGCTACGATGAGCTGGGGACTCGTTATCAGGTGCCTGTCTATTGCCTCTCATACCCTATAAATATCGTAAAAGAAGACAATGGAAGAGAATCACCTATCGAAACCACAGGTAAAACAACATAGCCTCATGTTGTACAACTATTATTACTTCTGTACATAAAAGTCCAATCGTAACCTAACATTCCAATTATAACTAGGCCTAGCCAAATTCTAACTAATTTAATCACAATTAATTGTTCTTAATTTTGATTGGTCATCAAACCTATATTAATTACCATTAAGTTGCCAGCATTTTAATGACACTATTTTGTTGTCCCTAAAATGTAGATTTTAGTTATCATAATGATTTATTTTATACCTTTTAAGTACAGTAAAAAAAAAGTTTGTATGTTGACACATTTTTGAACAATATGACGTTAAAGAGAAAATTTAAAAAGTTTGTAGGCTACATTTAAAATTTCTATGTTATTTGTATAGAGAAAAAGTAAACTGTTGTAGAATGCTTGTCCATTATATATTTTCATCAAATTTGGCAAATTTATTTATTTTATACTAGTGATGGGCAGATCCAAGAAAATGTCGGTTCCGGATCCAGATAACCACTGTCATAAGTGCTTGTTAAAAAAACGTAATTAACAGAATGCCAATTTAAATCATACTGTTTAAAATTAAATTGGTAATGTTTAAAGGTTAATATATCTTATATATAGAGTCTCCAGTTGAGCCCATAATCCCTCATTTTTTGGGGACACTAAAACTTTTCCAAGTCTTAAAATGAAACTATTAGTTGATGATATTAGTTGGGCAATGTCACAGTACTGTATATTACGACGTCAATAACCTGTATGGTTAGGCAATGTCACAGTATTGTATATTACGACGTTAATAACCTGTATGGCTAGGCAATGTCATAGTACTGTATATTACGACGTCAATAACCTGTATGGATGGGCAATGTCACAGTACTGTATATTACGACGTCAATAACCTGTATGGCTGGGCAATGTCACAGTACTGTATATTACGACGTCAATAACCTGTATGGCTGGGCAATGTCACAGTACTGTATATTACGACGCCAATAACCTGTATGGTTAGGCAATGTCACAGTACTGTATATTACGACGTCAATAACCTGTATGGTTAGGCAATGTCACAGTACTGTATATTACGACGTGAGATAAAACATGAATGTACTCATATGTGAATTGTAGCTAAATTACTTTCAATATTTATTAATTACTGTATTTTCAAAAAGAATATTTAAATTTAATGAAATATAAATTAGTGAAGAAGAAAAACTATATTCAAAAATAATATTTTAAAATTAAATAGTGTCTAGGTAGGAAATATTTCTTTTGTACTGTCCAGTGTCCAGGTGTGAAGTAGCATTGTTGGAAGGAAAGCTAAAGAAAAGGAAGAAAATGTGCTTGTGGTGGAAGATATAGAGAGAGATGGATGTGGGAGCCAAGTCTCCAGTGATTTAAATATTCAAAAGTAAAAATTAACATTCAGAATAGGCTACATATAAATATTGAATATAAAGAGACATAAAGAAAGAAGATAATCACTATTCAACAAAAATTGGTAATATCAACTTCAATTAACACTTAAAAACTCATTATCAATTTCCAACCACCATCACACCATTGTGAATTGAATTTAGTCTTTCAAGTGACTTTCAAATTAAGAACTTATAGCCTAAATTTTTTTGACTCTCATTATTAGCCTATTTCATATTATTTAGCCTACTTTAGTACTGTATAAATTAAGTTAATTAGCCTATCAGAATTTCATACCCGGCACGAACCAACCCCTAGATTAAGATCGTTACTCTCCAAATTGTTATCTAGCCTAGCCCATTAAAAAACCTAGACCAAAATATAATTTCACTGTCATAGCCCAATGAGATTGTTGTAATAGCTATAGAACATAAATACATTTTATTGTAACTTTATTGTAATTTTATTATCTATTTTAAGTAAATTCATATTTTGAAATCCATTAATAAAGAGGAGTAGGTTGCAAAATGGCGTCCCAACGAGTGGGCTATTGAAAATTCTGATCTAGGCTTAACCTACGATTAACCTACACAATTTAAGATAGGCCCTAGTAACCAAATTAACACACAACTAACAAACCTTCAAATACACAAATAAAAAATATATACAACAACACAGGGAATAATCATTTATTTAATCAATATGAGTGACGATGACAAAAGGTACAATTTACGACCAAAGCCGAAGTTATCATGGAAGGCAGCCGAAAATAATTTGCGTTACAATACCGACAGTGAATCAGACCCAGACGATAATTGTGGCGAATTAGCAAATGCTAATAAGCAAGATAATTTTGTGAACACCGTAAACAACATACAATCAAACGACATGAATACACAGCACAACGAAGGACACAATCTACAAGAAAACATTCATACACAAAGCATCGCTAGAACAGCAACAGACAACACAGCAGCAGACGCACAAGACAACGCCGCCATGACATCCGCATCGAATTCACACCAGCCAATGGGAACACAGGGAATGGTGGAACGAGAACTGGACACAGCAGAAGGACTTGACATAGAGGAGAAGAAGAACGGCGGAGATGAATCGTTACAACAACAGACAGACAAATCAGCTGATGTGAGTGACGTCACTATGAAAGCCACCACACTGACATCGAATGAACATACGACTGGAGTCACAGACATCGCATCACTGCCTCTAACAGCTGCGAGTGAAATAAATATGAATGATTCTATTCTTCAATTAATGCGAATGGTTCAACAGAATAATGCATTAATAATTTCACAACACGACACATTAAAATTAGAAATACAATCTGAAATGTCAGAAATAAAATTACAAAATGATAATTTAAAATCAGAAATTCAGCGTGAAATTAAACAGTGCCAGATTTCCCTTGAAGAAAAAATCACCTCTGTTAAAACTAACCAAGAAAACATGCGTAAGGAAATGGATCAGATACAAATAACTCAGATTCAACATTCCAAAGAGATCCTTACAATGAAAGAAACGTTTAAAGCAGAAATATATGAATGTGATACCAAAATACGTGAAAATTTAATCCAAGACTCAGAAGAACAAAAATCCGAAATGAAGTCCATGATAATCCAAAATAATTCTCAAACTCTTCAAAAAGTGAATTTGGAAATACAAAAACAAAAATATGATATTCATTCACAGATAAACCAATTCAGGTTGGAACATGAACAACTTATAACAGCAAAATCAAAACAAAATGACCATGAAATACAAAATTCACTGATCGTTATTAAAAATCAAGGTCAAGAAATTTCCGCTATCCAACAGAATCTACAAAAACAAAGTGAGGAGATTATTAACATAAAACAAAATATCACTAAACATGGACAAGTAACATCGTCCCCTCAACATATCTATGTTACATGTAACGGAAACTCCGGAATCGTGTCAGATATGACATTACCAAAATTCAATGGTAGAGGACATAATCCGAAAGAATTCATTGCTAAGCTGCAAAAATACTATAAAAAGAGTATACTAAGGAAAGATCCAAATATTGACAACATAGAGTTTCTCATCGACCTGATTGAAACCAGCCTTGAAAATCACGCTGCACGTTGGTTCAACCTCGTAAAAGGCGACATTAGAAATTGGGAACAATTCCAACACCTGTTTGAGAACAAATACTGGAGTCGAGACACACAGCGAGGGATAAAACAACGTTTAGAAACTGAAAAATACCGAAACAATGGAAATTTGTCTCGATCAGAGTACTTCGTAGAACGTGTCCTCACACTACAATCATTGACACCACCTCTTGATGAAGAAGTAATAGTGGATTGCTTGTGCGAACATTTTGAAGAACTCATCCAAAATGCACGACGCGTCAAAAATGTAAAGACCATACAAGAATTTGAAGCTCTATTACTAAGAGAAGACACCAAAGAACAACAGAACCGAAACCAACCAAAACCGACAATTCAAAATAACAATCCACAAAATAGGACCAATGACCATCCGAGGAGAAACAAAAACCACCGAGATTCATACCAAAAGGATTGGAGGGGATCATACCCAAATAGAAATAATTATGACAACAGAGCATATACTCCAAACAACCATTATCCACGTCAAATACCTCAATCCAACGATCGATCCTACGAAAGACATCAAGATCGCAGAGTTAATTATCCACCACCACCAGAAAACCAACACAGATGTAATCCACGTCAACAACAAAGTAATCAAAACGATGGAAAACGATACCCTACACGGGAACAAAATCAAGTTTACCATATGATAGTTGAACAAAACCCGAGTCGACCAAATAATACTGTCACACAACCCAACGATCCTAAAGAACCTTTAAACTGTTAGGCACTGTCGATAATAGTTGCCTACACTCAACATCAGAATCTAAATTAAATGAACAAAGATCTTCAGTGCCAAATATTAACAAAATCGGATTAAGTAGGCAAATTAATAATTATAAACCAAATGACCAAGACGCTCAAACTATATGTAATATCTACTGTGACCGAAAATTCCTACTTACAGAAGAACCAAGTCCTAATGAACAATGCTTATTAAAACAAATACCAATTCATTATCCAGAAATCAAAATTAAAATTAATAATATTTATGTAAATGCTCTTATTGATACAGGTTCAAACGTAACGTGTATGTCTGAAAATTGGTACTCTGAGAACCAAATAAACATTGGCCGTCATGAACAACTACCAGTTGTCGGTACAAGTATAAAACCGCTGTAAATGATAAATCCAAGAAAATATCAAAAATAATAATGTTGCCAATCACCATAGATGATCAAATCACGAACATTCAAATGTTGATTGTACCCAATTTAGTAAGACCTATTATATTCGGAATGGACGTGTTAAGCTCATGGAAAACTGTTATGGATTTCAATCAAGAACAAATAATAATAAATATAAATGATTCACAGAAAATATTAAAGTTTGACAAAGTTAGTACCCAAGGAGTATTATGTCATATAATCAATGAAAACATCAATCAAATTAATAACCATAAAATGAGTGATAATACATTTGAATACGAAAATATAAATAGAAGCAACATAAACAGTGATCTTACACCGCAAATGATTAGCAAAGCTATATATGACAACAACTTAATCAACAATGAAGAGAAACAACTATTAGCTGATTTATTACTTAACTACAAAAGTACCTTTTCTGACATTCCTGGTATATGTAACAAATATGAACATGTTTTAAAGGTTGATAATCCCAAAAATTTCAAACATCATTATTATCCAGTCCCAACCATACACCAAAATGCTGTTATGAAAAAAATAAAACGCATGGAAACTCTTGGAATCATTGAAAGAAGCAATAGTACATTCATAAACCCAATAATACCTGTAATAAAGAAGAGTGGAGAAATACGCTTATGCCTTGACGCTAGAAAAGCGAATGAAATTATCACACCGGATTACGAATGTAATCGAAGTATCAATGAAATTTTAGCAAAATGTCGCAACACTAAATTTATAAGCAGTATTGATCTAACGGCATCTTACTGGCAAGTCCCGCTATCTTTTGAATCATGACAATTTACCGCCTTTCAATTCAGAGGTAAAACATATCAATATAGGGTCACACCTTTTGGGATATCCACGTCGCAAGCCGCCCTAGTTCGAGCACTCGACCAAGTATTTGATGACAGCGTTGAAGACTTCACAATGATCTATGTAGATGACATTTGTATAATATCTCCTGATTTCAAAACTCACTTAAAACATTTAGAGTACATTTTCAAGAAACTACATGAAGCAAATATGACGATAAACTTTGGAAAATCACAATTCTGTTTGAATTCAGTACCATTTTTGGGCTATACTCTGACAGAAAACGGGTTGGAAATGGATCAAACTAAGATAAAACCAATATTAGATTTCCCCAGCCCCAAAAACCGAACACAACTAAAATCTTTCTTAGGATGTATTAATTACTACAACAAATTCTTGGATAAATTTGCAGCCAAGGTACAGCCACTTTTACGTTTAACATCAAAAAAGAATAAATTCATTTGGACACCCGAAGACGAACAAACTTTTACTAAGATCAAACAACTGTTCTTAAGTGCGAATGTTTTACATCACCCAGACATTTCAAAAACGTTATATTTACAAACAGACGCATCTGATTTATCCATAGGTGGACACTTATTTCAGTAATGGAAAATGGAGACAAAGCAGCGATAGTATTTATGTCCAGGGCCTTGCAGCCAGCCGAGCAGAGATATACTACTACGGAAAAAGAACTACTAGCAATAGTATATTGTTTACAGAAAACCCGATACATCATCTTGGAAGCAAAACTTAAAATTTTGACTGATAACCATGCCATTACTTTCTTGCAAACCTGTAAATTGTTGAACAATCAGTTAACTCGCTGGACTCTAGCCATACAAGAATACAACTTTGAAATTGAACATTGTAAAGGATCAGATAATCTGACAGCAGATGCTCTAAGCCGCATCACCCATTCAGAACAACCAGAGTCAACAACTCCGGAGTTAACCATTAATTACATTCGTCGTGTTCCTGATCCTCAACTGAGAGACGCTCTTCAGAATTTACCCAAATTACAATCAGAAGATTGTCGACTCCAAACCATATATCAAATACTCTCTAATCCAGAAGATACACCTGAATTTCATCGAATCTCAACGAAATACAAACTTCATAAAGGGATTCTATATCAGAAATACAAAGATAATTGGTTAATTAGTGTTCCAAATTGTGTCATTGACAGATTAATATGGGAATGTCATTATTATTATCTGCATTGCAGACCAAAGAAATGTTTTCTCCTACTGCAAGAATATTTCATTTTCAAAAATATGCATCGACGTATTAGAGTTAACCTAGCCACCTGTGACTCATGTCAGAGATGTAAAGTTTCTCCTCATACTCTGTATGGTTCTGCTCAAGGGATTAGTTGCACTGGCAAAAATGAACAAGTGGCAATCGACATAATCGGACCACTACCGACTAGTATTAGTAAAGTAAAATACATATTGATCGTTCTAGATATTTATACTAAGTTTGTCAAGTTATATAATATGAGACGTGCTACTACTCAGACTATTTTGAATAAATTGTTTAACATTCATTTCCCCACATATGGCATACCAAAGCGATTACAATCTGACAACGGTACTCAATTTAAGAGCAAGGCATATATTAAGAAACTAGAAGAAAATGACATTACTCCAATCTTCAGTCCAGTATATTATCCCCGATACAATATGGCAGAACGACCCATTAAAGAAGTCAAGAGGTGTTTACGCACATATTGTGCTCATCAACAACGAAGGTGGGCTACTTATATTCCAGACATTAATGAGTGCCTTAATGAAATATATCATGAGACAACTGGTTTCTCCCCAAATGAATTACAATTTGGGCAAAGAAACATCCGCTTTTGGGAAAAATATATTAAGAATCCTTTCATCAATGAAGTACCACTCCCACACAAACTATATTTAACTTCGAAGAGAATCATAGAAAAGCGTCATATAAGAGCCAGAAGAAACCATAACAAATCACATCCAACTTATTTTCATCCAGGCGATTTAGTACTCATAAGAAATCATCCTCTTTCAAATTTAGCGCAAGGCGAGACTGCCAAACTATTTGAAGTCTATGAAGGACTATTCAAGATTAGCAGAGTGTTAGGATCATCGACATACTTCATTAGTAGTTTAGAAAACCCAGAAGAATTCGGTCCATACCACATTTCTTCAATCAAGAAGTATTTTCCCCTCATGAACAACGAAAATGTTTAATTCCCTTTCCTGTTCTCTGAAAATCAAGTGCATAAACAATCTTTTAGTGAAAATGACCGTATTGTTTAAAAGACAATTATAGTGCTCAAGATAAACTTTTATAAAAGATGAGAGGACTGTGTGTTCAGTGGTGATAGACTGATAGACAATAGGAAATGGTTAATTCCCACACACTCACACATCACAAATATATAGACACAAAACCACTTTATGTTTTCCACTGTTTCTGTTCTTTACCACTGTTTGTTTGTAATAATAATATTATTAATCATGTTTTGTTGTGTAAACGTCCCATGTTATGTTTTATCAGGTTATATTTATGTTTTCAATGTTTGTGTTTATTCTAGATAAAAAAAAGGTTCTGTTTATGTAAATTAATTAAGTTGTCATACATTCATGCATCATCACCATACCATCATTTCTGGGGGGATATTGAGATAAAACATGAATGTACTCATATGTGAATTGTAGCTAAATTACTTTCAATATTTATTAATTACTGTATTTTCAAAAAGAATATTTAAATTTAATGAAATATAAATTAGTGAAGAAGAAAAACTATATTCAAAAATAATATTTTAAAATTAAATAGTGTCTAGGTAGAAAATATTTCTTTTGTACTGTCCAGTGTCCAGGTGTGAAGTAGCATTGTTGGAAGGAAAGCTAAAGAAAAGGAAGAAAATGTGCTTGTGGTGGAAGATATAGAGATAGATGGATGTGGGAGCCAAGTCTCCAGTGATTTAAATATTCAAAAGTAAAAATTAACATTCAGAATACATATAAATATTGAATATAAAGAGACATAAAGAAAGAAGATAATCACTATTCAACAAAAATTGGTAATATCAACTTCAATTAACACTTAAAAACTCATCATCAATTTCCAACCACCATCACACCATTGTGAATTGAATTTAGTCTTTCAAGTGACTTTCAAATTAAGAACTTATGGCCTAAATTTTTTTGACTCTCATTATTAGCCTATTTCATATTATTTAGCCTACTTTAGTACTGTATAAATTAAGTTAATTAGCCTATCAGAATTTCATACCCGGCACGAACCAACCCCTAGATTAAGATCGTTACTCTCCAAATTGTTATCTAGCCTAGCCCATTAAAAAACCTAGACCAAAATATAATTTCACTGTCATAGCCCAATGAGATTGTTGTAATAGCTATAGAACATAAATACATTTTATTGTAATTTTATTATCTAATTTAAGTAAATTCATATTTTGAAATCCATTAATAAAGAGGAGTAGGTTGCAGACGTCAATAAATTCTATGGTTGGGCAATGTCCACAGTACTGTATATTACAATGCCGGATTCGGTGGATTCGAGATCCGGATTCGACACATCCCTAGTCGTAATATACAGTGCTGTAACATTGACTAACCATACAGGTTATTGATGTCGTAATATACAGTACTGTGACATTGCCCAACCATAGAAGTTATTAACGTCGTAATATACAGTACTGTGACATTGCCCAACCATAGAAGTTATTAACGTCGTAATATACAGTACTAATGTGACATTGCCTAACCATACAGGTTATTGACATCGTAATATACAGTACTGTGACATTGCCCAACTAATATCATCAACATTAACTAATAGTTTCATTTTAAGATTTGGAAAAGTTGTAATGTCCCCAAAAAATGAGGGATTATGGGCTCAACTGGAGATTACTCTATATATAAGATATATTAACCTTTAAAAATTACCAATTTAATTTTAAACGGTATGATTTAAATTGGCATTCTGTTAATTACGTTCTTTTAACAAGCTCTTATGACAGTGTGTAAACATACAGGTTATTGTTATTTTATGTATTATATTATTTTTATGTTGGTATTCTTAATAGTTGACACTATTCATGTATATATTGTAGATTATGAATAAAGGATTATTTTATTTGATTTGATTGACGTCGTAATATACAGTACTGTGACATTGCACAACCATAGAGGTTATTGGCGTCGTAATATACAGTACTGTGACATTGCACAACCATAGAGGTTATTGGCGTCGTAATATACAGTACTGTGACATTGCCAAGCCATACAGGTTATTGACGTCGTAATATACAGTACTGTGACATTGCCCAGCCATACAGGTTATTGACGTCGTAATATACAGTACTGTGACATTGCCCAACCATACAGGTTATTGACGTCATAATATACAGTACTGTGACATTGCCCAGCCATACAGGTTATTGACGTCGTAATATACAGTACTGTGACATTGACCAACCATAGAGGTTATTGACGTCGTAATATACAGTACTGTGAAATTGCCTAACCATAGAAGTTATTGACGTCGTAATATACAGTACTGTGACAATGCACAACCATAGAGGTTATTGACGTCGTAATATACAGTACTGTGACATTGCCCAACCATAGAGGTTATTGACGTCGTAATATACAATACTGTGACATTGCCCAGCCATACAGGTTATTGATGTCGTAATATACAGTACTGTGACATTGCCTTACTATAGAGGTTATTGAATCAAATCAAATCAAATCAAAATATCTTTATTCGTCATCTGTACATGCTTGGTACATTGAATAGTGTCAATGAATAGCCTATATTACATTTAAAATATTTGTAACATAGGCCCTAAAATTAAAAATGTAATAAAATAAAATTAATAGTACAAATTCTTAAAATATCGAACAGAACTTAAGTTACAGACAATGGTTTTAAACATCAGCACTAAATGGACTAAATTAAATTAAACTAACTAACCAGCACCTCTATAAAAATTATCTAGTGAGTAAATAGCCCTTTCAGTCAAGAAACTTTTTAATGCACGTTTGAATGAATTTAAATTATCGTTATTTTTAATATAACTTTGGTATGTATTTCAAAAATGTTGATCCATTATAGGTTGTTTTCTTTTCAAAAAATTTTAATCGATGTTGATCAGTCTGGATTTCATTCCCACTTCTTGTATTTTAAGAGTGTGTTTGATTGTTTAAAGTAGCTTTTTCAGGATTGGATTTTACATAGATGATTGAATCATAAATGTACTGTCCATAAACAGTTAAAATGTTTAGGCCTTTAAAGTGTTCTACAACAGATTCATCTTTTTGCAATTTCAACATCTTTCTGATAGCTTTTTAAACGTCGTTTTTGACGTCGTAATATACAGCACTGTGACATTGAGCAAAAAATCGGTCTTTTACTTGGATACAGACAGCTTTGTGTTGGTAAAAAAAATCGGGGAAAATCGGAAAAAATCGGATCCAGCCCAAGATCCGGAATTTTTTTTAACCGATCCGGTGCCGGTTCTAGCTCGGATCCGGTAGTCCGATATCCGGGTCCGACCATCACTATTTTATACACTTGGCTATAGTATTAAAACGTTCGCTAAGGCACCATCAATGGCAGGAGTAGCCCCGGTGCGGCGCAGCGTCGAGCGACCCCGTTTGGCTTTTGAATATTTCGGTCTGACGAATAGCAAATGATGTGCAGTGATGTTCTGCGTTACCACAAGAGTCAACATAGTTTGCTGAAACACTCACAGATAGCATCACCGTCTGGAACCAGCTCGTCCCATTGTAATGCCAATAGGAGGGAAAAAGATGGGACAACAAGTTGATTTCTAAGCTTGCCAGAAACAGATTTTATGGGGAAATTTACTACCAACCTAAATCACAATAAAGCACCGATTCCAACATAAACGCAGACATAAGAATACCCATTCTTCCCGGTGTGCTGCTTCACAGAAATTGAATGGAATGTAGGCAATGTCGCCACTCACGGGTGAGCGTTCAGAGTGGCAGAAAGGAACTAGAGCACTCACCTGGGAGTGGCCCGCAGTGAACGTGTAGCAGTAACTTCTGTAGCAGCAAACATGAATAAATAAACCTCAACTATTCTTCCCTGGCGCTTTGGTTAGCTACTTCTTCCCTCAAATTTTAATTTTTATAGACTAACTAGATGGCCCGACAGATGTCGTCCTGTCCTAATGTGGTTTTATGTCAAATGCTCGTTCATTTTCAAGATGAGCTCGTTCGCATGGCTCAATCACGTCCTGGTTGAAGTTCGTTCGCTACGCTCACTCACCTTTAGGTTGGAGCTCGTTCGCTGCGCTCACTTGCCTTCAGTTACATTTGACAACAAATATTCGTAAAAAACAAATGGAATAGAAACCTATTTGATAGCTCTCATTTGTTATGCATAGATTTGTTTTAGCGAATTTCCCTATAGGGAAGTAGCTATTACCGTAGGTCTCATGGTAAGACCTAAGCCCGGGACCGATTTACTTTTTCATTTTTATGTCCCCAGAGGCCAAAAACACCATTCGTTCAAATTTTTATATATCTATATATAGATATATACAGGGTGGTAAAAAAGTCCCTGGACAGTTAAATATTTTAAAAAATAATGCAGATAGAGCTACAATACTTGGTACAAAGTTACAGGGCATAAAACTCTATTTTAACACATATTCAGTGATCCAATAACTCTTCAGGGGGACGGCCCACAAGGAGTCGGAAGAAAATCTTAAATAGAAGCATAGGTCAATATGTACATCAAATTAAAGGTCTTTTTTAGTAGAATACAATGCCGCAAACCGCACTTCAAAAAGTTGATCCTGCGCAAAATGGCAGATGTTCAAAGATTTCTTGAATCCGCCATTTTGAATCTTTGAACGACTGTCATTTTTTACTCAGGCATTCTTTTGAGCTTTAATTTACGGCATCGTAATCTACTAGTGAAGACCTTTAATTTGATGTGCATATCGACCTATGCTTACGTTAAAAATTTTCTTCCGATTCCTAAGGCTGTGCCCCCTGAGGAGTAAGCGTAATAATAGCAATGTAAATTAAATGAATATTTGAACAACTGTCATTTTGCGCAGGATCAACCTTTTGAAGTGCGGTTTGCGGCAACTAAAAAAGACCTTTAATTTGATGTGCATATTGACCTATGCTACTATTTAAGATTTTCTTCCGACTCCTTGTGGGCCGTCCCCCTGAAGAGTTATTATTGGATCACTGAATATGTGTTAAAATAGAGTTTTATGCCCTGTAACTTTGTACCAAGTATTGTAGCTCTATCTGCATTATTTTTTAAAATATTTAACTGTCCAGGGACTTTTTTACCACCCTGTATATATATGTCCATCCGCACGATAACTTGAGTAATTTTTGTCCGATTTTGATGAAATTTGGTTTGAAGGTGTAAGGCGGGATAAACTTGAATGAGTTCGCGAACCAGCATGATCGGACCATGGGAACGGGGGTTTATGGGGGGTTTTATGGGGTAAAAATAGGTTTTTCCCATTTTTGACCCTAAAAACACAAAATTTCACAATTTCTTTTTAAACCATTTTGTATAGCTTAAAAAAACAAATAATTTAGTATATTGAAGCGTAATTATGCGCCTAATTGTTACGGAGAAAATTCAAAAAAATTGTAATTTTAAAATTCCCATGTTATTCTTATGGAGAATAAGTCAACTGTTGTAGTTGACCATATTATGAACATATTTATGAACATAAGCATTTATGAACATAATGTTTGTTTATGAACATATTTTGATTGATTTTGGAAAATACTTTTATTCCTTACTAAACTATTGTCATTTTATAAAAAAATCTTTTTTACCCTCCCTGTTGCAGCAAACCTAAGTACTCGTTAAACTAATTCTATTTAAATAGGAAATAAATGTGCTGTTTTTATGAAGGCATTTTAGTGTAAATCCAATCAGGTTAATGGAAATTCGCTTAGTCTGCAGGTTTGCTGCGGCGGGGGTATTTAAAAATTAGGTTATCATTACAACAGCTGTTTCCTCAATTTAATTTAATCAAGAAATGACAAACATGGCATGGTAAACAAAATAAAACATTCTTCTATAAGATTAACATGTAAACTGCAAAGGGCCATAGGACGCTTCCCTTAAGGGTTTTTGAAACGGAAACAGGCTATTATGTTATTCTAGTACCTAAGGAATATCCCTGTAAATTTTCATGCCAATTGGTTCAGTAGTTTTCTAGTTATAAACGCTGTAACTAACACAACTTTCTTTTATATATTAAGATTCCTAAACTTTATCGTTAATACTTACAATGTCCTCTTTTGTAGCTAATCTTTTAAGCTTCTCGTCCAACTTACATATTCTAGTAGATTACTCATACCTGCCATATGTTGTGTAAGGCTCATATTTCCTCACCCATGACTTTGTTTCCTGGGCTGTCTGGAGAGAAGTGTTTACAATTCCGTTTATTATCTCTTGACCCTTGACTGACTCCCCGGGATATCTGACCTTGTGTGACCGATCCTGGGTGATACCATAGTCACGGCAGATGACCACCGGTGTCGCTGAGACAGCAAGATATCCTCACGGGTGTTGCCGTGATTGCGGAAGACGATTACCATTGTTGCCGTGATAGCGGGAGATGATTACCGATGTAGCTGTGATCGCAGGTATGCTCACGGGTATTGCTGCGATCACAGAAGACGATTACCGGTGTCACCGATACCACAAGATATGCTATTCCCGATATCCAACATTTTGGCTGTTCCAACTATGGCCCGGAGGGGTTCTACTGTATACATTTAAATGTGTATAGTTTAAATTGGTACTTATGTTACATTTTTCAAATATGTAATTTCACAGCAGGGTGCCAACCAAACATACAGTTTAAATAAACCATTGTTTTGTGTGTTTCTGTTATTGTTTACATGTCAGCTATAAAAATAAATTGTGAAAAATAAAGCACTTTTTTCATTCTTAATAACCTAATGTCATTTATTTAGGGAATAAATAAAAAAAACTAACCCTCAAGCGGGTGCTTGTGCAGTTTTCCTCCGCACTTTTAGTTTTTGTTAAAATAATTATGCATAATGGGTGTCAGCAGTCGTGTCCGGCTCTATACTTCACGCACCTCATCCCGGGAATGCTCCTAAGCTATTTTTACCCCCAAATTCCTCTTTATTTTGTTGTCAGTTGCATTTCAGTGATGCAGTGTCAGTTTGCAGAGGTTTTCTCTGAGTGCACCCTGTTGTGTAAGTCCTTAGCTATGCGCTCTTCTGTGTTAGAGGTGACTGTTTTACTTGTGTCTATTAGTGAAGTAGGCTATATAACTATTTGGTGTTCCCGTTTTATATTAGACTGATGCCACTATAGATTTTTAGAAAAGGAGAAATTACGAGGATTGCTTGATAGTGTCAAAAGGGAAGAAAGAATAGGAGAAATTACGAGGATTGCTTGATAGTGTCGAAAGGGAAGAAAGAATAGAAGAAATACAACCAATACAAGATTTTGATTAGAGTATTACTCATTTAGTTAAGCCTTCATTTATGCACTTTAATTTATAATACGTATCTTTTTTTTATGTATAGTATTAATTGTTTAGTACACATAACTAAACTTCACGATTGATATTTTATTATTTATTTGTTTATATATTGAAATGAAATGAAAAATGAAATGAAATGTTTATTTGTCACATAGAATTTACATAATTGTGATACATCACCAGTAAACATATGACACGTCAGTTTTTCACAACAAAATACATGATATTATGTATTTTATTTCATTGTAGTTAGTAATATATTAAAAAATAAGGTCAGAATATTAAAATATAACAAAAAGAGTGACGTTAGTTACAAAAAAAATTCATCAACTGAACAAGGACAAAGTAGGTCCAAATGTTCCCTAAGTAGTTTTTTTTTAAATATCCTTTTTTTCTGTCGATTTGATTTGGTTAGGGAGGTGGTTGAATAGCTTCCTACCCATATGCAAAGGAGCTTTCTCATAAATAACTGTTCTATGGATAGGGAACTGAAGAGTGTTTCTATGTCGAGTGTTATATGGATGTTGGTGATTTTTTGATGAGAATGAGATCAAGTATTTTTTAACAAATATACATAGTTGATATATATACACAGCATGAATTGTTAATAGTTTCAAATGTACAAACAGAGGACGACAAGAAGTATGAGGTGCAGTGTCAGTTAAAACTCTTATGGCCTTATTTTGAAGAATAAAAAACCCATCTATGATCGGAATGCTGCCCCAAGAAATAATGCCATAGCAAGCCCTGGACATAAAATAGGAATGGTAAACAGTCAAAGCAGCATTTAGTCCCGTTGTTTTGAAGATGACCCTTAATCCAAACAAAGCTTTGGCTAACGATTTAGTCACCTGAAATTGATGTTCTGTCCATTTTAAATGTTCATTCATATACAAACCCAGAAATTTTATGTTTTCTGAAGCCTTGATTTGTTCCCCAGAATCCAAGCTGATGGTTACCTCTTCTGTATTTAACTGTATTATTATATTGTTTATATTATACACGTAAAATATGTCAAACTGTGTGTATAAATATTTGAGTTCAATTCCAATTAGACAAATTTAAATTTGCTTAATCTGCAGGTCTGCTGTGGCAGGGGTATTAAAAATTATTCTTTAAAGTTTCTTTACGTTTGAGTTAATTTTGCTGTCATAAATACTTTGCATTCAATTATTGAATTCCCATCCAATATACAGAATTCAGACACAACTTTTATCTCATCTCCCTGTTTCAGTAACCCCGTAGCATTAAAAAACATGTAAATAAACCTTATTCAATCATAACTGATAACTATGATAACTTGGCCTATAAGTTATGGCTCAAAGGATCATTTGTTTCCTAGTGGGACAGTGAATTTTCTTGTAAGATTTTAATGTTGGTTGTAGAATCAAGAGAAGGAGGGCAGGAGATAGTACTGAAACTGCGACTTTCTTCAAACTGCCAAGATGTCAAACTACCTCTTTACACGAGTGACTCTATTGGGATGGCAAAAAAGAAACTTGAGGTATGTAACTTATATATTCTTTTCAAATTAGGCAATGCTATTCAATGTTATGATGCAGGGGTGAATTTATTTTCAGTAGACTCTCGCTCATCCGGATCGACAATTGTGATTTTTTCTAGCGGCACAGTACTGTAGAAGTCCAATTATCCGAGCTAAACGGGACCGAGACCACCTCGAATGATAAAAAAAATCGTATAACACTGCGGTAAAAATTATTACCGGTGGAAGTGTATATCGGCTATCTAACTAAGAAAACTAGTTATAATTTTACCATAGAATATTCTGTTTTTCTACTGCAATTTTTAAATGGTAAGAGATAGAAAGAAAACTTAAATACGATAATAACCTTTCACATGATATGAAATTTGTTATACCTTGCTATTTAAGAATTTTGAGTTTTCAGCTTTCTTTTATTCTCCAAATTTGAGATTTTTTTAAAATTAGAAAATAACATGGAAAATGCCCTTACTACAAGTTATCTTAAAGAGTAGCTCAAGAATGAGCTTGTAAAAAAATTTGGTGCTGTTCCGTTCAGTAGTTAGGGAAATGAGAACAAACAAGTGTTAAAAGCCTTACCTTTGCACACAACAGATATGTAAATTTTGAAATGAACACCCTGTATAATATGAATAAAGTTTGAATACTTGTTACTTTGATCTCGGAATCGACACCAAGAAACACCTTTATATTCACGGTGTAACTAAGTTTTGATTCAAAAATAAGTTCTAGACCAGTGTTATATCCAGGTAAGATCTATTATCACAATAATATATGTATACAAACTTTGGAAAATTTAATACGAGCCTTATAAAATGCTATTCCGCCATTACGGTTATATTATAATCGTAAATAAAAGATTTGTAACTTATGTTTACACAGAGCAAAATAAAACAACATCGTTTATACAGAGCAAAACAAAAGAATTAGATTAATAGGGGAAGCATATTATAACCTACTACAAAATGAGTTAAATATCAGATCAATTTTGGGTAGTGGGCAAGAAACGGAATACTTTAACTCTAACCTAACTCAAACCTGTTAGATTTATCAGCCAGCAGATTTGAGGTAATTTATTTTGAATGAACTACTATTTTATATTTCATCTGAATTTCGCAACATTCCCCTATTGCAGTAATGCATTTTCTAATATAGTAAATTATCACAACACTCTTCATGCTGGCGCTCCTCAATCCAAGTGAACGCAAAATTTTAATTGTTGAGGTGAACATGTCTAAAAGGGCAGAGGAGGGGAAAGGTATCTTTGTCGACAGCTTAGCATTGTTGTAGATTGGGGCTGACCTGTTCACACAAACATTGTTAGGGCCTACAGTTGCACTTGGCGACAACATGCCTCATGCTATCAACACAATATTTGGTTATGTAATTCTAGGAAACGTTCCTATCATGCAAAGCCCTTCTAACTACAGTGGGTTATCTACTCTACTTTCTACTAATGATGTTGATCTACACTCAACGCTCCAACGTTTTTGGTCCATTGAAGAACCTCCATCAATTTTTAAATTGTCACCAGAAGAGGAAAAATGTGAACACCATTTTTTGGATAATCATTCTAGAGACAGCTCAGGTAGATTTGTGTGTAAACTACCATTCAAAGATGAACCTTCAAAATTAGGAGAATCTTCTACAACGGCAAAACGCACTTTCCTATCTATGGAACGTAAATTTCAGTCTAATCCTGAACTTAGGGGCAACTATATAAATTTCATGGAAGATTATAGGCTATCCGGTCATATGAAAGTTTGTGACAAAAATCTAGACCTTTCTAGGCCGTTTTTTGCCTCACCATGGTGTGTACATATACGAGTAGTCTGCGGTGCACCGAAATAGTCGGTACGGTACAAGCTTAATTACCGTCATCGGTTCGGTACAGCATTTTACACGGTACAAATTCGGTTCAGTACAGCCTATTATAATAATAAATTGCTTTTAGTTTACTATCATAGTCAAAAACAGTTGGTTCCGAGCACATAAAAGTCTTATCAGATGTTAGTTTACGATCTTCATAATTTATTACTAGGGTGATGATGCTATAAAAAACCCATTAGCAGTCCCAAATCCATTAACATTGTATCACGACAATAATTATTGTATTCAAGTACTTCCAAGAAATGTTGAGTATTATAACTTTCCCCAATTCTATTTTATCATAAAAATAATAGTTTTATGATGACTGTTAAATGTTATCTCTAACTCAGTCAGTATTTTCGTGAATATTCAATTTGCCTAAACTGCCATAAAACTGTTTATGGCTACATATTAGCTTGTAACTAATCTACAATCTTATGTTATAAGTTAAAATATTTGTTATAGATATTTTATCTTTCTATTGACGAAACCACAAGCATAGTTGTTGTTGTTTGCATATTTTTTTCGTTATGCAAGCCTACTCGGTCTCAAATTATGTCATTGCATGTTCTGTATCTTGTCTTATATTGTTAGATGTGGCTGTTTAAGGCTTAAATGTTTTTTAGTTTCCTGTATTTTTTATTGTGTTGAAGGTACTTTATGCAATCTAAATCTTATGAACTAGATAGTGATTTTGCTACCCTCATTGTAACCTAATCAATTTATATATAGGTCCTCCTAAATAATTAGGTCTAGGCCTGGGTCTTTTGATTCTTTGGAAGAGCTTTAAAATATACTAAGAAAATTGGATTGAGCCTGAGATAAACTAATGATTGATATGTGTGGATGTTAACTTTATAAATGAAAAGACAATAATCTTACTCTGTGATAATCCAAATTTTAGTTTCAGAAAAAACTTTGCAAGAGTTGTATCAATCTTATAATTAGTTTTGAAGCTGATAAAAAAAAGATTCTCTTTGCCATTACTTCATCATAACCTCCAGTTTTTCATTGTCATCTGCTGTGAACAGCTGGCAACTACACTGTCTTCGTACTGAATGCTTTTATATGTTTTTAAAAATTTAATAAACAACTAGACATTGTGTGTTGGTTAGAAATAATTTACCAGTTGTGTGAAATTATCTTGTCAATAAATGTTTCAAACATGTTTATTTTCCTAAAAACTCTTATCCTAATTTAAAACCACTTTATCATGGCTATTCAAAGTATCTCAGAGTAAAATAGATAAAGCATTTATCTTAACTGTGATTTTTCTTGACAAAATCGTCGTAGTAGTAAAAGATTTTGTTTTAATAATGTGTGGTGCAGTAATTGTTGTTAGAAAACCATGAATGTAGGATACTATCCATTTTCATAGTTATGTCAATGTATTAAAGTTAAAAATAATGGTTTGAATACAGTTCTGAGAAGAAAACCGCAAAAATACGGGTAGCCGCGTACCGTACCAATTTTGTACCGAGAACCGAGGTACAAAATATTGTACCGTACCGACCTTAAATTTTCTGTACCGCAGACCCCTAGTCTTTACCTACGTCTACAGGACTGACCCTCAACAATATTTTGCACCAAGGTCCAAAACTTCATAATGAGATTAAAGACATTATTCTTTGTTTCCGTCTTTTTAAGATAACCTTTACTTGTGACTTGTGACATAAAACAGTTGTTTAGAATGATAGCCATCCATGACGATGATGACCAACCTTTTCAGCTTATTTACTGGAGAGAAAACCCTTTAAGTCAACTTGATATTTATCAATTAACCCCAGTCACTTTTGGAATGTCATCATCACCATTTCTTGCAAACCGAGTTATTCAGGAGCTAATTAAGCAGGAGGGAGAAAACTATCCCATGACTTCAAAAATCCTTCGGTAACAAATTTATGTGGATGATGCCCTTTTAGGCGCAAATTCTATCCAAGAAGCATTGCAGTTGCGTGATGAAGTTATAGCTATCCTTAAAAAAGGTGATTTGAGCTGCGTAAATGGGCTTCGAATGATTCAGGAAACTTACATAAAGAACACTGTGTACCTCCTGTTGTATTGGATCAACATGCTGTTGGAATTTTAGGATTAAAATGGAATCCTGATTCAGATACATTTTCTTTAAAAAATAATGCAGATAGAGCTAAAATACTTGGTACAAAGTTACAGGGCATAAAACTCTTATTTTAACACATATTCAGTGATCCAATAATTCTTCAGGGGGACGGCCCACAAGGAGTCGGAAGAAAATCTTAAATGGAAGCATAGGTCAATATGCACATCAATTTAAAGGTCTTTTTTAGTAGAATACAATGCCGCAAACCGTACTTCAAAAGGTTGATCCTACGCAAAATGGCAGATGTTCAAAGATTTCTTGAATCCGCCATTTTGAATCTTTGAACGACTGCCATTTTTTACTCAGGCATTCTTTTGAGCTTGAATTTACAGCATTGTAATCTAAAAGTGAAGACCTTTAATTTGATTTGCATATCCACCTATTCTTACGTTAACAATTTTCTTCCGATTCCTAGGGCTGTGCCCCCTGAGGAGAAAGCGTATAATAGCAATGTAAATTAAATGAATCTTTGAACAACTGCCATTTTGTGCAAGATCAACCTTTTGAAGTGCGGTTTGCGGCATTGTATTCTACTAAAAAGACCTTTAATTTGATGTGCATATTGACCTATGCTTCCATTTAAGATTTTCTTCTGACTCCTTGTGGGACGTCCCCCTGAAGAGTTATTGAATCACTGAATATGTGTTAAAATAGAGTTTTATGCCCTGTAACTTTGTACCAAGTATTTTAGCTCTATCTGCATTATTTTTTAAAATATTTAACCGTTCCGGGACTTTTCTACCACACTGTATACAGGGCGACAATTAAGTCTTAGGACGACTTTATAACTTTAAAACAAAGAGAAATATCACAAGCAAATTTGCCATATCATTACTGCTTGTAAGCTACTTTTTTGTGTACATGGTAATCGGATGTCACCTGTGGGGCAGCCCATGAGGAGTAAGTTGAAAATCTTAAAGTTAAGCATAGGTTAATATGTATATCAAATTAAAGGTCTTATTAAACAAAACACAATGCCGCAAACCGGATCTCAATGGACAATCGAGTAAAAAATGACAGCTGTTCAAAGATTCATTGAATTTGCAATGCTATTATATGCTACCTCCTTAGACAACCTGCTACAAGACGGAAGAAAATAATAAATGTGAGCATAGGTCGATGCAGATCAAATTAAAGGTCTTTACTAGTTGAATACAATGCCGCAAATATGAGTTCAAAATAACAACTGAGTAAAAAATGTCAGCTGTTTAAAGATTTAATGTGGCAGAATCATGTTATCTTTGAATGGCTGCCATTTTTGACTCAGTTGTCCATTTAAAGCTCTCCGGTTTGCGGCATTGTGTTTAGTTTAATAGGACCTTTGATTTGATATACATATCAGCTTACCTTTTCAACTTACACAATTTTAAACGTACTCCCTATGGGCCATCCTCCATAGGTGACATCCAATCACCATGTACACAGAAAAGTAGCTTACCAGTAATGATATGCCAAACTTGGATGTGATGTCGCTTTTCGTTTTAAAGCTATAAGGTCGTCCTAAGACTTAATTGTCACCCTGTATATTAAATAATCGTACTCTTTTTTTTTAGCACCAAGCCTGGATCAGAACTATAAGGTGTTAATATTATAAACAAGTTGTGCTATTTAAACATATGTAGTATTGATCTTTTTCTTCTTTCAGAGCCAAGAAGGCCTAGAACCTTCCCGTCAACGTTGGTTTTTTGGTGGCAAGTTGTTAGGAGACAAACTGCGCATTGAAGAAGCCAAACTTTCTCCTGGTTTTGTTGTACAAGTTATTGTTAACCCAGAACCTATATCTCGTGTGGACAGTTGAGCAAATGGCACCATTGTATATCGATAACTTTGTATATTATTGAACAGACTCTGTGTTATAAATGGTCTCACAAATTGTGCATTTCTCTTTGTACATAATATAAGCAAATATTTGTTAGGGATTATTCTTTCACAAAAGTAATTTCTCTTTTTTATACCTGTTTCTGTCCAGCTTAAAATATGCTGTACAAAATGTTATTTTTTTTATTATTTTAATGTATTAACAGACTGATTTGTGTCATAATCCTTTTGTAAATGTTTATTTTAGATATTTTAGGGTTAATAATTTTTAATGGCTCAATGGTTTATGGAATATTATCTTAAAAGTTACTACGCACACATGAAAATAATTTTTATAGTTTTAAAACCAGATATTACAAAAATCTTTTATAACAGCCAATATTAAGTATACTACACTTTGTACATGTATATGTTAATTGTATATATTGAATCACTCCTACCTTATACTATCTTTTTGTATGATTATGTTTATCTTTAAATTATCCATGTAAATAGGTTATCAAAATAAATAATACACTGCTACTATAAGCAGCTGCAATTGGGATGATTTAATACCTGGGAATTATTTTAGAGCTTTATTTGGTTTGTAGATAGTGAGCCACTCTATGAGTGTTTAACAAAAAATATATGTTATATCTGGTGATGATTCCCCAAACTAAAAATAAATGTTAAAGAACATAAACTGATGCTGGGCTATTTTAATTTTATATAGAGAAAAATAGAAAATAAACTTATCATTATATTGCAAATGTTAACTAAAAATGCTGGTAATTTTGTCCAGCCTTTACAATCTAGGAAGGGCACTGGGCTCTAGCCCGGAACTGTAAGCTAGCCCTAGACAGAAGAGGCACTTGGCTATGACATAGACAAAACCTATTGGTGACTGGCAGGATTTGAATCTGGGAACTATTTATTGCTTTAATCAATCAATAAATGGTTTTTTGTACCAAACTCAGTCATATAATGTAAGGAATTCATGATAATTTTCTGAACAATCTAATGTCTTTTTAAATATTATAATTTAATTGAAGTTCAACAGGATTAACTAAGGGGAAAATGCCCCATTTCAATATTTTTCTACAACCTGTAAAAGTATACTCTAAAAGTTAGTAATTATTGTGCTATTAAGGATGGTGAAACAAATTTAAGATAGGGTAATACTAAGTGAATTTGAATCAGTAAAGGAGATAATAAAAAAATCAAATTACAGGTTCTCTATAAGTTATCCCAAATTCTTAAGATTAAAGCAAAAAGGGACTTGTTTTGTACAAAATATTCTATATGCTAATTATCTAACCATCCCATTCATTTCTGTAAATACAATTTTTTTCATACCTCTTGTTACCTTTAAGCCGGTAACACAGTACTCAAATGTAAATTTTTTTTAAATTTTTTTTTATTTTTTAGTTTTGTAGAACAGACTTTTCTGAACACGTAGATAATAAAAATTAAGGAAGAAAAAAAATAATTTTAAAATTTTCAGCTACTTTTATAAACTATTGCAGCCTAATTTAGCATGTCCAAGGTCCACTAATCAAGACGCAGAGGGTACGCCGTCAAATATTAAATTTTTTTTAACATTTTTTATTATTTAGTTTTGTAGAACACACTTTGCTGAACACGTACATACCAAATATTATGGAAGAAAAAATTATATTAAGCTATACAGCGACTTGTATACACTCTTACTTTAGCATGCCCAAGGGTCCTACTACTACCCGTGACAGGGAGTACTTTTGTCGTTTTCCGAAAGTCAAGTGGTTTTTAGTCAGGTACACTTTTCTTCCTCAATTATAATCCAATTTCAATAAAAATTGGTGTGTGTGTTCCTCATATGATAAGGAACAATAATACGAATCAGTTTCCATGACAACCAAAAACCTTTGAAAAAAAAATATATATTATGTTAAAAAATAACAAAATTTTTATACAATTTTTAAAATCATACTTATAATTTAATTTTGCTCAAAAACTTTTTTTGCTTCATACTATTGTTGGCAATAATGTGTTAAACTTAGTACAAAAATTTCAAGTTGATCGGTTAATATTTGTAAGTTATGTGTACCTAAAAACTGTCATTTTAACATGGGCGGGTTAGGGATTACTGTTTCACCTTAATCATATTATATTCATTCTGCATTAAAATCTATAGAGCGGTTTTTTCAAGCAATTTTCTCCGGTGGCGATCCTTAAGATTTTTTGGCAAAAAATGTCACAATGTGTTTGGTGCAGGGCAGAAGTTCCAAATGGTATTTTTCTAGTTTACACTTACCGGGTGATTTACAGCGACCAAGGAATAACACATTGCCTCTCTGCCTGCTACTGGCACAAAATTTAACTAGCCATGCATCAATAAAACCAACAAATAGAATGCTTTAAGCCGAGATAAAGTTCTGAAATATTGGCCCTTGTTTAAAAACTATATGTATGGTGAGGGTGTGAAATAACAATATCACGACTTGTTATTTCACACCGGATCATTCAGAAAATCCACACAAACCAAACACCTGACCTTGGAAACATGTTAGTACAGCCATATGCTCCTAACTTAGCTGATAACCCATCCAACTCACGCTCTCAGGGATCATATTCTCGAGAAAGCAAGAGGTGCAAAACTTGTAAAATGAATCAACTGAGCAAAACATTTTTCAGTTCCATCACTAAAGAAAATTACAAGATCTGAGGTTTCAACACCTGTAAGACAAAGAAGGAAAGAACATTATAAATCCCACAACTAATGACCAATGTGAGGTACAATAATGTGCCACATTGGAGGACAGGCCAACATAAGTTCCAATAGCCTCAGAACCAGGATTCGAATGGCCATAGACAAGATGTATCTACTGCATACAAGTACAAAGTAGTAGTACAACATGCCCAGAGCCATAACAACTCCAAAATACACATCAGCGCCAGTTACTTGCACACTGTAAATGGTTGCCTAGGAAGTTTAAACCCCTTATCTAAAATAAAGAAAAGAATTTAACTATACTATGGGGTAAAATTATGTTATGTTTATAAAATGGATAATAGATACGTAACTATTTCGCGCAGCAGATCTAAAGACCAGCATTCTTCTTTCACAGCCTCTTCCCGCTGCAAAGCATGGGCATAGCAGCTTGTAAGTGTTAATCATCCTGAATACTATAATCATCCTACCTGCTCGCAAATTATTTCACAAGTAAAATCATAACACAAGGTGATTTAAACAAGATCATTGACTTAAATATATTTATTTAACATAGCCAACATTTACTTTGGTAGCTTAACGTGTTTAAGCTCATGTGTCAACCACACAGCAAAAGATAGCAACAATAGACTTCCTGACTGGTGAGCTGCTGCCACGGGGACTGGCACATAAGTCAGAAGAGTTGTTATTCCCATGACAACCTGGAACATAAAGTTATATCAGCTACTGCTTACAAGGTTTTGTCAAATATATCAATACTAGCAACAGAGCCTGTTGTGGTTAAATACAACGGTCTCTAGTAAAATAATGGTTATGAAATCCATACACCACTTTTCTCACTAATAGTAATGGCACAGATTAACCCTCCAAGTGTCAATCAATCAAATATGGCTTTATTCATAATATGTACAATGAATGGTGTCAGATCTTATTTCTAGGAAATAAAAATAAGTACATTAAAATTAATCTATTTACAAGTATTAACAGTACACCTTTTTACCAGCAAATTTTACCAACAACGCCATTTAACTTATTTTATTTAAAAACTCATTAATTGAATAACAAGTGTTCTCAATCATGAATGCCTTTGAATTTTTATTGAATTTCTTAATGTTAGTCTCACTTTTCAAACTTTTGGGCAATCTATTAAAGAATTTGGCACCCTTATATGTGGTCTTTTTTTTAAACTCTAATCTAAGTGTTTCTAATTTCAAATCATTTTTGTGTCTAGTGTTATAAGTATGATTATGGCCAAGAAAACTAGTAAAGACGGTGACACACTATCGATCTTTTCCCCGAACAAGACCCCGAACCGAGCAGGGAGAAGGGAGAAGGGAGGTCGAAGGGAGGATGTTCGATAGTGTGTCACGGGTCCGTACACCGATCAAGACGCCGAACAAGACATCAGGCCGAGCAGGGAGACGAGCGCTCTGGAGGCGGTTTTTTGGCGAAAGATCAAAGAAAAGATCGGTCCGATGTACGGTCCGATGTACGATAGTGTGTCACGGTACATTTTTGCCCCGTACATCGTCGCGAGCGCCGCACCGAGCGGCCGCCTGCGCTAGCATTGATAGTTCTGATTTAATATGGCAATTAAACTCTTTAATTGGTAAAATAAATAAATGTTGGGTAATATGTTTCCGTTATATATTATAATCATTTAAGATGTAATGTTTGTGGTTTGTTTGGTCAAGGTTGAAAGTGTAGAAACCGTTAAATCAATTATATCATTAATATTAAGGTTGAATTAAGTAATTGATGTTGACTTAAATTCTTTCAAAAATAATATAAACATTAATATTATTAAAGGCAATTAAAATGATCATTCTGTAACGTTATTTCAATGAATAAAACCAATAGAAATCAATAGATATAACCAAGCATCCTTTCTAGAATATTTTATTTTTGCGACAAGTTTTCAAAATGCGACTTTTAACAATAATTTTTATGTTATAGAAACCTCCGCGCTCTCACTCACACACACTCTCTATCTCTCTCCAAACTTCCTTTTGCCGCGCTCGGTAGAATTCGTCTGGTCTTTGTCATGTTCGGGGAAATGTTCGGAGTAAAATTTTGCTGATATTTATCTCCCTTCTCCCTTCTCCCTGCTCGGTTCGGGGTCTTGATCGGGGAAAAGATCGATAGTGTGTCACCGCCTTTATAGTCATGTTTTGTTTCACATACATAGCACATTCATATATATATATATATATATATATATATAAATCAAACACCGACAAAATTCCCAGTTCCCTAAACCTATCCTTTACATGAGCCTTGTACTTTAAACCTAGCATGATTCTTATACATTTCTTTTGGAGTTTTAATATCTTTTTTAAGTTTTTGTGAGTTGTTGCTCCGTATACACAAAAGTTATATGCCAAATGTGAGTGAACCAAGCTAAAATATATTACTTTTAAAGTGGCTAAATCACAGAATTTAGATAATCTTCTAAGGACATAAATTCCTGAATTCATTTTGCCTTTAACTTTGTTAATATGTTTATTCCAGTTTAAATTGCAATCCACAATTAAACCCAAAAATTTTGCATCCGTTACTTCTGAAATAATGTTGTCATTTAATTTTATTTCTGTTGAAAAACCATTTTGGTTCTTATTTGTATTAAAATTTATAAAGTTTGTTTTATTTAAATTTATCTGTAAGTTTAGATTTGTCAAAAATGTAACTATGTTATTTAACTCTTCTTCTGCAGATCTTTTAATATGTTCATCGGTTGGTCCTGAAACTTTCAAATTTGAATCATCAGCTTACAAAACTACTTTGTTGGCATTCTGATCAACCAAAATATAATTAATTCCATTTATGTATATAATGAATAATAATGGGCCTAATATATAATGAATAATAATGGGCCTAATATTGACCCCTGTGGGACTCCAAATTTTATGCACTGTGTTTTTTAATTTATTTTTGTTTGTTTTCCGCCAGTTGTAGAAGCTATTTCAACAAACTGTTGCCTATCGGTTAGATATGATCTGAACCAATCAAGTCCATAGTATTGGTATTAATGTCCGGCCATTTATTGCGCAATCGCAGGGTTTTATTAAAATGTATCTTAGAAACTTAAAAACAATGTAAAGTATACTGTTTTATATATAATTTTGTTTGGGAAATTATGGGCTTCAATGTAATATATAAAACATTACAAAAACATTTTCAACAATTTTTGTGGGGTTAACATTTCTCAAAAATTATAAAATAAATGAAAAAAAACTTATGTTTGCGCTCAATAAATTTTTATAATTTATAAGTCTATAAATATTTTAAAATAGCCACTTTGTTCTAAATTTCATAATGATTACAAAAATATAATAATACAGAGTGACACAAAGGAACCGGACGTATTTTAAATAAGTAGTACTGTGAGGGAATTTCTGTGTGTGTGTCGATTTCGTTATCCTATTGCCAAAATAGTTCAGCGATGCTGGGTTTAAATTTCCAGGGGTCGATGTGAACCAACAAAATATTGTTGATGTGAAATTCCACTCAATATTAAATTTGTTTCGAATAATCTAAAGTATCAATCGTCTGTGTTCAATCAAATTCCTTTATTGAAAATGATAGGGTAACTCAGTGAAATGTGCGAACCAGTTGTCGCTATTCACTCATCATCGGTACCCTACCAGACGCGGAAGAAAACGTTGTCGTGTATAATCTATGTGTCGTGTTATCTGTTAATTCAATTCTCGCGTTAGAGTCTATTTCAAAAATTAGGTTCGATAGCTTGTACAGCTAGTTAGGATGCTGAATGTTCTTCGAGCAAAACTAGGATCGGTATCAAAGGTTATAGGATCAAACTAAACCTTGCTACGCTCCGATCGTTACCCTAACCCTACGCAAATGCGCTCTATACAACCAAGAGGTTAATGATAGATAGCCTGCACAGCTAACTAGGATGCTGAATATACTTCAGCAATCTAGGATAGGTTACGGTAGGTTAATCGTTACCTAAACGCCCGTATAAACCTCGTTCGCTACCCTAAACCCCACGCAAATGCACTCTAAACAACAAAGAGGTTAAGGATAGATAGCCTGCACAGCTAACTAGGATGCTGAATATACTTCAGCAATCTAGGATAGGTTACGGTAGGTTAATCGTTACCTAAACGCCCGTATGAACCTCGGTCGCTACCCTAAACCCCACGCAAATGCGCTCTAAACAACAAAAAGGTTAAGGATAGATAGCCTGCACAGCTAACTAGGATGCTGAATACACTTCAGCAAACTAGGATAGGTTACGGTAGGTTAATCGTCACCCAATCGCCCGTGTGAACCTCGTTCGCTACCCTAAACCCACGCAAATGCGCTCTAAACAACAAAAAGGTTAAGGGCAGATAGCCTGTACAGCTAACTAGGATGCTGAATATTCTTCAAGCAATCTAGGATAGGTTACGGTAGGTTAATCGTTACCTAAACACCCGTATGCACCTCGTTCACTACCCTAACCCCACGCAAATGCGCTCTAAACAACCAAAAAGGTTAAGGGCAGATAGCCTGTACAGCTAACTAGGATGCTGAATACTCTTCAAGCAATCTAGGATAGGTTACGGTAGGTTAATCGTTACCTAAACACCCGTATGAACCTCGTTCGCTACCCTAAACCCACGCAAATGCGCTCTAAACAACAAAAAGGTTAAGGGTAGATAGCCTGTACAGCTAACTAGGATGCTGAATATGCTTCAGCAATCTAGGATAGGTTACGGTAGGTTAATCGTTACCTAAACGCCCGTATAAACCTCGGTCGCTACCCTAAACCCACGCAAATGCGCTCTAAACAACAATAAGGTCAAGGGTAGATAGCCTGTACAGCTAACTAGGATGCTGAATATACTTCAGCAATCTAGGATAGGTTACGGTAGGTTAATCGTTACCTAAACGCCCGTATAAACCTCGGTCGCTACCCTAAACCCACGCAAATGCGCTCTAAACAACAAAAAGGTTAAGGGTAGATAGTAAATCGTAAACACCTTATAGCTAATTGTGTTCTCTTAACTCTCTCTACGTTTTGATTAAATACCAGCAATTCGTTAAGCATACAATATAGGGTAGTAGGCTATAGAATGGCGTACACTGCCCAAAGGATGCTGCTTGTACTTCAGCAAAAGGAGGGATGTTTGGAAGGCAATATTGAGTTTATAGGACGTTATATTACACAAGCTTAGGCTATTGTCACCCTCAAATTATATAGCACTCCAATAACAACTAGGATAAGGCTTAACCTATTAAATCACTCCATAACTGTGATACAAGAAGGTTAGGTAATTGAGTAGCGTATTCCGCCCAAAGGATGCTGCTTGCACTTCAGCAAAAGGAGGGATATTGGAAGGTGACACAGAGGTTATGTAATATAAGATGTGTAGGTAAAAATCCTTTAAAAATACTCAATTGGCCTTACTAAGCTTTTGCTTTCCTCAATAGCCTAATGTATGCTAATTCGTCTGGATTTTATATAGCTAGTCGGCAAGATTTCTTTAACGTCAAACTAATTGTTTCCCAATTTAAAATCTAAATTAAATTGCAAAAATACCAATTGATCACTGATCAAAATCGAAAACCTCGTTTATCGGGAACAAATTATCGTAAATCAATTATTCAACATCGATCGTGAATATCCAAACGTAAAACAACTAGTTTCCCTGAATCATAAAATGATATCAAGTAGGCACTATACCTTAGAGAGAGACGTGTTGATTGGGTCACAAAATGGCACAGACTGTCCGTCGGCGCCCGGTCCCAGTGGTTTTGTTGCACGTCTGGGCCGGTCATGCGCAGAAACCAGTTTTGGCAGTCCGACTCGGCCTCGGCGGCGGCTCCATCGGTGCTCGCGCTAACTACTTGAGCCTCGCCTCGCCATGCTTAACCTCAAAATCGTTGATCGTTTGTACTACTATGATGATCCTCAAGTAAAAACGTTTTTGTATTGCGATCTCAGCCATGATATGATAAAAAAAAGTGAGGTGTAAAAAATCAACCCTTACATCCTCCACTCACTTCGTGGAAACAAAAAAAAGAAACAGAAAAGAAAAAAAAAACATTCTCAACTTCTTCTAAACCAAAATTAAATTCTTCGAAACTAAAACACAAATAACTTCAATGTCCTTAGATTTGTAGATCCTACTCCTGGGATCTAAAAATATTTGCAATCTTCTACGGAGTAATGAAATGAAACTTCTTAAAATCAAAACAAAACTGAGATCTCTCCAATAGTTCACTGCCATGGTGATAGGGGACAAGTCCCAACTTTCGAATATTGATCCTCTTGATCTCGTTCGTCCCGGGTATCTGGATCTTCATAGTTCGTCTTTTCCCTCGTCTTCTTGCTGGACGATTGGGTCGATTCTCATCGGACTCGGCTTTCTGAGTGTTCGTAGGGATCACTTCAAATTTCGTTGGCGATTTCTTCTTCGGTGGGGGTACAGGGGTATTCGGGATGGCCAATTTCTTCCGATCAAATCGAGTAGCAGCAGTCTGGTTTGGATGATCTTGACTAACCACTCGAACACTGTACGCACAAGAGGGTTCAGGCTCCAGCCCACAAACTGTAGTGTCTTTTATTTCGGCTCGTTTCCCTGACGGCTGTGTAGAATCGTTGACACTTGGAACAGTCCGGCATGGGACTAGGAAATCCTCTTCGATTTTCACGGCTAATATGTTCAATTTTCTTATCATGTCCATGCCCAAGATTATAGGTGTGCCTAATCTAGGAAGGTGGACTACTTCCAGCTCGTGGTTCACACCTCTTATAGTGGATGGCAGGGTAAAACACCGGTTCAATGTCATTTCCGAGTTGTTGGCCATGGCAACCCGGACTTCTTGATTTTCTAGTTGCACCTTCCCTTCAATAAAATCAGCTACCTAATGAAGACCCATCACCTATCAGGTTTATCGTGGAACCAGTGTCAATCAGTGCCTTAAAATCTCTACCAAACATCGAAACCTTAATGTACGGCCTAAGGTCTTTCGTTACTTTCTCTGAGTCGTAGCAGTGAATGATGCCTAACTGAAAATTGGAGGTCGTTTCACTTAGTCGATTCTCGGACTCCGGCGACCTCCGTGGTCCATCGTCCGTCTCCCGTTTCCCGACTTCGAGCAGTCACAAGTTGTTGTCCTCGCCCCTGGCTTCTTGCAGTTAAAACATCTAAGTATTCTTGGTTCCTTGCAGAAACTGAAGGTATGTCCTGTCTTCTCGCAGTTCCAGCATGTCCTCGAATCGGCCAGTCGCCTCTCACCATCGTAGTATCGTCGATTCTGATACTCCCTTTCACCCATGTTTCTCGCCGTATATCGATCTTTATTCATAGGTTCACATCTAACTTGGTTGCTGGTCTTAGATTCAACTGTTGCTGTGTGATGCCAGAATTTCGGCGCCAATCTACTTCGTCCATGGTAGGCAGTTTCGGGTACCAACGCCTGGGCTGGGTTCGGCGGGGGTACATATTCATTTCGTTCTCGAAAGCAGGTCTCATAATCTTCAGCAACTTTGATAAGACTCGACAAGTTTACAAAGTCTCGTCTACGAACATACGTCTTATAGCTCGGGTGCATGTTTCTATAAATTCGGTCTAACTTTTCATGCTGAGAATATCCTCCTCTCCTTCGAATCAAGGTCGAGATGGCTACAACGTAGGGCTTGAACAACTCCCCTTCCCCTTGGGTTCTCTTCCTAATTTCGTCATCTAAGTGAAGTAGATAGCCGGGAGGTAAGTACTGGATTTGAAAATCCCTGACAAAGTCCATGAAGTCACCCCAAAATTCCCGATTATTCCTATACCATAGGATCGCACTGTCTTTCAATAGCTCGGGCAACGCTTTCAACATCAACTCAGGGCCTACACTATACGATTCCATCAATTCATTCAAGCGCTCTAAGAAAGAGATGGCATCCGATTCTTTCCTTCCATCGAATCTCAAATTCCATTTCCTAACGGTATTACAAAGGGAGGCAGTGTTCGACAGTCTTGGTGAATCTACGTCACCTGCCACCATTGGCTCTTCGCGTCCACTCGTGTGGTTAAAGCCAAAATCCAATTGTTCTGCCAAACCACCTTCATCATTTGATTGAGTGCGTGTGAAGACTGGGGCATAAGACTTCATCCTTATCGGAGTAAGCATCGAGGTTCGCCTGTCGGGAACCCCCACAATTGATCGAGCTGTCTGGTGTGTAGTTGACAAGGTCGCTTGGCGTGGCTTTGAAGCTTGTGTCATCAGCCGTCTGACCTCGTTAAAATCAGCATCAGGTGGAAGACCCAGAAGTTCTCGGATGCTCACGGCTTCTAACTCTAAGGATGCACCCGCTGGTGCTTCTTGAGATGCGTGGTGGAACTCATCATCCTCTTCAATTGCCTCCTTTCCAGCCCGTTGTCGTAACCGTCGAACAAGTTCTGCTCTAAGCTGATTAGCGTTTCCTTCTGGTACAGTTCCCAGCTTGCCTAGCTCGTCTTCAAGCTGCAATCTTGATAACTTGTAGACCCAGCTGACCCTTACTTCTGTATCCGAGGGTGGTCGTTGAGCTGTTCCAGCTGCCGTAGAGCTAGTAGTCGTAGTAGTGGATGTCCGTAGGTCCGCTCCTCCAGACGAGGTCGTGACCGTAGCGATAGGTTGTTGCTCGCCTCCTTGTGACGAAGCGCTCCCGTTGTCGCCATCTTCCACTATATTCAATGCCAGGAGAATCTTGAATGGTCTAAGGAATCTCTCTACGTGATAGATCATCGTTGTTCCTCAAATAAATCGTCTAAAATCCAAATTTCTACTTTTCTTTCAACAATTTCCAAATTTTCGTCAATAACTACTTATTCAGTAGTCCCTGTTCGGGCGCCATAAATATGTGAGGGAATTTCTGTGTGTGTGTCGATTTCGTTATCCTATTGCCAAAATAGTTCAGCGATGCTGGGTTTAAATTTCCAGGGGTCGATGTGAACCAACAAAATATTGTTGATGTGAAATTCCACTCAATATTAAATTTGTTTCGAATAATCTAAAGTATCAATCGTCTGTGTTCAATCAAATTCCTTTATTGAAAATGATAGGGTAACTCAGTGAAATGTGCGAACCAGTTGTCGCTATTCACTCATCATCGGTACCCTACCAGACGCGGAAGAAAACGTTGTCGTGTATAATCTATGTGTCGTGTTATCTGTTAATTCAATTCTCGCGTTAGAGTCTATTTCAAAAATTAGGTTCGATAGCTTGTACAGCTAGTTAGGATGCTGAATGTTCTTCGAGCAAAACTAGGATCGGTATCAAAGGTTATAGGATCAAACTAAACCTTGCTACGCTCCGATCGTTACCCTAACCCTACGCAAATGCGCTCTATACAACCAAGAGGTTAATGATAGATAGCCTGCACAGCTAACTAGGATGCTGAATATACTTCAGCAATCTAGGATAGGTTACGGTAGGTTAATCGTTACCTAAACGCCCGTATGAACCTCGGTCGCTACCCTAAACCCCACGCAAATGCGCTCTAAACAACAAAAAGGTTAAGGATAGATAGCCTGCACAGCTAACTAGGATGCTGAATACACTTCAGCAAACTAGGATAGGTTACGGTAGGTTAATCGTCACCCAATCGCCCGTGTGAACCTCGTTCGCTACCCTAAACCCACGCAAATGCGCTCTAAACAACAAAAAGGTTAAGGGCAGATAGCCTGTACAGCTAACTAGGATGCTGAATATTCTTCAAGCAATCTAGGATAGGTTACGGTAGGTTAATCGTTACCTAAACACCCGTATGCACCTCGTTCACTACCCTAACCCCACGCAAATGCGCTCTAAACAACCAAAAAGGTTAAGGGCAGATAGCCTGTACAGCTAACTAGGATGCTGAATATTCTTCAAGCAATCTAGGATAGGTTACGGTAGGTTAATCGTTACCTAAACACCCGTATGAACCTCGTTCGCTACCCTAAACCCACGCAAATGCGCTCTAAACAACAAAAAGGTTAAGGGTAGATAGCCTGTACAGCTAACTAGGATGCTGAATATGCTTCAGCAATCTAGGATAGGTTACGGTAGGTTAATCGTTACCTAAACGCCCGTATAAACCTCGGTCGCTACCCTAAACCCACGCAAATGCGCTCTAAACAACAATAAGGTCAAGGGTAGATAGCCTGTACAGCTAACTAGGATGCTGAATATACTTCAGCAATCTAGGATAGGTTACGGTAGGTTAATCGTTACCTAAACGCCCGTATAAACCTCGGTCGCTACCCTAAACCCACGCAAATGCGCTCTAAACAACAAAAAGGTTAAGGGTAGATAGTAAATCGTAAACACCTTATAGCTAATTGTGTTCTCTTAACTCTCTCTACGTTTTGATTAAATACCAGCAATTCGTTAAGCATACAATATAGGGTAGTAGGCTATAGAATGGCGTACACTGCCCAAAGGATGCTGCTTGTACTTCAGCAAAAGGAGGGATGTTTGGAAGGCAATATTGAGTTTATAGGACGTTATATTACACAAGCTTAGGCTATTGTCACCCTCAAATTATATAGCACTCCAATAACAACTAGGATAAGGCTTAACCTATTAAATCACTCCATAACTGTGATACAAGAAGGTTAGGTAATTGAGTAGCGTATTCCGCCCAAAGGATGCTGTTTGCACTTCAGCAAAAGGAGGGATATTGGAAGGTGACACAGAGGTTATGTAATATAAGATGTGTAGGTAAAAATCCTTTAAAAATACTCAATTGGCCTTACTAAGCTTTTGCTTTCCTCAATAGCCTAATGTATGCTAATTCGTCTGGATTTTATATAGCTAGTCGGCAAGATTTCTTTAACGTCAAACTAATTGTTTCCCAATTTAAAATCTAAATTAAATTGCAAAAATACCAATTAATCACTGATCAAAATCGAAAACCTCGTTTATTGGGAACAAATTATCGTAAATCAATTATTCAACATCGATCGTGAATATCCAAACGTAAAACAACTAGTTTCCCTGAATCATAAAATGATATCAAGTAGGCACTATACCTTAGAGAGAGACGTGTTGATTGGGTCACAAAATGGCACAGACTGTCCGTCGGCGCCCGGTCCCAGTGGTTTTGTTGCACGTCTGGGCCGGTCATGCGCAGAAACCAGTTTTGGCAGTCCGACTCGGCCTCGGCGGCGGCTCCATCGGTGCTCGCGCTAACTACTTGAGCCTCGCCTCGCCATGCTTAACCTCAAAATCGTTGATCGTTTGTACTACTATGATGATCCTCAAGTAAAAACGTTTTTGTATTGCGATCTCAGCCATGATATGATAAAAAAAAGTGAGGTGTAAAAAATCAACCCTTACAGTACATAGCAGTTAAATGGAATAAAATGGTTTTAATACTGTACATAGTGAGGTAAACATTTGCCATTTGTTACAAAACAGTCATTTTTTTAAAATGACTTCATGCAAATGGCGGCCATGTACTTCTCTACAAATGTTCATTCTGGTCTGAAAATCATCTGAAACTCAGGCCAGGAGATCTTATTCAACGCCGTTGATATCTTCTGTGATTGCCAACTTCAAATCCCCTAGAATGTGTGGTTTGTGAGCATAAACACGCTCCTTAAACAGGAAGTAATCACAGCTGGATAGGTCAGGTGACCTTGGTGGACACGGTATGTCACCAAAGTGAGAAATCACCTTGTTAGGAAACATTCATTCAATACTACTCTCAATCTGGTGATGTTTTCGGATGTTTTCGAAATTCTAACAAGGCCTGGTGGTTGCTTTCTTGTCATATTCCCAGTTGTTCGGAACCCTGAAACCCATCTTAATAGCATATTTTGGCTTGGAACCGTTCCGTGGCGTTCAATATTAAAATGTCCACTGAATTCCCGCTGGATTTGACGACGGATTCACTATTTTGGACCAAAGTATTGTATGCAAAAACGCGATGGTCTAAGGTCCACTGAGTCATTTCAACAAAAATGGCAAGCCTCACTGAAGGGTATGACATAACCTCAATCTTCCTACCACGTGCGACAACAATGGAACAGCTGTTTAAAAAACGTCCGGTTCCTTTGTGTCACCTTCATACTTTCATAAGAAAGTAAATTTTCAAATAAATAAGTTATGGGTGAAAAACAGATTTCATACATTTAGCGTTAGCTAAGAATGCATACCCTAACCATAGCTAGGAATCTGGCTAATAGTTTACATCAATATCACTACCTACTTCTTCAGGATCATCAACCAGCCCTTCAAAATCACTTCTTATAATGCACCACGTATATCACTACTGAATGAATTAGGCTTTCCAACGACCCATTAAGTAACAAAATCAGTCCAATAGAAGTTTAGATTTAGGCCCGATTTCACTAAACACTTAAACCGCCGTTAAACCATGCTCTAACTGCAGTTAACTCTTAACTGACGAAATCGGATTTCACCACCCGCCGTTAGAGCTAGTTTAGACTAAACCGTCGTTAGATAATTAACTGCCCAATTTTGACCGGTTAACTTCTTTAATCCTTCGTTAAGGAATGTCAGCTGGCTTTAAGTTTAAGGTTTATATTGAAAGGCGAAATGGTAGAAGAGAATACGGTACGAATTAGCTTTTGAAAGTAAGTGATGGCAATGAAGAGTAGCCTATGTTGTTCGCCGAACTAGGTGGAAAAGAGAAAGGGTTAATGATTGTAATAACAAAGATGAAATTGATTTTATTATTAGATATGAACTATCAAAACGTTTAGCCTATTCTTTAGGAAATGAATACAAACCACTACGTTTAGGATATCCCACATAGTGCATTGCTTTAGGTTATCCCACAGGGTTTTTAGTTAAGGCGTATATCTGTGATCAGCGACCGCATTGAACTGATTGGCGATCAAGGGCCATACTCTTTTATCCCGGCTAAAAAGAGTGTCCCGGCTCTTCTACCAACATTATCAAATTTATTATTTCATTGCTCGAAAAAATAGGCTGCCTTTTCTTTCTCCCGGCTTTGGGTAACCCTAACCCAACGTTCAAACAATTGTTTTGCGTTCGGTCAGACGTAATTAAAGCAAAATCTAAACCTAAATTGTCATTATTCTGCTAGTATTTTATAGAAAATAATTTTTCACTACTTCAAATGTACCAAACTGGTTAGTGAACAAACAGAATATTGAACATCCCTGTAAAAAGTTGGATTTTGAGTCTTGACTCGACCTCGAAACTCAATCAATTTGTTCCTCGAAAATGTTTGATCAACATTGCTTTGCCTTTATTTACTTATGTTAATTTCTTTGGTATTTATTCTTGCTTTCTATTGTTATTTTGCTCAGAATCTATTGTATTCCTGTAAGCTTGCTGTCTCCAGTTTTGTTTTTACTACCTCATAGACACTGATCTATTTTCTAGGTTATGTTTATGATTACTTGCTCCCGTAACAGCACGGTATTATGACAGTTCACTGCCACCGCCACCTGGATTGGCAAGCATGTTTCTTTAAAACCTTTTTTCTCAGCTCGTGTGCATCGTAGGGAAAATCTACGCAAACTGTTAGTAAGCTATTTTCCTGTATGTGTGCAGAATCCCTTCATAAATTAAAATAGGCTCAAAGATAAGCACAAAAAATGAATTTGAATTAACAAAAAATTAACATAGTCTTTATGGGTTGCCATGCTGGTGACGAAATAACAACGGAATATAGACATAAAATCAAAACAAATGTAAGCAATTCCAATCACATGTTTTATTTTCAGTGTGGGGTCAAAAATAGAGAAGCCTGTACAGTGCAATTGGATTTATTTTAGCAAGAAGCAGTTAAGGTGTGGTGGAATATCTTTGAAGATGAACATGTTAAGTGCTATCATGTGTTCATTACGTGTAACCTTTTGAGGTTAAATCAAAACAAACAAACTGGCATAATATATTCTTGGAATTTGACAATAGTTAAATATACTTACTCTACTTTAATAAAATCACTTTTTTATTAGAGAATATTTGCTGTGAATAGAGACATGATTCCTAATTCCAAATCAACTAATGAATAAATTGTTATTTAATTATTGCCTTAAAATAAACAATAAAGTGATGGTTGCTTTGAAAATAATTAATTTAACATGAGCAGATATTAAAATATTGAATCTTCTTACAAAATTAATGTTGATCAGAATAATGTAGTTGCTGTGACTGGGATACACATGATAAACTGTTTTGACATAATGAAGATTTATGATTCGGAAAATGTTGTACGATAGGCCAAGGAAGCAAGATTCGAGTTTGGTTTATAAAATGCAGTAGCCTTAACACTGAATGTTTTCTAATAAATCAGACAATGACATGGCCTACTAAATTTAATTTGATCTTAAATAAAATTTCTTTCATAAGTAATACAACATTGTCCCTAATTGACAACATGCCAGTTTGTTTGTATGTAAGTGAAGGTGATATTCTAAAAGATAAAAAAATTTCCTACAAATTGATACCATGCACTTCTTGGAAATACTAAAAAAAGGCAGCCAAAAGTTGCACCGAAATAAAAAGTGTGAAAAGCACCGTTTTCAATGTATTTCTTATGGAAAATATGTTTTTTTGAAATATTTTCACCATAAATCTAACAAAAACTAACTTTCATAATTATTTGCAAATCTACACGAATTAAGCTTTCTAATGACTTATTAATTAATAAAATCGGTCCAGTAGAACTCTAGATTTAGTTGTACAAAGATTTTTTAAACTGTATAATAAGTAGATAAGCCATCTTGATCAGAGGGTTCAGAGGGAGGCAGTAAACTGAGTTCCCCCTTGATGTATACATTTATATTATGAAAGGAAAATCCGGTATTGTCGGGAAGAAAATTTAATTGAAAGCTTTTATTTTCCCTTCCAAAATCCTTTGCATAAAATGATTATACATATCTAATAATTATTTTAAACAATTTTCACAGTTAAAATTCATGTGCAAATGACACAAAATTCAAACATGACCTATCTATCCCAGAGCATGATTGCATACCTGGAGCCAGGCCATTGCAGCAACAGCATTGGCTGCTAACACTGCCCTTGGAGGTATTGCTCTTCTGCGGGACAGAAGCCACATTCCTGATATCACCATGAGTGTTGAGGTGCCCTGTAAAATCAATAATCTTCTAATATAGCATACACCAGAACTATTTGTTGGTTAAAAGATGTTTGCGGCACTATTTATCACTGTGAGCTCATTCCATCACAAATCATGGGTGAAAATGTAAATAATAACCCTTTAAAACCATAACATCAATATTACCAACCGTGACTTTTTTCAAATAATTATTGCCACGTATGAATTGACAATAGTTTCTCATTTTCCAAATCTGAGTTTCTTACGGCAATTCTTTGAAAACACATTGTTCATTTACAAGATTATTTTTTTCAAATTCAAAACAATTTCTTGATGACCAAACAAAATTTTTGATATTTTAAATATGTGAGTAAATGGTCTAAATACATTAATGAACCACAATTGTATTTACCAGAAGCCTATGGTCAAATTGAACTGTAGTAGGGTTTTCAGTAAAGTTGCGAATAGCTGGGGAAAATCTCAAGATGTCATCTGGTATCCACTTATCGGCCATTTTGGGGAAAGAGTTATATATTAATCCAGCATCCAAGCCCGCAACAAAGGCTCCTAAAACAAAAAGTACCTACACGGTATACAAAGTGTTTATTTTAATAGTTTAATCCAATTATGAGCCCCAATTGACTTTCCTGGGTCACAAAGTACTGTACGGGGGAACAAGGAATGAAGTATAGACATGGCAACAGTTGTACTCCAAATAACTGCCGTACTCAATATTAAGGAACCACAAACAGTTTTTTAAAGGAAGTTTTTTTTCAGCCCTCACGTAGGAATTCTATCTGAGATTGGTAGTCTTTCTCAATTTACTTATATTTTTACTCTAGTTTCTAAATCAAGCTCTACATTACACTGAGTATGTTTTTTTTTCAGGGAAAAAATAATAGAGCCTACATATTGTTTAAAATAATTAATTATGTTAAAAATGTCTAAATAAACATTACAAAATAAGTTTATTTTTTATTTGAGCACAAATGGGTCTTTTTAATATTTAGTAAACAACATTTAATTTGGTAGCCTATTAGGTATGTAGAAAGTGAAACTGTGACCATGACAAGTGACAAATAAGTATCAAAACATTAAGATCCTTACCTGAAATGGCTGTAAGGAAAATAAGTCCCTTGCAGGAGTGAGCGAGTCCACGAAACTTGGCGGCAGCCTTTGTTACCTGAGCTAATCGTTCTGCAGGCAGCAGATGGTCAAGAGCAGACCACAAGAACAGCGAGTATAGCAGGAATGCTAGAGACAGATGAGCTGCCAGTCGATACTGTGACACGCGAGGTACATCACTTGGCCCATCAAACTTGTTCTCTAAGCCAGACTTGACCATGTACCATCCCATCAAGCCCTGCGGTTCCAAACATAAGTTCAGTGTCAATGTACATCTGAGTGAAAAAATAAAGGAAACTAAATATTTTATAGGTTGGGTCAAATGTATGAAATATACAGGTAAGAGAATAAAGCAGGATAACGTTTGGAGAAATGAGATTTTTAAAGGATATTACGAGTGGGGGTGTAGAGATAGGAATAAAGGAATCAAATGTGGATTTGTTGAAGACAATTTTTTGAGGGGGAAATGAAAGATAAAAAACTAAAATGGTTTAGATATGTGAGAAGAATTCAAGAAAAGATAATTCTTATGAAAATGAAGAACACTAGAACTCCAATAAGCCGAATCGAAGAAAGAATTTAAACACCCTGAAAGTACAGTAATAAAATTTGGTATTAGAGAAGAAAATTTGGCCTTGATTGCGGCCAAATTCTCCCGTAGTCGTGTACACATCATCAACACCTGCATTCACGGTAACATAATCTTGTCTTCCAAGATAAAGAACAGATCTTCTGTGGTATCGTAGGCATCATCATCGTCTCCTGCGGTCACGGAAAGACATCATCTTCCTTGTGATCTCAGCAAAAGCGTCAACTTATCTCTTGCGAAATATGTGATCACGATAGTAAAAGCTTAGCTTGACTTCTTCGACTAGTGCTATTTTCTATAAAATACCCTGCATTTCTGTAAAAATCCACACACATTCTTCTTCTTTTTTTTTACATCCCTGTTACGCAATTCTTAGAAGAATTCTTTCCATTTGGGTTCCTTCATCGTGTTTCACTCAGACCCAGTGTGTTGATTTTATAATTTTTCATCTCCTTTTCAATACTACTTGTCATCGTTTTCACATTCCAAATTCCATATAGAGTCCTTATTTTCATGCCAAAAGTCTGAGCAATTTGATCTGTCCAGTTTATTTATTTTGTTACAGTTTTAGTAATAAGTTGAATTTAAGAGAAAACAGGTTATTAGCCCACCTTCTCCGGTCCAGTTGGTGGGATCGCCACCTGCGGCCTCAGGCTGCTGGGTTTTCTGGCAGGGTATCCTCCCTTAGCCTTAAGGTTTACCACCTTTCACAGGGCAGTCAAGTCTTGACTCATCTGCCTCCATTACTTTAGAAGCTAAGCTTTCCTCCAATATCTCATACACTACAAAAGAAATAAAAATCAATGCCAGGAACAATAATCCTCTGGAAGTAGGCCTTATGGTAATTGAGCATATGGACCAATTTCAATTTGTTGGAAGCACTGTGTCAAAGATGGAGGGGGACAGATGAAGACGTAGCCAGTAGGATTAGGAGCCAAAGGAGAATTTGCAAAATTAACACCAGTGTGGTGATCAAACCAGATACGAAGGAATACCAATATAAGAATATTGTAAACAAATGTTAAATCCGTTCTCTTGTATGGTTGCCAGACATGGAAAGTCACCAAGGCAGTCACCAGCAAGTTGCAGGTCTTTATAAACAAATGTCTCCGAACAATTTTCAAAATCCATTGGCCACAAAGAGTAACAAATGATGAGCCAATGAGAAGAGCACATGATCATAATCATAAATCATAAATCTTTATTGGTCATTAAATAACAGAGTTACAATAGACCTCGTCAACAATGAAAAAGGTGCCAAAAAGGGCCATAGATTCTAGATAGTTTGATAAACACAGCCATTAAAACCTCAAAACTGACACAGGTACAGAAATCTAATGTCTTCAAATGTCATGAAAACCCTATTGGAGAAGCCATCAAGAAAATGAAGTTAACTTGGATAGGCCACACTCTAAGACAACCAAATGATATCATCAGCAAACAATCTTTAGAGTGGAACCCCCAAGGAAGCAGAAAACGGGGAAGACCAAAGATAACTTGCAGGAGGTCCACCGAGAAAGAGATGGAGGAGGAAGGCAAGAACTAGAGAGAAGTAAAGCAGCTGGGCCAGAACCATGTACGGTGGAGAGCTTTTCTTGCGGTCCTAAGTCCCCTTACAGGAACTAAGTCATGTCCGTAAAAATACAACCATCCAAAATGTTGACTTTAAAAATATGGAATGGTGCCATGATTAGGATAGTTGGAGTTATACTGTAGATATGAGAAAACTGATCTAGAAGAGGGTGAATAAATGACATGAAGAGGGATGTGAAAAGAAATTATAAAAATTACATATATCATGGAGGTAGAGGAACAGGAACAAACATGCCATTACAATTAGAATTACAAACTAGTATTAAAAATTACTCCATATATTTAATATTTAATCCACAATATTAAAATCTATACTATGATACAAGTAACATTTGCGCACATTGATTTCAAAAACGGCTCCTATGATTTCCTCTAAACTATACAATACAATATGTAATGTATTGTATTATTTAGACTTATTCTAAATGTGATACAGGATGAAAATTAATCCCTTGACGCTTGTGTAAATCATATGCTTTAGACTCTAGAGTAAAGTCTTTACTCATGTCTCAATGGTAAAGTCTTTACTAAAGAGACTCAAGTAAAGGCTGACATTTTTGTCTTGCTATCCCTAAAATTTAACCTTTGAAACTTCATTATCGAGCCGAAAATCATATCTCAGAGTATTCTGATTGCAGTTTTTACCCATGTAGCACAGATGGTTGGGCCAACGTTGGCCAACTGTGGGACAGTTGGTCGATGGTTGGTTGGAGCTTCCACAACCAACCAACCGTTGTCCAACTGTATATCTCGTAGTTGGGCCAACCAATATTTACAACTGTGGACCAACATCGGTTCATTGTTAATGAAATACATTAATATGCATTGTTGGGTATCATACATCAAGCCAACCGTTGTTCAACCGTTTTTCACTCCGTTGGACCAACAAAAGATACTTTTGTTGGACCAACGATGGTCCATAGTTGAGTTTACACGACTTTCATTCTCTGGGTCTAGCTTTCACAACATAATTATAATAAAATATCTGGTTTTACAATACCTTTATCAGTTCCAAAAGTTTCCAAAAGTTTTTGGAACTGATAAAGGTATTGTAAAACCAGATATTTTACATATTACAGTTCCGGGGCTACAACAATGAATTTTAATAATTATAATAATGCAAATATTTTTTAAATTAATATTCTTTAACTTATTTGCAACAATTTAAGGGGAAAGAGTAATTAATCATATAACAGTCAATTATAATAGCATTAATAATCTAACGGTAATTAATTAATCTATATTCAAATACCAGTATCCTCTCTAACTCCAAAAAAAAAAATAACTACTTATGATGCCTTAACAGATTAACAGAATCATATTATACTGTGTAGTATCAAAAATGTTTGAAGTATTGCGACCATTGTAACTGTCGGCTACTCTTTCACCACTTGAAAACTCTCTGTATCAACAATCACAGATAGCTCAGTGGTAAGGTAAGAGGCTCATAAGTCGAAGGACCCGGGTTCGAGACCCGTCTGGGCCAAAAAATTTTGTTCCAGCTTTTTTTCAAAATTTGTTTTTATGAACTATTTAATCAATTTACTCAACTAATAATTATGCTTTTCGTACTAAATCTTTATTATTTTGTGTGAAATAATTTTGGTTGGGCCATTGTTGGACAAAGGTTGGCTGGAAAACAGTTTAAAGAGGTGACATTTCTACCGTTGGCCAACTGTGTGGCTCCACAATTTACCAACGTTGGCCCAACCATCTGTGCTACATGGGTACTAGGTACCTATTTTGCCTTTTAGCGAATTTCCATAGGTAGAAGTAGCTATTACCATAGGTGGCACGGTATGACCTCGACCCGGGACCGATATACCTTTCGTTCAAATTTTTATATATGTATATTATAATAAAGATTTATATATAATATACATCCTTGAACGCGATAACTTAAGTAATTTTTGTCCGATTTTGATGAAATTTGGCTTGAAGATGTAGGGTGGAATAAACTTAAATGAGTTTGCAAAACAGCATGATCGGACTATGGAAACGGGGTAGAAACGGGGCCAAGCACAACACTGTACGATGTGTCTAATGGCTAAGTCAATTAATTGGTAGAGGAAACCCGATATCAAAACTAATATAGGCCAATAAACTATGAAATATGAGATAAACTATTATTAACATCTAGTCTTATGCAATTTGGCTCTGCTTCAATAAAATGACAATACTACTGTTTTTAAATGACATTATTTTTATTTTGGTTTTTTGTGTCAGTACCCTAATGTGTATCTATTCAGGCCTGCAATGGGTTTCAATGACTTAAGGCCACAATGTTGTAGACATGTTGCTGATTTTCTGATCAGCAAAATGTATTACAGTGTTAATGATAACCCAATGAAACTAACCAATCAATATGACTCTATTTTGTATGACATAGAAACTATTTTTTTTTCTGTCATCGTTTAACAAATTTTGCCAACTTGTTTACAAACATTTTTTATGCATAAGACATATTGTTGTACATTAGGTTAAGTTAGTAATAATCTTGACAATGTCATCTGTTTTTTAGCTGTGCTATGATTTAAAACGTTGATGTGACAATAAAGAATCATTTATTTATTTATTTATTTGACATAGCACTAATACTTAATTATGATAAAATTTTATAATATTATAATTGATTTTATTGCATATTTTAGACTATATTTTATAATACCATGGAAATTTAACATATGTAAGCCTATGTTCATTTTAACTTTCTCCCCCTATACCATAGTAATTGGAGAAAATATTGTTTTAGTCAGAATTTTCGAGTTTGAGTTTTGAGTGGATATATCCGTTTTGGGACCCCCTGGACAAAAAAAATATATATATAAAATATATGTATTTTGAAGTGATCTCTCTCTGTGTGTGTGTGTGTGTGTGTGTGTGTGTGTGTGTGTGTGTCTGTATTCACCGAATAGTGGCATCCTTCACCGGCACACGGCCGTACTGTGGCACCTTCAAAAATTGTGGCACCTTTTTCAGGGTGCCACAGCTAATTCGATCATTTTTGAGGTTTTCCAGCATTATTACGTCGTTTAAACATCACATGCCACAATTGAGTATTTTTGAACTCGTTGATGTGAGTTTAAGTAGCGCAGGTACACACCGAATTGTAAAACACGAAACCATACAGGTAGCTAGCGCGCCTCGCGCCGTCTGCCGGAACTATAACTTTCCTAATGCTACGTTGCCAATTCTCGCGCCAGCTTACACTCTAAATAGTGGCACCATGCCACAATTCAGTATATATCAACAGTGTGTGTACAGGATGCCACTTAATGAGTTGTAGCGCTTGAGCAGTGTGTAGAACAGTGCAACAAGCAACTAATAAACTAATAATACTGTTCTGCCACGTACTATAAAACAATTCAAGTACCATAAATAATATACTTTTGCTCCGAGTGGTGAACAATGTTTTACATTAAAAATAATTTGTGTTGTAAATAATTATTTAAATTGTTTTTATGCCACCATTAAAAAATGTATTTTTGTTTACAAACATAAATTGGTAACGTACCTTAGTTACTTTGTATCAATTGAATTTTTACATTGAAACAATAACAATGTTTTAGGTTAGAACACTATATAAGTTGTCCTATGCTGCAATTTTTTATCTTACAAACTATTTCGTGCTGACATCTGTTTTATTAACATTCTAGTCATGTTGACAAAAATTTTACAATTACATTTCTGAATCACTCAGAAGAGGTAATTATTATTATTTTTTTATCATTTTATTTAATTTACAATCTGGTCAAAAAAATAAAACAATAAGCAAATGTGATAAAATTTAAACACAGTAGTTAGTCCTTATCCAACAATAAAGCTAACAAACAAACTTTGCATATTGGCACAAAGTTTAAAGTCCATAAATCTCTAAAAACGACTACTTAGGTCCAAAACATGGCATCTTTTCAATCTATATATACAGTTGCTGTTGTTCAACAAATTCAAAGCGAGGTAGTTGATATGGTACTCTAATTTCTTTAAGTATTTGGCACTTAACCTTGAAATTTCTTCTTTGATCGTTGGGGTTCGACTGTCTCTATGGAGCACTTCGTTGTTAACGAACCATGGTGCCTGAAGAATGTGTCTAAGAACTTAAGATTGGAATCTTTGGATGATGTTCAAATTGGATTCACTGGATGTCCCCCACAGTTGGATACAGTACGTCCACACTGGTTTTAGAATGGTTTTATATAAAAGCAATTTATTTTCTGTTGTTAATTTAGAATTTTGATTTAATAGGCAAGAAAGAGGTAAATTTCGATGCAACATTGCTGAAAGTTATGTTTTGCTTCTCACTCTCAGAGTATTCCAAAGACATCTAATGTTTCAATCCATGTTCAAATGTTATATGAGGTAAACATATAACCGAATAAATTAAAGTATGGTACTTAAATTAAAATACATATTACTAGGGTTGCTTTCAGAGAGGTGAAAGCCAGTTGAGCGGAAAAACGTAATTTGATATTTGTATAAGTAACTAAATGTAAAAACTCAATAGATGTACTAATGCTGGTTTTATTGGTTAAAATTATAATAATTCAAATTTATTTTACTACATCTTGTTATTCAGATACCTCTTCCAGAAGTGCATTATGGTAGTTTTGACCAGGAAAATATTACAGTAGTTGGAATCTGATATTAACATCCAAAAAGGGCATTAAAGTATAAAAAAGAGAACGGAAATTTAACATCCAAATTTAACTGTAGCCCACAACAAAAACATTGGGCTTCATTTTTCACCCTTACAATCGGTTAAAGTATTGAAGTATAAAAAAAAACGTAATTATTAAAAAAACTAGTATTAAAGTATAACAACAGGAGGGGAAATTTGACATTTAAATTCAACTGTGCAACATAAACATTGGTCTTCATTTCAACCCTTGCAATCGGTTAAGCTCAGCGTTCTTTGCTGGAAATAATTTATGATTGTTAATACCAAGTATTCTTGATATGATGGAGGATATTATTGTAATGTAACTAGAATGTACGTCTTCTACCATTATTAGGACGATTTAGAGACAGCATTTTTAATATTGTTCTTAATAATGGCCATTGGATACAGAAGATTTTGATGAAAAAGGCTTGCTACAAATTTAACATGGGGATGGAACGTCTGTAAGTTGTATTGATAGTCAAAGATAAAACATAGGCCTACGAAAAGCTTAGGGCTATTTTAATGTGAGACTCAAATGTAACACACCTTTAAAAGACTAAAATGAACTGAATTATCAATTATATATTTCAATGTGTAAAAATGTAAAAAATTCAAAAAGACTTACTTATTGAACAACAAAATAAGATGGCTGAAATGTAGGCCTAAACATAAGTAATAAGTAAACATCGCATTCAGCTGATTTAAGTGAAAACAGAATAACAATAAGAAGGGAAGACATGTCTTAAATATACAATGTAGATAATATGATTAGAAATGGGAACCGGAGATTTGCCAACGGGTGTCAGGTAGATGGGGGGATGCCTTCGGCCACCTCTTGGTGCGGAGAATTGCCAACGGTGGTGGTGGGAGAAAGAGTGTGACGGAGGGAGGGAGAGCGATTGTCAGGGATGTCTACGCTTGGCAGTTGTGCGCTTGTCGCAGTGGGTTAGGTTAGGTTAGGTTAGGTTAGGTTAGGTTAGGTTAGGTTAGGTTAGGTTAGGTTAGGTTAGAAATTCAATACATTTCCTTTCACAGTCAGAGGTACATAACTCCATTACTTTGAACACAGTCAGCATCCTGCCTGGTTTGTCCAATGTCCACCCCTAGCGGAAGCCACCCTCACGGTCACGTGTAACCTCTTTCTCTCCCCCTCCCCCTCTCGCGCAACCCACAACCGTTGGCAAAACTCCGCAGTATGTGGAATTCATGGACAACGATGTAAAAACTACTGGATTGCGCTCTCAGTAGCACTGCGGGCGCTGTTTTCGGTCTAGCTCCCCCCACCATCTACTGGCAGTAGCCGACGCAGCCCATACACTCACCATTGTAAAACGGGCCTTTTTAAGTTGCTGCTCTGTTTAAATATATAGATATAAAATATTGCTAATACATGCCAAAAACTTTTACTATTCTAAACTTTATGTCTTCTTCTTTTCGTGCAAAAAATAACACATTTGAACTCTTAAAAACCCTACTACATTTGTCCAGTTTTTACCGCAAATCTATGCTTGACATTAACGTGATAGGCATACTTTTTTATGACCTATTTTGTAAGATACATTGTCATTAAACATTGAAAGAAAAAATATCGCGTTTACGTCAAACATTTACGTTACCACTGCGGCAAAAACTTAGCAAAATTATTCTAAATGTTTAGGTACTAGTTTTTCGATTAATAAAATAGAATTTCAAACACAAATATTGTACTTTATATTTCTCCTTTGTAATCACTTATTATTTTACCATGTACAATTTGGAACTAGCAATATCAGTTGTCTAAAAAACTCTACAAAACTGGTTTAGTGAATTTGTAGTTTTAAAGAATTCAAATGGGTTATTTTCTGCAAGAAACAAAACAGACATAAAAGGTTTAACTAGTAAAAAGAGTTTGACAAGCGTTAGCAATATTTTATCCCTATAAATTTCAACAGTGCAGCAAATAAAAAGTGTGTTTTATAATGGTGAATGTATGGGCTGCGTCGGCTTCTGCCAGTAGGTGGTGGGGGAAGCTCGACCGCGCGGCCAACACTGAGCCAGCGATCCATGAGTTGTTTATATCGTTGTTCATGGATGGGGACCCTTTCTACCTGATACCCGTTGGCAAAACTCCTACACTCATTAGAAGTTCATAGCCTACTTCTGGACAGGCCTAGCCAATTATCCATACCGTGAATAAAAGTGTACTTCTATTAGCCCAGGTAATTAATTATTTACTTATTACGGTTGTAACTGGACGTATGTATAGTCCGTGGCTTGGCAATCAAATAACAGTATTTAAATAGGATAGGCTACTGTTATCAACTTTTGAAATTACTGGATTGTTACCAAATTACTGTTTCACAAAATACAGATTCCATTTTCAACCGAGCCATTAAAATGAGGATTTGCCGAACAATTATTAATATTATAGAATAGTATTTAATGCTATACAACTTTTCACATTTCATAAATTATATGTTAGTTTTGCTATAGTCAAAGGTCCAAATTCAAAAATGTTCTTTTCATTTGGTTTTTATGTAGTAATGTGCTAGAATCATTGACTTTATATCAAGTCAATGCTAGAATACTGTAGATGGCTTGTTAAGACCATAACGCAAGCATTTTTCAAATCGTTTACCCGTTTAACCAAATATTCCAAAAGATAAAAATTATTTGGTGCAAGACAAATAAACAACCCGATCACCTATCTATAACCTACACTTTACCTCCCTAATCCAACCTTACTTTAAAACACTTAATGTAGTCAAGAATACTCATAAACCCCGACCTACCTTCACCTACCACCTACCACATGCCTAAATTAGATCAGTGTTCAATCTGCGTTTTAAGTGTAATAACTTACTGCACCGTCGATGTAATTCAACATAATATAACCTGTGAGGTATTATCGGATTAAATATCGATTTCGATGCGGTTAGATATATCGCTTATTTTTTTATCAGAATTTATTTTACAATCGGTTCAAATATGAGAACAATAAGTAAAACATATATCAAAACAATGTCAGGAAACATTAAACAAGCACCTGTTCATCAACAAGCCTTGCCAAAAATTGGAACAATCATTTAAATATTTACAGAAATCTGTAGCTTAGGTCCAGCACATGCACAACACTTTTTAATCTGGTAATGCACTGACTATTGTCCAGCAGATTAACAGCAAGACTGTTCGAAATCCTAATTTCTAACATTGGCTGTTTCTAATCAGCCGGCAACACAAATAGGTTCCGAGGAAAGTAGTCACAGGTCCGTATCCCTTCGCTCCTTGTTAAACATTGGAAATTTTAAGTTCGATTTAAATTGCATTAGCATAATCTAATTGAAATTTGTTTGTTTAAAACCCATCTCACTATTAGTCTAAAATTTTGTTAAGTTTGGCTGAAATGCGTTCAGTCGTTATTGAGTGATGTTTCTCTATTTGTTGCATTGAAGTTGATCCCAAAGAGCTTCGCTCGCTCCGCATTGACAGTAGCTGCTTAAATAGTTTTTTCTCTTTGTACCATTTTTACAGCCAAAATGTCGTGTTATTTTCAATAATGTTACCAAACCAGTGCGCTAAAGTCCGTAATATAGGCAGGTGCAAATAATTTGTCAAGGTGGGTACCATTTTAGACAAAGTTTCTATGTTTGGATTTTATTAGACACGATAAGAACAGATATTTCTACATAAATATTTGATATGTGTAGTATAATATGATAAAATATAGGCATAAGTGGTGAAAAAGGCAGACACCAACCCGTGCAAGTGATATTTTTAAGATAGTTCAATAAGAAATAATTTAAGAATTGCTGTGATAAAAGGACTTTTTCGTAACTGATTCGTACTGATTCGTAACTGACTTTTAAGGACTGATTTCGTAATGGGACGTTATATTGCAAAACATGACATGATAAAGAAGAAAATCAATTTTTAAAATCTGAAAATAACATTGCAAATACTTATTTGGTAGAATTCAGTAACTCCCAATAAATGTGTGTTGTTTGAAATACAATTTAAAAATGAACAGCTGTTTCATTAAAAAGTATTATTAACATGGCCAAAATGTAAACAGCTCTGTGGAGGGATCTTTAAAGGCTTCTGGGGCAGAGTCCTAAGGGATTTTGATTAGTCTTTCTTTTGATACCTAACTCATCTACAGACCAAGACGTTTCTTTGGACACCCCTACCAAGTTTGGGTCTCTAAATCCAACGTACAAAAATAGTATATTTCGTACCTAGGGCCGAAAGTGAGGTTTTGCCGACTCGAGATCGGGTTTTTAGTTCGAGACGAATTCGAGAACGTGAAACGATCGAGAGCTGCAAACCCATATTGGCTCGTGGTACGAACGCTATTTTTCACCCAAGTATGTTTTGCAATATAACGTCCCTCTTATTTATGTGAAATATTTTGAGGAATCAGCAAAATAAAAAATAACAATAAATAGTTGTCTAGGCAGCTGTGACAAAAAAACAAGTCTATTGCAATGCCATGGATACAGCTTGTGCATTTAATATACATTAATGTTTTAAGTAAATAGGCGAACAAGTGATTTTGCGGCCCTAGGGATGTAAACCCCTGCTCGGTCCCTATATGACGATGACAGCTGGCATGGCCAGCAAAACGTAACTTTCAGCCACCAATATAAACCAGCTAAATGTATGTAAAACAGCTAAAAACATCATAGTGAGGTGAAAAATTCGTTACGCATACTTTTACATTACCATGAATTAATTATATGCATACAGAAAAAACGGAGTCATACTTATTGCGTATTTTAATGTAAACTAGTGGCTTGTAGGGACATAGTCCCTAAAAAGCTTAAACGGAAAAGGAATTATTGTTGGAATATTTAAACAAACTCAGAATCAAATTATCTATATGTCAGGATAGGCCTAGATATCCCACAACAACATATCTTTTGTGCAAAAAAACAAAACAGTTTGTTGTTTGTCTTTGTTTGCTTTTGTTGATAACGTTATGTTCAATAAAGAATTTGAATGATTCCAGAGGTTTAACTGCTAAAGGCAGCAAACATGTTTATGAATAAATATTGGTTTTTTAAGGTAGCTTTGGTTTTTTGGTTAATGCTGATAACAAGGCTTCCCCGATTGAAATACAGTATTGGAAATTGTCTTCGTCAAATAAGAAAAGGCAAAAAATGGTGTGTTGAGATACCCTACCCAGTTATTATTTCTAAGTCTATGCTCATTTTGTAAAGGTTTAACAAAATTATTCTTAAGTAAAGGCATCCCATTGACAGAACTTGGACCTAAATTTGTTTGTGATCAACATTAAAAAACCACTATTAGCCTAGTGTAAGTATATGTGGTGTTAATCCTCCTAAAGGTGCGATTGATTTGCATATTCATATTCTACCAAAAAGGGCCTAGTCAACGTCTAATTACTAACTATTTTGCGGCTAGTTAGGGTTCCATTACCCAGTTATCGAAACTAATCACGACATAAATATTTTTGGTTCGTTTAAATACCTGTACGAACCTACTTCATCTCTATTCCCAAATTGTTTTCTAAGAGTAACCGTTGAGGTTATTCCACTTCATACAAAATATTGATTAAACACTCTAATAAATTTCAAATATAATTGTTAGTAAATTAAAAAAAAAAAATTGGAATAAATCTTTTACGTATGTTTTGAAATAAAAACAAAGAAGATCTTCTTTTAATCTTGAATAGTTTCTTAAATCTTGAAAACAATTTATTTCAACTTTGACATAACTAAAAAGTCTTGATTAATAAAGGTAACGTTATCCCTTCATATAGTTGGTTTTATATAGTATACATTACATTTCAGAATTGACTGGCAAATGAGTAATCCAAATGTAAGCTTACTTGCTAATGATAAAATCACGATCAGCTGGATTGAAGTAAACAAAAATCAGCAGTAAATGCCTTCTAAAGCTATTCTTATGGAGAACATTGTACGTTATATCTAATTTTGTGTTAAGATTTTGGGAATTTAACTATTTTTCCCGCCGTCACGGGATAAAGACCTTTAATTTGAGCCCTCTCACGTCGTTCTACGACTTCCCAGTCGCCCACAATTTTGACGCAAAGAATCGGCTTACGTAATTAATATATAGATAGAATAGATTTCTTGTATATTCCCATGAAACTGATAATTTACCCAGCACATTAAGGCCTTTATTCCAAGTATCTCAGTTCGTAAACCATACATACAATGTGACGATAAAATATCAACAAAATAGCATGTAGTTTTATGTAATCCTCACGACATTTCATTTGGTCCATTGACTTTAAATCCAATAATTGTAAAAATTATTGGAGCTTTGAAAAAAAAACTTCATATAAAATCCTTACACTAATAAAAGACGACGTCATGAGCGCGGGAAATGAGCTACAGCGGCTAGGGCATAGCCACATGAATACAGAACGGAATGAAGGAACTAGAACGGAGAACTGGCAACAGCGCACGCGAGAAGTAGGGGGGGCGCACACACCGCTCAAGCACTACAACGCATTAGTGGCATCCTGTCCACACACTGTTGATATATACCGATTTGTGGCATGGTGCCACAATTTAAAAACTGGAATGTTAGATGTTAAAATGGAGTGTTCATTAAAAATATCGATGCAGACATGTTTCTACCACCTTCCTTCATCCACTGGTGGCCGCAGGTTGAAAGATGCCACAATTAGGTGTTTGCGAGTATTCGGTAAAACCCCGTATGTGTGTGTGTGCGTGTGTGTGTGTGTGTGTGTGTGTCTGTGTGTTTGTATTCACCGAATAGTGGCATCCTTCACAGGCACACGGCCGTACTGTGGCACCTTCAAAAATTGTGGCACCTTTTTCAGGGTGCCACAGCTAATTCGATCATTTTTGAGGTTTTCCAGCATTATTACGTCGTTTAAACATCACATGCCACAATTGAGTATTTTTGAACTCGTTGATGTGAGTTTAAGTAGCGCAGGTACACACCGAATTGTGGAACACGAAACCATACAGGTAGCTAGCGCGCCTCGCGCCGTCCGCCGGAACTATAACTTTCCTAATGCTACGTTGCCAATTCTCGCGCCAGCCTACACTCGAAATAGTGGCACCATGCCACAATTCAGTATATATCAACAGTGTGTGGACAGGATGCCACTTAATGAGCTATAGAGCTTGAGCAGTGTGTAGAACAGTGCAACAAGCAACTAATAAACTAATAATACTATACTGCCACGTACTATAAAACAATTTAAGTACCATAAATAATATACTTTTGCTCCGAGTGGTGAACAATGTTTTACATTACAAATAATTTGTGTAGTAAATAATAATTTAAATTGATTTACCTAACCCACCATGTTAAACTTCCCTATCCTAAGCGTGATGTATACAACTTCCTTACTTCTCGAGTGATGTAAAGTATCAAAAACTCACTCGGTGATGTAAAGAAACCCATTTAAATAACATTGAGTGCCTAACTTAAAAAATATAACTCTATGGAGCCAACGATGTTCAACGCTAGAAATCAGCTGTGCGCTTGAATGTTATTATTATGCTTTAAAGTATTTTCCTACCTAACCTAGCTTTTGTTAGTAAAAGAACGTTACTGATAGAAGATGAGTGAAATGGATAATGAAAAATATTGTACGTAAACCCATGTTTATTGTCGGGTCAGGTAAAATCTTGTACGTTACACGTTACGCAAGAGCGTGCTGTTTACATCACTTAGGTGAATTATGCAACTCGCTTCCGCTCGTTGCACAACATTCACCTGCGTGAAGTAAAAACGCTCTTACTACACTTGTAATGTAAATATCTATTACGCAACCATTAAAAAATTGATTTTTGTTTACAAACATAAATTGGTAACGTAGTTATTTTGTATCAATTGAATTTGTACACTGAAACGATAACAATGTTTGAGGTTAGAACGCTATATAAGTTGTCCTAGACTGCTTTTTTTTATCTTACAAACTATTTCGTGCTGATACATATATTTTTTTTTTAACATTTTAGTCATGTTGACAAAATATTTTGCAATTACATTTCTGAATCAGTCAGTAAAGGTAGATTTCGATGAATCATTGCTGAAAGTTATGTTTTGCTTCTCACTCTCAGAGTATTCCAAAGACATCTAATGTTTCAATCCATGTTCAAATGTTATATGAGGTAAACATATAACCGAATCAATTAAAGTACTTAAATTAAAATACATATTATTATCAACACGCATAATCTAGTTCAGATTATAATATCATCTCACAATCATATTTGTAAAACCTACTGTGGTGTTTTAACCAGTCCCCACTAACAAAAGCATAAAATGAAAGGTCCTAAAGAGGTTAACATTGAGTCATAATAAAAGTAGTTTAAAAGTTGTAACCGTGATACTGTAAATAATTTGATATTGTTAGATATTATACGATCGTTTTACAATTTTGTCAATCTATCTGTTACTTTCATACAAATGTATTTTTATTATTCAATGTTTTGTTTTATAGAAACTTTAGTATTCTCAACTTTATTAATAACTAGTAGAACAATAACCCTTCTCCCCGACACGCTACCATACCACAGCATCTTACTAGCAGAGCTCAAGGTCATTGACGTAATTGTAATGAACTAAATTTAGACTTCCACCCCCCAATGTCACCAATGGGCCCTAAAGGTTGGTATGTAACAATTCATGACGGTTGAACGATGGCCTTTAAAATACGCTTTTAATTTGTTTCCTAGCGTTTACCGTATCTTAGAAAAAGTTAGTTAACAATAATTACAAAAACTTGTTGGGCGAAAGAAAAATTCTAAAAATTAATTAATTTACATATATTATAAAATTAATTTATAATATATGTATCTATATCTTATTAAAGTGTGTTAAAGGTTTAGCGTTTGGTTTACAATGTAAAAATTTTCAAAGTCACAAGATGGTTTCTGAAACTCTTTATACAACTCTCCTTTATAAAAATTAAAAAAAAAATATTATCCAAGAAATTGAGCTCTTTAGTTACAAAATCCACCGTTTTTTTACTTACCTGACGAAGAAATAAAAACAGTAGCAGCCGACGAACTTTGTTATGTCATATTTAAAAACTCATTTAAAAGTACCGATTTTATTTCAAGATTTAAAATAGAAAATATAAACTTTTGAGCTTTTAATTAGAACCAATAGTGTCCTAGACTAATTGACATCTTTCACACGAAGTGTCAACGATTTACCTTTAGTCTAAATGTCAAGTTATTTTGAAGCTGGACATTGAGTTTTGGTGCCGTTTTCATTGGCATCTACCACTTCTAACCTGCACTAAGATGGCGGACCTGGCTTCAACTGCTTGTATGTTAGTTATATAGATGTGCTCCATCTATTGGTCTTATGTGATCGTTGATTTAAACTAACGGAATTCTGATGAAAATTTGATCATGAATTATTAGCAGTTTTGCAGGATGATTAACAATAGTTTTTTTTTTTTTTTTTTTTTATTTAAATTGCTTGTTAGTTGGCAACAAATCTTAGAGATGTGTATACATTTTTGGGACAAAATTGAATTAGCAGATGCCATGGTAAAGAAGCGTACTAGAAAAAGTTACTGTCGCCTCATCCAATTTTTACAGCAGTCAGCTGTTGACATGCTAGGCGAGCAACCGCGACAGTGAGGACGGGGAACAGCTGATTTCATGTTCCTAGTTGGCAAATTGTCTGCTAGCTACTAACGTACACATGCATAAGCCATCAGCGGTAGCACCAGTAGCCTCAATGAATATATAAACACTTGTGTTAAGGTTTAAATACAGTAGTCAATGTTATTACTGAATTTGATACTATACATATTGTTACTAATATATGAAATGGAGAGAAACGTTACCTTAAAAATACAAAATTTCCCAATTTATATCCAGACCTTTTTAAATAGCTTAGAAAACAGAAAATTTAGTATATCAAAGTGTTTTTGTACGGTTATTGGTAACAGGACAAATTCAAAAATTGTAAATTTAAAATTCCCATGTTATTCTTATAATGAATATTGTAAAATGTTGTAGTTTGCTTGTTTATGGATATATTTTGATTAAACTTGGCAAATTTATTTAAACAATTACAAAACTATTTAAAATTATGAACGCTACTCTAGTTTTCCCAAGGTAGGACTCGTGAATTGGAATTTTGGCGTTACAGGCACAATGACAGTAACAATCAAACAAACGTACAGATATTGACATAAGACTCGTTTCGGCTTTCTTATTATATAAAACGTAGAAATAACCAAACACTTCATGAATCTACGCAATGTACAGACAAAACAGTAAAGACTTTATAATCTTATAATTAACTATAGTGTTTCTGCCCGTGCTTCGCAACGGGGTGAGAATCTTTGGGTCTCTAATTCCACCGTAAAAAAATAGTATATTTCGTACCTAGGGCCTAAAGTGAGGTTTTGCCGACTCGATATCGGGTTTTAAGTTCGGGACGAAGTCGAGAACGTGAAACGATCGAGAGCTGCAAACCCATTTTGGCTCGTGGTACGAGCGGTTTTTTTTACCCAAGTATGTTTTGCAATATAACGTCCCTCTTATTTATGTGAAATATTTTGAGAAATCAGCAAAATCAAAAATAACAATAAATAGTTGTCTAGGCAACTGTGACAAAAAACAAGTCTATTGCAATGCCATGGATACAGCTTGTGCATTTAATATACATTAATGTTTTAAGTAAATAGGCGAACAAGTGATTTTGCGGCCCTAGGGATGTAAACCCCTGCTCGGTCCCCATATGACGATGACAGCTGGCATGGCAAGCAAAACGTAACTTTCAGCCACCAATATAAACCAGCTAAATGTATGTAAAACAGCTAAAAACATCATAGTGAGGTGAAAAATTCGTTACGCATACTTTTACATTACCATGAATTAATTATATGCATACAGAAAAAACGGAGTCATACTTATTGCGTATTTTAATGTAAACTAGTGGCTTGTAGGGACATAGTCCCTAAAAAGCTACGGAAAAGGAATTATTGTTGGAATATTTAAACAAACTCAGAATCAAATTATCTATATGTCAGGATAGGCCTAGATATCCCACTACAACATATCTTTTGTGCAAAAAAAACAAAACAGTTTGTTGTTTGTCTTTGTTTGCTTTTGTTGATAACGTTATGTTCAATAAAGAATTTGAATGATTCCTGAGTTTAACTGCTAAAGGCAGCAAACATGTTTATGAATAACTATTGGTTTATTAAGGTAGCTTTGGTTTTTTGTTTAATGCTGATAACAAGGCTTCCCCGATTGAAATACAGTATTGGAAATTGTCTTCGTCAAATAAGAAAAGGCAAAAAATGGTGTGTTGAGATACCCTACCCAGTTATTATTTCTAAGTCTATGCTCATTTTGTAAAGGTTTAACAAAATTATTCTTAAGTAAAGGCATCCCATTGACAGAACTTGGACCTAAATTTGTTTGTGATCAACATTAAAAAACCACTATTAGCCTAGTGTAAGTATGTGGTGTTAATCCTCCTAAAGGTGCGATTGATTTACATATTCTACCAAAAAAGGGCCTAGTCAACGTCTAATTACCAACTATTTTGCGGCTAGTTAGGGTTCCATTACCCAGTTATCGAAACTAATCACGACATAAATATTTTTGGTTCGTTTAAATACCTGTACGAACCTACTTCATCTCTATTCCCAAATTGTTTTCTAAGAGTAACCGTTGAGGTTATTCCACTTCATACAAAATATTGATTAAACACTACAATAAATCTCAAATATAAATGTTAGTAAATTAAAAAAAAAATTGGAATAAATCTTTTACATATGTTTTGAAATAAAAACAAAGAAGATCTTCTTTTAATCTTGAATCGTTTCTTAAATCTTGAAAACAATTTATTTCAACTTTGACATAACTAAAAAGTCTTGATTATTAAAGGTAACGTTATCCCTTTATATAGTTGGTTTTATATAGTATACATTACATTGCAGAATTGACTGGCAAATGAGTAATCCAAATGTAAGCTTACATGCTAATGATAAAATCACGATCAGCTGGATTGAAGTAAACAAAAATCAGCAGTAAATGCCTTCTAATGCTATTCTTATGGAGAACATTGTACGTTATATCTAATTTTGTGTTAAGATTTTGGGAATTTCACTATTTTTCCCGCCGTCACGGGATAAAGACCTTTAATTTGAGCCCTCTCACGTCATTCTACGACTTCCCAGTCGCCCACAATTTTGACGCAAAGAATCGGCTTACGTAATTAATATATAGATTCCCATGAAACTGATAATTTACCCAGCACATTAAGGCCTTTATTCCAAGTATCTCAGCTCGTAAACCATACATACAATGTGACGATAAAATATCAACAAAATAGCATGTAGTTTTATGTAATCCTCACGACATTTCATTTGGTCCATTGACTTTAAATCCAATAATTGTAAAAATTATTGGAGCTTTGAAAAAAACTTCATATAAAATCCTTACACTAATAAAAGACGACGTCATGAGCGCGGGAAATGAGCTACAGCGGCTAGGGCATAGCCACATGAATACAGAACGGAATGAAGGAACTAGAACGGAGAACTGGCAACAGCGCACGCGAGAAGTAGGGGGGGCGCACACACCGCTCAAGCACTACAACGCATTAGTGGCATCCTGTCCACACACTGTTGATATATACCGATTTGTGGCATGGTGCCACAATTTAAAAACTGGAATGTTAGATGTTAAAATGGAGTGTTCATTAAAAATATCGATGCAGACATGTTTCTACCACCTTCCTTCATCCACTGGTGGCCGCAGGTTGAAAGATGCCACAATTAGGTGTTTGCGAGTATTCGGTAAAACCCCGTATGTGTGTGTCTGGATGTGTACAGAGCTAGGGACTACACCTGTGGTCTGATTTTGAAATTTGGTGTGTAGGTTCTAATCCATGGTATCTCCTGGTGTTTTTTTTTCATTTTGATTTTTCCACAAAATAACGGAAAAATTGGATTTTTTAAAAAATGGCCTGAACGATTTTGATAAAACTTTTGTATGTTATATCCCTTTACATTTTGAACAAAATGGTATAACCCCCATTGCTGAAAAATTTACGGTTTAAAAGTTATTACGACTTTTGTGATTTTTCCTATAAAATATTACAGGTAAACTCCCACCGCCTACCCATGATAAAGGTTGTTGACAAGCTAATGGGAGAAAGTATGTGTCAGAATGCTGATACCGTTTTTTAACCTATCAAACGAATTAAACACCAAGATCAATGCTCAATCCCCTGGTACTTATGTCCTTAAATAAAATAATAAATGTTTAAATTTTGACAATACCTGTAATCCTATCAGGGTGCCAAACGCTAGTACTCGTTTTTTAAACAAAGGATTGAACCAGCCTCTAGTCCAAAATACAGTGGCGGGAATAAAGAAAGCTGCACCGATGAGTCTCCCCCACTGTCTATGGGCATACTCCATCCACCAGATGAATTTAAACTCCTCCAATGTGATGTCTTTGTTTTTTATTTGGAATTCAGGAAACTGTTGATATCTGTGGAACTCTTCAACCCACTGCTGTTGTGTAGTTGGTAGATTCTCGCCCAGTAGCCTCCAAGTCACCATAGAGAGCCCAGATTCCGTCAGTCTTGTAACTCCTCCTGCAAAACAGACCAGTAAACCAGCATTTGCGGTTTTACAATTCACTTTACAGTTGTAAGATAAAATAAACGGTATCAGCATTCTGACACATACTTTCTCCCATAAGTTTGTCAACAACCTTTATCATGTGTAAGCGGTGAGAGTAAATATACGGAAATGGGATTTGTACAATTTTGTTCAAAACTTAAAGGACATGTTAAACATGTTAAATCTTTATCAAAATCGTTCGGGCCATTTTTGAGGTAATCCTATTTTTCTGTTATTTAATTGGAATTTTATGGGAAAATGACATAATTTACAATAACTTTTGAACCGTAATTTTTACAGAAATGGGATTTGTACCATTTTATTCAGAATTTAAAGGACTATGACATACTAAATTTTTATCAAAATCGTTCGGGCCATTTTTGTTAAAATCCTATTTTTCCGTTTTTTTATGGGGTTTTATGGGAAAATCCCTATTAAAAATAAAAATTTCTACAAAATTAAAAAAAACTATCAAAATTGTAATGACTATAACATACTATGTTAAATCAAAACCGTATTTTTTTTCTAAAATCCTATTTTTCGTTATTTTATGGGGGTTTTATGGGGAAATAACATATTTGACCATAACTTTTGAACCGTAATTTTTACAGATATGGGATTTGTACCATTTTGTTCAGAATTTAAAGGGGTACAACATACTAAATTTTTATCAAAATCGTTCGGGCCATTTTTGAGAAAATCCGATTTTTCCAGTTTTTTATGGGTTTTTATGAGAAAATCCCCATTAAAAATAAAAACTTCGAAAAAATGAAAAAAACGCCTGGAGATACCATAGATTAAAACCTACATACCAAATTTCATCGAAATCGGACCACAGGTGTAGTCTCTAGCTCTGTACACATCCAGACACACAGACACACACACACACACACACACACACACACACACACACACACAGACATCACTTCGAAAACCACTTTTTTGGGTCCAGGGGGACCCAAAACGAATATATCCACTCAAAACTCAAACTCGAAAATTTTGACGAAAACAATACTTTCTCCATATACTATGGTATAGGGGGAGAAAGTAAAAATAAAGTACACAAACAAATCAACAAACTAACACATTTGTAATACTATGGGTAATGGCGTCAATTAACAGCCATTTCCTGAAGGGAGCGGCTAATAGTAGTAATGCTATTTGAAATGTTCATGTTTTCGCTAAGTAATCATTAAAAAAATGTATATTTTTGAAATATTTTGTTTTTTTATGTTGTAATATTGCATATCAAAGTAAAACTTGGCTCATAAGAAATGCAAAATTTTAATCAGAGTAGGCCCTAGAGGTATCTGAATTTTTAAGAAAAATATAGGCAATTTAAAATGGAAGTTGTTCAAGATGGCGCCGTAACCGCAAGACATGGCGCCGTGATCGGGGACGATCTTCACGCCTGGTGCTGTGACTGTGGGATGTGTTGACAATCTTGCCGCGAGCAATGTTGACAATGTGTTGTGATCGCGGGAGATGTTGGGAGATGTGACCAATTATTACTCAGAAAGATCAGATTCAAATTAAAAAATTTGAATTTAAACTACATGATAAAATACCAGTCTGGTCTGTATCAGGACAGGATATAGGCTATTGTCCTGTATATAATTTAACTACAGCAAAAAATAAACTAAGGGATCTCTCTTAAAAAGTGTCACAACCTACCGTTTAAAATCATCCAGAAAAATACATCAATGCTATAGTAAGATTTGTCCAAAAACAATTTATGTAAGGATTTAAAGGTATTTCTTACGAATGTTAACTTATGCTTTTGCTTTCACATAACTCGGAAGGTTGGATAACCAAGGCTCTACTTGCATTATCTACTTGCGACACAGTCACAAGGATTTTGAAATCACCTCTAAGGGCCTACTGTTCATCTGTATATCAGACATGGTTTGTTTGTCACTCAAACCAAAGATTAACTTTTTGAATTGCTCTTTAAAAATAAAGTAATATTGCTTATTTACCAAGTATAACAGCACAGAATACCATTCCACTACATCCTGCCAGCCAATATCCAACAATCTTCTGAGTGCGAGGTATCGGCTGAAAAGGCGATGCTGCTACTGTGATTGACTTTCTTGAGAAAATCTAGAAAAATGTTAAACACAGATAATTATATTGAGAGTTTAAGTTGGTATAGGAATGGTGGCTAATATAAATTTCAGCAAATGAGCTCAAAGAACCAAAAGTATTTGGTAACTGGTTTAGCTCTGTAATATATAAGATGCAGTACACCAGGGGTCTCCGACCTACGGCCCGCAGGCCACATCTGGCCTGCAAACAGATTTTATCCAGACTGCAATGTCTCATAGGAAATAAGTTTTTATATAATTACAGTAGTAAAAATCGTTGATTGTCAAAATTGCAACAACGCCTGTAAGTAGATGTTTCAGTCTCAGTGATATCGTGATCGTCATAAACGATCGCGGAAACTTGGCGATATCTTGGTCCTCACTCAAGGTCACAGCAAAAACCATTAGTAAATGTTCCTGTATCGGTAACAACGAGATCATCATTCGCGATCACGGCAACACACGCTAGCATATTTTCCGGTCTTGACAATACCGATCGTCAATCATGGTCGCCGCAATAACCGTAAGTAAATGTTGCGGTCTCAGCAATAATGTGATCGTCTTTTGCGATCGCGGCAACACTCGCGAGCGTATTTTGCGGTCTCGACTATACCACCTTAGTTTCATCACAACGTTCACGTTTTTTCAATGAGAGAAAATTAGCTGTAAGCATGTGCCTAAGCTAGTGATCTAATTATCTTAATACAGATTCTCCAAGCTAAGTGAACATTTGAATTGAAAACAATCCTTAGGATCAGGAAAACAAACTTTTACCCTGATTTTTTTACCTTAAAGTGGCTGTATTAGTTTTCATTATTTCAATTATATATTATATAACAATAATACATTGTGTTATATTTCAATTATTCCAAACAAGTCAATCAAAATTTATTAACCAATGTTTATGTTTACAGTTTATTATTACTTAAGTTTAAATTACAATTCATTTCAATACTAAAAATTATAATATGTTATTAAATCAAATTCTATTACAGGGTGTCCACAGCAAATTTTTCAATAATTTCCATGACTATCCATGATAATTTACCATTGATTTCCATGACTCACAAACTTTACTCGAAAATTATAATATAACAAACACACACGAATAATACTGCTTGGACAAGTTATTTCACAGAAAATATTGAAATATGTTTAAAAGATAACAATGTAGTAATCAATTTTACAAAAAATATGGTGCATTATTCAAGATAAGGAATTAAAAAAGAAAACCCAGCCTCCTCCATCCCCATAGCTCGCGAAGTTCTCTCTGAACTTTCTTTTTTCCTTCCTATATACTTTTTATTATTTATTTATTTCATGATGGGTTAGCCTCTGGATCAAGATAATGCAAATATAAAAGGTTTAATTTACCTGTTGCGTCGATTGATCCTTAAGTTATAAAATAACTACACGGGCGTTTCGTGCAGCTAAGCGAACACATCTTCAGGTTGTAGGAACGTTAAAATATGGTCTTCTCATCCGTGGATGGAGTCGTCAGCACATTTAGGACACATAACACGAAACACATACGAAACATTTAAGTATTTACAATAAAAAACTTGGCCAAGTAGTCCGAACACGAGTTGAGTAACCAGTAGATGATGAGTCATGTACGCAACTTGTGTTCGGACTACTTGGCCAAGTTTTTTATTGTAAATACTTAAATGTTTCGTGTTATTTGTCCTAAATGTGCTGACAACTAAAACTGTCAACTATGCTACAGTATTTACACTACCAGTTCTAGGGCAAAAAAACTCACGAACGCTGCAGAAGGCATTATCCAGCAAACAATTCTTTAGCCTTTCCTGATATTTATTTAAATCCTGTGTGTTTAAATCCTGTTCTGTCCTTAGAGAAGGAGGAAGGTTATTAAAAAGCTTGACAGCATTGTATTGATAATTCTTTTGGAAGAATGACGTTGAGTGATTAGGAATTGCAAGGTCGGAAGAATTACGAAATGGATATCTGTTGATGAGCTGTGAACAAAAATAAGATGTTTGGGTAGGGAAAATACAATGTGGATGGCCTTCAATTGATGTTGGAAAAGAAACTTAGTCTTTTGGCTTTCACTACCCCAGACAGGGACAGCATAGGACAAATATAGACCATAGTAAGTAGACAGTAGGACTTCTGAATTTACTGTTTGGCTAAGCATACGAAGCATGGAAATACCTACTGATATTTTTGTTGTGACATGTTTGATATGTTTGTGGTGGTTAAGACTTTCATCAAGGATCAAACCAAGAAACTTAACCTTTTGACAGGGATGGATCTCATTTTCACCCCAACAGTAACCTAAATGTTCTTGGTTTGCTGGTTTGAAATACTAAATTGGAGAAGTTGGGTTTTTTTAGCATTGAGGACAAGATGATTATCCTCACACCGTTGGAGCAGGCTACTAGATTCAAGAAAAATGGATTGTTCAAGTGTTTCTGTGGAATGACTGGAGACAGTAAGAGATGTATCATCCGCAAACAGACAAATGTTTGCCTTGTTTGCGCAAGTGGGCAAGTTGTTTATAAATAGAAGGAATAAGGTCGGTCCTAGGTCGGAACTCTGGGGCACACGTCTTGTGACTGAGGCCTAAGAAGAATGATGATACAGTACTTTAGAAGACCTGTTTCATCAATGGCAGGGATTGCTACATACTGTTTTCTTCCTTCGAGGTATGATGTTCGAACCAATCAAGAGCAATGCCTCTAATGCCAGCATCATAGATTTTTCTCAGAAGTAGACCATGGTAAACTAAGTCAAAAGCACAACTCAAGTCAATGAACATGCCGGCCACAGACTGTCCCGCATCAATATCTTCGACTACTTTATTTATGAGGCTGAGTATGGCATTTGTTGTGGAACTGTTCTTTACAAATCCGTATTGGTTTCGAACTAATATGTTGTGTTTCTCTAGGAAATCACACAGTCTACTTATTACTGCTTTCTCAAAGGCCTTTGAGAACGTCGATACTAGACTTGCAGGCCTGTAGTTATGGCAAGAACTTCTATCTCCGCTGTTAAAGATTGGTCTTACTAAAGACAACTTTAGCTGGCTAGGAAACTTTCCCTCAGCAAACAAGCTATTTATTATGTGACATAACGGTGTTCTCAATCCCTTGCCCTTATCGGCCTTCGTGATAAGAGCGTTGTGGTCAGCAAGCTTGTGCTTGAGGCTCACTAGGACCCTCTCATGGCATTAAGCTTCCTGTGTTTCCCTGTACATGGGACAGTTTTTGCAATGCATCTTGCTTTATTGCCCATGAGAATTCTAGTGACTTCTCATAGCCTACTTCGTTAGATTTCATTTGCTTCATTTAAGTCTCAGTGTCTAACAGCTCATAGACTAAACTTTTTTTCTTACTAAAAATTGAAACTCAACCCTTTGTTTAAAAAACTCAATTCCTTTTTATCAAATTCAATTTCCGTATTATTTACGACTCTCTTAAAGAATTTATTTGAACATTTAATAACATCTTCCTTATGATGGGATTCCATTAAACTTTTCACATTTTTGGGGTTTTCTTCTTAAAACATATCTTTCTGCTGACCTGTAGTTCAATTTTGAACTGAACGTTGTTTTGTTGAACATGATGCATATTATTCAATTATTCTAAATGTTTTTAAAATAGTAGTTTATTTTAAGCATCTTCTAGATAACGGACGTACACCTACTGCACTGACCACCCGCAGTCTGAACTCAACTCCACCAGGTTAGTGTCATTGGTGATAAGTGTTCAGTTACTCAACCTTACATTTTTTTCCGTGTTCGTATTGTGTTGTGTGTAAATTTATATTTATTTATGAGTCAAATATGACGCTCTTTATATGAAGACAGGAAACTTCCTTGTACCGCCTGAAGATGGCTCTAAATAGTAGGCGAAACTAGTTGCAACTGCAATTGAATGGATTACTTAATAGCAGGTGGGTAAAAACTTGAAAACAGGACAATTGCTGTCTCCAGCTATTTATACCTCTTCCGCTATTTATTTCTGCTCCAAATAGTTTTAAAGTAATTTATTATAACTTTGAATAAAATTTTTTTATGTTTCTCGATTTTAATACTATGTAGTAAAGAAAAGTGTGTTTGAAAAAAACCCCCCACACGGAAAAACTGTAGCGTTTAGAACATCTAATAAAGTCCAAAATCTCCTTAAACCTAAAACCCAACAAAATGTTAAAAACCTGAGTGATAAATCCGGAGTATACAAAATAACATGCAGTGACTGTAATAAATTCTATATTGGACAGACTGGCAGACCATTTATTAAGAGGTTTAAAGAACACCTTCCCAAAAATAGTTTAACACAACAATCCAATTTTGCCGAACACCTAATTGACAGCAATCACAGTTATTCCAGCCTGAATGAAAATTTAAAACCTTTACACATTTGTAGAAAAAGTCGAGTAATGACATCACTAGAGCAATATGAAATTTATAGAGCATCTAAAACCACCCCCCACAACCTCCTGAATGATAAAAGTACACTACAATCCGACATATTATTCGAAGAATTGTTAAAGTTGAATGAAACGCCACCTGTAGCTACAAAGGACAGAGACAGGACAAAGGTCAACTCTGCAAGTAATTTCTGACCCCAATAGAGACTCGACACACGACTGACGCGCGTCTACATGTCCGTAATAGCTCAAATAAAAGTAGGCCTACCGTGTGTTTTTATGTTTTAATTGTGATGTATCTCAGTGTAATATCGTTCGTGTACGTGTTTCAAAACTTCAAGACACACCCAATGGGGAAGATCAAGGACTTAAAGTAGGACTGATGATGGCAATTTATTCTGCCGAAATGCATCTCCTATAATAGGACACAGCAAATAAGGATCGACAGGCGGACACAGGTAATTTAACCTTTTATTGTATGTCATACCGATCCGGAACAACAACAAACAACACAAAATGAAGTGTTTGAAAAGTTCCAAAATGGGTATATTTAGTGAAAACCCCTGTCTCCCCCTAGGTAAGAAGTTGGATACATAAGCTTATATTTTCAGTAATATTAAGGCAATAAATTTTAAATATTTGGTTTGTGTGATAGAATAAAAACGTGAGCAATGAGCTCTTAGGCCTACCCAGAAATAATTAGCTTATTTTCAAAAGATGGTTTTTTTTTATTAAATGAGATTGAAATAGTTCAATTCTATAATGACTAATTTCAGCTTCTATTATATTGAAAAATAGATTTCCACCGACCTTGTAGATGATGAAAGTTGTTCACGGCTGGGGTACCCCACCTGATGGTGTCATTTCGTCCTGTCCAGGATTACACTGCACACTTTTTAAAGTCTTTAGAAATAGTTTATGTACACAAAAATAAACTTAAAATTCACTTCTTGTTATAAAAGCAAAACAAAAACGATCTTTTATGGCCTAATGAGGGTTGAATTTGATTTTGAAAAGAAATATAGAAGGTTATAGATAGAATGGTATAACGGTGAGCGTATTGCTGCATGAAAAAGTGACTTATTGTTGAGAGGAGTAGCAGCGGACTGTGCCGCGGCCAAACATCGTACGATGGAAAACTACAAAGGTCGGGAAGTTTCTTTCCGATAAGCCGGACATGGGTTGAAAGATAAAATGGTGAAACCAAAGCTCAGGGCAATGGAAAGTATGTGTTGAAATAAAAATATACTAAACAAAATGATATCCAACAGTTTGAATTAATTTATAATGTTAAAATATTGACAAAAATTACCAAACAGGCTTTTTAATGAAATTATACTAGCAATAACAATCGTTAAAAGTTAAAAGTCGCGTCCCTGGCTGTGAATGTAATGCTGGGTTTGAGGGTCGGAACCAGTTCTCGTCAGGTCTTTCAACTCAATCGACTCCGGGCGGATCAATATTTCGGCCTCTCTCAGTTCGTTGTTGACTGTGGGTGAAGTAGGTTAGGCGTGATGTTATGCCAGGCTTTCCAGTTTATTCGGAAAGTCTTTATTTAAAATCTGTTTTGAAAGCGTTAAGTTTTTGTGTAATGATCGGTACAGATAATAACTGTTACAATAAGGCAAATAACTTATTTAAAACTAAGAAAATGTAAGTCAAACGCATACTTAACCAAACTTAAGGCCAGCAAAGGGAACCAACGCCTCTATGTTCCATTTTAGTAAATGACGAGAGTGAAAATGCTAATGTCGGTCACTGTAATTTGGGTCACAAAATCTGAGGATCTGATGTGTGACCTACATTACTTTCGGTGAATTGTGGGACCCAAATTACTTCTCTTATGAGTTTTCAATGTCGAGAATTAATTTTTTAGTAACCCACAATATAATTGAAAATTATTTCTGTTTACTTTCTTTACTTGACCTATTCTGATGATGGGCTGGATTATACAACAATGTGGGCGGCAAGAATTTGGCTACGAGGTTTGTGAGAAAATTACGAACCTCACCTAGTGTTATGTGACCGGTTATTAGAAGACGATAATAACGAAAAGGTGACACTTTTATAATGAAGGATAAGACAAGTTTTGTTTAATACATAGATGTTCCCCATTTATGCGTTTGAGTCACTGTGTAATGTCAGTCACGTTACCTGCATTACGTGTAATGTCAGTCACGTGACCTACATTACTTGTAATTTGGGTCACTCTTGAAATGGTGCGTCACAAGGTGTTTGTTGGCATATAAATAAAATCACTAACTTTAATGGTAATTTTTAAGTAAAAAATTATACTTTTCAGTATATTGTTTAAAGAAAAAAATATTGTAGCCTATAATTTGTATTGAGTTAGATATAGAATATAGAAGGATCCTGAAATCATTACCGCAATTTTTTTAGAGTTTTATTTGGGTTTTTTTACATCTTGTATATTTATAGCAACCACATTTCTCACACTTTGGTATTATTGGGTATCTAAAAATCTATTGGAATCATAATTTGCATAATTCATTGTAGATATCCTTGTCAAAACTTAGAATTGTTTGTGTGACCTCTCTTGTGTGATTTCTCTTCTAGCACTAATAAAAGTTATTAATTAATTTTAGAGATAATAAGATCAGTTTTATGAACTACAAAGGCTAAACATTAGAAAAAAACGAGAGGTCGTCCAGTGGTCGAAACTCGACCAAAAATATGTAATGTACTCACTTATCTATTTTCACCCCACACTGTAAATAAAACATGTGATTGGAGTTTCCTCCATTTGTTTTGATTTTCTGTTTATATTTCGTTGTTATTTCGTAACCAGCATAGCAACGCATAAGATCCATGTTAATTTTTTCAAATTTTTAAACTCATTTTTTGTGCTTATCTTTGAGCCTATTTAAATTTATAAAGGGATTCTGCACACCTACAGGAAAATAGCTTTCCAACGGTATGCGTAGATTTTCCCTACGATGCACACGAGCTGAGAAAAAAGGTTTTAAAGAAACATGCTTGCCTATTAATATATAGATAGATAGACAGGCTAATTACAATAGGTGAGTATTAATTTTTTCAGATATAGGGGACAGCAATTGCTATGTTTTAAGTTTTTACCCAGGTATTTAAATCTGTTTATTATTATTTGCCAATCTGGAAGATAACATCTACAATGATGAAATATCTCGTTCCACAGGATGTGGAAAACAAGACCGTTTGAGATTATAGTTTTGGTAGAGCATAGGGAAGGACCATGTCATTGTTAGAACCCTTGATCATGTTGAATATAATCTGCATTTTACTCAACGTAGTTCTTCAACGACTATGTATTTTGCATATGGACAAGAAGCAGTAAGAATAGACCTACCTTGGATATACTTTTTGCACTATTTGTTAGTGAACATCCACATGTTTTCAATCCAGATAATCCAGCCACAGATAATCTCCCAGTTGATATTGCCTGCACACAAACATTAGTATTTACTTTCGCTTAGATTAGTAGGTACAACTGTACCAACAAATTAGTAAAGGTTTGTGGTTTTAGGTGCTTTGAATCATAAGTCTTAGTTATCTAGGCCAAACTCAAGCAACAGTAGGCCTAAATTTGTAAAATAGTATTCTAAATTATTATCTAATGAGCGAACCTGTACTAAATGGCACTCATTAATGTGGTAACATGATTTTACTAGGTTTTCTGACAAGATATAAACTTATAAAATGTTATACAAAAATTGCAAATTAGCCAGCCTTATTAGCCACGGCGTGGTTCTTCAGAATATTTAGATTAGACAAGGGCAGGGGTGCCCAGAGGGGGCGGGGACCGTGGCGCGTTTGCGCCACAGGAATTTTTGGGGGGGGGGACTTTTTTAGGAGGATTTGGGGGGGGGGTGTTTTTTTGTTAGCTGTCACAATGAATGTAGAATTTTGTATAATCAGACTGAAAAAGTGTTTCTAAGTACAGTAGCTCACTATCAACACCAACAACATTCTGCCATTCGTAATTAAGATTGCTTCTAAGAATGGTAAAACGCACCTTATCAGACAATCCTTAATATGTACTAGTGTCGACTTCTTTATTCTGTGTTCACTGAATTTTACTTGCTACTTGCTACATATGTTTTGGTGGTTCTTTAACTCCACCATCATCAGTCTTACAAAAAGATCCACTTCTGGAGGTGTCGTCAGAATACGTTACAAACATATAACACAAAACACAAAACGATTACAGAAATGCCTATCAATGAACTGAATCAGTTCAGGTTATGACGGACCGACGTGGTCTCTGGATTGTCATCTGTTTTGTGCGTTTTCAACAGCTGATATTGGACTATTGTTGTAGTGACTGAGAAGAGTGTTGAAAATATAACGGGATTCATAATTAATTGAGTGTTTTCACTCACAAATTGTGTGCTGTCCCTAGTTTTATTTATTTATACTGGTATTTCAAACTCTTCCAAAGTATTTAATAAATTTCTTTTCGCGCAGTAATGTAGAATTTCGATACCATCATTTACTCAATGTACTCGCATGAATTGATAGGCCTATCTGTAATCCTTTTGTGTTTTGCGTTAAATGTTTGTAACATACTCTGACGACACCTCCAGAAGTCGATCCTTTTGTAAGTCTGACGATGGTGGATGTTACATATGTAAGTCTAAATATGTTAAAGAACCTCCAAAACATATGTAGCAAGTAAAATACGACACTACCGTACATCTATTATTAAGGATTGTCTGACAAGATGCGTTTCTACCACTATTAGTTATAAAAGGCAATCCTGGGGCTACCAAATGAATTATAAGATTACTTTGTCACAAAAAACTTTTGTGCTGGTGGCAATTAAGGTATTGTGTGTATTTTGCCCGGCGATTTTTGTAGAAGGCAGCCTGGGAGTGGCGAGCAACAAGTTTGCCCTATTTAGTGACTTTCTCTCTTCCTATCATTTTGAAACAAGATACTTTTTGCCAAAGTATTATTAATGCTCTTAAAGCTGTTTGAATTCTTAAGCCCTGTAAAAATTAACGCCACCAAAAAAAATTAATATATTGTACAGTTACAGTATTATGTTGGAGTAGAGTAATTCACCAAGTATATTGTTGAACGTTTTAAAGACGTTGTCTTTTGCAATACTGAGCACATGTTGGCTGACAATACAGTTTCTGAATTGTAAATTGAAAAACTTATAATTTGTCCATTAGTTAGATATAATGATGTATTGTTAAATGATGTTTCCTATTAAACATTTAATATTGATTATCAGCAAGTTTGTTTTTCTTTACCTCAAGTTTACTAAATACTTGAAATGCTCGTTCTATGAGGTAAAGGGGAAATTGCCAGATAAATTGGCAGGTGGAGGGTAGGTTTAATAGACAGCAGCATAAATTGGGGGGGACTACTCCTTTGGTTTGGGGGGGGGGGGTTTGCGCCTCTGGGTTTGGGGGGGATGGGCACCTCTGGACAAGGGCTTCATTTTATGTTGTTTGTTGTGGTTCCGGATCGGTTGACAATCAATAAAAGGTTAAATTACCTGTGTCCGCCGGTCGATCCTGAAGTATCCTATTACATGATATGCATGTTGGTGAAGTTAAATCGCCATCATCAGTCACTGTAATAGGATACTTCAGGACCGACCAGCGGACACAGGTAATTTAACCTTTTATTGATATAGACAAGGGCCGTGTAATTCTTTAGTGGTTTTAAAGTTATGTTTATAGCCACTCTTTGTGAATGTTTTTCACTCAAAACTATAAACTCTGTATGTGCGGTAATGTGTTTTTATGTTCTTCTTTCTAATGTATACTTATTGTTCAAATTAAGGCAATTTTGTTGAGTCAAACTGATATCTTTTTTGGTGTACTTGACAAGATCGAGACAATTGTTGAGACCCTTCTGTACTTGTTTGCTAGATTTAACATATCTAACATATCTACATACCTTAATACTGTGTTTAGCAGAATAATACCCATGGTTGAATGATGGTGATAGTATTGCTTTCTGAAGTAAACGAGAGCACAGCATAATTATTGATCTGCAAAGATATTTGGTACATATTACAACAATGTTTCTAAATGTGTATTTTTTTAACAGTTATGACTAAGTATGCATTTGACTAATCTTTAAGCTGATTTAATAATTAATGTCAATTAAAAAAATATAGTATTACTTTTTGTAAGGCATAAACAAACATACATTTTCTTGATCAAAGAAAGCACTTGTTTGTGGAAATAAATAGGACTACTGAGTGTAAACAACCTCAATGCTGTCAACCAGCACGGCTCTAACTCTCTTCCTTTGTTTGAAGTTCATTGTTGGTGATGGTGAGTTAATGTTGTTCAAAGGTTTATTGCGGACATTTTCCATCACAAAAGAATAACAATACACAACGTTTCGGGATCTGGAATCTGATCCCGTCCTCAGGTGAAAAAAACTTAACTAACACATTACAACTAACAATACACAAACGCCCAACCTAAGTTGGAATACACTACAGAGGGTAGCAGTAAAAAAATATGCACTGTATAGCAGTCAAGTCATGATACACCATGCAAATAATAACCAATCACAAAACACTATAATCTATAAAAGGTGTTCCATGTTTCGTGATGGAAAATGTCCGCAATAAACCTTTGAACAACTCTCTTCCATTTCAAAGGCTTGTGAACATCAGGAGTGAGAAATAAGTGAATACCATTTAAAACTTAAAACCTGTAACTGCAGCGGTCAAAAAGTTTGGTCTCGCCCGAGGAAACTCTACCCGAAGGAAGAATATAAGTCAAACTGTATAGCAGCCTACACCCAGAGAGTCAGAGACACAACCAAACATATTTTTACTCTGTCTAAGCTAAAAGCCCAACCTTCGGACAAATGAGTCAACTACAACTAAGAGCTTCATGCAATTAACAAGAGGGATCTAGCATTGCTAAAATGTTCCATAAGTTTTAACATGAAGGAGGAAGAAATTCATCTAAGGTTAGGCCAGTATATAAAACTGCCGCAGTAAATGAAATTTGCTCAGATTTTTTAAACATAAACCTAGAGTAACATCCTGGCTTTTGGCTTTAATGAAAATATAAACTGAAAAGTACCGATAGTACACAAAAACTGCAAAAAAAAACTGTTAAGTGATTAAAAATTAATTGTGAAGCAAGGAGGGAAACCAGACCTTGTAAAGAAAGCTGTCAATCTAAAATTCCTTTAAATACCTATGTTATTATGTTACCTATGTTATTATGTGTACTAATAGTTGTTAGACTACTGTAACTGTTATTATACTCATTTTCTTCATCCTCAAACCTTGACAAATCCTTCCACCTAGACAAGCTGTTTCTTGCCTGTACCATCTTGCAAAATCCAGGTCCTATTTTTAGACATCATTCAATTAGGATGGATTCATCAGATATACTAAGGCATTAGTTACTTTTCATTATCTCACAGCAACACTAGTAGGAAAGAGCCAAAATAATAGTAATTTGGTAGTACCGGTACTGTAATAAATTTTCATCTATATCTTCTATATACTTATTTAATACGCAAGCAGGTTTTTTGTGACAATTACTCCTCCAAAACTACTGAACCGATTTACATGTTCTTGGTGTCATTGGAAAGAGCGTAACGTGAAGTTGTGCAGGAAACTTTCTTTTTAGGGAAATAATTAGAGGGTGAGGCCCTGAAGCCCTTTAAATTTCCGTATTTCTCCATAAGATTAACATGGGAAACAAATATTGCTATGAAACTCCAGCTGTTGTCAGAAATTAAAAGTGAGAAGAAGAACATATGTTAATTGTAAACAGTCAATAAGTTTGCTAATTTAACAGTTAGTTTGCTACAAACATTTACTTACTTGGTTGAAATGAAATTAGTTAGGCTACTAATTGAATTTGGGTTGGCGTAAATATTACAATGGGAAAAAACTAGAGAGCCTGGATAAATTGATATACTAAAAAGAAAACTGAATTAGCACTGTGCTGCATTATTTAGTAATCATTGAAAGAGCCGATTTGAAAATTATAAAAATAGGAAAGTCATAGAACACCACCAATGAGAAGAAATAGAAATAATGTGTTTTTTTTTTAATTTTATAATCGTTATTATGGACAACCTGATGCGGCTTTGAGTAAGGCTATTCGTAGAAAACACTAAAAAACAGATCAGCTTTTGAAAAATGATAAGATATTTATAAGAAATATTGATTATATCGATCTGTTATGTGCATCTTGAGTATTCCATAATCTTTGAGTCAAATCTTTTTAAGTCATCAAAAATTATGACTGCCATTTGTTTTAAAATAACGCCTGTAATACTTAGCAATTGCTCAATTTCGAACAACAGGGACATTAGTTTATTTTTATTTTTCATCTTTGAATAATTAAGAGGAATAAGTCAATCACCATTTCGTGACTAAGCTACTTTAAAAACCTAGATTAACTTAGGCTGAGTGGAAAAATATTTCTTTTTCTATTGGATCACAATTCGATACCAGAAGGCTTGTCTTTTCAGGATGCTCAAAAGTTGTAGGTGGTTAGCTTCAGGGTCTCTAATTGCTCCCAGTCATTCATTGGTCTTCCTGTCACTCAGTCTAGAAAGTTCATTCACGCGGATGATAAGTTTATTGCTCTGGCAGCTCAAAGTTAACACCTGGTCAGGATAGAAATGATTCTAATACAAGCAAAATCTTGCAGTACTAGAGATGCTGACAATGATGCCGATTGCAAACCAATTTTTATAAATGTAGGTATAATGACGGTAGGCCTACACAGTATATTTCTTTAATTCCGTCTTTAAAGCCAAGAAAGATCTGGAATCCCTGCAAAGAAGAGGTGATAATTGAGGAGGTAGCTGCAATAAAGGCCTATGGATCCATAGGCCCTTTTTGCGGAGAACGTTTCTTTCAATTCTACACATGTTTGTTGGTATACCTGCAAAGTTTCATATTTGAATCTGAAGTATTTTTTTTTGTACAGCTGTTATAAGAAAGTTGTGTATAGGCCCTTCTTGCATAGATCGAGGTTAATGACACTGAATGTTATGTATAGTATGTTATGAATGTTATTATGTTTGTTTTGTTCAGTTTTGGAGTGTGTTAGTGACCAAACAATAGGAATATTCAGTTTATTTTATTCTTTAACATCATGCTAACTACTAAATCTACTATTTTGGACACTTTTAAGAAGAAGGGTGCTAAGAAGAAAAGTGAAAATAAGGAAGAGTCAGATGTTATTAAATTAAATTAAATTGTAGAGACATTGAAAGATAAAAGTATTAGATATCCAACTAGCCTATGACTCACTTTTTTTATTATAAAATAAAAGTGTTACATTTTCAACTATGACTCATATTTTACTGTGCAGCCTACCTTTTTTTCTCTTACAGGTTACACTATGATTTTATTATTTTTAATTACTGAGCCAGTAAGATGTCATTTTAAATTTAAATTTTTCTTATCAAACTGTTAGAAATTGCCTAAGAAAACACATATTTTATGCTTTAACAGATCATATAAATATTGGTCTATGCAAAAAGGGCATGTAAAAACTGCATCTATGCAAAAAGGGCCCATGCACTATTTCACATAAACAAAAAATACTTAATAGCCTGATATTGTTATTAAAAAACCATGGTAACAAAATTTGCTTCAGGTTCTAAAGAATATGGAGAAGTATTCCAAGTTAGATTCTTAGTAAATGCAATATTTATGCAAGAATGACATTTTTTCGAACTCGTTTTTCTCAAATCACTGTTCTGGCATAAAGGCCCTTTTTGCAGCTACCGCCTCAATTATGCTAACAATACCAGGTAGGCCTACAAAGATAAAATTGATAATCCCGTTTGTAAGGTTGGATAAAATAAAATGTAACTCTGACCAACTGAGTTTAAAACTTTTAAATCACATTGTTTGTTCAGCCTGAAGACATATTTTTTCCAAAATTCAAAAACAATCTCCGGGATCTTCTATTGGCAAATCCACTCAGAGCAGATGATTTCTTCACCATCTCCAAGAACATTGTAGGTAGTCATTTTAAGTAGAAGCTTTCTTGTTTGATTTTGTCAGATTGTGCATGGGTTTCGCCCTGCTTTGTTTTGTTTTTCTCTCTGTTTTAATTTTGAGTCAGAGTGTTTTGTTGCTTGAATCTTTTAAGGCCTTTTGTATTGCACTTCTTACTTGTACATATTAGAAAAATAAATTGTTGACGTGTCCAATTTGCCTGTTTTTTGCTTAATGGAATAAAGATTTTGACTTTCTTGGATAAACTTAAGATAAGCTTAACTTAAACAAAGCTGGTAAAATTTAAGCTAAAAAACCTAATCCTATTAAGTCGGAAGTAGCTAAGTTTAGATTTGTGAGCTCTAGTCATTTGTAGGTGAATAGTTCTAACAGTAACAGCCTTGTAACCTAGAGCTAACTTAACGTGGCCTTTTGTTAGATAAGGTACTCAGCATTAATTTTTGGCTAAAGACAAATGACAGCTAGATCGATCTTGCTTGGAATAACTTAGAATCAGTGGCCCTCAGATTTGAAGGCAAGCATTACAGCCATCAGTCACTCAGCAAACCAGACTTCTTCAAATAATACTTTTCACAGAGAAGTAAGGGACAGAAGACACACTCCATGGTATAGCTCGTGTGTTTCCTGGTGAAGCTTGGGGGTAGGTGGTTAGAGTGGCTCTGAATCGGTTTTGTAGGGGTTTCAACCCTACCCCCAGGCTTGCTTGCGCATTTTTGATATCGTTATTTCATTGTGTTTCACCCACTATTTAATTGTGCAAAAACAGTCTGGAAGTTGCATAGATTAATGAGTCGGTTCATTATAACCTAACCTTTACCTTCCTAATCTAACCTCACTTCAAAACACTTAATATAGTCACGAATCCGCATAAAGTCCGACCTTTCTTCCTCACATGCCTTTTCAGACGTAAACTGTGATTTAAATATTAATATTAAGGTTGGGTTGGGTTAGGTTAGATTAGATTAGATTAGATTATGTAACATCATTTATTCTGCACTGTGGCACGTTTTCACTTTTAGACACAATGGGATTATTTACTATGGCATTATGCACTACGGAACGTTCATTACCAGACGTTGAGTGTTGAGGCATTAGCCAATGGTTGAGGATTGGAATGAGGACGATGATCATGTCGGCAGTGGCCTAGCTTCTATTACTGATATTTTACGTGAATAAATTCTATTTTGTTTTATATTTTAAGTTCATGTGATTAATAGTTTATGTATCGTAGTTGATTTATTGTATTTTCTAAACAGCACCAAAGTCCATTTTCTTTGAAAAAACTAGTTATTGCATATTGTAACTCTGATTTTGCTCTCATGGCGTCGTGTGTGGTTTTGTCTGTTTAGTATTGAATGTATATTGAATGTAAACAACTTACAGCTGTTTCCACTCCACAAACCTTCCACCCCTTTTAGTGTTAGACGCCACTAGAACTTGGACTCGTACATACCACAAATATGTTAATAAATCTACAAAAATATTAATTATTTAACTGTACGGCCACTTAAGAATCTCTCCGACCAAAACTGATTGCATTTTTGGATTCAGCGTTAAAAATACTGTAAGTAGACATATCAAAATTACATCATATCCCAATGTAAATACGGTAATTAATCTATATATTAATTTGAAACTGTTTTTCTTTGTGACAGCTAATTTGAGAGAACGGCTGGGCGTAGAAACTCGGTAGAGGTGTCTAAAGAAAGGGCTTGGTCTGTAGATGAGCCATCAAAAGAGAAACGTGGTAAATTCCCTTGGGGCTCTGCCCCAGTGGCCTTTAAATTCCCATCCCATGTTATTCTTAAGGGGGAAAAACGGGATTTTGTCAAAGCTAATTTCAGAGAACGGCTGGGCGTAGAAACTTGGTAGGGGTCTCTAAAGAAAGGTCTTGGTCTGTAGATGAGCCATCAAAAGAGAAACGAGGTAAATTCCCTTGGGGCTCTGCCCCAGAGGCCTTTTAAGTCCCCTCAGCAGATTTGTTTACATTATGACCATATGTATAATTTTACACTACTTTTTAATGAAACAGCTATTAATATTTAAATTGTGATTTACTGAATTTGTCAGAATGAATGAAGTATTTTCAAAAGTTTTTTTCTGATTTTAAAATAGTTTTTTTCTGCATCGTGTAATGTTTTGCAATATGATGTTGTAATGATATAATGTGCAATCCAAATCAGTGGAAAATCCTAATATCACAGTAACTCTTAAAATTATTTCTTATGGAGTTAACTTATGTCTATTGTATGGGTTGGTTTCTGCCTTTTTTTACTACTTCTTGGAGATTGTACATAGGCGTGTTGCACGACGCACGTAGATGATGTTCTTTGGCGTATTGCATCTGTAGACGATACTTGGGTTGGTGTAATTATTACAATGGAAAAAAGCGAGAAATCCTAGGCAATTTGATATAGGCCTACTAAAAGTAAAACTGAATTAGAAGAAATAGAAATAATGTTTTTTTTCTCAATTTATAATCGTTATTATAGAGAACCTAATGCGGCTATGAGTGGGAAACATTTGTAGAAAACTCTAAAAAACAAGATCAGCTTTTAAAAAAAGATAAGATATTTACAAACAATTTTGGTTATATCTAACTGTTGTGTACATCGTCATTATTTCCATAATCTTTGAGTTGACTTTTATAAAGTCATCAGAAATTATGACCGTTAAAATTTGTTTTAAAAAACCCCCTGTAATGCTTCGCAATTGCTCGAATTCGAGCAACAGGTGCACTAGTTACCAATGAAAAGTATTAACCCTTTCAGTGCTATGAAACGATATATCGTTGTTTTAAAAAAATCCTAAGGGATATAGAGAGGAAGGTTATTTTTAAAAAAAATAGCAAAACGGCCATTGGTGACCTGCATGTTCATAGAATACACTACCAACCACTTAGCTAAAAGATTCGCCCAATCCGATGATTTCGAGGTGTATGTCTAAACCAAGGATTATGAACACCTCACTATGCCCCAGTGGTTGTAGTATATCGCTACAAACACACAGGTCACCAATTATTTGCCACACAGGACGGGATTCGAACCCGAGCAGACGAATGCCACTGGCCAAGTGACACACGCCCTAGCCTTCTCGGCTATCTGTGTTTGAAGACTGGGGAGTCAAAACCCGGTATTTAAGCTGTCGCCACCGATTGCGAACAGATGGCGCTGCAGATGGTTGTTCAATGCTTTACTAGGTAGCAGCACCAGCTAGTCACGGACTATTTAGATGCAATCTTTTAGTTTTAGTAGTAGTAAATGTGTTCCTGAGACTTTGCTGCAAAACATTAGTTTCCCTAAAATTGCTATATTAAAATAACCTCGTCCAACTAAATCAGAGTTAAATTCAATATTACATTGTAAACTATATGTCTTTTGATTTTGTGAGATTTCGGTTTCAAATAATGCTATCAGAACATAAAAATTTATAGGAAAACCAGGAAAATTCCCAACAAAAACTAAGTTTTATTTGATGTTTACTACAAATACCGGGATTTATCTTTCTTGTGTATTTTCTTATTGTGTTATTATTCAAAATTAGCCTAATTAATAAAATAGTGACAACGTGACAGTTAAAATTCAACAACGGGTAATGGAATTAAAAGGCAAACCAAAAAGTCTTACAAAATATGAATTATTGGCCTAGCACTGAAAGGGTTAAAGTATTAATAAGCAATGCTCAACTCTACACTTCCACACACAAGAATTGAAGATACCCCTGTCTACAAGGACGGCAGAGAAGACACCAATGTAAGTTAAAAATGGCAGTGATAGGGTCTAAGTACTTTTATAACTAACTTATTTTTATTATTTCACGTGTTTATGGTAAATGGTAAATATAACAAAGCTAGGTTGACTGATACAGTAGGGCCTACCCATTTACATTTACAATTCAATTTTGACAGTCTACAAAAGTTACGTAATAAAGCAAAGCTTGGTAATACATAATATTATCAGCTCAGAAAGTGGAAACTTGTTTGAGCATTCAAGAATAAATGTGTACTCACAGTTTATAATCAAATTCAAATTGGTATCCAAATTTAAATTTGTTATTACTGTCACTGCGCCTAGCAGGAGGCAGGAGCAGCAGCAGACAGACACTGACACTGACAGACTGACAGGACGACAGGACAGGACAGACAGACAGCAAAGGGTGGACGACAATCGATAGTGACGATAGTACGATGTGGTAACGGTAACGAACGATATTGTTTCGATAAACCAAGAAAAGAGAAAAACTAATGTGGTTAGCCCTTTTTTAGGAAGCACCTAAGCGCTACCATAGATTAATTATTCTATTCTCCAAATATTCTCTAAATCTATGACTTCCGTCATGTCTCCGTATCATAAAAGTTAAAAGATAGTTTAACGGTCTTTATAATAATAAGGTAACATAATGGAATGGAACCTTATAACTGATAATGTTGCCATGGTGATAATGTTACCATAATGTTATGGAACATGAAATGGAACCTTATTATGGAAGGTAACAACCTTCCACCATGGGTAACAAGCAGACAAATATTTACAACGCAGAACTCTAGGACTGTGCCAGTGTACAGTTACTAAAAAAGTTTATCAAATTAAATAATCAATAAGTTATGACTGGGACGGGTGGCGTCGTCCTGTAATCCAGCTACTAGGAGGTCACGAATTGTGGATATTTATAGGCATGCACTGTGGATTCGATACTCCCTAGTGGGGTTGTTCCATATTATCGACAACCGTTGAAATTGATCGAAACTGAATTATTCCCATTTGGTTGACACTGAAATATACCCATTTTACCGACATCCTAACCCATGTAGCACAGATGGTTGGGCCAACGTTGGCCAACTGTGGGACAGTTGGTCGATGGTTGGTTGGAGCTTCCACAACCAACCAACCGTTGTCCAACTGTATATCTCGTAGTTGGGCCAACCAATATTTACAACTGTGGACCAACATTGGTTCATTGTTAATGAAATACATTAATATGCATTGCTGGGTATCATACATCAAGCCAACCGTTGTCCAACCGTTTTTCACTCCGTTGGACCAACAAAAGATACTTTTGTTGGACCAACGATGGTCCATAGTTGAGTTTACACGACTTTCATTCTCTGGGTCTAGCTTTCACAACATAATTATAATAAAATATCTGGTTTTACAATACCTTTATCAGTTCCAAAAGTTTCCAAAAGTTTTTGGAAATGATAAAGGTATTGTAAAACCAGATATTTTATATATTACAGTTCCGGGGCTACAACAATGAATTTTAATAATTATAATAATGCAAATATTTTTTAAATTAATATTCTTTAACTTATTTGCAACAATTTAAGGGGAAAGAGTAATTAATCATATAACAGGCAATTATAATAGCATTAATAATCTAACGGTAATTAATTAATCTATATTCAAATACCAGTATCCTCTCTAACTCAAAAAAAAAAAAAAAAAATAACCACTTATGATGCCTTAACAGATTAACAGAATCATATTATACTGTGTAGTATCAAAAATGTTTGAAGTATTGCGACCATTGCAACTGTCGGCTACTCTTTCACCACTTGAAAACTCTCTATTTCAACAATCACAGATAGCTCAGTGGTAAAGTAAGAGTCTCATAAGTCGAAGGACCCGGGTTCGAGACCCGTCTGGGCCAAAAAATTTTGTTCTAGCTTTTTTTTCAAAATTTGTTTTTATGAACTATTTAATCAATTTACTCAACTAATAATTATGCTTTTCGTACTAAAACTTTATTATTTTGTGTGAAATAAAACGGTTGGACAATGGTTGGCGGGAAAACAGTTTAAAGAGGTGACATTTCTACCGTTGGCCAACTGTGTGGCTCCACAATTTACCAACGTTGGCCCAACCATCTGTGCTACATGGGAAATAACCGACGTCGCAAATTATCGACATAGCAAATTGTCGACATTGCATATTGTCGACAATGAAATAGTTTCATTTTGTCGACACTGAAATAGTCCCAGTTTATCGACAAGCTCCCAGCTCCCGTTCTTCTGAGCTACTCTTGAAATGGAGTTGTTCTAATTCATCGTTCAGTTCCTCAACTTTATTTATTATTTATTTATTTCCCAACGGATTGCACCATTTTTCAAAATATGTGTTTACAATATGAGATGGCATTTGCAATAGTACTAACTAGAAAAGTAATAACAATGGTAATAACAAAATGATAAAGCAAGTAATAACAAAGTAATAACAAATATTAATAACAGAAGAATAAACTCAAAGAGTAACAACAAAGAATATAAACAGCAGGTTTCAACGATGACAAGACAAATATGCAGATGCGCTGGAGTGTGGTTACTCAAGTGATCAGGGAGACCTTCTTTTTGAACGGGAGGGGCTTCTCACAGAAGAAGTCCAGTTGAGCAGCCGCCATGCTACCAGCCTTGAGTAGACGGCAAATTCCGCTGTTGTAGGAATAGTAGGCTGGGAGAAAGCGTCTGCTGAATATAGTCTTGGAGCGTGTGCCTCTGGCGTGGTAATGTCGATACCACTCAGGATGTTGGGGCAATCGACAAACCCGTTAACCAGCTTGTAGAGCATGATTATGTCGGCATGATGACGTCGGAGTGACAAAGGTAGAAGATCGAAAGACTTCCCCACATCGTCAACCGGGGTAGTGCGGTAGGTAAAACCAAGTCTCGGTCCAAGCATCCGTATGAAGCGGGCTTGTATGCTCTCCAGTTGGCTGACGTGGTTCCTCTGGAAGGGAGACCAGATGATAGACCCATACTCCAGCAGCGGGCGCACGAGGGACTTGTAGAGCGTGATCAAGGTGAAAGGTGAGTTGAAATTCCTAGTTGATCTGAATATGAAACCAAGCAGGGAGCTAGCTTTGGTTGTAATGTGGGCAATGTGCTCATGAGGGTTGAGCGAAGGGGTCATTGTCACTCCGAGATCTCGTACCCTGTCCACTCTTTAGTGTAGATCCATTGAGGACATAATCGCATTGGACTGGGGCTGCACCGCGTTTGTAGGAGATGACAACACATTTCAAGACGTTGAGCTCCATGAAGTTCACCTTGCACCAGGCGTCGATGTTAGAGAGAGAAAGTTGGAGGCGCTCAAAGTCAGAAGCCAATGACGCCGAGCCAAATACCTTAATATCATCGGCAAACATGAGAAATTTTGTGAGGATGACGTTGCCAATGCCATTCATGAACAGATTAAACAGCAAGGGACCGAGGTGGGACCCTTGCGGGACTCCAGATAGGACACTGAATGGCACAGAAAGGTACCCGTCGTACTTGACTACAAGGGTTCTGTCGGTCAAGTAGCTGTTTAACCACTCAAGCAGGGCACCCCCCCCACACCATATCCGGCAAGCTTTGCTACAAGGATGTTGTGATTGACCTTGTCAAAGGCTTTGGAGAGATCAAGGTAAACGCAGTTAACTTGGAGACGTATGACGTATTCTTGAAACTCCATCAGGTTTGTTACTGTTGAGCGTGAGCGCAGGAAGCCATGTTGAGAGGAAGAGATACATTTACGGAGATGAAAATAGAGGTAGTCCAAAACAATGCTCTCGTACACCTTGGCAACAGCAGAGAGAATGACAATGGGCCGATAGCTTTTGACATTTGAACGATCGCCAGATTTGAAGATGGGGACGACAAAGCCACGCTTAAGGGCCGATGGGAAGATTCCAAGTGAGAGCAGGGATGTAAACCAGATAGCCAGATGAGGAGCCAAAATAGGGGCACAGTATTTAAGAACGCACGGAGGAAGAGCATCAGGACCGGCTCCCTTATTAGGGTCAAGCGAGGCAAGTTTGAGTTTCTGAACGTCTGAGGCAGTGACGACACATTTAGTGATGGAGACGTTCCAGCCAAAGTCGAAGACGGGCGAGGGAATTTGGTTCTCCGTAAAGACGGATAAAAAGTAGTTTGAGAACAGTTCACACTTTCCGGCAGCACTCTCAGCCTCTCTACCATCAAATGATAGTTTAGCAGCAGGGGATGGACTGCTCTTGAGTCTGTTGACGTGAGACCAAAAAGATTTTATGTTATGAGGAATGTCGTCTTCAATTCTTTTTAAGTAGTCTCGATGACACTTGGTGGCTAAGGACTTCACTGGCTTCTCAAATTGCGAAAACTTTCACGATGACGAATATTTCCTGAGGTTTTAAGAAGTCGATGGGTGGCCTTTTCTTCCTTAAGACAAGTCGTTTTAGTTCCTCGGTAAACCAGGCAGGAAAGCTTGAGGATTGAAGCTGTTTTGTGGGTGTATGTTGAGATATGATTGAGCCAAGGTGGTCGCAGAAATCAGAGAAGGCAGATTCGGTATCAGGTAGAGAAGAAGGTGAAGGATAGTTAACACTCTGCAGATCACGAAATACAGCGTCCAAGTTGCATTTTCTGAAGTCAGGTACGATCCTGACGTTGCTCGAGGCTGAGGGTTTCTGCAGCAGGATTGAGCAGGAGAGCGCAGGGTGATGAATGTCTTCGGCAACAAGAAGGTCGTCAGCGCCGATAACTGCAGTTGTAGGAGTAGATGAAAAAATGAGGTCCAGGTAGACACCTCTGCGATTTCGGATTTTGTTGATTTGGGAGAGGTTGTGAGTAGAAGCTAAGTTGCGTAGGTAGTTTGAAGAGGAATCACCTTCGCAGGAATCAAGTTCACCCCAGTCCGCTTCAGGTTTGTTAAAATCACCGAAGAGAAGCACGTCATCCACGAAGTTAGAAGATGAGAAGATATCCTCCACCACGTCACAGAAGTCGGCATAGACGATGGCAGGCTGGCTGGGAGGATATAGACAGAGCCCAACAAGATGCGACGGGTTCCAGAAGTAAAGATAACAAAAACGCATTCCGAGGAGCAGGCATGCAAGGGGACAAGTTTACTTGCTAGGTGATCACGTACTGCTATGAGAGTACCACCACCACTGATCTTATTGCTCGTGTGGTCAAAGATCTGTCGCATCTGAAAACGTTGAAACCAGTAAGACCAAGTTCTGAATAGTTCATGTCAGGTAAGAGATTCGTTTCAACCAGGGCAATAATATCAGGGAGGAAGTTGTAGCACTGATTGAGAGTTTAGAAATTTTGCTTCTTAAGCCATTCACGTTTTGAAAATAACAACTGAGGTGATGCGGTGCGCCGTTGGGAATTATTCGTTTTTTGAATTTTTAACAATCTGGGGGGGATGTTGTTTAGGAACCTTATGGTGAGATCCTTTTCGCCACGGGTGGTGCGTTCCTTTAATTCGGCATTGAGGTTTTGAAGGTAGGCGGCTTCACGGGGAGTTCTGTCTCTGGATAGCTTGACGGAAGAAAATCGTGGATTAAAATTGGTCTCAGAGCTGGCAAAATTCTTCATTGCAGTGACTACATCAGAATTGCTGCCAAGCACAACTTTAAGAGGTCGAGGTTTGTCAGGTTTTTTACCGCCAACACGGAAAGTTTTGATTCCATTGTTAGAGAAATTAGGAATGAGGGTTGAGAAAAAGGAAATGGCCAATTCCAGATCATGTTTTTCCTGGCATCAACATCACCCACAGATGATTCTTCCAGATTGTAGATCATTAAGTTTTTGGCGCGGCGGGTGAGCTCGTTTAGCTCTGCTATGTTAGTTTCCAGATCTGTGGAGGGGGATGCATTTTTGTCTTTTGATTCAAGCAGGGATACCCTGACCTCAATTTGATCCACTCTAGGTTCTAGTGCTGACAGTCCAGTACGAATGGTAGCAACTTCGTTCTTTATATCAGCTACATCATTTGAAATGGTATCAATTTTATTTACTCTTTGTCTAGTAGAGTATCAAGTTTGCCCAGTACGATGACATTTGGGAGGTGAGTAATGCGAGTGGTTGGTTGGAAGTGTTCACACAGTCTGTTCTGGTGCAGTGCCATTTTGCGTTGGTATTTCCAGAAATCCGCTGGTACTCTGTTTTGCTCATAGCAATGCAAGACCTGTGAAACCATCGTTGACAGGGGCCATCGCAGCTGACACCCTCCTCGGTATCAAGGACTTTTTTGACACAAATAGGGCAGGAGGTAGACATGATGTAAGAGAAGAATTTTTGTTCCCGTAAATAGTTTGCTCAATTTATCACACACGGGGAAAACCGGAGGTCCAAGAATGGGGAAAACGAAGTTTAGGCACGGCTCCCCAGTGACCCAACACTTGTTATAGTACTGTCTGCGCAAATCTAGAAGGCTGTGGATTTTGGACGGTAGGAGAATCAATTTAACCGTAGACAAAAAAAATTAAATATTTATTATTAAACTCTTCTTTATGAACCAGAACCAACCAGACTTAGTTAACAGATTGAAACAAAATATAAATTCCAGCTTTGCTCTGGAAGTTTTAAGTCCTGCGGTCTGTGGTTAACCTTAAAAACTATTTCAAACTACTTCCATATGTTATTTGTAAACAAAGGGAAATGAGTTTGATCAAATGTCAACAGATTTGACATTAGCGCCACCTTCCAAACTTTAGCCCTTAAGTGTACTTAAGTGGTGCCCTTTCTAAATATTCTGAGACGTATTTGCACACCTACGTGAAAATACCTTTAATTTGACACCTCAAACTTTAAAATCCATCAAGCCGTTATTGAGTTATGACTGTGAAAAGAAAACTGCTTGCGTATTAATATATAGATTGGATCTTTCAAGTTTTATTCAAACTGGAAGAGCGGGAACTTCGACGCATGATTTTAACTTGAATCAAGTTTACAAACCCGATCCTTCAAGTTTGCAGATTTGACAAACCAAACTTTTTCAAGCTTGAATCAAGTATTTTTTTCAATTTATATTTAGATTAGATAGTTCAAGTGTTATTCAAATTAGTGTTAATCTTCGTTAAATTAGTGTTAAACAAGTGTTAATCTTCGTTTAATATAACGAAATACGGTAAAATACAAGTTCAGTTTCGCTGAGTCAACAGTGCCGGAAGATCAAAAGCAATAAAAGTGAACGTCGATTCAGTGTAAAGTAGACCTCCTGCAACGCTTACTACACCAACAAAACTCGCTTTTAGTTACATCGTGTTTTGTCATAATTAGAATAGAGCTAAAATTATCATATTTGGTACATACCATATCTATTAATGCTTCTTGACAACTGTTTGGTCATCACTGTAAATAGGTATAGCCTTTCGTCAAAATTTGTGGCATAAAATACCCGCAAGGACGATCTGAAAATTTCTGGCTATTAGGAGATTCATTTCCTTCTTTACAATACTTATTTCGTGTGCCTATGACATTTAAGGTACCTATGACACTTGAAGAGTGGAAAGCTATTCAAACTGGTTATTGTTTACAATGGAACTTCCCAAACTGTTGTGGAGCGCTGGATGGCAAACATATTCGCATAAAAAGGCCTTTGAATTCTACGTCAACATTTTTCAACCACAAAGGTTTCTATAGCATAATACTATTTGCTATGGTTAATGCCGACTACACTTTCAGTTTCATTGATGTATGCTGTGACGGAAGAGCCAATGACAGCACAATTTTCAAAAACTCTGACTTAAATATAGCTTTGGAGCAAAATCTTCTTCAGTGGCCAAAGAATGGTTTATGTGTGGCTGATGATGCTTTCCCGCTACGTCACAATCTGTTAACAACCTATAGTCACAGAAACTTAGAATTAAGTGAGAGAGTATTCAATTACCGACTCTCAAGAGCCAGAAGGGTATCCGAAAATGCATTCGGAATTCTGGCCTCAAGATTTCGAGTCTTCACAACAACACCTATCGCAGTATCAGTCGAAACTGATCACCGGCGTGTGGCGAGTGGCGATTAGCACTAGCAGAAGTGCAAATGCCCCGCTAGTACCGTGCTAGTTCGCTAGCACTAGTGGTCACGTGACCACCCCCTCCACTTATTAGCGCTAGTAATATCAAACATGTTCAAAACGACTAGCAGCGAGTAAAATGCTAGCGCGCTAGTAATTTTTAACGCTAGTAGACCGTTTACACGGAGCGAATTTACTAGCGCTAATCAACTAGCTGCTAGTACTAGCCTCGTGTACACGGGGCTTTTAACGATGGCGATTTAATTTCGCCAAAATGCGTCTCCTGTAATAGGATGCATTAGGATCAACCGATGGACACAGGTAATTTACCTTTTATTGATTGTCATACCGCCGATCCGGAAGAACAACAAACAACATAAAATGAAGTTATGTATAATAGTTTGGCAAGCATATTTGAAAATATGCAAACCATAACTGCTGTTCTTTATAAGGTTTCAACTGTATACTATAAGATCCCCGTGCGTAGAACGGGTACACAGCTAGTGCACGCTATTTCATTAATAACACTCTTTAATGATTACCATGTTGGCATTTAATTATTTTTATTTATACCATTAACTTATTTTTGTCTATCGACTTATTCAGTAGACGATGTTTATACTTGATATATCTTAATACTGAAACAGAGTAATGCCATAGTATTACCATAGACTAACCAACACAAGTAGACTTATCATCCAATTGTAAATTTTGAAGCACGTTTTTCGTGTCTAGTTCATGTACGTGACACAAAGGCGCTAGTGTCGATAAAACTTTGATTCCATTATTTTAGGGTTAATTTCTTGATTTGTGCTTTACTGTTTGGTTATATAACTAGGGGACAAGTTATTGTTTATGATTAGATCGTATTATTTGGTTAAACGAGGTTTTAAATGGCTGTAATAACGGGAAACAAATTGAAAACAAAACACGACCTCTACATAAACCGTACATGAACTAACAATAAAATTGTCTTCAGCTGTTCCATAAGGATGAGAAATCTACTAAGGGAGTATGTTTTATCTATGGTATTACACATCTACCATAGCCATAATGTTCTACAGTATTTGGTATAATACACAGTATTGGCATTCTGACGCCATCAATTCCTAATTGGGTAAAATATGAAGACACGGTAATAAGGTAACATATTAGCCATCCTACTACTATTACTATTTTGAATTGTTATTTTTGTAAAATGGATATATCAGTTGGAATAAAAATTAAATACACTGTACAAAACTATTTGGTCGTGTTGTGTTGCTAGTTTAATAAATTACCAGACTATCAATATTTTATGCGAGGACGAGGAAGACGAAATCAAATTTCAGTTAAACTACAGACAGTTCACACGGCCGCCTTCAAAGGTGGCCGTGCAGTTGGATGGATTTTCCACCTTGGTTGATATAGAGGTTGGTTTTAAAAAGTTTGTATACTTTAATCATAGATAAAACATGCTTTAATCTACGGCATAGTCCGTTGTCCCTTAAAAAGCCACTTTAGTGCTTTATCACGGCCGCCTTTAACTACCGTAGTTAAAGGCGGCCGTGGCTTTATACTGCCCTTAAAAAAACTGAACAATCGTGATCATAACAACATTTTTCGAATTCGATAAGCAGTATTCATTCGCTTTTATCGGATCGGTTGATCGGTTAATCGATTAGGACTATTTATTTGATCTTTTGATTATTTTCTTCCGACTGAAGTTAAGAATTTAAAAATTTCCTATTTTGTACATTCATAAATTAAAAACGAAAATATTTTGTGGTTGTTATTGTCAGTTATTGGTTCTAGGCATACAGTGAATAGAAAGTTTGTGTAAGATTCTGATACAGTTCCATTCATTTCAAAACAATTTGGTGATATAAGATAAGCCTAAACTAAAATGTTGACAACTTTTTTAAACATTAGGCCTATAGAGGAACTTTATTTAATTTATGTTGGTTAAAATTATAATGAACATTATTTGCATGTAAAAGGCATGATAGCCTATAAGTTTTATTCAATACCTAATTTCAGTGTTAGACCTGCTAACAATCACAAAGTTTTGTTTTTTAGTGATTGAATATCTTATCCTAGATTTAGATTTAGGACTAAGTAAGATACAGACTTACAGACATGTCCATCACAGCTAAAGGAGACAAATGGTGTAATATTGCTATTAGTGGAACTACTGAATTGTTTGATAATGAGGGGCTCGAAACTAAAACCTCAAAAGAGCAAGTAAGTAGCACATTGTTAGTAAAAATATGTTGCATTTTAAGGAAACATTAACCGATGCTTAAACTTAGGGCCTATTTTGCATGTCACCTACATAAGCCTAGACCTAGTCTAGCAGTTAGGGTCTCAGATTAAGTGTAAGATAACTTAGGGATGGGTCGGTACACTAGGAACTAGGGGTACAGTTTCTTAACTGGGCTAGGCCTATGCTAATATCAATTGAAACTATCGAATTGAAAATATTGATTAACAATTGATATTTTTAAATATAGCCTATCTATTATAAAATTTAACTATCATAACCTAACCTAACCAACCAAACTTGCTGATGGTGAAAAAATCACATGAAAGTTTACTAATCGAATCGATAGGTTCAATCGATATTAGCATAGCCCAGTTAAGAAACTGTACCCGGAACTAGGCCTAGTCCATAGTAACTAGTTCCAAAATGTACGGATGTTCCTGGATCGGTACCTTTCAGTGCCGATCAGTACTAGGTTCAACTGGTCCAAAGGAATGTAACTTAATGGTAAGAGGACTCACGTGGAGAGTGTTATCCATTCTCTCTTTATCTCTCTCTCTCTCTCTCTCTCTCTCTCTCTCTCTCTCTCTCTATCTATCTAAGTTACCTATCTCTCCCTCTCTCTCCCCTCGTTACTTGCTGGTATTCCGTCATTCTGTCCTATCCATTAAACCCTTTCTCTTTGTTATCAGTCAGTGTCGATGAACAACTACTTACCTTTAAGTTAACTACAGGCTGTGGCCTTCAAAGTGGCAACATTACAAGTAGGGTTGTAACAGCTGTTTTGTTTGGATGCAGCTAATGGTAGCTAGGTAAATACACAAATACTATTTGTGTATTTATCATTGACTATTACATCATTCAATGGTATTATTTAAGATTACGAAAGCTTGGTTGCTGGGATATGAAAATATTGACTCCACTTTAAAAGTACAACAATTTCTAAGAGATCACTGTAAGAAAACAAAATACCTCCACCGCAGCAAACCTGTAGACTAAGCGAATTTCCATTTGCCTGATTGAATTTGCACTAAAATGTCTCCTTAAAAATATCACATCTATTCCCTATTTAAATAGCATTAGTTTAACATTTAGGCTACTTAGGTTTGCTACAACAGGGAGGGTAACGAGGTGTTTTTTTTTTATGAGTACAAAATAGTATAATACCCCCGCCGCAGCAAACCTGCAGACTAAGCGAATTTCCATTTGACTGATTAGATTTACACTGAAATGTCTACTTAAAAATATAGGTAACATTTATTCTTGATTTAAATAGAATTAGTTTAACAAGTATTTAGGTTTGCTGCATCAGGGAGGGTAAAACTGTTTTTTTTTTGTAAAATGTGAATAGTTAGTAAGAAATAAAAACATTTTCCAAATTTGATCAAAATATGTTCACAAACAAGCAAACTACAACAGTTTACTTATTCTCCATAAGAATAACATGGGAATTTTAAATTTACAATTTTTTGGAATTTTCTCCGTAACCATTAGGCGCATAATAACGCTTCAATATACTAAATTATTTGTTTTTTTAAGCTCTACAAAATGGTTTGGAAAGAAATTGCTAGGTATGTTTTTTGGGTCAAAAATGGGAAAAACCTATTTTTACCCCATAAAACCCCCCCTAAACCCCCGTTCCCATGGTCCGATCATGCTGGATCGCGAACTTGTTCGAATAAACGTACGTTTACACGTTTGTACCAAATTTCATCAAAATCGGATCATTTTTGCCCGAGTTATCGTGCTGACGGACACATATATATATATATATATATAAATATATAAATATATATATATATGAATTTGAACGGATGGTGTTTTTGGCCTTCTAGGGACCTCAAAACGAAAAAAAAAAATCGGTCCCGCGTCCAGGTCTTACCATGAGTACTACGGTAATAGCTTATTCCCTATATGGGAAATTCGCTAAAATGAATGCATTTATCAAATTTTATCAAAAAATGAATGCATTTATCAAATTTTATCAAAATATGCTCATGAACAAGCAAACTACCTACAACAGTTTACAATTTTCTCCATAAGAATAACATGGTAGGCTTAATTTAAATTTAATTTATTTTTGTATTTTCTCCTTAGCCATTAGGCGCATAATAATGCTTCAATATACTAAATTACCAATTTGTTTTTAAGCTCTAAAATGGTTCGGGAAGAAATTGCTAAATTTTATATTCTTAGGGTCAAAATTGGGAAAACCCAATTTTTACCCTAAATCCCCCCCGTCCAATCATGCTGAAATGAAATGAAATGTCTTTATTTGCTTTTAACATGAAAAACATGCATTGCAATCATCAATGTTAATAGTCACTTATCATACAAAGCAAACCATGCAAAAATACAGATTTGAGTACAAAACCATGTGTTCTACTCTACAAAGTTCTACTCACACAATAGGCTAGGCATACCTTTTTTTTAATTGAAATCCTCAAGTCTGGCTGGACATTTATTAATTAGCCAAATTTTCAAAAAAACTTTTGAATTTTTTACCTTTTAGTTCTTTGATTGACTTCGGTAATTTATTAAAAAATTTTGCTCCCTTGACATAAGGGCTGTTTTCTGTTCTCTGGAAATTTCTCCTCACTCTGAAAAAATCATTACCCAGTCTAGTGTCATGGTCATGTATTTGTCCTACATTAAAAACTAAATTACCAGAACAACTGCTAAATTTAACCAAACATACAACCTGGTATACATACAGGTAGCGTACAAAGTCAAATACTATGTGAAACAAAAATAACTTTACTTGGAGTCCCCGGGCTAACTTTTGCAACTAAACGTAGAGCTCTCTTCTGTAACACAAAGATCCTTTTGGTATATGAATGGAAAGAACCTCCCCACAAGACAAACGTTCTTCATCATCATTTACAAGGATTAATTTTCTTTGTTCTCATTTTAGCTAAATATCCGAATATACCACTCCAAAATAAACAGCCCTTAACACTTAAAGTGCCGTTGACATGTTTGAACATGAAAATTGCATTTATTTCAATGTTAAGCAATGGGGGGAATTCCCGTCATCAGCACCCAACGTGTTAAAGTTTCACTGTCCAAGTAGTCTGACAGCCTTCTTAACAGAGAAATTCCAATCAAAACCATAGCAGCAACATGATCAATGTGTTTGTCCCATGTAAAATGCTTGTCAAAAAATATACCAAGAAATTTACAAAAATCATTACCATCCAGAGTCATATCTTCACATGCAATGCTAAGAGCTGGAACATTGTGACCAATTGAGAAATTAACAAGATCAGTCTTACTTAAGCTTACCTTTAAATCTATTTCTAAAAAATAAGCATTGGCAGCTTCTGCAAAATTTGTTACAGTAATATAACTTTGAGATTTGCCATATTGTTTGCCCAGCACAGCCCAGATGTGTCATCTGCATACATACATGCAAAAACATTATCCATAACAATAAAACTATTTACATAGACTATATACAAAAAAGGTCCTAAAATTGAGCCCTGTGGGACCCCTGATGTTACCACTTGTGTTTCAGACCTATGTTCTCTCACTGTCGTGCCATCATCAATAGACACTGTGGTGCATTGTTTGCGATTTTTTAGATAAGACTCCACCAGACTCACTAACCATCCTGGAACTTTATAACCAATCAGTTTAGCCAATAAAATCGAATGGTCAACCCGATCAAAGGCCTTCGAAAGGTCTAGCAGAAGCGCTGCCACTTTACAACCCTCATCAAGTTTTTCAAGTGCAGTGTGAACAAAATTGACAGCAGCAGTGATAGTGCTCCGACCCTTTCGAAAGCCATGCTGAAAATCTGACAAAATTTTATGTTCATCAAAAAATTGTATCAAACACCCAAGGGCAAACTTCTCGATTACTTTACTAAAAGTAGATGTGAGAGAAATAGGCCTATAATTCTGCACATCTGTCTTTACTCTCTTCTTATAGAATGGTTTAACGATGGTGAGTTTAAGTAGATCTGGAAAGAATGATGTAGACAACACAGTCTGAATCAAATAAACCAGAATAGGTGTCAGTTCAGATTTACATTTCTTAAACAAATTAGGTGAAATATTGTCCCAGCCTGAAGAGGTTTTGTTGTTTAAGTAATTTATAATTGAAATGACAGATTCATTAATAATAGTAAGTGGAACTCCCCAGTGAGTATTCATAAAATCAGTTCCCTGGTTTTCAAACAAGTTAAGCTCATTTTATACTACATCCTTCTTAACAATATCTACAAAATAATCATTGAAATGTTGGCTTACAACAGGATCCAAGATTACTTCATTACCTTTTACTAGGGAAATGTTTCTCTTAGACCCAGATTCCAATCCAGGCTTACTTTTAATGCTATTTACAAATGACCATGCACTCTTTGAAACATTGTCTGATGAAGTTATTTTAGATCTGATATGTTCAGATTTTGCTAATTTTACTTCTTTGCGAAAAAGAGACTTAAGTTGTGTGTACCTGGCCTTGTAAATCTCACTGCCAGTTTGTTTGAAAACAGTATGCATATTTATCATACTTGCCTGCAATGCTAATGTACGTTCACTTAGAACCACCTTACTTACAGCTTTATCATGTACCTTACCTTTCTTTTTAATTTTATTAACAGGACAGTTTACATCTATATGCCACAATAGGATGTCAAAAAACTCTTTCCATTTATGATTAACATCCATAAGAACAAAAACTGAATCCCAAGTCTCCTTGGACAGACTATGTCTAAGGCTAGCTACATTTACTTCATTAAATTTGCGCTTGTACAAAAAAGTATCAGTACAATTGTAAGCTACAACAGCTTTAACATCCACATATTGTGCATAATGATCAGATATAAAACCATTTATCACTTTGGCTTCTGTAAAATTAACATCTGTGATTATGTGGTCAATAGATGATGATGAAAATAAAGTTTCTCTAGTGGGCAGATGGCCTAAAATATCCACTAACCTGAAAGATTAGGCCAGATCCAACAAATTTCTCTCTTCATTACCATCATTCAATGTAGGCCTATCTATATTCAGATCACCTAGTATACAAATTCTCACCCTGATGCTTATTTTGAGATGGGTGACTTTAACAAGTTTTGGTTATAAGCTGTTAGTTTTATACGATATATTATGAGTTACAATAGAAAAATGTATGCTGGTTCACAAACTCGTTCAAATAAATGTAGGTTTACACGTTTGTACCAAATTTCATCAAAATCGGATGATTTTTGCTTGAGTTATCGCTCAATACTGGCAAGTGTACTGACGCATACGGCGCCACAAGACTTGGTGCAGTCCCTCAGCGAGAGAGGAGTGAGTGTTGTGCTCAACGGGGAATCTTTGTCTTTGTCTGACAAGTCAAAGACTCTTAACGTTGTGCTTGATAGCAGCCTCACCTTCTCTGACCATGTCACACTTGCTTCGCAGCGCACGCTAAGAAGGCAGAGGGCTGTACAGGTTTAGAAGTCTGCTGCCAGAATCTGCGAAGCTGCGCCTCATGCAGTCACTAGTCATGTTGGTGTTTACATATTGTCTCCCTGCTTATGGAAACAGCATCTCTGGAGTAGACATGACCTGAATGCAGAAACTGCAAAATTCAGCTATTCGCTTCATATTTTGCCTAACAAAATTTGAACATATCTCTCCCTTTAGAGTTGTAGCGGGAATGATGACAGTAGACACTGTTTGCAGGATCATGACGTGCTGCATGGTGCACAAGGTTCTTGTCCTACAGGAGCCACTGTACCTTCTTTAGAGGCTCTCTTTCCGGGAGGAGGTCTCTAAGCGCAGTACCCACCATGGAGGTCTCCAGCTTCTCTTTCCAAGAGCGAGGCTTGAGTTTGGAAGACGAAGCTTCTCGTACTTCGGTCCAAAACTGTACAACGACCTCCCCTCTGGCCTCAAAAAATATTCTTTGTCATCATTTAGAATTAAGATCAAAGAATTGTGCACTGATGGTTAATTATTGTTATTCATATTGTCTTGTTTCTGTTTTGTTATTGGTCTATTTATTTGTTGTTAGTTTAATATTGTTATTGACAAAAGTTGTTCTGAGAAGCAGTAGTTGTATTGAGAAACACTTGATAAATAAATGCATTTTTATTTATTTATTTATTGTTAATCTTGTTTTGTTGGTTACTCATCACATAAATAAAATTATACACAATTTCCTAAAAAAATGTGGAGGTATATTTCAAGTTTACATCAAAACTCATCTTCAGCCTCTAGTAACAACATATCACATCACGACCCATGGAGAAGAGACTAAAAGAACACCAGAAGAGCATTAGTAACCATGTGGAGAACTATTCCAAACTTAGTGAACATGTCTTCTTTGAAGAACATAGTATACATTGGACTGAATCGACTATGATCTACCAGGAAGCAGACTGGAAACTTAAGAAATCTTAAAGAAGCTGCTTGCATGGCGGTTGATAAAAGAAGCATATCCCAACCTAGTGCTACAATCAGCCCCATGTTTATACCTTTGATTTCGAGAAGAGGTTGAGAACAAAATTAAAATTGAAAAAACAATAATAAATTAACTGTGATTACATAATATATACATATATAACAACATTTTTTCCTACTAACTTAATTTTAAAATAATTCAAACATATGTTAATTACTTAATTTATAAACAAACATTATAAATCATAGTTTATTTACTTGATATGTTGTTACTAGAGGCTGAAGATGAGTTTTGATGTAAACTTGAAATATACCTCCACATTTTTTTTAGGAAATTGTGTAGCCTATAATTTTATTTATGTGATGAGTAACCAACAAAACAAGATTAACAATGATAATGCCATCACGAAAAAAACATACCGGAATGAATTATTTATTTATTTAACGTACACATAGGTACCGTATATAAATATATATCTCTATATATAAATGTGAAATTCCGATCAACGCACAATCCAAACCATAGCACCTAGAAACATGATATTTTGCATATATATTCCTCTCATAGCGTAGGAGGCAGACAATAAAAAGCGATTTTACAAAATTCCCAATGGGCCTCGCCCCACAGAATGTGAAAGTTAGCATGGAGTTTTTTTGTTTACATGATCGCAGATGAGAACTATTTGAAATTACAGTAGTTGTCTGCAATTTATTCCATCATCAGCTGTTAAAATAAAAATTAAGTTTACTAAGGTTATTTCGGACATAATTAAATTTATTTTTATAATTTCTCATTTTGTCCGTACACCCCTATTGAAAAACAAAAAATAAAAATTGTGCATTTTGGACCATATAAACACCATAGTTGTGAAATTACCCTAATTTATTATGGCATTTTCGTTTTATCAACTTCTAATATGTGTGATTAGTGTTGGAGAAAGTGGAACCAGACTTAGTTTTTTATTGCATTTTAATTTTTAAGAACTTATGATATCGTTCTGTTAATATTTTTGTAGTTGTTTAAACCGTTTCGTAGTATGGACACTGAGGTTTTAAATGTTAATAGCGATTTCGTTCCACACAATAACATTCGCATTAGAGGAGATGGTGGTATTTATTTACTTCACTCTTATTCATAATTCATCTTACATACACATGCGAAGCAATTGTTGAACATGTTGCGGGAATAATTACCTTAATTCCAGGGAATACTTCTATGAAATGTCTAAGCCGTTTACCTTTGGTTACCGAAGCACGGGTATTCCGCTAGTATATATATACGGTTTATATATATGAATCTGAACGGATGGTGTTTTTGGCCTCTAGAAACCTCAAAACGAAAAAGTAAATCGGTCCCGGGTCCAGGTCTTACCATGAGTCCTATGGTAATAGCTTATTCCCTATAGGGGAAATTCGCTAATAGCCTATTTGCTATAGGGGAAATTCGCTAAAACTAAAAAATATTATTTTTCCCCAAAGTGATGAGGGAAGGGGTTGAATTTGTCCCCATAAGGTCCATATTGGATCCCGGAGTAGGGCAAACATATATAAGTACTCTTCTAGTGAGGGGTGGAGGACTCCTCTCGGTTTTTACTCCCATAAAAGCCCATGTAAACTCCCGGAGTAGGACACAGATATATACTCTACTAGTGAAAGTGGTTGGGCTTCGTTACCTCCCGATTTTTACTCCGATAAGAGTTTATATTGGATCCCGGAGTAGGACGAACATATATACTCTACTGGTGGGAATGGGGAGGGGAAGGCTTAACCCTATTCCATGCAGTGTCTTGCAATTTCTTATCTGCCTCTTATTTGTCTTTGGCACACCTATGATCTCGATACCACATGTCATGTTTGTTGCACTTGTCGTCTAAGGGCTTCACTCCTTTGTCACCACGAGCCAGCCGAGCTTGAAAATGGGCAAATGTCTGATCTGTTGGGGTCTGGTCGAGAAACGGCTTTTTCCTATTAGTACTTCTGTCTAATAGGCTATGTGGGTTAAATTGCCTCAGCAAAACAAGCAAACGTTAAAAAAGTCTGCTTCCATGTCGTAACCTGAATAATATAGGCCTATTACTATCGTATGGTGTCCTTGCTGATACATGAATAGGCTAAATAAATACGCCTTTATTGATCTAATACAATCGCTTTTCATAATAACTTTTGTCTTACCTATGTTGATAAATAACAATAAATTAACTACCCTAACAAAAAAATTACCTAACAAATAGAAACGAAAAAAAAACAAAAGAAAACTAGAATTAAGACAATCTAAGTAGGTCTAAATAACAATTAAGTTAATCATCAGTGCACAGTTCTTTGATTTTAACTCTAAAAGATGAAAAGGTAATTTTTGAGGCCAGGGGGGAGTGTGTTTTAAGTTACAGTTTATGGTCGAGGTACGAAAAGCTTCGGATCCTTCCAAATTCCAGCAGCTCTCAAAGGGAAGCTGAAGATTTCCATGGCGGGTTGCTCTAAGAGACCTCCTCCCGAAAGAGAGCCTCTCAAGATGGCTCTTGTAGGACAAAGAGCTTTTTGCACCACGTCATGATCCTGCAAACTGCGTACTGTTATCATCACTACTTCAGCCCTGAATGGAGAGACACTGTTTACTATCTTAAACTGAATCCAGTCAAAAACCACAGCCAAAATACAGGAAAGCTACGAAAACTATTAACAAGCTACCGAATCTGGACCTGACAGCCTACTTAACATAAAAGAGGACTTCAACAACTCCATCATTTTTAAGACCATGTATGAAATAGAAACTAACCGATTTGGAAACCCTGCAGAAATTAGACAACGTCGCAGGTACAACAATTTAGGGAAATCCACACCCCAACCCGTCCATCCACCAGACACTGACAGTCTAACAACGGTCCCGGTTACACAAGTAAGCCTCCCGCGCCGCAAGTGTAAACAGTGTGATGTGACAACCGGTACAGTGACTCTCGTGTATATAAACTTTGTAGCATAGTGACCTCTGATGATGCCATAAGCTGTGGTGAAATGCGCATCAGGAATAAAAAAAATCAACAACTTCAAGGCAACACAAAACAAAAAGGTAATTTGTTAAAACTGTTCTTGAAACTGGGTTATATTACAAATCAAAATTATCATTCTTTCAACATTAAAATCATGAAAATTCATCAAGTGGTTGGTTCAGAATCGTGAAATAAAAAAACCTTGTCACGTTTTAATATACAAGATTTCTAGTAATAATTTTGTTTTAAATTTATTTTAGGATAAAGTGGAGAAGTCCATTGAACGGTTGTTCAATTTGTTTTATAAGAAAGCAGAAATCGACCCTGAAGAGCCTTTGCTTCTTAGAGATGTACACTTGCATTTCCTAAAACAACATCTGTGTCATTTGCCAACTGGTTATGAGGTAGGTTTTGATTTTATTTAGGCCTAGCTTAGATACCATATGCAGAGTATTGAACTGGTATAATTTTTATTAAAATTATTCTTGCCAATTTTTAGAAAATAGTTTTAAAAAACAATATTGTAAAAATGTTGAAGAAAACAATACTTTTTCCATGTAGGTATAGGGGAGAAAGGACCAAATAGGTGGAGAAAGTAAAAAACTACACTAACACAATCAATGCACAGACAAAATTTGCATTATAAATCATCTTGTGTGTCATTCAATTGTGTTATTACACCATATTGACTCATCGTGCAGTAATTATGCAGTTATAGTATAGTCTATGCAATTTGAGGTAAATATTCATTAATTTTACCTGGCAAAACATTTACATGAATTTTAGTTAATATAGTGGTGTTTGTTTATCTATAGTGTTGTATATAGCATTATTTAATTGTGAGTTGATGGTTTTATGTTCAGTGTTTGGATGCAAGCAGACCATGGCTGTGTTACTGGATAACCCATTCATTGGTGATGTTAAACTACTCCATTGACAAAGAACAATCCGGTCATATAGCAACATTTCTAGCAAGGTATTTTTTTCCAAGAGTTTATTTATTTTGATTTAGGTATTATTATTAGGGCTGAAAGACAAAATACCCCTACCACAGCAAACCTGCAGACTAAGCAAATTTCAACTTATCTGACATTTTACTAAAATATTTCCATAAATAAGACATATTTATTCCCTATTTAAATAACATTAAATTTAACGAGTGCTTAGGTTTGCTGCTACGGGGAAGGTAAAAAGTGTTTTTGACCATACGTCAATAGTATACTTACTTACTTACTGCCGTGGCTCCACAAATCTCAGTTGATTCTTCGCCTCGTGTACCAGCCTCTTCCACCCTTCTCTGTCTTCTGCCAAGTTCGGCCTTCCCAATGGACGTTTACCTCCAGGTGTGGCTCTCCAAACTTCATACAGTCTTGTTCCTTTCTCTCTTCTTAGCACATGCCCTATCCAACTCAATAGTATAGGATGAAATAAATAAATCTGCCAAATTTTATCAATATATATCCATAAACAAGTAAACTACAACAGTTTTTATTTTCTCCATAAGAATAACATGGGAATTTTAAATTACAGTACACTATTTTTGAATTTTCTCCGTGACCGTTAGACATTCAACAGCGATTTTATATACTAAATTATTTATTTTTAAGCTCTACAAAATGGTTTAAAGAGAAATGGCAAATTTTTTTTTGTTTTTAGGGTCAAAAATGGGAAAACCCCATTTTTACCCCATAAAACCCCCCATAAACCCCCATTCCCATGGTCCGATTACGCTGGATCGCGAACTCGTTCGAATAAATGTAGGTTTACACGTTTGTACCAAATTTCATCAAAATCGGATCATTTTTGCTCGAGTTATAGCGCTAACGGACACACACACATATATATATATGAATTTAATGGATGGTGTTTTTGGCCTCTAGGGACCTCAAAATGAAAAATTAAATCGGTCCCGGGTCCAGGTCTTACCATGAGTACTACGGTAATAGCTTATTCCCTATATGGGAAATTCGCTAAAAATGAAACTTAAAATTTTTTTATTGAATTCTTTATGCTAGTTTATAACATTGATTTAAGTTAGGCTATTTAACATGTTCACTGCGTCATAAGTAACCAATTACTCGTGCCGACCTGCCATGCTGTGCGGCATCTAAAACAATCACTCATTCCCATAGTGCATTTTGCGTATCGCGATAATCATGTGATCAATATAAAAGTTATTTTCCCAAGTTTGTAATTTATTGGAGATTTTTTTTTTTGTGTAGCTGATGACAAGTAACCGGTAACTTGTGCCGCACTGTGGTTGTTTTGGTTATGTTGTTAAATAAAAAGTTCCTTTTTTGAGGGTGGCACGAGTAACCAGTTACTAGTGTACTTCGAATTCCTGCCGCTTGGAAGCATTCCTTCATATGCGCGCACTTGTCACTGCGAGTAAGTGTGAACGGTGGAATGTCAGGTTAGCCTAAAACGAGGTGTTGATTATATTCACGTTCTTTTTTATTATTTTATTTTTATTTATAATAAAATATTATTATAAAAAATTTTTATTTATAAATTTATAATTTTTATTTATTTTTATTTTTTTTATAAATTTTTATTTATTTTTATTTTTTTAATTTTATTTATTTTATTTTTATTAGGTAGTTTCATCTGTGTTTTTACATGGTAGTGTGTATTTACAATGAACTCAAGCAGTGATGAAGAAACATTTAATGCTCCTCGGGCAAAAAAAAGTAAGCCCATGTTGATAAAAGTTAACAACACACAGTTTTTAGAACAGTTCGTTAATGATAAGTTAGCTTCTGATGCTCCAAGCAGTAGCAATCTGTTAAGTATACCGAGTAACAGTGAAGACGATGATTCTGACAAAGTGATATTGCTGACCCTAATCATAATCTCTGATCCCTCCGATAAAAATCTCCAAAGACGAATCGGCAGATTGTGTTGAGTGCAATGATTACATACAATACAAGTGAACAGCTTCAAACGGACTTACCAATCAGGGTCCTGGTTGCTGTGAAGATCCTGGTCCCTCTTGCTATGTTCCTTTGCTACATGCAGAGCACTATTCTACAAGCCATGACAAACATAGAGACAATGACTTTCCTTTTTGAGGATAAGAATATAAGAGAGATTTTTTGAGATAAGAATATGACTATATGTTTATCGGGAATATGAGCTATCACCATACCAAATTTCAGCCCAATCCGACCAGTAGTTAATAATAGTAAGATTATCTCAGTCATCCTCATAATAAATAGAGACAAGGAACATTTATACCAACCATCCAATTATTAAATGTCTTCACTGGTATTTTATTGAGTGTAACTTATATTGTTGTTTTCCAGATGTCAGAATGAGGATGGTGGTTTTGGAGGTGGGCCGGGACAGATGTCTCATCTTGCCCCAACATACGCTGCTGTAAACACTCTGTGCTCTCTGGGCACACCTGAGGCTTATAATGTTATTGATAGGTCAGTCGCTAAAATCTTCATATTGAAACCAAAGGGTGTCTAAGTGCAAAACTCCGGGAAATAATTCTATAATATAATATAATTTTTTTGAATAATTAACTTTCAAATTACTGTAGGCTACATAATAAATTATATTTCCTCGAATAATCTTTCTCAAATTGTGTAGTGAAATAGTATCCAAGAAGTGTGGAAGTACTGTACGGTGAAACGTTGTTAGTTTTGTTGGAGGTTATGGTGGGGGGGGGAGGGGATGAGTCTACAAATAGGGGCGCATGGGGAATACTTGCATTTGGGGTGCAGTCAGACTAGATACACCACTACTGACTGTGATACTGACTGTGACAGTCAGTGACGGCAAACATTTCTACTTTTGTATTGTATATTTGTGCCTCTCTTTACTTATTTAAAGGTTAGCCTGCTTTCTTATTATAGCCTATAGTTTGAGACCCATATAAAAAGTACTCTTTTCATAAGCAGCAGGTGTATGTATGGGGTGTTGCAACTCATAGCTTAAAGCTGTATTGGGAGTTAGTTCTTTTTTCTTCAAAAATAGCAATTACTTAAGTGTTGAATAAATACAAAGAGGGCACAGGTAAAATCTTAATTCTTTCAAACAAATTTATACAAGAAGTTCTTGGACTAACTTGAGCGATTATTCTTATAATTCTTTATTGTATTTGTTTGTATTTATTGTATTATCTCTAGAGTTTAGTCTAATTCTATTCCTAAAAGGTTGCAAGATTAAATTTGACCTAATATACTTTCTAACGGGTTATAACCACACAAACTACAACTGTACTAGTTGTCAAATAGCAAATGAATGAAAATCAAAGCCTTTAGAAGGTAAAATCTAAGGTCCTGTAAATAAAAATATCACGAATAACCGATAGGCTATAAGGTATAAAACGCCAAACTCATTTGCCAAATCACCGAATAAGAGCAGAATTTGATATAGTATTATAAATTATTTTATATGTTATTCCTGGATTTATATATGTTTTTTGTACTAATATAGCTTTACCTTAGATTGAGGAAGAATTTCAAACATGTTCATAATAGTACTGTAGTACTGTAATAACAAAAACATAGTCCTTTGTTTGAAATTCATTGTTGGTAATGGTGAGTTAATGTTGTTCAAAAGTTTATTGCAGGCATTTTCCATCACGATGGTAAAAAACAATACACAACGTTTCGGGATCCGGAACGGCCTTGTTCCATTTTGAACAAGGAACTAAAGGATAGGGAACTAAATTGTTCAATAAATAGGGAAACAACAAGTTCTCCTCAAAATTCTCACGTTATGTTAATTCGTAGTAAAACTCGTGATAGAAATAAACAGAATTAACACCCTTTTTGGGGCATCGTACATCACTCCGCCATTTTGTTGGTTTTACTTTTCCAGGGACCGGACACCATTTCTGTTGTCTCCGTGTTTCCGATTGGTTGGCCATGTTGCTTCAGTCTCATTGGTGGAGTCATTGTGTACGGCAGTGTTGGGGAAGCTACTTTTTTGGAAATGTAGCAGTAGTTGTAGCTAGCTACATTTTAAAAGTAGCTTAGCTACAGCTACAGCTACATTTCCGAAAAAGTAGCTAGCTACAACTACAGCTACAATGAAATGTAATTTTAGCTACTTTCCCAAAGACTTTACTTTTTATTCCACGCACATTAGGGGAATGAAAAATTAATTGCAACTACATTTTTATTGAACAAACATTTAAACAAAAAATGTCAGTATTGTATCTAACATTACTTGGAAAACAAATTATTCCTAGATTGTATTTAATTTGTTGGCATTATAAACCTAACATTAAGTACAACAACAGAACCAAATAGTTGGGTGTCCCATCATATTTAGTTCTTATTTTTAAATATTGCATTATTTTGAAGCATCTTATACGTAAATTTCATTAAGTTCAAAGAACATACAACCAAACTATATTTTAAAAGCTCATTTTATTTCTTTGATATAGATTCATTTATAGATGTCTTATATCAACAATTAAGACCAATAAAACTGTAAAACGATTATTTAAAAATACTTTTTTGTGTTACAGAGCCTAGCCTACTGAAATTGGAGTTTATTGCCTTTCTTTACTTTTAATGTTAAAAACAACATTGCTATAACTTTTAACCATAGTTATAAGTTACTTGTTCTATGAATAACACTTTTCAATGTCAAGAAATCATCCTTTATTGTCATTATGCATAGGGCAAATTGTGCTTCAACCTAGTTGGTACAGAAAACAGTATTCAGCAACTTATCCTGAAATTGGCTTTTAATTTAAACATGTTGAAATTTGTAAAGTAAAAATAACATGTAGGGCTACTTGGCTATGTAACAAGTTGGCTATAGTAGGCTTGTTCTTGCAAGGACTAAACAGATATATTCCTAATAATTGAACTTGGAACTTGGTATTCGTCTTAAACCATAGCATAGCCTAGGAATAGTCCTATACAAGAGCTGTTAGCAGGAGCAAACTATGCTATTTTTTTCAATGTAAGTTTCATGTTATATGTAGATTTTTTTTGTTACAATTATCATGTAGTCTCATGTATCATGTAGTGCATATCTTAAATCTCATCAGGTAATTTCCTCTTTGTTAATTTAGTAAACCTTTGAAAAATCTTCGTAATCTAACCAAGGAAGGGCTTGTGATGATGAACCACAATCAACAGCTGAAGCAAAGGTTGATAGACCAGCTTTCTCATTATTTTAAGGTTAAGTTTTGGTTTCCATTAAAACCCAAGTTGAAACACTATCGATATAACAAAGAAACTAAATTGGATTACTAATTTCCCTGTCAATCACTTGCAAGCATTCAATAGCTTCTCTTGTCACCGGTAACGTTTAAATGTCCTCTGCATCTAGTGATTTTATTTGATCCGACAGTAATCAAAGAGTAGTAAATTAAGGAAATGAGAGCAAAAATGTGGATAACGCCTCCAAATAATGGCCTCCATGTCCACACAACGTTGTTATAGGGAATGAAACGGCTGCAACCAGCTGTATGAAGCCAAGGAAGTAGGCGTAATTTTTTTGAAAATCTTAGTTTGAAAGAGGTTGTTTCACGTAAGGTTGAGGTTATGATAACTATCTCAAACAATGTTAATGTAGCGAGAAAAGTAGCTAAAATTCCGCTACAACTACTTTAAAAATGTAGCTAGCTACAGCTAAAGCTACAAAATCTTAAAAGTAGCGTAGCTACAGCTAAAGCTACAAAAAAAGTAGCGCGCTACTGTAGCGTCGCTACTTGTAGTGCGCTACTTCCCAACACTGGCGAACGGTGCTATTAGTGTTCCATTGTGTGAGCTGTTCACACTACACCTTTTATAGACTATAGTGTTTTGTGATTGGTTATTATTTGCATGTTGTATCATGACTTGACTGCTATACAGTGCATATTTTTTGACTGCTACCCTCTGTAGTGTATTCCAACTTAGGTTAGGCGTTTGTGTATTGTTAGTTGTAATGTGTTAGTCAAGTTTTGTTTTTTTTTTCACCTGAGGACGGGATCAGATTCCAGATTCCGAAACGTTGTGTATTGTTTTTTACCATTGTGATGGAAAATGTCCGCAATAAACCTTTGAACAACAAAAACATAGTATTGCATCATCACGGAACCACTCCGTGATAAGTATCCAATGGTTTGAATTATAGTTGTGGCGCGTGCTCCTATGTCGTATCCGGCCCCAAGTCCTAGTTTTACCTAGGCTTCTAGTTCTACACACAAACTTAAATTATTGCTTGTGCCCCTACTCACAATACAGTATTACTGATTTCAGGGAAAAACTGAAACAGTACCTGAGGACCGTCAGGCAACCCAATGGTGCTTTTTGTATGCATGTGGGAGGTGAAGTTGATGTCAGGTACTTTTAACAATCATTGTCTTGTTTCTTTATATATTTTTCATTTAAATATACTGTAAACATTTGGTAGGAAAACTAGAAATCTTATCTTTGTCAGAGATTTCCATCAGAGGAACAAATCTTTAATAAAACGTGTCTTGGGAAAAGAGGAAAAAGTAAAACAATCATAATAATACGAGCTTGGTGATCAGTAACCAGTTGGATCCTGAGAAAAATCAGTAGCTTTTTGATGGTTTGAAACTGGACCCAGCTGTCTTTAATAAATGGTCCTGGCTATTGAAACAGCTGGTCTTATTCAGCAATAACTAAGGCTTCAAAAACCATCTCAGTTTTTACACTCATATTTGAGTTAAAATACACACCTAGGTGGCATCCCCTATCTAAATTGGTAATAAGTCAATAGGCCTATTTCATGAAACTACAAATTCTACAACATTTTACAAATTCTACAAACTACAAATGTTGCGGGTTTGTGAAGTGGTGCCGCCACTATCATTTATTAGTTGAGTTGATTCTTGCTCTGTCCAAGCTCACTTTTGATTTGTTTGGTACATACCACACACAGGCATTGGGTTTAAGTGGAGAGGCAATGCAAGGTTAAAAGAGACTGCCAACCTTTTAAAATAAAAATATAGTAGTTCCTTCAAAGTCTTTTCAGAAATTAATAATCCAAGGAAATTGACGGAAACAAGATGAAAATAAGTTCCTAAGAAAAGATTGTTAAAGCAAGTATCAAATAGTCAATTTTGTCATGTTTACATACTGTAGTTATATTCAGTTAAGACACTTGAAAAGTTGGTTTAATAACAAGACATGAATTGTAAACAAACAATAAAACATCCTTAACATTAATCATACAAAAGTAACCAAATGTTCTTAAGCTGATCCATCAGCCTAAAGGTGATAAGTCTCTATAAAAACTTATGTTTAATCTATATTGTGTATCTATCTATTGTGTGTTTGATACTTCTGGCCTATTTGCATTGTTTATAATTATAAGGGAAGGGTTTAAACCCTGGTCTTGTAACTATGAAAAGGTTTCATAACTATTGTAGACACCATCATACACAAACATCAAACTATTCATCAGTCAAGTTTAACAATTTATTTGTTGTGTAGGGGTGTATACTGCGCCTTGTCTGTTTCCCTGCTGACTAACATTTATTCTGAAGACCTATTTACAAACTCTGCTGAATGGATCATCCTGTAAGTTTAGCAAATTACTTTTATGTGGTTTGTATGTAACTATTCACACATTTGATTGAATAATGTAAGTGAAACGTAAAACATTTATCATTAGCTCTAGAATTACAAATTGTTGAATGATTGTAGATGGAATGAATGCTGTTCAATAATTCAAAACACTTAGGCCTGTACAGTATACAGTAGAACCCTTATATTCCACCACAGCCATGGTCACAACTGCCAAAAGGTCGGATATTGGGAGAAACATAACTTGCGGTCTTGGTAGTAACATCTTCTCCCGCAATCCCGGCATCAACCATTAGGATACCACTCATGGCAACACCAGTAATGGTCGCCGGGACCGGAACAACAGCCGTGAGCATATCTTGTAGCCTCAGTGACATTGGCAATCGTCTCCCAAGATACAGGAAAGAAGTAAAAAAAAGGTGGCATGGTAAGACCTAGGCCTGGGACCGATTTACTTTTTCATTTTGATGTCCCCAGAGGCCAAAAACGCCATTCGTTAAAATTTTTATTTATATACAGGGTGTTCATTTGAAAACTTTCCATATCTGTTGTGTGCAAAGGTAAGGCTTTTAACACTTGTTTGTTCTCATTTCCCCCTAATTTGGACATGCCAAATCCAATAAAATTATTTTCAATTTTGAAAAATGCCCCAAAAGGGCCCAATTTGGAGGGTAGGGGTGCTTTTTGAGAAATTTTCAAATGTAAACATGGGTTGTGTGATACATCAATTTAAAGGTCTAATCACCCCAATCATTTTGGTGCAAAAAAAGTTTAATTATCTTTAACCGTATTTACAGGGTGGGTCAAAACGTTTTAAAAAAGGACTTTGAAGTTAAGTACCGTATTACCCTAACTACTGAACGGAACAGCGCCAAATTTCTTTCCAAGCTTATTCTTGAGCTACTCTTTAAGATAACTTGTAGTAAGGGCATTTTCCAAGTTATTTTCTAATTTTTAAAAAATCTCAAATTTTAAGAATAAAAGAAAGCTGAAAACTCAAAATTCTTAAATAGCAAGGTATAACAAATTTCATACCACGTGAAAGGTCCTTTTTTAACAAACATTTTACGTATTTAAGTTTTCTTTCTATCTCTTACCGTTTAAAAATTGCAATAGAAAAACATAATTTTCTGTGGTAAAATTGTAACTAGTTTTCTAATAAAACAGCCAAAATTCGTCTCTAGACACATTAAATGGTGCAATAACTGAAGGAAACAATTCATAATTATTTTTAGGCAGATAGGCAAACAAGTCATTACGTTTTACTTTGTGAGAAACAAGTTTTATAGCTGATGAGAAAAACCCAAGCGTGGGCCGCTTTCTGTAGTTGGTAGTACTAATTTCAAAAGTACCATTTCCTGTAGTACCTAATCAAATATGGTGTAAACTTAAAAAATATACTTTATTTTACTTATTGGTCATAACAAAAGTGTTCCAGGATAACTGCAAAGTGTTTAACAATAGATATCCAGGTATAACCTTGAGTCATATGGCTGTAAATGATTTAGTTAGGAAGTTTTCTGAAACTGGCTCAGTTACCAATGAGAAAAGAACAGGATGAAGGGTCCAAGATGAATTCTGACACACGTAAAAGTAGTCGATCAATTTGTTATGAATCCTACTACATCGTTGAACAAAGTGCAATGTGTTTTATTAGAAAACTAGTTATAATTTTACCATGGAAAATTATGTTTTTCCACTGCAATTTTTAAACGGTAAGAGATAGAAAGAAAACTTAAATACGTAAAATGTTTGTTAAAAAAGGACCTTTCACGTGGTATGAAATTTGTTATACCTTGCTATTTAAGAACTTTGAGTTTTCAGCTTTCTTTTATTCTTAAAATTTGAGATTTTTTAAACATTAGAAAATAACTTGGAAAATGCCCTTACTACAAGTTATCTTAAAGAGTAGCTCAAGAATAAGCTTGGAAAGAAATTTGGCGCTGTTCCGTTCAGTAGTTAGGGTAATACGGTACTTAACTTCAAAGTCCTTTTTTAAAACGTTTTGACCCACCCTGTAAATACGGTTAAAGATAATTAAACTTTTTTTGCACCAAAATGATCGGGGTGATTAGACCTTTAAATTGATGTATCACACAACCCATGTTTACATTTGAAAACTTCTCAAAAAGCACCCCTACCCCCCAAATTGGGCCCTTTTGGGGCATTTTTCAAAATTGAAAATAATTTTATTGAATTTGGCATGTCCAAATTAGGGGGAAATGAGAACAAACAAGTGTTAAAAGCCTTACCTTTGCACACAACAGATATGGAAAGTTTTCAAATGAACACCCTATACCTATACTAGCTGTACCCGCGGGCTTTGCCCCGTTTAACTTCTTAATTTTCAAGATGATCTCGTTCGCATGGCTCAATCACGTCCTGGTTGAAGTTCGTTCGCTACGCTCACTCACCTTTAGGTTGGAGCTCGTTCGCTGCGCTCACTTGCCTTCAGGTTAGCTCGTTCGCTACGCTAACTCGTCTCCAGGTTGAAGTTCGTTCGCTACGCTCACTCATCTTTTGGTTGCAAATTAGCTGTTGTCATAAATTAAAATAAATAATAGTGCTGCACCCTGTTGGTAATCATTGTAACTTTAATGCAATTGAACATCATAGAACAGAACCAACTTGTTTAATTGAAACAGCTGTTAATATTCATTAATTCCTTTTAAATATGAAAAATCATAAGGCTAACATGGGAAACCCCAGAGCCACTGGGGCGGAGCCCGAGAGTCCGATCAGAATAAAAACAACTTAGTTTTCCTATTTAATGCCTAAAGAATCAATGTACCAAATTTCAGCCTCCTAGGTAAATGGGAAGTGGGAGAATTAGTGATGAGTGAGTGAGTGTGTCAGTGAGTCAGTGAGTCAGTGAGGGCTTTGCCTTTTATAAGTATAGATATGTGTCCGTAAAAACGATAACTTGAGTAATTTTTGTCCGATTTTGATGAAATTTGATTTGAAGGTGTAAGGCAGGATAAACTTGAATGAGTTCGCAAACCAGCATGATCGGACCATGGGAACGGGATTTTATGGGGTAAAAATTGGTTTTTCTAGTTTTTCACCCTCTAAACACAAAATTCCCCAATTTCTCTCCACCCTTTTTAAAGAGCTTAAAAAACAAATAATTTAGTATATCAAAGTGTTTTTGTACGGTTATTGGCTACGGAGAAAATTCAAAAAAATGTTATTTTTAAATTCCCATGTTATTCTTATGGAGAATATTGCAAAATGTTGTAGTTTGCTTGTTTATAGATATATTTTGATCAAACTTGGTAAATTTATTTATTTTATAGTATGTTATTAATATTTTACTAAAAAAACACACTTTTTTACCTTCCCTGCAGCAGCAAGCCTATGTACTCATTAAATCTAATGTTAATTAAATACATTTAATTGAAAATCAATTCAGGCAACTAGAAATTCGCTTAGTCGGCAGGTTTGCTGCGGCGGGGGTACTATAGGGTTGCTACTTCCCTATAGGGAAATTCGCTAAAAATCGGATGAATACTCTTTGTGTAACGTTTAAAATCGGAATCATAGAAATTTCACAAATTAGAGAAGGAAAAAGAATAAATTTCTTCTTAGGATCTTTTCTTCATTGATGGTAACTGTTCAGTAGTTGCTCGGGGTGTTCTGGGAATTGACCGCCGTCTACTTAGCATGGACCATGTGCCCTGCCAAGGATCAGTGGACCCTTTTTGGCTTGTGCCCAGTCGCAGCAGTGCACCCATCGCCCTAGGCAGGAAACAAGTAGACAGTCGGGCACTAGGTCAGAAGCCGGTTATGCTGAGGTCGGATATGAGGGGTTCTACTGTACATATGCACAAATAAACATATTATCATTATAGGCCTATTGCAAGGAAATTTTCTTTTTCCTTAATCCTTAAATTACAAATCAACACACAAGTGACAGTTGACAAATATATTAGCCTAGTGTATGTTTTAAATCTTGCAGGGTGCATGGTAAAACTGTGTATCTAAGTTACTGAAGTAGCCTGAATGTTTAATTTGAAACTACTGTCAAGTTGTTAACTAAGAGTGGATGCCATTAATGTGATTGTGGTAGATGTAACTTTTGATGACACTAATGACAGTTTTTGAAATTTTTGAAACATGAAGAAGAAGGAATTTTTACACGACTAACTTACCAAAGAAAAAATTTCCAGGTAGCTGAGACCACTTCTACTTATTTCTTCTTAAGAAGCCCCTTGTAAGGGTGAAATATCAAGTTTATTATGTTGAGAACTTTCTTTGTGCTTTCAACTACAGTAAACTCCCTCTTATCCTGACACCTTTTAACTAGGGATGGACGGGATTGAATTTTTAGTTCGGGACGGGACGGGACGAGATTTTTATTTCCTTCCCGATTTTTCGGGACGGGACGGGACGGGATTTTTTTCTGTGCACAAAAAGAAAGTCTTGAGTATTGCAGTTACCAAAAAAGGCATACAAAATCAATCTTTACCGTTTGTGGCACTGATCTTTAAAAACCGAAAAATGGGTAACAATTTACAGGTACCTGTAGAAACTTGTGACTCGCGGTCGAAATGACTCGCGGTCACGGTGCTATCGTCAAAATGACGGCGGTCACGGGGTGATCGTCGGTATGACTCACGGTCACGGGGTGATCGTCGGTATGACTCACGGTCACGGCGCGATCGTCGGTATGACTCCGCGGTCACGGGGTGATCGTAGGTATGACTCCGCGGTTACGGGGTGATCGTAGGTATGTCTCCACGGTCACGGGGTGATCGTCGGTATAACTCCGCGGTCACGGGGTGATCGTAGGTATGACTCTACGGTCACGGGGTGATCGTAGGTATGACTCCACGGTCACGGGGTGATCGTCGGTATGACTCCGCGGTCACGTCGTGATCGTCGGTATGACTCCGCGGTCACGGGGTGATCGTAGGAATGACTCCGCGGTCACGGGGTGATTGTCGGTATGACTCCGCGGTCACGGGGTGATCGTCGGTATGACTTTGCGGTCACGGCACGATCGTCGGTCCAATAATTGCGGTCCAGCGTGATCGTCGTTATGACTCCGCGGTCACGGCGCGATCGTCGGTCCAGTAATTGCGGTCACGGTGGGATCGTCGTTATGACTCCGTGGTCACGGCGCAATCGTCGAAACGACTTCGTCTCCTGCGTTCGTGGACCTATCGCTCGCAATAGCGGCGTCATTGGCACTCGCGAAGCGGCAAAATCGCCGGCGATCGGACCAAATCCCGTCCCGAAAAATTCCCGAATCAAATGTAATCCCGTCCCGATAATCGGGAATATTTTTTCCCCGAAAAATTCCCGAAATTTCGGGACCCGTCCATCCCTACTTTTAACCGGACATCGGTTTAACCAGACTACACTCGGAGGAAATGAAATCTCTTTAACCGGACAATTCTTATCAGCACATCGGTTTAACCGGACTAGATCGGCAGGAAGTGGACGGTACTCAAACAACTGTTCTCGTGGAATGATTTGAGACCAGTGATCAGGTGTATAAAATACAATGCTCTCCTAAATTGAAGTCAACGCATACAGTAACGAGTCTTTGGGGATGTCGGTTTAACTAGAAAATCCGTTATCCGGACTGGTCTCGGTCCCGAGGAGTCCGGATAGAAGGGAGTCTATTGTACCTGGAATTCTTTTCTTATGTAAGTTAATTGTGTATCCATTCCTTCTTCCTTAATGTATTCATAAGCCAAGTGCTCTCTTCTCTAAAACCTGAGTTCAGTTAAGTTGATTTTGATTTAATCGATATAACAGTTTGTAATATGCTTGTAGATATTTCCTTAAATTTATCCTCTTCACTAGTTACAAATAATAAGCAGATATTTGAAAATTATATCTTGCACTACTAAATATTTTTCCAAATTTACACTTAGACTTATTCTAAATGATAAAGTAAACTATGATTTGATTATGAACATTAGTTTACTTGTTCCAGTTGTCAAACGTATGAAGGTGGTTTTTCTGGAGTGCCAGGTATGGAAGCGCACGGTGGTTATGCATTTTGTGCCATCGCGGCTCTCTCTCTGTTACGCAAAGTACACCTCTGTGATGTTAGGTTGCTCTTGGTAGGTAAGCTTATATGCGCTGTTCATTACAACAATTGCCGATCATTTTTTGTATATTGTACTTTACTAAGATGTTTCTGTTCTTGGGGTGTTCAAATTTTTTATAGAAAAAAAGTATTTTACAATCTAGTGTAGCACTTAAAATATAATCTCCAAGTAAACTTTGCCCCTAAAAAGGAACTGTAATAAATACCTGTATGTTAGACAGGGTGTCTAGTAGTCGGGAATTAGTATTGAATTTCAAAACGGTCTTGAAAAGTCGGGATTTAGTCTTAAATTTGATTTCAAAGTCGGGAATTTTCATGATTTTGCCGCGATCGTCGTCTTGCGTTTACGTAACCGCGAAAGCCAATGATGATGATGTCCACACGGCCTCGGGAAATGTTCACGATTTTGCCGCGATAGTGGATGACGACGATGACGTTTCCGAAACCACGAGACGATGACGTTTCTGTGACAGCGGGAGACGACGATGACGTTTCTGTGACAGCGGGAGACGACGATGACGTTTCTGTGACAGCGGGAGACGACGATGACGTTACCGTGACCGCGGGAGACGACGATGACGTTTCCGTGACCGCGGGAGATGACGATGACGTTTCCGTGACCGCGGGAGACGACGATGATATCTGCTCGGCCGTGGGAAATGTTCATGATTTTGTCGCGATCGCGGACGACGACGATGACGTTTCCGCGACCTCGGGAGATGACGATGATGTTTCCGTGACCCCGGAAGACGACGATGATGTCTACACGGCCGCGGGAAATGCTAATGATTTTGCCGTGATTGCGGACGTCGACGATAACGTTTCCGTGACCGCGGGAGATGACGGTGATGTCTAAACAGCCGCAGGAAATGTTCATGATTTTGACGCGATCTTGGACGATGACGATGACGTTTCTGAGACCGCGGGAGACGACAATGATGTCATTGATGTCTAGGCCGCAGGAAATGTTCATGATTTTGACGCGATCGGGGACGATGACGATGACGTTTCTGAGACCGCGGGAGACGACAATGATGTCATTGATGACTACAAGGCCGCGGGAAATGTTCATGATTTTGCCGTGATCGCGGACTGCGACGATTACGTTTCTGTAACCGCTGCAGTCAATGATGATGTCTAAACGTACGGTACACGGAAGATTTCGTGACAAAAAAAAAACAAATTTGCTAGTTAGAATTTTTTATTGCTGCATTATTTCTTTACTTGAAAACACCACATTACCATAATACTACTTTATGCCATAGACAGGGGTTGGTGTAGTATTATTTAGAAAATTTGGTTAAGCTATAAAAATTGGTTTCGGTATCAAGAATCGAGAATCGATACATTTTGGTATCAACACCCACTAATTGTTGAAAAAACTGGTCTTGAAAAATCTGAAATTAGTCTTGAAAAGTCTGGAATTAGTCTTGAATTTTAAAATGGAAATAAACTAGACACCCTGGTTAGATGAACATGTCATGGATCTTTTTGGGCTTTAAATTAAATTAGTTGGATTTTAAAAATTAATTATAGTAGAATCAAGAATCATCAACATCAAGAGCTTTATATCATTGAGTATACACGTATAAGAGTTGTCACATAATGCTATTGGTTGTTACCGATTTTGGCGACGTAGTTCGGACCACTGACGCTTGGGTTGCGGTAGTCATATGGTAATGCAGTACGCCGCTGAGCTCAGTCTGCGTTGAGACATGCTTTGCTAAGGTAGCCAGCACCGCCCCTTCACGTCAGTCTCCCTCCCCCCCCCCTACTCATCGTCACTTTCCCCAGCAACCGGCCTCTCCCTCACAGGTTAAGCTGTCTCTACAAAGTGAATGCAATGAATATGAATGGACAACAAATCAGTAACAGCTGCCTCTAAGACATGTAATCTAATTTTATCAGTACATTACGCAATAAAAAAGTTATTTGTTAATATTGTAATCACACAATTAATTGTTGGATATACAGGAATCCAAGTGCATTTTAGTATTTTTCTGTATGTGATTCATTCATCATAATGAAGTTATATGATTTTAAACTCACATCAAATTGCAAAGGTTTGTAAAAAACCCTTTGCCTTTATTTTAACGAACAATACTGATCGACTTTATAGCAAAACATTTGTTATCGTTTAAACGATAGTTTATTTAAGTGATATTATAACTAAGTTTGTTTTATTATTGTTGTGGGTTTGCATATTCTCTTCATAATAATAAACTTTAAACTAAAACTAAGAGCACGTACAATAATGCAGATCCACTGATAATTTAACAAAATTCTATAACAGAATTCCTACATTTCTTTGTTATTTTAAGTTTTAACTTAAAATATTCAGTATAATTTTAATATGGTAAGTGTTATAAAATTATTTAAATGTTATTGACTTTAAGTGCCTTGACTTATTTTATGTCTGGACCATCAGTTAAATGCCCAGTCATACACCCCTGATTCCCAAACCAGGATATGCTTCATATTCCTTCTCGGTGACATAACACGCACCACTTTCACTTTATTCTACGAGGGAAGAACGTGTCAAAAATATGCATAATTATGATTCGGCTTTACACTACAAGAGTACAAGTAAAAGGGTATCAACAGACAGTTTAATTTTTTTAAATCTTTATACCATTAACTTCGTATGAACAGGTTGACACTACAAGAGTACAAGTACCAGAGTATTAGCAGACGACTTAATTTTTAAAATCTTTGTAAAATTGGCTTGATATAATAAACTTGCTAATCAAATATACCAACAAATAAATGCATTATCAATCAAAAAAATAAAGGCTCAATAACGAAATTATGAACTGAAAACTACATTTTGCTATAAAGGATTTTACTATAAAGACTTTAAGGGCATAATAGAATAATGACAAAAAGAAAAATACAAACAAATCTCGTAAATTCAATTATAATCAATTTTCCTATTACAGTAAATAATTACTTACTATAAATAATTTGGTATTGAAATGCATTATAAAACAAGGAAGAAGGAAACTACGGCCAAACAAACAAATTTATCAAAAGTTAGCGGACTCCGGAGGTTTCATAAGTGTAACTTGAATTCTGTGATGCAGATTTTGATGGAATTGCATGGAAAATGGGTTTTTTTTCATAACCACACCTTTGCCTTGCAATGCCAAACTCTTTCTCCAAGGCTTCTTGTGTTAAACAATTCGTCAGCAGAAATTTTGTGTATCCTCTTCCTTGATATCATTCCAAAGTTGAATTCCATTGTTGATGGTTGGTTGGTTTTATGTAGATTGAAGGAGTTGGTTGTTGAGATGTTTATTGTTTGGTCCAGGAAGTTTAAAGATGTGTTAGAGAAATCCCATGTGAAAATTAAAGGTCCGAACTGATTTAGGCTTTCAAGGAATGTTAGTAGATCATCATCCAAAAAGTAGTAGATCCATGGGTCCAAATTACAAAAATGTCAAGTATGTATCCAAACCAACAGAGGGGTATTTTTTTGTGATGTTTGAAAAAGTCCTCTTCATACTTTCCCATATACAAGTTAGCATAAGATGGTGCCATTCTAGTCCCCATGGCGGTCCCCTTAATCTGTAGGTAGTGCTTATTTTGAAACAAAAAATAACTTTTTTATAAATGAATTTAATCAGCTGCATGATGAAGGAAGTTGTAGGGAGTGAACCTTTAGGTCTGTTTTGGTTTAAATTTTGATAGGCCTACTCAAAATTTAAACCACCATCAGGCTTTACCGCCGCAATTACCTTCAGATCATCCAATAGAACAGTATATCAATTTCCTAGTTAAAAATGTGTCAGACCCATCTTTTTAGGATAAGCTGACTTCCACTACCCAACACAACCTATCAGCTGATGAAAGAAAAGGCCCATCTCAACCCTGAAATCAAATCAATCGATCATGATCCTCCCAGCAGACAAAGGCTCAACTACTGTCATCATGAACAAAGGAGACTACTTCACAGAACAACTCTCAGACTTAATTTCACACCATTCTAAATCCAACAACATTTCCCCTCAAACTGCAAGTTTATTAATTCCAACAAAACCTATCACACCAAAAATATACATCCTACCTAAAATCCACAAAGGCACGATCCCCTCACCCGTTAGACCCATAGTCTCAGGCTGCGGCTGCACTACAGAGAGGATATCCTCTTTCGTTGAATCTTTTTTACAACCACCGGTCCAAAACCTAGCCTCATACATAAAAAATTCTAATTACTTCCTCAACAAACTCAACAGTATACCCCAACCTCTACCAGATGGCACACTCCTTGGAACGATAGATGTTACAATACACAGGGTGTCTACGAACCGGGAAATCCGGGAAAACCGGGAATTGTACTTAAATTTTTACTGGCCATGAAATGTACGGGAATTGTCCTTAAATGCCAGACTATGTCCTTAAATTTTTAATGGGCCATAATTTTATTGAACGCTAGTTGGTTAGGAGCACATAAAAGGTTTATCAGATGTTTGTTTACATTTTCATAATTTATTACTAGAGTAATTATGCAATAAAAATCCCATTAACAATCTCAAACCCATTAATATTTTATCACGACAATCAAGTGTCAAGTCAAGTTCTTCCAAGAACTGTTGACTCAGCAGCTAGCTCATAAAAGTTGTATCACTTTTATTCCTTTACAACTTCTTTTTTTATTACTAGGGTAATTATTATTAGATCCCAAACCTATTTTATCGTGAAACTAATAGCTTTAAAATGGCTGTTAAATTTCACTTCTTACTTGTACTTTTGGCTTGAAGATTCAATTTGCCGCGGCCAGTGCCTAGTGCCATAAAACTGTTTATGGTTTCATATTAAACATGTAAATAATCTACAGTCTTATTTTGTAATTTAACCCCTTTTTTATGGACATTTTATCATTCAATTGACAAAACCACAAGCATTGTTGTTTGCATTAATGTTCTATCACTATGTAGGCCTGCTTGGTTTCAAATTATGTCATTACATTTTCTGTATCTTTGTCTTATATTGTTGGCTATTCAGGTTTCAATGTTTTTTGTTTCCCATATATTTATTTATTGAGTTGTATGCTTTAAGCAATCTAAATCTTATGAACTAGAATGATGATAGTGACTGATGTAAAGCTGCTATTATAACCTCATTGCTTGTTACTCAGTTTCAGGGCTGTGCGAATCCAGAAATTTTGGTTCGAATCCGAATCCGAATCATAGCTGTAGAGATTTTATCGAATCCGGATCGAATCCGAATCTGAAATTTAAAGCTGTTATCAAATCCGAATATTTAAACCTGTTCAGAGTCGAATCCAAATCCGAGGAAAGTCAGCAGCACCAATTTTCACATATTTAGACCACATTTTCTGGGGCTAAAATAACTTAGGGAATTGCTTAAAAAATTCTTGAAATGGGCCAAATAAAAAAGTTATAAAATTTAGGCCTACCTATTTGAAGTTTTGAAACTAAAAAATTGGGCATAAGTTAGGCATACCACCTAGGCCTCAGTTACTCGCTAAAAGTGATGGACTACCAATTTGTGTAGTCTAAAACATAGGCCCAGCCTATTATACACCTCGGTGTTAATCCTCCACACAAGCCTATGTCTGCATTACTATTACAAGTAACAACTAACACTGTGAGGTTAAGTTTACTGATAGCCAAGATAGGGTTAAAATGCGACCTACACTAATGTGCCTAAAACCTAACACCAAGTTGGTCAGGTTCCTAACATGAATCAGTCAACAGCAAATCGGAGTGCACAAGTAGTTTTTTAGTGTCTAAAAAATTATATTGAAAATTATATTCAATCTGAATCTAGTAAATTTGAATATCGAATCCCAACTCGGATCTATTTCCAAGAAATTCGAATATCGAATCCAAACCCGGATCTCTTACCAGTAAATTCGAATATCGATTCCGAATCCGAATCCAGTTAGAAACAGTAGATTCGTTCTCGAATCCGAATCGAATCTCTAAAAAGATTCGGATTCGATTCGTTTTTCGAACTATTCGCACAGCCCTGCTCAGTTTATATAGGCCCTCCTAAATAATTAGGTCTAGGCCTGGGTATTTTGATTCTTGAAAGAGCTGTAAAATATATTAAGAAAATGTAATTGAGCCTAAGATGAACAACTAATGATTGCTATGTTTAGATATTAACTTTGCAAATGAAAATACAATAATCTTACTCTGTGCTTATTGCTTTATAGCCGCTTACCATACCTTGATTTTGTACTAAGAATTGAGTAAAAATATGCATTAAAGATTTTTTTTCAAAAGTAGTCGAGAACCTAACATTGTGCCAGGACGAATCATGCCAAATTAATCGCCCTGGATCGGATAAGCTATGTTATGAAGTTTACGTGACCGATGGAGATATTTGTCGCTATCGCAGGAGACAATGATTGCGTTTCTCTGTTACACTATAAAAGCTTTACCTAAAGTATAGGTAGGCCTATGTTTGTTTACTTTCAATAAATTTCTTTTTTGAAATTTTTAACTCTTATCTATTATTATTTACTTTTCTCTCTGGTACAACTACAGTGAATAACAAGATTAATACAGTTTGACAAATCAGGAAAATTATTCGGTAGGCCTAGTAACACCGACAAAGGTTACGGCAAAGTGTCCTTAAATGTACGGGAATTGTCCATGAATTTTTTATCCAGAATGTAGTAGACACCCTGAATACAATACAATACAATATTCTTTATTGTTAATTCGTTAAGAATTACAATAGTGCAGTGTTGGGAAGTAGCGCGCTACTTTTTTTGTAGCGTTAGCTGTAGCTATGCTACTTTTAAGATTTTGTAGCTTTAGCTGTAGCTAGCTACATTTTTTAAATAGTTGTAGCAGAATTTTAGCTACTTTTCTCGCTACATTAACATTGTTTGAGATAGTGATTTTTATCATAACCTCAACCTTACGTGAAACAACCTCTTTCAAACTGAGATTTTCAAAAAAAATTAGGCCTACTTTCTTGGCTTCATACAGCTGGTTGCAGCCGTTTCATTCCCTATTACAACGTTGTGTGGACATGGAGGCCATTAAATGAGTGTTATCCACATTTTTGCTCTCATTTCCTTAATTTACTACTCTATGATTACTGTCAGATAAAATAAAATCGCTAGATGCAGACGAAGACAACGTTTAAACGTTACCGGTGACAAGAGAAGCTATGCAAGTGATTGATAGGGAAATTAGTAATCAATTTAGTTTCTTTTTTATATCGATAGTGTTTCAGCTTGGGGTTTATTGGAAACCAACACTAAACCTTAAAATAATGAGAAAGCTGGCGGTCTATCAACCTTTGCTTCAGCTGTTGATTGTGGTTCATCATCACAAGCCCTTCCTTGGTTAGATTACGAAGATTTTTCAAAGGTTTACTAAATTAACAAAGAGGAAATTACCTGATGAGATTTAAGATATGCCTAGACTACATGATAATTGTAACGAAAAAATCTCCTTAGAACATGAAACTTACATTGAAAAAATAGCATAGTTTGCTCCTGCTAACAGCTCTTGTATAGGACTATTCCTAGGCTATGCTATGGTTTAAGACGAATACCAAGTTCCATGTTCAATTATTAGGAATATATCTGTTTAGTCCTTGCAAGAACAAGCCCACTATAGACAACTTGTTACATAGCCAAGTAGGCCTACATGTTATTTTTACTTTACAAATTTCAACATGTTTAAATTAAAAGCCGATTTCAGGATAAGTTGCTGAATACTGTTTTCTGTACCAACTAGGTTGAAGCACAATTTGCCCTATGCATAATGACAATAAAGGATGATTTCTTGACATTGAAAAGTGTTATTCATAGAACAAGTAACTTATAACTATGGTTAAAAGTTATAGCAATGTTGTTTTTAACATTAAAAGTAAAGAAAGGCAATAAACTCCAATTTCAGTAGGCTAGGCTCTGTAACACAAAAAAGTATTTTTAAATAATCGTTTTACAGTTTTATTGGTCTTAATTGTTGATATAAGACATCTATAAATGAATCTATATCAAAGAAATAAAATGAGCTTTTAAAATATAGTTTGGTTGTATGTTCTTTGAACTTAATGAAATTTACGTATAAGATGCTTCAAAATAATGCAATATTTAAAAATAAGTACTAAATATGATGGGACACCCAACTATTTGGTTCTGTTGTTGTACTTAATGTTAGGTTTATAATGCCAACAAATTAAATACAATCTAGGAATAATTCAGGGTGTCTACCAGTCGGGAATTCCGGGATATTCGGGAAAAAGTCGGGGATTTTGAAAGGTCGGGAAAAGTCGTGAAAAAGTCATGAATTTCGGCCAAATGTCGGGAATAATATAACCTTTAAAAATTAGGGATGAACGGGTCCCAAAACTTAAAAAAAATGTTCTGGATCTTATATTCCTGATCATTGGGACGGGATTACATTTGAGGGGTGTGGGATGAATCGAAAATGCATTGGAATTACAATTCGTTTTAGTGATGATTAAAATAACGATTTGAATCATGGGCATTCAGTATCCATATACGTTATTGAATCTGTATCCACATACGTTATTGAATCAGTATCCATATATGTTTTTGAATCAGTATCCATACGTTATTGAATCCGTATCCGTACGATATTGAATCAGTATCTATATACGTTATTGAACAGTATCCATACGTTATGGAATCAGTATCTATAGGTCTTTACGGTATTGAATCAGTATCCATAAATACGTTTTTGAATCACATATACGTTATTGAATCAGTATCCATATACGTTTTTGAATCAGTATCTAAATACGTTTTTGAATCAGTATCCATATACGTTATTATTTAATCATTATCCAAATACCTTTTTGAATCAGTGTCCATACGTTATTGAATCAGTATCCATATACGTAGTTGACTGTTACATTGATACTGTTACTTTGACTATCAGTATCCATATAACTTATTGACATTATTCAAATGATTGACATTGATTATATAAGTTATTCACTGAGACATAGCTTAGCCATACAAGTTATTGCCATCCAAGTACATGGCATACACTGAGACATAGCTTAGCGATACAAGTTATTGCCATCCAAGTACATGGCATACACTGAGACATAGCTTAGCCATACAAGTTATTGCCATCCAAGTACATGGCATACACTGAGACATAGCTTAGCCATACAAGTTATTGCCATCCAAGTACATGGCATACACTGAGACATAGCTTAGCCACACAAGTTATTGCCATCCAAGTACATAGCATACACTGAGACATTGCTTAGCCATACAAGTTATTGCCATCCAAGTACATGGCATACACTGAGACATAGCTTAGCCATACAGGTTATTGCCATCCAAGTACATAGCATACACTGAGACATTGCTTAGCCATACAGGTTATTGCCATCCAAGTACGTGGCATACACTGAGACATAGCTTAGCCATACAAGTTATTACCATCCAAGTACATGGCATACACTGAGACATTGCTTAGCCATACAGGCTATTGCCATCCAAGTACATAGCATACACTGAGACATAGCTTAGCCATACAAGTTATTACCATCCAAGTACATGGCATACACTGAGACATAGCTTAGCCATACAGGTTATTGCCATCCAAGTACATGGCATACACTGAGACATAGCTTAGCCATACAAGTTATTACCATCCATGTACACGGCATACACTGAGTCATTGCTTAGCCATTCAGGCTATTGCCATCCAAGTACATAGCATACACTGAGACATTGCTTACCATACAGGTTATTGCCATCCAAGTACATGGCATACACTGAGACATTGCTCAGCCATACATGTTATTGCCTTCCAAGTACATGGCATACACTGAGACATTGCTCAGCCATACAGGTTATTGCCATCCAAGTACATGGCATACACTGAGACATTGCTCAGCCATACAGGTTATTGCCATCCAAGTACATAGCATACACTGAGACATTGCTTACCATACAGACGCCATCCAAGTACATAGCATACACTGAGAAACACTGGTTCTTCTAATGTATGATTGAAAACAGATATTTCACTCCACTGACAAGTATGAATAGAAAAATTCCATGTTGCTTTGAATCGAGTTACATCAACATTTTTTTTTAAATCGAATCGTTACTTTGAATTGAAATTTGTTGCTGCTTCACACACCCCTACATTTAATACGGGATTTTCTCGGCATGTGATTCGTTTCGATCGTCAGTGATTTCGCTGCGTCGCGAGTGACAACATATGTTGAAGAAGGTACCGTGACCGCGAGATGGAAAAAGGTGTAGTAACATGAAGAATGGACCGAGTTTTTGGTCGGGATTTATATAAAAATGGTAATGAAAAGTCGGGAATTCCATTTGAGAAATCTGGTAGACACCCTGTAATTTGTTTTCCAAGTAATGTTAGATACAATACTGACATTTTTTGTTTAAATGTTTGTTCAATAAAAATGTAGTTGCAATTAATTTTACATTTTACACCTCGGTTTTAATCCTCCACACAAGCCTATGTCTGCATTACTATTACAAGTAACAACTAACACTGTGAGGTTAAGTTTACTGATAGCCAAGATAGGGTTAAAATGCGACCTACACTAATGTGCCTAAAACCTAACACCAAGTTGGTCAGGTTCCTAACATGAATCAGTCAACAGCAAATCGGAGTGCACAAGTAGTTTTTTAGTGTCTAAAAAATTATATTGAAAATTATATTCAATCAGAATCTAGTAAATTTGAATATCGAATCCCAACTCGGATCTATTTCCAAGAAATTCGAATATCGAATCCAAACCCGGATCTCTTACCAGTAAATTCGAATATCGATTCCGAATCCGAATCCAGTTAGAAACAGTAGATTCGTTCTCGAATCCGAATCGAATCTCTAAAAAGATTCGGATTCGATTCGTTTTTCGAACTATTCGCACAGCCCTGCTCAGTTTATATAGGCCCTCCTAAATAATTAGGTCTAGGCCTGGGTATTTTGATTCTTGAAAGAGCTGTAAAATATATTAAGAAAATGTAATTGAGCCTAAGATGAACAACTAATGATTGCTATGTTTAGATATTAACTTTGCAAATGAAAATACAATAATCTTACTCTGTGCTTATTGCTTTATAGCCGCTTACCATACCTTGATTTTGTACTAAGAATTGAGTAAAAATATGCATTAAAGATTTTTTTTCAAAAGTAGTCGAGAACCTAACATTGTGCCAGGACGAATCATGCCAAATTAATCGCCCTGGATCGGATAAGCTATGTTATGAAGTTTACGTGACCGATGGAGATATTTGTCGCTATCGCAGGAGACAATGATTGCGTTTCTCTGTTACACTATAAAAGCTTTACCTAAAGTATAGGTAGGCCTATGTTTGTTTACTTTCAATAAATTTCTTTTTTGAAATTTTTAACTCTTATCTATTATTATTTACTTTTCTCTCTGGTACAACTACAGTGAATAACAAGATTAATACAGTTTGACAAATCAGGAAAATTATTCGGTAGGCCTAGTAACACCGACAAAGGTTACGGCAAAGTGTCCTTAAATGTACGGGAATTGTCCATGAATTTTTTATCCAGAATGTAGTAGACACCCTGAATACAATACAATACAATATTCTTTATTGTTAATTCGTTAAGAATTACAATAGTGCAGTGTTGGGAAGTAGCGCGCTACTTTTTTTGTAGCGTTAGCTGTAGCTATGCTACTTTTAAGATTTTGTAGCTTTAGCTGTAGCTAGCTACATTTTTTAAATAGTTGTAGCAGAATTTTAGCTACTTTTCTCGCTACATTAACATTGTTTGAGATAGTGATTTTTATCATAACCTCAACCTTACGTGAAACAACCTCTTTCAAACTGAGATTTTCAAAAAAAATTAGGCCTACTTTCTTGGCTTCATACAGCTGGTTGCAGCCGTTTCATTCCCTATTACAACGTTGTGTGGACATGGAGGCCATTAAATGAGTGTTATCCACATTTTTGCTCTCATTTCCTTAATTTACTACTCTATGATTACTGTCAGATAAAATAAAATCGCTAGATGCAGACGAAGACAACGTTTAAACGTTACCGGTGACAAGAGAAGCTATGCAAGTGATTGATAGGGAAATTAGTAATCAATTTAGTTTCTTTTTTATATCGATAGTGTTTCAGCTTGGGGTTTATTGGAAACCAACACTAAACCTTAAAATAATGAGAAAGCTGGCGGTCTATCAACCTTTGCTTCAGCTGTTGATTGTGGTTCATCATCACAAGCCCTTCCTTGGTTAGATTACGAAGATTTTTCAAAGGTTTACTAAATTAACAAAGAGGAAATTACCTGATGAGATTTAAGATATGCCTAGACTACATGCTAATTGTAACGAAAACATCTCCTTAGAACATGAAACTTACATTGAAAAAATAGCATAGTTTGCTCCTGCTAACAGCTCTTGTATAGGACTATTCCTAGGCTATGCTATGGTTTAAGACGAATACCAAGTTCCATGTTCAATTATTAGGAATATATCTGTTTAGTCCTTGCAAGAACAAGCCCACTATAGACAACTTGTTACATAGCCAAGTAGGCCTACATGTTATTTTTACTTTACAAATTTCAACATGTTTAAATTAAAAGCCGATTTCAGGATAAGTTGCTGAATACTGTTTTCTGTACCAACTAGGTTGAAGCACAATTTGCCCTATGCATAATGACAATAAAGGATGATTTCTTGACATTGAAAAGTGTTATTCATAGAACAAGTAACTTATAACTATGGTTAAAAGTTATAGCAATGTTGTTTTTAACATTAAAAGTAAAGAAAGGCAATAAACTCCAATTTCAGTAGGCTAGGCTCTGTAACACAAAAAAGTATTTTTAAATAATCGTTTTACAGTTTTATTGGTCTTAATTGTTGATATAAGACATCTATAAATGAATCTATATCAAAGAAATAAAATGAGCTTTTAAAATATAGTTTGGTTGTATGTTCTTTGAACTTAATGAAATTTACGTATAAGATGCTTCAAAATAATGCAATATTTAAAAATAAGTACTAAATATGATGGGACACCCAACTATTTGGTTCTGTTGTTGTACTTAATGTTAGGTTTATAATGCCAACAAATTAAATACAATCTAGGAATAATTTGTTTTCCAAGTAATGTTAGATACAATACTGACATTTTTTGTTTAAATGTTTGTTCAATAAAAATGTAGTTGCAATTAATTTTACATTTACCTAATGTGTGTGGAATAAAAAGTAACGTCTTTGGAAAAGTAGCTAAAATTGTAGCTGTAGCTACATTTCATTGTAGCTGTAGTTGTTGCTAGCTACTTTTCGGAACTGTAAATGGTGTGGGACCACACTTGAACTCATATGTAATACTTCATTGAGCGAAGCTCACTTTCCCTCACTTTGTAACTTCTTTGTAAGATCATCAGAATGTAATGGCTTGACCAATTGATATGAAATTTGGCCAACAGCTAAAGAATACTGAGCACAATGTTTTGGTAAAAAATATTTGCAAATTTCCTTCTGGATTTTATTTCACGGGCCACGCAGTTTCGCTTGTTATTTTAATGTAAGTTGAAAGAAAAATTATATTGGGTTTATGACATATGGGTTTATCTCGTTTCATTTAAATAAGATAAACATATGTTAATTGTTTGTAACTGTTTTGTTTACATTTCAATGTTTACTTTCATCCTAGGTTACAGTTGGAATGTAACAGTTTATCAATGGAAGTAACAGTTTTGCTATATTTGTTTTGAGCATGCCTCAAAGGCCACGTCGTAATTTATTGGTCGTCACACCAATAATGCAAATATTGTAAGAGAGTGGCGTCGTGGACAAGAAGAACCAGATGAAGCAGTGGCGGAAGAAGCTGATAATGATAGGCAGTTAGCTAATCAATTCCAACATGAATTAGATGCACTAAAATTTTACACTTGCACTAACTGTCATCGCCAACAACTAACAGCTTCAAACCAATCACCGATTTGTTCGCGTTGTCGTTCAAATGCAACTAAATTCACGGCGTTAAATAATATGGATGTGTCAAGTGTCCCGAACGAATTAACTGACCTGATGATTGTAGAACAAATGTTGATTGCACGAGTACATCCCGCTATGCGCATTTACAAAGTACAAGCAAATGCTCAGGATGGCCAGTTTCACTACAAAGGTAACATCATTAATGTTGAGCAAGATATTAATGAAATAGCATCTGTCTTACCAACAGTGCCTGAAAACTTATAAGTCATCATTGTCCAACGTCAAGGCGTATTTGGCCATATCGATTTCAAAGTTTGACGTGAAAAACTACAGCAAGCACTTATTTGGCTTCTATCTAACACAAATTAAATCCCCCCCCCCCATTATTAATTAAATTAAATTAACCCATTCTATTTTGACATAACCATTAGTGATTAGCCATTGACAATCTTTAAATAATGCTTCGCTCATTTATGCGTTTAAAGTGTAACGGCAGACCACCCTAGTTTTAAAATGGTCGTTAGGGCTATCTATTTTTTTTATGCCAAATGTCGAAATGTCCAATCATAGTTCATACAATTAGTTATTGAGGTAAAAAAGTTAGCCTTAATTAATTATGTAAGTTTGTCAAATTTATAATGTATTTTTCCAATCACAGCTTTAACAATTACCAAGAGTAATTTAGAGTAAGTTTCCTAGTGTAACGTTGATGTAGTAATAAACAGGACCTCTGTTAAAGAGATGGGCAGTCAACAGACAGATGCGGTATGAGGGAGGATTCCAAGGCAGAACCAACAAACTGGTTGACGGTTGTTATTCCTTCTGGCAAGGTGGAATGTTCCCCATTATACAAGGAATTATCTGCATGCAAGGTTAGTGGATATACAATGTCACAATATACGAGAGTTGTTGTTTAAGTTTGTGCCTATAGCTTCTTAGTCCATGTGAACGCTGCAACAATGCTCCTCAATGCCTACGTGCATCATTTTGAACAGAACGGTGCCATTTGCATCTCTGTAGCTGGTGTTTACACTTGATGTATGTCTAGCCCCATGAGAGATAAGGTCAAAGATATGGATTTTGACTGCAAGAAACATATCAGCTGCAGACATTCATTGTCAGATGACTCATGTGTATGATCGTAAAGCAATGAATGAGAGTAAAGTGTAGAAATGGATTAGGGAGTTTTAAAATGGCCGTAATAATGTTATTTTTGAAGAAATTGTGTTTTTGTGGGTACCCGAACACAAAGGTCACAAAGGTAAAATGTTTTTATTGCCATTTTGAAACTCCCCAACGCATTTCCGTACTTAATCCTCACCTGTTGCATTAGACTATAACCTTCAGTCATCTGGCAATGAATATTAAGCAGTGAGGAGCCTTGTTGTGGCGTACATTTGAACTAAGAAGCTATACACACAAACAGCCCTTTACTTTAATATTTAGGTTGTATTAACACGTTCGCTACTGCAATAGTACTAATTTTTTCATTCATAACGACCAGCGACGCACATATGCGACGGCCGGTTTCTACTCATAAACTGTCGTCTCATATATGCACAGCACACACATCGCATACATGGTCACATTAAAATAGACTGACGTCGCATATTTGCGTCGGTGTCATATCTATATCTATACTATTATATAAAAATCTAGTGGTGTCTGTCTGTATGTGTGTTACTAATAGGCGCATAAACTACTGAACTGACTGGTCTTAAATTTTACAAAAATATAGCTACCATACCAAGGACCATTATAGGACTATTCACACTTTGATACTGACCGTGGGCTTTGCCCCTTTTTGGCTTTAAAAGTTCTGAGGTGAGGATTTTAAAAGTAAATATTGATTGGTCTCCATGGCTGCCATGAGAACACATACAATGTTTGCAATTTGCTATGCCATCCAAATGTAAACAAGCTGAACTGTCAAACCACATTAATTCACAATTCCTCAGCTGGTTTATAAATAGGCATATAATATTCTCTACAATCCTTTGACATGTTTATTTATTCTTATATTTGATGGTTCATTGATTATTGATTTCATGAAATAAGTGAGATTGTATATCTGTTGCTGTATCTAACCCTAATTAATTATTTAAAATTTTGCTAATGTGAATGATTGTATTTGAAAGATTTTGGTGTAAAAAATAGTGAAATTATAAAGTTCACATTTACTTGAATCATTTTAACATTGTTGAACATTTAACATGTGTTTAGAGTAGGTCACACCTTAAAAATTGAATCTTTTTCTCAAGGAGATATTTAATTGTGTATTTTTGCCATTTTGAGAGAAATATTGTTCACACCATTTACCGGGTCCGCGGAATTGGCTAACTCTGGAACTCGCTAACCCCATGTTAAAAGCCCTATCTTCAAATTTGGTCGATGAGAGGAACTCGCTAACTTGTTCGGTTTCGGAATTGGCTAACTCCGGAACCCGCTAACCCGCTCTAGAGCCGGGTTAGCGGATTCCGTCCTCGTACGGAAGTCGCTAACTCGGTCCCTCGGCGGAACTCGCTAACTCCCAATCAGAAGCCTCGCGGGCCGTCCAATGGGAGCCAAGCACGAATATTTTCGGCCAGTGTTACCGAAAGTGTAGTACCTATATAGTATCGGTACCATAATGTCGTATCCTTCGATTAATTAGGAGTAAGAGCAACGTAGTTGATCAAATAAATATATTGAGAAGTATGTTTAACATTTTTTTAATGATTATTAGGGTGGAAAATGCATTATAGTCTTACCATAGACTAACCAACACAAGTAAACTTTATATCCCATTGTAAACTTTGAAGCTCGTTTTTCGCGTCAAGTTCATGTCCGGTGACACTGATCGCTAGTGTCGACAACATTGTGTTTCTATTATTTCTATAGTTAACTTCATAATTTGCTCTTTACTGTTTGGTTATATAACTAGGGGACGTGTATTAGTTGTGATTAGAACGTTTTATTTGGTTAAACGAGGTTTTAAATGACTGGAAACAAGAAACAATTGTAAACAAAACACGACCTCTAAAGACAGTGCACCGGACACAACTAACAATAAAACTGTTTTCAGCTGATCCATAAGGATTTGAAATATACTAATACTAGTGTACCTGTTGCTCGAATTCGAGCAATTGCGAAGCATTACAGGCGTTATTTTAAAATGAATAACAGTCATAATTTCCGATGACTTTATAAGAGTCGACTCAAAGATTATGGAAATACTCAAGATGTACACAACAGTTATATATAATCAAAATTTTTTGTCAATATCTTATCTTTTTCCGAAAGCTGACCTTGTTTTTTAGCGTTTTCTACAAATTTTCCCAACTCATAGCTGCATCAGGTTGACTATAATAACGATTATAAATTAAAAAAAACATTATTTCTATTTCTTCTACTGTACTTGGTTGTGTTCTATGACTTTCCTGTTTCCATTGTTTGCAAATCGGCACTTTCAATTATTGTTCAAGAAATGTAGCACAGTGTTAATTCAGTTTTATTTTTAGTATATCAAATTGTCCATAATTTCTCTCTTTTTTATTGTAATTTTAAAAATGACACCAACCAAGTATCGTCTACTACAGATGCAATACGCCAAAGAATATCGTCTACGTGCAATCTCCAAGAAGTGGTAAAAAAGGCAGAAACCAACCCATACAATAGATTTAAGTTACAGGTAACGCCATAAGAAATAATTTTAAGGGTTACTGTGATATTAGGATTTTCCACTGATTTGGTAAAAGAACATTATATTGCAAAACATAGCACGATTCAGAAGAAAATCAATTTTAAAATCAGCAAAAACCATTGCAAATACTTCATTTTGACAAATTTAGTAAATCACAATTTAAATATTAACAGCTGTTTCATTAAAAAGAAGTGTAAATGTATGCATATGGTCTTGATGTAAACAAATCTGAAGAGGGAACTTCAAAGGCCTCTGGGGCAGAGCCCCAAGGGAATTTATGGCTCATCTACAGACTAAGACCTTTCTTTAGAGACCCCTACCAAGTTTCTACGCCCAGCCGTTCTCTGAAATTAGCTGTGACAAAATCCCGTTTTTCCTCCACAAAAATAACATGGGATGGGAATTTAAAGGCCACTGGGGCAGAGCCCCAAGGGAATTCACCAGGTTTCTCTTTTGATGGCTCATCTACAGACCAAGACCTTTCTTTAGAGACCTCTACCGAGTTTCTACGCCCAGCCGTTCTCTCAAATTAGCTGTCACAAAGAAAAACAGTTTCAAATTAATATATAGATAAGGGAGTATGTTTTATGTTTGGGCTTCTTACTTAAATAGTAGCTTTATGGTATGCAAAAAGATAAAAATATACATTTAATTTGGATCTTTTTCATGTTATGAAATATCTATTCTCGTAGTTCGCCATTTGTTTCTTTTATTCGAATGAATACAATTTTTTGAACTTCTGCAAATAAATTATTGAGTTCGTATTTTATATACTGGGCTTGTAACCTTGAATCATAAAATTGAATCATAAATCATGATAAAATTTACACGTTAAACGTCAGTCCAGAAATACATTGTAGTGGTAATGTATTTTTAAGTAGAGCTATTGAATTTAAATACATATTTATCAATACAATATTATAAAGTTGTAGGCCTAATTTATTCATAGATTGCTTTAAAAATATTAGTCTATGCATAAATACAACTTGTAAATTTCTTTTATCGTAGGCTATTAGTGTAGAACCCGGGTCATCCTCTTAATTTTGTTTAATTAATATTAATTTTACGTCTTTCAGTAGGCGTACTTTTTAAAAGTCTGGAGTTTTTCTCCAGGCTGGTTCTAAATCGACCCAGGCGTTCTTGTTTGTTACAATTCTTATGAATGGTGGCCATACCTAAAATTACTTGATCTTATCCAAAAACAAAGCTATTGTCGGGGAACGGTGAACCGAGCAATGGCTTGGTATAGTTTATTTCGATTGTGAAACCAATGTAAAGGAAACCCAACTAAGAAAATCCGTCAATTCGTTGATTAAGAATCGTGAATTAAAATTACCCTGTCACGTTTTATTATATGAGTATTATATCTTCTCCTATTATTTACTAGTGGTGCTTAGGTGTACAATCTAAAAACTGTTTTAAAACATGTAACATTATCACTAAAAAATTCCAACACATTTTAGAATTAGGCAACTATTTACTAGTAGGCCTACAATGCTTTGGCTTAAACAATTAGGCCTAGATAAAAGCTTAGTCTAATGTCATATTTTTACACGTAAGTTGGACGATTCAACGACAAACATTTATTTTTAAATCTATGAATTAGTTATGAAAGTTACGATGGTTGATGACTGGTGGTTGATGTTTGATGACATTACGATTAAATTTGTTTTCCGTGTTTGAGAACTAGCGCGTGTATTTTAGCTTAATTTCGTAGAGGTTAAATTATTTAGTACCTTTTCAATATTTTTCAACTCTATTATTTTCTTTTATACTTATGGCATTTATATAAGATCGAAATCATAAACATTTAACTGGCCATTGTAGAGTTAAATAAAAAAAAACACTTTTCATGATTTTTTAATAATTGTCTTTGAATTACTTTGGGCTAGTTATCTGTTAAAAGTGAAATTGATAACAAAAACAATTACATTTACTGTATCTTCATTGACACTGATATTTTGAAATACGGAAATGTACGATTATTTTGTCGTGCAAGGTTGGCAACGCTCCATGCAGTGGGCACGGCCGGGTTAGCGACTTCCAGAGTTAGCGAATTCCGCCGCGAGACAAAATCGAGTTAGCGGGTTCCGGAGTTAGCCAATTCCTGACTGAGACGGTTAGCCAGTTCCAGAGTTAGCCAGTTCCGACACACGACCGAGTTAGCGAGCTCCTGAGTTAGCCAATTCCTACGTCTCCATTTACCTTTTCACAAATTTGTAAATCATAATTTCATATTACTACCCATAGATAAGTTATGATGTTTTTAATCCAGAGGCAACTACTACCTATCTATATTATAACTTTTGACACTTCCTGTAAATTTCACATTATATTCTAATAATGAATAACTTTTTACGAGCGTTTCATGGTCATTACATGTATATTATTTTCAACCAAGTTCCTCTTAACTTAGCCTACCCTTGACATAAACATTGTTGTTGAAAATGTTTTTTATGTAATTAGTAAGTTAAAAGTTTTTGATAGGTATGTTTATTGGAATTTAATTTTATTTCACACTGTTTTTCACTTCAGATTAAAAAAAAGCACCATTTAAACATACATCAACCCCGGACGAAGGACGGGTACTCTGCTAGTGTTATTAAAAAGCTTTTATCTTCGTAATGGTCTATTTGAAGGACCTGAATTTTCTGCAGTGGTCTACAGGGATGTCTGTCGCATATTTGTGTCACTTGGACTGTGGATAAGATTATTAGTGACGTCATATGATAGTTGGCAAAACTGTTTTTTACTTAGCTGCATCTCTGGCCTGTGGTCTGCGTGTACTGTTAACCAAGTGACACCGGGTCTATGTGTACTATTAAAATGTATACCTCAGGCCGTGGCAAGGACTGCAGCGTTGCAAATATGTGGCGATTGGTAGTGAACGTGTTAAGAAGTTGATGTTTATGAATTTTGTTGCTTTGAATCCACTCACATGAAACTGTTTTATTAAGCTTTGATTTCATCTCACTTAGTTTTGGACTACTGTCTATTGCAATAAACTGATTTTTTTTCATGATGCTATTTTTGCACATGCAAGGTAAAATCTCAAATTTGTAATCTGTGTTCAAAGATAAGGTGAAGAAAGTGTTTGCAATTCGTTATACTGTCTACTTTCTTACTAAGCCGGAAACACAATTTAAATTTCTCAATAAGTTACACTGGTTTTGAGATTCAATTCTCACCAGTAGTAAATTATTTTGATCTATATCAAGATTGTGTTTTTTTTTTTTTTTTTTTTTTTTTTTTTTGTCACTTAATAGTCTAACGTTGATTTACAGAGAGCACCACAGTGGAGGTCGACCAGTGGCTGTTCAACAGTGAGGCATTACAACAGTACATTCTAGTCTGCTGTCAGCATCCCAGTGGAGGGCTCATTGATAAGCCATCCAAGTTAGTTTTCTATATTATTCAATGATATTGGTTGTAAAGAAGGTGTACGAGCGGCTCGATTTTTGAGCCGAGCTGATCCTGGCCTACAAGTTCAAAAGATCAAGCACAAAGTCCGAGCCAAAGCCAAGCTCACACACACACATTGAACATTGAGCGAGTGTGCGGGTCGTAAATCGAGCTAAAGCCAAGCTTTTTATGATTGCGGATGCAAAACGCGGCTGCCAAGTTCGCGCTATTGATAAATTCATGCTTTTGCCACAAGAGCCGATGACGTTGATAACATTTCCGTAATTGTGGGAAGCAATGGTGGGTACACGACCGCGGGAGATGTTCAGGATTTCGCCGTTATCCTATACTCTAATACGAGCAATGTTTGCTTGTATGTATGCTTGCTTGCTTGCTTGCTTGCAGAATGATCTCGAAAACGGCTCCGACGATTTTCTTCAAATCTTGTAAATAGTTTATTTTTGGCCTAAAAACAAGTTTCATGCAGTTAGAACTGCCAACAAAAATCTAATTACGTAGAAAAACGAAACTGAAAGTCACATATTTTTGACATTAGTCTTATGGGTTGCTAAGTAACCATGTTGGTTGAATTAAATAACAAGGAAAAAGTAAACAAAAGACTTGAAGTTGTAGCATGTGTTCATTATAAGCCAACTACCCACAGTATACTAGCAAATTACAAATACAGTACAAGAGGGAAATCATCACATGTTACTATTGAGCAAAGATTATACTGAAGATTGCTCGATACATTGTAGCATAGATAAATCATACTCCATTGTAGGCCTAGTAAAGGCAAGCAGTACGAAGTGCAGGATCTGTTTATGACGATTAGATTAAGGTACTTGCAATCATAAAATGGATGGTAGGAAGTGGTGAAGGAAGTAGTCAAGGCGAGTAGTCCGGAGTGTGGGAACCGTTTGTGACGATTAGATAAAGGTATTGGCAATCCTCAAATGCTATGGGAAGGGAGGGGAACAGGTCCGCGACGTAGGAAGTGGTGAAGGAAGTAGTCAAGGCGAGTAGTCCGGAGTGTGGGAACTGTTTGTGACGATTAGATAAAGGTATTGGCAATCCTCAAATGCTATGGGAAGGGAGGGAAACAGGTCCGCGACGTAGGAAGTGGTGAAAGAAGTAGTCAAGGCGAGTAGTCTAGAGTGTGTGAACCGTTTAAGACGATGAGATAAAGGTATTGGCAATCCTAAAATGCTATGGGAAGGGAGGGAAGCAGGTCCGTGACGTAGGAAGTGGTGAAGGAAATAGTCAAGGCGAGTAGTCCGGAGTGTGGGAACTGTTCGTGACGATTAGATAAAGGTATTGGCAATCCTAAAATGCTATGGGAAGGGAGGGAAACAGGTCTGTGACGTAGGAAGTGTTGAAGGAAGTAGTCAAGGCGAGTAGTCCGGAGTGTGGGAACCGTTTATGACGATTAGATATAGGTATTGGCAATCCTAAAATGCTATCGGAAGGGAGGGAAACAGGTCCGCGACGTAGGATGTGGTGAAGGAAATAGTCAAGGCGAGTGGTCTGGAGTGTGGGAACTGTTTGTGACGATTAGATAAAGGTATTGGCAATCCTAAAATGCTATGGGAAGGGAGGGAAGCAGGTCCGTGACGTAGGAAGTGGTGAAGGAAATAGTCAAGGCGAGTAGTCCGGAGTGTGGGAACTGTTTGTGACGATTAGATAAAAGTATTGGCAATCCTAAAATGCTATGGGAAGGGAGGGAAACAGGTCTGTGACGTAGGAAGTGTTGAAGGAAGTAGTCAAGGCGAGTAGTCCGGAGTGTGGGAACCGTTTATGACAATTAGATATAGGTATTGGCAATCCTAAAATGCTATGCCTCCATTTCCTGGGGACCTCATGTTGATTACATAAGTTCTAAGCTTTCAAGGGTAATTTGTCTTATGACTAAACTAATACATTGTATAGATCAAAATTATATTAAAACAGCCTACTTTGCTTATTTTCAATCCATTTTTAGATACAATATTATATTTTACGGCAATTGCAGTAGGATAGAGGAAATTCTAGTCTTACAAAAGAAGTTGGTTAGAATTATATCCTATGAACCCCAACAGGAACACTGTAAACCCCTGTTCATTCAGCTACAAATTCCAACAGTAATTAACATTTATTTATTTGACTCTGTATCATACGTTCTAAAAAATCCCAACTTAATCAAACAAATTTCTCATGTTCATTATACTAGGAATAAAAGCGTTGCTGCCATAGATTTTTTCAGACTGTCTAAAACTCTTAAAAGCCATATTGTAATCTCACTAAAAATATACAACAAACTAATACATTTAATACAAAAATATCCTGAAAACACTTTTAAAACAAAATTCTACAGATGGCTTTTGAACAACCCATTCTATTCTCTAAATGAATTTTTTGAAATGTCTGGTATTAATTTTTAAGTAGAGTTAAGAGTTTGCAAATTGACCAAATTATTTACTGTTGGACTTTGTTGGTTATGCGGTTTAATCACTTCCATTATTTTCAATGCCACAAATTTTTCTTAAGATTAAGATTACCTATTCAATTGTAATATTTAAAATGTGTATTGTAAAGTGTCTCATTTTATGTAGTTAGCTATATTGTATCTTACTGTATTTATTAACTGACTATGCTATAAACCTTAGCAGTTGTATGACTTTGTCAATAATTTGTGAAAATTCTAAGGACAATAAACACATTTCATTTCATTTCATTTCATTTCAAACAGGTCCGCGACGTAGGATGTGGTGAAGGAAGTAGTCAAGGCGAGTAGTCTGGAGTGTGGGAACTGTTTGTGACGATTAGATAAAGGTATTGGCAATCCTAAAATGCTATGGGAAGGGAGGGAAACAGGTCCGCGACGTAGGATGTGGTGAAGGAAGTAGTCAAGGCGAGTAATCTGGAGTGTGGGAACTGTTTGTGACGATTAGATAAAGGTATTGGCAATCCTAAAATGCTATGGGAAGGGAGGGAAACAGGTCCGTGACGTAGGAAGTAGTGAAGGAAGTAGTCAATGCGAGTAGTCTGGAGTGTGGGAACCATTTGTGACGATTAGATAAAGGTATTGGCAATCCTAAAATGCTATGGGAAGGGAGGGAAACAGGTCCGCGACGTAGGATGTGGTGAAGGAAGTAGTCAAGGCGAGTAGTCCGGAGTGTGGGAACCGTTTGTGACGATTAATTAAAGGTGTTGGCAATCCTAAAATGCTATGGGAAGGGTGGAAACAGGTCCGGGACGTAGGAAGTTGTGAAGGAAGTAGTCAAGGCGAGTAGTCCAGAGTGTGGGAACTGTTTGTGACGATTAGATAAAGGTATTGGCAATCCTAAAATGCTATGTGAAGGGAGGGAAACAGGTATGTGACGTGTGAGTGGTGAAGGAAGTAGTCAAGGCGAGTAGTCCGGAGTGTGGGAACTGTTTATGACGATTAGATTAAGGTACTTCAAATCCTAAAATGCTATGAGAAGGGAGGGAAACAGGTCTGTGACGTAGGAAGTGTTGAAGGAAGTAGTCAAGCCGAGTAGTCCGGAGTGGGGAACTGTTTTGTTTATGACGATTAGATTAGGGTATCTGCAATCTTTAAATGCAATGGGAAGGGAGGAAAACAGCTCCGCTTCGTAGGAAGTGGTGAAGGAAGTAGTAAGGCTAGCAGTGCAGAGTGTGGGAACTGTTTGTGGCAATTACATTAATGTATCTGCAATCCTAACATGCAATGGGAAGAGAGAAAAACAGGTCCACGACGTAGGGATTGCTGAAGGAATAAGTAAAGGCGAGCAGTGTAGAGTTTGGGAATGGATTTTTGTATCTGCAATACTGAGACTGCTTTCAGAGTAAACTAATGATTTTTCCCGAGCAAAGCTCGGTCCCCAGGTACTATTGGAAAACTATGATAATGTCTCTGTGACCCTAGAAGACAATGATAATGTCTACAAACAGCAGGAGATATTTATGATTTTTGACGATGATAACGCTACCGTGACTGCGGAAGAGGATGAGATGATGACCCCATGAATGCGGGAGATATTCAGAATTTTGTCGTTATCACAATATGATGGTGATGAAGTTTCTTTTACCGCTGGAGATGCCTACTAAGGATTTCAATGTCATTGTGGAAGACGATGATGATGTTTTGTGACACTAGGAAATGATCACGATATTACGGATTATAGTACATTGTGAAAAATGTAAATTATAGCAAATTCATGATTTATGATAGGAAGTAAATACTGCTTTTTACTGGTGACCAAACTGAGTTTAAACTCATGCTAGTTTTAACTTGAGGATTTGAGGTACCGTAGGTCTATTGGTATTTAAATTGTTATGCAAATTGATCTAGTCCTAAAATAAATACTCTTTCATTTTTATTATAAAATATTTAACTACCGTACACATATCTTTCAAATAGGGATGGACTCGTCTCAAAATTTCGGGAAATTTTTAATCTTGTTCTACGAGCCGAGATTCTATTTTGGTTAAGATTTTTTCGAGACGAGATTTAAAAAATTTAAAATGAAAAAAAAATTTGCAAAGGTGTTTTTATTTAATTATTAATTCTTTACATTGAAATATTGCTTCAATTGTTTTATTTATTTATTTATTATTTTTTTTGACATAGGAAATGATGAGAAGTTTTGTTAGTGTAAGCAGTGTGAGACATGTTTTACTACTGAAAACATACTACATAGCCAAAATAAGTCACTCCAAAATCATTCTAAAAATAACACAAGCATTAAAAATTGTTAGGCCTACTTGATACTTAGCTAGTAATACTGTTGTTTTAGACTTTGAAATTTTAATATTTTTCAAAGTTGAACTATATAGTATATACTAACTGATATTTCCATGTTTCCTATGACAAAGAGTTATTTTTAATAAGTTAGGCCTTATTAACTTGTCCCCTGCAGCCTACTGCTATAGCAGTAGCGCTGCACTGGCACTGCTCCCTGCCTACTGCTATATCAGTAGTGTGCTCCTCTGCCAAACATTGTGTCAGTATGAGCCCAGCACACGGCCGGGAACGTTGTGATTGTTGCCAGGCTGAAATGAATATGAGGTTGGCTAGGTTTACTTCTACGGTTGAATTTTCAAAAAAAGGTCTGCAAAATCGCCAAAATGGGTTGGCACACACACAATTCAATTCAAACTTCTTTATTCATTCTTTTGTACAATATATATATATACATTGAATAGTGTCAGGTTGTACAACAACTCAAACTAGCCTAAGTGACAATCTCATCCACTCTATGCAGGAGACTGAAAAAGTGTTTATGTACCTATTCATTATGACTGTGATGGGTGGAGAAAATCTTCAAAAGAATACAGAGCTATTTTAATCAGATATTCTTTTAATCTTTTTTTAAATTTGTTTTTATTACTTTCTTTTTTAATTTCTTTTGGAATTGTATTTAAATATCTTTGACCGATGTAGGAAGGTTTCTTTTCAAAAAATTTTGTTTTTATGTTTATATGTTATTATGGAGTCTTTATGTCGAGTACCTATTGTATTTATGAAGGGTTGAAATATAATCTGAAGGACGAGAATCAGCTTTCTTATAAGAGTGTACTTATAAACAGCTTTCTTATAAACACAACACACACGACACACTTCTAACATTGGCCACTGCTAGGGTTAAGACTAACTGTAATATGTTATTGGCACTTCGTAGAAAAAAATCCACAGTTGCAAGGTTAAAGGGGGGCCAATTTTAGGACTTGCCCCCCCTATAAAAATGTGTAGCTGTGGCCCTATAGTAGTTAAAACTAATTCCCAATAAATCACTTCTTTTACAGATCCTGTAAAGTTTTCTAACATTTCGCACTACTGAGAACAACTGTTTTCAAGGACATTGCGCTTTTATCCAATGCAGTATTGTTGAAAAATGTCCATGATAAGTAAACACTGTACAAATTTATATGGATACTGTTTAATAGATCAAGATTAAACTCAAATAATTTAGTTTGGCGGATTGGTTCACTCTCCCCTAGGAACCACAGCTACCACATGATGTACCATTCCTCCAGAACTATTTTTCCCTCATGTTTGACTTACTTGTTACAGGGCACGAGATATTTACCACACATGTTACACTCTAAGTGGCCTTGCAGTTGCTCAGAATCTACCCTCAGGAAGATGCGCTGTTTTAGGGTCAACATATAATTTGCTTGTAAGTAAAACTACAACTAACCTTTGTATTTGTAGTTGTAAACTTGCAGCTGACCAAAAGTTTGGATCATGTTTACGTTTTAGATATTTTGGTTGTCTTGGTGAAGAATAATTTGGCGAGTTGGATTGATGATTTTAACTGGAGAAAGAGGTTAGATTTTGCTGGTGAGATTTTCGATGTAGGCCTATTAAATTTAATATAAGTAAGTTGTAGAAAGCAGTTAAGAGTTTCATTTTCTTAAAAGCTATTTTGGCGGTAACGCTGTAATAATGTCTGGCAATGGTACAAGATTTTAGGATTTGATAAAGTTGTACAGGGTTGCCACCAGCCATGAAAACTTTGAAAAGCTTGAATTATACATGAGTTTAGGTGACCATGAAAATTGCGCGAGTTATGTATGAATTTTGTCATTGGACCATGAATTTTCAAAATCATTAATAATAATATAGTCAATACCCCTAAATTTGCTGAATCAAATACTCCGTATTGAAAACCCATTCTCGAAATTAACACTAAGATGAAACAACAATGTGGGAGTGTCAAGATGAACAGTTTTGTTTTAATAGCCGTGACAGAAACTATTGCGTAGTATATTCAATGTCAAATCCGATCGTAACTGATGTCAGCCGAGTAGCAAGGTACCGATAACATCGATGTTTTCGGGGCCAAAGTCAGAATCAAGTGAATTGGTGAGTAGGTCTTTCAAAATCTTAGAGAGCACTGGATCTTTAGCTGTCTCATTCTTGATACTTTCAGCTGTGATTTCATGGCTTGAAATTTAAAAAATAGCTTGGCTGCAGATTTGATGTACCTCTTTTCCAATTTTCTTGTCTTTAGTAAAGTGAGTCTGTGTAAGAGAAGCTCTTGAAAGACAATTCACTTTTTCATTTTTCATGCCCTTTTTGAACACCAACTTGTAATTGAAAACTGACAGATATGATGCATACCTGAGTAAACGAGCTGAAGTCATTTGTGGTAGAGCCTTGTCATGTCTGAAGATCCTAGATATGGGCTGATTATCTGTTACAAGTTGAAATTGAGTCCCAAATGAAATAAGTAATAATAATAATAGAAGTGGGAGACACCAAAAACTATGGCCAATGCTTCCCGGTCTAGTTGACTATAGTTACATTCGGCATCAGTGAGTGAACGTGAGGCGTAATGTAAGCAATTGGTCTCTAAGTTCCATCTATTAAGTGGCTAAGAACTACAGCTAGTCCAGTAGGTGAAGCGTCTGTAGTGAGGACTAACGGTAGTTTTGGATCAAAAGGTGAGAGTATCCTTTTACTGCAGAGCTCAGTTTTGATTCGTTGAAAAGCCTTTTCACATTCTGGTGTCCATTCCCATTTCTTATTTTTGCGTAACAAACGTCGTAAAGGAAAGTGACAGTTGAAGCATCTGGAAAGAAACGAGAGTAGTAAGAAACCATTCCTAAGAATCATCGTAATTCTTCAACTTTTGATGGACGTGACATTTCTTTAATAGCTTGAACTTTGGTAGGAGATTTCTTTATTTTGTTTAACTCCACCACTCTTCCTAGATATTCTATTTGTTCTTGAAAAAATGAACACTTCTGTTTGTTTATGTGTAAGTCAAAGTCTGAGAGTCGTTGAAGACAGGCCTGTAGATTTCTTTTGCACTCATCCATTGTTGAACCATGGCAAATTATGTCATCAAAGTAGGCCTCGGTTTTAGGCAATCCCTTCAAACTTTGCGAAATGATTCCTTCATTTTCAAGTAAATCTAGTTCCTTCTTGACCTGATCAATAAGAGCATGAGGTACGTTCCCTTCACAATTGAAAATAGGCTTTGCTCCTGATCGAAGATGTAATGATACTGTAAAGTTTGGAACGCATCCAATTTTTGGCTCGAAAATTGGCGCAAATTTTTCATTGTTATTAAAGGGTAGTAGCTGGTTGGTTCATTTCAGCGTCAATTTCACACAGCTCAATACCTAGTCCTCGGATCCATTGGCGCCCTAGAAGTGCGTCATGACCTGAAGGGACGATGTGAAGGTCACCTTTGAACTGTATGATACAGAAACTGATACCTTTCCCTCTGGTTTGATTATGTCTCCAGAGTATGAACGGAAAGCTAGCCTCAATGGTTCTACATGTACGTTCAGATATACGTTAAAAGTCATTCTTCGCAAGGAGAGAAAATTTAGCCCCACTGTCAACTTCAAAACATTGTGATCTTCCATTTATACTGACAGAAACAATGTACTTGTCTGAATCATATCCAACTTCAAATAAATCTACGACATCAAAGTTCTGGTAGATCAAATCAATTTTGTGCACTCCGCAACAGTGCTTAGCAATGTGTTTGTTACTTCCACATCTAAGACAGAGGCCTTCTATTCCGAGGGCATTGAAGTCAGGTCTTTAGTTATTTAAACGTTGTTTCCAGTTGAGATATGTCTTGATACATGAGCGATTGTTAGAGAACTGGTGGGATTGTCTGGAAGACCTTGTAATTTTGTGCACTCCAGCGGAATCCACATTAAAGTTGTTAGAACATGCATGTTGGTGAAATTCTTTGCTTTCAACCTTTGATGCTTCAAGAGCAATAGCTTTCTCTAGAATGTCATCAAACTTTGTGCACATGGATTGTAAAATGTGTTCCCTTAGCCAATTGTCCTTCAATCCTCGTTTGAACTGTGTCCGCAAGAAAACATCAGCAATTGACACTGATGTTGTTGGAGCATTCAACTGCAAATTCACATTCTTGAAGATCACGTCTGAGGTCGGCCACAAACTCTGAAATTGACTGGTTTTCTTTTTGAAAGATATTTAAGAAATAATGTTGAGCAACAACAACACTTTTCTTTGGAGTCAATAGTTTCTTGAAATTATTCAACAGAGTTTCATAATCTAATGATTTGAGTGGCTTGTCTGGACCCAAAAATGCAGATAGGTTTTTATAATGTTCACTACCTATAGAATTACACAAGAACTGAGCAACTTGTCAGTCAAACCTTTCATTGTATATTAGTTTTCGAAACGTTCAAAATAGCTGGTAAACCTTTCTTGTTTGGCATTGAAGTTTTCGAATGTAGCAACATTTGACATTGTAGATTGAGAGCATTCTTCTCTAACAATTGTTTGAATTTGAGCTTGAAACATGTTTGACATCTCACGTACAAGTGCTTTTTGTTGTTCATTGAATGTGTTTAGAAGTAAGTTAAACTGTTGTGCATCCATTATAGTTTGAACTGTATAAAATATTAGTATATCTTGAAACTAGAAATTAAATGTTATTTTGAAAAGTAAATGTGTTGAATTTTACAGTGGCTAGTTGATTTTCACACTCGCCGCCAATTAAAATGACTCTCATTAATTATAAAATAATTAATAGAAACACACATATTTACTCAACACAAATTCTATTTCATGAATGTTTACAAAACAAAAACAGTATAAAAACATATGGTAGTAAAAATAGATATAAATGAAATATTAAACAGTCTTAAAGATGTTTCTATATGCGCAGGGAAATTTTCCAGTCTTAAAATCCCTTAAGGTTCTAAAGTAACTTTTAAGGACTTCAATTTGATCACACTCCTCTTGATTCCTAATTATTGTTGTGTAATGTTCCAGGAGCCAGTCCATCCACTTTATAATATTGGTTTAACCAGAGTTCAGCGTGCTCAAGACTTTTTTCAGCAGTTACCTGTTCCTCTATGATAATTTTCTGTACTTAAAAATATTAACAAATTTGTTTAATAAATGATTGTTAATGATTATGCTAATGTCATTCAACCCCCAAAACACATAATTTATGAAAGGTGTAAGATTCATAATAAATACCTAATTACTTGAAGAAAAATGGATAATAGCTTAGAATAAACTAATACTTCAGTTTCCACAATCTAAACATGTGACAACAATGGGAAACGGGCTGTGCTGTTCTATTCTTTGCCATGGGGGTTATAAACTGTCATAACTGTCAGATAGGCCCTAGTTCCGTTTGACTCCCCAGAGCGTAAGAGTGATTCAGGCAGTGGCGTAACCATGGAACCCTAAAAAATTTAAAAAAATATTTCTATCGCAGCAATCCTACTTCTTTAAAATACAGTTGCATGAAGTTTATAACTGAAACTGATGATTTGGTTTATTAGTTGATTTGTATAGTAAACTAATTTCAAAAGGTTTATTTAATGAATACACCAAGGCAGTGGGAGTAAATTTGGAGAGTGGTAGTGGTAACACTGCAGGCATGCGCTAAGCACTAAGCAGACGCCAGACGGCTTTTAGGTTAGTTCTAGTTCACTTGGCACTTAGTAGACTTGTAACAAAAATAATAAATGAGCCATGTCATTCTGAAATACATTGATGTTATTAAGTAAAATGTTGTGTATTGTGTGTTATTATCTGGTAGGGTGTCAGGGCAGTCGGGAGGGTGTGTCAGCCAAGTCTAAAACTTGGAGAAACTGTAATGAGTTGCGAATCAAGCAGACGGCCGCTAAAAAACTATCACGTTTGTTTACCTATAGTGGTACTTCTTATTCAAGACCACCCTATTATTATTATTACCTATTAACCTATTATTATTACCTATTATTATTATTATTATTATTATTATTGTTATTATTTCCTGAATCTGCTGACCAGCCAGAGACAGCCTCAATTGGTTTGATATTTTGAGTTCTTTGAACGTGATTACGAATGCCTGAAAACGTGAGTTTGGAGTTCTAATTTTTCCAAATTTTCCCCTCGGATCCCCCTCTTTGCTGGGGGGTATTGCACCCAGACCCCCCCCTCCCAATAGGGCAGATGTTAAGCTCAATTATCTTCCCTCAAAGCCATGTTCTTGTTACGCCACTGGATTTAGGGGAGGGGTATTAGTGGAAGGGAATAGTGGGCAGGATGCAATGGAGACCGGGTAGAGTTTATTAACCCTCGAGCTGGTGGTCTTTTTATGCTTAAGTGGCAAGGGTTTTTTTATGTGTCGCGCAAACTTTTTTATGAGGATTTCTCTCGAGTGAGGCAATTGCACTTTGCACTCGAGTTGCACATTAAATATTTTTCCTAGTTACCATAAAACAAATAAATTGGTAAAGAAACGTAACATATTTTTACACAGAAGTGAACTTTTAATATGACATTTAATGATACAACAGAACAACAGCTGATTTACAGCCAGTGCTGCCAACGTATTTCGCGTGCATACGACCTTGTCTGCATGTTGCGCGCTCACTATTTCATGCTTTCACGTTGCAAATTTGGAGTGAGACAAAGTAATTAGAGTGAGACAATGTTAACATTGTCTCACTGATGAGCGAATTGGCCACTTTGCTTTCTCAAATCAGTGAGACATGTACATTGTTAGGCAACTGTAGGAAAATAACTACAGTAGAACCCCTGATATCCGGCCTTGGTTTTTCCGGTCCTCTGTTTATCCGGCCATACTTCCAGGAAGTCAATATCAAAATGTTTTTCTCAAAGCTTACAGACGTTTAGATGCAAGCACTAGTCTTTGCGACTTGTTTGAGCTAAACTATTTATCTGAACTATTTATCTGTTTGTTTCAATACATTTTACTGTGTCACTAAACTCAGTTGAACTAGGCCTAACCTCTAAACAGTGGGGGGTTGGGAAATTAATCTTTGTATTTATTTCACAAAATGGATAAGAAAGTTGAGTAGAATTGTATTTACTATTAAGGTCCTAAAAATCTTCAAGGCTGATTTAATGTAACTTTTACCTCCATCATTTAATAGTTTTTGTTACCTGAAATCTTAATACTCGTACGTTCATTCCTTAACAACTTTAGCCTACAAATAATTTTTTTTTATTTGTACAAACATGTTAATTCTTCAAAAATTATCCTAGAATAGACTTAAATGATACTTTTGACAGCATGTATTGATTAAATATTACTATAGGTATGAATCATTTTCATTTTCATAGTAGGTTGGTTTATCCGGCCAAATCGCTATCCGGCCAGGGGCTTGGTCCCGTGGTGGCCAGATATGAGGGGTTCTACTGTATTGTTTTTTCATTAGGTGTATAAATATATAAGTTTTCACGCGTACCTACCACCACGTGAGCACGCAACATACAGCTGTCCGTGTGAAAAGCATGCATTTTCTAAATTTAAACCGACGATAGTCAGGGATTGCTCTAGTGTCTTATAATGGTGATTGCGAAAGCGAGACACAAAGGAAATTGTAGTTTCTTAAATTCAGAGGGTAATTCGGATAAAGTCATCAGTATTCTTGGGATTAAGACTATTTCTCCTTTAAACTTACCACTGATATAATTTTTGCTTCAATCAATTTTGGTGTAATTTCTTTAATCGTCAGGCTAGTAACGTTGCACAGCTTCGGTGGAATTAAGTTTCACATTAGTATTATTGGAGTTCCTTCTTTTAATGACAGTAATGTGGTGGGTTAATGACAAATTGAGAAGCATTTGAATACCCGAGATAGCACACACGATTATATTCTCTTAATAATGTTTGTTAGATTGTGTGGGCATAGAACAAAAGATAAAAATATTAAGGCATTGCCATCCCTTTTATTGTTTATAATGCTTTGATAAAGGTTTTTATGTTTACATATTTAAAATTGGAGAATTTAAACGTTGTTGAGTGCACAGGTGTGCTGGGGTTTAATATATTTGGACTTATTCAAAAGTAAATTAGTTTTCTGTGCTGCACTCTGTGGAAAAATTGTGGCACTATTTCAAATCATGACTAATACAGAATGTTGTGACTGATTATTCAAACCTACATCTGCTTTTAAATTATACTAGCTGTACCCACGGGCTTTGCCCCGTTTAACTTCATAAGTATTCGCATGGCTCGATCACGTCCCGGTTGGAGTTCGTTCGCTACGCTCACTCACCTTAGGTTGGAGCTCATTCGCTGCGCTCACTTGTTTTCAGGTTAGCTTGTTCGCTACGCTAACTCGCCTCCAGGTTGATGTTCGTTCGCTATGCTCACTCACCTTTTGGTTGCAAATTAGCTGTTGTCATAAATTTTAAAAAGTCATCCCTTTTATTGTTTATAATACTTTGATAAAGGTTTTTATGTTTTAATATTTAACATTGAAGAATTTAAACGTTGTTAAGTGCACAGGTGTGCTGCGATTGGGGTTTAACACGTTCACTGCGTTACATATTTTCCACCATTATTCCAATGGTGCGTTACGAGATCTATAGGTCTCGTCCGCTATGATTACCCAGGTGCGATACGAGACCCCGAGATTACGTTGCGCAGTAATCTTTTGCGCATCATAACCTCGTAAAGAAAGGCAAGAGAGCGCTGAGTGTTTGTTTATCTGAACCAGTACAATGTTGACAATCTTCAGCCAGCCCAGGAAGTAAATATGACGTCATTGTACGAGACCCCGAGATCTCGTACCGCACAGCTGTAATAGTTCATTATTTATTTGTATTTATTCTTTTCCTACAATAACAAATAAAGAAAAATATATGTTACCTGTTTATTTACGAATTCCTTATAATCGTAATCGTTATAAAAAATATATTTTATCTTTCTTTTATCACTTTTTATATTAATGCGTTTCCTTACGGCTGATTTCAGGCTAAATAAAATACAAATGAAATATGTTTACAAATTACTGTATTTATTTCGTTATAATTTTGGGGTTGGGCTATGACCTCGAAATGAGTGCGTGCCAACAGTGGGTCGAGTGGGCGGGGGGAAGGGATGGGTGCAACCTTGAAGCTATATTTAGACTTGCACCACTTCCCTAAAGGGCTGGGAAAGGGATCCCAATCGCAAAACAAAAACTAATGATACAAAGTTGTTTATCGGAAATTTCTTGTCCGGTTTTTGTATGATTTAGTAGGGACCAGGAGAAACATTCGAATTAATGTAAATGATTTGCTTGTTTACATCAAAATACAGTAGAACCTCGCTAATCCGTCACCTATGGGACCGGGAGCATGGTCGGAACAGCAAAAAGGTCGGATTATCAGAGGAACGCGTTTATTGACATAAAAACGTAGTATAACTGTATTTTGAACAGACCAGTGATAAATGATAACCACGGTTAATCCAACATGACATGAAACAGTTATTTCCAACTCATAAACTAAATGGATGTTAATGTAATAATTTGCATATTACATCATAAAAATACAATTAGTGGGCTATTGCGCAATCATGATAATTATGTTATGTCATTAAACTTGGTTCAGTAATAAAAACTGTAACTTTTAAAATGACAGCTTTTTCAAACTTTTACTCTAACAAACAAATTGCCAAACATTGTACAGCAAAATAAAGAACAGAACATTAGAAAGTCTAGTAGGCTACTGCTACGCTGTTTCAGGACAGAAAATGTCGACAAAAACATTAGATAACGCATAAAAAAGTATGAAATAACAGTAGCCTACTTATAGCATAACAACAGTCGTAAAATACACAAATAAAAATAACAATGACATAAAAACATCGCTTATTCTTTCTCTTTGTTCTTCTATTCTTTGTTAAGTTTCTCTTCATCCATCCATTCAACAAGTTGCCATGGTTACTAATCACCCAATCACAGGCTACTAAAGCTGTCATGATTACCAAATACCCAATCACAAAATGTTGTGACATAGCAAGCGCACAGCAGACGGATGTGTCGTGTGTAGGCCTGAGCAGACGATTGTCAGTGCAAACGGATAGCTTGACCTTGAAGCTTTGATCGGCATTCCTTTGTTTTGCTTCCATTTAATTTTTGTCAAATGAACTGTGATTTTCAAAAAACAATAATGTGGGAGCCTACTTAATATTAATAATGGGCAGACATGGTTAAATATATAACAAATTTCAACACATTAGACTAAAATAAACACAATTTATAAAGTTTTCTGGATATTTATCTTGGACAATGAGGTTATGTTAGCGGAAGCCTATTGTGTTGACGGCACGGTCGGACCAAGCGAGGAGTCGGACCATCAGAGGTCGGATTACTGAGGTTCTACTGTACAACATTGCACAATCGTGATATTTTAGGTAATTTACCAGTAACCTTTATTACGCATCCGTTAGTGCTAATAACAGTATAAAAACGCCATTATTCTTTCTCTTTGTTCTTGAATTATTTATTTGGTTTCCTTCTTTCATCCAAGCATTCAACAAAGGTTACCATGGTTACTAATCACCCCATTAGCCTCATGTAGTGCTTGGGGTCTCGTATCGTAATAAAGTAAAAGTTTATTACTTCAGTGCGTTACGAGATCTATTTATCTCGTTCATTTCATAGTTACTAGTTGATACATCAAGAAAAATGCATTATATATGTACAAGTTTCATTTCTTTACGATAACTGTACGCCGAAATATCGATGTCGTAATTTTTGGAAAGAAGCCAAATTATGGGTCCCGCACTACGGGCTAGGTACGATACGAGACCTCGGGATCTCGTAGCGCAGTGAACGTGTTAACACATTTGGACTTATTCAAAAGTAAAATAGTTTTCTGTGCTGCACTCTGTAGAAACACTGTGGCACTATTTCAAATCATGACTAATGCTAATACAGAATGTTGTAATTATTCAAACCTACAAAACAGTTGGTGAAAGAAAACATCTGCTTTTAAATTATATTTATTTGTAAACATTGTAGATCAAAAAGTCTGACATTGGCCCACTTAAAACCCTCTGGGGCAGAGCTCTTTTGGCAGATCTGCACCAAGCTTCACTCGAACCATCCTTGAAAGATGCTTAATAATGCCTGAAAGTTTCATTACAATCTGTCGAGCGGTTTCGTAGTTCATTGCGTATATACATACATAAATACATAGTTTCTCTTTTATAGATATAGATATATAGGAAGGAATGCCATGACTTTCTATGACTTTTTGCCTCTTCCAATGACCTGAATTTTTTTCCATGACTATCCCTGACTTTCCAGAATGTGGACACCCTAAAGCAAAATAACAACCAAAAAATAAAAATCTGCGTCCTCCTCTATAATCTTTAAAAAGCAAAACAGATTTTGTGTGCATTAATGCTGTCAACTTCCACCTAAGCCGGGCACCGTTTATTTAATGTTGACCCTCCACTCCAGCTAAGCCGATTAATAAGCTCAATATGAATTGCAGAGGTACAGGATTCGACCCTGCGCATGTAGAAAGACCTCAACGCTACACTCGTCAGTGCAACACCTTAGCCAACTAGCTACCATGCCACCGTCAGCCGAACTTGTTCATTGGGACTATAAGCTCAAAAAGACACAAGGCCTAACACCCGTAGGTTAGATTTGATCATAGACAAACAGAATGAATATAGACCAGCAGCAGTGATGCGGTTAGCATTTTATGTTCCAGCGCCCACCGCTAGGAGTGTCGTGTAGTTACGGCGCACACCGCTGCAGCGTCTGCTGGTAGCATACGGCTTCTGCGCTCCTTGCCTGCAGCGGTGTGTGCCGTCACTACACGGCACTACTAGCGGTGGGCGCCGGAAGCTTCCTTTGACAGTCTATATTTATTCTATTTGTCTATGATTTGATGTACTACTTGAGCGCCTGAGAGTTATCAGTATGACTATCTCACAGCAAAATGCTGTGACGAGCCACACTCATAAGTCGTTGTCAATGGGTTAAATTATTTTTTATGAAGTTTGAATTTTAAAACCAATAAAATGTGTTTCCAATACGAAGTACCTCAAGGATCATCATGCACAACACCGTGCAATAAGGAATCAACCTCCTCGCAATATGATTTGGGCATGCAATTTGCACATGTGTTACTTGCCATTAAGTCATGCGCCTAGTGACACAAAAAGGCATGAGTGTGTACAAACTACAATGCTATTTGAATTTATCAAACATTTTTAATCAGCCAGATATTGACAGTGCTCATATATGTATGTGGTCATTATTGTGTAGATTTTTTAAGGGTGTACGATGCAGCATTTTTTTTTTCAATTCGATGCGATTAAAAGAATTTCAATTTGAATCAATTTGTTTTGATGCTGCATGTCCTGAATTTCTTCCAAAATTATTTACAACTTGCGTTACTGTTATCATCATGGATGAATTATTTACCATAAAAAAATATAAAAATATGTACTAAATGGAATTTTTGTGAACAAGAGGGTAGTTGCTGACCTAACCTCCTGCTGATGGACATTACTGATTTTATGGACACTGCGGTTTTTCCGATGCATCGGGATAAAATCAACGCATCGGTATTTTGATGCATGCTGAATTGAACTGCAGTTTAATGCATCAAATTGAATCAAAATTTTGATGCATCGCACACCACTAAGAATTATAAGATAGGGAATAGCAGAATAGGCCTAGTTACAGAGCTAGGCTTATACTCAATTTTGAATGACAGTTAAGCTTTTATTTGTGATTTTAAATCAAATAACCTTTATTCACAGAGTTACATTGTTCATATGTGCAGTTAATTTTTTTACATAAATGTGTTCATTTCATATATTATATTACAAATTGCTGATTTAATGCTCCTTGACAATATTTGTGTTCATTTTACCAAATGAACTACATTTCATAACTAATACAGTCAGGTTAATAACAAACTAAGCAAAACTGCTTACCATTAGAGTAAAACAAAAGTAATAATAAGATCAAACCAATTTAAATAATGTTTTCAAAATCCTTACAAACTAAAAAAAAAATATTTGTATAAGGTATCTTAATAATTGTAAGTATAGTGTTTTTTTGTTTTTTTTTAGACAAATTGCTAACCTGTAGCAATACATAATCTTCTTTGTAACTCAACAAAAGGTTACCATTTATCACTTTAGAGCATTCACATCCACGAAGCAGAACATTGAGTTGTAACAAAAAGTTTTGCACAACATAGATTCGACAAGACGAATTATAAAACTTAGAAACATCCATTATTCTATTGTTGATGGTCAAAGAAGATTAGATAACGACGCTTATAAAATAACTTAAAACTATTTGTTGTCTATATTACACATTCACACAGCCAACTAACACATCCCGGACACTTTGAGTTTTTTTGTTTTTCGAGAGGATCTGGTAGAATCTGAGTCCGATGTGTCTGATTCTGAATCATGATGTCCGTAACCATTGTCCATAACCAGTTCACTTTGATCTGCAGCGTAGTTTCCCGTTGCTTTAGTTTTTTCCAAAGTTCGGACTGCAAAATAGTTTGAATAAATTATATAGGTTTAAGAACATTATTTGACAACTGTAAAACTGATTCCCACACAAAAATAGATATACGAGGGCTGTTTGGAAAGTAATCCGTGTCCAGTGTGGACTAGTAGTAAGGGTAGAGGGGCCACAATCTGGTGCAACAAGTCAGTCAAGGTCTGAAGACATATTCCAACACCTGTACCAGTCTTTGGATTCATCGAGTATATGAAGAAGTTGCTGGATCCCTCTGATGATGGTACCGACTGGCATAGGAGGCAGATTTTTATGAAAATGGAATTTAAAAACAAGTAAAGATATACAATGAGCCCTTGGATGAGTGTGGAAAAATTAGGCAAAGAACATTTTCTAACATATAATAATACAATAAACTGTTTTATTTTGGCTACTTTGGTTTTTTTTTTTTTATTACTTTTTGAAGGTTACTTTCCAAACGGCTCCCATGATGTTTAGGAGATGCTAATGAAACTTAAAAATGGTCAAGTTAAGGTAAAAAAAAACACATGTATCTAGTTTCAACCTTTTTAGAGATAAAAGTGTTGATTTGATAATATTTCATAACGTAAATGATTTGGTAAAGATTGGAAAATCTTTCTTTAAGTACTTTGAATATCTCCCACAAAGAGCTATACACACTTTTTGGGGTACGAAACCCCATGTGATGGTTGTATTAAGACTGGTTTGCTGGCCTATTCAATTCAATGTTTTCCATTAAAGATATCAATTTGAACAAAATCGGATATGGGAGTAATTGAGTCTAAAGACAAACAATATGTATCTATATTTATAAAATAGGAATAAGTATATAAATATATATATAAAATGAATTTAATACAAACTTTGGCTTTCAAAGACCCTGATGAAACCAAACAGTACAACAGTATCAGATCTAGGCTCGCCACGAGGGTAAAAAATAATAACTGTTATAGACTACATCCCTGTAGCAAAAGTCCGTCAAAAAATTAAACTGCTGACAAAGCTCAGGAGCTATGTACATAATAGTTTTTAACTACAACTGATACTAGTGATGAAGCATTATGAGTTAAGTGGAGAATACATAAGAATGTCTGCTAATTCAGCAATAATTATATAGTATAAAATAACAAAATTGGACTGTGTAATGTTCCGTTACTTATTAGTGTTTACCAGAGAATATTTTCAACATACTACTATAAGCTAACCTAACAACAAATAAACAGTATCAGCAATCTGACACATACTTCCTCCCATTCGCTTATCAACAACCAAGTGATGGGAGTAACTATGATATTTTATAGGGAAAATCACAAAAGTTACAAAAGCTTTTTGCACTGTAATTTTTACAGCAATGGGGAGATGCACTGTTTTGTTAAAAATTATAAGTACCACAACAGACAAACTTCAATCAAAACCGGCTTTTTAAAATCTATTTTTCTGTTTTTTTTTTAATTGTATGGGAAAAAAACATAAGTACAATAACTTTTAAACCGCAATTTTACAGCAATGGGAGTTATACCATTTTGTTCGGAATTTAAAGGGCTATATATAACAAACTAAATTTTATCAAAATCTTTCAGGCAGTTTTCGAGAAAATTTAATTTTCTGTGGGGTTGTGAAAAGGTTCTGTGATGTGCCAATTTATGGGGTTTTATTTGAAAATCACCATTAAAAATCAACATAAAAAAAAATGGAAAAAAAGCCTGGAGATATCATGAGTTAGTACCTACATACCAAAATCGGACAACAGGTGTGGTCTGTAGCTCTGTACACATCCACACATACAGACAGACATCACTTTGAAACCCACTTTTTGGGGTTCAGGGGGACCCAAAATGGATTTCGGATATATCCACTCAAACTCAACGATTTAGATAAAAACAATACTTTCCTCCACATAGGCCTACTTTGGGTGGGGGGAGAAAGTAAAAAAAAGTACAAATTGGTCATATACTCCAAATCAAGGACTTAATAATCACTACTCATACAATCAACTGGTGTCCGGTAAAAAGTCATTACAGTAGAGTAGTAGGTAATGATATCTAATTTGACTAAGCAGGCGGCAAAAAGCTGTTTTTCGGACTAAGTCTTTTTGTGGAAAGTCTATTAAAACAGTGAAGTGTGGCAAAAAAATATAATACCACCGCCGCAGCAAACCTGCAGACTAAGCCAATTTCAACTTGTCTGATTACATTTTTACTAAAATATTTCGATAATAGAGACATATTTATTCCCTATTTAAATAACATTAGGGTAGATTTAACGAGTACTTAGGTTTGCTGCTAAGGGGGAGGTAAAAAGTGTTTTTGACCATACGTCAATAGTATAGGATGAAATAAATAAATTTGCCAAATTTTATCAAAATATATCCATAAACAAGTAAACTACAACAATCAGGGTGTCTAGTTTATTTCCATTATAAGATTCAAAACTAATTCCAGACTTTTCAAAACTAATTCCAGATTTTTCAAGACTAGTTTTTTCAACAATTAGTAGGCGTTGATAACAAAATGTATCGATTCTTGATTCTTGATACCGATACCAATGTTTATAGCTTAACCAAATTTTCTAAATAATACTACACCAACCCCTGTCTTTGTCATAAAGTAGTATTATGAAAAATGGGGAGTTTTCAAGTAAAGAAATAATGCAGCAATAAAAAATTCTAACTAGCAAATTTGGTTGTTTTTTATCATGAAATCTTCCGCCTACCATACGTTTAGACATCATTATTGACTGCAGCGGTTACAGAAACATGATCGTCGTCGTCCGCGCAGCAAAATCCTGAACATTTCCCGCGGCTGTTTAGACATCACCGTCATCTCCCGCGGTCACGGAAACGTTATCGTCGACGTTCGCAATCACGGCAAAATCATGAACATTTCCCGCGGCCGTGTAGACATCATCGTTGTCTCCCGCGGTCACGGAAACGTCATTGTCGTCGTCCGGGAACGCGGCAAAATCATGAACATTTACCGCGGCTGTTTAGACATCACCGTCATCTCCCGCGGTCACAGAAACGTTATTGTCGTCCTCCGCGATCGTGGCAAAATCATGAGAACATTTCCCTCGCCCGTGTAAACATCAACGTCATCTCCCGCGGTCACGGAAATGTTATCGTCGTCTCCCGGGGCCACGGAAACGTCATCGTCGTTTCCCGCGGTCACGGTAACGTTATCGTCGTCCCCAGCGGTCACGGAAAGGTCATCGTCGTCTCCTGCGGTTTCGGAAACGTCATCGTCGTCGTCCACTATCGTGGCAAAATCGTGAACATTTCCCGAGGCCGTGTAGACATCATCATCGTTGGCTTTCGCGGTTACGTAAACGCAAGACGACGGTCGCGGCAAAATCATGATAATTCCCGACTTTGAAATCAAATTTAAGACTAAATCCCGACTTTTCAAGACCATTTTGAAATTCAATACTAATTCCCGACTTTCCCGACTACTAGACACCCTGAACAATTTTCATTTTCTCCACAAGAATAACATGGGAATTTTAAATTACACTATTTTTGAATTTTCTCCGTGACCGTTAGGCATACAACAGCGCTTCAATATACTAAATTATTTCTTTTTTTAATCTCTACAAAACGGTTAAAAAAAATTTCAAAATTTTTTGTTTTTAGTGTCAAAAATGGGAAAACCCCATTCCCATGGTCCGATTATACTGGATCACGAACTCGTTCAAATAAACCTAGGTTTACACGTTTGTACAAAATTTTATCAAAATCGGATCATTTTTGCTCTAGTTATCGCGCTAACGGACACACATATATATATAGTTAAAATACGCACATAGAGGCGTCCCCATCTTAACTAATTGATAATAATTGATAATTGATATATATATATGTTAAAAGGGTACTTTGTTAACTATGTTTTTGATTTTTATATATATATATATATATGAATTTGAACGGATGGTATTTTTGGCCTCTAGGGACCTCAAAATGAAAAATTAAATCGGTCCCGGGTCCAGGTCTTACCATGAGTACTACGAACGGTAATAGCTTATCCCCTATATGGGAAATTCGCTAAAACAAATTAAATGGAGTAAATGTATAGAAACAGTACTGTATTGGCCTGGTTTTGTTCCAATCAGAGGAATTAGGTTAATAAGGCTTAAACATACAAGTTTAATTAATAATATTTAGTTAACAATAATTACTTACTTTGAGCTTCTAGCAACATATTTTGTCTTTTTAGATCATCAATATCCTGTTGGTGAGCAGAATTTTTCCTCCTCATAAACTGAATATAATCTGCAGCTTTTTTTAAAATCTGAGCTCTGCTTGCCTGAAAACATCTCTCTCATTACAAACCATTTTTAGGTAAAAAAAAAACATCTAAACACAAAATGTTAGGCTAAAAAATCAAAATCTAAAAAATTATAAGATTTTTTTTTTCACTAAATAGCGGAGACTATTATATAGAAAAAAATTTACAGAACATGCAATTTTCATTTAAAATGTGGTGTCCTGAGACAGTGGAATATTTTTAGAGGGTAACTGAACTATTATAAACCCATCCCGTAATGTAAGTATACAGTCCGTTGCGCAAGGGAAAAACCAAACAAAAATATAAACATTAGCAAAAGAGGCAAGTGTGCATATGCTGGCATAAGGCAGAACAGTTGGCGGGCTTAGATTGATACCTAGTGCCGGGGGTAAATATTGGTTGGTCATATCCAAATTGTTTATCGACCATTGATCGGAGGTTACTTTTAGATTACTTGCCACTCTTTTTAAATTTCTTCTTTGTTGCATGCTCAGCAGAGTCTACGACCATGAGTGCTATACTGTGTCTAGTATTTTCCATGTGTGCAGTGCTTTCCGGGAGGAGGGTTGCCGGCAACGTCTGTTAAATGTCTTTATTCCTGTCTCGATTAACTTCTCCACTTGTCAAAGGAGATCCTAGGGGAGGGGGCAAACTCCTTTGAGCACTTGAAGGTTGCAGGCAGTGGAGATGTCTTTAAGTGTTTAGCTGGTAGCAACCTCTAGACCTTGGAGCTACGCCTAAAAAGGTTTTGCTCCATTACCGACCTCGTTTTTTGCTCATTCGAGCTGCTCCTAAGTAATGTGTTGGGGGGGGGGGGGGGGGGGGGTGAGTTTTGACAAGCCATGTATGTGTTTACCAGTGCATCATGCGGTGAGAGATGGCCCAGAAACAGTCAGGAACGGGTATACACTTGGGGACAATCCCATACCCCAGTTCCCCGGGGGCGACCTCTGTTTGCCCAGCACCGGTTACCTGACGTGCTGGGGTCGGCTGTGGCAATGCCGAGCCCCGACCTCTACATCCATGCCGCACTTCCTGACTAAGGACCGAAGTGGCTGGCTCCTCACGACCCACTGAGAATACCCATCGGCAATGCAGAGCACACATCAACCCCTGCAACACAACAGGGGCACTCCCAGGGACTCCCAGTGAGAACATCAGTCACCCTTTTAGTCGCCTCCTACAATAAGCCCGAGAAGGTTGCGGTCCTATTCTAAATCCGAAACTGTACCAGGGAAAAAGTAGCTTATTTTGTGAATAATTCCCACATGACTTCAGAATAATGATTATATAATTCCAAATAAATGGCACTTTGTTTGTGAAGATTTTTAGGGTTTGCCTTTTTTAACTGACCTTTTGAGTTATCAAAACCTAGGTCTGATCCCGTTAGGATCACTTAAGAAGGGGTCTACTGTAGACTCTTATCGAGGTTATTTTATTTATTGCGATACTAATTCAATACAGTCCTGGCAACATAATTTTCAAAGCGGGCGCTCAATAAACTTACCTTGGTATCATTTGGCAAGGCCAATTAATAAGATTTTATACCATTAATCAATCAATCAATCAATTTATTTATTGAAGTATAATGAATACATGCATATTATACAATAGGTGCAAAAACCATACAAGGCTTGTCTGCACCAACATATTATGAAAAACATTTTTAGTTAATTAATATATAAAGTTGAGTTCAATCAGCAATCAACACAGTTCTATGAGTGTCCTAACGTTCCATTGAGAGTTACATGCATAATTATATTACCAAAAACCACTGATATTTAAATCCAAATCTCATTATACAATTTATATGCTTTGTAAAATAAATATTAGGTTAAAGTATGAGGGCGGTTTTATAATTGCCGTTTTGTGTATAGATCCGTAGTTCTCTTGCACGCCGCATTGACATGTACCGTACGCTTCGCTGTGTTGTTTAAGTTTTTTAACTATCGAATATCCCGTTGTGTGCGAGATAAGGTCAGTGTTACATCTTTTGCCACAAGAAACATATCCGATGCTGACATTCATCACCAGAATGACTGAAGTTTATGAGCCTGATGCAAGAGGAAGTGCAGAAATAGGCTAGTAAATTTTAAAATGGTCATAAAAATGTTCATTTCAGTAGGAATTTTGATTTTGGTGGGTTCCCAGACTTCTCACAGAAGATCACAACAAGGAAAAAGGATTTCACGGCTATTTTTACACTCAATAACCCATTTCCGAACTTTACCCTCATGCATTGCATTACGACAATTTTTAGCCTTCAGTCATCTGGCGATGATAGTTAGCATTTAATGTGTTTCTTGTAAATAAAAAACCTATCTGATAGATAGGCCTACTGTCTAAAATCATATGTGTTATTAATGTTGTTTAATGTATCAAATCACATGTCTATTGTTTACAGTTGATTGTTTTTGCTTAGAGTTTGAATTAAAATGGATTTTATGATGAGGACTAAGCATTTTATGCCTTGGTACTAAGCCGTTTTTGGCGTTTTTGCACTCTTTATTAAAAAAAAAATATAAAAATCATAAGACTTATGCAAACCATAACATATTTTACTCAGCATAAAATTGTCTACAAGAAAACAATATAGTATATTATTAAAAAAAAATTATAAATGTTGCCATGGAAACATTTATGTTTTATTTTTCCCCCACACCTAAAGTTTGCATTCATCAAAATATACAAATTTCAGTTTATAAAAAAACTGAGATAGCCAATTTGTAGTGAATTTTATAAGGAACAAGAATATTATACACTTTTATGGATTAAAAATAAAAAATAATAATCCTAACATACAAATATACGATGAAAACCCATGTGCAGATTCATGGTAATTATTTGCTATCATGCAAATTTTCACATAAAATTGCTTAAACATGTTAGAAAGAACTCATGCAAACTATTATAATGTTATACATTTGTTCAGAATAACAGTATCTACAAGAAACATGCAAGAAAACATGCAAGCAAATTACTTACAAAGTTTTAGCGAATTTCCCATATAGGGAATAAGCTATTACCGTAGTACTCATGGTAAGACCTGGACCCGGGACCGATTTTTTTTTCGTTTTGAGGTCCCTAGAGGCCAAAAATATCATCCGTTCAAATTCATATATATATATTTATATATATATATGTGTGTCCGTTAGCGCGATAACTCGAGCAAAAATGATCCGATTTTGATGAAATTTGGTACAAACGTGTAAACCTACGTTTATTCGAACGAGTTCGCGAACCAGCATGATCGGACCATGGGAACGGGGGTTTATGGGGGCTTTTATGGGGTAAAAATGGGTTTTTCCCATTTTTGACCCAAAAAACTTAAATTTTTGCAATTTCTTTCCAAACTGTTTTTTAGAGCATAAAAAACAAATATTTTAGTATATTGAAGTGTTATAATGCGCCTAATGGTTACGGAGAAAATTCAAAAAAATTGTAAATTTAAAATTCCTATGTTATTCTTATGGAGGATAAGTAAACTGTTGTAGTTTGCTTATTTATTAACATATTTTGCCCAAATTTGAAAAATGTTTTTATTTCTTACTAACAATTAACATTTTACATAAAAAAACACTTTAACCCTCCCTGTTGCAGCAAACCTAAGTATGTGTTAAACTGATTCAATTTAAATAGGGAATAAATGTGATATTTTTAAGGAGACATTTTAGTGTAAATCCAATCAGGCAAATGGAAATTCGCTTAGTCTGCAGGTTTGCTGCGGCGGGGGTATTTGGACAATTCGTTTCCTTCAAAACACCAAATTTTCTTAAAAAAAAAATCATCTTATAAATGTCGAAATCAATAAAAAGTCCCAATTCAACTTGAAAACACATTTGAGGTAGGCTAGTCCATTTGTAAAAAATAAGGGGAACTAAGTTATATTTTATACACTATATACACAACACTATATACACGGAGGTCCCATTCATTTAGTCAGAGTCGGAATTGGAGTCTTGCGCAAGCTTCCTCTTGGCTCCCTTCGGAATTCTCCAGTAGTGTTCGAGTCTGTGGTGGTAACACTCTTTGTGGACCCCAGCATTGCACCCTGGACCCCAGTACCTTGATCTGCCTTTATTTGTAGGCATGTTGCATACAACACACTTTCTTTGAGAGTTTCCAGGTAAGTGTTCAATGCGGTGCGCTCCGTCGCCACAGGCCCAAGTGCAGGTTCCCTCCTGTTCATTGGCATGTCAGTGTTCAGTTTGTACAAAGTGTATGCATTGAACATGCAAATATCAATCAAATTGAAAAAAATGTTCTTCCAATATTTGGATGTCGGTCGGTTGCACGATAATGATAGACTGATTTATCGCTAACGTCGACCCCTCCCATCGATTGATTGTACTTATGGATAAGGAGTGGTTTCCTACCCAAAAGACCCTTCTTACTTCTCACAACTCTGTCCTCTGCGTGGTAGGCTGAAGTTACAAGTAGAACAGGTTTTCTACTTTTGTCTAAATCCGACCAACCAAACATCTCTCTTCTGTAGTAAATACTTTCTCTTTCTCCCAGCTTTGCTCTCTTTACTTCATTACACAAATGTTTGGATTTCTTATTGATTGTTCCTGTAAGGAATGTATTTCTTCTGAGGAGCTCTTCAGCAAGGGGAATTTTAGTGTAAAAATTGTCAGTAAATAGATGATGTCCCTTACCTAACAGACCGCTTTTCTCCATGACCTCCATAACCACATGTTGTGTAAAGAGTGGAGCGGTTCTCGGATCAGGTACTGCCAGGTAGTTGGTGTGGAGTGTTTGAGTAAATTAATGAAAAATTAAGAGAGAAAAAATAAAAGTCATGTTTACAAGAAGAACAGAAAGGAATAATGTTTATTTATATAATACAATGGATTATCTTTAAATCATCAGCTGTTTTAGTAATTTAAAAATTCTAAACAGGCTAAAAAAAATTTTTAGATAAAAGAACTGAACATACTGCCGGCCTTGAAGTGTCCTCACTTCAACAGTTAGTTTAGAATAAAACACATTAACACAGTTTGTCGTAGGCTGGCAGCTGGTTGCTTTTTTCTACTTCTGCTTTTCAACCTAAGCCATCTTTGCTGGGGATACAACTTAAATACGTTTGCTGGAGACCACTGAAGTCCTAATACGTTGAAATTATGATCATCAGAGTTTTGAAGACCCTTTTGAGTTTCATTATGAGACTGAAGAATACAAGTTAACAACAAGTCTTTAGAGTTCATAACACATTTCTTCAATTCAAAAAATTCTTGTTTTAATAATTCAACGAGTTGTGATTGTAAGGTGAGTACTTTTTCTGTAGTTTGTAATGAAGAGTAGCTATTGGTCAGAGCTCCATCGGAAGATATAACCACTTGACTGGATTGCTGGACCGTCTTTACTGTAGTGGTTGCACTGTGGGTTGGGTTAACGGCAGCACTGTCTGTCTTTTGGATAGCAACCCGGTCAGTAGGATGGGTGACAGCACTATCAGTAGGGTTTATAACAGCATGGTCACTTGGGATGACAGCAGTGTTGGTTGGATGAATAGTAGCACTGTCACTTGTCAAGGTAGTTGAGCTCACTGTTGTATCTGTCGGTTGAGGTTTTGTTACTGTCACTGTGGTATTTCTAATTTTCGAATTTGCGAATTTAGGCATAGTGTTTGCCACCGACCTCTTTATTGTGATGAGTTTTGTTTCAGGTTGTTTAAGCTGGATGCCTTTGGTTTGAAACTCACTTGATGGGTTTGGTTTGGTTACATTCATTGCAATGGTTCTCGGAGGTTGAGCTGGACTTGATGAGTTCGGGTTGGTTACATTCATTGCAGTTGTTCTCGGAGGTTGAGCTGGACTTGATGAGTTCGGGTTGGTTACATTCATTGCAGTTGTTCTCGGAGGTTGAGCTGGACTTGATGAGTTTGAGTTGGTTACATTCATTGCAGTTGTTCTCGGAGGTTGAGCTGGACTTGATGAGTTTGAGTTGGTTACATTCATTGCAGTTGTTCTCGGAGGTTGAGCTGGACTGCAATTAACCTTGGCCAAATAAGGGTTAGAACCAATTTTTGAATTTTTGAAAGCAGCACTTTAATGTAGCTGGTGATGTGGATGAATCGTTCACTGATTTGGTTGTTTATCTTCAACTAAAGTTTCAATGTTCAAATCCCCAAAGCAGAACAACGAGCGACGCTGCGACATTGTCGCGGACACGAAACGCCGAGAAACGCGGGCCTGCGGACACATTTACGGAGTCATAACGACGATCGCGCCGTGGCCGCGATTATTGGACCGACGATCGCACCGTGACCGCGAGTCATAACGACGATCGGGCTGTGACCGCGGAGTCATACCGACAGTCACGCCGTGACCGCGGAGTCATACCGATGATCGCGCCGTGACCGTGGAGTCATACCGACGATCGCGCCGTGACCGCAGAGTCCTACCGACGATCGCGCCGAGACCGCGGAGTCATACCGACGATCATGCCGTGACCGCGAGTCATACCGACGATCGCGCCGTGACCGCGAGTCATGACGACGATCGCACCGTGGAGTCATACCGACGATAACCCCGTGACCGCGGAGTCATACCGACGATCGCGCCGTGACCGTGGAGTCATACCGACGATAACCCCGTGACCGCGGAGTCATACCGACGATCGCGCCGTGACCGTGAGTTCTACAGACGATCACCCTGTGACCCGCGAGTCACAAGTTTCTATAGGTACCTGTAAATTATTGTTACCCATTTTTTGGTTTTTATAGATCAGTGCCACAAATGGTAAAAATTGATTTCGTATGTCTTTTTTGGTAACTGCAATACAGTACTTTTTTTATGCACAGAAAAAAATCCTGTCCCATCCCGTCCCAAAAATCGGGAAGGAAATAAAAATCCCGTCCCGTCCCGTCCCGAACTAAAATTTCAATCCCGTCCATCCCTAGTGTGTTTATATAAAGAAACTATAGTACATTTAAAGTTTTACTTCTGAAGACCTTGTTAACACTTGTTAAGGTATGTGTATATATATATACGTATTTAAAAAAAAGTAAATTTAAATAACCTGATTATGCCTACCCCTTAATAGTTTTTTAGTTTTTTGTTTTGAAAGTAGGCTATACAAGTTATTGAAATTTACTTATTTTATTTAACTATATTACTAGTAGCCCTAAAGAGTGAATATATATATATATATATATACCGGTATATAAGTCATTATTTAGCTTTTTAGTTTTAGCGCTTGCGGACACATTTTGAGGTTTTCACAGGCCGTTGCAGACACGTAGGAACCATTCTGCTTTGGGGGTTCAAATCATCTTCACTTGATGTACTTACAATTCGATAAAAATAAGAATCAAAGTCTTCTTTCTTCTTCTGGGTTTCTTGCATGAGAGTCTTTAAGGCTTCGTGTTGCACAACTGTTAATGTTTCTTCTTGTTCAACAAGTTGATCTACGATGTTTCTTATTTCGTTGAGACGAGTTTTAATAAAAGATGTGAGTCGTGTAAAGTTTCAATTTTAAAATCACTATTTGGAGATGCCATTGTACAAAGATGATGAGATGAATGTAAAAGGTTCACAAAGTGTAAATGAGTGGGTTAAGAGTTCCAATATGGAAATAAGAGTTCAGTTAGGTAAGAGTTCAAAGGCACAGAAAAAAATGGGTAAAATGAGGAAATATTGATGTATGAAGAGTTTTAGTGGAAGAAAGTAATTCCAAATCACTTAAGTAATATCTTGGATCGAAGGACCATTAAATGGGGAGTGTTTGAGTAAATTAATGAAAAATTAAGAGAGAGAAAATAAAAGTCATGTTTACAAGAAGAACAGAAAGGAATAATGTTTATTCATATAATACAATGGATTATCTTTAAATCATCAGCTGTTTTAGTAATTTAAAAATTCTAAACAGGCTAAAAAAAATTTTAGATAAAAGAACTGAACAGTTGGTGCCGCTATACAGTTCGATATGTATCACATAGTTAGTACGGCTATCACAGGACTGAAACTTCTTAATACCGTACTGCTTATGCTTCTTTTTAGGCAGATACTGAAATAAAGCACAGCAGTGTTTCATGTCGATAAGGCTTTCATCGATGCAAACATCCTGACTTGCAAAAAAAATTGTTTGAAACATTTGTTTACATTGTCTAGCCGCCACCTAATCTTAACCCAAGGGTCATAGTTGGGATCCCCTTTTGGAAGTGTTGGCGCAGATGTCATGTGAGTAGTGATTGCTAAAAATCTATCTCGAGCCATGGTCTTGGAATAAAAACAAATTTGTTGTGATGGCCTACTGTCCCAATAACTTTTTATGTTTTTTCTAGCAGTTAGGCCCATGTTCAGCAATACCCCAAACCACTTCTTCATTTCGTTTACTGACACATTTTTCCACATTCTTAGTTGAGAGTTAGGGGTCAGATTTCCCTCACTAAGAACCCTTTCTGCATAGGCATTAGTTTCCCTAGTTATTCTATGCCAGAAACCAGGAGTGAGAAAAAGAAAAAAATAAGAAATGGGACTACTATTTCTTGGGGGTGCATTTTTTAGTCCAGTTTCTCTTACCCTAAACTAAAGAGTAACATCTTTAGGTGGTTCTGGTGGGCGAACTTGCGTCCGGTTGTCCAAGATAGGGTCTCGAGTTGGTGGTCTAGGCATAGGCCTTGGTTCAGGTTCAGGTTCAGGCTCACTTTCAGTTTCAGGTTCAGATTCCAGTTTGGGTTCACGTTCTAAATTATTATTATCTTCCTGATCAAAGGCTTCCAATTCACTATCATGTGGAGAATAATCGTCTCCACTACCAGATGAATAATCTCTGAGAGATTTGATGCTAACATACTAAGTCGCTACCTTCGAGCTCGGGATCAAGGTCGACATTTTCAACAAGTTGATTGTCGGGATCACTTTCACTATCACTGAACTCAAAACATCGACGAATGTCACTGCTATCCATTTTAAAAACATTATTTTACCACAAAACACAAAACTAAACCTCAAAATAGCAGAAATAATACAACAATACAGCCGGCTTATAAACATAAACAAACAGCAGACAGCTGACGTAATGTTGTCGTTATTCCAAGCGATCGTATTGGTCGGTCCATAGAGTAAAATGTTTCGAAACAGACCTCGGCAGTAAGCTTAGAGTCTGCCGTTTAAGATTATACTATATTCAACGTAATTTGACCACGAATTACGCAATCGCCGCCCGATTACGTCACGCTTGTTTTATCGACTCAAATGAGTCGACCAGACACGAGAGGGTTAATTCTGAAGTTAGTTATTTCTTACATATTTAACACTATTACTGACCTTTCTCACACGTGGCAGGGGATTCGATAAGTTATTTTAATAACACACAGCGATGCGTACTGAGATGTTCCAAAATTATCCTCATTGTTTACTTTTGAATTTGTATATAAGTTGTTTATAAACCATGTGTTATGTATCCAAACACCTAGGCCTACTATTAGCTAAATTAATACCTCTAAATTGTCACATGTTTACATAAGTACAGTAAAAGGGCAAAAGGTTTCACCTATTGTAAATTTCCATATTTCACATTCTCATCAAACACTGTCTTTTATTATTTAATAAGCTGAAATTTGTAATCACTGGAAGTTATTTATACAGTTTGAATTTATTTTACAAAATTATTCTTCTCTTTCGCTTTCAAAAATATAATTAAAATACTCGATATAATACCAACCAATCATAAGCAACAGTGAATAGTGAGTGACATCAAGAAACCAGTGGATAACCAATTGTTGCAACAGATGTATGAAATTTAACATCAAGATTTTCAATTACATAGTAAGTGATGAAGAAGCAAGGAAGGAATCTGATTTGAAAATTTTAATTGGTGATTTAACTTAACAGTATTTAAACCTCAAGATCTATCTCAATTACTTAATACCTATCATTTCTACATCAAGAAATATTTTGTGGTGAAGACTACTATAAACTTTTGGGTGAGATCAAACTGAACTTGACTTAGGCCTTGTGATAGAAAATATTCCCAGCTGTTGTTGGACATTGTTATTTTATTTGTTTATGTTGAATGTTTGTAATCATTATTTCATTCTCTAGATTTAACCATAGACTAAGCAACACAAGGGAGTATGTTTTATCTATGATTTAACTCTTACTTATGAATTCCACTACTTGAATTGTGTTAAATAAATTGTTGAAGAATAAAGATTGTTTGCCTTGAATGAGTAGGCAGCTTTTGAAGCATGTGGTCAGCTGTATCAATTTACCAGAATTCCCTTTGGGGTGACAAATGGAGTTGCTGCATTCCAGAGAGTTATTGATGGCATAATCAGGGCAGAAAATCTTAATGACCCCTTTGCTTATTTAGATGACATAACAGTATGTGGTAAAACACAAGAGGAGCATGATAGGAACCTAAACAGGCTGATGAACGCTGCTAGTAAGTATAACTTGACTATTAATGAAAATAAATGTTCTTTTTCAATGAAATCTATTAGTCTCCTGGGATATACAATAAGCAACAAAACCATTAAGCCAGATTCTGATCGGCTTTTACCTCTAAAGAACTTGCCCTTGCCCACAAACGCATCACCCCTAAGAAGGGCAGTAGGAATGTTTTCCCATTTCTCAAGATATGTCCCACGATTTTCTGAAAAGATTAAAGTTCTGACAACCAGCTCTTTCCCTTTATCCACAACGGCTATAAATGCATTTAATGAACTGAAACTAGAGATTGAAAATGCCTCAATGAGTCCCATAAATCCTGATCTTCACTGTTGAGACTGATGCATCTGACACTGTAATAGCAGCAACACTGACCCAGGAAGGAAAACCTGTAGCCTTTTTCTCAAGAGCTCTGTCTCATAGTGAACTAAAGCACAGTTCGGTTGAAAAGGAAGCATATGCAATCGTGGAGTCAGTATGAAAATGGAGACACTATTTGCTAGGCAGACATTTCAAACTAATAACAGACCAGAAGTCTGTCTCTTTCATGTTCAACTCTAAGATATCGGGGAAAATTAAGAATGGCAAAATCATGAGGTGGAGACTAGAACTATCGAGCTATAGTTATGATATTGTTTATAGACCTGGTAAACTGAATGTAGCTGCTGACTCTCTATCACGAGTGTGCTCGATGAGCGACAAAATGAACAGACTTCATCAATATCATGAAAGAATGTGTCATCCTGGTGAAACTCGTATGTATCATTGGATAAGAAGCAAAAATTTACCATACTCCCTTGATGAGGTAAGAAGAATGACTGCTTCCTGTAAGGTATGTTCTGAAGTAAAACCAAGATTCTTCAAACATGATGGAAAATTAATAAAAGCAACATCACCGTTCGAGCGTCTTAGCCTGGATTTTAAGGGTCCTCTTCCCTCTTCTACAAGAAATCGGTATATGCTAACAATCATTGATGAGTACTCACGATTTCCATTTGCGTACCCCTGTCCTGATATGTCCTCTTCGACTGTTATTTGCAAACTGAAACAGTTATTTTCATTGTTCGGTACTCCTAGCTACATTCACTCTGATCAGGGATCTTCTTTTCTTTCAAAAGAACTAAAGGAGTTTCTCGCTTTAAACGACATTGCTTCTAGTCGGACTACTGCTTACAACCCTCAGTGTAATGGCCAGGTTGAGAGGTATAATGGTATAATCTGGAGAACAGTAGAACTTGCCCTTAAAAACTATCAACTTGACGTGACAAAGTGGGAATTAGTTCTGGATGAAGCTCTTCACTCTATCCGATCCTTGCTTTGTACTGCCACGAATTGTACGCCACATGAACGAATGTTTGGACATCCCAGAAGATCACAAAATGGTGTTTCTACACCAACCTGGTTGATGACTCCTGGAAAAGTGTTGATGAGACGTCCTATCAGAAACTCTAAGTATGAACCAATAGTGCAGGAGGTGACGTTGCTGGAAGGAAACTCTGATTACGCTCATGTACGATTGCCAGATGGGCGTGAGACAACAGTGTCTACACGCAACTTAGCTCCTTGTGGAAAACAAGCTGAGAGAACAGATTTTGATGATGGATCAACACCGGAGAACCACACAATGGAACTTAATAGCGATGTAAACTTAGTGTCTCATCCCGATGCAGAGGTGATAGAAGAATCTGCAACTCAAGAGCCTCTACAAACCTTAAGTACTGATGAAACCCAATCACAGAGACGAAGCTCAAGACAGAAGAAACTACCTTCTCATCTTAAAGACTTTAAATTATATTAGCGGGGAAGAATGTGATAGAAAATATTCCCAGCTGTTGTTGGACATTGTTAATTTTATTCGTTTATGTTGAATGTTTGTAATCATTATTTCATTCTCTAGATTTAACTCTTACTTATGAATTCCACTACTTGAATTGTGTTAAATAAAGCCTACTCATTCAAGGCAAACAATCTTTATTCTTCAACAGGCCTACTTTGCTAAAATACTCACGTTGCAAAATTTCTATTGACTTTTGCCGTTTTGAACTTAAACCTTTTAAATTATCATTTTACTAAATTCAAAATTTGAACTTTCATCTTTTCAAAAGTGTATACCTAATTAAACTGTAACTTTTGATGAACATTAGGCTTATGCCTATCCAAAATCACATAAGCCTACTTTGAGCCGGCACGGTACTCCTAGAAATCTGAGATAAGAATTTCATCTAAATTTATAACCATATTTGTATAATTTGATAAATAAAAGGTTTATATGTGTTCACTATTGTAAACCCTGGAAATTTATTTATTTACCAACACACATAAACTAATAAAGAACTTTACATTGGCGCCTGCAACGTGTGGCAAAAAAGTAGCTTATGTGATATTATCCAATACAAAATAACTTCCAAACCTATCTCGATGTAATAGGCCTATGACAACCTAAATTCTAAGCATAAGAATAACTAACCTTGTGTGCACATCCATAACTATATATCATTCACAACAACTTATCCATATATTGAACTATTATTATTAATCAATATTCACAAGTGATGCCAGTAAGTGGCGGGGAACATGCAACCTAACTACGGATCTATATACAAAAAAGGCCCTTACTTTAAAAAACCACCTTGAATTAGTTTGCCAACTCATAGGATATGAATTTCTTCCATATTACATTTAACACATTAGCTGCTACAAAAAAAATTAAATATTTTTAGCAGTGCTGAAAATTAATAAATATGAAAACAACACTAACTTATAACAAAATGTAGGCCTAGTTGAAATATGGTATCAGTGAAAATTCCCAGCATCATATGCTACCGGATATGACGTCATAATCAGCGCTGCCGAACGACATTGCGGCAATCTTCACAAACTGGTATTGTGAAAAGTGTCAAGTAGGCCTATCTTATATTACTGCACATAAGAGTTAATAAAGTAAAAGTACATGTATAAACGATAATTTATTTACAATATTTACAACTCTCCACCCACCCTTGTCCATGCTTGCTTTATGGTGCGTGGTACATTTCGTAACCGCCTGTCGGACACAAAGCTGGTTCCCCAGGGCACTGAGCACAAATTTACTCTGTTCTTGTAGCAGTGTGCTTAGCACACCTTGCATCTTTTTCGTGCAAGATTACCCTTTCTTTTACATCCCTTTTGTGTATATACTAAGTCTTGAGCAAACAGTAGCGCCAACTTAAAACCCCGCGAAAACCGGCCGCAGCGTGGGACACAGAAACAGCGGGAACAACATTACTAGGACTCTTGGGCAACACTACACGACGATATAACCTCTTCTGGCCAACAAACGCTCGGCTCATACTGGCTTCGAAATCCGAAACGGTGCGTATGGTATGATTTCAGACCTTGAGCATGCGGGGCCCGGAACGTGTGGCTCGAAATCATACCCTTAGCAGCGAATGTGTTAACTAGACCGTTACAAACAAGCGCCAATGCATTATTATATGAAAAAAGTTATTTGACTGTTTATTTGTGTACTGTTATTGTCTATTCAAGGCATCAGGACTGACAAAGGGTTGTTTAAGTGGTCAATATTATCACGAACATTTTTGAACTGGAATCTATACCCTCGGCGCTAGGAAAAATTGCTCAATGCTAACTCAGGTAATCTTAATACTATATTTTTAAACAGACACAAGCTGGTTTTTCACTTGTGCAACGGACTGTACGATGTAGTTTCTTACCCCTTTCTCTCCTTGCAATGATGGAACTACAAGGCAGTTTCTTACCACTTTCTCCCCCTGCAGTGATGGAACTGAGTCTCTCAAACTACTGAAGCTATCCTTAATGTGATCCCTCCTCTTTCGCTCCAAAGCATTATGGTGAGCTCTTTTCTCAGCCTGGAACATTAATAAACAAAGGGGTTGCTTGTTAACTTAATTTCTTTCAACTGCTTTGTGGTTACTTAACTCTAAAGTTAGTTACTGGCGAGTAAAAGATTCTCAGATCAACATATTCATTGGCATTCATAAAATTGTCCCTCTGGTACAGGGAATACACTGCTAGGCTATGGTTTAAAAATGACTGATATGCACAGTTCTATGGGAACAGTGTTGTTGTGGATTAAACATTGCTCCAACACACTTTTATGGAAAAAACACAGCTTTTCCAAGTTTAAGCAGCACTAAAGGAGTATTTTTGGAGAAAGAGTAGCACCCCAAGTTTTCATGAATCAGAGTTTGATTAGTGTTCTAACAAAACCTAGTAATAGCCTAGCAGTGGTCTGGTCTAGTGTACAGTTCCGCAGAGAACCAACCACACTAATAAAGACACACAGGTAAGACTGTACAGTGCCTACCTATTTTATGGAATGAATAGCGCTAAATAACTTATCTATGTTTATGCAATTCAATATCGATTACAAAATAAGGAACTTTTGTTTATTCTTCCCAATGTACATAAAATTGATTTTTGATTTTTGCATTTTTATTCATATTTAATAAACTAAACCATCAATATCTAGGTCTAACCAAAAACAAATCAAATAGGCTGTTTAAAAGTAACAAAACAAATAACTTTTAATAAAAACTATGTAGGCCTATATAAAAAGAAAAAACTTTGTTTTTGTTGTAAACTAACTTTTATTTATTTATACCATATGGTCCGACGGTATGATTAAATTTAATAAGTTACCATTAATATCGAACCAATATTTATCGTTATTCATTCAATAAAATATTGTTGGTTCAGGTACAGTTCCACAGAGAATACCCCCTGTTGCACGCGTACACGTGACAATCTCTACCCTAGGTCAATGGCCCCAACCCGCCGCGCGCCATTGGGAGGCGATGCTTTACTTCAGACTCTCGATGAACAGACTATTGTAATTATTCGTTTGCCAGTGAAGAAGCTCCTTTAAACAACCAATTGGTAGGTAGATCTTTGCCAGATGTGGGCCTAGGGTTAAGAAATGAAACTGTTTTAAGTTATTTTGAAATGTTACAGCAAGTTGGTTAGTTATGTAAGGTTAGTTTACAACACTTGCATTTCAATTTATTATTTATATTATTGATACTAAACAATATTTATTTCATTGTTGTTGTTAGCCTCCGGATTAAGTTGATTATAAAAATTGGTGTAAATAGCCTACCTGCTTCTTGTAAGTCCAAAAATGTTGTTGCTATGACGCAACTAGTTTTGACTTCTCACAAAATCATCTTCGGGTGTCCAGGGGATGTCACAATCCCCGACGTGTGATAACTGTATTTGGGTTAACCCTAGCAGTGGCCAACGAGCGTAATACGCTCATTCGTCGTGATGCCTAGAATGGCCACCAGCGTAGTATGCTAGTATTGGCCGAAATTTTTTAACGGTGAAAAAACCACTTATAATCAACTCTGATATGAACAATATATAGGCTATACCATTCGAAAGATCACATTCTGAACTTTCATTTTATTATATAGGCTAGGCCTAAACAAACCCTGTAGGAGGTAGGCTAGGCCTATGTAACAATGTCACGATAATTAGAAATCAAATAAATTTTTGGCGCGGCACGACTTTTGCAGCTGACACTTGGGAACTGGCAGAACACGATTTATTTGGCATTACCCTGCTCGGGTAAATTTTGTCTTGGGATTTTGCGGGTGGTAGGCTACCACTGGATAGCCATTGATTTTATCTTCATTGTGGTATTGATATTTAGAACGAAATATTGATTGCAAAACAGGTTCGAATTTAGAGCTGTTATCGTATCAGCTGAATTAACAGCTGTTTTCGAAATTTATAACAAATGGCCAACCAGCGTAATACGCTAGTACGGAAAATTCAAATTACATACAGTGTTACAAGTTATTAAGTTATTACTAGTCATGTATGTCATTTTGAAGAGGAAGAAATGTAGCTTGTGATAGTGGCAGCCCTGCACTCAGGGTTATTTCCGTACTTCGTCTTACTAAAACGACGAAATTATTATTATTATTAGACAGTGCGTCACTACTGTCAAGGTCTCATAACTTACACAAAGTGCCTTATATTCGCCATTGCGTGTTGTTGCCGGTGAGTTTTCGCTCACTTAATGAAGTAAGCAATCAAAAAAAGTCATAAAGTTTATGGTAAAAACAATTTTTTATTTGTAAATAAATGGTTTTATATTTTAGCGATTTTGTGTAACAAAAAATTCATAGTAGGCTAGCCTATTTAGAACAAACTTTTGTATCAAATGTTTTTATTTCAAACCAACATAATCATCTTGTAGTGTACGGTATTGTATTCAATTACCTACATAAAAATGTATAACACGTTGGGTACGGTAACAATTTAGGTTTTTACGTATTAGGGGCATGATAATATAATAAGCGGAAAACCGCAAAAACACAACCGCAAGAAAAATACAACCATTTTAAACACAATTTTTATACTATTCAGTAAATATTCATGCATAATAAAATGCATGAAGATTACCGTTATATACACACACACATTTCTCTAACAATATGAAATAATAATGAATTTAATAATAAATCGCGGATGACACAAGTGCGAAAACTCACTGGCAACAACACGCAATTTGATGATTACAAGGCACTTTGTGTAGCTATGAGACCTTGACAGTAGTGACGTACTTTCGTCGTCTTAGTGAGAGAAAACGGAAATAACCCTGAGCGCAGGGCTGCCACTATCACAAGCTAGCTACATTTCTTCCTCTTCAAAATGACATGTTATATGACTAGTAATAATAACTTACACTGTAGGCCTATGTAATTCGTATTTTCTGAACGATCGTCTAGCATCTGTTGGCCATTTGTTAGGCTATATGTAAATTTTGAAAACAGCTGTTTTCATAAAATCGTACCGGTTGTCCAATTAATATTTTATTCTAAAATATCACTACCACAATGAAGATAAAATCAATGGCTATCCAGTGGTACCACCCGCAACATCCCAAGACGAAAATTACCCGAGCAGGGTAATGCCAAACATGTCGTGTTTTGCCAGTTCACAAGTGTCAGATGCATCGTGCCACGCAAAAAATCCATTTGATTTCTAATTTTCGTGACACTGTTATAGGCCTATGTAGGTAATAAAATGAAAGTTCAGAATGTGATCTTTCGAATGGTAGCCTATAATTGTTCTCATCTGAGTTGATTATAGGCCTAAGTGTTTTTTACCGTTAAAATAATTTCGGCCCATACCGGTACCATCACCTTACGATCGAGGCCATTCTAAGCATCAACGGCAAACGATCGTCCCGAGATCGTTGGCCACTGCTTGAGTTATAAGTAATAGGCCTACATAACTTAGGCTAATGTAAAATGCTTTAAGTTAGTAGCCTACCACCTTAACTGCTTTAGTGAACGGTCTGAGGACTTTTCCAAAGTAAGAGCTGAAACTGGTTGCTGCTACAGTAATAGGGGTTGCTGTTATATAGCCTAGGCCTATGGATTCACTTTACATTGTTTTACTGAACAAAATCAATTAGGCCTTGGCCAATGTACTAATTTTGGTAAGGTTGCCCAATAGCACTGGCTCTTGTTTGGATTAAGGTCTACATTTTGACTACCTAACTTAACTAAGTATTAACTTAGAACTTGGTAAGTTAGGTAATTAGACCTAGCTAACTTGGATCGATCACGACACTAAGTTAGGCACTTACTAGACTTAAGACGAACACAAAGATAGATAAGTTAGCCTAACACACAACTTAACTTACACTTTCGATATCGAGATCACGATCGTCGTCGCTCATTTCTAGTTTGTAGACTAGGCCTATATCTGTTATTTCTTCAGGCTAGGTTGAAAAAAAACAATTTGAAGATCTGAATCACTTGGATATTAACTTGGTTGTCTGCAGGAATCAATTTAGAATATTACTGACATAAGCATCACAATTCGATTCGAATCACAATCACACGACACAATATGAAATGACAATGACACACTGACACTACTACAAACTACACGCTACACAGCACAGACAGACAGACAGTGAGTAGTGAGACAAGACACACACAAGGAAGGAAGCTACAAGTTGTAGCTAACTCAAGTGAAAGTGACAAGTGACTCAAGCAAGCACTGTAACGTAACCAACACTGTAAAGCTAGCAGTAGTAGCAGTAGCGTTTTATCATGGTTTTAGCGTAGCTCTGTGTAGCTGTAGCAGTCAGTCAACTCACTCAACTCTCAACTCAAAACTCAACTCAACTGAGTGACTTGAGTCAAGCAAGTCAACCTCCTCAACCATAAACCACGAAAGAAAAGAAATACAGGAAAAAAAAACACTTCCTTCCTCAATCCTCTTCCTCAGTCCTTTTCCTTTATCCTTCCAGTTTCACTGCCTTTTGTATATGTACTACTAGCTGTAACCCGCGGGCTTTGCCCCGTTTAACTTCTTAATTTTCAAGATTATCTCGTTCGCATGGCTCAATCACGTCCTGGTTGAAGTTTGTTCGCTACACTCACTCACCTTTAGGTTGGAGCTCGTTCGCTGTGCTCACTTGCCTTCAGATTAGCTCGTTCGCTACGCTAACTCGCCTCCAGGTTGAAGTTCGTTCGCTACGCTCACTCACCTTATGGTTGCAAATTAGCTGTTGTCATAAAAGTAAAAGAAATAATAGAGCTGCACCCTGTTGGTAATCCTTGTAACTTTAATGCTATTGAACATCATAGAACAGAACCAACTTGTTTAGTTGAAACAGCTGTTAAGATTCAATAATTCCATTTCTCATAAGGTTAACATGGGAAACTTCAGAGCCACTGGGGCGGAGCCCGAAAGGATTTTTGAAATAAGAATATGCCTATATGTTAATCGGGAATGTGAGCTATCATCATGCCAAATTTCAGCCCAATCCTACCAGTATTTTTCGCGTTCACTTGTCACAAACATACATCCATACATCCATACATCCATACATCCGAACTTTCTCATTTATAATATTAGTAGGATAATATTAGTAGGATAATGATCATAGATCTTTACTGCACGTGACTTCTTACTTTTTAGTGTAAGAAAAGTGATAGCTTAGCCATCAGAAATTGGAATCTTTATTGTCTTTAAACATAATATGGTAATAGACAACGTCAATATGATCAATATGATCGCTACCTACAAATGATCAATACAAAGTTAAAAATACCATACTATTTGTCAATCAGAACATCAAAAGTGTACAGACTCAAAAGAAAAATATTCTGACAAGTCATAGAAAGGATTTAGGCTTAGCCAGTCATACACTAACACGTACAACGCTGATCAAGAAGTTATCCAGTCATACAGTCTAAGTTTGAATAACTTTAACCATAGATAAACATATAATCTATTTAACTCTAAAGATTTGCTTTCAGTGTGCAACCTATTAAACATTGAACCACAGAAGGGATTCATTGAAATGTCAACGAGTATCATGAATGAAAGAAAATTTGAGCTCCGTGGGTTGAAGTTGACTGATATACAACTAATTTCGGTTTATCCTCTACAAAGTCTAACGTCCTAGGTCTGATTTGGAATAGAGTCTTAGACACATTAGAAGTTAATTTGCCTAGTTTTCAGGTTATTGATAAGGAGAAGATAACCAAGCGAGTAATTTTGAGTGTAGCACACCACATTATCGACCCCATTGGATTCACATACTGAGTATAGTTGAAAATAAGCATCTAGACTGCCAGTGCAACTCCTAGGAACGGCCGATCGGTTGATCGGTAGGATCGTGGATCAGATCGAAAAACCCCCCACCACCGCTCAGTGCCGATGGCGTGACGTCAACCATTACTGCAACGATACTGAACCGAACTGAGTCATGAGCCTTTGTGGTGTAGTGGATAGCGTGTCGGGCTGATAATCTGATGGTGCCGGGTTCGAATCCCACTGGGAGCACTAACTTTTTGTCAACAATTTTTTTCATATCAGCAAGTTTGGTTGGTTTGGTTAGGTTATGACAGTTTAATTTTATAATTAAAAGATTGTAAAATTGAATTTGAGACATTTTTAATTTTATTTTTAGAACAGAGCTATTTTTCGATTAGTAAACCTTCATTCGAGTTTATCATTATCAGCAAGTTTGGTTAGGTTATGATAGTTTAATTATATTTAATTCAAATTTAATCTACAAATTATACGTTTTGACAGCAACAGTGATACAGATAACAATTTTCCGCGAACAGTTAGCCAAGCGGAGAGCACTTTTTCACCTCAAATTAGTTGACGAATATCGAAACTGGAAAATCGATACTTTTACCGCTCGATTGTTTAAGAGTAATCGAATCGGAATCGGAGTAAACTTTATTGGTTTGACTGAGACTGACTTTTAGAAGTTTTACAAACTCAATGGCTTTAATTTTAACTTTCAATAGGCTACTACATTTTAAAATATAAGTTAAACCTTTTAAGTGGTGGGCCTCTTATTAAAGAGACCCCTTGAGCTGAATAAATTGATACTAAATAAGTTACTGTTACATTCAATTCAATACTCTTGAGTAGAAACTAAAATCATATCGACCTCCAGACAAAAAATAAGATTAATGAAGGAATCAGGAATAAAATTTCTAAGAACTGTGAGCAAGGTCATACAATTCTCCAGACAAAAAATAAGATTAATAAAGGAATCAGGAATAAAATTTCTAAGAACTGTGAGCAAGGTCATAATTTTGTAATTTTTAATTCGTCATTAAGCTTTAAAATTAGTCTTAAGAGTTAGAAAAGAGTAAATTACACTCCCTCTCAGGAAGGAGGAATTTTGGCATTTTTTACAAGAGCTGGTTGATACTAACAATAATAATACAAATTAGGTAATAGAAATGGCCTCCATCTGATGATATTCAGTTTTGATTAAAACAAATTCTGGTCAATGAACATAACCTTAGCAATAAGCTTTTCAACTGTTGACATTGAATTTTATTCCCATTACTACCTACTGATAAATAGAAACTTAAGAGTTTGTTATTAACAAATTTATGTTTTCTCTTAAAAAATTGACATTACGCCTCTAGGCGCTACAGTTCTCTCCTAATGATCTACCAAACTGTCAAAACTGTCGTCAAGTCAAAGGAGAACGGGAATGGATAGAGTGTGGAGTGGAGTGGGAGTGGACTATCGATATCGCGATGTACTAAATTCTAAAGGTACGTCCACACCGAACGCGCAGAGCTGCGCCGCGCTGCGCAAAACATGTGCGCGCCGAGCGGCGCACTTGGTGTGGACGGCGAACCGCGCAGCTACGCGCACTCGAGAACATCCGCGATCACGATCCGACTGATGGCGGTATTTTGACGAACATCTTTGAAGTTTGTTCGCCTTTGCGCGCTCAGTGTGGACGGGCATTTGCTCAGTTGTTGCTGCGCGTCGTTTTGGCTCGAACTGTCACTACCTGTGTATGATCAAAATATCCCGTCGAGTGATTTCTGGCCCAATCAAATTGAGAAGATACTCAAAATCTTCAGACGACATGCGGCAAAAATTTTCAAACTGCCCACCAATACGGAGATCATTGAGCATGGATTCCCCTCCATACGATTCCCGACGTCTCAGTATGGGCGTCACCCAATGATGACGTTGTTTTCTCCTTCTTTTTAACCGATCATTATAAATAACAATAAAAACCGAAGCAGCTATTGCAGGGTCCATTTTCTAATCGGTGTGATTGTGTAGCCCGCGCAACACGGATCACAGCCGCGCAACTATGAACATGGCGCTCTGTTCCGCCCAGTTTAGCGCAGTTTCGCGCAGCGCAATATGCTTTGCACAGCGCGGCGCAGCTCTGCGCGTTCGGTGTGGACGTACCTTAAAAACAATCGAGCTGCAAAAGTATCGATTTTCCAGTTTCGATATTCGTCAACTAACTTGAGGTGAAAAAGTGCTCACCTAGATAAGCTATGCTGATGCGCCGGTATGATCTGATCCACGATCCTCCGTTCCTCGGACTTGCACTGGCAGTCTAGACGCTAGTATGTTGAAACCCAAACTGCTACTTCTGGCCCTATTTCTTCCCCTAAAACCACCAAAATATTATGAACGAAGTATAATACAGAATATCAATGATTAGTAATTTAAAATTTGATATTGTACTTAGTTATAAGGGAAAAGTTTGTTTTAATACTTTAAATTTGCCGATTTGCATGGGACGAACATGAACAATTTTGTTTTTTTTTTATAACCTAGAATACATCATTTTCAGATATGACGAATTGATTATATTTTCAATTAATCAATATATTTACGCTTTTAAGTGAAGTATTCAGTGACGCATGGTTAATGGGATTTACTCCAAGGGTCGGGACTGTCCGTCGAAGGACCGGCCTAGCCATTGTCCTGCTCTTCCCTCTGGTCAGGTAGTCTGCCTCAACTTAACATGAGACAGCCTTTAGGAACTATTGACTAGATATATAGTCAATGGTAGGAACTGAAAGTGATACATTGGAAAAGCGAGTTGGAAAGTGATACATTGGAAAAGCGAGTAGCATCATCCGTAAACCCCTGTTACAATCACCCACTGCAGTTGCGATTTTTTACTTTACACTTTCACTTTATACAACCGCAATTGAAGCGCCACCAATGAGTGGAAACCTTGTGTCTAAGTTATTGGCGACGATCATTAATAAATTTAAGTTTCCCAGCAGTATAAAACACTGATTCAAGGTTCTTTCTGGTCATCAAAACTCAAGAACAATTTTATACACAAAGAATCTCTGGTTACTGACCTGGATGATGCCTAGTTATTTAATTTCAGTTACGGTTACACTATATTATTGCACTTGCGATTAATTAAATCCGTTATGTAAGAAAAGTTGGGATTTGCTTTCAAAACGTGATCGAATGATTGCGGTATTTGTGAACAAAAATTGTAAACATATCAGTGACAGCTAGAAAAAATAATCTTGATCTGAACAGCTGTTCGTTATTTCATAGATAAATATGTGATCAAAACGAAAACTTGTCAAAAATCGCACAAAACTGCATTTTTGAACGTCCGTAATTTTATTTACAAAGTAGTGAGGCCATATTCTAATGGCTAAAGACACTCTCACCAATCCAGTGAATACATTAAAATTACTTGGATCTTGATAGGTACTCTCGTTTTCCTGGAGAAGATAGCGTAAAATGCCATCTTGAGTGTTACAGACAGACAGATAGAAATAGAGATAAGACTCGTTTCTGCTTCTTTAATGTATAAAACGTAAAAATAACCTAAAAATATATAATTCTGAGCAATGTACAGACAAAAATCTATTTTTATTTATATAGACAGAACTATTTTTTAAATTAGTAAACCTTCATTAGATTTTTACTTTAACTAATATATTTTTATATTATCAGCAAGGTTCGGTTAGGTTATGGCAGTTTAATTTGATAATAACAAATTTTAAAATTAATTTTATAATTAAAAATTAATTATAAGTAAACCTTCATTCGAATTTTATTTTGTATCTTTTTAGCGAATTTCACATATAGGGAATAAGCTATTACCGTAGGTCCCATGGTAAGACCAGGACCCGGGACCGATTTAGTTTTTCGTTTTGAGGTCCACAGAGGCCAAAAACACCATCCGTTCAAATTCATATTATATATATATATATATATTTATTTATTTATATATATATATTTATATATGTGTCCGTTAGCGCGATAACTCGAGCAAAAATGATCCGATTTTGATGAAATTTGGTATAAACGTGTAAACCTACATTTATTCGAACGAGTTCGCGAACCAGCATGATCGGACCATGGGAACGGGGGTTTATGGGGTAAAAATGGGGTTTTCTAATTTTTCACCCTGAAAACATAAAATTTTGCAATTTCTTTCTAAACCATTTTGTAGAAGCTCAAAAAACAAATAATTTAGTATATTGAAGCATTGTTGCATGCCTAACGGTTACGGAAAAATTGCAAAATAGTGTAAATTTAAAATTACCATGTTATTCTTATGGAGAATAGATACAGTGTTGTAGCTTGCTTGTCTATGGACATATTTTAACGAAATTTTGAAATTTTGTTTACTTCATACTAAGCTATTAATATTTCAATAAAAACCCCCTATTTTCTTCCCTGTAGCAGCAAACCTAAGTACTCATTAATATTAATGATATTTAAATAGGAAATAAATCTGACAATTTTAAGGAAATAATTTAGTGGAATTCCAGCTGTGTAGATGGAAATTCGCTTAGTCTGCAGGTTAGCTGCGGCGGGGGTATTTTATATTATCAGCAAGTTTGGTTGGTTAGGTTAGGTTTTGACAGTTGAATTCTATAATTAAAAATTAAAAAATTAATTTTACAGTCAAATACCCCCGCCTCAGCAAACCTGAAGACTTAGCGAATTTCCATTTGCCTGATTGGATTTAAACTAAAATGTCTCCTTAAAAAAATATCACATTTATTCCCTACTTAAACAGAATTAGTTTAATGAGTACTTAGGTTTGCTGCAACAGGGAGGGTAAATTTTTTTTTAATGTAAAATGTTAAAAGGTACTGTGTAAAGGGTGTTAGTAAGATATTATTGTATTCTCCAAATTTGATCAAAATGTGTTCATAAACAAGCAAACTACAACAGTTGACTTATTCTCCATAAGAATAACATGGGAATTTAAAACTACAATTTTTTTGAATTGTCTCCCTAACAATTAGGCGCATGATAACGCTTCAATATACTAAATTATTTGTTTTTTTAAGCTCTACAAAATGGTTTAGAAAGAAATTGTCAAATTTTGTGTTTTTAGGGTCAAAAACGAGAAAACCCTATTTTTACCCCATAAAACCCCCCATAAACCCCCGTTCCCATAGTCCGATCATGCTGGTTCGCGAACTCATTCGAGTTTATCCCGCCTTACACCTTCAAACCATGTTTTATCAAAATCGGACAAAAATTACTCAAGTTATCGTGTGGATGGACACATATATATATATCTATATATAGAGATATAAATATTTCAACGAATGGCGTTTTTGGCCTCTGGGGACATAAAAATGAAAAAGTAAATCGGTCCCGGGCCTAGGTCTTACCATGAGACCTACGGTAATAGCTACTTCCCTATAGGGAAATTCGCTAAAAGTTAATTTTCTAACTAAAAATTATAAAATAAATTCAAAGATTTTCTTAAATCGACGTTTTGAGACGCTAGTGACTAGTGACTAAGTGTGGTTCGAGCTTCGAGTTGACTCGAGTCGGGTCTTGCCTCGAGTCAACTCGACTCGACTCACCAACTTAACTCGTCTCCAGAGTTGCCACTTTTAGGTTAATTACCCTTTTTTAGGGTAATTTACTGGTCTTAGGGTAAAGTTGAGGGTAATGGTAGATTTAGGGTAATTTTAGGGTAAAACTAAAAGTTAGCATAACAATGGAAATTTTACTAAAAAAATGAAAAAAACTTCAAAATTTGCCAAAAAAACGTTCATTACATACTATGGCCAAACCATCATATTCGATTCAACCGGTTTAAATCGATTGCTATGATAAACTTGTCATAATAAGTTATCCTAATCGATCTTATCAATAGTTGGGAATTATCTGCTTTAGAATGTATTCGATTCTATAACACGTTATAGGCCTAATAAAATATGAAATATTATTCAGTACTGGGTTTGATATTTAATTATGTGGCTGAATTGAATTAAACTGGATTATTTTACAAATTGTGTCAAGAAATTACTACTATGTATAGATTAAAGCTTTGGTGGTACCGGGTACCGTACTACTGTATTTTAAGGATATGATTGTCCAAAAACAGTAGTAATGGGTCGATACAGTAAAAAATACGATAGTTCTTGATTCGATATTTTCCATTATACGATAGTCGATAGAGCTAGTCAATATCAACATTTTGTTCTTCTTTCGGGTGGTTTTTTGGAATCGAGTATAATTTTACGTAAATTGATTGATATTGGAACTTCATTTAGTATAATTAACCACCTTATGTAGGATTTATATGATTTTAACAATGTTTTATAGCATTAAACGCAAATATTAACATTTAGGGTAATTTTTAGGGTAACTCAAAGTAGATTTAGGGTAATTTAGGGTAATTTTAGCCCGCAGGGTAAAATCGCAACAACGCGGTGGCAACACTGCTCGTCTCGTCTCGTCAGTCGTCACTCGACGTTCTGTACCCACGAGCACCTCAGCTTCCACATGCACAGGATAACAGCTATTTGTGTAATAGCTTCACTGTATATCTTTAATTGGACCGGTTTAGATAGTTGTTTCGTTTCAACAGATGCAGTTTGCAGTTGCGAACGGTGCATTGTGATTTTAACTTTTAAGTACACCTTAAACACCTTAAAATCACAATTCTTTACTGTTTGTTTATGTTTATTTTTGACTTGAGCTGCTTGAAATTGAAAAGGTGTTTTATGATTATGAAAATTAAAGTGTTGTGAGTAAGCTGAAGCTGATTATTTGTTATTAGGTATTAACAATTAAATATTTTGCGTGCATGAATTATTTATGAAGTTTTTTCATAATCATAAAACACCTTTTCAAGCAGCTCAAGTCAAAAGTAAACAAACAGTAAAGATTAAAGAATAAACACCTTTTCAAAATCACAATGCACAGTTCGCAACTGTAACTGTTGGAAATAGTTATTTGTGTAACTAGTGGTGAAAGTGGCACTTTGCTGCACACGAGAGCAATGTTTACGCACGAGCCGCAGGCGAGTGCGGAATGATCTCGAGTGCAGCAAAGGCCTTTTTCACTCGTGTTACACATTATATTTTTCCTACAGTCACTATAAAGCATATAAATAATTAGTCTTTCAAACACTATACAACACGTTTTTAGGTTCAGCTGGCAACACAAATGGTGCCCTAGAGAAAGTAGTACCCGCGGTCCGTATCACTCCGGTATTTTTCCTCGGCAAGAAATGTGCTCCGCGTTTTGAGAATATAGTTCCGTATGTTTTTGTGATTTGAAGTGGTTTCCGCGCCTAAAAAAATGCTTTAAAGGTATTTTCTTGTTTATTAAGATCGTAGGAATTATTTAAAAACGTTTAAAAGAAAAGTCCAGAAAGTTCAGAAATACCGAAACTATAAACACGAAATGACAGGTTAAATCGTAGTTATAATAGTCAATCAGCTGCTCATAGTATTATTATCTTTAAGTGTTGCCAACCTATTTCCAAGCGTACACGGATTACGTGCATAATAGAACCACGCTGTTTTGTGTTGTTTCGGTCTTACTTGACAGGTAGGAAACAATATGTCTGTGTTCAGGGTACTAATTCCAATGTTGTGGACATCAAATTGGGCGTGCCCCAAGGATCTGTTCTTGGACCTTTCTTTTTTATAATTGCCATTAATGATCTTCCAAAGAATCTTAAATCTAGGTCAGTAATATATGCTGATGACACATCAATTTTTGCCAAAAATTCAGACAAAATAGAACTCTTCAGTGAAATCAGTGAAGCCCAGGGAGATGCTCTAAATTGGTTCTTCACAAATAAACTTCTCTGCAACCAAAGTAAAACCCAAAACATTATTCTTAGCACCTCCTTAAATCTGGACCTACAAACAGTAAAGCTATTAGGTATTCATATTGATTCCAAGCTGTCTTGGCATGCTCACATAAACAACCTTTGTAAAAAGATTTCACGGGTCAGCTATCTTTTTTGGAAGCTGAGGGATTCTGTGTCAGATGAATACCTCAGAATGACTTACTTTGGTTTATTTCAATCTCATTTATCTTATGGACTGGTTCTCCGGGGACATGCAACGGCCGTATCAGATGTGCTTCTGATTCAGAAAAAAGTTCTTAGAATCATGTGCAGAGCTAATAGATTGGACCACTGTCGACCTTTATTCAGACAAATGAAAATTTTAACAGTAACTAACTTATACATTCTACATATTCTAATTTACACTAAAACTAATCTTCACCTTTTCCTCACCAGGCAAGATATACACCTACACGAAACCCGAAACAGGACAAAACTCAACATTCCACAGCACAGATTGGCAAAATTCGGCAAATCACACAAGGCAAATTGTATCAAATTTTTCAACAAACTACATGAATCAGCAAGGACCACCACACCAAAAATCTTCAAAAATAAGGTAACTGCTTGGCTCTTAGACAATCCATTTTATAATATTTATGAATTTTTAAATACATGTGTAGAAATTAGTTTCTAGCTGTAGGTAGATTTTTATGACAACCTGTTTTAATTTAATGTAACTATGACAATGCCTATCTCATGTATATGATCAATGGCAAATAAACCATTTCATTTCATTTCATTTCATTTCGTTGGAATCCTGATGTGCGGCAAAGTATAAACCGTACGGCAAAGTATAAATATGCAGCAATTAGCAGCTTTCTGTACTATAAACAGTACAAGGAAGCCAACTTTGTCGTGTGACTGTAGGAAAAACAACTTTTTAAACAGAAACAGGTGCAATAAAGATATACGGTGAAGCTATTACACAAATACCTGTTATCCCAGGAACTGTTCGAAGGCCTTCTGTGCTTGTGGAAGCTGAGATGCTCGTGGGTACAGAACGTCGAGTTCAGTCGTCTCGTCACGTCACCCACAGTCGTCACATCACCATCAAATTAGTGTGGTCTGTTCTCTGTTCTGTGGTCTGTGGTCGTGGTGTGGTTGTGTTTGTGTACTTACTTACTTGTGTGTTGACCATAAAAAGTTGCCTTTTTCAGTTTTTCTATTCTTTGCTTTGAATTAATTCAATGAATTGACAAACTAGACAGTAATTCAATATTAACTGTCGTTCGATTTAGAATGTTATCTCGTAAAAATAAAGACTTAAGAACTATAAAGGAAGGGGTGGTAGGAAAATATGTTAAGAAAGAAGCCCCGCCAGAAATACCTAGTAAGTTATTAGTTTAACTTTTAGGTTAATTAGGCTATTTAACCTAATTTATTTTACACTGTTTTTGATAAGTTATAGGCTTAATCAACTGTGTAGTTTTGATTTATTTGACTTCAGGATTGCGTTAAAAAAGCTAATTAATCAACACAAATATGTCATAGGATAAGACTTGACTTAGGCAATAAGCCATCTGAATGTTGATATTCAATTAGCCTACTATAACCTAAACACAACTAATATTACCTGACAGTCAACTAATATACATAAACTTAGGCCTGCCCATTAATTGAGGGGTATTTATTCCGTATAGGTGCCTCTAAACGAATTTTTAATTTCGATATCTTACTTTATAGTTTTTTACCTCCTGAATCCGAATAGGCTATACCATTATTTTTCACCGCTGATGAATATTTCTCAAGATATCGCTGTAATAATATACAACATTACAAAAAACACGGTAGGATGGATAACATTTACTAGTGGAATGATCTGTGGGTTAACTAAGCCTACTTACAGCTGACTGTTTTCAACCACACGACAGGCAACTGGAAGTAACAACTTTTGAACGTTATTAACTCACTCTGATTCTATCATCGGCATTATGCCTACTGACGCCATTTTACTTCACTACAACTAGAACTCAAAACAAAAATACTCGTACTCATACGTGCTGCGTACTGCTAGTCTGCTACGCTGTTACAAGTTCAGGTTAAGTGAGGAGAGTAACATGGTTGATGGGCTGCACTTTACTTGACGTCCTACACTCATTCGAATGAAAATATCGATCGATATATCGATTAATCGATTGCTTCATTCGATATATCGTTTGGTTACTTACTTGATACTTACTTACCGGTACTTGATACTTGAAGTTTTCATCTTTGACCAGCGTTGCTGGATTGATTGCGTCAATGTTTGTTTGTTTGGCTAGACGAGGTCGCTAAAGTTGTCCTCGAAGAACTCTTTCAGTGAATAATATGCTCTACCAATGAGCCAGGACTTAATTTTGGTCTTGAAACTATTGTCATCCAGGCATTTAACTCCAGCTGGCAGCCTATTGAACATCTTGAGGGCCAGGTGGGGGAAACAGTCCTTTTTTTTGTGAGTCTGCAGTACGGGAGGTTTAATCTGATGCCATGTCGAAGATTCAGGCCATGGCTCTCCGCTCTTGTACAAAAGGTGTTTATGTTTACCTTGATGTGTAGTAGGCTTACGTAAATATAGTTGCTGTACACAGTGAGGATTCCCAGTTGCCGAAAAATTGGCCTACAGTGGTCCAGATAGTCGGCCGACGACACTACCCTAACAGCCTTTTTCTGGAGAAGGAGGATGGCATCACAACTAGACACATGGCCCCACAGCTGCAGGCCATAGCTAAGATGGCTATGGAAGAGCCCATGATAGATTATGGTAAGATGTTCCTTTAACAAAAGTGGCTTAAGCCTACGCAGCAGGTGCACAACTCTTGACAGCTTCTTGCAGACATTTTCTGTATGCTCGTTCCACATTAGTCTTGAGTCGAGTTGGAAGCCCAATAGTTTCACCGTCTCAGGCTGGCAACCCTGGCTGAGGCTGCATGTCATAGTTTGGGTTTTTTCAGCATTGAGGCTTAGCCTATTAACTTCAAACCAGGCCTTTGCCTTGTTGAAAATTTCATTTGCCCTCAGACTTGCATCTTCTGGTGACTTATCCCTTGAGCAAATGGTGGTGTCATCTGCAAAGAGCAGTATATCACCCAGCAAACTCAAGTCATTTATCGCAATGATAAAGAGTACTGGACCCATAACAGAGCCCTGTGGGACACCATGACTCACTGGAAGGGGGGAAGATGAGGCTCCTCGTATTGAGACTATCTGCTGTCGGTCTTGGAGATAGGAGTACAACAGATGTAGGACAGGACCTTGGACACCATATTTCTCCAATTTTTGTAATAAAACTTTGTGAGGAACACATTAAAATGCCTTACTTAAATCGGCAAGAATAAGGGATACTGAACCTCTTTCCTCAAATGCGTCCAAAATATTAGAGACCAGGTTTAACACGGCAGTCAATGTTGATTTCTTCTCCCTGAATCCATGTTGTGCTTCTGAGAATAGCTTGTTCCTCTCAAAGTGGGACACCAACTGGTCCTTCATAATAGTCTCAAACACTTTGGCCAGTGCTGGAATAATAGAGATAGGTCTGTAGCTTGACATTAGATGAGGGTCTCCCTTCTTAAATATTGGTACAGTTCGTGCAGTCTTGAGGGCACGAGGGAACACCCCTTGTTCAAAACAGTCATTGTTAGGTAGTTTTAATAAAATCTTATGAATAAAATTTCTGTTCTTTTTTATTAAATTTATTTTTAACACCAAAAAAAAAACAGCTGACCAATATTATTATTAAATTTAGACTGAATCATTGTTCCATTGCATACTAAATTATGCATTTAGCTTACAATAACATATTACAACAAAAACTATTTAACATTTCTCCGGGCCACAACATTTTAAACATTAAGTTTTACATATTTGCTGGTAGGTCTTCTGAAAATTCTCTTATTTAGCTTAGACGTCGACAATCCTGACTTTGCCACTTTTGCCAGGATAGGTGGCTTCTATAAACACCTTTTGACATCACGCCTCTTGAATCTGTGTTCCTCGTCTCCTTGAGTATAGACAGTTGCTTCTGAACTTGATGAAGTTCACTAGTCTTGAAATCGTGATTTCCGTCCGGCTGACCAAAGAACTGTCTGTCCTTCTTAATCCATTTGTAAGCTTTCAAGAAGTCGTTCAGCGTATTCTTAGCACTGTCAGAGTCTGACTTCAGTTTAGTGATCTTGTGCTGAAACTCTATCATTTTCCGCTGCATTTCACTTTCCTTCTCTAATGCTGCTTTGTCTTTCTGTGTTACTGTAATCTCACTGTTCACTTTTGACAAAATATCTTTCTGATCCATTACTTGCTTATGGAGCGTCTTAACATCTGTATGAGCTTGATTTGCTTGCCCGGTATGTTCTTCAAGCTCTTTATTATTCAGTTGTTCGTTGGTAGCCACACATTTTTCGATTTCTTGCTGTTCATTTTCAATGCTCTTTATCAATTCTTCAATTTCTGACCATGACGTTTCAAACTCCTGCTCTCTTTCCTTCCACTTATTTCTGCTTTCCTCTGCCTTTTTCTGTAATCGTTTATTTTCTTGTCCTGCAGATTTTAATTCTTTTTCTCTTTGGTTTTTTGCATCTTTTACTTTAGCTTCCAGCTGCTTAACCTTTTTTTTTGAAAACTCCTTTTCTTTTTTCTTACACCCACTGACTCTCATGAACAATTGTATCCTGGTCTTCGCCATTTCTACGTCTGCTTGTCTGATCTCTAGCCTTTGGTTCAGGGAGTAGTGCTTGTCAGCGTCCTTATGAATTGTCCAGATCTTCTGGTCGATGTTTGCATATTCTGTCTCAAGCTGGGACAAAGCCTTCTGACTCTCTGTGAACTCTACAATTTTCATAAACACTGATCCTCCTCTTTTAGGTGCATCTTCAGATAACATTCCGCCAGGTTCAGTGAGGTCTCTGTCCAAAGTGATACATTTCTCCCTGCTACAGATGTGGTATGTAATCTTGGTGGCAGTAGACATCTGGTCACACACAGACACTTTACCAAAGATCCACTTTATCACTGGCTGATTTAACGCAGTGCAGTACTTGCCTGGTGGTACCAGGCTCTGAGTTGTATCGTAATCCTCCCTTAGAGTATTCTCCAGTTTCTTCTTTTTCTTCTCATAATTGGTTCGATGGACATAAATTGAACAAATTGATGAGCAGACAGCTCCGAAATTCAATAATGCCATGCACCACTCTTCTACTCTTCCACTTTCTTCTCCGCGCCACAGAAATCTTAAAGCATCTTGATCTTCGTGCCTTACTTAAAATCTCAAAAATATTTCTTCAATTAGGCTCTTAGTTACAACCTCTTGGCCTCCAAAGCGATGCTCTAACAAACTTATGATCTCAGGCACGTTTTCTGGGTAAATCAAAAGTGCTGAAACAATTTCTTTTGCCTTACCATTCAATGTTCTTTGTACCTTTTGAAGATTTTCAATATCAGTCAAGAGTTTAATATCAGTAGAGCGTTTAAACTCAGCAATCCAAGCTGACCATTGACTGAGATCTCCACTGAAATCTGGGAGATTACACAAAACCCTAGCATTGGTCTGTTTCCCGTCCGTATTGAGCTGATTTGTTAAGGTATCTTCATCTCGAGGCTCTTCATATCTAACATCTCGAGGCCTTACACCAAACCGCTCAAATAAGTCTGGAAAGGGTTTTTGAAACAGTTTTATTTTGGGATTACTTGCTGGTTGATTTGCCCAAGGCCTAAACTGTTTATCTTGAGCGTTAGCATTAGGTATGTTGGATGTCACCAATTTTTGTACCCTAGGCTTTGACTGGTCATCTAGATGGTCATCAATCGGCTCATCCCTTGATGGTTCATTTGCCCAAGGCGTAAACTGTTCATCTTGGGCATTACTATATGGAATTTTGAATGTACTCACCGACTTGTTGACCCTAGGTTTTGACTGATCATCTAAATGGTCATCAGCTGGCTCATACCTTGATGGTTCAATTTCCCAAGGCCTAAACTGTTCATCTTGGGCGTTCATATTAGTTATTTTGGATGTACTCACCGACCTGTTGACCCCAGGCTTTGGCTGATCATCTAGATGGTCATCAGTTGGTTCATACCTTGATGGTTCATTTTCCCAAGGCATAAACTGTTCATCTTGAGCGTTCATATTAGGTATTTTGGATGTACTCACCGACTTGTTGACCCTAGGCTTTGACTGATCATCTAGATGGTCATCAGTCGGCTCATCCCTTACCCTCACAGTGTTGAACTTCTGTGCTTGATCATCAGGAATCATTTCATTTTTAATACCTTGCATCCAAAAGGTAACAGCTTCTTTCGTTGGTATAGGTTGATCAATTGACACGAGAGAACGCCTGGAAGTGTTACTACCTCTTGAGGACGATCTAGAATTGATTAGTGATAGTCTTTCTTCCATCAGTCTTTTCTTCAATTCTAACTCCTTTCTTTTAGCTTCTTCCTTTACTCTAGCTTCTTCTCTTTTTGCTTCTGCATTAGCTTCTTGTCTTTTTGCCTCTGCATTAGCTTCTTGTCTTTTTGCCTCTGCATTAGCTTCTGCACGTGCTATTGTGATATCTGTTTCCTCTTCCTGAATCTTAATGAGTTCATTAATAACATCAGCGACTTCTCTGTTCCTCCTACTGCTACTTTTACTTTTATTGGAACTTCTATCAGAAGAAGGAAAGGATAGTGCACTTTTTGCAGAGACATCAAGGCCAACTTTTTCAACTTCTGCACTGTCCTTTTTCTCTTCTCTTTTTGTACAGGATCTTGTAGTCATACGAGATAATGGTTCTTTATTTGACATGATTCGACGGGTTTCGGCAACAAATGTTAGGTAGTTTTAATAAAATCTTATGAATAAAATTTCTGTTCTTTTTTATTACATTTATTTTTAACACCAAAAATAAAACAGCTGACCAATATTAAAATGTTAAATAGTTTTTGTTATAATATGTTATTGTAAGCTAAATGCATAATTTAGTATGCAATGGAACAATGATTCAGTCTAAATTTAATAATAATATTGGTCAGCTGTTTTATTTTTGGTGTTAAAAATAAATGTAATAAAAAAGAACAGAAATTTTATTCATAAGATTTTATTAAAACTACCTAACATTTGTTCTTTTTTTTTTCTTTTCTTTTTTATTACATTTATTTTTAACACCAAAAATAAAACAGCTGACCAATATTATTATTAAATTTAGACTGAATCATTGTTCCATTGCATACTAAATTATGCATTTAGCTTACAATAACATATTATAACAAAAACTATTTAACAGGCATTAATTACAACTGAAAGTGGGTAGGCTATCACATCAGCAATATACTTGAGTACAATTACATTCATGCCATATACATCCGGACTATGTGAGTTCTTGAAGGATTTGATAACCTTCAATACATGAGTTGGGCTAACATGTCTCCATCTGGTGAACTGATTATTTATATTAAAGGCCTCTCCAAAGTTCAGATTGTCATTACTTTCATCTAATGGTATAGAATCAACAATTCGATCAACTTCTCCCAGGATAAACCGGTTGAAGGAATCCGGACTCTCAGTGCACTTCATAATACTAGTCCTGTTAACCAAATCCCAAGCTGCCTTACATTGGTTTGGAGCCTGTTGGATTTTCTGGATGTTAGCCTGCCTTTTGGTAAGGTCAACTTGCTGCCTGTAAAATTTCTTGGCTCTTAGGTATGCAGAGTACAGTCCATCTCTTGTTACACCCACAGCAGACTTGTACCTATCATGCAGAATAACAACAAACTTCCTTATGTCTCTCAGGTCATTGGTATACCAAGTATTGTCTTGCTTTTTAAGTTTCTTATTTGGGCCTGCAGAATTTAGCTTTCGAGTTTTGGTCGGGAATACAAGATCAAAGTTGTACTTAAAAAAGTCAAAAAAGTGATCAAACATTAATTCAGCCGGTTTTTTTGGAGATGATGTTGTTCCAATCTACATTCCTTAATATCTGTTTGAATTCTTGTAGTCTTTCTTCACTAATAACTCTGGTCAGCTGAACATAGTTTTGTTCCCATGAGACCTGGTTGGGGTTATTGTCCGGGATCACGTTGATATCTAGGGTTACAGGGGAATGATCAGCAATCACTGGATCTCCAACAGTAACGGAATATTCCCAGGAGTTCAAAGTTGTAGCCACTGTATCTAAGCAGTTTTGTCCTCTTGTAGGGCTTAAATTGGTAATAAACATACCATAACTTCTTAGTAAATTGGTAAAATATTTAGCCTTATTGTTGTCCAAATTTAGGGGAATATTAAAGTCTCCTCCAAGTAAAATATGCTTGCCTAACTTACTTAATTCAGAGAGGCATTTGTCAAGCTGGTTAAAGAAAATCTCAACGTTACCGCTGGGTGAGCGATAGACGGAAACAACAATTGTCGAGATTTCGCTTATTTCCACACCCGTGAGCTCAATATCCATCTCAACACAAAACTCATTTAACTCTACTGGCTTGGTATTATACTTGTCAGTAACATACACAGCAACACCCCCATTTTTATGAATAGTGCGTGTAAAAACTGATTTTAAAGCTAGGTTACTAATATTATAAGCATGTACTTCTTCATCTGTTAACCAATGCTCACTCAAACATAATATATCAGGTAGGTGGTTCTCTGTAAATAGTGTGATTAAATTAATTTTAGACCTTATACATTGTACATTCAGGTAAGAAACTCTTAAATTGCTAGGTTTACATTTAGGCCTACCTTGAATAGGCGTGCTGCGGTTACCTTCAGTCTGTTCAATCCCTTCTGCAGGCCTCAGATCCGCCTGAATAAAAAACTCAGCTGCTTGACTAATATTTTCTAGATTATGATTAATTTCATTGTACTCTGTCGCCACTCTCATGACAGAGTTTAATGTTAGTTTTTTCCTTGTAAGCCCACACTATTTTGATTAGTAGGTCTATGTCTCTGTTGGTTAAGATAGGACCTAGGTTGTTCAAATTTATTTTCATTGTTTTTTGTAGATCTCATTGCTTTAGGTGGTTTGTATTTGCAAACTAACACACCCTCGGGCCACCATTCCGAATTAAGTAATTTGTCAAGATTTTCATAAGAGCAGCCTACCTTAAAGGATGAATATGTGTCATACCTTGTGTTGAGCTTTTCACAGCGCACATTGGTGCTCTTGCACGTGTCTCCCACATATGTTTTTAGAGCTTCGGGTTTCACTGAGGGGTCCAGTCTCGTAACAAACAACCAGGAATACCTGGTGGCTGGTTTGATGTCCTCCGTGGCAGTTGATTTCCCTAAGATCGCCGAGTAGCTAGATCTCACTTTATTCACCGCATGTACTTCACTCTGAGGCTTTGATCTATTTCCTTGAGAGTTTATAATAGGCATACTTTCACTTGCTGTTGCTTCTTTGCTCAATTTATTTTTTTTTTCGCCTTGATTTTTGTGTTTGCCAAATATTTTTGTGTATGTCCGGGAATTCTTCATTTTCCAAGTAGGATCTTTCCCTTTCTTGATCACTACCTTCTCCCTCCGGATTTCTAGATTCTATCGAGACATCTTTTATTGATTCCCCGGAGTTTTCCTTATGCAAAGATTCTTCAGGCGGTAAGCCTACCACTAGTCTATCAGATAGGCCTAACAAATCACTTTTTGGTACACCTGTCCTAAGTGTTTTTCCAGAATGCTTATTCAAACTAGGGTTAGTATTTATGTCCTCTTTCATTGTTTGAACTTCCAATGAGAGAGCCGTTAACTTATTTTTGACCTCCCTATCATTACTTTCAACTTTTTCTAGCCTATAGGCCATGTCCTGCATTAATGCTGTACTATTTTGTACACTTGTCATCATAACATTCAGAATTGAAGGCCATTCCTCCTTACCTTGTGAAAATTTCATAGCAATCAAATCCTTAACTATTGGGCCACAGGTATCACAGTACCAGGTCACCTTATCTGCTAACACATTCAAACACTCATACTCATTTTTTGACAGCTTGGCACAGCTCAGGTCAAACCATTCTTGACAATTACCTTCACAGAATACTGCTTCGTCCTCAGGTACATTTTTTTTACATTTTCCGCATTTTTCTCCTTCCTGATTTTCACCTGTGGAGGGCCTAGGCCCAGTCTTCTCCTTAGACATCTCCAGTTCCAATTCATTCTCCAGTTTTAGAAGTAAATATTTTAATAGGCTGTAGGCCCACAAAGTTGTTAAAAACTGTATGTTAATCCAAATAATTTGTTGGCTAAATTATTTTGATCTGTAATATTTTACTAAAAATATTCAAAAGTGTTTTAAGTTAGAGTTATAATCTCCTCCTTATTAACTGCCTTACTCCTTAAAAGGTTATTAAGTTATTTCTAGATTATCTAGTTTACGATAGGTTTCACTGTCTTGTCTTCCAAGGTTAGCTGGTAGGTTAGCTTGTCTTCCAAGTTAGTTAGGTAAGGTTAACCTAACCTAACTAACCAAATGATATATCGAATGAAACAATGGAATGAAAATATCGAATAGGAAAAAACAATCGAATGAGTGTAGGACGTCAAGTAAAGTGCAGCCGGTTGATGAGAAGAATAACATCGTTGATTAAACATTTCAAGTGATTCTGTAGTCAATGTTATCTATAGGCTAATAGGCATTTTGTCACATTATGGAGATATAACTTAGATGGTGGACTAATTACATGGTAGTTCTTATTTTAGGCATGTCAGGGTGGTAGGTCGTGCTTTATGCGAATTGGTGACTGCATTAAGTGTTTTGAAGTTAGGTTAGATTAGGAAGGTAAAGTTTAGGTTATAATGAATCGAGTTGTTATTTATGTCGCCTGCAGACTGTTTTTGTAAAATTAAAATCCTGATAAACACTTCAAATTAGGGGAAAGTGGGGAGGATTGGGACATTTTTCACACTTAATTTTTTTTTTAACATGTTAGAGAAGTTAAAAATATCTCAACTGCTCCAATCTATTGAGTATACTTTAGAGTAAAGTTGGTGATTTATTCAAGTGAATTAGAATTAATGACTGATAAGTATATAACATTTTGTCTGCATATGTCAAGTGTCCCATTCCTCCTGACATGCAGGAGGTATGGGACATAGAGCAGGAGCTTCGGGACGACAATTGAAAACACTCAACAAGATTACTTAGAAAAACAAATTTAATTGGGCAATCAAAGTTTTTAACATAAAAATATGGAATATTCCAATTTTGGTATTCAAAACTTTAAAAAAGTCTTTAAATGTTCTTTTTAAAGTTGTCAACTCATTAATATTTAACGTAAAGTGGCATTATACTTGGCCAAATCGACTGAAAATTTCAAATTAGCCACAGTTCGTTCTGTTCCTCCAGAGTATGTAGGTGCAGGCAAGTTAAGTAAAATATCAGCGATTGGTACTGTGCACTTATCGATATTTTCTGGAAAATTGAAATTAAAAGTATTGGTCTGTCTTCTTAAAAAGTTAACTTCAAACTCATGATCGTTTGTCACTTCATCGACCTGGCCAACATAATGCACCACTGACTTTTTCAACTCAAATTTAACCAGCACAAAACTGTTTTTATTTATTAGGTCAGTTGAAAAATTGAACTCAGGTTCCATTTCCTCTAGTTCATCACTCATTTCTTGATATTCCATTGCTTGGTCTTCATCTTCGCTCGTATCAGAGTCACTCTCGATCAGTTTTCTTTTCGTTTGCTTTTTTCTTTCAGCCTTTTCTTTTTGTAAAGCAGACTTCTTCTCCTTTTCTAATGCCTTAGCTAATAAGGCATCTTTTTCGGGAGTGCTTGTAACAATAAGGGTTCTTCCTTTTTCTCTTCCTTTTCTCTTTTGTCCCTTACGTGGCTGAGCCTTGGGAAAAGGTAAAACATCCTCTGGAGAAATTACAATCGTAGGAACTGAGGTGCGATTAAATCAATCTGAGAGACTGATGTTGAAGGTTCTGAGCTGGATGATGGATGACATTCTGTATTAGGACAATCTGTTACTGTCGACACTGGATTAGGACGGTCTATTACTTCTGACACTGGATTAGGACGATCTGTTACTGCTGACACTAAAAAATCATCATCGGTAAAGATTTCATCATTATATGGAAATATTCCCGTTTTCTCGAATCCTGAAAGAATATTTTTCCTTGACATCGCGTTGTTGAAAGCAACTCCTGCTATTTCAGCCACATTATAAATTGTGAGTGTTTTTCCAGGGTTGTTTAGCATCCAGTTGTTAGCAGCAGAGTTGTAATACGACTTGAAAGGGGCATATACTCCAACATCAAGAGGTTGGAGTCTATGACTACAGTGAGGAGGCATGGTAAGGAGATGAACCCCATGCTCTCTTGCTTCTAATACAACATTTATAGTAATATGAGTTTCGTGATTGTCCATCACAACCAGAATCGGGTCTTCTTTACTTGGTTTTGTATGCTTTATTAGATGTTTAACGACTAGCAAAAAATTTTCATTGGTCATCCAGCCAGTTTGATGGGCTAGGTCCAAGCTTCCCACTGGTGCTTTGGCTAACATGAATTCTTTAAAATTCACGCGTGGGAAAACAAAAGCTGGTGGAACAGTATTTCCACTAGCACTTATGATATTACATATGGTAACTAATTGTCCACGTTCAGCAGATGTTGCTTGGCCGACTTGTTTTAAACCACGTTGGGCAATCACTTTTGGTGGTTTGTGCACCGTTGTCACCGCTGTTTCGTCAAGATTAAAGACACGATCTGGGCTAAACTTATGTTTATCATAAAGACTTTTTAAGTTTTTGTAAAACTCATTGACGTTGGTTCTATTAAATTATGTGGATCGGCTTAAACTGGTACTCTCCGGTTTTCTCAAAGTTAGCTGTTGTTGCCGACTTCTGAATCCAAACCACCATTCCTTACCAGCTAATTTAGAAGTTTTCCATGACTCTGGAAATTGAAGGCCAAGTCTCTCTGCATACTCATAAGCAAGTCTTCTAGCTTGTAGTGGTGTTAAGCCATAATTCATTTTTCCAGCTTTTATTAAATAAGAGCAAAGCCAGGGCCGATTTACCGAATAGGCACGGTAGGCACGTGCCTAGGGCGCAAGGCAATTGGCTTTTTTTGGGGGCGCCAAAAATTTGGAAATTAAAAAAAAAATCGTGGTAAAATCGCGTAAAATTCTGATAACCCCTCGCAGCCGTGTAGGCATCGTAATCGTCTCCCGCGTTTGCGGCAAGATTCTTACTATTTTCTGCAGTCAGGTCGTTTGGACATAAAATTATCGTCTTCCATGATCGAGGCAATATGTGAACATATCCCGCGGTCGTGAGGACCGCGCTCATCGTCTACGGCAAACGAGGCAATATTCTGATATTTTCCCGCGGTCGTGAGGACATTATCCTCGTCTTGCGCGATCGCGGTCAAATTCTGACCACCCCTCGCGGTCGTGAAGACATCATATCGTCCCCCACGGTCGTGTGGACATAGTAATCACCTCCCGCGATTGTGGAAAAACTGTAAACATCTCCCTCAGTCTTGTGGAGGTCATCATCCTCTTACGCAAATTAGGCAACATTTTGACCTTTTCCCGCGATCGTGTGGCCATAATCATCGTCTTAAGCGATTGTCATTATATTCTGATCAACCCCTCGCGGCCGTGAAGACATCATTATATTGTCCCGTTGGTCAACGGACATAGTGATCGCCTCCCGCGATTGCGGCAAAATGGTAATCATCTCCCGCGGACATAGGGAGATAATCGTCTTTGGCGAATGAGGCAAAATTCTGGTCTTTCCCCGCGGTCATGTGGACATTATCATCGTCTTGAGCGATCGCGGCATTATTGTGATCATCCCTCGTGACCGTGTAGAAATCATTATTGTATTCCGCGGTTCTGTAGACATCGTAATCGTTTCCCGCAGTTGTGAAGACATCGTAAATTCGTCTCCCGCGATTGCGGTAAAATGTTAATAATGTCCTCCAGTCGTGTGGAGATCATCATCGTCTTCTACGATCGCGGCAGAATTCTTGCTGTTTCCCGCGGTCGTGTGGACATTATCATCGTCTTCCGTGATCGCGGCAATACTCTGATTATCCGTTGCGGCTCTGTAGATACCATCACCGTCTTCTGCGATCGCGGAAAATTCTGATCATCCCTCGCGGCCGTGTGTAGACATATTATCGTCTCCCACCATCACGGAAACGTCACTTTCGTCATGCGCGATCACGGTAAATTGAAAACTCCAGGTAGAAAAACAAAATTCACGGTTCAAAAATCTCCCGCATGATTCCCGGATTTCCCGGTCGGTGGACACCCTGTTATATATACATTGCAAAGGGGCGCTACTATTAGATGTGCCTAGGGCGCTGACAGGGTCAAAAACGGGCCTGAGCAAAGCATTTCCTCTTGTTCATGTGTAAACACTTTACGGACGGTGGTGTTCCTAGCAAAGCTATATTCTTCACCATCTTCTAATTTTTTAGCTTTTTGTACATGGCGATCAAGGGTAGATTTAGAAATGCCTAAATCTCTTGCTACTGTGCGTGTTTTGTGGCCCTGGTTTACAACTAAATCCACAGCTGTTTTTATTTCTTCCTCACTTATTCGTTTTCGGTCCGTTTTCTTCGGCCAAACTCTCGGCATGTTGATTACGGTACTATCTGCAACAAAATAGGTTAGGCCTATATTAGCATTTTCATATTATTCTTCGAACGGACAAAAAAGTTTAAAGAAAGAGTTTTTAAATACAAATTACAAAATATGAATACATACCTATTAAAAAATTTTTTTTCTAATTCATGCCATTCTGGTAGGCCTAAATATTAAGGGGTTGAAATTGAATAGGTAGGCCTAACTTAATTAACATTTAGGGATGTTTATTAAACTAATAAGCAGATTATTTGTTTTTTAATTGCTTGAACAAAAGTAAGAAACACATTAACAAATTTAAAGGATGTAGCAGGAGGAATGGGACTGTCCCATTCCTCCTGTTGTTCTGTGTCCCATTCCTCCTGTTGTTCTGTGTCCCATTCCACCTGCAAGCACATGGTTACAAAGAATTGACATAACCTCAAAAATGGCTGGCCATATTGGAAGTTCTTATATTGTAAAATATGCAGAAAACAATGTATATTTAAAATCCTGAAATTATAAACACTTTTTTTTTACTTACCTTTATAATATCATCGATAATTATTACTTTTCAACATGAAAAACTGTCCTATCTCTTCAGTTAAAGAACTGTTGATCTGAGCAACTGCAACCACCATAGGAAGAGGAAGAAGGCTTGCACAAACAAATGACAGGATGCAAAAAAATATTACAACTGGCGGGAAATTCAAAATTGTTAAATTGTTCCTCCTGCGTCCCATACCTCCCCACTCTTCCCTACTTTTTCAAAAATGCTTGCATTTTAGCGAATTTCCCATATAGGGAATAAGCTATTACCGTAGTATTTTAATTTGAAGTGTTTTCTCTGGATTTTAATTTTACAAAAACAGTCTGCAGGCGACATAAACTAACAACTCGATACATTATAACCTAAACTTTAACTTAGGTCTACCTAATCTAACCTACCTTCAAAGGACTTTGCATTCACCAATTCACATAAAGCACGACCTACCACCCTGACATGCCTTTTCCTACATCAAATGGAGTTTGCTTACATTCTATAGGTTTGGTTGGGTTAAGTTATGTTAGAATAGCACCATTTTATTATGTAATTTTTAAACGGTGAAATATAAATCAATAAATCAATAATAAGAATAAAATACTGGTAAAAATAATACATTTTATTAAACGGGTTAACTTATTGGTCTTAGAAAGTAAAAAGTGTAACTTAATCAGGTGATTTTCATATTGCAGAATCAGAAGGTTAGCTACCGTAATAAAGTTGTCACTTCCATTTGGTTGACTATGATTGAAAACAATCAGCTGTTGGCTTACTTAACCCATAGTTCATTCCACTTGTTAATGTCATCCATCCTACCTTGTTTATTGTAATGTTGTACGGTATATTATTACGGCGATATCTTGAGGAAATATTCATTTGCTGTGAAAAATAATTGTATATTTGGATTCAGGAGGTAAAAAACTATAAAGTAAATCAAAATTAAAAATTCATTTGGAGGCACCTATAGGCTACAGGCCCTAGGTCTAGATGGCTATGAATTATGATTGAGATAACTTGCTATTGTACATAATAGTGCTGGGGAATTATTGATTGTGCAACTAAGAACCCGTTTGGATGTGTTTTTAATGATGTCATCATAAAGTCGGGTTTACACTAGGCCTATATAGTAAAACCTGCTAGAGCTTATGCGTTTCCTTCCTGATGAAGCCTGGGGGTAGGTGGTTAGAGTGGCTCTGGTCCGGTTTTGTAGGGGTGGGGGTACTCCGAAAATCAGTCTACACTCTCACCCTGTCCGAGCAACATCGCGGATACTCTCTTTTTCAAAAACATTCGGGATGCCAGTTCGATTATCTTAAAACTTTGTTTAAAACTAAATTTGTTTAAGCGAATTATTACCCAGGGGTGCCCATCCCCCCCTAGACTCATGACGCAACCCCCCCCCCCCCCAATTGAGCAACAGCCCCTCCCCACCATAAATGAGGTACACAACAAATGAGAAACATTATTCCCCCGCCCAGCACTATTTGTAAAACTAAAAGAAGTTTTTAGAGTAAAAAGGGGGTTTCTCATTTTTGACACACAAAACACAAAATTTTCAATCTCTCTCTCTCGATAGTTTTAAAGATCTTTTAACAAACTAATTTATAATGTTAGTATTTTTGTAAAGTTAGTTACAGAAAAAAATGTAAATTTAAAATTCCCATTTTATTCTTGTATGGAAAATATTGTTTAGGTGTTGTAATTTGCTTGCTTATGGATATATTTTGATCAAACTTGGCCAATATTTTTATACCAAGCTAGCTATTAATATTTTACTAAAACACACTGCATTTTCCTCCCTGAAACAACAAACCTGTCTGGTACTCGTTAAACCTATTTAAATAGCAAAAAGTGACAAAACCTTGAAATTAATTAGCAGTCTGAGAGGCTAGCATACCAACACAAATCACACCATTTTAGGCTCGAAGTGGGATGCTAGCCTCTCGGACGCCAGCATTCTGGACGCCAGCCTCCTAGTATAATTGTAGCCTTAGTTTAATATAAAACACAAATTTCTGCTTAGGCCTACTACAGGGAATATTCAGACCAAATTATCCTTTCAAATCATCAAGCCGTACTTTCACAATTAAATGTTAACTTAAACTTCCTTGGATTGATATTGAACAAAAATCTTTACTGGGCACATAAAATTTAAATTTTAAGTAAAAAATTAAAGAATATTTTGGTATCTTGATGTGGGGTAGCCTAACTCTTCTCATTGAAAAAAAGTAGGCTAACACAAATTATTGGTCAAGTTCCTTTTAGATCCTCAAGTAAACAACTATTGTAAGATTTTAAAGTTCTAACTTTTTACAATCTTTATCTTTTGGAAATAGCATACTGGGCCCATAAGTTAAGAACTTGTCCACTTTTAGGGAGAGTCAAACTGTACAATACCCGAAACAAAAATATCATTAAACCTGTCACTCACAATTTACAAATATTTCAGTTATCATCACATTGCATTGGTCCAAAATCCTAAGTCCTCCTAATCTTCCTATCAAGAAGTTTAATTACCCTTGAAAATCCTCCAAGTTTAGACTTTCCCTTATAAAATGACTTAAGACTAAGGCCCCAGGTACGATACGAGCGGTGAGCGGCATGAGCGGCGCCGCTCTGACATCGGGTCTCATTTAGTTGCATGTAAATTTGTTGAGGGTGGTCACGATACGTTTGAGCGGCGAGCGGCGGTAAGCAGCACCGCTCAGCGCCGCTCATGGTTCCAAGTTAAAACAAAAACCGATTTTTGCGAAAACGCCGCTCGCCGCTCAGGTGAGTCATGCTTCAGTTTGGCCTAAATTGACAGGGAAACAGCAGCAAACATGCGATACGGGTCGATACATGAGGTGCAGCCAGGTTATGTTTGTCGAATGACCAGCACGGAAGTTTTAAAACACTTCAGTCACCAGAAAGATATGGGTCCAAGTTAGGGTTAAGGTTTTTCTAAAAACTAAGTTTTTCTTTAAAGGCAAACAATTGTCAGATAGGCTAGCAACAATAGTTGCAATACATCTTGCAGGTAAGCATAGTTTACCATTTTCGACTAAACTGACTCATAAAACTGGGGAAATTTTATGAGCATTATAAATGTGCTGCTTGTATCGTAGCCACCACCGCGGCTCAGGTTACTGCTCGCCGCTTGCCGCTCGCTGCTCTTATCGTACCCGAGGCTTAAGTCTTTTTATTTAAAGGCAGTCTATTTAAATGGCTGCTGGAATTAGGTAGGTATGAATGAACCTACCCACACCACCTAGCTTAATTTTTGCAGGGTAGGCCTAAATTAGATTTTTTATTTTTTTTATTTCTGGTAGGCTAAGTATTTTTTAAGTGAAACAGCAGTAGCCTAGTTTAGTTTTAAGCCTTAGACTTGCGCTATGGGCCCGAGAGATAATTGTGCCCTCTCCACCTATTTTGTGTTTTCTTTTGCTTGCGCCCCTGGGCCAGGGCCAATGGGGCCTATTTATAAGTGGTTCTGAGACTTGCCATTGACAATATAACCTTTAATTTATGATGTATTGGTACATATAATTAAACATTAATTGCACCATTCATTAACAATTAAATTGTTCTTAACAGCTGATTAGTTGAAGTTTAAAGCACCACAATTTTATTTCTTTTTTCTCAATCCTTGAACCTCATTGGTCTGTTATTCTTTTTGTTAAAACAATGCTGTTATGTGAATCTTTTAAATGCTAAGAACTGAACTGAAACAGCTAGTTTAAAAAACAGTCGTTGGTAAAATAAATAAACTGACTGCCTAAGTGTTTTTCAGTCATAAATGTTTGGACAACAGAGCCTATGAAGAAAAATAGCAAAAGAAATCAAAGGCCTGAGTCACCAGCATTGGTAAGCTGTAATTTCTATATTGATAATTCAAAACTAAATACATCATGAGGAAAGAAGTTGACGATTCCATTTGGATTAGTTGTTTGAATGATTTTAGCAATAGATCTAATTTTCCAAAAAAACTCGGTTACCGGTACTTCCTGTAAAAATATTTAATAATATTTTTTCCAACTGCTGTCAGGTTTACAATCAAAAGATTTACAAGTGATACTGTACTTACTAAATTGGCTGTAGTAGCTGACAAATAAATCACCTGTAGACTGCCCACTTAAAATGCTCAAGAAAAACCCCTTAGCCTATACAAGAGCCAATTTGTTTGTATGTTTGTTTATTTCATAACCAGCTGAAGCACTACAAAACAATTCACAAATACGAAGAACTGTTGTGTGATCATGGGGTATTTTTGTGCCCCCATTAGAGTACTGTATTTAGATTCTGATTTTATGAATTTAAGTAGTTTTGTCAATATGTAAGCCATCTCTTTCAGTTTCAATCCATAAAAATGAAGTCATCTAGCCCATAAGTTGTAGCTTACTGATATAGACAATTGTTCAACTTGTTTTAGCAAGTCAGCAGCCAACCTAGCATTGCAAACCAAAAGTTTATCAACGGTCGAGTCCCAGGATCTTATACCACTCTCCTGGGACACGAGGGGAAATACACTCCAAGTAGTTCAGTTCCTGACCTAGCTCAAAGGTTGGTATTGGAATAATAATTCCAACATTCATTTTAATGTTATAGCCTACTGATACTGTATTTAATCTTTTATTAAGTTCAATTACTTCTTCCTGTTCTAAAAACTAAATATTAATATATTGTTTACGAAATTTGAAAATAAACAGTTCCTCAATATCTTGACTTTTGCTGCTCTTTCAGGTTCAACCCATTAGTCATTATCTCTTGGCCTATTTGCATTGTTGTACTGTAGTGTTTAGACCAGGGATACAATATTCCATGCTAATGGGCTAGGGATTTGCTCTCAGCGAAAAAAGAGTTTTTCTTGTTATGAAGCTGTGTTTTATCAAATGTCTTTTAGGGTATTTAGGCCTAGATTATATTGTATTATTACCCAAAATTCTATTTTTTAATACATCTATATAAAGTTATTAAATTTGATGAAAAGTTAAACAACTTGCACCAGTTTATTGGTTGTTGTTTTCAGGTTTGCAAGCATGTCAATTGCAAGTTCTGATCAGAATGTCCGTATAGCACATCCTATGTATGGAGCTAGTATCATACCCACCATGAGTCATACCTATATCAACCAATACACTGGATCAGAGTATAATCTCGACAAGCAACAAGTAAGCAACTCAAACATCCATTCAATTATTCAACCTTTTTTTAGTGAGCCACTTGCTCAATAATAAATGTGAATTTAAAGTTCTGCCACTTAGCCCTCAATTTACTTGACATTTCAAGTTTTCTTAAAGAGATTCTGTAAAACATGGTTTGTTTTTTGTTTGATATCTTCATATCATTTTAACCCTTCAAGGCTGGCGTTTTTTAACACGTTCTATGCGACGCTGCGGCCATTGCCACAGACCGAGGTTTACATTTGAATCTTACACATAGACCGGCTGTCACTTGGTTAACAGTACACACAGACAACAGGTGAAAACCTGTGAAACAGTGATCATTTACATTTTAATGTGTTACAATCGTGTTTGTAAATAATTTATTCTTGTTTGTATGTTTTATAACCTTTTGTAATGTCGCATATTTGCGACCCCCGGTCTACAGCAAAGATAATAGTGAAAATTATCATAGTTTTCTTGAAATAGACCAAACGTCGCATATATGCGACAGTTCATTTTTGTTTGTGTTTTGAGGTAAAAGTAAGTAAAAAAAAACAGATTATTCAAGAACAGTTTATAACTGAACAAATATAAAAGCATAGATAAATCATACTCCCTTAGTAGATTTGTCATCCTTATGGAACAGCTGAAGCCAGTTTTATTGTTAGTTCTGTACGTCCAAATGTAGAGGTTATGTTTTGTTTACAATTTGTTTCTTGTTATTTCAGTAATTTAAAACCTCATTTAACCAAATTAAACGATTTAATCATAAACAATAACTGGTCTCCTAGTTATATAAGCAAATAGTAAAGCACAAATCATGAAAATAATCCTAAAATAATAGAAACAAAATGTTGTCTACCCCAGCGATTGGTGTGGACGTACATGAACTAGACACGAAAAACAAACTTCAATATTTACAATGAGATGAGGAGTCTACTTGTGTTGCTTAGTCTATGATAAAAGCTACAGAGGATAATGCAGCATAAATACTACATACATACATACAGTGATGCAGAAAAGTAAAGACCAGTTTTTCCAACTATCGTATGAAGTCACCAATCATCATATCCACAGACCAAGCGACGCAGTTGTGCGTCAGACATCTTTGTAGACCACTGCAGGGAATTTAGTGCCTTCAAATAGACCGTTACAAAGATATAAGCATTTTAATAACATTAGAACCCCGACGCAAATATGCGTCGTCAGTCTATTTTAATGTGACTAGCCGTGACAGTCTATGGGTGGAAACCGGCCGTCGCATATGTGCGTCGCTGGTACATGTGAATGAAAAATTTCGTGCTATTGCAGTAGCGAACGTGTTAAAGCCCACGGGACCCTGCTACGGTAGTTTTTGGCGTAATCATGCCCATTATTTATATATGGAGGTAGAAAATAAATAAATAATTAAAATGGGATAGAATAAGGTAGAAGCTAGTCAGGTTTTCCCCATTTTACAACCAAAAATCGTAATATTTCAGCTATTTCATATTCGATCTTTTTGATCTTGGTATCGTTTGATAGGGAATTGTAAAAGTGCTAAATAAAAGTGTTTTTGATTTTTTTTTATAAAATCAGGCATTTTCGAGTAATTTAAGTTTAAAAAATAACGGCCGCCATTATGAAATGTTAAGTTGAATCAAGATTAACTTTTTTATAACATGGGACTCTTTTACCTTAACATACATACCAAATTCCATAAGATTGGTTGAAATAATTCAAAGATAAAAAAGTTTATGTAAATATTACAAAATGGTGGATATCTGGTTAATGAAGCGATTTTGGAAAAAATGTTATTCATGATTTTCTCTTTATTTTGACCCAAGGAATCAATTTGTATATTATGTCCTCACTTTTTTTAACACCCTGTATTACCTAACTATGCATTAAAAATATAATAAAAATTAAAAAGTGACAAAATTTATAATAAAATTATCATTATCCCGGCCGGGATTTGAACCAGGGACTCCACAGTAGAAGCCCGCTCACTAAGCCACCACACCACAGCCTCTTCATATCCGGTACCGTAACAAAAGCCATTACGAATACGATAAACTGTATTAGGTTGTCGTAATTTAACTTAGACAAGCTTTTCCTCCGACATTGTGTAATTTCAAGAATGTAATTATTAATAACGCCCAATTACGTGACATTGATATTTAAGCTGTTTGATAGCAAAGATACAATTAATTAATGATTAGTTTAATATTCTTATACAATTTGAACATAAGCCGTCACTTTTAAGATGTTGTATTTAAAATTGTACAATAGGTGTATGTGTAGTAAATAACGGATTGTTTTGTCATCTCGGTCAGATATCTGGATACTATGGTTTAAAGAACCTACATTTTTTGATTTAATAGAAGAATTTAAGTTTGTGTATAAATCTATATAATTAATGGGACGCAACATGAAATTTTGTCGGTTAAACTCCTCCGCCATTTCTTAACCGATTTTATCCATTGGAAAGAGCGTGACCTGTAGATTCATGCAAACTGACCTTACATTTTTGAAAAAGTCTCTTGGGCTCTGCCCCAGTGGCTTTTAAAGTTCCCATGCTACCTTATAAAGAACATAATTGTTTACATTTTGATCAGCTGTATAATTTAATTGCTGTTATTTATTTTTTCAATTAAATGAAACGCATTGGGTACATTTACTGATTTTGTTCAAATTAAATATTTACTATTTTAATTTACATTCGTACATGTTACAAAGTAAAAAATCGAGAAAGCCTGGACAATTTTATATATTTTACCAAATAAGAAAAATGAATTGACAGGGTACTGTAATTCTTGAGCAATCATTGAAAGAACCGATTTGTTAACCATGGAAACATAGAAAAGTCATAGAACGCTACCAAGTAGAAGAAATAGAGATTAAAAAAAAAAAATACTATTACAGACAATGTAGACCAGTATTACAGTATGACAATTTATTACAGTATTATATTGTCTGTGATACTATCTTTATCATCCTATAATGAAGAACACCTACAATATGAAGATTCCCACAAACAATGAACAAGGTCAGCCGAAGTGCTATTTTGTAGGAAACACTGACTTAACTTTATGATGATTGGCAAAGGAGACCCCTCTAAGGCCGAATTAAACTGGTCCGGCAAGGACATTAAATATATGTTTTCATAAAAGTCAAGTGATTTTAAAATAATATGACTACATCCAAGAAACCTTAATAAAACTTTCATTGAAGGATTCACATTATTAACATTATTATTCACATTCAAGGGAAACAAAAAACCATCTGAACAACATAAGGCCTTTCAATTCTGCATTTTTTCAGGTAAATATAACTTACGTTATAACACTAACTAGCCAAAATTAATGCAAATTGAACCAAATAAAATTGTGACAGAGAGGTTATGCAGAAAATCAGGCAGTTCTTAAGTAAACAAAATTTTATCGCTATAAAAAATAACTGAAATTTGTAAACGTACTGGCGACAATGGGTAGTACCATGCTGACTACATTATCATTGACGAAGATCAACATGGACAACCTAATGCGGCTATAAGTGGAAAACAAAAAACCAGATCAGCTTTTGAAAAATGATAAAATATTTACAAGTAATGTTTATTATATGGAACTGTTAGGTACGTAATCTATGAGTTGACTCTTTTAAACTCATCAGAAATTATGACTTTTATTCGTTTTTAAATAAGTTATTTGTTTTTAAATAACTACTTAACTTCTTTGCAATTTGCTCAATTTCGAGCAACATGTACACTAGTGCATATTAAAATTGATAACAAATAACATTTTTACTAACTACATATTTTTAAAACTAATCATTTTCAATATATATATATATATATATACACACATATAAATATAAATATATATTTTTGTTATATATATTACCATTACACAGAAATTAATGAAATTATATTTATTGTAATATAAGTATAAAATAGTGAACATTTTCAAACATTTTTATTCAAAAGGGGTAGGCTATAATGTTTGTAATCCATAAAACACCTAATACTATAATATAAATGGAAGTTAATGTGATAATTAATTTGCAGTTTACATCATCAAAATACAATTAGTATTGTACAATCATGATGTGTTTGGTTGGTAGTGAGTGGTTGGTACACAAACAGGAATTGGTTGGTACCATTGGAAAGAACTTAAGTTGTTCTTTATTTTCATATAGGCTAGAGAACTTTGTCATACGACGTTAGGAAGTCTGAAAAATATTTTTTTGAAAACAGCTGTTTTGTCAGTTGGCCATTTTGCCCAAATGCCGTTTAAATGGTGGTGTCTAAATCACAAATAAATATGTTGATAATTGACATAGAGTGATGAGAGTCATACCTATTTGAAGCTAAGAAAACGTTCTATCTCTATGTTTTGGTGACTTTCAGTATTGAGATTCAGGTGACACATTATTGTAACTGGAAATACAAGTTGTTTGCGTTCTGCTCGCCGGAATCTAAGTAAGGTTTACAAAACAGTGCGGCTACATTATTATCTGTGCTAATTCATCAGAGGTTAGTGTTTTAGTGTAAAAGAAGTGTATTGTCAGGTAGTGTATGATTTAGTAGTATTATTTATCCATATTATGATGGATAAGTATTATTATTTATTTCCAAATTCGTGTCGTTAAAATAATGATTGTTTAGAGGCTATGCCTATTAGCCTAGGCCTAAATCATAGCCTAGCCTACAATCGTATGTGTGTCTCACACCAGAATAATGCTTCTGGAACCTTTATTTGTTTGTATTTCTGTGTATATATATGTATATTTTCGTGTTCAGAAATATATTTCCTATAAATACTGTGGCCCTTTGGTGAGATTGATGGTGTGAAAACTGATTATTGATTCTGTGGTGATGTGATGTATTGATTGTAATTAAGTGAAATGTGTTGGTAATTGGCTGTTGTGGGTGTTAGGGCCTGGAGGACCCTAACATGTTGCAATTAAGAAAGTGCTGTACTCTACTACCATCTAGAAATGACAATTAAATTGGAAACGTTGTTGGGGAACCAGAGGGCGGAAATCTTTACCCAGACCAGAAGCAGGCCAAGCCAGCTTTGATTACTTATTTTTAACTATTTAAAAGAACTATAGCTAACCTTCCAAACTAAACTGGTAGATAGTGTAAATGGTAATGAATAAAAAACAGGTAAATATCACTCCCTAACTCATTACTGAATCAATTTGGACTCATAAGGCGATTCCTGAAACAATTGATACTTAAGCCTTCAACGTGGTGATTTTTGCATGTCTAGGAATGATTACCTCGTTAAGCGAGGTAATCATATAATTTGGAATTTACATTTCTGCGAATGGGGCGAAAGCCTGCCGGCTTCCCCTTAAATAATTAAACTAGCCTATCATCCTGGTCTTAGCTCTACTTAATAATTAATTATAGACTCATCCTGATAAAACGAAGGCATGTCGATCTCAGTAAACGGACAATCAGAAAATCCAACGAAGGGGACGGAGGCCGGCGACAGACAAGACCGAGGAAAACTCGATTTCGTAGCTCCTTGACGTTTCTCAAAAAAAAGGCAAGCGGCAGACCGAAGGAGGCGCGCCGATCGCAAGGCCAGCGATTTAGTTGTGTGGCACTATATAAAATAGTGGCGCTGAGCGTCACAATACATGTAATATTTATCATATTATAGTAAAGTAAGTACAAAAATGAAATCTAATTTTAAATAACTAATTTTTGTCTCCGAAAAAATTAAAATTTTGTTTTTCAAGTCATATAAAGTAATTGCAACAGTTCATAAAATTTTGTATAATTAAATAATATATAAATAGCCTATTACCAGTCAATTAAGCCTAAAAGCCTATTTAAAATATACTATGTTTAAAATCTATTTCAAACACAAGCTAAAGTAAAAATAATTATATATATCCAAACATAATCTCAAAAAGTAATTTACCCAAATTAAATTTCATATACTATAAATTGGCCTAAGTGACTAAAAAGTAACAGTGAACATCAAGATCTAGAAGACCTGAATACATTGTTGCTGAAAAACATGTGTTAGGTAACAACTGGATTTCCTTCTTCTACCATGAACTAGCCTGATAAAAGTGTAAAAACTAGTTTGTATGATTTTTATATTATAATATTTTCTAGTAAAAAGTGAAAAGCTAAACCAATAGTCTAATTATTTCAAATAGTTTAAACAAGAAGAAATGTGGAAACTTGGAAGAAACTTGGTAATCTCCATCTTATTATTACAGACAATTCTATTTAGGTGTTGGACAATTTGAGAACATTAGCCTAATTCTGAGGTGGATCGAGTAGCCTCCTAGCTGTTAAAATTTATATTCTTGATTCAAGTAAAGACTTTTGTTTTAGAACAATCTTATCCAAATTCGATATAAAATTATTTAGTAAAAAAGAAATCAAAGGCTAACTTTATTATCATAAAAAAAAGTTTCAAATTAAAAAAGGCTATTAGCAAGGAAATTGGTAATAAAAGAGAGTTCCAAGCATGAACCTAAAAACCCTGAGGTTGCAATTGGCGCCGCAACGAGTGGGGCTCTCTTATTGACCAAACCTTGCTAATAATACAAGTAGGCCTAGCTTATGTGTTTGAAATAGCGATTTTTAGGTTAAACTAAGAATAGCCTATAAGAGTGTTGTACTATTATAAAGGTATCTAAGTTAAGATTCCCCACCTGTTTCCCTTTTCATAATTATCAGTCACCTGTTAGTTAAAGATATCCAAGATGACGAGTCAATACAATTTACGCCCAAACCCTAAACCCTCTAGGAAACTAGTCGAAAACAGCGGGGATAGTGACGATAATAATCAAGACGACAACAACATTGAAATTCACACAAACACTAACACCAGCGATATTAGTGAAGATGAATCATGCACACTAACAGCGAAAAGCCCTAAAACATTATCACAACAAACACACGCAGAAGCAGAAAACAAATCCTTCGATGAGCAATCATTCCACGATTCCGAGTCATCGCGATCGGAAATTGTAGCTGTAGCCGCAAAGCAAACAAATTTTACCGACCAACACCAAACCAACGTCCCGGTGAACGATGAACCAGGAATGATGGGAATGAATATGACAGCTGATAGGCCTACACTCCTTACGACAGCAACAGAAACACAGCAGCCAATCACAACACAGTTTCATGACGATCAATCACAGCGAGCTTCTCATCAAGCTACAACAAGCACCGTCACTCAACTACCCGACTTTATGGCCCAAATTCAAACGCTATTCCAATCTTTGGATAGTAAAATTATATCGTTGGAAACCAGCATTAAAGATGAAATAAAGACCCACTATAAAATCCTTGACACTAAAATTGAATCTATCACTGAATCACAAAATAAACTACAATTGGAATTAAACTATGTGAAGGAAAATCAACAAAAACAATCAGAGGAAATGAAATCAATTGAATCTAAATTAGCTACCCAAATTGCCGAAAGCTCCTATAATCTAAAAATGGACCTGATAGCAGATCTAAATGCCCATAAAACTGAAGTAAATGGCTTAGTCCATACCCAAAATAAAACTATTAGGGAAGAGATGAGCCAGACTATGAATACTAATTTAAATAATGTTAAAAGTCAAATTCAGGAAACATATGAAACACAAAATAAACAACTCAGACACACAGTAAGTGAAAACACTCAACGGATTCAAGAACAACTAGAACCACAGATTAAAGCAAATCAAGACAGAGTTGAACAAAACATTGAATTAATAGAAAATATGAAAATAACACTAAGTGAACATCATAACAAGATTGAATCTCTACAAAACGAAGCCACTGTTAAACAGAGTACATTCACCCCTAACATTTATGTATCTTGTGGTAGCGGAACTAATGTTGACTCAAACGTACCTAAATTCACTGGACGAGCACACAACCCCAAAGAGTTCTTAAACAAACTGCAAAAATATTACTGTCGCAATTTGGTTCACCAGAGTCCCACAACCGACCCTAAAGAATTCCTAATCGATACGATAGAGATGAGTTTAGAAGGGAGCGCTTCACGATGGTTTTATCTTATCAAAAGTAATATTAATACATGGGATGAGTTTGAGAGCATGTTTCTCATGAAATTTTGGAGCCAATCAGTACAGCGTGGAATTCGACATAGATTGGAAAACGAGAAGTACCGTCCTGGAGGAAAACTGACCCGCTCAGAATACTTTATAGAGAGAGTCATAACGTTGAAATCAATGTCCCCACCTTTGACCGATGAAGAAATTATTACATTGTTAAGCGATCACTTCAGTGAACTAATACAAGATGCCCGCATAGTACAGAATGCCAACACAATATTTGCATTTGAATCGATCCTCCAGCGTGAAGATATAAAAGACGGAAATCGCCGGAATAAACAAAACCATCCCCCATCACACATCAATACACCAGCGACAAACCGAAATGAACCAAGGCCCAACTATAACACACAACCACAAAACAGATATCCTGACCGCACTAATAACATCAACCAAAATGCATACCAACCAAGATATGACATGAAGTATCAACAAAACAATCGACCATACAACCACAACCAACAATACAACAACAGGCCAAACCAACAAAACTGGTTCCCTTACCCACAAGGCAGATTTCCACAAAATTCAAATAATTATCCCACTAGGAACGGAAACCGAACTGAACCCAATTATATGACCCCAGAACAACGACAAATCTGTACCACCATAATCGATAAAACCGACCAACCACATAAGTCGGATTTAAACTAAAGAGCACTGATAGCAAAAATGGCCTACACACTACTTCCCCTCAAAATAATATTCCCTTAATTGTCTCTTCAGTGCAAGAAAATCCCCTCGGAAAAATAAGGCCAAATGTATATAATGAATTAAATAATTGTTATGAAACTGATGTTATCTGTTGTGACAGAGAATTTTTATTAAGTGAAGAAGATGAATCAATTAATGATTCCCACGAGATTAAACAAATTGATTTTCCAGAAATTAGTGTTAAAATTAATAAATTGAAGATAAATGCCCTAATTGACACCGGCTCTAATGTATCATGTATATCGGAAAAATGGTTCCTAGAAAATAAGCACCACATAGGTCATTTTGAAGAATTGCCAATTACAAATACACATATTAAAACCGCTACAGGAGATCGATCTAAGCGCATAACTAAAATCATAATGTTACCTGTAATGATAGAAAATGAAGAAACTCAACTACAAGTTTTACTCATACCAAACTTAGTTAGGAATTTAATAATTGGGAATGATGTATTAAATATATGGCAGTTTGAAATGAATTTTAAAGAAAAAGTTATTAAATTGAAGATTAAAAATAATAATATTACTTTGAAGTTCGGAGAGGTATCTGGTGAAGGTATAAACTGCAATTTTGTATTTGAGCAAAGCCCAAGGCGAAGCATTGAGAACGAAAATAATGATGATAAATATTATGAAGATAATTATGATAGTACAGTATTAATAATGATATGAAAACAAACAACAATCTACATTATATTAATTACAATCCTTACTTAAATATGAGTAAAAATACAGGAAGTCTACGAAGGCGCATTCAAGATCAGTACAATTTTAGGGCATTCAACTTATGTAAGCACTCTAGATGATAAGAAGACATTTGGACCATACGACATTTCAGCACTAAAAAGATATATTCTTCCTCAGCCGAAGATACAAGTTTAATAATCAAAAGTATGTGAATGAAAAATAATAGTATATTTAAAGAAAATTTTAAATTGAAGAAAATTAAATGAAAAGTATGTGTAGAGAGACCATAAACCCATGTAAATAGTTAAATGTAAATAATATAGACACTCCACAAAGTGAATTACATACCAGAAGAAATATATAAATTAAAAAAACATAAAATAGACGCTCTGCAGTGTAATGAAATATTAACTTAATTAAGAAAAGTGTGATGTGAGAAAAGATGTTAAGGAATAATAACTCATATGAACTATAATAATAGTGATGAGAAATTCATATTCCCCATTGTCCCCAATACATAAACAATAGTACTTCCTTTCTCATATCTTTAATGTTATTAATTGTTATAATTTTGTCGTTATATTGTTCATGATTCAATAATTGTGTTGATTAAGTATTTGTATTTCAATAACCATGTTCCACCCATCGTTCTTTATTAATAGTTAAGTCTTCTTTTATTAAATGTTCACATTTCAAACCAAAATTTATTTCACTGTGTATCGAAACCTCATATTACCTGTAATATTCAGTTTCTGCGGGGATATTGCAACAGTTCATAAAATTTTGTATAATTAAATAATATATAAATAGCCTATTACCAGTCAATTAAGCCTAAAAGCCTATTTAAAATATACTATGTTTAAAATCTATTTCAAACACAAGCTAAAGTAAAAATAATTATATATATCCAAACATAATCTCAAAAAGTAATTTACCCAAATTAAATTTCATATACTATAAATTGGCCTAAGTGACTAAAAAGTAACAGTGAACATCAAGATCTAGAAGACCTGAATACATTGTTGCTGAAAAACATGTGTTAGGTAACAACTGGATTTCCTTCTTCTACCATGAACTAGCCTGATAAAAGTGTAAAAACTAGTTTGTATGATTTTTATATTATAATATTTTCTAGTAAAAAGTGAAAAGCTAAACCAATAGTCTAATTATTTCAAATAGTTTAAACAAGAAGAAATGTGGAAACTTGGAAGAAACTTGGTAATCTCCATCTTATTATTACAGACAATTCTATTTAGGTGTTGGACAATTTGAGAACATTAGCCTAATTCTGAGGTGGATCGAGTAGCCTCCTAGCTGTTAAAATTTATATTCTTGATTCAAGTAAAGACTTTTGTTTTAGAACAATCTTATCCAAATTCGATATAAAATTATTTAGTAAAAAAGAAATCAAAGGCTAACTTTATTATCATAAAAAAAAGTTTCAAATTAAAATAGGCTATTAGCAAGGAAATTGGTAATAAAAGAGAGTTCCAAGCATGAACCTAAAAACCCTGAGGTTGCATAATAAAAAAGTTATAAATTCGTACAATATGACATTATTCTGAATAAATGTATTGTTACTTTTAGTAATATAACAACTTTTGTATATAAATTGTATACTTCTGATTATATTTATATTATATGTTTCAAATGTTCAGCGCAAAATTGTTGATATTCCCCAATTTCTGTATTTCCCCCTGTAATTCTGGTAAAAAAATTATTTGAAACAAATCAATCACATTTCCACGTAGGAAAATAAATTGCCTACATTTCATATATCTTAGATTAATTGTAAAAAAATTTGTGTAAAAATGCTTGGTCTCTGCTTTTGAAAATTATTCCTTTTACTTTCTCCCCCTATACGGATATATATGGATGTATATGGAGAAAGTATTGTTTTCGTCAAAATTTTCGAGTTTGAGTTTTGAGTGGATATATTCGTTTTGGGTCCCCCTGGACCCAAAAAAGTGGTTTTCGAAGTGATGTCTTTGTGTGTGTGTGTGTGTGTGTGTGTCTGTGTGTCTGGATGTGTACAGAGCTAGAGACCACACCTGTGGTCCGATTTCGATGAAATTTGGTATGTAGGTTCTAATTCATGGTATCTCCAGGCGTTTTTTTCATTTTTTTGAAATTTTTATTTTTAATGGGGATTTTTCCATAAAACCCCATAAAAAACCGGAAAAATCGGATTTTCTCAAAAACGGCCCGAACGATTTTGATAAAAATTTAGTATGTTGTAGCCCTTTAAATTCTGAAAAAATGGTATAAATCCCATATCTGTAAAAATTACGGTTCAAAATGTATGGTCAAATATGTTATTTTCCCATAAAAACCCCATAAAAAACGAAAAATAGGATTTCAGACAAAAATCCGGTTTTGATTTAACATAGTATGTTATAGTCCTTACAGTTTTGACAGTTTTTTTTTTAATTTTTTAGAAATTTTTATTTTGAATGGGGATTTTCCCATAAAACCCCATAAAATAAAAGAAAAATATGATTTTCCCAAAAATGGCCCGAACGATTTTGATAAAAATTTAGTATGTTATAGTCCTTTATATTCTGAACAAAATGGTACAAATCCCATTTCTGTAAAAATTATGGTTCAAAAGTTATCGTAAATTATGTCATTTTCCCATAAAACCCCCATAAAATAACAGAAAAATATGATTTTCCCAAAAATGGCCCGAACCATTTTGATAAAAATTTAGCATGTTATAGTGCTTTAAATTCTGAACAATATTGTACAAATCCCATTTGCGTATATTTACTCTCACCACTTACACATAATAAAGGTTGTTTACAAACTTATGGGAGAAAGTATGTGTCAGAATGCTGATACCGTTTATTTTTTATTTTTTTATTTTTTCACACTTTGCAAAAAAATCACAGGGATTCCTGATATTTTCTTTTATTCAAAATCTCCTTTCTTTTCTGAACAAAACAATTGTGAATATGACTAGGTTATGAACAGTACTTTAGGCACTGCGAACTGTTAAAAAAAACCTCTGCATTAAATAGGCCAGGGCAGTCCTACGGTTAAACACACTTACTCAAACAAAACAAAAATTGCCTAACTACGTACAGCAAAAAATCTTGTAAAGAACAAACCAAAAGATAGACTAGACTAGTAAACTGCTGGTACCGTTGTCATCATAGACTACTAGCTACTACTAAATCATGTTTCAGAACAGAAGAATATGGATAAAAACATTAAATAACTCATAAAACATCATAAAATCATAGTACTTAAGTCTTAGAGATATTAACAACAGTCGTAAAATAAGATAAATATGACAATGATGTAAAACAACACTTATTATTATTCTCTTTGTTCTTCTATTCTTTCTTTGGTTTCTCTTCATTCACACATTCAACGAGTTGTCATGGTTACTAATCACCCAACCACAAACTGTTGTGACATAGTAAGTGCATAGCAGACAGATTGTCAATGCAAGCGGATAGTTTGACCTTGAAGCTATAGATCAATATTAACTTTTCTTGCTTCCATTTTATTATTTTTGTCACATAAACTTTGATGTTTAAAAGCAATAACGGAGGAACGTACTGCATATGAAAACTGCATGTAAAAAATGGTCAGAAATAGTTAAATATACAGTGCATTTCAACATATTAGACTGAAAAACACAATTTAGAAAATTTTCTTGGTATTTTTTTGAGGTTGTGGGTAACATACGGTAATTTATGAAGTATCAATAGACCACGGTTGATCCGCCACCGGTTAATCGACGTTCTACTGTATGTTGTCTAAATGATTATGACATTGATGGGCGATGTTCAGGATTTTTTCGTGATCACGGGTTCTGCATTGGTTAATGAAGATTTTTGTTGATGGGGATTAAAATTAGTTTTTTAAAATCTTTCTTCAAGTGATTCAGGTAGTTGGAGTTCTACTGTATATTAGCGTAGTCACAAAATTGGACTGAAATGGTGGTGAAAAGTATGTTGAACATCACACATTTCCTGATAACACAAATCCTTCAAGGCTGAAAAATAATTCAATTTACTGTGAGTGTAAAAGAAGTTAATACCAACGAACAAGTACTAAGCTGTAAATAGTGATTTTGAGAACCGACGTGTTAAGGGTATTTTGATCCCAATAGTGAGCCAAAAAATACCGCAGACTAAAGGGCAGTTAAAACAAAACCAAAGCTCCAATTATTGGAAACCAGTGATTGCAGAAGGATTTGTGAATATCTGCTGTGATCACGACATTATAATAATCTCACACGATTGCAGTAACCTTAGTGTTTCACTACACTGTGATTTTTTACTTGACTCGGCTACAAGAAAAGAAAAGCATTGAATCCCCCAAAGAATAAATATAAAAAACCATGGCGCCTATTATTAAAAAGTGTAAATTTATGACGACCCTATTCAAAAAATGGCGTACAACTCACAGACTTTTTCTGGGTCATCAAAACTTCAGCTCAATTCCTGGAGAGCCTAGATATTAATAATTTTTAATTATTTTGCAATTTTAAACTAGTAGGCTCATTTTACAACAATATAGGGTTGCCAAAGATAGGGCATTCAGGGAAAACAGGGAATTATGTGTGCATTTTGTAATTTCACTGGAAAAGCCTGCTTCTAGTCCACGTTCACAGCAAAATCGTAAACCTCTTTTGCGGTCTTGGCAAAATCGTAAATACATTCCACAGTCACGGCAAAATCTAGAAAATCCTTCGCCTTTCTGTAAGAACCTTTCTGTAAACAGCTAATCAATATTTTATAAGTGACATAGTCTCTAAAAAGGTGATTGGTAGCTGTTGATAATGATGTTAGGAGAAAATGTGTCCAATATTACACATAACTGGGGTTTTGAACAGTCCTAATTTTATTTTAAAGTAGGTTAGGCCATGATTCAATAGCTAAATTCATTCTCACCAATTTATTGAATATGGGAAAACAAAGTTTTTATCTTGATCACACGGATAATAGACGGACAGAAATTGCGATAATACCTGTTTTAGCATTTTTAGGCTATAAAACATAAATTTAACAAAAAACATCCTTTTTTGTAAACCAGTAGCAGTACAGACCAAGTACACAGCTGAGTGTGAAGTCAAGTTGGTAGGTAGTTTTACCACAGTAAGGTGTTATGTTTGGTCTAGGCAACTCCACAGATGAGCTCAGGATGGGTGCCAGCGGAGTTACCATCACCAGGACTACATCCCCTGCGGTATAGTGAGGCTCCTGCTTATCATCATCCTCACCACCCCCACCACCATCATCATCATCCTCACGTCGATGACTACCGCATCACTGCCTATCAACAGGTCAGGATTAGCTTGATAAAAACATTTAAATGTTGAGGTTTTCGTCCTAAAACTTTACTGATGCAAATATATTGTCTAAAAGTGTCTAAATAATTTATCGTTAATGGTACAGTTTGTGAAAATATAACTTTCAAAGAACATTTGTTTGTCAAAAAATCTGCATTTTGCTAAAGTTATCTAATAAAGCGAGCTTTCTTGCACTGATTATAGCAAGCAAAGTAGCTGACTCCTGCATTTACTTACACTAGATAACCTGTTGCTCGAAATCGAGCAAAACTGAAACTTGTATAAAAAAATAAACCAAAAACATAAACAGCAATACCTTAATCAAAGAGTCATTTAAAAATAATTTATATGACTGATTATAGAAATATAAAAATATTATGATATCAAAAAATATAAAAGCAATCTACAATATTTAAATTTACATTCACTCTCATACTGCTTTGGTTATCTGTTATGTATAGTGGGGGGGTGCCCTATGAGCACGTAGATGTCAACCACACACTGTAAAGTGAGCTTATTAGTTTTGGGAAAAACTATATGATTTATTTGGCCAGGTGGTGCTTTGTTTTCAGCTTTAAAAATTGCTGCGAAATCTACACAGGTAGCACCATTGTAGCGAGGGAAGACACTTATTCTGTCTCTTATTATGTACATTAGAATCTCACTTGACTCCTCGGAGCTCTCGTCCCGACATAATGTCTGCCACAGCATAGATGAAGTAATATAGTTAATATATTATAAGTAATATAGTAATATTATATTACTTCATCTATGGCCACAGTCTTCAAAGATTTGAAAATGGATTGGCATTGTGACCCTATTTCCCGCATATTTTTTCATTGCATTTTTTTTTATTGCGCTTAGTTCTCCTTTGGGTTCTAGTGACATTGTCGTACTTAATTATATCAGTGTGTATTCAGGATCATCACCTACTTGAGGAATTTTCATTTATTATTTAGTAAAATTTAATTTGGACTTTTATTAGCTAATTTTTGAAACAATTTCATTTAGGTTTTGATTTTTTTGTGAGACAATTTCATCTAAGTTTGACTTTGTTAATTTTTGAAACTGCATAGTAAAAGTTAACCTGTATATAAATACAATTAACCCATTATTTATGCTTTAGAGTAACAATAGGACAAATATAATATATGAAACCAGCACAATGTTGCTCTGCTGCGCTATCCTCAATTTTGAGGGTAAACATTTTTCTCAGGTGCAGCAAAGTGCTACTTTGCTCACTAGTTACACAATAGTTATTTGTGTAACTAGTGGTGAAAGTGGCACTTTGCTGCACACGAGAGCAATGTTTACGCACGAGCCGCCAGTGCAGCAAAGGCCTTTTTCACTCGTGTTACACATTATATTTTTCCTACAGTCACTATAAAACATAAATAATTAGTCTTTCAAACACTATACAACACGTTTTTAGGTTCAGCTAGCAACACAATTACACAAATGGTGCCCTGGAGAAAGTAGTACCCGTGGTCCGTATCACTCCGCTATTTTTCCTCGGCAAGAAATGTGCTCCGTCTTTTGAGAATATAGTTCCGTATGTTTTTGTAATTTGAAGTGGTTTCCGCGCCTAAAAAAAATGCTTTAAAGGTATTTTCTTGTTTATTAAGACCGTAGGAATGTTTTAAAAACGTTTAAAAGAAAAGTCCAGAAAGTTCAGAAATACCAAAACTATAAACACGAAATGACAGGTTAAATCGTAGTTATAATAGTCAATCAGCTGTTCATAGTATTATTATCTTTAAGTGTTGCCAACCTATTTCCAAGCGTACACGGATTACGTGCATAATAAAACCACGCTGTTTTGTGTTGTTTGGTTGGAATCCTGATGTGCGGCAAAGTATAAACCGTGCGGCAAAGTATAAACCGTGCGGCAAAGTATAAATATGCAGCAATTAGCAGGCTTTCTGTACTATAAACAGTACAGGGAAGCCAACTTTGTCGGGTGACTGTAGGAAAATAACTATTTTAGTTTTAAAAATTCATAGCTTTTTTGTTTATGATACGAGTATATGATGAAATGAAATGGTATTTGTTATTTTTGCCATTGACATGTATAAACTGTTACAGATGCCATTCAACCAAGCTATCCTGCCAGCCCATGCACTTCACCCTCGTCACTCCACACACAATCTGTCCCAGAGTCGCGGACAGCCACCTGGTAAAGCTATGTAGATAAGATAACAGTTTGTAGAGCAAGTTGAAAGACATGAATGTTGCTGCAATATAAGACAAACCTTCAAAATAGTCTTATTGCCTCTAGACTTAGCGAGTGGCTTCTAACAAATAAGGTGCCATTTGAAGTTTATTGAGGATAGTAAATACTTTATCAGGGCCGGATTTAGCATTTTGGTGCCCCTAGGCCCAATAACCTTTCCGCCCCTTAGTCTGGTTGAAATGACTACAAACCTTTATTAATGCTAATTGCTTGAACACCACTCCACAATGAAAGTATTTTTAACACTTTACTTGGTTCTGTCTTTAAAAAAATTCCATCTTTAACACTTTTAGCAATTTTATGTTTTAAATAATAATTCACGTTTTGTGGGACTGAAACAAAACAAACTAACTCGTAGAGCATTCTTGCAAAAAATCATGACCACTGCATTGCTGCTACCTCAGTGACTTCCAATTTCAGGCCAAAAACATTAACTCCGTACAGTTCGTGATACCCATTTGTGAGCCCAGATACCGCACCAAGGGCGGGGCGAGCGGGGCGACCGCCCTGGGCGCCGTGGCTAGGGGGGCGCCATGGCTTTGGAAGGTTTAAAAGTTAAAAACGTTATCGGCAAACAGCAAACAAATATTTTAGAGGAAACGCGTAACATGTTATCAATGACTATTCTAAAGCAATCTATATCTTTCGTTTTGTTCATAAAATGGTACCCTGTTATTTAATATACAACTCGTATATTAAATAACAATAATTTTATTGGATTTAAATAATTCGTGTGTGTCTGTGAACGCGATAACTTGAGTAGTTTTTGTCCGATTTTGATTAAATTTGGTTTAAAGGTGTAAGGCGGGTTAAACTTGAATGAGTTTGCGAACTAGCATGATCGGACCATGGGAACGGGGTTTTACGGGGGGTTTTATGGGGTAAATATTGGTTTTTCTAATTTTTTACCCTCAAAACACAAAATTTCCCAATTTCTCTCTAGACCTTTGAAAAAAGCTTAAAAAAACAAATAATTTAGTATATTGAAGTGTTTTTGTACGGTTATTGGTAACGGAGAAAATTCAAAAAATTATAAATTTAAAATCCCCATGTTATTCTTATAGAGAATATTGGAAAATGTAGTAGTTTGCTTGTTTATTGATATATTTTGATCAAACTTGGCAAATATATTTATTTTGTACTAAGCTATTAATATTTTACTAAAAAATACACTTTATTGGTTTCCTTGTTGCAGCAAACCTAAGTACTCGTTAGACCTAATGTTATTTAAATAGATTTAATTGAAAATCAATACAGACAAATGGAAATTCGCTTAGTCAGCAGGTTTGCTGCGGCGGGGGTATTTAATATAACACATCTGTTATAAGTCGATAATTATAAATTGATGTTCCCGTGGTTGAAAATAATTATTCTGTAAACTTGTAAAACATTAGATAACTCATATAAGTATAAAATCATACATAAAGATAATAATTGGACTCCTAAAAAGGATATTAAGATAACAACATAAAAATATAATTATACTTTCTCTTCGTTCTTCCATTCTTTCTTGGGGGTCCCTTCATTCTACGCATTACTCATAATCAGCTGAGCTTTTATCATCGCAGTTATTGATAACAACAGTTTTTTTTCTTATTGTAGCTATTAGAGAGTAATAACATAGACTAAGCAAAGTATTTTTTATCTATGGTAATAAACAACAAATGCTTTCTGTTACTAAATCTTACAAATATCTGGATTATAGTAAATTAGGCCTAAGTCTAGGTTTCATTTGATTTCTATAACTACTATTGTATGGGCCTATTACATTATTCAGAACAATGTTCAATCTACAATTGTTTTGTTTAATAGTAAGGCAGGCTACTTATAGGCCTATTTAAGTACCTACTTTATTTTGAACATACATTTTGAGTATTTTGACGGAATGTTTTTTTACAACAGACAAGATTAGAACATTTAATTTTCTTTAATTTTAAAACTTTATTTTTCCTTTAACCACTGTCAAACCATTGGAAATTGTGTATGCCCACTGTTACAAAAACCACACTAACTAAGAAAAATGGTAATAAACTTATAAAACTAAAGGTGAAAAGGTAATATATATGAGGTTACATTACCTTAATCGCCAAGTGATCCATGTAGTCCAAAACTAGGATTACGTACGTTTCAACGTCAATGTGCCATTGTCAAATCTACAAAAACTTTTTTAAACCATAAGGGTCACGTCATAGTCTTTCCGACACACAAACGAAACAATAACAAACAAAAATACATTTAAGTAGGCCTACTAACTAATTTATGGTAAACGGTCGTCACAACATAGTAGGTACAGATCTGATCGCATGCCGAGAATCAACTGATGGTGCGCCGCTTCCTGGTTTATCAATTTGGACTTTGTCCTCTGCCACCTGTATCATCTAGTTGTGAGCTATTTAGTTTTATGAGGGATTCAAACAATGCATTTGACTGGAAAACACATTTGTCATTCAACAAATTTTGAGGCTGGTTCCTTGTAGCTTTATAAATCTCATAATTTTCCAATGCAGTTAATCTATGTCTTTTCTGCAAATGTGTAATGGTTTTAAATTAGTATTAATATTTGTATAGTTGTGGTTGCTATTGGTCAGATGTGCTGCAAAGTTAGATTTTTGTCATAAATGTGAAAAGGTAGGAACTACCAAAGATAGTCCTGTACATGGACACAGATAGTCCTGTATATGGACACAGTTAGTCTTTGACATTGCCTAGCCATATGAATTATTTATAAAACCCGCCCTTGAAAAAATAAAAAACGTATCTGTATTTGGATCCGAGGATCCGGATCCGATTTTTTCAAGATCCGGATCCGGTACCGACATTTTCTTGGATCCGCCCATCACTAATTTGGATACATGATGAATATATTATATTTTTATATTGCTTCAACACTAATACCTAAAAATCAAATGGGTTTTATTACTGTATTTGTTTGTATAATCATTCAAGAAACAAGAATGATATTACAGTATACAGTTATAAACTTGCATCTGTTAGTCTGTCAGGATGTTTATCAACAAAAGCCCTAATAAAAAAGATTAAATACCATATGTTGTCTAACACATATGACTAACAACACACAGACCATGAATCCAAGGCCCCAGTAAAGCTGAGAATTAAGAGTCCTGGTGGCGTCACTAATATTTATCTGTAGAGTACAGTAAATACTTTTGCTGAAACGGCTTACATCATGCTTTGCTTGCTATCTTGCTTGTTGCTATGTTCCACTTAAAGGCCACAAGATGGATATTCAATTGCAGGGTTAATTAATACTAGCTCCCAGCCTTAAAAACAATGTTAAATTGAAAACACCCAAACACATGTTCTAGGAGCTGGATTAGATTCATCAGAAGAGATGCCATTACCTCCTGGATGGTCTGTTGATTTCACACTGCGAGGGCGCAAGTATTACATTGACCACAACACTAAGACCACCCACTGGAGTCACCCCTTAGAGAAAGAAGGTCTACCTACTGGATGGGAGCGGATTGAGTCCCCTGAATATGGTGTATACTACGTTAAGTAAGTTTACTTTGTCTAAATAAGTAAACAGAAAAGTATATCCACTGTTATATCTTTCAGCCTTACTTACAACAGGTCTCCAAAGCAAAACTACGTGCGGTTCATTTACACGCAACTTGGACTGTGTAAGCCCGCAGAAAGTTTTTGGATTTTTCCTCCTCCGTTGCAAAAAGTTAAAAAATTCTGCTTTGGGGCAACAGGTTATCGTTTGCAAATATTTTATAGGTATGTTAATAAGAAAATGAAAAAAAGTCTGCATATAAATTTCTTGCCTGAAATTAATTTACTATATCTAGATATTGATAACTATAGTTCGTCCAGCACTGTTATTTATCACATTACACATTATCACATCTGTGACTCATTATACCGTCTGTTAACAGTCACATCACCAGGGCTGCGCAGTATGAACATCCGTGCGCTCCTCACTATATCTATCAGCCTGAGTTGAGGATTCAGCTAGAGGTTCCTCGCTTGCTTGCCTCTCCACCTCGCCACACACATTTTCACCCTCATAGTGTCTTGGTTCCAGCAAATCCTTATCTAAATCAAGGTTTGTTTTTTTACAATCTTATACAATAGGCTACTAGCTGTGAGCATGTCCTACGCATGGAAATCAAGTATTCGGTTAACTGGTTTTTTGTGTAGGAACGATCCAACTTGAATCTAGATCAATCATGTCCAATTTTGAAAGCAAATAAAAATACACAGTAGCTCCTAATCTAAGTAGAAGTAGGCTATAGTAAACAGGTACAACAAAATATTCAGAAAAAGACTAAACCGGAGAAAGGTTCAAACATGCAACGCGTAAATAACTTAAATATCAAACATGCTCTTATTGGTTGGACAGATGGGAAGAGTGTGGGTGGAACTCGGAAGTGCAGCTTTCTCCAAGTTCTGGGATGTTTTGACATTATTAATAGCTAATCAATCAAGGAGCTGCACAATTGGCTCGCAACTCAAAATAAACAAATGTTAAGAATGGAATGTGATATTTGGCAATTTCAAAAATATACTATACTAGCAGAGTACCCATCCTTCGTACGGGGTTGGCAAATAAGTATAAAATAGGTATACTCCGTCTTTGCATTTGCCATGTGAGAAGACACGGTTTGAGAAAATTTGCTTCCTCAAATTTACGGTATGCTTAGTATTACACATGTACCATAGCCATAATGTTCTACCACTGTGAAGTACACAATAGAGAAAGATCGATTATTAAAAATTCGTAAAATATCACAAATTATTCATGAAATTAAAAACATAAACATAACTGTAAACAACCCTACATAACAGTTCCTAACACATAACAGTTCCTAACACATAACAGTCCTACATAATCCTACACGTAACAGTTCTCATTGCGAATCACAGTTTTTGTTGCTGCTTAGTTTTCAAATTAGCTGTTTTCATAAATAATGAAAAAAATAATAGTGCTGCACCCCGTTAGTAAATCTTATAAATTTTTAATGCTTTTGCATATCATAGAACCAACTCTTTTAGTTGAAACAGCTGGCTAAATTCTTCAATTCCCCTAATATGAATGAGTTAGCCCTATTGTTGTATATGAGTTGTATATGAGACCCTCTGGGGCGGAGCCCGAAAGGATTTTTAAAATAAGAATATGCCTATATGTTAATCGGGAATGTGAGCTATCATCATGCAAAATTTCAGCCCAATCCGACCAGTATTTTTCGCGTTTACTTGTCACAAACATACATACATACATACATCCAAACTTTCTCATTTATAATATTAGTAGGATAGATGCTCTGGCTTCTTGTTCTGATTGATATCTGTCTCCTGACCAGGTAGGTTTGGCACACCTACCTGCAGTACTTATCAACAGTACTGCTGCCTGGCAGTAATGATTTAGAATCACTATACTCAAAATCACTATACTATCACATCTCTCAAAGCCAAATTAAAATCTATGAAATGAAGGCAAGTAAAACAAATGTATATGTTTTTAAAAGCATAGAATTGTCCAAAATACAGAGCAAACACACTTTCTACAGAGATTCCTCATTGGCTGAGTGTTTATTCACGAGCATCTGCAGAACTGGATCACAAGTTGCGGTGGGAAATGTTCCGTCTTCCTGAGTTGGACTGCTTCAATGCAATGCTGACTCGCCTTTACAAACAGGAACTTGAGGAAATAGTTATGCGATATGAAGCTTACAGGTAAATCTTTATCAATATTTATATTTATTCCATATTATTTATTCGCATAGGTTCTACAATAAAGGTTTTCCCTGTACATCCCTTAATCAGTCATCCTACTTAACAGATTTTTACGTTTGACGTGTCATTGTACAGCGTATGTGATACATGATCTAGCAGAGTGACTAATTGTAACTAAAAAGGCCACTTCCTTTAGAGCTTCGCCTTCCAGCGTTTGATTTTTAAAAGTTTATTTTAACCTTTAGCGGTCCATAGGCGAACTGAGTCCGACATTGCGTCATTGACAGTTCCGGTCCTTTGGCGGACTCAGTCCGACACTATTGCGCAACTTATTTCGGAGCTATACATCGACTTAAAACGCGATGGTTTGCCGATGCATAGGTTATACAGATATCGGGTAATCGATATATTTCACTTTTAGTCTGTTCCAAATCGTAAAAAGTAAAAAAAAAACAAGTGTCAGATTGTTGTCAGCTCGAGCTCGCTAGCTGTCAGCTGTCACCAGAGTCTGATCGTCATTGCTGCTAACCTCTATTGTTGTTTTAGTACGTTGTGGTGTATTTTATTCGTGTTTGTGTTATTTTCGCAACAAATATTATAAAGAAGAGTTTGTTCTTTGTTTTTATTTGGTTTTCAATAAGTTTTTATGGCTTCAACAAGTAGAACCGGGCCTGACGTTTTAGATGATGATGAAATAGAGGACGCTTTGTTTGACGATATTGATAGCGAAGAAGACGCGGACGATCCTCTTTTTCATTACTCTGAAAATGAGTCTGAAAGTGATGAAAACGATGTTTTAGGGGAAGAAATATCGGCAAGTGATGAAGAAAGTGAAGTTGAACCAGAAATACCGATTGATGGTGCGGGTGATGCGGTGAATAGGCCTAGGCGTGGACGACAAGTTAGGCCTAACCTGCTGCCAGAAGTTGACGCTGAGTGGGAGTCTTGCGATGAAGATACTCCTGATTTTGATATTTTACCTTTTGATAACAGTGAATTTGGTTTCGTCAACACAAGAGATCCTGGTCAAGAACCACCTACCAAACCTATAGACTTTTTTCACCTTATTTTCACAACTCAATTGTTTAGTGAAATAGTACAGGAAACAAACAGGTATGTGAAACAAAAGATTGCCAAAATAACACCTCTGCGACAGCACTTTATTTGGTGGGGTTGGACAGATGTGACTGTCAGAGAAATGATTGCGTTTCACGGTGTGCTATTGAACATGGGACGTCAAGCCAGACAAACTTTGAAAAGTGTTTTTTCCGATGGTTGGGTTGATTCATCAAACTTTTTCAAAGATGTTTTTTCCAGGAAAAGGTTTTTGCAACTTTTTTGGGCTCTTCATGTGTCTCCACCAGATGGATCCCGTGCCAGAAGTATGCAGTCTAGAGCTAGCAAAATAAAAAATGTGATGGATTATGTTGGTAGCAAATTTATTGAACTTTATAGGCCTAGCCAGTTCATTTCTGTTGATGAGTCAACTGTCAGTTTCAAAGGGAGGGTAACGTTCAAAATGTACAACCCTAAAAAGCCCACTAAGTGGGGACTCCGCCTTTATGTCCTGGCAGACGCAACCACTGGGTATGTAAGCGTAGTGACCCCATACTACGGCTCGTACACCACAAACAGTCTGTTACGCCCTGACTTACCTTTCACTGTAAGAATAATTCTACATTTAGCTGAACAGCTCCAAACTGCTACACAGAATATAGGTTACTTTTTTTACACTGACAGATTTTACACAAGCATAGATTTAGCTAAAGAGTTACTCCAAAAAAATATCTATCTCACTGGTACAGTTATGACCAACAGAAGGGGCCTACCTAAAAAATTTAAAAAAGGTACCTAAAGCAGTTACAAAAACACAAAGTTGTAGCCTACAAGAATAAAGAAAAAAATATCTTAGCACTATCCTGGAAAGACAAAAGAGTAGTTAGCATGGTAAGTACATGCAACAATGCCAAAACTCACTTAGTTACTAGAACCAAGAAAACCAATGTACAAGAACAGATCAGTAAGCCACAAATGATATCGGACTATACTGCTAAAATGGGTGGAGTCGATCGCAGTGACCACTACTGTACTAGCTATGGTTTCGCTAAGAAGAGTCTGAAATGGTGGCGCAAACTTTACTTTTGGATGTTGGAGGTTTCTGTTGTAAATAGTTTTATTTTGTACAACTTGGACAGGAAAAATCATGACTTGCCTGCAGTTCGTCACCTCGATTACAGAAAGCAGCTTATAGAGCAACTCGTAGGCGATGTCCGCAACATGCGTCGTAAGAGGGGTAGACCTTCATCTTTGGACAACGATGCTGCCATTCGCATGAATGGCTTATACCATTCAATCAAGGCACATGAAGGAAAGAAAACCAAAGACTGCGCTGTATGCTCAGACAGATAAAAACCCGGAGGGAGAAAGGAAACATCCTTTTATTGTGACACTTGTCCGCGTAAACCGGGTCTTCACCCCAATGGATGTTTTGACAAGTACCATACTAAGAAAAATTATAGAGACTAGACTTGAAAGCCAACCCTTGTAAATATGTAAATAGTAACTAGCCTAAATGTGGAACTTATTTTTTTTCGGCAATTTATTTCAATTTTTGTTTGAACATTTTTTTTTCGATGTGAGCCTATGTAGTTTTATTCTTGCTTTTTAGTCTGGATTTCTTTTACATAGGCTAAAGCAATGTGAAACCAGTACAATAGTTCATTTTTTATTACCCAGTGATTCAGTGGGTGTTGTGAGTGAAAGTGAAAGTGGGAAACTCCAAGACAAATGATAGGCCTACTTTTGCTTTCCGTAAGTTACAAATTTTATTTTTATTATTTGCATTTTTATAGGTAATAATTCTCAATATTATGTTTCTAAAATTCTTTTTTACATTGCTAGAATGCTCTTAGCTATAAGGAATAATAAAAAGCAGAGGAAATATAAAAAAACTGACACTTCCTAGGCTAACCAACAAATTTTTTGGGTTATTTTGTTTTATTTTTGTACATATAAATAAATGTTTTACAAAAAATCAGACATCTCATACATCATAAATTGTCACTGAAATACTAGTAATTACATATCAGTAAAAAAAAAACATTTAGCATAAGCATAACCAGAAAAATTTTCTGTCATAAGAGAGATGTTTACAAATACAGGTGATGAATCATACTAATAAATAGGACCTGGTGCAACAGTATACCGCCATTTAAATAGACCCCAAAAGGTTAATTCAGTGATGCTGACCAACTTTCTTATAATGCTTTACATATTAATATAAATTTGAGACGTTGATGATTTCGCCCCGATCGGAGGAGACGAAGATGAAAGATGTTAACTAGTTCTCTACGGCCGTAGGAGACGTTCATGGGGTTCGCCGTGATCCTAAAAGACAAAGATGATGTCTCTGCCGTCGCGAAAGATGTTCACTATTTCTCCGCGGCCACATGAGACATTAATAATTTTGCCGCGATCAGAGTAACCGAAGATGATGTCCCCGCGCCTGCACAAGTAACCTAAACCGCACAAGATGTAAACTTTTTCTCCGGTGCCATAGGAGTTCATTATTTCGCCGTGATCGCAGAAGACGAAAATGATGTCTCCCTGATCGTGCATGATGTTAACTATTTTGCTGTGAACGTAGAAGATATTCAGGATCTCTCCCCGATTGCGGCAGATGTCCCCATGATTTTGCTCAGACCAGTGGCGTTTCTTGGTAAAATTCCAGGGGGGGGGGGGGGGAGAAGCCTCAATTTTCCCAACTGCTTAACATACATTTCCCAACTCATTTTTATTTTAAGAAATCAATTTCTGTACACATTTTAAACATTTACAAATATTATACTACATTGCAGTCATACTCAATTCAGTATTTATTAACTTGTATTAACAAAACATAGCCAGTTTTACATATATACAAAATTAATCAATTCCAAAAACTTCTAAAAGTTCTACCAATTCAAAATGAAGTTTTATGACTCCAAAAAAACTTGAATAAGTATTGTTTAAAATCCAATAAACTGTACAAACCATTGTGGTAGCAGACGTAGCCGTTTAAAATTTTAGGGATATAAATAGGCCTAGTACAAATTAGTATGAAAACAATTATTTTATTACAAAATAATTAAATTAAAACACTTTTGGAAATTGATATTAAGATCAACATTTTAACTTTCATAAAACTTACAACTAGGCCTAAACAAGTTTGTAATGATGATATATTAATATCAGTGTTATGAATAATATTATTATAGTCTAGACAAGAATAAAACTAAAATAAGACTCATATAAAATAAAAATGTTTAACTTGGTTGATAATAAACTTAGGCCTACAAAAAAAAATGTTTACCTAACCCGCCATGTTAAACTTCCCTATCCCAAGCGTGATGTATACAACTTCCTTACTTCTCGAGTGATGTAAAGTTGAAAAAAACTCACTCGGTGATGTAATGAAACCCATTTAAATAACATTGAGTGGATAACTTAAAAAATATACCTCTATGGAGCCAACGACGTTCAACGCTAAAAATCAGCTGTGTGTTTGAATGTTATTGTTATGCTTTGAAGAATTTTCCTAACCTAGCTTTTGTTTGTAAATGAACGTTACTGTTAGAAGATGAGTGAAATTGATAATGAAGCATATTGCTCGTAACCTCCTGAATATTGTCGGGTCAGGTAAAATCTTGTACGTTACACGTTACGCAAGAGCGTGTTTACATCACTTCGGTGAATTATGCAACTCGCCTCCGCTCGTTGCACAACATTCACCTGCGTGATGTAAAAACGCTCTTACTACACTTGTAATGTAAATAGCTATAACCTTCATATAACTAGCACAATATTAGTGTTTTTAATAACATAACAGTCAATAGATTAAATAACAAATAAAATATGTCTAGTATAAAATACATAATTGTAACTTGATTAATAAACTTGGACATACAGTGACAATTTTAACTTCACAAAATTTACACCAAACACGTTTATAAAAAACCTGGGTCTATAGATAAAAATAAAATAGGCCTCTTAAAAATAAAAACTTGTAACTTGATTTATAATAAACTTATATACAGACAATATTTGATCTTCAATCTTTCATTTTCTCGTCTACTGTTTAATTTTAACTATAGGGTCGTCAAGTGGTCAAAACTTGACCAAAAATATGTAATGTACAGACTTCTCTATTTTCATCCGACTATGTGAATAAAACATATGATTGGATTTTTTTATCTATCTATCTAACTATATATTAATTACGTAAGCCGATTCTTTGCGCCAAAATTGTGGACGACTGGGAAGTCTTAGAACGACAGGAGAGGGCTCAAATTAAAGGTCTCAATCCCGTGACGGCGGGAAAAATAGTGCAATTCCTTAAATTTCAACACCAAATTAGATATAATGTAAAATGTTCTCCATAAGAATAGCATTAGAAGCCATTTACTGCTGATTTTTGTTTACTTCAATACAGCTGATCATGATTTATCATTAAGCCAGTACACAATATTAACATTTGGATTACGTATTTGCCAGTTCATTCTGCAATCTACTGTAAACTATATAAAACCAGGGATAACGTTACCTGTAATAATTAAGAGTTTTTAGTTACGTCTTAGAATGTTGAAATAAATTGTTTTACTGTGGAACCTTTCAAATTTGTATATTTTAAAGCATATGATAGGTAGTAGAATCATAGAGCTGGCTCAAATCAAAAGAGTTGAACTTAGAATGTCTGAATAAACTATGAAGTTTTTCTTCTAATATAAAGGTTATTGTTGGGTTGAAGGAATGTTTGATATGAAATAACCACATTGACTAAATAATTAACGATCCAAGATTAAATGGAGAACTTCTGCTTTGTTTCAAAACATATGTTCAAGACTTATTCCAATGAAGGCAATGAATACAAATTTTTGTATTCATTGTTCAATATACTCATTCTTTGTAAATTTAATAACATTTTTCATTTGACATTTATTGTAGTGATTAATCAATATTTTTATTGATTTTTTGATTGATTTTTTTTATTGATTTTTATCACTACATCTATGGAAGTGGAATAACCTCAATGGCTATACTCTTAAAAAATAGCCTGGGAATAAAGATGAAATAGGTTCGTACAAGCAATATATTTGTTAATTAATAAGTAAATACTAATACTATGACAGGTTCCATTGGGCGGAAAAACAATTGTTTGGAGGAGATTTTAAACAGGTACTGTCTGTTTCTCAAAGAAAAAAAGGTTCAAATAATATACCTTAGCATGTATGGTATGTACAGTAAAGCGAGCATTTGTATATAACATTAAAACCTAAAGATAGTTTCCATTTCTTTACGTTTCTTAAACTAACCAAAAATATGCATGTCAATGCTAATGAAAAGTAATTTCGTTATTCGTTTTGACAACTGTGTAATGGAACCCTAACCAGTCGCCAAAGATTTGTGAATCAGCCGATGATAAGGCCTATTTTGATAGAATATTTAAAGTCAATCGCATGTTTCGGAGGAATACCACCACATAAACTTTCACTAATTGTAGTTGTTTATGTTGATCAGAAACAAATCTAGGGTTAAGTTTGATCAATGGGATGCCTTTACTTTACATTATTTTGTTAAACCTTTACAAAAGGAGTATAACTGGGTTGGGATGCATTAGCGGTTTTGACCAAGAACTAAGCTTATCTCAACCTGTAGTAATAATAGAGATCGATGATCTCAACACGCCTTTATTTGCCTTTTCATATTTGACGAAGACAATTTTTAAAATTCCAATCAGGGAAGCCTTTTTTACCATCATTAACCACAAGACCAAACACCAAAGCTACCTTAGCAAACCTGTATTTATTCACACACAATTATATGTTTGTTGCCTCAGAGTCTCTGGAGTCATTCATATTATTTATTGAAAATAACGTCAACAAAATCAAACAAAGACAAATAAGAAACTGTTTACACAAAAGATATGTTGTACTGGTATATCTATACTGACACATATACATTTTAATTCTGAGTTTGTTTCAATATTACAATAATTAGTTTTACATTTGAGCTTTTTAGGGACTTGTCCCTACAAGCCACTAGTTGTTTTTTATATTTCGTTGTTATTTCGCCACCAGCATAGCAATCCATAAGGCCCATTAAATTTTTTTTTTAATTTCAAATGAATTTTTCGTGCTTAATTTTGAGCCTATTTTAATTATAAAGGGATTCTGTACATCTACAGGAAAATATCTTTCTAACATTATGCGTAGATTTTCCCTGCGATGTACACGAGCTGAGGAAAAAGGTTTTAAAGAAACATGCTTGCCTATTAAATTTATAGATATGACGTTTCATCAGTTGAAACAAAAGCGAAATTAGATGTCAAACTCAAACATAAAATTTTAGGCTATGTTTTCCACGTAGATCTGTTTCAGAGTGATTAGTTGATTCATTTGTGTAAATCCTTAATTAGGAATGATAAATAACTTTTGTAGATTTTTTAAATATATTCAGAGAATTAACATTTCATTTACGTTATTAAAAAATAAAAGTTTTAATGGTAATTTCATTGTGGTGTACCATTTAATTTAAATTCATTTAATGGTAATACCAATACACAAAACCTATCTTTAATATTATTTTAATCTACTTATTAGCAAGTACTCCTGTCAGTTAGCCTGCTCCAAATACTACAAATAAAGGTATAAAATATAGTTAATGTGACTAACATGTAAAATATTTTTGAATTTCTTGTAAACACTAACAATCAACATAATTTAACTGAAGAGCTACATCGCTTGCACTTTCAAAGTCTCGCAGGGAAATCATCAGAATTATGAACACAGGACAGGATCAGAGTAGCCAACATATGTCCAATAAGGAACAAAATTTCTCGCAAACGAAATTCCAACAAACTATACCGCTAATCGCTAATTGATTATTGATTTATTAAAACAAGGTGTGTTTTGCCTAAGATGTTTAATCAAAGTTAAATAAAAGTTGAATAAACATCAAGATCATTGATGGGATTATCGCAAATATTCAAATTTTATTTCGTTTGTAAATATTATTTTCTTGAATCTCTGACTTCCCAACTCGTGGCAAGGAAATTCCCAACTTTTCTCTTTCCCTGGTTCTGGGGGGGAGGCTCCCCCCTACACCTCCCCCAAGGCGACACCCCTGACTCTGACCACAGACGACGTTTACAATTTTGCTGCGATTACAGATTTTGTATGAACCAATTACAGTATATCAATTAATGTAATTAAATGATTTAATCCTAAAAACCACCCGATTTTCATCCGATGCCCGAAGGTTAACATTTTTTAATCAACCCGGAAGAAATGAAAAATGTCTGGTCCGACCTAAGGCCCCTAATATTATTATATAAAAAAAAATAATATACTTATTTTTAGCTTAGTCTCCTAGGTCTTTTTGCCGATCGGATTGTTGGAAACAAACGGTAAATTCATCGAGTTAAAGCAATACCACATGTATTTCTAAACCCTTAAGTTCCAACCTTCGAAGAATCAGGATATAAAGGAGCCTGATGAGAGCTGCCGGGGGCCTCATCCATTCTAAATACGGCCCTGTCCATAATGTAGTATTTTTGTCCTTTCACAATAAAGAAAATTACAGACACTAAAATATAAACCACAGTTATTAACTTTGTTAAAAATGCAAATAACAACATATTAAAGTTTTTTATGTGGCATAGTGAGATTTATTTTCATTTATGTACTAAGCAAATAATTCAGTGTCCTAACTAGTTTATCTTAGGCTCATGTTAGTATTAGAATATATAGTGAAATACCAACCTTAAAGAGAAATAAATCAACACCTGTTTAAACTTGTAAACACACTTAATGATGACGTTTGTGTTTTCTTTGCTAGAGCATCACTTCTTTGTGAAATGGAGCAGAGAATGAATGCTGCTCGTGTTATCAAGAGTGGAAATAATGGTCCGAAGGTGGTAGAGCTTACATCAGATGTGTTGAAGGAGACAGCTCTCTCGCATCAGTCAGAGACCAAAGTTTAAACAGTTTTGTGAACAATGCATCACACTGAAGGTGGTGGACCATACAAACAGATTTGTTGAAGGAAGTATTTACACCAAAGTTTAAACCGGTTCGTAGTGGATCCAGTAAACAAAACCTAGAGTACCGGTAGCAAAATGTAGAGCATGGAAGATAGTAACATTTTAATTCCAGATGTATGACAGTACAGTAGAACGTCAATAATCCAGACTAATTGGGACCGAACCCCATCCGGATTATCAAAATATCCGAATGATTGAAATTACTTTGGTGGTGAGCTCTTGTTTTGTTTCTCCAGCCATGTCATCAATGTCTCTGCTGCCACACACAGATCACCGCTCTGGGTCATTGAACTGGCTGGTAGCGATTTGACTGTGAGACCATGACTACACACAATATCCCTCTTTGATGACCACTCCCCTTCCCCTCACTATGCACCATTCTCCAATCGCCCACTCGACTCAAAAGTAAAAAACTTAGTGCAAGGGCAGACAGTACAAAATGTTATTTCTTATTAGAAACAAATCCAGATTGTTGACAGTCTTGTCTTTTTACGTCCGAATTACTGACGTTCAACTGTGTCTGGTTTATGTATAAAAAAATCAGTCCAAGCTAGTAGCCTACATTTTGGAATTGTATTTCGTTCATTTTCAATATCTTTTATTTGTAACATAATACAATCAATACATGGATCATGCATTGATGACTTGATAGAACTAGATAAATCGACTATCTATAGATAAATCGATTGATTTATTAGATCAATTAGGGCTTTGCTGTAAATCTGTACAGCTATTTGACAGTAGTTTCTAAAAATGTTATACTGTATATGGTTTTGCATAACTACTGATTTTTAAAATTTACAATATATTATCCAAGTGATTTTTTTGAATTAGGCGATTCACTGTAAAAAAGGAGCACCCAAATGGTCCTGGACTATTGCTGACCTTCTTCATTTTAAAATAATTAATTTAATAATTCTTCATTTTGAAATAATTAGTTGGAAACTAAACTAAATTAAAAATAGTATTGTAAAAATGATGCACAGAATAAACCCTATTCTTTGTACAGGGTTTTAGACTTCAACAACCATTGTACGATAGGGTAAACATAAATAGCCATTACATTGAACTATCTTATAAAAAATCTCCTCATAAACTAAAACTGTGTAATTAAGAGAGTTGGAATCACCTTTTAAAATTTACATTTAAAGAATAAAGATTATTTCATTACAGATCTTATCCAGGCAGTTTGGAAACTCCTGTTAGTCCAGTTTAATGAGGGTTTATTAATTATTATCATCAATCAAATTAAATTATTTGGCTACCCTTAATTATTTATTTTGTGTGTTATCCTCACAAGTTTAGTTGTGATGAACAGTATTAAGTAAAATACTTTAACTTTAACTGCATGCATACCTTTAAAAATGTACGTTAATGGTTTTAAGGAATCCTGATTCCTACTTGCTCGTTAAAGCCATACCCAATATTATAACAGCAGCAAACACAGTTGGTACGGAATCTACCAAAACTTCCATCACCATTGTGAGAAACAACATTGTTGATTAAACAAATCAGTCCAGTTGTGCCTTAACCTGGTAAAGAGTGTCATCATTGAGTACATACGTTTAAGAGGGGACAGATAATGTTAATAGTTGTTACCGATTTTTGGCGACGTAGTTCGGGCCGCTGACGCTTGGGTCGCTGTAGTCGGTCGGTAGTGCAGTACGTCTCTGAGGACCTTTTAATCATTTAGTATTGAAAATGCATCATCAAACAACAAAACTACGACCATTGAGTGTCTACTCTAGTACGTGTATAGGCCTACTCAACGGTATCATTGATCAAATTCAAATTTATTCCCTGGTTTCTTTATTACAGTTTTTTTTTATTCTTTCTTTGAGTGATATGGATGATCGGCAATTCGGATAATTGGAGTTCTACTGTATAATATTTGTACGCTGAAGATTATGAATCACCCTCTAAGTTTGAGAAGTAGTGCTGTGATCTATCCAAGACAGAGTGATAGCTAATTTGTCTTTATTACTGCGACCTTACATTATGTTGTTCACATTTGGTCCCATATTGTAGGCTCTAGGCTGACTATTAAGTGTCAAGTGTAGTCAATGCTTTTAACACACACATTACAATAATTTACCTCTCAAATTTTCATTAGGTTGTTGTGTTTAAATTGCCTTATCAAAATGCTAAAGAGCCTAAAATGAACACCAGTTAGTGATAAACCATGTAGTTGACATAGCTTTGTTATGGTTAGCATTATATTTATAATCTATAAAATTGTTATTTAATTTAAGGCAGAGCTCAGTGGAAGATAAGGGAAGAATGTCTTTGTAAATTACAAAAGTAATTTCATTATTAGCCTCAAGTGTCATACTGTATGTATTTTAATCAATTTCTGACTTTGTTAAATACTTAAAAAAAACTTATATATCCCTTGTACCCATTTAAATTCTAACACTTCATCTCCGATTGCTAGGCAAAGTTATACCACCAAAACAGCTAGCGTGGTTAAAATAAAATAACCGTAATTTTAATAAAATGATTGTAAGTAATAACTGTAATGGTTTTCCTGGATTGGTATTAAAATATAGTTGACATTACATAGTAAGCTCGCTAGTTTATGCAAGGGAAACTGTATACTCTCTTCTTTTTTAGTGCTTTTTGCCCTCTACACTGTTACAATCGTTGAGTTTTCTTATTTTAGAGGAGTTACACATTGATATAAGTTTATCTATTAATTACCTAGCACTGCTTTTGGAATTTTTTTAAAACTATTAAGAAGTAGGTTTTAAGGCTATAGGTTGTGGCTTATTTTTTATGGTGTATAAAAATACTGTGCCTTTCACTAAACTATTTATGAACATTTTTTCTTCTACACCTTGTGAATGAGTTAAACCATCTTTGTCTAATATTTAATTGAACTTGCACATCTGTCCTAGGCGATCAAAATAGTATATTTCATCACTAGGGCGTAAAGTGACTCTTTTCGACTCGAGCTCAAGTTTTATGATCGAGGCAAAGCCCAGGTCGGAAAATGAGCTGGGAAAATGAGGGTTGGAAAGACACTTTTTGCCCATGTGATGAACTTTATTTTTTGTCATATTGCATCATTAACAAACTAAGCTAGAAAACGAAAATACTTATCATGTAAAGATGACGTCTCAAAACAACTTCCAGCTAGTTTTCAATTTTTCTAATCAAAATATGCAGCTGTTAAGTGATTAAATCATTTAGTCTATTACGATTGTCTTACTATACATTGATTATACCATCGATATGTCAAACTATTGACAAGAAACAATAACTGTTTACAACAGCTGATTGCTCCCCAGGGTCTAAAATGATTTTTACTTCCTAGGTTAAAATGCTACTTTAGACCCACAATACGGCAATACAGTTGTTTTTGCTACAGTATGACGAAAAATATTACTTTAACATTGAAAAACTTAGTACCCAAGAAAAAAATATTTATTAAAATAAAATAGTAATAATAGTAAATATAGTACTACACTAACAACAAATCTAAATAATTTTGACCATAAAAACCATAAAGATAAATATTTTCAAATACATATTTTTTACTTGGGTACTTAGTTTTTCACTGTCTGATATTCCTTCATATATAGTAGCCCTATTATTCTATTTTTCATACTTTAACATTATATTATTATATTTTCTGATCTGATACAGTAGTATAACTCAAGTCACTCTTTTGATAACCTGTATGTATTTCCCTTTCCACGCTTTCATGTAGAACTCTAATTATATTGTAATATTTCCAACTAAATGCGCTTATTATTTGATAGTCTTGTAATAAGTGACCTTAATAAATATCCTACATTATGGTAGTTATTTTTTAGATTGTAAATTTCAAATACTGTATGTATAGTTTTATTGTATAGTAAGTGTAATGATGTGATATCAGAAATTTTTTGAAAGACATAAAAATTTTCTTTAAAATGGAAACTTATATAAATTTCAAAATATTATTGTAAAAATCATTGACAGAATATACCCAATTCTTTGGACGGGGCTATTCAGACCTACAATCGTTATGCTACAGGGTAAAAATAGCAATTACATTGAACTATCTTATAAAAGCGTCCTCATAAATTAAAACTGAAGAGGCATGGAATTTTGCTTTGTGAAAATGGCATTATCTCTATTCAAAGTATTTGGATAAGACTTTTTTACTTTGAATAATAATTCACTAAAAATTCATTTAGGATAAAAGTAAAATCATTCTCTCTTATACAGGGTGTCCCGTAACTCTCTGGACACGTGTATATAGCATTATTGCTTAGGTCAAGACAAACACATTTCACCATAGGAACATCTGAGGTGCCTAGTTTCTGTCTGTCTGTATCAACCATTTTAAAATGGCGGTCATTTAAAATACTTGATGGAAAATTCAAGAAAACTGTTAGCTTTACAAAAAAAATTGCAAGAGACAAAAAAAATAGTAAATTTTATGTAGTTTTCAGTGATACCTTATTTGTTAAGAATGGATAAATAATAACAGAGAAATGTGTTCTTTTCGTAATGCATGAACACTTTTCTCCATTTTAACAATGCTAATACTCCTTTACATTGTCTACTAGAACTAGACAAACATACATACATACATGTATGTATCTTTAAATGACACACAAAAAATAATTGTACTTAAATAAAATACACATGACGAAATAAATCACATAACACTAAATCACTAAAACAGTATAACAGTAGTTTCTAAAAATGTTATACTGTGTATGGTTTTGCATAACTACTGATTTTTAAAATTTACAATTTTTTTGAATTAGGCGATTCACTGTAAAAAAGGAGCACCCAAATGGTATATAAACACCGATTTTAAATTATTATATACCACCTATTAAGTAATTTAACACACGCAGTGTGTACCCTTATTTATTCATAGTCAATTACATGACAGCAAAATGTAACATTAATACCTCTCCCTATTGACATGCCAATTAATTCCAATTCCAATTAATTGGGCCCGAACCCCATCCGGATTATCAAAATATCCGAATGATTGAAATTACTTTGGTGGTGAGCTCTTGTTTTGTTTCTCCAGCCATGTCATATGCAAAGGTGAAGACATTTTTTTGAAAATGTCTAAAGAAGTGGATTAGTTAATCAACTAATTGGTGGAGTTCAAACATTAATTGAGTGATGAGCACATTAAATAGTTATATATAAAACATATTCACTGGGTCATATGTTTATAGACTACAAATGCTATATTAATAAATTTAGTTTAATTAGTGTAATTAAAGGTCTTGTAATTTATTATCTCTGTAGGCTAGTGGGTTATTTTAAGTCAATTGAAATGTTTTTTAAGACAGTGTTGGCTCTTCTGTTACTGAGAAGTTTGTAGTAGTTAAATGAGATTGTTTTAACTAGCAATCTATCTAGATACAGTGGAAATGTTTTTTTTTAAGAGGTTGGCGGCCTCTTTTAACACCTATAATGATCAGCCAGTTGTGGCATATCACTAGACTGGTATATAATGTGTGGTCTTTACAATCACCACGTCAATCAGGAGTATTAACCCTCCGAGTGTCATGCGTCGCTGCAGCGACTCACGAACACTGTTTACGGCAAAGGCTCTATGACTGCCTGAATCGGATTGAACTGGATCGAGTTAGGTATCGTTCTTTTCCTTAAAATTTAAGCTTTCTCCAGAGGTCTGTCTCAGCGCTGTATGTTCTCTGGCTGACGTGCGTATTTGTAAGCAGCTTGGTTATCCTCGGACCGATGACTGATGTGTTTTATTACGTTTATCATTGTTTTAGTGTTAAAAATCAAAAGTAGTGATATACGTGGTGCATTATAAGAAGATTTAAGTGATTTTGAAGGGCTGGTTGATGATCCTGAAGAAGTAGGTAGTGATATTGATGTAAATTATCAGCCAGATTCCTAGCTATGGTTAGGCTATGCATTCTTAGCTAAACACAATGTACTGAAATCTGTTTTTCACTCATAACTTATTTATTTGATAACTTACCTCACTATATGATTATATATTTGTAATCCTCATAAAATTTAGAACAAAGTGGCTATTTTCAAATATTTATAGGCCTATAATTTATACAATTTCATTGAGCGCGAACTTATTTTTTTTTTGACAATTTTCCAAAATATTTTATTTTTTTTACAAATGTTCCTTATGTTTTATATATAATATTGAAGCCCATGATTTTCCAAACAAAATGGTATATAGAACAGTATAATTAACATTGTTTTTAAGCTTCTCAGATCCGTTTTAATAAAACCTTGCAAATGAGCTAAAAATAGGCAGACATTAAGGCCAAAACAAGGGACACTCGGAGGGTTAAAACAACAGCTGATTGAATCATGCAACCTGGGGCCCATTTCATAATAAACTACAAGCTAATTACAACTTGTAACTTGTAATTTCCATTAGATTTGCATTGGGCGATCAGCTGATTTACTAATAATATTAGTTTGTATTTTATTATGAAATGGGCCCCTGATTGACGGTCGTCATTTTGACCAGTTGTTGTAAGTAAAGATAAACATTTTTGCAAAATCTCAAACCGTTTAGGAGTTATTAATTCTTTTGTAAAAAACACATAAATACAGACAGACGGAAAACTAGGCATCTCAAACCCATGTTCCTATGGTGAAATGTGTTTGTCTTGACCTAAGGAATAACCCTATATAATGTGTCCAGAGAGTTACGGGACACACTATACTTTTATGCTGTATGATTTTAATTTTAAGATTCTAAAACTATATAGTTGTGTATTTTTTTAAGTAGCAAACCCGAAAAATACTAAATATAAAACTTGAAAGGATATGGTGGATTAAATAAAGAAAACTTTGCCTTTGAGAAACCCCCAACAGAATTAATTCTGTAATTGAGATTAAATTGTTACCGTACTGGTTGTTTATTTCCCTATAAACTTGTTTTTTACTTAATAAATGACTATTTTACACCATAGGTCTGCATGGCTCTGTCTAGAATAGTTAGTTATTGACACAACCATTGAAAATATTTGTGTTTTTTTTACATAAATACATTTAAAGCTGTGTTTTAATTGTATTTGGCAGCAATAGTTAGTGTGTTTACCCGATGAATACAAACCCTTTAAGAAGAAACACTTATGGAGAATAGTCAGACTGGCAGCCGAAATGAGCTTGCCCGGCGGCTGCGCTACTCTCTCTATGCCGATTCTTTGTCTCGCTTTCACTCACTCAGTCAGCTGACTTGGCCGCACGCTCGTGATATCCTACCTAGCGGCTGCCGCACAAAACACCCAAAATTCAAATTTTCCCATAAAACGCATTGCGCTTCTTATAGGTTTTGTATTCATTGGTTTACCCCACCGTGTTTCTCTTTCAGTTAAATACATTGTTACAGTTAATAATACATTGTTACAGATAATAATACATTGTGTTTATTGACTCCCAAACAGGTGAGATGTACAGAATATTAGACAAATTAGTTTAATATGTATATAATATGCTTGTGATGTGTATTATTTGAAATAAAATATTTTATTTTTGACAAAAGTATAATAAACAACATTCTAATAGAAAATTCTTTGAATCAAATCGTTGCATCGAATCGAATAAAAAATTATTTGATCAAATCGTTGCATCAAATAGAAAGGTTTTGGCTGCTTCGCACACCCCTAAATATCAGTACGGTATCACGTATATAAATAAAATACCATAACAATTCAACAATTATTTTATGTACAATCAACAGAGCACTACAGTGTCTAGCTCTCTGGAAATCCCATCTTCTTCTCAGCTTCATAATCAGGAGCCTTGTAATCAACTTTGTCTGTGATTTTAAAGCCTTCTACTCTGATTATTGTAGGATTTGGCGCATTCATGAGTTCTGCGTAGTAAGCACCTGAAAATAGTAAATGTATAGAACTACTGATAGTGTATTGATTGATAAGTCAATTATAATAACTATTTCTTTTTATTACATAGGTTATTTACTGTACATGAATGCAAACATGTTTAAAGCAAGGTCTGTCCTGAAATTAACATACATTTCGACTTGGCGATGACAGCAAATCTGGCGTCGACGATCAGTAGCGAACCTGTTAACTGAACTGTGATTCAATATCCCTTTGGTTGTATACTCTAAGATGTTATTAAACCTATTCTAGATTTCTTGTAGGCCTACTTAACATTCTGATGTGACTCATGAGCTAATGCATGAATTAAAAAGAGTAGTAGGCTACAAATGCTATATTAATAAATTTACAAAGCTCTCAACATTTTATTGACTTTCACACTGTGTGCTGAGACATAAAATAGTCAAAACCCTGTGTTTTGTGGAAAAGGCTACAAAAGAGTACTTACAGATGTGGTTAGGTTTAGTATATACCCTACCCAAATAAACAATTTAATCACTATCTCTAGGTTTAGTATATACCCTACCCAAATAAACAATTTGATCACTATCTCTGTAAACATAGACATTCACCAGCCAAATGTTTTGGAAATTTAAATAAAGTTACAAGTTATTTTAAATTTATTTACCTGGGCGTTTAGTTATGTCATCTTCAAGGTCTGTACCAAAAAACTCTGACAAGACTCTTTTTTTAGAATACATATTGTACCCAACAATTCCCAATGCATTCCATGCAAAAAAAGCATAGACAAATGATAGCCTCATCTGCCATATTGAAGCATCATATTCATTCATCGGTTTCATTCGTTTTCTGATGGCTCGACGAATCCATCTTGGCGTCCACATCTAAAGAAGAAAAACACATCAGTAGGATACTCCAAATGTCTGCCAGGAAATATCGTAACTTGTACTTACAAGGTCTAAAACATGCATAAAACTCATAGCTGAAAAAATGACAATGTCACTTATTCCTACATTGGATAGGCCTACAATGTACAGGTTCATTGTGACTAATCCCCTGATCAACAGTACCTACTGTAAAAACAAGTGTTGTTGGGTTATAGCTAGAGAGTGGGGCAGGGAGGCGACTAGTGGGGAATCAGCATTGCTTTAAATGTCTTGCAAGGCTATCAGCCCAGTTGTGTTAAAGCTGAAAAACCCCGAAGTGAATAGCTGGAAAGTCGTTAAACCAAAAGCAAAAAACAAAAACAAAACCCGCTCCCCAAACATTAACAGAACTTGCCCTATCAAATAACTTCTCCATTCTATCCGATCTCAATTCTAAAACCAATCCTCTGTTAATACCTTCCATAAACCAAAAAAACCTTGCACACCCCCCAAAAACCCATATCAAAATCAACCCAAAAAAGGGCGAACCAGTCCAAAAAACGAAGAATGATAAACATCTTTTGGGCGATTCCACCGTTAGGTGTGTGACATTCGCAGACAAAAATCCAACTTTATTGTTTAAATTCCACCACTAAATGCAATAATTGACACACAAAGTTGTATGACAAGTTACATTAGTCCTTTGTGTGTATGGTGATGTGCTTGAAATACAGTTACCTCTACTAATAATTTTACTAAAAATATTTAAACTTTTGTTACGTATGTGACTCAAAGATTAGTTAACACATTCACTGCTAATGATATGTAATACTTTTATAAATGGCTAAAAAACATAAACATTAACATGATCATGTTAATTGAGTGACAATATATCTTTAATTAAATAAATTTTATACTATAAATTGTGGATTAAAATATATTATGTAATTATATACATCATGTATTATATATCTGCTAATATACTTATGAAGCACAAGTGCGTCATTAGCAGTGAACGTGTTAAACAGTGTAGCTCATAAGGTTTATAAAATATTTCTGTGATTTATAAGCTTTAAAATGTCTATGCTATTTTTATTTTGATAAAGCATGACAAATACTTAATTTCTGTGAAAATTTAAGAAATTTATCTTTAAAACCCTAATAATTGTGAATTTTTATAAACACGTTACGTGTGTGACAGAAGATCGTTACGTGTGTGACAAATGAATCGAGAAGAGCTACAGAGGAAATATTACAATACTATTACATTTTAATAACATTTTTATTGTTCTAACACAAATTAACAACAATTGAAAACATGTTAGCTTATTATAATTAAATAATTACAGTGGTTAAAAATAAAATTGTTGTCAAAGTTTTATGGCCGAACGTTTTATTTTTTTAAACTTTGAAATATATAAAATGTCATCTAAAACAAGTTTGACACTGAACAGTTTTTTCCTATTAAATGAAACACGATTAAACATCTTGAATATGTAAACCTTCAAACTTGAAATGCCCTCTTGAGTTTACAACCTCTGGACGAGAGAGTTTCTTCATTACTTTGTCCATAGTGTAATACACCTCATCTCTTAGATTTGGCCACTTCCAGTACTTTCCAGATTTTACCATCACATTAACTTTCACTTCTGAAGATGATGTTTTTTCTAATACTTCACCTGGATAAAATTGTTCGTCGTACTTTACCAGACACCAGTCGCCAATTTCTAGGTCTTCAACGCTTAATCCAGGAGATTCGCCTTCAGTCTGAATTCTAATCAAGGGAGATGCACTCAAATTGTCCTTATAGAGAAGAACATTTCCATCTAGGTTGCATTTTATCACATGAGTTTTTTGGATTCCTACTCCTATGTCAACAACTGAATCCCAAGGGTTTTCCTGTCGTAAGGTTTCATTTATCTCATCTTGACTAATATGGAGAACTTCAGTAGATTTCATTACACTGGATGCAGGCTCATAAAACTCATACGATGATTGAACAACATACTTATCATTTTGTGCTTGGGATAGTTGTCGAACTAAAGATTTTGCTCGGCCACCAATGCCATCTACCACACCTTTGCCGTGGCTTGTCGCAAAATATTTCCAAGTAATATTTACATTAAACTTTTTCCTCAGGAGCATCATCAGGCAAACAATGTATTTGTTCTTAAATTCAGATGATGGCCCATCACTGTAAATTACAACATCTTGTTTTTCAGTTTGGAGCATAATTCCAATTAGTTTGTTTAGAAAAACAAATACAGTGTCTTTGTTTTTTTCTTTAGTGTCAGAACATATCAAGTAAGTTTTTGTGCACTTACCATTTTCAAAACGAGCAGCTGTAAACAATTGCACACTTTGGCGAGACCAGAGTGCAGATTGTATTTCATTTTGATATTCGCAGGAGTAAGCCATTGCAAAGTCAATTTGTAAAATACATTTTTGCTCATTAACATCGAAGTCAAATGCAGCTGCTTGGATACGTTTAGTTCTTACATGCTCTAAAAACGTAGAAAAGGTTTCTTGAAACAACTCAACAAGCTCTCCAGCACATCCTTCTTTAGTTTGCATTACTAATCGGCCACTTTCATTTTTATCCCACTTCTTCCAAAATACTGTTGAAACTGGGTCAATGTCAAATTTGCATAATTGCCCATTTTTGCAGACATCGCAGTTTCCTAGCCAGCATTCTGACTGGAGACTGTTGCTATTACACAGGGCGTTATCCCACCAGCCTCCATCATAGTTCACTTTCAAGGCTTTTAAGATGAGTCGAAAATTCTCATGATGTTTGCACTTGCATTGGTCCATTGGAGTGTTCTTCAGGAGCAACACATTTTTAGGCCTAAGTAAACAGAATTTGGAGAAACCAACTGATTTATCTTCCTTCACGGTATCTTTATATATAGCATAAGCCTCTCGCAAAAAAACTGTTAAATAATACTTACGCATCTTTTTTTTCTCGCCCTTTTCCCATACAACCATCTCGTCCTTTAATCCAGGCATTGTGTATACAATATCACTTCTGTAGTAAAACTCGATAACACTTTTATCAGTCTGGCTTAGTTCTGTAGTTGGGGAAACGTTATCATTACATTTGTTGAGTAGGTTTAGTCCTATCCTCTTCGCCACTCCGGTAATTACTTCAATCTTTTTTGTAGGTGAATTCGGTAGGCTTTTTAACGAACGTCTAACTGCTTTTCCCAAAGATTGAGGAGTTTTAAAAGATCTAGGACTCTTATTCAATGTTGGGCTTATTTGGTTTAGATTGTCACTAGGCCTATCAGCTTGAGACACACTAGCTTGACTATTCTCAGGAGCATTATTTAAGTTTTGAGTTTGTTTTTCGACGGCTAATCTTTTTCTTTCTCTACACTTGCGTTGCCTTTCTCTTGCTGCTTCCTTATACTTTTTCTTCTCAAACACTGTCATTCCTGTAACTTTCTTCTTTCTTACCATTTCTATTCTTTTACTCTCACTTATCTTGTAGTTTTCATAAGATTTTTTCTTATCTCGGAACCTTTTCACTCTTTCCGAAACTGTCATTGCTTTTTTGCTTGGTATTTCATCCATTTAAATTATTAAACTTAAAACTTGCACACCAAAAAGAACCCCTTACACTGAACTGCCTTACACGGGAAGCTAACAAGAAAACATAACCTCACACATAGTTTCCCTCCAAAACACAGAGTGTAGAGTACATGTGCAGCAGAGATTTCCCTCCATTAAAACAGTTGATGTTTTTTTTTCCACATAGAGGATACATAATGAATTTATCAAAATGATGAAAATAATACATTTTTGTAATGAGGAATTAACCAAAGTCATCAGGGTAAATAACATTTATAGGCCCTATGTATTAAAATAAACTAACCTATACCCAAGTTTAAATGCAAAGCGTCACATATGTAACAGTATTGTTACGTGTGTGACAAGTTTATTTTAATTAATAAAAATTAAAATACTTGAAATAAAATTTTGAAATTTTGCAAGATGTATTCCCTATACTTACTAACTTTGCATTAGCAATTTTGATGATTTTCACTGCCTTAACCCTCCGAGTGTCCATAGTTTAGGCCTTAATGTCCACCTATTTTTGGCCCCTTTGCAAGGTTTTATTAAAACGGATCTGAGAAGCTTAAAACAATGTTAATTCTAATGTTCTATATACCATTTTGTTTGGAAAATCATGGGCTTCAATATTATATATAAAACATAAGGAACATTTAAAAAAAAAAAAATTTTTAGGTAAAAAAAAAATATAATTTCGAAAATTTTCAAAAAAAAAATAAGTTCGCGCTCAATGAAATTGTATAAATTATAGGCCTATAAATATTTGAAAATAGCCACTTTGTTCTAAATTTAATGAGGATTACAAATATATAATCATATAGCGAGGTAAGTTATCAAATAAATAAGTTATGAGCGAAAAACGGATTTCAGTACATAGCGTTTAGCTAAGAATGCATAGCCTAACCATAGCTAGGAATCTGGCTGATAATTTACATCAATATCACTACCTACTTCTTCAGGATCATCAACCAGCACTTCAAAACCACTTAAATCTTCTTATAATGCACCACGTATATCACTACTTTTGATTTTTAACACTAAAACAATGATAAACGTAATAAAACACATCAGTCATCGGTCCGGGGGAACCTAGCTGTTTACAAATACACGCACGTCAGCTGTCTGCTACAATATTTTCGGAACTAAAATGAATAGCGCTTAGAGACAGACCTCTTTAGAAAGCTTAGAATATTACGGAAAGAACGATACCTAACTCGATCCAGTTCAATCCGATTCAGTCAGTCATAGAGCCTTCGCCGTAAACGATGTTTGTGCGTCTTAAAAGCGACGCGTGACCCTACACAAAGTGTGTTGTGCGTCGTTTTTATGACGCGTGACACTCGGAGGGTTAAGCATGAGGTATACAACTTTTAATACTTTTTTGTTACGTGTGTGACAATAATTGGTCCTTTACATAAAAAATATTATGTAAAATTATAAATTTTTGTGATTATTAATGTTTTTATATTATTAATATGAAGGATAAGGCTGTACATTACTAGCAATACAATTTCAAATAATTTCTAGTTAATATAAGTATGTATGTTATTTTTTAAATATAAGAATCGACTTTGATCATTTTGTACATTTATTTTTTGTTGACTTAAAATACATAATTTTTATGAAAAATGGTTAATATATTGTGCTTTAATAGCCCAGACATAAAAATATGTATAGTTGCCTTCAAATTAATGCATGTTATAAGCAAATTGGAGCAATTTTGATTTTTGGCCCCTCAGGACCACTTTTTGTGGAATCACCCTTTTGTTGAGCCTAATACCTCTCAACAAAGCCCTAGACCCGAACCAAGACCCTCTTCTCATGACATCCTACCTCACCTGAAAATATATAGTGATAGACATGGCAGGAATCTCTCTTGGATCATAGGGGAGAAGTTAAAAAGTTCATATAATGTGTCTGGTATAGTGATGGGCGATACGGGTCAATGTATCGATACTGCGTATCGATACGTATCGGAACGTGGTGTATCGATACGTGTATCGTATCGTATCCTCATGTATCGATTTTTATCTGTATCGGATAAAATATCGAATCGTATTGTTTATTTATAATTTATATATAAAAAAAAATTCTCAAATATACAAGCTGCATAGACAAATACTATGTTACTTACAAGCTTGTAAAGAGGGTTATAATAGGTTATTAAAAACTTATACAAGACCTTCCTGTGTCTTTTTTTGTATTAAACATACATACATAACCTCCAAATTCCGGTAAACCCTCAAATTGGAAAACATTTTGTTATTGTTTTCCTAATTTTTACACAAGGATAATTAATTGGACCAAAACTTACTAATAATGATGGTGGATATGCCACTTACACATTAAATAGTTGGCGGCCGTGATAATATGGACAATGAGGGTCCCCACTTCCATTAATGGTGGTCCTAGTTTTGAGGTTATTTGCAAAACAGCTGAAAATACATGTTTTATAAGTGTTTTTGAAGATTTGGGTAAAATATCAAATTTCCAATACTTCTTTTGAGGAGAGGAAGATGGGAAGACAAATTTCTTACTATAAAAATAAGATTTATATTAATAAATAAGCAATACGATATTCGATACGATATTGGCTATAGGTGTATCGATACGGGCATATCGATACACTCCCACGTAACGATACAAAATATCGATATTTTGCGGTCCTTGTATCGATATCTGTACCGATACGTATCGATACGCACATCACTAGTCTGGTACTGTTAAAGCTAATGGTAATATGGAACAAGTACTAGCTGGTATTGGTAAGGACAGAAGGCTAGATACAGTGGAAATGTTTTTTTTTAAGAGGTTGGCGGCCTCTTTTAACCTTGCATTTGCCCGTCCACATAGACTACAGATCTGTGCGTGGAACGTATCCAGTAAAGCAAGGGGTGAGCCGATACAGTAAAAAGGTGAACTGTACTGATACAATTTTTGTGGCTGTGACCAGGATCCAATCCCACAACATCGCTGCCTTGGATCCGAAGTCCGTGATGCTACCAACTGAGCCACCGACTCACCAATTGTTATTGTAGCCGGTACCAACAATTTTGATGTAACTGGGCGCTGTAACAGTTTTTTACCTGAGCAATAGCGTCAGTCCTCGTCCAACTCAAAAATTCCCTACTAACCGTGTTTTTGTCAACAAACATTTTTCAGGGGAAGCCTGAAAACCACCCGAAATCCCTTGGGCAATCTATCTTAAAGAGAGGGTGGGGTCCTCGCGCTCAAGCCTTAAGTTCCTGCACCAAAATATAAGACTGATAAGTAAAATAAACAAATTAGATATATTTGTTGACGATGAATGTCCTGACTTAATATGTTTGACCGAGCAGTTTTTAAAGGCAGAAGAAGCTGTAAACTCTACAATCAATGAATTCATGTGTAAACGTCTTTCTGCAGATCAGGAATGGTGGTGCCGGTATATGGGCCAAACCCGGAATCGAGTGCAAACCTCTTAATTGTGATGAGTTCTCTAAAGATGGCATTTGTGAACTCGCTGCTGTTCCAATAACCATTGATAGAGATGAGAAAAATTTTGCTACTGGCTACCACGATTACTAGAAAAATAAACATAAACAAAATGACGTTGTTGGCCTGAATCCTATACTAATAGCATTGAACATATGATTTGGCAGTTCCATTTAAGCAATGTTAAATAATGTTTATTTTCGGGCCAAAAACGTCATTTGTTTATGTTTATGATCCATACCGGTATTTTTCTAGTAATCGTGCTGGCTACTGACAGACCCCCAACAAACATGCATAAATAATTTTTTAATATACTACTGTAAATGAATGTATCAATAAATATTATAATCGCCGCAATGCAATTGTAGTTATGGGCGACATTAACATAAATCTTGCTTGCGATACACTTATTGCTCAACAGCTTATGTCAAACCTGGCCTCATTTGATCTTCATATCATAACAACTTATATAAGAGAAGTCAATGGGTCTCATACCGTACCCTCATTGACCATGTGTTTACAAAGCAAGAGCAACTTCGAGGGCTCTGTCATAGCTGCAGGCCTATCAGACCACAGTGCTCAAACAGCGATTCTGCATTTCAACTAGCTTCGAAAACCTGTTTTAAGTATTAGAGATCGTTTTCTAACTCAAACATACTCATCCTCATATTTTATTTCTTTAGAAAACTGGGATGAAGTTTATGGTGCAGCAGAACTGCAATCCAAGTTTGAAACCTTTTTTAAGTAAGATGTTTCTAAATATTCATTTGAAAAATCCTTCCCCAAGAAATACAAAAAGATCAATAAAAATACACCTAGAAAACAGATTCAGTCACCTGGGGTTACAAAATGTAAGGAACAGCTGTTTGCCCTCTATAATAGAACAAAAAATTTTGAATCGTCTCACTACTTGGTCCAACATTACAAACAAGTAAAAAATTAGTATAGACGTTTAACTTATTAAGGCAAATTAAGTCAGATAACACTTACAAATATGAAAAAGTTTGGGGTTGACCAAGTAATTGCTCAGAATTAGCCTACCAATGAAACTGTTTAATCTCCTACGCTGAGGATACGTGTCTGGTAACCTAACGTGGATTAGGCGTCCGGCAGTGACGTCACTGGGTTGTGGGGGCTCGGAACACCATCAAGTTACCACAACAAAATGATTTACAGCCATGGGTTTTCGTGGTGTAGTGGATAGAGTATTCGGCTGTTATACAAGAGGTATCTAGATCGAATCCCATCGGTGACACGGCTGCACTTTACTTGACGTCCTACACTCATTCGATTGTTTTTTTCGATTCAATATTTTCATTCGATATATCGTTTGGTTAGTTAGGTTAGGTTAACCTTACCTAACTAACCAAACGATATATCGAATGAAGCAATCGATTAATCGATCGATATTTTCATTCGAATGAGTGTAGGACGTCAAGTAAAGTGCAGCCGGTGACACTAACTTTTTGACCTAGATTTTGCTTAGAATGGCATTTCTTCTTAACTGTAGGCCTACATCTTTTGTTAGAATTTGAAGCATCTATAATTTTATTTTGTGAAAAGAATTTAACCTTCATTCGATTTTTGTACTATCAGCAAGTTTGGTTAGTTAGGTTACGCGTAATCCTCTGCCTATAACCTAACCAAACTTGTTGATAATTATAAAAATCTAAAAGGTTTACTAACCGAACCGATATTTTCAATCGATAGTAGCGTAGCCCAGTTAAGAAACTGTAAGTATCCCAAAAGCTTAAGTACAAGTTTTAGGCATACAGCTATAAAATAAACCTACTTACTTTTTAAACCTAGGTAGCCTAGGCCTAGTATGTTGCAGTATCCTCCCTTATTACAATTAATTTTTTAACTTACACAACTCTTTGACAGTTGCATTTTATCTATATTTTAAATTTAGGTACCTACGAGTACAGAGTCTTGACCCTTTAGTTAGTTTAAACCGTTATTTTAACTGCATTGCATAACTTCAACGTTGAACAAAGTTATAAACTTAACCTGTGAAGTGTGAATGCCTTTCTTTGATAAATCGAAAAATCAAATCTTTTTCTTTTCTACCTACCTAACCCTAACCTAACCTTCACGTCTATAAACCCTATTCGCCATTCGGTGATCTTCTTTTCTAGTTTGCTTTTAAAAAAGCTGGCATAGTTGAGTTACCATGTAGCCGCACTATTACACCTAAAAACGACTGTTTTATACATTTTCCCGTACTTTTTCGAAATGCTACACGGCTACCTTTAACTGCAGGCACGGCCACCTTTAACTCCAGGAAAAAAACTGTTTTGGTTTTTAATTCTACACGTTTCATTTTCAATATTTTAATAAATAATTTATGTTCATAAATTTAAATTCAATGAATAAAATGCGAATTAATAAGCTGATGGCAGACAGGTGACACCAGCTCATTAATTCGTGTATTATTTATTTAAATTTTAATTTATGAACATAAATTTATTAAAAGATTGAAAATGAAACATGTAGAATTGAAAACCAAAACAATTTTTTTTAAAGAGGATGGCGGCCTCTTTAATATTTTAATTGAAAATCTATTTTTGTACATTTAAAGCAGAGTCAATATTTTTATAGATCAGTGAGTAACCAAGCTTTCTTGTTCTTACAACATACACAAATACCAGCTCTAATAAATTGAGTTTACCGAGGTTGATAGCTTCTAATCAAATTAGTAATTCTGTGTTACCAATTATTACGTTTCTTTTTGCTTTTTCCCATCGTCTATTACTTAGGCTCGACTCTGTGACATTTATGCACAAATACAATATATAGCCAATGATTATACTGTACTGCACAAGCTGGTATTGTTATGGCGATGCTAGTGGATGTGAATAGACTTCCACCACGGCCACCTTTAACTCCTGGGGCCTTATTTTTGAAATGGTTGACTTTTGAGTTGAGTGTTGAGTCACTTACTTTCCAATCGTTTCGTATTTTTCAAACGATTGACAGTTAGTTCAGTTGACTTATCCAACCAAAACTACTCACCACCACTGATCTATAATAATAACTGGAGTAACCACTCTGTGTTTAAAAAACGTACCACTGTTTTTTCTGGTTTTGTTTCAGAGTTTTGTGTTGTTAGGTTGGCCGTGTGATCGGTTGGTGGGACTTAAATCAAATTAGAGGCAAGATCAAGATGGCGTCATCCTGTTGTTTTGTTTTGTTGATAGTAAATAAAAATTTGTCAACATTATGATTGTAATATAAGTTTAATTATTTATTTTACGAGCAACCCATTTTAACAAGAACATAAACCGATGGTCGTTATTTGATCAAATGCCATAGGTCTAAACCCAAGACTAAACCAATATCTACAAACCAGGAAATGCTTGACTATTTTCACCATTAATCATAGCTTCAAAAGAGGTTAATAAGTTAGTATTACTATCAAAAACAGGGGAGCAAGCTGGCGTAGTGGTTAGAGCGCGGGACTTCAGTCCCTGAGGTCCCGGGTTCGATCCCCGCCAAGTCACCAATGGATTTTATTAAGTCAATGATTTTATCTAAGTGATAATGCCGCAACCCCTAGGTCTAGCCTGAAGAAATGTGAAAAACAATCCCAGGCTCGTGCCTAGCGTCCTTAGGAAAAAAAACTCTCAAAAACAATTTAGAATGTTTCAAAATAACTTAAAGTACACAGGTTTTAACGTGCAATAAATTAAATAAGTTTTTAATATAAGTCCTTGAAATAACGGATAACCCCGAATAAATAGGTGGCATGGTTAGGTTAGAATTAATTGAATTTGACAGCATCCCACCAACCAATCGTACAGCCAACCTAACAACACGAAACACCGAAAACAAACCAGCAAAAACAGTTCCACGTTTTTCTCTAATCTTGTTGTAGTTCTATCATTGATTATAGTCAATGGTTCTATGGTAAAAACGTTCTTACTACCTTGTAATGTAAAACGTAAATAGCTATTTGTTACACCTATGCTTAAATTAAATTAAAGAATGTCATAAACTAAATTGTATGTGGTTGATTTTTGTGTTTTATAATCTGTAGTAGATGTGTAACCATATTCAATCATAAAATGGTAGTACAATTAAAATACTCTTATTTTATCTTAACGTAGCTTGTAGCTCACAATTTTTTTGGGTATGTTGATAGGTCTGCATTTATTTTTTGTGTGTGTTTCTACACAGCTAACTAAATTAAAACAAGGAAAATATGATAACATTAAGCTAGCAGTGTTGTTCTGTTACTAAAACCAATTAATCAATAAAAGGTTACATTACCTACAGACTGCCTTGTGGGTTTTGTTAATCCAGTAGGATTACGTACGTTTCGGCAAATATATTGCCATCATCAGATCCAGAACTTGAAGGTTAAAATCTTGATTTTTCGACACACATGGTCACGTCAGCACACGTGACCATGTGTGTCGAAAAATCAAGATTTTAACCTTCAAGTTCTGGATCTGATGATGGCAATATATTTGCCGAAACGTACGTAATCCTACTGGATTAACAAAACCCACAAGGCAGTCTGCAGGTAATGTAACCTTTTATTGATTAGCTAACGTGGTTTAGAAAAACAACTACATTATGAAAATAAAACCAATTAAATATATGTTGATATGTTTACTTAGTCAATGGTAGGTGGTAGGTGTAAAAATGTAAAGGCAATGGACTATGGAACTGAATAAAAGAACTGGTTTAAATAATATTATGTTGTTCGTTGATATTTTTGTTGAGTAGAGTCAGAGATGCAATGAAACATATACTGTATTTGCTATTATATTTTTTAGTCCTTGATGCTCTGATAATCATATTAGTTTTTGTCTGCAGTTTTTAATGCTAAACTAATAATCTACATCTTTATATAGTGTAAATATAGTTTCTTTAATATTTCAAAAGACTATTGACAAGGCACAACAATATTTCTAAAGTTTATAACAACTGATGTTAAGTGTAGTCCATTATTTATTGTGAGTGAAGACGGAATAATTATAGTGATTTTAAACAATATTGACTAAAACAATTGTTCATATAAATTAAATAATAATTAGTAGTTTTGCAACTTCAAGTTTGAAATTTAAAATGTCTAAAATAATTAGAAAGAAATGTAAATAAGGGAGATGAAGGTTAATCATGTATGTGAAAATGTTATTTGAAAATTTAATAAGATTTTCACATATCAGTCTACACAAGATTTAAAATTAATCAAAACCGAAATTGTGGTTTCCACTACTTACCAGATTAAAAAACCATAAATGTTTCTATAAAGGCCATAAAGGTTGAATTTTGGGCTGCACTTTAGTATCAGTTCTACACTCATTCGATCGATCCAAATACGTGTTTGTATCAATGTAATGTGATATTGATTCCCCAATAGATTTCTCTTGGCGATGGATCGTTCCCTAGTTGATTTGTGATGCGTAATGCTATTTGAATTCAAGATGGGTCATGAGCAACCATTTCATACTTCTATATGGGAATTTATCCTGCAGCTTATGATCACCGGCTCAAGGATTTGCCCAAAAAGTAATGCCAAATCTACTTGTGATTTTGAGAACCTCTGAAAAATCACACAGTATAGAGCTAGAAACAAGATTAACAAATATGTTAAGTCAAAATTAAATTAGTATGACAACACGGTATTGACAATAATTATTTTCTAACAGCACAACACTCTCATGCATGGGCAGTAGTAGTCTATTCAGAATTTATCTTAGTATAATAATTTTATAATTGTTAAAGTTTGTGTGTTTGTTTGTTTGATGTTGAATTATGCATTAACTACTGGTCAGATTGGGCCGAAATTTGGTATTATGAGCTTATACTCCTGATTAACGTATAAGCCTATTTTTATCTCAAACACCCTTTCCAGTGGCTATGGAATTTACCATGTAAACCTTTATGAGCCATTTAAAAGTAATTTAAGAATTATGCCAGCTATTTCAACCAGACAAGTTGGTTAGATATCCAATAGCGTTAAAGTTATAAGGTTTACCAATAGGGTGCAGCACTATTAATTGTTTCGTTATTTTATGACAGCAGCTAATTTGAACCAATGAATACAATAAATTCATTGTTTGAACTAAGCAGCAACAAAAGCTGCCACACACAATGAGAACTGTCAAAGTACTAAAACATTTTGTATAAATAAAATAAAATTAGAGTTTTGTCTGTACATTGCTCAAAATTATAAATTTTTAGATTGTTTTCCGTTTTATACATTAAAGAAGCCGAAACAAGTCTCATCTCTGTTTCTGTCTGTCTGTCTATCTGTCTGTTACGGTCCAAGAGGCATTTTACGCGGCCTTCTCCTGAAAAACGAGAGTACCTATCAAGACCCAAATCATTTTAATGTATTCACTGGATTGGCGAGATTGTCTTTAGCCATTAAAATATGGCCTCACTACTTAGTAAATAAAATGACGGACGTTTAAAAACCCAATTTCGTGCGATTTTTGTCAAGTTTTCTCCCAATGTCCATCACATAATCATCTATGAAATAACGAAAAGCTGTTCGGATCACGATTATTTCTTCTAGCTGTCACTGATATGTTTACATTAAATGTTGTTTACAAATACCGCAAACATTTCCAATAACGTTTTGAAAGCAATATCCAAACCAAGTGAGATTAAAAACGATTTTCCTTACATAAAGGATTTAATTAATCGAAAGTTTAATATTGTGTATTGTAACCGTAAATGAAATTAGAGATTCTTTTGTGTATACAATTGTTCTGAAGTTTTTATAACCGGAAAATACATTGAATCAGTGTTGTATAGGGCTGGGAAACTTGCATTTATAAACCATTTTTAGGATTGTTTACAGTAATGTTTATGTATTAGCAAATCTTCCAATGGGGAAGTAGCTATTACCGTAGGTCTCAAGGTAAGACCTAGGCCCGGGACCGATTTACTTTTTCATTTTGATGTCCCCAGAGGCATAAAACACTATTCGTTCAAATTTTAAAGATATATATATATATATATATATATATATATATATATATATATATATATATATGTCAATGAAGACGATAACTTGAGTAATTTTTGTCCAATTTTGATAAAATTTCGTTTGAAGGCGTAAGGCCCGATGAACTTGAATGAGTTTGCGAACCAGCATGATCGGACCATGGAAACGGGGTTTAACGGGGGATTTTGATGGGGTAAAAATGGGGTTTCCCTAGAGCCGATATGAAAAAACTATACATTTGAGAAACTGAAGAGTCGCGGCATTTTCAGTTTCAAGATTATGTTGTAAGATTTTTTAGTCGGAGATTAAACATGTTGTTTTGTGTTAAATTGTTTTACTTTAGTTTTTAATTGTAATTTAATCGCTGTATAGTTTTTAATTGTAATATGATCTTATAAAACTGTGCGTGACACAATAAATAATGGTAATATCTTATTTTTCTGATCGTTGGTGAAGTCACTACTGATAATTATTTACAAAACCGTATCAGGTATAAAGAGATAGACCTCAATAAAAATATAAAGTAAACAAAAAATTAGAAACTGCCAAGCATCCAGTTATGTCACCTGAGTTGATTTAGATTGTGAATATTTATCTTGCAAAAAACTTATTGGATTAACTCAGAGAAAACCAATTACATAAATTTTTTATCTGCCCAAAAAAACTTTAAAACCTCATTTAAAAATTGATAACAATTACCTAACTCAAGTGACTCAAACTAAATTCTTAGGACTAATAATTGATCAAAATTTATCTTGGTTGTACCACATTAATAAACTAAAAAGTAAAATTTGTTCAGGTCTATTTATGCTGCACAACTTGTCTAAACTCTGCTCGTTGAATGTTTTACTGAAGGTTTACTATGCTCACATAAACCCACATATTGCATTTGGCATTGAATTATATGGCGCAACAACCATTCTAAATTTAGATAGTATATTAATTTTACAAAAGAGAGCCATATGCATCATGTTAAACTTAGGAGAAAACCAATCGGCAAAATATTATTTTGCTTAATTAAATATATTTATAGTGTATGGATTATATATTTATAAAACTACTAGCTGTACCCGCGGGCTTTGCCCCGCTTAACTTCATAAGTATTCGCATGGCTCAATCACGTCCTGGTTGAAGTTCGTTCGCTACGCTCACTCACCTTCAGGTTGGAAATCGTTCGCTGCGCTCACTTGTTTTCAGGTGAGCTCGTTTGCTATGCTAACTCGCCTTCAGGTTGATGTTCGTTCGCTACGCTCACTCACCTTTTGATTGCAAATTAGCTGTTGTCATAAATTTAAAAAAGTTATCCCTTTTATTGTTTATAATATTTTGATAAAGGGTTTTATGTTTTAATATTTACCATTGGAGAATTTAAACGAGTGCACAGGTGTGCTGCGATTGGGGTTGGACTTATTCAAAAGTAAAATAGTTTTCTGTGCTGCACTCTATAGAAACACTGTGGCACTATTTCAAATCATGAAATTAAAATTATGCTGCTTTTAAATTATATTTATTTGTAAACATTGTAGATAAAAAAGTCTGACATTGGCCCACTTAAAACCCTCTGGGGTAGAGCCCTTTTGACGGATCTGCACCAAACTTCACTCGAACCATCCTTGAAAGATTCTTAATAATGCCTGAAAGTTTCATTACAATCTGTCGAGCGGTTTCGGAGTCCATAACATGCCATAACGTATACACACACACACACACACACACATACATACATACATACATAGTTCCTCTTTTATAGATATAGATTAATCTAAATACCCCCGCCGCAGCAAACCTGCAGACTAAGCGAATTTCCATTTGACTGATTGGATTTACACTGAAATGTCTACTTAAATATATAACATTTATTCTTGATTTAAATAGAATTAGTTTAACAAGTACTTAGGTTTGCTGCATCAGGGAGGGTAAAACTGTTTTTTGTCAAATGTGAATAGTTAGTAAGAAATAAAAACATTTTCCAAATTTGATCAAAATATGTTCACAAACAAGCAAACTAAAACAGTTTATTATTCTCCATAAGAATAACATGGGAATTTTAAATTTACAATTTTTTGGAATTTTCTCCGTAACCATTAGGCGCATAATAACGCTTCAATATACTAAATTATTTGTTTTTTTAAGCTCTACAAAATGGTTTGGAAAGAAATTGCTAAATTTTATGTTTTTTGGGTCAAAAATGGGAAAAACCTATTTTTACCCCATAAAACCCCCCGTAAACCCCCGTTCCCATGGTCCGATCATGCTGGATCGCAAACTCGTTCGAATAAACGTACGTTTACACGTTTGTACCAAATTTCATCAAAATCGGATCATTTTTGCTCGAGTTATCGTGCTGACGGACACATATATATATATATATATATATATATATATATAAATATATAAATAAATATATATATATATATATATATATATATATATATGAATTTGAACGGATGGTGTTTTTGGCCTCTAGGGAACTCAAAACGAAAAAAAAATCGGTCCCGCGTCCAGGTCTTACCATGAGTACTACGGTAATAGCTTATTCCCTATATGGGAAATTCGCTAAAAGTGAAATGAATAAACATACACTTCCGAAATTGGGAATGACACATAATCATAATACTGTACTCGGCATCGGAACTACCCAGCTATCCAGGGGCATAATTTAGAGTTTTATAATAAAAAACCCACCGCTGCAGTTACTAGGGTTTTTTCTCCCCCTAAAGATATCATGGCAATAATATTAAATCATTTAAAAATAAATTGAAAATATTTATAATAAGCAAATGTTACTACTCATTTAGTGAGCATTTTGATAATATTTTATAGAATTAACTGTATTTATTGACGCCATTCTGCAGTTATATTTGTATAATGTAAATCTTGAATATAGGGTTTCTGAATCTGAATCTGAATTTTTAGACCTAATATATGCTGTATGATTTTTATGGTTATACCAACGCAGGCGAAGCCGCGGGTACAAGCTAGTTTCTTAACATTAGTAGGTTTTGTACACTTTCTTCTTTGCTACTTATAATTATTTTCCCACAGGAATTTGTTTTTGTAACACATATTACATTTTTGTAATAAACATGTTTGGTTTTCATTTAACATGATTTATATTATGCCATAACACAAAACTGTTGAACAATATTAAGTGTAGTAACAATTGAGCAAAGAACAGCTAAACATATGCTATCAATGCTTAAGTATTTTATCAGTTGTTTCAATTGTGTAGTAAATGTATTGAAACTTCTCTACAAATATGTACAAAACAATTTTCAGCTTGAGCAAAAAACTCTGGAACAGCCATAAAGGCATTTTAACAACCACTACAATTAAACACGAACACAATTTAAAGAATATTTCTTCTTTTCTCTTGTACACGTTCTCCATCCATAAATATTACGTATCGACATCTACCAAAGTGAACTACTACTGTTTCCTTTCTCTTCTATTCTGAAAAGCTAAGAGGTTGTTTCATTTATCTTTACAGTCAATGTACTGACTATGTCAGCATCTAAAAGGATGCTCATTAAAGTTAATTTTGCTAGCTGATTTTTTAGGAAAGATTAAATTAAATTTTTATATAATTTGTAGATTGTAATCTATATTTTGCAGTAGATTATTTTTATACATTATACGAATTAGTTTATCGATTTATTAACTATAAAATATGGCTATACAATATTCAATAATTGTGCTACACAGTGAGAAAGTCCCAATTCCTCACAATAAGAGCCGAATAGTAAATACGCTGAGGCGTGGGTACATTTTAACATTGTTTAAATGAAGAAAAAAACTTAGGTATAGAAATAAATTAATTGATCAGTTATTCTTTGTTCAAGCCTTAAGGATACAGTTACAATAAAATTAGCTAAATTTTATGTGTCTTAAAACTATTTGGAAAAACCAACAGTTTTCGTGGAATTTGGCAATGAATGCGAAACCTGGGGTTATAATAGCCGCCATTTTAAAACGGTTTAAGAATTTGTATTTATATTTTGCAAAAATATATCGGTCAATGAGATGAACGTTGTGCAAAGTCTCAAAGCTTTATACGGATGGACGCTAAATGGAACTAGATAGGACATGTTAGGTTTACATGCACTTTTTGCTTATTTTGACCCAAGTAACTACGTAGATTATGTCCCCACCTTTTTTGAACACCCTGTGTATATAAGTTTATCTAAACCGGGTGTCACGTCTTAAGTGTTAAATGAAATTATGTGCCAGGCTACAGCTACATAGTAATTTCCATTTAATGATGCCCAATTTAGGTTTCCAACTTGAGTTAGGAATTGTGTTTGAATATGAAATTTGAATGGATAGTCTTTATGGTCCCTGGGGACATAAAAATGAAAATAGTCGGCCAGGATTGAGGTATCACCATTAGAGCTACACAGTAAAAACGTATTACAGTAACTATATAGAATCTCGTCAAAAAGAAATAATAAATAGGCAAAACTACTCAAAACATATAACGAGCTAAGCAATCTTCGCCGACGACTAGGTGGGTCTTACTAGGTGATATTTATCAAGTTTTGCAATAATTACAAGTGAGATCCAATACATCGCGAGCGCATCACTGACGAGTTCAATAAACCAGTCAAAACACAGTTAGTTGTTCGCTCAAGTTGCGATGTCTGAGAAGTGTACACTGGAAGTAATGCGCATCCCACTACTACCTGTGCACTGTTCAAATTACTTAGAGTAAACCAATCTACCGGCTGACTCGGTCAACAGATGGGAGTCGCACGTAATTTAAAAACTGTAATACTATTTGTACTTTGCATTGGTATTGTAGATTTGTAACCTAATAAAAACTGTTGAAACAATCCTAATACAAGTTGAAATGCATTTCCTTGTTTAATTTCGTCATGCAAGTATTCTTTTTATAATATATTTAGCTAAAATCCTTTCATAAATTAAATAACTCATTATATAACGTTTAGCAAATTTCCCTATAGGGAAGAAGCCATTACCGTAGGTTGCACGGCAACACATAGATTCGGGACCGATTTACTTTTTGAATTTTGATGTCCCTAGAGTCCATAAACACCATTCGTTCAAATTTTTATACATGTCTGTAAACGCTATAACTCGAGTAATTTTTGTCCGATTTTGATGAAATTTGTTTGAAGATAAATAAGATGTATGGGCGGGATAAACTCAAATGAGTTAGCGAACCAGCATGATCATATATTGAATAATATCATTTATACTCACTCTTGAACTCATGGGAACAACTTTTTATGGCGTAAAAATTGGGTTTTCTCATTTTTGATTAAAAAAAACATTCCCAATCAATCTTTAAACTATTTTAAAGCGCTTTAATAAAACAAATAATTTAATACATTGAAGTGTTTTACAGTTATTGGTTACAGAGGAACAATTGAAAATTGAAAATTTCCCTGCTATTCTCATGGAGAATAAGTAAACTGTTGTAGTTTGCTTGTTTATGGATTTATTTTGATAAAACTTGGAAAATAAATTTATTTTATACTAAGCTATTGATATTTTACTAAAAAGCACACTTTATTATCCTCCCTACAGCAGAAAACCTATGTTCCTGTTAAACCTATGTTATTTAAATAGGTAAGTTTATTTAAAAATCCAATCAGGCATTAGGAAATTCGCTTAGTTTTCTAGTTTGCTGTGGCTGGGGTGTTTGTAAACTATGTTCAACAAATCAATTAACTTATCCATACAACAGTATGAACAAAAAGCCAATAGGCTACCAACGTGACGGTGAGTTTCAAGGCAAAACATTAGTTGGTCGAAACAGAAGAAGCAAACCAGATCCGTTATTATTTTGAGATTTACCAAATGTACACACACGAGGCTTGAACTTCCTTGATCCAAGGTATATTTGTTATATTTTAATGTTAAAATATTACAAATGTTTATCAGCAAATCTTGGTCAGGGGAGAGCTTTTGTCACTATCTCACTATCCTTCCCTATCTCTGGAGGTCATGCAGTTGATGTAAAATGAACACCTTGATAAAAGTGCTTAAAACTTTACTAAATACTTTCAATAAATAATTCAAACAATTAATATTATGATAATAAATGATTACGCATGAATAATATTAATAAAAAAAAAAACATGTATAGATTATTTTATAAATTCACTAGCAGTTATGCGGCACGCGTTGCTAATGGTAATACGTTCTTTGAATATTGATTCTACTTAATTGCCAGTTCTACTTAATTACAATGTGTTTAGCGAATTTCCCATGGGGAATAAGCTATTACCGTAGTAGTCATGGTGAGACCTGTACCCGGGACCGATTTAATTTTTGGTTTTGAGGTCTCTAGAGGCTAAAAACACCCTCTGTTCAAACTCATATTTGTATATATATATATATATATATATATATATATATATATATATATATATATATATATTAAATATTTAAGTAAATAAGTACAACTGAGCACCCTGAATATTATATTTTTTAAAAAGAAGTATGGGTTAACCTCACTCTTACTCGGAAACACGTTCCCGGCGACTGACGGATTGATAACGGGGTTGCAGGTTATGTTGACTACGAGTTTACTCATTGGTGATAAAAATACAGTCTTGATAATATATATGTTGTTGTATTGAGGCGGCTAGGTGTGCAATGTGTCAACAATTACGTTTGCTGAAAAAGTACGTTAATTATTGAGGATTTCATATGGATTGGGCTTGGTGTTGCTATATACAGTATATTAAATTGTTCAATTAAATCCAACTTGTTACTTTTTGAGCCTTTATGCAAAATTTCGAGGTCTTGATCTATGGTAGAATATGAATGGGTGTTGTTTATTAGGTGTTCAACATACGTGGATTGATTTATATTGGCATTTTTACACAACTCATATTCCATTCCAAGAATCATATTCCTTTTCAAATTGCGTTTCTTTTCAAACTCTATTTCTTAATAGAGTATCATGGTAAATACTCTATTTTTACCCAAGGAAATAACATACAACAAACTACAAGTATATTGACTCATTAAACTTATTTAATAAAGCGAAGAAATGACATAAAGCTATGACTGACAATTACATTAAATCCATTAAAACAAAGACTCGTAAACACTGAATCATGGTTAATATTAAATTTAGCTTCAGCAGCTGAGCTTCCTGGGAGTTATTGACGTCATTTAAGAGTATGGCTTTCCAAGATTGTCTGCTGAAACAGTTAGTTTGAAATATTCATAACAATTAGTTTTTCTTCGTTGGATTTTGATATTCAATAACCAAACATTGCCTTCGCAGTCTACTTTATGTAAATTAAACACAACATTTGGTCAATTATATGAATAAGATTTGACTCATTCGTGTTTGATATTCTTTAGGTACAGTACCCTATTACAATAACTGTATGGATGGATAATTATACACTATAACTTACTCTATTTTGCAGAAATTAACCAATTGATTGTACTTGCTGGCTATTTATAAACTACATAAATATTCGTTGTCAAATTGCAACTTTACTTTAACTATACATTCGTAAGGTGTTCTTTTTATAGTTATATTAATTATCTATACTATTATATACAAATCTAATGGTGTCTGTCTGTATGTGTATTACTATTATATATTATTATAATATATACTATTATAATAATAAGTGCAAAAACTACTGAACCAACTGGGCTTAAATTTTACAAAAATATAGCTACCGTATCAAGGACCATTATAGGACTATTCACACTTCGATACTGACCGAGGGGCTTTGCCCCTTTGGCTTTGAAAGTTCTGAGGTGAGGATTTTTAAAGTAAATATTGATTGGTTTCCATGGATGCAATGAGAATACTCACAATGTTTACATTTGCTTTGACATTTCCATGTAAACAAGAAGAACTGCAAAATTGCATATTTCACATTTGAAGACAGCTGATCCAATGAAATTAAATATAACATTTCACACAATTATGTGGTTGGTTTATTTAATCTAAAAATGTATCAAAGATCATTTTTTCAAAACTGTGTCAATGATTGATAGAAATAAAAAAAAATATTCTAAAAGCACCGAAAAAAAAAACAAAAAAATATGTCAATACATACCCTACGATAATTACAGTATCGAATTAAAAATACTGTCAGGTGATATAATTGAGTACAAATTTATATTAAAGTTGTATGCAAAATAGATAATGTAAAATGTATCAACTTAGGCTCTGCTTTCGATTTTTAAAGTGTCTCAAGTGTTATTAAAATGATGTTATTGATATATTTTCATGGAAACAGTAAGAAAATAACAATGTATAGTTGTTTTATATGAATTTGTAGGCTACTTTAAATTAATTCGAACTGCTTAACATGTGTTAGATTAACTTACATAACTTGCACATCACATTGTTTTTTTTATATGTATATTTAGGTAAATTTAGTTATTGTGTTTTGCTAAACCTATGCTTAAATTAAACTAACGAATATCATCAATAACTATAAGTCGTCGTTGATTTTTGTGTTCTAAAATCTGTTGTGTATGTGTAACTATATTTAATTATCAAATGGTAATACAAAATACTCTTATTTTTTTTAACATAACTTTTAGTTCACATTTACTTTATTAAAAAAATTTATTATTTGTGTTTTACCACACCACTGATTAAACTAAACCAAGGAAAATATCATAAAACTTAGCAGTACACAGTGTTCTTTTGTTTCTAAAACCAATGAAATATCTGTTACTATGTTTGCCCAGTAAGCGTGAAAAAATGTAAATGCAATAACCGATAGAAAGAAAATGTTAAAAGAACTGGTTTGTATATTAAGTTGTTTGTTGATATTTTTGTAGAGTAGAATCAAAGATGCAATGAAACATATACTGTATTTGCTAAATTAAATTTTTTTGTCCTCGATCTTTTGATAATCATATTAGTTGATTTAAACTGGTAATGCAAGGTCATTAACTATATGTTTTCATAAAGGTCAAGTGATTTTAAAAAGAACATGACTACATCCAGAAGAAACCTGAGAAAACTTTAATTGAAAGATTCGCATTATTCACATTTAAGGGAAACAACAAACCATTAGAACAACATTAAGCCTTTCGATTCTGCATTTTCCAGGTAAATATAATTTACGTTATAACAATAACTAGCCAAATTAATTCCAACTGAAGAAAATAAAATTGTGTCAGGGAGGTTATGCAGAGAATCAGGCGTCAGGCAGTTCGTAAGTAATGTAAACAAAATGTTATCGCTATAAAAAAATGACTGAAATTTGTAAACGTAGCCTACTGGCGACAATGGGTGGTACCATGCCGACTACATTATCATTGATTAAGATCAACATGGACAACCCAACGCGTCTCTATACGTTTGAAACATTTGTAGAATACACTAAAAAACCAGATCAAATTTTCAAAAATGATAAAATATTTACAAGAAATTTTCATTATATGGAACTGTTATGCACGTTATCTATTAGTTGAGTCTTAAATTCATCGGAAATTATGGTTTATATTAGTTTTTAATTAAGTTATTTGGTTTCAATAACTACTTTACATCTTTTCAATTGCTCGATTTCGAGCAACATGTACACTAGTAGATATAGTTTCTTTAACATTTCAAAAGACTATTGATAAGGCACAACAATATTTCTAAAGTTTATAATAGCTGACTTAGTTTTGCTAATGATTTATTGTGAGGGGAAAAACTGAAGATGGAAGGATTTGTGATTTAATATGAAGAAGAGTGAAATTGAAAAAATGTTCATTTAAATTTAATAATTAGTATTTTTGCAACTTCAAAATTGAAATTGAAAATGTCAAAAAATAAAGAAAAAAGATATGTAACTAAGGGAGATTAAAGTAAATCAGGTATTTGAAAGTTGTATCAAAGATTTGGCCAGTTTTTCTCATATCAGCCTACACTAGATTTAAAATTAATCAAAACCAAAATGGTGGTATCCACTACTTTCCAGATTTAAAAGTCATAACTAAGTGTCATAACTAAGTCATAACTAACTCTAACTCTAAAAGCGTTGGCCGATGTGTAACTATTATATGCAGCAGATGTAAAGATTAAAATGTTTCTATTTTGTGTCCTCTTACTCTTCTTTATTATATGCAGCAGATGTAAAGATTAAAATGTTTCTATTTTGTGTCCTCTTCCCGTTGCAAAGCACGAGTACAACAGCTAGTAAACCGATATAATTGATTTTAAGTTTTATTTTTCGTGAATATTGAAACTATTGCCGTAATCATAAAACAAATATCATAACATTTTTTAAGATTTCATTCTAGTACTTCATCACATAAAATTCAACAAAAGTTTATAGTTTATATATAAAAAAATAAAATAGCGATTTTGTATAGTTCCAATTTTTACATATTGTTGCTGAATTGTCGGGATTTTAACTTTGATTAAGTTTTTTTATGTTTTGAGCTTATTTATTATTCTAATAATCCAACAAATATCTTGGTATTTCAAACCTGCCTACCGCCGCTTACGCCATCTAACCCAATACTGAGCACTCCACAAGCTAAACTCTGTTAATGACCTACAAGTGCTGTATTGTTGGTTCCCCTAACTTTATTGTTGCGTTGCTTAAATTTAGTTTAATTTCAGTACTTTCATCCTCCTAACAATTTCAGTGTATAGGTACTGTACACAACCGTATTATAATAACAACCGTATTAAGGTACTGATTAATAATATAACTAATACTATATAACTTGATAATAATAATATAACTAAGCTAATTTGAACGGTTTTTATTTGGTAAGGATTTCGGTTTTATTTTTTTGTTTTGACGATTTATTTTTTTCAATAGACTCAGTTTCATCTTGGTTCAAGAATTCGACCACTTACAAATTTAAAAGATCGTAATTATATTAGCTTTTATGAAAAAGGTAGTTTTTGTAGTTTTTATACTGCAGTTAAAATTTTACAGGATTTTACGGTTTACTAAGAAAAATTGTATGGTTGTCAACAGAATGAGTTAGAATGAAGTTAGAATTGTATAACTACTAAGTCGGGTAACTTTCATATAGTTACGGTTATAAATCTCAATAGCGTTACATACTACAACAAATAACTTCTTGATCAGCATTGTATGTGCTATTAAATTTACGGAAAGTAAATAAAAGAAACGTCTTATAACACTTAAAACATATATTTACGCTCATACTGTTACTCACAAGACGATAAATATACAAGATGGTAAGTGGTGATCGGTTTCGATTGGACACTCCAATCATCCCATCATCAGACCCAATGGCGGATATCTGGGTAACGACGCGATTTTGGAAAAAATGTTATTCTTGATTTTCTCTTTATTATGGTTGTTTACCCGTACAACTATTTCTCGGAGTTTGGCTGTTTACTTACGGGTCACGCTTTATAATGTAAAGAATAGTTATGATTTTTTTGAACGTGTAAAGAACATAGATATAGAGTCGAATAGTAGGCTAGTCTCATTTGATATCTGAAATCTGTTTACCAACATACCTGTAACTGAAACTGTGGATCTTGTTAAATGTAGGCTTTTACAGAATAGTTTAGACAATGAATATGTCAATCAGATTGTAAAACTGCTTGTGACTGTTTTGAAACAAAATTATTTTAGATTGAACAATAGATTTTACGAACAAACAGATGGTTTAGCTATGGAAATCCACTTTCGGCAATTTTGTCAGAAATAGTTTTACAGCATCAGGAAAAGGAAATGTTATAGAATTTAAGAAAGAAGCATGTTTTAAAACTGTATGTTAGATATTTAGACGACATTCTTGTTCTCAGACAAGCCCAGGAGCAAGAGCACGAAACAATGATGTAGACACTTAACAGTGACCATCCGAACCTCACTTTTACCGACGATTTTGAAGAAAACCAAAAAGATCAACTATTATAATAGTTTTTGTACGGTAACTCAAAAAAATTTTTAAAGTTAAATTTCCCATGTTATTCTTATGGAGAATATTGTAAAATGATGTAGTTTGCTTGTTAATGGATATATTTTGATTAAACTTGGCAATTTTATACTAAGATATTAATATTTTACTAAAAACACACACTTTATTAGTTTCCTTGTAGCAGCAAACCTAGGTACTCGTTAAACCTAATGTTATTTAAATAGATTTAATAGAATATCACTTAAGACAAATGGAAATTCGCTTAGTCGGCGGGTTTGCTGCGGCGGGGGTATTATTTAATTTAATTTAATTTTTATTTTCCACGGCAATGCCGTTTACAATAATTTCATTCAGTTAAGATTAATAAATAAAGATTATACAGACTGTCCCAAAAGTCCCGGACCGGTTTAATATTTTCTAAACGACAACAGATAAATAAATAAGATTTGGTACATCAACACCACACCTAAAAATCTACTTTTTTTATGGAAATATCAATTTTCTGTCACGTCATGGAAACGTCCCACAAGGAGTCAGAAGGAAATCTTAAATAGAAGCATAGGTTGAAATGTACATCAAATTAAAGGTCTTTACTAGCAGAATATAATGCCGCAAATTTGAACTCAACGGACAACCGAGTCAAGAATGACAGTGGTTCAAAGATGCATTTTATTTGCATTGCTATTATACGCTTACTCCTCGGGGGGCACAGCCCTAGGAATTGGAAGAAAATTGTTAACGTAAGCATAGGTCGATATACACATCAAATTAAAGGTCTTCACTAGTAGATAACAATGCCGTAAATTCAAGCTCAAAAGAAGGCCTGAGTAAAAAATGGCAGTCGTTCAAAGATTCAAAATGGCAGATTCAAGAAATCTTTGAACGGCTGCCATTTTTTACTCAGTAATCCGTTTGAGTTCAAATTTGCGGCATTATATTCTGCTAGTAAAGACCTTTAATTTGATGTACATGTCAACCTATGCTTCTATTTAAGATTTCCTTCTGACTCCTTGCGGGACGTCTCCATGATATGACAGAAAATTGATAGTTCCTTAAAAAAGTAGATTTTTAGGTGTGGTGTTGATGTGCAAAATATTATTGATTTATCTGTTGTCGTTTAGAAAATATGAAACCGGTCCGGGACTTTTGGGACAGTCTGTATAAACTTCAAGAATGACTTGAAAATATACAACAAATCAACATTTTATCAACAATTACATCAATACAATCAATCAACAATAATAGCTATAATACTATGACATATCAATAACAATAACAAAGAGTGATTATGAATAACCATAACAATGCTAATAACATGTATCTTACTAATATTATAAATGTGAAAGTTTGTGTGTTTGTTTGTTTGAAGTTCAATCACGCATAAACCACTGGATGGATTGGGCTGAAATTTGGCATGATGATAGCCCACATCCCCGATTAACATATAGGCATATTCTTATCTCAAAAATGCTCTCGGGCTCCGCCCCAGTGGCTCTGTAATTCCCCATGTTAACCTTTTTGTATTCATATTTAAATGGAATTAAAGAATTTAGTCAGCTGTTTCAACTAAAAAGTTGATTCTATTATATACAAAAGCATTAAATAGTTGTAAGATTTACCAACAGGGTGCAGCACTATATATTTTTTGCATTTAAGTAAACAGCTAATTTGAACTACAGCAACAAAACACTCTGATACTCAATGAGAACTGTCAAAGTGGAATGGATGGCACAATGAAAAATTGGTGATTTTTTGTGAATTTGTAATAGTTTATTTTTATTTATTGTTTAGGTGAAGTGGTAGAACATAATGCTATGGTAGATGTGTAATACCATAGTATACCGTAAATTCAAAGAAGCAAATCTTATCAAACTTTGTCCTCTCCCATTGCAAACGCAAAGCTTGAGTATAACTGCAATAAGCATTTTTAACTTATAAGCCAACCCCGTACGAAGGACGGTTACTCTGCTAGTAATGAATAGTTTAGTGTAGAATGTATAACTGTATTTAGATGTATAAAATGCATTAGAGTGGTAATTAATCGTGTAGGATTTTGTGTTCAAGGGAAGCTAGAGTGTCGATGTAGAGGTCAACATGGGTTGAGAATTCGTTTCCTAGCCGTTGGAGTGGGATCATCGGACTATTACCATAGATAAAACATACTCCCTTAGCTATTACCCAGGTAGTCCTGTACTGCGTCCTGAAGAAAACATCTGCAGACCTGGTACTGCCTGGAACTCGAAATAACAGCTTTTCCAACAGCTGAGGAGAGTCAATCTTGCCATTGATCAATTTAAACAAGAAAGCCAGATCTGCAACATCCCTTCTCTTGGCCAGAGTATGAAGATTCAGTAGGGACTCAAGTTCTTCAACTGGGACGTCTCTATAATTTTGGCCACATCTAACTCCCATCATTCATACAAATATTATCTGAATTCTTTGTAATCGAGAAACGTAGATGTCTTGGCAAGGTTTCCAAACCACCGACGCATATTCCAAAATTGGGCGCAGAAGTATCTTGTAAAGGGTAGTTAGAGTTATTGAAAACCCATTTCTTGACACTCTGAAGATCAGACCGAGGATTCCACAAGTTTTCCTGCAGATTTCATCTACGTGGTGCTCAGACGTAAGGGGAGAATTCCAATAGACTCCGAGGTCTTTAATTACGTGGCACCGGCTCAGAGGAGTACCATCCAACCGATAATCCATATTTACTTATATATAGTCAGTAACAAAGCTACACAGATCATCTCACACCATTCTACACTCATCCTTCACTCATATTTGGGTTAAAATACGCACCTAAGTGGCGTCCCCATCTTAATGATTGATAATTGATAATTGATACAATAGTTTCACGTCTTGTAAAAGATATTACATTGCATTTAGAGCCATTGAGATACATCAAATTCTGATTGCACCAAGACTCGATGCCAGCGAGAGTTCTCTGCAGAGATTCACCATCACTAACATTACTGATCGTTTTAGCGAATTTCCCAAATAGGGAATAAGCTATTACCGTAGTACTCATGGTAAGACCTGGACCCGGGACCGATTTACTTTTTCGTTTTGAGGTCCCTAGAGGCCAAAAACACCATCCGTTCAAATTCATATATATATATATATATATCCGTTAGCACGATAACTCGAACAAAAATTATCCGATTTTGATGAAATTTGGTATAAACGTGTAAACCTACATTTATTCGAACGAGTTCGCGAAATAGGTTTTCCCCTTTTTGACCCTAAAAACACAAAATTTTACAATTTCTTTCCAAACCATTTTGTAGAGCTTAAAAAAAACAAATAATTTAGTATATTGAAGCGTTGTTGTGTGCCTAATAGTTATGGAGAAAATTGTAAATTTAAAATTACCATGTTATTCTTATGGAGAATAAGTCAACTGTTGTAGTTTGCTTGTTTATGAACATATTTTGATCGAATTTGGGAAATGATTTCGTTTCTTACTAAACTATTAACATAAAAAACCCACTTTTACCCTCCCTGTTGCAGCAAACCTAAGTACACGTTAAACTAATTCTATTTAAATAGGAAATAAATGTGATATTTTTATGGAGGCATTTTAGTGTAAATGTAAATCCAATCAGGTTAATGGAAATTCGCTTAGTCCGCAGGTTTGCTGTGGCGGGGGTATTAATTAATTTTATATCATCGGAAAATAACAGGTATTCAGACTCGATTACTTCCCCTATATCATTTATAAATAAACGGTATCAGCATTCTGACACATACTTTCTCCCATAAGTTTGTCAACAACCTTTATCATGTGTAAACGGTGGGAGTAAATATACGGAAATGGGATTTGTACAATTTTGTTCAGAATTTAAAGGACTATAACATACTAAATTTTTATCAAAATTGTTCGAGCCAATTTTGGGAAATCCGATTTTTCCGTTATTTTATGGGGTTTTTTATGGGGAAATAACATAATTTACAATAACTTTTGAACCGTAATTTTTACAGAAAAGGGATTTGTACCATTTTGTTTAGAATATAAAGGACTATAACATACTAAATTTTTATCAAAATCGTTCGGGCCATTTTTGGGAAAATCTTTCCGTTATTTTATGGGGTTTTATGGGAAAATCCCCATCTAAAATCAAAATTTCTAAAAAATGAAAAAAACTATCAAAATTGTAAGGACCATAACCTACTATGTTAAATCAAAACTGGATTTTTGTCTAAAATCCTATTTTTCGTTATTTTATGGAGTTTTATGGGAAAATAACATAATTTACCATAACTTTTGAACCGTAATTTTTACAGAAATGGGATTTGTACCATTTTGTTCAGAATTTAAAGGGCTACAACATACTAAATTTTAATCAAAATCGTTCGGGCCATTTTTGAGAAAATCTGATTTTTCCGGTTTTTTATGGGTTTTTATGGGAAAATCCCCATTAAAAATCAAAATTTCAAAAAAATAAAAAAAACGCCTGGAGATACTATGGATTAGAACCTACATACCAAATTTCATTGAAATCGGACCACAGGTGTAGTCTCTAGCTCTGTACACATCCAGACACACAGACACACACACACACACACACACAGACATCACTTCGAAAACCACTTTTTTGGGTCCAGGGGGACCCAAAACGAATATATCCACTCAAAACTCAAACTCGAAAATTTTGACGAAAACAATACTTTCTCCATATACTATAGTATAGGGGGAGAAAGTAAAATGTTAAAAAGGCAAGGCCCCAAGAGAGATCCCTGAGGAACCCCTGACAAAACTTTCATGGGTAGAGACTCAGCAATTGCAAATCTGACTATCGAGTGTCTATATCTCAGGTAATTGTCAATCTACAACAGAAGTCTGCCAATAATACCATAGGCCTTCAGTTTAGCAATAAGATGATCGTGACTCACTTTGTTGACAGCCTTACCAAAGTCGAGAGACAAGTGTTGTAAGACGTATGTTTTATTTACTTTCCGTATACTACAACAGTTTGTATTATATTAAGACATGAACTTCTACTATATTAAACTTAATACGATGTAGCGTTAGCCAAATGATCACGGAATGTTGGTGTATGTGTGCTGCCACGCGAAGCGCTGACACTATACCTAACAAATATAGCGTGCCGCTATGCGTCACAAAGATATAACAAAATGTCACAGGAACAAATGGAACCTATGTAATCAGATATCTCAATACCCCCCCTCACCCTATCAACAAGGTTGGTTGGGCCAACATTTCAAATATTAAAAACAGTTGCATATTCAATATAAATACAGTGAATGCCTAGGCCTGTACAGAAGTCAAGTTTGTACAGGACAATTTCCAAAAAATCTTGCCTTTGCGATTTCGGTACATCGCAGTCAAGAGTGTACTGTAATCAGGCTGTGGTGGACCTAGGAAAATCAGATTTGTTTACTTAATCAGCATTGTCAAGAGTTAGAACTATCGATGGCTTTCTGATTGAGAGAGTCAAACTCATAAATAAGAACAGTAAATGGCAAGGAAAGAAAAAATAGATGGAAAGACTCAAGAAAATGGCTTATAACGACGGGGTGAATTCATAAGGTTTGTATTGATAAAAAAATTAGGTCTATTTTTATGTTGTGATCTATAATATGTTTAATACAATTTTTATTTGTAAAGAAGGAAGGTTATTTGTTTACATCGATGCTTACTCCACTCAATTGGCAGACATGAGGTCGCATCCCAGTATGATTAACATCGACACTAGAAGTGAATAAGTGATCATAATAGTGACGAGGCGAGGCCTGATGCTGTTTGACGCCATTCAAATGTAAATAGCTGGAAGTATCTTTCCATATTTTTAAAAGAGATTTATAAATGCTCTATTTCTTCTACAGTGAGCACCCAGAGCATTTATACCTTTAGAAAAGTACTAATGAACATCACGTAACAATCTATAGTTGTTTGAAATTATAATTTTACATTACTTTGATACCTGACTTGTTGTAACAGGTAAAACGTATACCCTATAAAGGTGTATACATTTTGTAAATTTGAGATGTGCATTATTTGAGTTTAAATAATGAAATAAATAATATATACTAATACTATACTATATATACTATATATTTTCTTTTGTTTATTTAGCAACCAAATAGTGGTAATGGACATTTAAAGATTATATTGGGCTTTTTTGATAAGAGTAGATAATGTGTAACTGTACAGAAACTGAATCTCTTCTTCATAATACATTGAATACATTAAATTGATGAAAAAATACTGTGAACCCATAAGATAATTATGCCATAAATGGGTATATTACTGCAGCCCAGCCGTTTGCTTCAGTAGTAGTAACTGTGTATTGTATTTACATTTTATCCTAGTAATATTCATTCTTTTGCTGTATATGATGGGCTACAAATGCTGTCAACATAATGAAGTAAAACCTGTTACTTTGGTACTACTACACTCAAAATAAACTCCTCCCAAGGAGTTCAAATTTGCCAAGTTTAAATGCAAATTTGCCTATTAAAATTTAAATCACTTTTAAAAGGAGTTTCTTCTGTCACGCTTCTCCGATCAAATCCCTAGGTAAACAGATGGACTTGTCCATTAGTGAACAAGAGATCTCTACGAGAAACTTTGTTCTTCCATTTAACATTTATTAGCAATAGAGGTCGTCCAGTGGTCGATAACTCGACCAAAAATATCTAATGTAACGACCTTCTCTATTTTCACCCCACGCTGTAAATAAAACATGTGACTGGAGTTTTGATTTTCTGTTTATATTTCGTTGTTATTTCGTCACGAACATGGCAACCCATAAGACCCATGTTATTTAAAAAAAAAATTTGGTCTTATTTTTTAGACTATTTTAATTTATAAAGGGATTCTGCACACATACAGGAAAATATTTTCCTAACAGTATGCGTAGGTATTCCCTATTATGCACCCGAGCTAAAAAAAGGTTTTAAAGAAACATGCTTGCCTATTTATATATATAGATGAGGTTGTTTAGCTAATTGATACAAACATTTTAAATTAAAATTTTGCTAGGATGGTTTATAAACCAGTTATTTTAGACGTGTACTTAAGTAGGCCTACTATTTTCTATTGTGTACATACGAAGTGATTGAACACGGTGAGTGAGGTAGCTCGGGTCCATCTCCATCAGATGGATATCATGCGTGTCACGACTTTCTTGTTAACAACATGTTTTCTTATTTTCAGCTATAGCCTAGGCAAATTAGGAAAGTTACCGGAAGTCTAATCACTATTATTCTTTATGTTTTTTGGGTTGATGAACACGAATATGAGATTTCCTAACAGATATTATGCTCGAATTTTTTATAGAAAAAATTCAAAATTTGATACATATTTTAGGTTTTTGGGCTAAATCTCTGTATGTGTGGGGTTTTTTTTTAATACCTTGCTTTGTAAAATTAAAGAAGACATCTATATCTACAAAAGAAGAAGTATATGTATGTACACACCATATGAACTCTAAAACCGCTCGACAGATTGTAATGAAATTTCAGGCTTTATTAAGCTTTAATCAAGGATGGTTTGTGTGAAGTTTGGTGCAGATCCGTCTAAACGGCTCAGCCCCAGTCAAGATGCATGGAGTAAAAGAGGTGGGCCAGACAGAGTAGACTGCGCGCGGTGACGTCACTGCAGTCCCGGCCGCGGCTGCCTCGCCGCTAGATGCATGCTAAACGCACAAATTGGAGGAGGTATTTCCCGTTATGACACAAATATCTTTGTGTACTAACTAATGATTTTTATGATTTTTAACTAACATGAATTGTGAACAGTTTGACAATAGTAAATAACCAATTAGGCCTGTATGTTGCATAGAAAGCGATGAAATGCGAGCGTCTACCGATTCAGTTGGAATAATAATTACACTTTAGAATAATTTTAGATTAAGATATAACACTCCCCTTTTTCAGGTTAGTTAATAAAATATATGTTTTAGCACTAGGTAAAAAAGTTGCCTGTTTAAAAGTTACTTCAACTGCTTTTTGGTGTTATTAGTTATAAATGAAACGCCATTCTTTTTCATTTTTAATTTCTTCTTTTTCTATTTAATGTTAAACTTATTTGGGTTTGTTTATACCAAAAAAAAAAAAAAAAAAACAACCAATTATATAATATTTTACATGAAAATCATAAATGTTGCTTACAAATCAAAATCAACTACGATACTGCATTACTATTTTACATGAATTAAATAGACCACAAAAATCTGTTTGGATAAATGGCATTGACCATAGAATACGCTCAGAGAATACTAATGATTTTCCCCGAGGAAAGCTTGTTTCACAGGTACTTTTAAAGAAAAAAATATCAATACCGTATGAATATACATATATTTCATTTTACACTTTATTATTTTCGTGTTAAGAGGATTTTCTCTTTTATGTAAGTGCACGTTGTTCGGTGTTTTTATACGAGTTTACTTTCTGAAAACTTTACTTTACTTTCTGAGATAAAAAATGCTAGGTATGCGTTTTCCTCTAGCTATATAATATAATGACAGTTACCTATTTTAAGACTAAAACTCAATCCGACATAAGAGTAAAAAAAATACGCTTTGTCTTTATTGAAAGGTGCAAAAGAAAGAATTTTTGTATTTCAAACATTTTTATATGATTATTGGTTTTGGGGAATCTTAAACATTCGTGAGTCCTGAATCAAACTTGTGTCTTCTGAACACAGTATTATCGCAGTGATGCGGAGGAATGCTCGTAAAAACGAAAATTCAGAAAACTTTACCGGGGAAACAAAAAAGTTGTGCAAGCTGTGTTGTAATAATAAAACATCGCAATGTAGGCTAAATAGAAATTGAGAGTTTGGAAAAGGAATTTTAATTTTTAAAATTGAAAATTAAATATTTAAAATGCTTTGATATGAATAAATGACCCTGTGAAGAAAGTAAAGACATTAAGCCATACGCCATAAAGTAAATTGTTTACCTCTAGACCGTCTTGAGCTATTTGCTCAAAGAAGAATAGTAGAGTCTAGAGTCTAATTATATTAAAGTTTTTAAATAGGCAAAAACAAATGAGCGGCAATAAAAAAATCTAAAACAATCAACTAAGAAACGTCATCGTCAGTACTGAATTTAAGAGTAAGTAAAAGATTTCAAGAACTCTAATAACTCAATGTGTTTATATCTGATTACATGTCCAATGGTGAGAGATACACTTGGTAAATAAAGTGTTTTTATTTCAAATGCGTTTTCTTTCCATTCATAAAAATATAAATCTCCATTCCTAATTTCACTAATATAATAATGATTGTACATTACCAAAAGCTACTTTTATTTAGCATATCTGTATAGTGAAAAATGTTTGTTTGATTTAATTAATAATTTGAAAAATCTTAAGGGTATCTAATTTAGTTACTAATAAATATATTCATGGACAACTGTAGTTCAGTAGGCTATCCTAAAAATATATAGGTCATAAAATTAGTTGCTATTTACCGGATCAGAGTAGATCCTTAGGGACATAACAACAAATTACAGAAATTGACATCAATTTAATCAACAATTAATTGCTCTAATATTTGAGTAGTAATATAATAAGGAATAACATATTAATATATTGAAAACCAAGCAAAACCAATTTTAACAATTGCGTAGTACAAACTGGAGTAAACAACGCAAAATAACATCTAAAAGTGTTGTGTACGAGGACTGCAGTGACGTCACTGCCTCGGTCCGATGGGCGAGGGGGGGAGAGGGGCGCGCTCTGTCTGGCCCACCTCTTTTACTCCATGCATCTTGAGCCCCAGTGGCTCTGGACTCTGGAGGCTGTATTGTTATTTCAGGATTAGTTTTGCCAACAGTTTCATTTGGAGGATCCTGATTGGCTGTGGGAATACCAATACCGAAACGATACAATGAGACGACATCGGCCTCGGTGGTCTAGTGGATAGCATGCCGGGCTTTCAATCTGATGGTGACGGGTTCGAATCCCGCTGGTAGCACTATCTTTTTCATTATCAGCAAGTTTCGTTAGGTTATGACAGTTTAAATTTATAATTAAATATTATAAAATTAAATTTAAGCCATTTATAGTTTTATTTTATGAACAGAACTATTTTTCCGATTAAACCTTCATTCAAATTTTTCATCATCAGCAAGTTTGGTTAGGTTATGACAGTTTCATTTAAAAATTAAAACATTATAAAATTGAATTTGAGGCATTTATAATTTTATTTTATGAACAGAACTATTTTTTCGGTTAGTAAACCTCCATAGCCTCCAAATGAAACTGTTGGTAAAACTAATCCTGAAATAAAAATTGTGCGCTCTGGAGTTACCCATGTTAACCTTATGAGTACTCATATTTAAATGGAATTGAAGAATCTTAACAGCTCTTTCTGTAGTGTATTTCATATAGTACACCTTGCTGTATATAACTATTGTCAATGTATGTATCATGATGGCAGTGTTTGAGTAAATAAACCGTTGCCGTGGTCCGATCATCACGCCACCCTCAACCGACCAATCACAACACAGCCTGACCACGCTCCTATTTTCCCGGCTTTTCCTCACAGTCTTCCAGCAGCTCCCGTGATGTAACCAACTCCCGTGTTAGTCCCGCCCGTATCGGCCGCGGCATTTTTAACTGTAAAATGTGTTATTATTTACTTCCATTTAATTCTTAAACCACGGACATTCCAATTTGGCGACGAGGATGCCTTTGAGCCATTCCAATTTGGCGACGAGGCAGTGAGAATTCACGTAACCGGCAAGCGGAAGGGCTGTCGCGTGTGTGCAGAACATTGTTACCGGCAAGCGGAAGGGCTGTCGCGTGTGAACAATTAATTGTGCGACCAACAGTGGAAGAACTGTCGTGATCGCGTCTTCAAGGAACTGTGTGTGAACTGTGCAATGAGAGTGAAAAAGTGCAAACTGGACATTAATAGGACAGTAACGGGAGGTAAGAGTTTGCAGTGTAACGAGACATTCGGTGATTCGTAAATTAATTTATATGTCAGGAGTTTCACCAGTTTGTATAGATAGATTATTTAACGAGTATAAAATGGCAGGTCTTATAGGGTCTATGAATGCGTTTGATGCAGCTGAAGAAACGTGGTCCTCATATATAGAGAGGTTATTAATTTTTATTGACGCTAATGATATTAAGAACGAGAAAAAAGTGTCTACTTTGTTAACAGTCATGGGTTTGAAAACGTATAATTTAGTGAAGAATTTGTGCGCACCGGATAAGCCAGCGGATAAGATATTTGATCAAATTGTGGAGTTAGTTGAAAAACATTTAAGTCCAACGCCATCGTTTATAACGGAACGTTATAAATTTAGTTTGAGAACTCAGAGAGAACATGAGTCAATCTCTGATTACGTAGTGCAATTAAAGGAACTGTCGATGTTTTGCGAATTTAAAACCAATCTGTCGGATTATTTGAGGGATAGGCTTGTGAGCGGTATCCGAAGTGACGTCATCAAGAAACGGTTACTCGGCGAGGCGGAGCTGACTTTTGAAAAGGCGGTAACCATAGCAACCAATATGGAAATGGCGGAACGAGGTGCAGCGGCGCTGATGTCGGGCATGCAGACAGCGCGGGGTCAACAGCAGACGACGCAACTTCACTACAACGCCGGGCGGAAGGGGCCGGCGGCGGCGGCGCACAACAACAACAGTGGCAGTGGCGGTCATGGAGGTCAACGTCAACACTACCCACAACAACAACAACAACAACAGAGCCAGAGCCGGTCAACCAACTACAGGAGGGAGGAGAGAGTGTCAAGTGGAAGTGATGTGAAGTGTTTTTGCTGTGGAAAGCTAGGGCATAGGGCCAATGTGTGCAGGTTCAAGTCATATAAGTGCAATAAATGTGGAAAGCTAGGGCATTTAGCGAAGGTTTGCCGAAGCCAGGACAGGGGTAAGCCACTTACATTTCATAATTCTAGTCATAAGAAATATAGTAAGCAGCACTATGTTGATGAAAATGAAGATGGACATAATGAACAGACTACAGAGAGTGATTATGATTTAACTAATCTTTTTGCCTTAGATAATGATGAGAGTAATGTAGCAAATGATAGGGTAAGGCCTATTATGGTAAATTTGCAAGTTGAGAACAAGTCTTTGAATTTTGAAGTTGATAGGGGCGCTTGTGTAAGTGTCATTAATGAAAATTGTTACAAGGAGAATTTCAGCTCATTGGAGTTACAAAGTACAAATTTAGTATTAAGTTCATATACTAATCAGCCTATTAAGCCACTTGGTAAATTGAGCGTAAGAGTTAAGTACAGAGATGTTATGAAAGAGTTAACCTTGTATGTGATTGCTAAGGGCGCGAATCCCTTGATGGGAAGAGATTGGATTCGAGATCTTGAGGTTGTAATTAAGATACCTAATGTAAGGAGCAACACGGTGTATGCTAACTCAGGTCAGAGTAAAGCTTTTTGTAATGTGATAGAAGGGGAGTCTAAAATCGTAAGTGAGTTGTATCAAAAGTTCCCGGAAGTATTTACAGACAAACTAGGATGTTATAAGGGCGAGTCGGCTAGGTTAGTGTTAAAAGATAATGCAGTCCCTAGATTTCTGAAGCCCAGGCCAATTCCTTTTGCCCTAAAGAGTAAAGTAGAAGCAGAGATAGATCGATTAGTAGAGGAAGGAATCTTGTCACCGGTCAGTAACAGTGAATGGGGAAGTCCAGTTGTTCCGATTATTAAAAAGTCAGGAGAGTTACGTTTGTGTGCTGATTTTCGGGCTTCTTCACTAAATGATTCTTTGGTAATTGATAGACATCCAATACCTAGAATAGAAGATCTTTTTAACACCTTACAAAAGGGTAAAACCTTCTCTAAAATCGACCTATCTCAGGCTTATCAGCAAGTGAGTTTAGATGAGCAGTCAAGAAAGTTGTGTACCATAAGTACTACAAAAGGGCTTTTCATGTATAATAGAGTTCCCTATGGTGTGGCGTCAGCACCAGGTATTTTTCAAAGGATAATGGAAACCATTCTTGCAGGTATTCCAGGAGTAGTTTGTTTCCTGGATGATATTTTGATTACGGGTGAGAACAATGAGGTACATAAAGAGAGGTTAATTGAAGTGTGTAGTAAACTTAAAGCTAATGGTTTGACAGTAAGCAAGAAAAAGTGTGAGTTCTTTCGTAAATCGATTGAATATTTAGGGTATGTTTTGAGTGAGGAAGGTCTAAGCACCTCACCGTCTAAGATAAGTGCTATAGAGGAAGCTCCTATACCAACTGACGTGTCACAGCTAAAAGCATTTTTAGGCATGGTAAATTACTATGGCAAGTATGTACCCCATTTATCAACTATCGCAGCCCCTTTGTATAATTTGTTAAGAAAGGACAGTGTTTTTGAGTGGACAGCCACCTGTGATCAAGCATTTAAGCTAATCAAAAGTAAATTGGTGTCAGCACCAATATTAGCACATTACGATCCTAACTTACCTGTAAGCCTAGCTACTGATAGCTCTAGTTATGGTTTAGGGTGTGTACTAAGTCAGAGACAGAAAGACGGTTCAGAGAAACCGATTTGTTACGCTTCACGTACATTGTCAAAAGCTGAGGTAGGCTATAGTGTCATAGACAAGGAAGCACTAGGTATTGTGTATGGGGTTAAAAAATTTAACCAATATTTGTATGGTAGGAAATTCGTCTTAATTACAGACCATAAGCCTTTGTTGTCCATTTTCGGACCTAAGAAAGGGTTGCCTGCGTACGCAGCCAGCAGACTTCAGCGCTACGCGCTCTTCCTAACTAATTACGATTTTGACATTAAGTACGTGAGGTCAGAGGCGAATGCCAACGCCGATTGCCTATCTAGATTGCCCTTAAATATAAGAGATTTTCCTTTTGAGTCAGACGATGTAAACTATGTTGGCACGTATTTGCAATACATTCAAGAAAATGACATTCCTGTTAATTTTAATAATGTAAGAGAAGAGACAAAAAGGGATGTTGTGTTAAACAAAGTTTTAGGTTATGTTTTGTATGGCTGGCCAAACTACGCACCAAGTACTGACGAGAATCTAAAACCCTACTACCAGCGACAAAGTGAATTAGCTGTTGAGAACGGTATCATTATGTGGGGGCATAGAATAGTGGTACCTCAAAATTTACGGAAGTTGCTTTTGTCAGAATTACATTGTGGGCATCTCGGAATTGTTAAGATGAAAGCCATGGCCCGATCGTACTTTTGGTGGCCTGGTCTAGATGCGGATATAGAAAATCTAGCTAACAGCTGTTCACTCTGTCTGATGGTACGTCAGAGCCCAGCTAAGTGTAACTTACATGTGTGGGAACACCCCAAAAACGTATGGGAACGCCTACATGTCGATTTCTTGGGCCCTATTAATGGTAAATTGTATCTCATCATAGTAGACGCTCACAGTAAGTGGTTGGAAGTAGAAGAAGTGAGCTCTACGGCAGCCAAACAAACTATTGCTAAGCTCAGACCACTATTTGCGAGATTTGGTCTTCCCCACCAAATAGTTTCTGATAACGGACCACCGTTTACTTCTTTTGAATTTAAAGATTTTTTGAAATCTAATGGAATCACACACACATTGACACCACCATTTCACCCAGCTACAAATGGTCTAGCCGAAAACTCTGTCAAAAATGTTAAGAAAATAATTAAGCTAGCTATTATGAGTAACGACAGTGTAGATTTATCTTTGTGTAAGTTTTTGTTAGCTTATAGAAATTCTGTGCACTTAACCACCAACGAAACCCCTGCAAAATTGATGTTTAATAGATCATTAAGGTGTAGGTTAGATTTGATCAGGCCAAACCTACCACAGTTTGTACATGACAGACAGAGTAAACAGATTCAGAATTATGGCGGAAGTAAGACCCGAGTGTTGTTTGAGGGTCAGCCAGTAATTGTTCGTGACTATAGGGGTAGAAGTAAGTGGATAGAAGGTGTAGTAGTTAGACAATTAAGTGCAGTGTCTTATTTGGTTAGGTTGAAAAATGATGTAATATGGAAGCGTCATATTGACCAAATAATAGGGGTAAACAGTATACCACCCACTTTTAGTATCGACAGAGAAGCGTCTGTACCATTGTTGCCACCAGGTCTGTCAAGTGAGCAACGGCCAGTAGTAGTAGTGGGGGCATCAGCTGTTCCAGGTACACCGCCACAACAATCGCGTAGTCCAAAACAAAATACACCAGACCGCGCGAGCGCTACTAGGCGGAAGTCTGACGTCATAGCAGACATTCCTACTCCACGTAGTATAGTAACAGCTGATAGTCCAAAACAAACGGTAGTAGATCGACGTTACCCTACTCGGGAACGTAAACCAACCACGAAACTTGACTTGTAAAATATATGTAGTAAAACCAAATGTTCTGGATATTGTTTTGAGTTATGATGTATTTATGTATGCTGTGTTTATTCATTGTTTTAACAGATTCTATATTCTTTTATTTGTGTGTTACAATTGATTTTTATTATTATTATGGTATAATTTTTGGTTTGAGTTGAATTTCAGATATCATAACGGTTCAGTAGTATGTTATTGATTTTATATTATGTGTGTAACTATTGTTGTGTTCTTTTACAATGCGTGATGAGTATTTTGCTGATAATTATCGTGTTATATTTATGTTCTAATTCAAAACAGTTTTATTAATTTTATATATGATTTGATAGTCACCAAAGTTAAGGGGGAGGAAATGTAGTGTATTTCATATAGTACATCTTGCTGTATATAACTATTGTCAATGTATGTATCATGATGGCAGTGTTTGAGTAAATAAACCGTTGCCGTGGTCCGATCATCACGCCACCCTCAACCGACCAATCACAACACAGCCTGACCACGCTCCTATTTTCCCGGCTTTTCCTCACATTCTTCCAGCAGCTCCCGTGATGTAACCAACTCCCGTGTTAGTCCCGCCCGTATCGGCCGCGGCATTTTTAACTGTAAAATGTGTTATTATTTACTTTCATTTAATTCTTAAACCACGGACATTCCAATTTCAACAAAACAATTTGATTCTGTGATGTTCAATATCAATAAAAGGTTATAAGGTTTACCAACAGGGTGCAGCACTATTATTTGTTTAAATTTATGATAACAGCTAATTTGAACCAAGCAGCAACAAAAAGCTGTGGTACAAAATGAGAACTGTCAATGTAGGATTTTTTACAGAGTTATGTTTATGTTTTTAATTAAATAAATAATTTTTGATGTTGTGGGTATAAGGCGTTTTATTTTTCAAATGCATAGTTCATTAACGACTTTCTTTTTCCTATTTGTTTACACAAATAGATTGTATTTGTATGTTTTATTTCCCCAAAAATAATGTTTGAGAAAGAAGTAGCCAGTTAATACTTTTAGCGGATCACTATAAGTTTATCTAAATACAGCAAATCTTCGGAACATTATTATTCTCCTTGGCGTTCTCTTTTGCGTTGCGAAGCATGTTTATGACGGCTAGTAATTTACTACACATTAATAACTAAATAAAATAAATTAATAATTAATCAATTAATTAATAATTTTTTCACAAATAAATTAATAACTAACATCGAACATTCTTAACTATAGTATGTCTATGCCCTCCGCCTTGCCTCATTCCTCAAATTGCTCATTTCACTAATTTAGCCTCAGAATGGTTGACGTTACTTTACAATTGTATTAAATTACTTGTTTTTTTTTAAGATTTTCTAAATATTTATGAATATTATTGTTTTCCAACAAATATGTACGTAAATTCACTGATAGCGACTGAGCCTACGCACAGGCTTCCAGCCCATGTAGGCTTATTTCCTAATGACTATATCTAACATAGCTTTCTCTGAAACCTTCCATCCTTTGTTGTTATTATTATTATTAAGTTTACATGTATGTTTATAATTATTTATTTTATCTATGCAATAGCAAGTAAGGTGTCTGTTTCACTGGAAGTTTATGTTTATATTTTATTCTGTTGAATATTTTTGACAAATAAAGTATATTTTGATTTTGATTTTTGACAAATTTAATTTCATAATATATTTTTCTAAAATGACCAGAAGTGCCAAAAATTAAATAAACTCTAAATGCTTCCGTTTTAGATTAGGTTTCAGTGGAAACGACTCATGTTTCGATAATTATAACTATATTTGAAGGGTTTTCATGGTTTAAGACTTCTATTTCAATTAAATTTCGATTTTGGAAAACTATTTACTCACCATGGACAAGTAGTGTGTATTTAGTAGTTTATTTTTAATAGTATTATAGTTGTCAGGTTTGAAATTTGTTTTAAATTGTAAAATTGTCGGACAGAATCAACGTTTCTCTAAAATATGTGACAGATACATTGACTACATTATAACCAAATATGGAGCTCAGACAAGATTTGTTTTTGACGGTACCCTGAATATACGCAAGGTGGAACTTCGAGTTCAGAACGATTGAAGAGAGCAATGAAAACTACTTCTGCAAACATCCTCTTTGATTAAACTATGCCCCTAGCCACAACGAAAAAACCTCCTGGCCAACCCTAATAACAAGAAAAGAATAATTTTCATTATAACAAGTAAGAGGACTACACAAAAAATATCTTGGAAACAAGCATCTGAAGATGCTTAGGCTACACATTGATAGTGACAGAAGCGCTGTCATTGGCTCACTCTAATGACAACGTTGTCTTTGTTGGAGAGGATGTTGACATATTGATTATTCTAATCAGTTTGTGTAAGGAAAATAAATTTTCTTCTTGAAGCCAGGAAAGGGTAAAACTGCATCGACAACATACTATTCACTTATTGGTGTAAAGAGCAAAACCGTTGCAGAGAATATTATGTTTTTACATGCAATGATTGGTTGTGACACGACTTCAGTCCCATTCAACCAGGGAAAATTGAACTTTGTGAAAACAGCTTGTAAAGGTACGGTCATTTTATATTATTTATGGTTTTAACGGGCAGCATAACAACCAACCGAGCCTATTTTTCATCTGTGACTTTTGCTTTTTAATACGTGGACATAATAATAAAAAAAAAAACACTTTTTCAATTTGGTTAAGTTAAAATGACATTTTCTAAGCGTGACAGGGCAAACAGCTCTAAAAAGTAATTTCAAAGTTAGTAGACTTCCTTGTTCCTGTTATATAAAAGGTTTTTATTTTAAGATGCAATAAATTCAATTTGTTACGTTTCTTAAATTTATTTGTCAACGTTGTTTTAAAACATTTTTACATTATTATAATTTTATGAAAACGCTTTCACCTTGTACAATCCAGCCTACATCAAGCTTACGTAAGCTGTATTACGTTGAGATGTGGAAAACCTCAAGTTCAGAGATTCTACAGTTTGAGTAAAGTATTGTTCGTTAAGCCTTATTGGTACATACAATTAACTGATTTGAATACCAATAGGGGATTTAAAATCTGATTGTTACAGTCTACAAATAACGTGGCTGCATGATTTGACAAACAAAAACTACAAAGTAATTACGGTATTTACTTACCATTTCATTTACCGGAGAAACGGTATTTACTTTACAAAAATATTTATCTTAGCCAGGAAATGACAAAAGAATGGATATTATTGCAGACTGGGTTTTAACTTAATTACTTGCAACAATGCCAAGAATCGACTTCCAGTTATGCCAAATATAAACTTCAATTCAAGATTTATGTACACTGCAGCTATTTACAAATGGTACGTATTTGAAATGGAGCAGAACAGATCACATTAAACCATTTTAGTCATAGTCAGCGTTTTAAAATTGTGTTACTTTTTGACATTCTACATTTGTTTTTATTTTATAACCCAGCTGCAAGAGTAGACCTAAAAAGGTTACCTACATGTTTTATCTATGCACCCTAAACTACACCGATAATTGCTTATTAGTTGTTTAGTTACTTCATGATTAGTACTGGCTTGTACTGTACAATAATATTTTCTCTACTGCTGACGATGTCTTTATAACTTAAGTTGCTATTTACTAGGTCAAAGGAACATTTACTAGTCGGCCTAAAGGGAAGTGTTCTTGTTGAGTTGTGTAACTTGATACCAGAGAGTAATGTTTGATCTTGTTATTGTTTCTATTGTTTCTTGTTGTTTTTGATCTTTTGTACGAAAAGGTTTGTAAGCAACACTGGTTGTATGATGAAGGTATGATAAGAGTCATTGATTTTATTTAATTATCATATGAGTACATTTATAATATACCCCACCACAGCAAACCTGTAGACTAAGCAAATGTATATTTGCCTGATTGGCTTTTCACAAAACTATTTCCTAAATAATCTCAGATTTATTATCTCAGATAAATATCACTACCACAAATAAAAATGGATATTCTCAAATCTCCAATAAAATGCATGGTTAAAACTTTTGCATAAATTTCTTATATAAAAACATAAACAAGTTTGTAATTTACTTCAACCGCTAATACTTTACATAACCCACCAAATACGTGCATTCCGATCATACAGCAGCATACTCATCTGTAATTGCATGATAGTGGCAGTGCCATTAGCCTATGTATATAGGAATGAACGGGATCGCACTTATCGCGAACTTCTGATCTTCGCTCTTGAACGCTCAATATAAAATAGCCATTAAATGTTAAGAGGATGCAGGTGCCATCCCTAATCTTGGATAATAGATGAATATTGATTGCAAATAATTGTTCCTTTGACATTGATATTCTGGACACATAATAATGTACTGTTATGTAGTAGAGAAACAAAGATCTTAACAACGGACAACAAATAGAGTAGGCCTACACCTCTTGATTTCTGTGACGATTTCTGAAAAGTGTTATGGAGTTAATCAACAAATTCCAGGTCACAAAAATAATAAAAGTATTTTAATTTCAACTAATTAAATATAACCAACCGTTCTCTTAATATTGTAGATTTAAAGTGGCATATTCATCTGTTAAAATGTAAACAAATCTTTTCTGCATGAGGATAACATGGGAAACTTGATAATTATTGGGATATTGATAAACCCAGCTGTTCCTGATCATTAAATAAATGATCATACTAATGAAACCGCTGATCTTAGTCAGTAACAAAGCTACACAGGTCATCACACACCATTCTACACTCATATTTGGGTTAAAATACGCACCTAGGTGGCGTCCCCATCTCAATGATTGATAATTGATAATTGATCTCCTAATAGTAGCCTATAATGGACACAATAGTTATTTGTGTAACCAGTGGATTTTTCCTATAGTTACTATAAAGCATATAAATAATAAGGTTTTCAAACACTTAACAACACATTTTTAGGTTAGGTCAAATCCAAACATTGAACGAAACGGGAAACGCTGAACCAGGTGATCGTACTCGTAATATCTGTAAGTGTTGCATCTGTAAGTGTTGCCAACCTGTTTTCAAGCGTACTCGTATTACGTGCCTAATAAAAGCACGCTGTTTTGTTTTGTTCGGTTGGAATACTGGTGTGAGGAAAAAACTGTGCGGCAAAAGTAAGTAGATGCAGCAATTAGCAACTTTCTGTGCTATAATCAGTGCAAGGCAAGCCACTTTGTTAGGTGACAGTAGGAAAAATAATCTGTGGTAGACGAAATCATTCAATACTCACAGTTACCTTTTTTTTTTTTCCTCATCTGTGACTTCAATTATTAATTACGTCTGAAATTTCGTATCAGCTTTAACCAATATCTTTTACGGAATGGTAAAAGTGTAATAGCCGTGCGTTTGTTGCAACAGATAGAATGGTTGTTTTCTTCGTGTGTGAGTTTTTTTTAGAAATTTTCCGAATCTGTGTGAGCTGTGCGTGCAGGCTGTAACTGTCGAATAGCTAATTTACCCACAACAGTTATCACGAAATACGCTATTTATTGTTATATTTTCGTACAGCTAAATACTAAATAGCTATCACTATACCATATTTGACCACGTTTTATTAAAAACTTATGAAAAAATATAAAATAGGGCTGGGTTCTGCAACCAAAGTCTAACCCTTGCCGAAATATATATACCAATATGGCGGATCCAAGATGGCGACCAAAAATGTATACCCAGTCCAAATGAAGTACTTACTCTACTATGATCTGACGTGGTCCGGAGTTGATATCTTAAGAAATGTAGAAAAAAGTAGGGGGGGGGGCTCATTTAAAACATACCCTGTATATTTAAAATTTGAACGAATGGTGTTTTTGGCCTCTGGGGACATCAAAATGAAAAAGTAAATCGGTCCCGAGCCTTGGTCTTACCATGCCACCTACGGCAATAGCTACTTTCCTATAGGGAAATTCGCTAAAAGGGGATTAGTAATTCGTATTGTACATAACAATAAATATATATTTTTAATTTTCGGTTGAATGTTTAGACAACAAACGCGTATTCGACAGAATCTTTCTGTAACAACAGTGAAAATAAACGTCGAAGTATTTTGTAAAAGCAACGATGTTAACGGTAGTCAGGGCTAATCCTTGTAAATACATTCTGCCGCGTGTCCATCAGCAATGATGGTAAACCAATTATGGTCCATTGTTTGTTTAACACTTGTTAGCCACAATGACACAAACGTTGAATTGAATAAAACATGTGCACTATATAGTCAGTCACATTCCTGATTTAAATCCGGACCATTACATTATTTTGAATTTTAAATGTTCCATTGAATATTCAACACAAACGGGATGAGGTTTCAGATAAAACAACCGACAACCTTAATCAAAATTAAAGGGACGATTAATCTTCATCGTCTCCTGCAGTATTTATAACATAAACTAAGTTAAGAAGGGTAATACAATAATTCTACACCCCTGCCAAGTAACGATGGAATTTTATCCTAGATTTAAAAAATATCAATTTAAAGCAGTACAACCTTATTTATAGCCCAGGATTCATTATGCATCTCATGTGTCTGTCACGAATGATGTATTAAAACTCGTAATACGAGTATAAACTTGGACCTGCCTGCGAATGTGTTTTATTGATCCTATAACTAAACTCTATTCAAGTTTCACGTTCATAATATGTACACAGAAACTGAGTGATTTGTTTGGAATAAAAAAAATACAAGTAGCCATTTAAGTTATGGTGATGATGATATTCGGTGCGCGGAGAGCTCACTTGTGCTTGTGTGTGTTGTCTGTGGTTGTTGTTGGTGCTGTGGTTGTTTGTGGTTGGTTGGTTTGGGTTTATGTGGTTAAACAAGATTGGTAGTGGCTTAAATTATACTCAAGTGGAGTCTCTCTCTTAACAAAAATACTACAGCTAAATAGTTTAAATTACCTTGCTGCTTTCAGTGATTCTAGGCTAGTAGTAGGCATATACTAGTATAGTTTCGGACTAGAATCCATCTTCCAATGCGTAAAAAACATCAGTCATAAAAACAATCATAAAACATTTGGTTTAAGCTACCCGGTATGATCACGGGCGATACATCTGGCGACGACGGAGTCTATTTTACCATGAACCATGAAATTACTATACGTAATAAATAAAACTCTTGTGTTAAGGTCAAGTGGTTATAAGGATGTTATAATCCTTTTAAGGTTACTTATAATTTATTTTGGGTTGCATTTCTGAACATTAAAACCCACCATCTGGATATGATTGGCCAACTATATCTGCTATATAATTAATGCAAAATTCCGATAAACGTACAGGCCAAACTACAGGATTAAGAAGCATGCGATCTTGCCTACACATTCCTCTCATAGCGTAGGTAGACAATAAGAAGCGATTTTACAAAATTCCCAATGGGCCGGCCCCACAGACGGTTAGCATGGAGTTGGTATAGGAAGAATAATTTGTTACAGGGTTTTTGTTTACATTTGTCTTCATCATAAGCTGTATTATTATTATTATTATTGGTTATTTCTGACCAAACAAACATCATAGTTGTGTCAGTGAAATCAAACTAATTTATTGTGGCATTTTTAGTTTTGTCAACTTTTAATATGTGTGATTAGTGTTGAAGAAAGTAGAATTGAACTTAGTTTTATTGCATTTTAATTTTTTAGAACTTATGATATAGTTCTGTTAATAGTTTTGCAGTTGTTTAAACCGCTTTATAGTATGGACACTGGGGTTTTAAATGTTAATAGCGAGTTCGTTCCACACAATATCATTCAAATCAGAAGATATGGTGCGTGTTTATTTACTTCACTCTCATTCATAATTCACCTTACACACATACACACACTAACTGTGCGCGACGCAATTGTTGAACATGTTGTGAGGAACTGGGACTTCTTCTCAATATTATCCCACGACAGTAACAGGAATAATTCATTCCAGGGAATACTTCTATATGTCTAAGCCATTTACCTTTGATGGGTTGTGTGAGCTGGTTGCGGCTTCACAACTATTCACATTATTTCTCGAAGTTTATCGGAATGTTGAATTTTATGTCAAGTTTGGTGATGAACGTAATCCCGTGAAAAGACACAGATTTACACAATCCCTGTCTAGCGGTCACTTCGACGTTTTAGAGCAACAAAAGGAGCCCCTTTCTCTCAATTGTCAGCCGATCCCGGAATCTCAACAAAATACATCAAGGCGTAAACGGCGTAGCAGGTTCACAGACAAACAAAGGAAGTAGCAGGCGAAGAAAGCAAGCAAAAAGTATGAACAAACTCATCCTAAAAGAGATTCATCAAAGATTCAATGGATCGTAAAAAATCTATCAGCAAAGACCGATCTATAATCCGAAAATAGACTATGTAGGAGAAAGCTTGGTGGCGATAGGTACCATGACGTTCAAATGTAAGTAGGCCTACTGCGAAGCCTTAAAATGGAAAGGAGAAACACCGGGCATGTGCTGCAATGGTGGTAAAGTGCAGCTACTACCTTTGCAGCACCTACCTGAACCTTTATGCAGTCTGGTCATGGGCAACCACCACGGGTGAGACATAATAGCTGCTATAATATGACATCGTTTGGAGCAAAACAGGTTGTAGCTGAATTCTTGACTGAAGAATTCACTTATACACTAATTTATTACAAATTTCAACCAATTTGAAAGTTTCCGTAGCGAAGCACGGGTATTCCGCTAGTATTAATATAAGTTAACATGTCACATTTAAGCTGTCACTTTATAACTTTAGAGATGTCCAATATCCCGCGACAGATGAATTTTACTTAACCTATAAGTTTCTGTCTCTGTGTATCATAACTAACGCCATCAAACTATGTTATAGACAATGTGGAGTTTTAAAATAATGTTAAAAAATATGCGAAGTTAAACAAAATTTAATGTTTACAAATAGGTTGTATCTGGCCGAGTATTCAGCGGCTTGGCTTAGTGCCCGGAATTCAAGAAGCAACCCATTTTATATCATGTACTTTTATTTGCATGTCCAGTGAGCTTGTAGTATTATGTAGCACACTGCGGGATTACGTGTAACAAACTGTCAAGTTAAATGCATTGCAGACTGTCGTCAATGCATGTTCATGTCGAGGTCGAATCCTTCCCGTAGGTGGTGGAGTGCATTGAGTAGACCTACTGTAATTGCGTAAACCGATCACTGACGTGGAAATACCGATCAACAAGTCCAGCATATTATTTTCAATAATAAATCGTGTCTCTCTAATAAAGCAGCTTACAGACATTTTGGTTTCACAGAATATTTACAATTAATTGCGAATAGCAATCAACAAACTAGCAGTGAACAGTGACCACTATACGGGGTGCTGCAAAACTTTCCTCTTTATTGTAGAAACTGCAATAGATTAAAAAATGCAGTTTGCAGGAATCATATAAGGGGTCACAATATTGTTGTGAATTCTAAGTTAAGTTCCCATTCACTCCTTTCTCCCCCTACCCCGAATTTAAAATTTGTAAACTGCAAGGTACCCCATGTAACATATAAAATAAAAGGGCACGAAAAAAGAAAATTTTTGTGAAGGAATTTTTAAAATCTGATTATTTAAGTTTGTGAGATATTTCACTCCCTTTCTACCCCTACCCTTAACTTAAAATTTTGAAATTGCAACGTACCCCTTTTGATATTAAACATATAACAAATTTAATACATATTAAATAAAAGGGCACAAAAAATAAAGTTTACAGTGAAGGAGTTTTGAAATCAGATTGTAAATTTGTGAGATAATTCACAGTTTATAAGTAATACTAACAAAGTTAAGTTAAATTATGATAAGTTTGAAATATTAATTATTTTTTTATATACATGATGTTGTTAATACTTTATATTTAATGATGAGTGCGTTTCAACTGTACTATTCAGTATTAAAATTTCTTACTTACCAATTAATAGTTTTTGTTGAAGATAACAGCAAACCACAGCTAACAGTAAAATTTACTGATCGTGAAATATCTCTCAAATGTATAATTTATTTCAAAGTTTATTTCACCAAAAATTTGTTATGCTCTTTAATTTGATACGTAACTAGGGGTACCTTGCAATTTAAAAATTGTAAGTTAAGGGTAGGAGAAGAAAGGGGGTGAATGGGGACTTAACGTTGCATTCGGAATAATTGGGGCCCTTCGTCAATAGACGATTCCTACAAACTGCATATTTCTATCGTTTGCAGTTTTACATAAATAAAGAAGCAAGTTAAAAAACACCCTGTATATTATTACATCGTAATGTAATAATCATAAAACATGTAGACATAAAGTTGGTTTACCTTTATGTTAAATTATGAACGTCTACGAGTAATACTTTAAAATATCTAAAATAACGTTTGTATATAGTCAAAAGTTCATTTACATAGGTATACACTAAATTAAAAGAATACTTGCTTCTGGTAGATCGCATTCGTAGCAGGTTTGTTGTTTGTCAGCAAATAGTTGTCAGCAATGTTCTTGATTTTACATCTTCATAATAATTATGAAAATTATTTTAAAAAGTATCTTGAACTCGACACCCCATATCGCCTATTGTAGACTCATTCAATTAATTTTTTCAATAGTCTCTAAGTGTTAAAATATTTATTGAAATTGTTGTACGTCAAAAGAATATTAAATTGTGTCCTTATAAACAGTGAACAAGCGAAATATGGTAAAATATTTTCCACAAGGGAAAATATTTTAAAGTAATGCTTTACTAAACTAGCAATTCAAGTTAATTTTATTAACATTGTAACCTCCTACTTTCAAGTAATACCCTCTGTTAGGCCAGAAGAACAACAAAATGATCATATCGTCATGAGAAAAGCTATTCTAAAATATCGACGTACTTTACGATTGAAAGCTAACAGGCGAGTGACAGAAAACACGTTGCAATCAGGAGTGTGATTAGTGCGCGGAAGCAATTATTGTCGACTTTAAAAGCTATTAATCACTCTAACTGTCTTTGTGTCGGAGTTCATCGGTATTGATTCATCGATGTCGCTCAACGATGAAAACACAAAACACATTTGGGGTTAGGCTCTTTGGGCTCTTTGCGTTCACACGTTGACATGTCGGTCACATCAAAGTGTCCACACACATTAACCCTACCTTTAAAATTTATGACAAATATAGGAGAAAATGTTGGGATTTAGTTTGAATCCCTATTGGAAAACCTTTACTTTTTACATTTTTTATTGGTGTTTATGAAGGTTTTCATTACGTATGTATTTAGTACGATGTAAAAAATGTTCCTTAATATATATTTAGCGTAAATGTTTATCCAACGAACGTAAAGTATATTTTAGGCAGCTAGTAGTTTTATACTGGGTTTCTCATGTAAGTTAAAAAGCCAAGTAGTTGTCTGAAGACATTGGGGGAGTTCTGACAATCTGTCATTGTCCAGTCGGCGGGAAATTTCATTACAAGACGCCAGCAAAGCTATACGTTATCGACAAGGGTCGTCGGATATGTAATGGCATCCGACATCCTGTGGATTGTTGTTTCAGATACAACATAACAGTGAGTAACAATACGATGTATTGATTAGTCACATACATTATAATGGTGTTTGTTAACTATATTCATCGTTTATCGTAGGAAAAACTACGTTACTTGAATCGGCTAATTTGGAACAATGATGAAAGTATTTTAAAAGTAAAGACATTGCTCCATCCAACTTTTTATTTACACCAGGTTTAAAACATTAGCTTACGAACGACACATTACATATGTACGTTACTTGAAATTTTGGTTTAGTAACATATCTATTATTTAACTTAAATTTATGTCTGGCATGTCGTACCTACTGCCACACAAACCAGTCAAGAGTTTAAAGTAGACTACTTCCTCCCTTGTGCCGGTAAGCCAAGCAAAGTTTGGTCGTAAAATATCTAATGAGGTAAATGCGAGTTTAACACGCATGAAAACTTCACATATGTTTTTAGTGTCTATACCATTACGACGAAAAAACGAGTAAGATATAATGATGTGATACACTAACAATAAAATAATAATCCTTTTCCCCCTACTAGACAGACTATTTATTTAGTGTGTAGTATATTTCGTATTTAATCATAGTTTAAAATTTTAACTGATAACATTTAAAGCTCAAACTATTTTAAAGCTGGAATATAACCTAGCATGGTAATGGAAATAAGTTCCTCCGGCTTCTGTGAAACTTTCTATGCCAATCAGCCAGTTACGTCCCGGACCTTGTACAGCACTAAGTGCATTCAATTAGTTTGTACGGAGATATAATTTTTCAAATGCATTGTTTGGTATGAATAAATACCCCCGCCGCAGCAAACATGCAGACTAAATCGATTTAAATAACATTAGGTTTACCGAGTACCTAGCTTTGCTGCTACAGTGAGGTTTGTAAAATGGGTTTAATATAAAATAAATAGATTTTCCAAGTTTGATCAAAATATTTCCATAAATAAGCAAATAACATTTTACAATATTTTCTATAAGAATAACATGGGAATTTGAAATTTTTTAAATTTCCTCCGTAACCAATAACCACACAAAACACTTTGGAATATTAATTTGTTTTAAGCTCTTTAAAATGGTATGGAGAAATTGGGAAATTTTGTGTTTTGAGGATCAAAAATGAGAAAACCCAATTTTTACCTCATAAAACCCCCGTAAACCCCTGTTCCCATCAACTAATTCAAGTTGATCTCGCCTTACACTTTTAAACTAAATTTAATCAAAATCGGACAAAAATTACTCACATTACTGTTTTTACCGACTGGTTTTTAGTGTCTATGTCATTAAGACGACAAAACGAGTAGGATATAATTATGTGATACACGAATAATAAAATAATAATGCTTTTCTCCCTACTAGGTGGACTAGTTTAGTTTTTGCGTAGAAAAAAGCGTATATCCGTAGGGATGACAGCTCTTGTGAAATTCAAATATAAGAAAGAACTCGTATATTGAATTAATTTAGTTAAAATAGTAATGTTAAAATAGAAGTATAACAATAACAGTACGCATTTCTTCTATTCCACTTGCCACCGTAAAAATTATAAGCCAAGTGTGAACAGCGAAAGCGTGTATATTTTGCAGCACGGTAGTTGCGAGTTTGGGTGGAAATTGTAGACGGGCAACTCAAATACAACACAAGACTGGAGATGTTTATTTAGCAAATCTTGGTGAACAGCCTGAATCTTCCAAGGTAGCGAAAGTTACGTTCGTATATCTAAAACCAAAATGTATAGTTCTATTCAATTCTACCTTTGAAAATGTCAAATATATTTTCAATTTCCTTAGGAAAGCCACAGTCAGAATACCACGATGAATCTTAGGATGCAGTAATAACGTTAACACATAACCTATATGATATTGACATTGATGGAACAAGTTCTACTGATGGCCCAGAAGCAATATCAACAAACTGTCTAATTGTCACTAAATTCTTATTTTGACCAAATATTTTGACGTACTGTAATCATATTTAATCTAAATTTGATATGAAATGTATGTTTAATTTTTATTCAGATACTATAATTTGTCGTATTCAAACTGAGCAATCAGCTCATATAACACGATACGACGCAATAGGAAGGACCTTTAAAAATACGATTTTTATCCAAATCAATGGTAAGGGATTAATTTTTAAGTATTCAGGGTAAGTTTACAAGCGTGTTGTGTATTCAATGCAACAACTTATTCCCTATACTTTGCTGGTAACATACATACTGTGAAATCTACCTCAGAAAATGGACAAAAATGTCCCGTTTGTATGGATCAGCGTCTGTGGGTTTTTGTGTAAACTAGAATCCAAAGTTCGCATGGATGAATTGCACCACTGACAAAATTTATTACCGTAGAACGCATTTCCCGTCTTATAATGTGATATTTTAAAGTTAATGGAACTGAAGTTCTAATCGAAAAACTATCTGTAACACAGTTGAAACTGTTGTTACAGAATTTTTTTTCTAAAGATTTCAGTTCTACCATTGGTTTTGGATACAAACGTAGATGTCGCATCTACATGAAAGAATTGTAACAGCTTTTAATCAAATAAAACATACTGTAGTTGTATGCGCTTCTCATAGAGTTCTACTAATAAAGTTATATTTCCTCTTTGGTTGTCACACTTTAGCGTCAAAACACGAATATAGTTTTATAGTGTGGGGCTACAGCAAGTTTATCTATCATTTGACACAGTTGAATAGTTGTTATACAAGGAAGAAAATCATCCTTATATATAATTCTGTGTAACAAAATTTTTACCAGAAATTTGTGGACGTCTGGTAAGTCGCAGAAAAGTAGGAGGAATCTTAAATAAAAGGGCTTGACCCCAGGGACTCGGGAAAAATAGCAGAATTCCCATAATGTTACCAGAAAACGAGATATAACGTAAAATGTTCTCCATAAGAATATCATTAGAAGATATTTACTGCTGATTGTTGTTTACTTCAAACGCTTCAATACAGCTGATCGTGATTCTTTAACATTTGGATTACTTATTTGCCAGTCAATTCTGCAATGCACAATATAAAACCAGGGGTAACGTTACCTATAATAATTAAGAATTTTTAGTTACGTTATAGAATTTTGAAATAAATGATTTTACTGTGAAACTTTTCAAATTTGTGTATTTTTAACGTTTAACATGAAATAACCACATTGACTAAATAATTAACGATTCAAGATAAAAAAGGAAAACTTCTGATTTGTTTTTATTTCAAAACACATGTCCAATATTTATTCTACACTTTCTTTGTAAATTACAAACATTTTAAATTTGAGATTTATTGTCATTATTTTGTATTAAGTGGAATAACCTCAACGGCTACTCTTAGAAAATAACCTGGGAATAAAGATGGAATAGGTTCGTACAGGAAATATATTCGTTACTTAAGTAAGTACTATGGCAAGTTCCAATGGGTGGAAAAACAATATTGTTTGGAGATTTTAAACAGGTACTGTCTGTTGCTCTAAGCAAAAAAGGTGTAAGTAATATAGCCTAGCATGTATGGTATATAATAGTAAAGGGAGCATCCACATTATAACAGTAAAACTTAGAGGTAGTTTTCGTTTCTTTACATTGCTTAAAAAAATCCAAAAATATGCATGTCAATGCTGATGAAAAGTAATTTCGTGATTGGTTTCGGTAACTGGGTAATGGCACCCTAACCAGTCACAAAATAGTTAGGAATCAGCCGATGATTAGGCATATGTTGTTAGGATATGTAAAGTCAATCGCACCTTTAAGGAATACCACCACATAAACTTACACTAATTGCAGTCTTTTTTTCTTTTGATAAGAAAGAAATCTAGGTTTCCCTAAGTTTGGTCAATGGGATGCCTTTAATTTACACTAATTGTGTTAAACCTTAACAAAAGGAGTATAAACTTAGAAATATTAACCGGTCAGGGATTCTAATTTAGCGGCTTTACCAAGCTTACCTCAACACACCTATATTTGCTTTTTCATATTTGGCGAAGACAATTTTCAAAATTCCAATTAGGGAAGGCTTTTTATCACCATTAACCACAAGACCAAAGCTACCTTAATAAACCAGTATTTATTCACAAACAATTATATGTGTGCTGCCTTTAGCAGAGTTAAACCTATAGAGTGATTCAAATTATTATTTTTTTTTAGGAGGGAGAGAGACTCATGTCCCTACGAGCCACTAGTTTTACATAAACAAAATGCCAGTGGTTTCCATTGCTACAAATTTAACACAGCATTAGAATTCAATGCATACTTCACGGTAATTAGTGTATTTAAATCCAACTAGTTATGAGTCCTACTTGATTTGTTCTAAACACGGCTAAACTTTTCTAAAATGCCACGAGTTCTTTATATTAAAATGGGTTCTTGTGAATACAGAATACATGAAAATATCAGGTGTGTTGTTTAAGATACAGCATTTTTACAAAAATAAATACACCAACGAGTTTTAACTGTATATATTTATATAACTTTACTACATTTTAGCTGGATGTTAACGATTGGAATAAATACACAATACTGCCATTGGGTTATTAATTAGGTACACAATAAATAATATTCAGATGCATTTAAACGTTTAGATGTTTTTCATATCTATTAATGATAATTGTAAAATAATTTTAAAGTAATTTCTAAATGAACAAATGGATAAAGTAGTTGGAAATAAATATTACTGAATGGCATTATATAATAACTGAATAGTGGTTGGGCACATGGGGTCTAATTTCCAAGTTTTGGACAAAGATTGATCACCAAAACTTTCCCTCTTGTGATCTACACTCACACCTTTTTTTTAAGAATGGACATTTTGATACACTACAAGTAGCGTAGTTTATTTGACCAATAAGATGCAAACTACATCCTTTGACATATCCCTTCAATAAAAAGACAATTTTGCATGTAATATTTATGATCAAGCAAGTCAGTCACTAGAAATGACAGGAAAGTCATTATTTGTGCAAAGCTAACAGTACTAGTTGTTATTGTTTCATTCTACATATGGAACATATAATTTTACGAGATATATATTTTAGCTAACCACATAATTTTTTAGTCCAATTGGCTTGTGAACTTTGTACACAGCTGATGACTTCAGTAGTACTCAGGCTTAGGCCTAAACCAAGTGATTAGTTTCCTTTCAATAAAATACAGGTATTATTTGTTTGACGAATTTATTTTCAAATACTGTACAAGGACAGACAAGATGAGTAAAGTAGTTTTATTTGTATCTTGTTTTGCAATATACTGAGTGTTTCAAGATCCTCTTCAATAGTTGCATGTTCACAATGTAACGAAGCTGTCAATCTGTTTCAAATTCTTCGATATTTCTTACACATTTATTGGTCTTTCACTGTCAGATCTACGACAAGCATATTTGACAAAACGTACATACTTCATTGTTCCATTCAAAATGAATGAATAGGAATGATACCTACCTACGAATCCAGCTAGAATCGAGCAGTGCGTTTGGCTAGTGGTATTCTTATTATAACATGTTAACTCCGTTACGGATAATAACTCTTGTACTTGTTAAGCATAGCCTATCATTAGTGGCTATATTATTTCTATAGACATTGGACTGTAAACATCAGAATAACTGTGCTGTACAATGTAATAATTGTTAAAAGCAATGAATAAAATAAAATAAAAATAACACATAAACGACTACACATGTAAAATTATTCACTCTCTGGATCACTTACAATTACACCACTTTTAATTTAAGATAGTGTAAAAACTAGTTTTAGTAACTCTTTAATTAATATAGCATGATAAATTCTTAATTAAAAGCTATTTTAATAATATAGAAGAAAATAGCACTGCACAATCTACAAAAATAATAAAAATTAAAATACGCCACTTGGTTGTTATAGTTTTTGTTTCACATAGTAAAAATACCCCTGCCACAACAAACTTGCAGACTAAGTGAATTCCCATTCGCCAGATTATATTTTCCACTACAGATCTCCTTAAAATGACAGATTTATTTCCCATTTAAATAATAAATATTTTGGTTAATATATTTGGCATGGTAATATAATTAAGGAGTTTGGATCCAAAAACAGGAATTGTGATCAATTTAATTTAATTTAGCTATTCCATCGAGACATAGTATCTTTTAGAAATTTCATAAGGCAAATTTGTTTAAAACAAGCACAAATAATCACAAAGTTTCGTGTTTTGGGACCGATTTCCCATAAAAAAAGTTGAGTGTTGTCTGTTATACAGGGTGTTGAAAATGTCTGGAACCAACATTATATCTGGTGAGTGGTTAAAGAAACACAACTGATATTTTGTGTACGGATATACTATGGTTTTACATATCTTTTGGTGCCTTATGACATTTTTTACCACTTATAGGAAACGTCCTGTGGAGGATGCAGTAAAAAGTTTTAATGGAAGCCTATGGTAAATGATACATCATTTTAAAGGCCATTTGTTTCTGAGTAAGGAGCCACAAGTTTCATCTCAAAAGGACCACCCTAGCGAAAATGGTGACTGTTTGAAGTTTTTGAAAATAATTGAAAGCGTAATTGGTATTTCTGTTAAAAATAAGTTAAGTAAAACAACACAAACAATTTAGTTAATTTTTTTTCAGTAAGTGTTTATTAAATGTACAGCAAGACAATTACATTTTTACAAACCTTTTTACTGCATCCTCTACAGGACGTTCCCTATAAGTGGGTTTTTAAATTTCAAACAGTGGCCATTTTTGCTAGGGTGGTCCTTTTGAGATGAAACTTGTGGCTCCTTACTCAGAAAAAATGGCCTTTAAAATGATGTATCATTTACCATAGGCTTCCATTAAAACTTTTTACTGCATCCTCCACGGGACGTTTCCTATAAGTGGTAACAAATTTCATAAGGCACCAAAAGATAGGTAAAACCATAGTATATCCGTACACAAAATATCAGTTGTTTTTCTTTAACCACTCACCAGATATAATGTTGGTTCCAGACATTTTCATCACCCTGTATATCCACTGTAATGAAAAAAATGTATAATAAAAAATAACAGGAAGCTGGACAAAATCTGTCCATTTATCTACCTTGACTGTTACCAAGTCTTAGTTGTAGCTTAACATTAAGCTTTGAAATCCAGAATGTTCATTCGAATTAGTTTTACTTCAAAATGAATATGGTACTACATTTATTAAGCAAGAAATAAAATTTAAAATCTTTCTTGCAAGGTGTTTTCTCTAAATTACACTTCAGTTCTAGTTATCCAAACTAAATACAGCAAGGTGATAAATAACACATTATCCAGGTCAGATCTGTTCCGCTCGGCTGGACTTGGCGTGGTTTGTGTTTGTAGGTATTTTAACCTTAACAAATACACTTAGTGTATCCCTGAGTTGTAGTTGGCCCCTTTAATTAAATTTCCACTTAAGAGTCTTCATCAGTGGTAGCCATATTGGATTTTAGTCCCATAAGAGCAATGTTAACTTTGTAACAGAATTTCTAAAAAAACCCTGTTGTGATAAAACAATGATTGAGGTGTTAAAATTAAGGTTTAGAGGTCCTCTAGAAGTCAAGATTTTAGTTTTGCCATTTTCCTTCCACATAATTAGTTAATGATAATTAATTATGCATTTAATTAAACAATTTATTAAGAAAGGACAAAACCAAGTACTGTATTTGAAATATAATTTCTTTGTTCACTAGTACGCTATGTTATAAACCTTATTAAACATTTCCAAAACTATATCTTTATAAATAACACCGGTATGCTGCTTCAAACGATTGTACTGTATGTTCTGTCAAACTTAACATTGCTCTTATGGGACTAAAATCAAACATGGCTACCACTGATGAAGTCTCTTAACACTTTACTGAGATTAAGTTCTATGCTTCAAGGTTCTCTAGACTATTCGATGAGGTAGTTTCAAAAATTAACCCACATGACTAAACAACCAGCTTAAACTAATTTGCTACCCCTTGCTACATTAGATGAAATGAACACGTGAAGAATAACAGGTGATATTTTCTTAATTTAACAGGTAGAGTTTGAATTAAAAGTTGTTTTTTATTGTAAAATATGCACAAAGACATACTATATACACTTGTTTAAAATCATTAAAGAACAATTTTTATCACTAAATTATGAATCAATTACGTGAGCCTTTGTTCTGTCAAATAACAATTTGAGAAAAAGAGATTGCAGTACAATACTGTACATTATTTTGTCGCTAACTGAATGATTACTTTACTATTGCAGTGTTTACAGTTTGCTATAGCTTCAGAATATGATCACGGCATTTTCCAAAGTTTTATTGATACATTGCACATGGTCGTGGTACTTCTTAAAAACCGTATCAATACCATAACAGTGTGTAATGCAAGGTTAAACGGTGCAAGGATAAAATACGACGATACTTCCGTAAATAAGAAAGTCAGACCTATAGAATCCTCAAATTTGATCACAAAATTAGCAACTCAATTAAAGTTTTTCTCATTTTATAAAAACTGTCCTTTAATTAAACAGCTAGACTCCGGAAAATGATATTATGGTTTTGTAATAATTACTACCATTTATGTAAAAATTACGGTTCAAAAGTTATTGTAACTTATGTTATTTTTCTATAAAAAACATAAAATAACAAAAAAACCAGTTTTTGGAGAAAAGTTGGGTTTGGTCAAAGTTAATATGTTATGGTCCTTATACTTCTAAAAATAGTACAACACCCCATTGCTGTAACAATTACGGTTCAAAAGTTATTGCAACTTTTGGGATTTTAAACTAAAAAATATTATATTTACTCTCACCGCTTACCCATGATAAAGGTTGTTCACGAGCTTATGGGAGAAAGTATATGTCAGAATGCTGATACCGTTTATTTAAACTATAAGTATAAAAATAAAAGTATCAATAGACCATACCTGCAAGTTTTACTAATAAATCCTTTTAAGAAATGCATATCTTGAGTTTACTATTATTGCTCATAACTATTGAGAATCCATTGAGCACAGATCATCTGATTTATATTTACACATGGTAATGTTGAATGCGAATCAGAAATACAGGATCAGACAGTAATGTCCTTCAATAGAATTCCACATTTACCATCACAATGGGAGGCTTGGTGTCACTCTTCACCATGTTGTCTTTCAATGATATAGCTTGGATTTAACTTACAAAACTGTTGGTCTATTTATATCGAAACATTATTACATTACTTCTGGTGAGTTTAGTGGCAGCCTAAGTTATATATACCTTCTACTATAAGAAATAAAAATTACTTAATTGGCTCAGGCTTTTCATTATACTGATAGTAATTGAAGATTATACTGGGTGTCACGTAAGTAAACAACCAAATTCAGGGAAATGGGTCAAATAAAAGGAAAATTTACAATTATTTATCCCTCCAGAAACGCTTTATTAAGAAACAATACAGATATCCATCCTTTTGTTTAAGTAGTAAATTAAACACAACTGAGCATCATTATATTTTTATAGAAGTAACATGATCCAGACGTGAGTCCATTTTCAAACTTCAAATAACAATTAATTTCAGGGTGCTCAGTTGCGTTTAATTTACTACTTTAATATATCAGTAGCCCTATTTAAATAAAACAATAATTAAAACTGTAATTTTGTATTTTTACGTGGTCATTTTAATCTTTGAACTATATAAAGTGATCTTTATGTAAGTGGGTATTTAATCAGAGAAGTGTAAATTCGCTTAGTCTTACAGGTTAGCCGCAGCGATGGTATTTTAGATTTCCATTTCACTTTGAACGTTGCTGTATAGGAAGATGATTTTAGAAATCATCTCCCATCTGTTTAATGTCAATTACTCGCCAAGATATAATTTAAAATCATAAAAATAACACATTTTCAATAAATTCCACAAAGTCTGGCCTACATGTACTTTTCTCAATAAGCGAGGTTTCTCAGGCTGATTTCCATGAGCATCTTACATTACAGTGAGGGCCGCTATTGTTGGGTATTCAATACAAAATGTATGTGTATCCCTTTCACATTCAATTTCAATGGTCGAACTTATATTATGTATTCTCTCGCAAAAGCTATTATAGTAAGTGTGTATCGGAATAACGTACTAAATCCTCGTTAGCAATGTGCTACTAATATAACAATATCGTACTTATATTTTTATGTCACAGTAAATAACACGGTGATGGTAATGACCACCCATATTAATCATTCATGTTTGTTTGTGTAAAAGACTTAAATCGATTAGTAATGTTACACTTTCACTAAGGGTTGCTTTTGTCAAGCTCTTGACACATTGATCAATGACCATATTAAGAAACCAATAAAGAGTAGTTAAATTGAACTATGGAAAAGAACACAACTCTTAACAATAGTTATACTCGTGTAAATGACACATATGTCATTAACCTAGTAATACGTACAGTAGTTCCATCTTGAGTAAAATATACACGTCATGCTGTACACATCAGTACCAAACTTGTGATTGGACGTATATACAGTATACGGAGTGTATGTTGGAAGTATATACATTATACGGAGTGTATGTTGGACGTATATACATTATACGGAGTGTATGTTGGACGTATATACATTATACGGAGTGTATGTTGGACGTATATTCAGTATACGGAGTGTATGTTGGACGTATATACATTATACGGAGTGTATGTTGAACGTATATACAGTATACGGAGTGTATGTTGAACGTATATACAGTATACGGAGTGTATGTTGGACGTATATACAGTATACGAAGTGTATGTTTGACGTATATACAGTATACGGAGTGAATTTCAGACGTATATACAGTATACGAAGTGTATGTTTGACGTATATACAGTATACGGAGTGAATGTTGGACGTATATACAGTATACGGAGTGTATGTTGAACGTATATACAGTATATGGAGTGTATGTTGAACGTATATACAGTATACGGAGTGTATGTTGGACGTATATACAGTATACGGAGTGTATGTTGAACGTATTTTATACATTATAAGGAGTGTATGTTGGACGTATATACAGTATACGGAGTGAATTTCAGACGTATATACAGTATACGAAGTGTATGTTTGACGTATATACAGTATACGGAGTGAATGTTGGACGTATATACAGTATACGGAGTGTATGTTGAACGTATATACAGTATATGGAGTGTATGTTGAACGTATATACAGTATACGGAGTGTATGTTGGACGTATATACAGTATACGGAGTGTATGTTGAACGTATTTTATACATTATAAGGAGTGTATGTTGGACGTATATACAGTATACGGAGTGTATGTTGAACGTATATACAGTATACGGAGTGTATGTTGGACGTATATACAGTATACGAAGTGTATGTTGGACGTATATACAGTATATGAAGTGTATGTTTGACGTATATACAGTATACGGAGTGAATGTTGGACGTATATACAGTATACGGAGTGTATGTTGGACGTATATACAGTATACGAAGTGTATGTTTGACGTATATACAGTATACGGAGTGAATGTTGGACGTATATACAGTATACGGAGTGTATGTTGAACGTATATACAGTATATGGAGTGTATGTTGGACGTATATACAGTATACGGAGTGTATGTTGGACGTATATACAGTATACGGAGTGTATGTTGAACGTATATAATACATTATACGGAGTGTATGTTGGACGTATATACAGTATACGGAGTGTATGTTGAACGTATATACAGTATACAGAGTGTATGTTATTGAGAAGGGGAATAAATTAGGAGTACATCCTGTACTTCACTTTTGAATATTAAAACCCCCCTCCAGTATTAAAGTATTATTTAAACTTCCCTCATAGTTGAAAAATAAAAATAATGAATTTACGTTCACTAATAATTATTAACGATGTATAATGTTTATTTATAAATTCAATTAAGTCGAGTTACATTGAAAATAAATTAACAAGGTTGTACTGACCTATTACCCTAATTTTTAATTTAGGTTAGGCCTAGTTCTTTTTTTAGTGACCAGAGCCAAGATCTGTGGAAATAATAGAGTCTGGTCAAATCACCATGTAATTATTTATTTATCTGGTTTTATTTATTTATTTAATTATTTATTTATTTGGTTTAGCTTATCAACCAAATACGAACCTACAAACTTAAATATACTTAAACATATTGAGAACACAGCTATAAAGAATGGGTGATTTTATATTTGCATTTTACTCACGACTAACAAATCTCTCGAGCTCACAGGTTGACCTCCGGTGAAATTGTCTTGCAGTTGCTATAGAAACACACTACGTCATCACCAGCAACAATCATGAGCGTGATGAAGCTACAGTTTTTCAGAGCGGGATTATACGAAATGAGTGTTTCCAATAAACTCCATTCAACATTTACTCTGAAAGCCTTTTATACCCCCAACGCAGCAAACCTACAGACTTAGTGAATTTAAATTTTTATGATTGGATTTTCACAGAAATAATTCTTCAAATAAACATGTCAGATTTTTTGCTATTAAATAATATTATGCTTAACTAAGTACTGAGGATTGCTGCTACAGCGATGAAAATAAATTGTGGTTTTTAGTAAAATGTTAATATCTTTGTATAAAATATGTAAATACATTTGCCAAGTTTGATCAAAATATATCAATAAACATAGTACGAGTACAACAGTTTAATTACCCTCTCTAATAATAACAAGAGAATTTAAATTATTAACATTTATTGGATTTTTCTCCGTAACCACTAAGTATAAAAACACTTCCATCTAACACATATTTGTTTTGAAACTCTTTCACAATAGCTTAGAGACAAATTGAAAATTACGGCTTTCAGGGAAAAACGGAGGAAAACCAATTGTACCCCATAAGATCCCGTTACCATAGGCCGATCATGCTGGATCGTGATCTCGTTCAAATGAACGTAGGTTTACACGTTTGTAACACTGTGATTTGGGCTACTATATATATATATATATATATATATATATAAAAGAACACATTATTAAACATTAGTACAGTGCCCTTTTGAATAAATTGTATTAGTGTAACAACAGTTTCGACTCTAAGGTCATAATCATGTTGTCATCTTGAACAAATACAAAATAGATAAAGAAAACAAATAAATATAATCATATGTTGTTTTTACTTTGAATTTAGAGAACCTTGATTTCTTCTTTGTCAAATGTTGTATATATCATATGATAGCTTATTTCTATTTTAGTGTAATTGAAGGATTTTTTTCAAATATCGAAATTTCTTTATCAACGTTCATGGTGTTTAGTAAATTTTGAGGATATTTTTTAATTTGTGTAAATGTGAAACTATTCCTTAACGTTTAATTTATTTTCATATTGTATATGTTTTGATTAATATTATAATATAATATAATATAATAATATCAAATTTCGCAGAGCACCTCATCGAAACACGACATGAATACAAAGATATAAATGAACATTTTGAAATTCTAGAGTATGGAAAATATAATTATAAATTAAACGTTTTAAAGAAGATTTTCACATTCACACAAATTACAAGAATATCCTCAAAATTTACTCAACGCCATGAACATCTACAAAGATAATCCGATACTTGAAAAAAATCCTTCAATTACACTAAAATAGAAATAGGCTATTATATAATACACGTAATATTTAAAAATGAAGAAATTAAGGTTCGTAATTCAAAGTTAAGTGAACATATGATTGCACTTATTATTTTTTTTTCTTTATCTGTTACTAGCTGCTCTACCCGTGCTTCGCAACGGGAAGATGTAGTTCGAGTCTATAAACAAAAAGCCACCAAATGTACGGTGGGGCATACGGAAGATTTCTCAGGTGCCGTTTGACGTCACTAACTGCTGACGTCACTAACTGCTGCGTCTGAAGAAACAGACAATTTTATAATTTTTCTATTATTAAATTAAACTGTCATAACCTAACCAAACTAACCAAACGTGATGATAATGGAAAAATCGAATGAAGGTTTACTAATCTAAAAAATAGCTTTGTTCATAAAATAAAATTATAAATGATTAAAATTCAATTTTACAATTATAAAAATAAACTGTCATAACCTAACCAAACCAACCAAACTTGCTGATATGAAAAAAATTGTTGACAAAAACCAGCGGGATTCGAACTCGTATGTACCATTCGGGTTATCAGCCCGACACGCTATCCACTACTCCACCGAGGCCGTTGGCTCAAATCCGTATCGTTGCGGTAATGGTGTTCCCTCAAAGTGACGTCAGCAGTTAGTGACGTCAAACGGCACCTAAGAAATCTTCCGTGTGCCGTTTTGCCAAACGGTTACAAAAAAGTATAACCTACATTGTAATATTCCCGCTGTTTAAATGACATTTTATCAACAACATTATTTTCATAACTTACGGTTATGAAATTTGTTAATCCATAATCAATGACATAGTTTTAGGATAAATAATCTATGACAATGTTTTAGAATAAATAAACCTACGTCATAGTTGTGTAAAATATTGTATTAATTTTTTTTGGATCAGCTGTCTGAAATTGTGAAATAAGCATTTAGCAGTTCTGATTGTCAATGCAAAGGTCAACATTGTTTATTTTCTCATGATTCAATGGAGACCAATTAAAATTTACATTTGAAAACCTCACCTCAAAACTCTGGACATACAAGGGGCGTAGCCCGATAGGAACTAAGGAAAGTGAATAGTCCTAAGACGTTCCTAGATATGTGGACAATCTTTGTGTTTAATTTTGGCTGTATCGGTTTAGTATTTTAGTCGTGACAGCTGCCCAGACCGACAGACACCGCTCAAATTTTATAACAATTTAGATTTTATTTGTTCAAGATGACAACATGGCTATGACGGTAGAGTCGAAACTAGTTGTTTCATCAAAATAAAATGAATTCAAAAGGGTACTAATGTTAAATAATGTGCATATTATATTTCTTTTAGATATGGTTAGATATGGTATACATATGCAGTATGGTTATGATTACCGTTGCAATATCATAACAAATTACAAATAACCTGTTTGAAAAAAAAAACTGAGCTTAGTGAATGTCCGTTCTCAGTGACTAATGGGGATGAGGGATATCGTATTTTAATGTTCGCCAGACATTGTCATGTTATTTGTTTCCCGTTTGGAGCATACCGTTGCATAATGTGCTGAATAATTTGTTTGTTAACGTTGGTTCGATCAGAGGTAAAACAATATAAATGTATTTTCAATTGAACTTGAACAAATCACCTTTGGAAAGAGAACAATTTTTAATATAAACAACTAACTAATGTACTTTGATGTGTAAAACATTTTTTTATTCTAACATAAGCAGTATAGTAAATTCTGTCAAATCATTCAAAAATGAATTGGTAGTTGTGTAATGGTGGTACAGTAGTAAAAAGGAAATATTGATCTGGCAAAACAATCAATATATCCTTTTGAAAATATTATCTTTTTTATCAAGCTTTTTGAAGTTAAAACATCTGCGCATTTATATACAGTGTAGTCAAAGTTTGTTAGTAAAAGGTAAAAACTATGAAATAATTAGTATCTGACCTCTCTGTACCTTACTGTATCTAGTATTCGAACATCATTGACGATTTTGGATCACAGTGCTCTGTCAGCTAATACAGCTTGATTTAAATTGCCTGTCCACATACTCTACTAGCAACTACAGTAAAACCATTCAAAAACATATTTTTAGGAGAATGTTTAAAAAATGTGTCCAACATGGTCTAAGTAACAGAAGTTTTAAAATGATCAAAAGTTGTGTATTTATAATATCTTGCACATTTTTATAACTGTGTGGTAAAACATATTGTCGAAAGATCTAATAAATTGTAACACTGGTTTTAAAACAATTTTGATCATAGTTGACATGAAAACAAAATGTTTGTGGACCAATAAAGTGGCAAGCTACTATATCTAAACCTTTCAAATAAAAGATTTCCATCTTCATAATTTCACAAACTTACAGTGTTATGAAAAAACATTTTCAAATTAGACTCTCGACCTCAAAAAAGTTGTCAGTTTAGTTCTTTTATTTTTAAAGGCCTTACAAAAGAAAGAGGAGCGAAATCCTCGATGTATGATGCTTAGATAAAGGTATTACAAATATAATAACTAGAAACTAGATTTTTTATAAGAGTGATTTAACAGGTTTGCATTTATTTTTTGTATTTATTTTAGACTAACAGAGTACCCGTCCTTCGTACGGGATTGGCGTATAAGTGTAAAATGCTTATTGCAGTTACTCGTGATTTGTGTTGACAATGAGGGATGGCACGTTTTGAGAAAACTTGGTTCTTTTAATTTACGGTATGCTAGGGTATAACACATCTACCATAGCCATAATGATGTTCTACCACTGCACCTGAACAACAGAAAAAAGTAAATTACCAAATATTCGCACAATATCACAAATTATTTATAAATAAAAAACATAAGCATAGCTGTAAATAATTCTATTTTTCAGTTCCCATTGTGTAACACAGCTTTTTGTTGCTGCTTGGTTCAAATTAGCTGTTGTCATAAATGAAAAAAATAATAGTGCTGCACCCTATTGGTAAACCCTATAACCTTTTAATGCTATTGAATATCATAGAACCAGCTTGTGTAATTGAAAAAGCTGGCAAAATACTTTAATTAATTTTAAATATCAATACAACTGATAAGGTTAACACGGGAATCTCCAGAGCCGCTGGGGCGGAGCCCGAAAGGATCTTTGAGATAAGAGTATATCTATATGTTAATCGGGAATGTTAGCTATCATCCAGATCATATTGCTCTTAAACCAACAGATTCGTCATCTGGAGAAGATCATTGTGCTCTTATCGTGTCTAATAACATCCGAACACAGAAACGGAATAATAGTTTGTTTCAACTGGCATTTTCTGATCCAATGAGGGAATAAGGTAAAATCATTTTTTTTCTGCTTGCCTGGAACCTCGCTAATTTATTTTGTGTTATCTTTACTCGACATTTTCTGTACAATTGTCTTAAGTTGTTCAGTGAATAGTGATACACCTCACAGTAGTTTAAAGCATACCTCAAGCGAAATAGAAAAACTGATTAAAAAGTATATTTTCGACCAAATGAACTTTCTTGACATAAAAAAAATCAAACAAATTAAACAATTGAATGTAATTTTTTTATTTTCATGTTTATAGCATTCTTTAGGGGATTTACTGCTTTATACCTTCATAATCTATGATAATAAGACATACAACCGTATAATCTTGGGAAAACCATAAAAAGTTTTAAAACAAACTCCGAACAACTCGGAGCCAAAAGTTATAGCCACAAACCCTTTAAATAAAAAAGGCCTCAGAAAAATTCTTATATTACACAGTTCATTTAAATTTGTTTTAAATTGAACATAAGTGTTATGGGGTGCCCAAGTAACTATGTTAGTTGAACAAAATAACAAGGAAAAAGCAAACAAACGACTCGTTACATGTGTCTCTAACAAGCCAGTATACAAGCAAATTACAATATAGAGAATAAAGCGAAAACATCAGTTACTATTGAGCAAAGATTACTCGATAAATAGGGAAAAGTTGTTATGATCCAATATTGGTTATTTTTCTTGGAGAGCCTATTCTAGCGAGAGCGCTAACCAAAACTTAATCTTGTTAGCTAACTTTTGTTCAGTAGTGAAATAATTGTTCAATAATGTTAAATTCAATAATTATTTTAATTTTATGTAAATTATAATTTAAACAACAATTAATTTTTAATCAGCTGTTTGAAAATGAAAAAAAGCTTTATTTACTTTAATTTATAACCGTATTCTTAATTTTGTTTTTTGTATTTTTTAGTATACGCATAAAATATTATTACTAGGGTATAGTTTTTGCTAATAGTGTTTACTTCATTTCTAATTATCTATATTTCTAAATATGCAAAAGTGACAAATAACTTAATACTCTGCTGATCTCGGCGTTGCTGTTCGTGATATGCTTGACTTGCCATCTCATTCGCTTATCAATTAATTCTGGTTGACTGAGACTGAATTTCAATAGTTGATCTACAAGATAACGGATAGTGGTTAGTGGGAGCTGATAGTGGATTAACGAGAAAACGTATTGGCGTATTTCCCATACAGGGAATAAGCAATTACCGTAGGTCGTTTGGTAAGACTAGGATCCAGGACCAATTTACTGTTTAATTTTGATGTCCTCAGAGGCCAGAAACACCATTAAGATTTACGTTAACTCGAAAAAAATCGTCTGATTTTAATTAAATTTGGTACAAACATTTAAACCTACGTTTTTTCGAACGAGTTGACGAGCCAGAATGGTCGGACCTTGGGAACGGAGTTTTATGAGTCCACTCATAAAACTCCACCCGGATGTATAGTGTCAACATTGTTTTTTTTTAAATTTTTACTCTAAAACATAACATTACTTTCCAAAACAATTTTGAAAAAAATGTTAATCAATAAACACAATGATAGGTTTTTAACTACACAGAGAAAATAAAAAAATGAAAATTCTCAGGTTATTCTTGTGAAGAATAAGTAAACTGTTGTAGTTTGCTTGTTTATCGATTTATTTTGATTAAACTTAGGGAATTTATGTATTTTATACAATATAAGTTATTAACATTTTACTAAAACACACTCTTTATGAACCTCCCTGTAGGAGTCAAACCTAAGTATGCGTAGACTGTTTAACTCGCAAAATGCAGCTGGGTGTACAATAAAGAAATCTTATCCATCAGAAACAAAACGAATAACGTTAGTAAATAAATCGAGTAAAGAGAACACGAAATAAATTAGCGAAGTTCCAGGCAAGCAGAAAGAAATTAAATTTCCCTTATTCCCTCATTCATTGGATCAGAAAATGCCAGTTTAACCAAGCTATTATTCCGTTTCTGTGTTCGGATGTTATTAGACATGATAAGAGCAAAATGATCTTCTCTAGATGACGAATCTGTTGGTTCAGTAGCAATATGATCTGGATATGCATGTCATAATTGGCTCTGGCTTGAACTTTTCATTGTATTGAGTTTGAGAATCTTTTTACATAACTATCTGAGCGAGTTTCTCATATTTTTAAGGCTTCTATATGGATTACTAAAACAATGTCCTAAATATTTTAATTTTACCAAATTCAGTCACGTGTTCTTTGAAATAAAACTTAAATATTAACATCTGTTTTATATGGTTTTATTAAATGACTAGTGGTTGTAACCGTGCTTTGCAACGGGAAGAAGACACAAAATATAAACATTTTAATCTTTACACCTGTTGAAAATAATAGTTACACATCCACCAACGCTTTTAGAAACAAAATAAAACTTTTGTGGTCTTAATAGAAACGTTTAAGTTATGACTTTTAAATCTAGTAAGTAGTGGATACCACCATTTTGGTTTTGATTAATTTTAAATCTTGTGTAGGCTGATATGAGAAAAACTGACCAAATCTTCGACTAAAACTTTCACATACATGATTTACCTTCATCTCCCTTAATTAAATATCTTTTTTTCTTTATTTTTGACATTGAAGTTGCAAAAATACTAATTATTAAATTTAAATTTAATTTTATTTTATTTTCCCTCTTCTTCACATTAAATCACAAATCCTTCCATCTTCAGTTTCTTTCCTCACAGTAAATGATTAGCAAAACTAAGTCAACTGTTATAAACTCTAGAAATATTGCTGTGCCTTATCAAGAGTCTTTTTAAATATTAAAGAAACTATATCTATCCTATAAACAGTTTTAAACAAATAATTTAGCATTAAAGACAGCAGACAAAACTAATATGGTTATCAAAGCATTAAGGACTAAAAGATTGAATAGCAAATCTAGTATATGTTTCATTGCATCTCTGATTCTACTCTACAAAATATCAACACACAACTAAATATACAAACCAGTTCTTTTAATCAGTTCCATCGTCCATTGCCTTTACATTTTCACACTTAATAAGTAAACATAGTAACAGATATTTCATTGATTTTTGAAAAGTGTACTGCCTGTACTGCTTAGTTTTATGATATATTTTCCTCGGTTTAATTTAATCAGTGTTGTAGCAAAACACAAATAATAAATCTATCAACTAAAGTAAATGTGAACTGAAAGCTATGTTAAGATAAAATAAGAGTATTTTGTATTACCATTTGATAATTAAATATAGTTACACATATACAACAGATTTTAGAACACAAAAATCAACGACGTACAATTTAGTTATTGATGATATTCTTTAATTTAATTTAAGCATAGGTTTAGCAAAACACAATAACTAAATTTATCTAAATATACATATAAAAAAATAATGTGATGTGCAAGTTATGTTAAGTAATCTAACACATGGTAAGCAGTTCGAATTTATTTAAAGTAGCCTCCAAATTCATACAAAACATCTATACATTGTAATTTTCTTACTGTTTCCATGAAAATTTATTAATAACATTATTTTCATAAAACTTAAGACACTTTAATAATTGAAAGCAGAGCCTGTTTTGATACAGCAACGCTTTAAGAATATATTCTTTTTATTTCTATAATCATTAACATAGTTTTTAGCGAATTTCCCATATAGGGAATAAGCTATTACCGTAGTACTCATGGTAAGACCTGGACCCGGGACCGATTTTTTTTTTCGTTTTGAGGTCCCTAGAGGCCAAAAACACAATTCGTTCAAATTCATATATATATATATATATATATATATATATATATATATATTTATATATGTGTCCGTTAGCGCGATAACTCGAGCAAAAATGATCCGATTTTGATAAAATTTGGTACAAACGTGTAAACCTACGTTTATTCGAACGAGTTCGCGAACCAGCATGATCGGACCATGGGAACGGGGGTTTATGGGGGCTTTTATGGGGTAAAAATGGGTTTTTCCCATTTTTGACCCAATAAACATAAAATTTTGCAATTTCTTTCTAAACTATTTTGTAGAGCTTAAAAAAACAAATAATTTAGTATATTGAAGCGTTATAATGCGCCTATCGGTTACGGAGAAAATTCCAAAAAATTGTAAATTTAAAATTCCTATGTTATTCTTATGGAGAATAAGTAAACTGTTGTAGTTTGCTTGTTTATTAACATATTTTGCCCAAATTTGGAAAATGTTTTTATTTCTTACTAACTATTAACATTTTACATAAAAAAACACTTTTACCCTCCCTGTTGCAGCAAACCTAAGTATGTGTTTTAACTCATTCTATTTAAATAGGGAATAAATGAGATATTTTTAAGGAGACATTTTAGTGTAAATCCAATCAGGCAAATGGAAATTCGCTTAGTCTGCAGGTTTGCTGCGGCGGGGGTATTTGAATAAATGATCTTTGATAATTTTTTTGATGAAATAAACCAACCACATAATTGTGTGAAATATTATATTTAATTTCATTGGATCAGCTGTCTTAAATTGTGAAATATGCAATTTGGCAGTTTTTCTTGTTTACATTGAAATGTCAAAGCAAATGTAAACATTGTGAGTATTCTCATTGCAGCCATGGAGACTTTTTTACTTTGAAAATCCTCACCTCAGAACTTTTAAAGCCAAAGGGGCAAAGCCCATGGTCAGTATCGTAGTATCGAAGTGTGAATAGTCCTATAATGGTCCTTGATACGGTAGCTATATTTTTGTAAAATTAAGCCCAGTTGGTTCAGTAGTTTTTGTACTTATTAGTAATACACATACAGACAGACGGCATTAGATTTTTATATAATAGTATAGAAAATGTTAAGTTATCCATCTCGTCATAATGTAAAAAAATATTTTCTCCATAAGGTTAGCATGGGAAGGGAACTTAAAGGACACTGGGACAGAGTCACAAGTAATTGTCCTCGTTTCTCTTTTGATGACACATCTACAGACTTTCTTCAGATCTTTCTTCAGACACCCCTACCAGGTTTTTACACCCAGCCATTCTCTCAAAATTACTGGATAAAAACAGTTTCAAATTAAATGTATATATAGATAAAGGTCGTTCCAATAACTCTGACCTGAAACTATACGATTAAAGTACACTGTTGTTTACCTGCACTAAATTTTTGTTCCGGTGTTATCTACAGTATTTTGGAAGAATCATTTGTGGGTAACATTCTATTACGGATTAAAATGTTCTATCAAAGTAAATAAAGTAGTAAAAAAGTGAAACACGTGCTCAACAAGAATCGGTACGCTTACAAAATACAATAGTTATAGCTTGAAATAAAATATGTATGAGGATAAAGAGCTTTGTCATACGGACGTAGACTTTTTAAAAGAGAATATTTCTTTACTATTAATCATTACGACCCCATGTGTAATATTTGAAACTTAAAATAAAATGATTCGCGTGTAACAAATGTTTTTTGAAAATCTAATTTTTATTTTTCACCATACATTTTCTTTAGATATGAATATTTTTTAGTTTGTTATGCTGCTTATATGGTAAAAAAGTCAATACATGTACAAAATAAAATTCTTATCTGACTTCGAATAAAACTGCAAATTAATATCATTCTGAACATGATATTTAGGTTTATCCTATGGCATGGTCTGTAGGTGTTCATAAGAAGGGAATTATTTTTAATAACTTTATTAAAATCTTTCAAGATATGGTATATATTAAAAGACTGAGTGTTTTTTACCTGATCTTTGTAGTTTTAAAATGATTGAAACGTGAAAAACTGAATAAAGTTATTCCTTAATTTGTATGATTTCCTTCTATAAAACAGTTGCTTGACAGACCATTCATTCTACTCTAATACCTAAAAAATCGCAATTGCACAGAATATGCTATCACAAGTTTCAGAAAATTACTTACTTGATTAGGGTGAGGTTTGTTTTTTAGTTATTTACCTATTACTAAGATCGTTACTAGTGAATTTCTGACAATGCATTTTTGAAATAGAATTTTTTCTTGCCTAGTAGGCTTAAAAAAACAAATTAATTTATGTTACTAATATTAATATTGCTAACACTAATAATTAACCAATATCAATTTGTTACTAATTAAATCTGGATATGAAATATTCTTGTAGTTTAGTTTGAAACAAACAGCATGGAAACTGAGAATACATTTCATCACCCGTTGAAATTATTTAGGGTTTTTTAAGTTGACATAAACAGATAAAAGCTCGTTTCCACTCCAGCGTTATTGCCACCTCTTGTGTCTGTTGTAAGAAGAAATGTGTTGACATTCTGGAAAGTGTTTTCCACTCAGGAGTTCTCACCTTCCATTTATTCATCAAATTATGTCTTATTTTGACTGAGTTAGCTTTGGGGGAGTAATACATTGCATTTCACCCAATTAGGGCTTACAGTTTTTTTGTATAATGGGTTTATCTACGTCAAGGGTATCTAGTAACGTTGTTTGCAAGGGATCGCTCCAAACTTTGGATCTATCATCGGCCTGTTTTTGGAAAGCATCATTAATTGATAGCCCAAATGACAAATGTAATATGAGTCATCTGGGCCTAGTAACGATCTCGCTTGGAATCGCACCGGCGAGTACTGTAACCACTCAAACATCTGGCTACCAAGACAAACTGCCATAGCAAATAAGTTAATCGATTACAGGATTATCTTTTACCTACCTCCAGTTGAGTTAAAAATACTTAAGTATATGTGGTTAAATAAAAAAAACCCACAGAGAATAAATCATCGAAAATGTCATGAAACGAACATATGTATATGATAAACGTATGGTTTCATAAAAGTCTTTCTTCCCTTTTAATACAATTGCAATATCATAGGGGCTTAAAGCTATCAGAGGGTTACACTTAAGTCAAATAATATGCAAACATCGATGAAAATAACAACAAAGGTTTCAACATGAAAGGCACAAAGATGGTTGAAAACTAATCGGTTCAATAAATCCTCCTTATTTATAAATCCTCACAACAATATTTATTTACTACTCAGACATTTCCCCATTTTACATACTTACATAACCGAGATTTGCACGTAATAATTTATTATAGTAAAAAATTCCACAAGCATCCACAAAAAATCCACAAACATTAGATTTTACATTTACTTCAAACTTATATAAAATTGTGCCAGTGACTTATTTTTTTACCGCACTTAGTATAAATAAAATAATAAAATAACATACCAATGCACTATTTAATCGCTAGAAAAGTCCCCCCGGGGAAAAAAACTAAATGGAAACCAAGAATTGCTATTTAAATTAACTGGCCAGTAATAAATACTATTCCCAATGGACCAAGTAAATGACATCAACACTTAAAATATCTACCTGTTCCATTTGTCGCATTGTATAGTAGAGTTATTTATGATACGGATAATTCCAATGCCAAGTAATAACGTAACTGTTGACGTTAGATCATGATTAATTATGACTAGCTTAGTAAACAGTCGTGACTAAGCCTATACTAGATAAGATGCTTTTGAGAATCAAGCTGACAACAATTTGTACTGTGTGGACTGTAGAGTGTAGTGTTGTTTTATGGAACGTCAAACAAATCTTCTCATTCGTCGTAAAGATGTGTGAATCAATGGTCTTTAATTATATACTTAGTTTTAAATTTCCACTGCGTACATTAAATTTGGTATTGAGTTAAAACTAATGTACCGTCATTATTAAAAGTGTGTAAATTTATATCCGTACTTATCACGTTCTCTATGACATACACTGCGGATTGCTAACCTTAAAACAAACTAAACACCTTATACAGTCCACTGAATTATAAGTTAACTTAAAGACCGGAAGTTCCTAATTTTCTTTTCATTAATATTAATATTGCAGCAGAAGAGGTTATCATAACAGTTTCCAGACTGCTTCCCTTTTAAACAATTTTAAACTTTCAAATGGAAGCTGAAGACACTTTCAAACAATTTTAACAGTCAATTTCTGTTGTTAATTATTCCTAAATATTTCCAAATTTACTATGAAAATTTCTTTCATATAAGCATTACTAAAAAAACATAATATGAAGGTACTTTTTAGGTGACTGATAAATCTGCTTGAAAAAGAATGCTCTTGGTGTTATTTATGAAAAGTAATCGGGGGCAAAGGAACACTCAAACATAAGGCATTTTAATTTAGTTACTAGATAAAAAAATCAAAATAAACCTTAACCATAATTGGTGTCGATCCACACTTGCCTTTCCACAATATAGTTACTTATGATGATCAACAACGACAACAACATCAATATTGTGTTGGTTCTGCACGACGTAGTGCGTTTTGGCGAATTTCCCATATAGGGAATAAGCTATTACCGTAGGTTTGAGAGCAAGACCTGGACCCGGGGCCGATTTACTTTTTCGTTTTGAGGTCCCCAGAGGGCAAAAACACAAAACGTGCAAATCCATATATATGTATATATATATATATTTGACCTATGCGAGTGTGTAATAGCACGACAACTGGAGCAAAAAATATAAAAAAAAATTGTTAAAATCTGGTACAAATGGGTAAACCTACATTACATTCGAACAGGCTCGCGAAGCCTAATCATCATTGTTACGGTTTAAACAAACCCATTTATATTATCATCAGACTATTGGAACGAGGGTTTATGGGGGGTTTTATGAGTAAAAAAATTGGGGTTTCCCTTTGTTTCGTCCTAAAACATAATTTTTTTTCCTTTTCAGAGGTGTCGTACGAAAAAAATATTGGAGGGAGGACACTTTGAATTTCCCAACTATATTACTCAGATTCCCAACTAATTAATATTAAGTTTTAACATTAGAAGGATATTTCACCTTTAAATCCTCTTTAAAGCTGACATACACTAATAATAAGGAATGAATTCTTCTCTCAAATTATTGGTTTTACTGTCAATCATCATTGTTGATTGTGTCTTTGTCGTGCCTCAACAAATGGTCACACTGTAGGGCTACTGATTAATAATACATTATGTTTTCAGCCTGTTAAAATCAATTTATAATAAAAACTCAGTGAATACGGTTCTCCACGATTAGCTCAGAAAAGATTTCCCTTAAAAGCCTTGAATTACTGTGTACTACAGATACGTTACGTAACCTACCATGTTGCTCAACATATGAAATTTCCAACACTTTTTTACTTTAATTATTAGTTTATAAGGGTAAATGTCTGCTTAGTTTAAAATTAGCTTTTAAGTTGACAGATTAACAACAGTTTCAAACTTCCTAAAATCTCTACTCATATCTTCAAATACCCAAAAGTTCCCCAACTTTTACACTTTTCAAAGATGATTGGGGGGATGGCTCCCCTACCACTTGGGCGACACCCCTGTATTTAATATCCAAACTACTTTTTAGAGCTTATAAAACAAATCGTTTTGCTGAAAAAAAATTGCTGAAAAATTGCTGAATCCTGTAAGATGGCTTATCGTAACTTGGGTTTTATATTCAGATCCGGGAATTTCCTGAAAGGCATATATGGACTCAAGCTACTATATTTCTCCCTGGTTAGGTCTAGACTTGAATTCGGTTCAATAGTGTGGTATCCACATCATGCTTATCTCATTGAGATGATAGAACAAATCCAAATAAAATTCCTACGGTATCTATTTTTCAAAAGATTCGGCTATTTCACATATGACATATCATATCCTATATTACTGGATCTGTTCGAAATTATGAGCTTAAAGAGTCGACGGGATGTACTAATGCTGACATTTCTCCACAAATTGGTCAATGGAAAAGTTGATGATAGCGAGATCTTATCGCTGTTATCTTTCCTCGTGCCTCGTCCCTCGTCCAGGGTCCGTGTTTTGTTCGCTCCTACATTCGCCCGGACTTGCCTGGGTGCCCAGTCTCCTGCCAATGTTTTAATGAGGCTTTATAATACATTACCCCAAGGTATTGATTTATTCAACTCGACCCTAGCCTCTTTCAAAAATCAGTTGAATGATAATTTATTTTAAGAATAATTTCATAGAACCATGGCTATTGTCTCAATTCAATTTGTTGTGTTTCAATTTAATTTAAGTTGTTCATTCCCTGTTGTTGTTGTACTGTTGTTTATGTAAAGTGTTATTTATTTAATATTGTGTTGTTGCCTGCATGATGAAGAAAAGACATTTTGACACGTGTTCACACAAAGTGTGTACTGTATTATGAGTATTTGTACTATGCTGCAATGTAATTGGACGTAAGTCTGTATTGTAGCATTTAAATAAATAAATAAATAAATAAATAAATAAATAAATAAATAAATAAATAAATAAATAAATAAATAAATAAATAAATAAATAAATAAATAAATAAATAAATAAATAAATAAATAAATAAATAAATAAATAAATAAATAAATAAATAAATAAATAAATAAATAAATAAATAAATAAATAAATAAATAAATAAATAATTTGGTGTACTGAAGCTTTGTTATGCGCTTAATGGCATGATAGAGCTACCATTGTTACTGTTGTCATCGGATGTTCACAATTGTTATTGTTTTTCATAGTTTATTTCGTCTTCCATTGTTGCATTGTTTTTGTTGTAGTTTGCTTGTTTATGAACATATTTGGAAGTAATGCCCAAAAACTTAAGTTTAAATTAAACTTAATTTAGACTTAAGTTTGCTTTTGAAATGTATAACTAAATTTAAATGTTCAAAAATGCCAATATACAGGATGGCTGAAAAGTAACTTGCATCCCCCACCCCTTAACTTTTCAACAATTTGAGATATTTTCAATCTTCTTAGAAAAATGAGGGGCTACAATAATTATGGCTGGTTTTGAAAATTTTGCCCTTAGGGGTAGTGAGGGTGAGGTGTAGTTCAAAATTTTCAAAAAGGAAGTATTGTCGAGTTTGGTATCATTTTGCTGGTCTTGACAAAACTAAACAATAAACATACAGAAAATAGAAAACGGACAACTAACTAATAACAAAATGGCAGCTAAAAATTTAGTAAAATAAATGTTAAGCTACCCCCTACCCCCGCTACCCCTAAGGGAAAAAATTTCAAAACCAAGGAAGGATGCCGCAAACCGATTTCAAATATCTCTAAAAGTTTAAAAGTTAAGGGGGGGTGAAAGTTACTTTTCAGCCACCCTGTATAATACATTTTGAAAGGTAATTAATTTCATCCTGAACTATTACAATTTCTCTAGAGCAAATTTGGTATTTCCTGGTTCATAGTCACCTCAAAAATGCAATGGTGGAACTAAAACTGCTGTGTCCTCGGTACGTTTTTCGTTTTTTCAGATGGATGGCAAAAATACAATACAATGTCCCCCAAACGTACCATTTACAAACACAAACACAAACACAAACACAAACACACACACACACACACACACATTTTATACATGGATTTGAACGGAAAGTGTTTTTTTTTTTTGCCTCTGGGGATCTCAAAACGAAAAAGCAAATCGGTTCCGGGTCCAGGTCTGACCACGAACGGCTGATTGCCTATATGGGAAATTCGCGTGTCACTCCATCGATCACAAGCTCCATAATATACCTAAATAGATTAATTCACTACTAAAATTGCCATTCAAAATTAAAAGTTTAGTTACTGAATGATTTGAGTATTGTTCATAAATAAATGCTTTTGTAATTGAAAATCTGCTGACAGGGCAATAAACTTCCCGCCGATTGATGTGATAGAAAATGAACCACATATTAGTAGAATAGCATAGCTCTTAGTGGTCGTACAATTCCTAGCGATCCCCTACGACTAAACCTCTTTACAGGGTGTTTCCAAATTGTCTGGATATATGTTGTGGACTTGTTCCTTAGACTAAGACAAACATAAATTTCCAAATAAGTATGGGTGTAAAATGCCTAGATTTCTGTCTGTCGGTCTGTTTGTGATTTTTTTAAAACTATTTTATATCTTGGGAATTTTTCAAGATAGAAATTCCAAAGTTGGTATATATGTGTAGTTTAGAAGTTAAAAATGCTTAAAAATGTCGTTCCAATACCTCAAGCCGTTTTAATATGCCGGCCATTTAAAATGTTTAATGCCAAATTTCATGAAAACTGTTTTGTTTTCACGATCAAAAAGATAAAGAATTTAAATCCAAATCAAATGAGACCTTGTTTGTTAAAATCGGATGACAAACATGAGTTCAATTCTTTTCTACATTCGGTTACGCAATTTAAAAGTACTACCACACGCTCCTAAGTTAGTTCATATTTTTTCCCTCAAGATTTACAGTTTTTATCAAATTTAGGATTAAAGATTTTAAATGGCCGCCATATTTAAATGGCTTCAGATATTGGAACGACATTTTTCAGCTCTTTTTACCTTCTAAACTAGCCTACACATTTATCCCAGTTTCTATCTTAAAAAATGCCCAAGATATAAAATAGTTTCTTAAAGCCACAAACAGACCAACAGGCAGAAATCTATGCAATTTAGACCCATACTTATAATGGCATTTTATGTTTCTTGGAACAAGTCCACAAGATATTTTCAGACAAATTGGAAACACACTGTCTAAATCAGTCACACTAAAGTGATAACAGGATCGTCACTTGTACGTTATTTTATTAACCTTCAATACACACATGATTTTGCCAAAGATTGGAGTTTTTAAACATCCATAGCCGTTTTGGCGAAAAGAACCCCCGTTATCAATTAAAAAAAGTTGTAACAAATATTACTAAACTTATTTCTAAGAACCAAAGGATATAGAAATCAACCTAAAGTTGACTACATAGTACATAGGACACAATTGCTGGAAGCCAATTGATTATATGAAAGACTTCGTGTAAATTAATATATGACGTTAAATAAAAATAAAAAAAATTCTAGTTTGTTATGATCTCTGTATAGTCTTAGTTCAAACGCATTCGCCCCGATGTTTTCCCTTTTTAGTGAATTTTTCTATATAGTGCAGGACAAATTTTTAAAATTTAGTCTAATAGTGAAATTTTAATTTATCAGGCTGAAAATTTGTGGAGATGTCATACGTACAGTTAGTTGGGAACATACTAACATTAAAAAAACTCCCTCTTGGGTAACATGCCGCCATCTGGAAAAATGGCCGTTATAATGGATTTTCCCGCTTGTGTCACATATTCAAGCATAAAACCACTCTTATTGTGTTAAAAGCGTACAGTTTTATGTTAAGAATTAACCAAAAATAATTGCAGGGTAATTACTGGTCTTGCATTCAAAATTGATTTAAGACCTCTTTTACTCATCGGGGATAAACTTGAGGCCATTTCGCAGCAAGAGGAGAAAGTCCCATCAATGAAAATAGTTTTAATAACTCACAAACTTATCAATTGTCAAACAGAATATATTTAGTCTTTTAAAGTTTATGTAAAAACAATATTGTATCAAATAAAATTAAATTATATAAGTAATACTAACACAACTGTTTATTTAGTAATATTAATTTAATTCCATTTACAGCATTCTATTAATTACAGTCGCCACCACGACGCGGTCTAAATCTTAGGCTGCAATCACATGTTCAACGTCAATATGATTTCCCCGATGAGTAAAAGAGATCTTAACTCAATGTTGAATGCAAGACCATGATTACCCTGCAATTATTTTTTTTTTTAATTTTTTGCATAAAAGTGTAAAATTTTCATACATAACTATATATAATGGCTTTAATTAATTGAATTACATCCTGACATATAGTTTGGAACAAACCGCACGCTTTTACCAAAATTAGGAGATGTATTATGCTAGAATATGGGACACAAGGGGGAAAATCCATTATGGCGGACAAATGGCCGCCATTTGTTATACATATGTATAATATCTTGAAGTAAACACTTATTTCCATCATAAAGCTGGAGCCGGTTTCAGGATTAAAAATGAATATTGATTAATATAGTTCAGAGGTCTAATTCAATATCAAAATGTCCTTTGTAGAACACACATGATACACGTAAATCCACCATAGATCAGATGATAAAACTCACGAAATATCTCCGTAGATAAAACACAATATATATGTTGGAGATTTTTAAGTAATGTGGAGGCGTCTGGACTGAATTGGTTCACCGGCGCGGCGTGTACTCAGCCAACACGCACAATGACGTATAACGTATAGGCCTAAGTGCTGGGATGGCAACAGTAACACTGAAGGTGTACAGTTCTAGGTAATAACGAGGGTTATATAAATTATTCCAGTCTAACCAAACAGGTAGTTTCATTGAAATTAAATATTAATCGAATATAAAATAATGAAAGGTTACAGTCTCCTATTGACTGCCTTTTCCCATTATATCCGTATCATTGGTTCTGTAATATATGTCAAGAGCATTATAGACAGGACATCTCTCTATAAAGCCATTTCAAAGCATCGCGATATCTTGCCGAATGTGTGTCAATGTGCATCTGACTTCGCTGATACATAGCCTACAGGATCATTATACAATTACAAACTTCCTTATTTTAGACATCATGTTCCTTCCTTGCACTCCACTGAAATAAACTTGGTTTTAATATAACTAACTAGAAGAAGTAGAATAATTGTTTTGTTCCTATTTACCAATATGCCCACATAAGGAATAAACTATAAGTATAGATCATATAGTAAGGCCGATTTTTTTCGTTCTTATACCACTAGAGACCAAAAACGCCAAAATTAGGCGTTGGCCAAAATGAAGGCCAAGGAAGGTTGGTGTGATATCAATTTTCAAACCAATTAGGTTTTAATAAATCAAATCAAATCAAATCGTTTTATTGTCTTTCAGCTCTACAAAAGCAATTGACATTGTCAAATGGCATCTTATCATTAAAGCATTAAACATAGTCATAATAAATAACAGGAAGCTTGATCTTAAATAAATTATTTAAAAACTTATATCCAAAACCTCCAAGGACAAGAACTTATCTACAGAGTAAAAACATTTTAATTCTAACCATGAATCAAGGACTGTTTTGAATTTTTTTATTGGAATCGTTACTGCAGAAGGGGGCAATTTATTAAAAAATTGTATACTGAGATATTTGTAGCTATTGTGTGTAAGTGTAAGTCTTGTAAGTGGTAAGTTGAGATGATGGCTATTTCTTGTGTAATGTTTATGTATGTCAGATCGGATGCTATCCTGGTCTATATTCTCTTTTACGTATAATAAGCAATTTAAAATGTATAAAGTGGAAGGGTTAGGATATTTAGGGCCTTAAAATCTGCTTTGCAATCTTCCCTGGGCATTGTTCCTCTAATGTTGCTGTTTAACCTGTTCATGAATGACATTGGCAACGTCATCCTCACCAAATTTCTCATGTTCGCCGATGATATTAAGGTATTTGGCTCGGTGTCATTGGCTTCTGACTTTGAGCGCCTCCAACTTTCTCTCACTAACATCGACGCCTGGTGCAAGGAAAACTTCATGGAGCTCAACGTCTTGAAATGTGTCGTCATCTCCTACAAGCGTGGTGCAGCCCCAGTCCAATATGACTACGTCCTCAATGGTTCTACACTGAAGAGAGTGGACAGGGTACGAGATCTCGGAGTGACAATGACCCCTTCGCTCAACCCTCACGAGCACATTGCCCACATTACAACCAAAGCTAGCTCCCTGCTTGGTTTCATATTCAGATCAACAAGGAATTTCAACTCACCCTTCACCTTGATCACGCTCTACAAGTCCCTGGTACGCCCGCTGCTGGAGTATGGGTCAATCATCTGGTCTCCCTTCCAGAAGAACCACGTCAGCCAACTGGAGAGCATACAAACCCGCTTCATACGGATGCTTGGACCGAGACTTGGTTTTACCTACCGCACTACCCCGGTTGACGATGTGGAGAAGTCCTTCGATCTTCTGCCTCTGTCACTCCGACGTCATCATGCCGACATATTCATGCTCTACAAGCTGGTTAACGGGTTTGTCGATTGCCCCAACATCCTGAGTGGTATCGACATTACCACGCCCAGAGGCACCCGCTCCAGGACTATATTCAGCAGACGCTTTCTCCCAGCCTACTACTCTTACAACAGTGGAATTAGCCGTCTACCCAAGGCTGGTAGCACGGCGGCTGCTTAACTGGATTTCTTCGGTGAGAAGCCCCTCCGGTTCAAAAAGAAGGTCTCCCTGATCACTTGAGCAACCACACTCCAGCACATCTGCATATTTGTCTTCTCATCGTTGAAACTTGCTGTTCATATTCTTTGTTGATACTCTTTTTAGTTTATTCTTCTGTTATTAATATTTGTTATTACTATTACTATTGTTATCACTATTTGTTATTACTATTGTTATCACTATTTGTTATTACTATTGTTATCACTATTTGTTATTACTTGCTATTACTATTTATTATCACTTTGTTATTACCATTGTTATTACTTTTCTAGTTAGTAATATTGCAAATGCCATATAAATTGTATACACATATTTTGTAAAAAGGTGCAATCCGTTGGGAAATAAATAAATAAATAAATAAATAAATAAATGCACCTGACTGCTTTCCTTTGCCATTTGAAAACGGTTTTGGCTCCTACAGAGTTACCCCATAAGAGAACACCATATTATAGGTGAGAATGGAAAAATGCGTAGTAACAATTTAGAATAATTTGTTCACTTACATTGTTCTTTAATTTGTTAAATAAAAATACAGTTCTAGCCAATTTACTACACAAAAAGTTTGTATGCTCAATCCAATTGTTTTTGAGTTGTTAATCCTTAATTCATTTCCCCGAAACCACTCTTCAGCCAACTTTAACACCCCATCCCGTTCTTCAAGTGCTTTGTTCAGATTTTGACCAACTTCCAATAATTCAATAATGCCAAAGAACTGTAACAAATGTATTATATGTATTTTAAATATGTGAACACGATTTACTAACATTTTGTATTTTATTTATACAATAACTACTGTACCCACTTACCTGTTCTTTGTGTTTTTTAATGAATGATAACACCTTAATACGTTATTTTTAGACTTCATACACAAAGAGTTGCGATGTTTGATTGGTTTAAAATATTAAAATACTTAAATAATTTTAATAAAAAGGGAATGGCTCAGCAAAATGTTATAAAAGTGAAAGCCACTACTGTAAAAAAGAAAACAGCATGCAAACCTACAAACCCATGAGTGTGCGCGTATACAAAACCTTTATCTGTTTGTTCAAAGACGCGGGGTTCGGTGGACCGTTAAGAGGAAGGACACGGACAATTACATTGCTGTATATACTACCTCTTGCACTTTCCCTTGTATCCGCTCTTAGTAAACTTATATATTTTATGATTTTGTTTGTCCTCGAAATTTCGCTTTTAGTATAGGCCTAATACAGTAATGAATAATAACAACACACGAATTTGGTATCACATATTTGGGACAACAGTTTATATGTTTTCACCACAGTACGATTTTTTAGCTGTTTTACAAACGTTAATTGGAGGCTGAAAGCTACATTTTGCTGTCCATGCCAGCTGTCATTGTCATTTGGGGACCGAGCAGGTTTTTACATCCCTAGGGCCGAAAATCAGCTTTTCGCTTATTTACTTTAAACATTAATGTACATTAAATACACAAGCAGTACATTGCAATAGCCTTGTTTTATTGCGCTGCCTAGCAACTATTTATTATTATTTCTACTGGTTGCTGAATCACAATTTCAAACTTATATTGCAGAATAAATGCTCATGCAGATGTTTCACCTCAGTGACTCTGTACTATTACTAATAGAAATTTAAATGCGGATTCCGAAAATGACATTACATTCAAAATAATAAAAATGTTTAGTGCACTTATGTCCATTTTATGTAAGGATATACAAATATAAATAAAAACTCAATTTGTCTGTTATTCCCTACCTGTGAGGGTATGGAAATCTGAACTAGTGCCATTTTGTCGCCAATACTAAGTAGTTTAACACATAAAAATTCACTAACTTCGTTCCACCCTGTATAGTAGTTACCACTTATGCCTAAAGTATTGAATGTTAAAAGAACATAAAAATAGCCTATTAACGGTTCCAGCCCACAAGATGTGTTTCTTGCGATTATGATACTTTTAATACTTTTTTATTTGGCGGTTTACCTGTAATCAGAAAGCGATTGATTTCCACTTAGGCCTTCGAAGTGATACACCAGCCAATAGAGTGAGAACTTGGCGACGAATGCCACAAAGTTTCACGACTTGGCATCAGTATCAAGATAAACTCAATGTAACGGTAAACGTATTGATTTGAACTTATCAAACTGTGATTTCGCAATCCTATACCTTGAACTCGAATAGACACTAAATGTATGATTACTTATCCTACACAACCATGAATATTAAATGACTATTTTGAATATTACATCAACATCTTGACTCTGACCAAACCCTCTCTATCATTTATTTTTATACCATTACCTGGGCAGCTGAGTAGTTATGTGCCTGCATAGCTAACAGAAGGTCGCTGTTCAATAGCTTTTATCTGAAACTGGGCTCAGTTAGTTGTACCATTGACTATATACACAGAATTTTGTGTATGGTCAATGGTTGTACTTAGCATTGGACTTATAAATAAAGAGCTGCTATGCTCGTTCATCACAACGGGAAGAGAACGCAAAAGGGAATAATGCGGTTCCCTAGACCTGCCGTATGAAATATTTCCAGAACTAACACTAATTTTAGGAAAAACAACACTAAATTGTACTACGTAGAAAGAGTATTCACTTCAGGTAAGGGGTTTAAATTTCCTTGACAACTTAACGGTGTCTATAGGGGGTCTTGATGTATGGTTAAAAATAGTGTAACTATTTGATCTAATTTGTAAAGCTAAATTTACTTATAAGTGTTAGCACTTTTTTGTGTAAGGTTACCTACCTTCTTTTAAAACCCTACTTATATTAAAGGAAATGTACCAAAAGAAACTAACAACATACCTTAGGGCATTAATAATTAATAAAAATAAATCAATTTTACTGATGTCGCATAACATAATCACATTTTACCCCAGTTTTTAGTCAAGTTTGTCATTTAGCTCATTGGATTACAGTAATTATAGGCAGAATTCCTCAGAACTTTTATTACTCACGTTATTTTAGCATTTTCCACATTCAAATCACGCTATTACATGTAATTTCCACAATGTAAATAAACACCAACAAAAACATCTTTCTGGTTAACATACTAATTCTACCAACTGTTATAACTTGGAAAGAATGTAAGGCGTCCTTTGGCCTTTGGGAGAGAGTCCTTAGATGATTCGTTCATACCAAAATCAATTCAATGTAAGCTTCATCTTTATGTGCCATATGCCTATATTTTTATTTTGCTAATGACCTTAAACAATGACCAAAAATTTGACTGTATCACTTTAAATACAGAAATATATTCTGGCCAACAAAACACCTGATCTAATAAATGGCAAAACTCAGGTCCATGTTTTAGTTTATTGATTATTTGACCCTACGTTATTTGGTTAAAATATGCAAGGGGGCAATGCAGTAAGCCTATGATCGAAACGTCTAAAAACCAATTTACGTTAAATGTTGATATGCCGAATTTCTATATTAATATCTGACTTTGAATAACACGTTTCCTGTATTTGTGTGTTAAATTCTGTTATCATTCAATTTCATAGGTAATATGATTTTGATGTCACGGTAAAGGCAAATATGCTCTACTTAATGAAGGTCTCGCCTCAAAATTGCAAATCAAGCTGCAGGCTGATGTGAAGCCCTTTGTAAAACAACAATACATTAATCTTAATAATCTGTTAGGTATTCACTCATTCAAAAATAATGTATTGCTATTTATATTCACTACAGACACTGTGAAATTGTCTGGATTTAATGTTATAACAGTCTTAATCTTTCAAACTATTATCGATTTTAAAAATGATTTAAAACATGAAAACGTCTCAAGTTTAATTTAAATTTAGACACAAATTGTAAAAAACTCAGTCTATAATTGTTTTGATAATGACTTGAGTTTGAAGAGCAACGACTCATGTTAACAAGTCACGTTGTAGTCACCAACGTAACCTGATTCACAAAACAGTCGCATCCAATTACAAACGCGGTCGACTGTCACTGAGTAATAGGCGAATCAACTTCTATATTGTTTACCATGTTAAATGTACAACAATAGCATACAAGTATAACAATCATCAATAGGGACAAAAGTGACTCTTTTTGACCCGAAGTCAGGTTTTACGATCGAAATGAAGCCGATGTCGGGAAATGAGCTAGGATAAAAGGAAATGTTTTGCCCATATGGTGAACTATATTTTTTGTCATATATAACAAAAAAAGAAATAATTTTTAGGTGAAGATAACCTCTCAAAATGACTTTCAGCTTGTTTTCAATTCTGCTAATGCAAAGAAGCAGCTGTTTAGTAAGTGATTCTAACATTTAGTCTATTACGATTATGTTACAACATATCATTCCATCGATATGTCGAGAGATCGACAACAAAAGGCTAACACCTTACCTAATAAATCAATCGATAAATAATTTAGATCGATACGATTGCCACAATCAAGATTTACAACAGCTGATTTTATTCCGTAGGGATAACATTATTTTTACACCCTAGAGAGTAAAAATGCTAGTTAAGACCCGCAACTCATGCATTAAAATGGCTTTTTTTGCTGCAGTATGACGAAAAATGTATTTACGAAAAGTAAATTAATCACAAAATTCTTTTTTCAAAATATGATAAGAATACTAATGTTATAAGCAGGATATTTTACGGGTGTGGTAGACTGTCGAGTGCCTAAAGTTTATGAAAATAATAGGATCCTTTGTTGTCTAAATTTATTCTCCTTTTTTCACTACTTTATAATTTTAAAAAGTAAATAAAATGTTAACTGAAATGTTAATTGAAATGTTAACTAAATGAAATTCGTCCTGAGTTGAGCTCAATAACACCTTTAGGATTATTGTAAAGGTTACATTACATTATAAATGAAAGCAATATCTGTGATATTTATATTGATAACTAATAACTATTTATTTGAATTCAATTTTAGTATATATTTATTTACCACTATCTATAGGCTAACTATTGTGGTATGAAGAAAATTATTAATATTGATATTGATAATTAATATATATATAAAATTAATCTACATTCTATAAATCGTTTAAACGCTAGCTTTACTCTATATAACAATTATCCACCAATAAAAATCCAACAAAAATCACTTGGAATTTGCTCTATACTGTATAACTCCACGAAGGAAGTTTGACAAAGTTTCTCGAAGTATAAAAAAAATAAATAAATTAATGTTTACGTTGTTCCTTGGGTATGAATTAGTGGGAAAAAGTTTTGTTTCGTCTCTGTATGTCAAGCAGTTTGTCTGTAATCTGTTTAGGACAGCTTAGAAGACTCACCCTGTATTAACTAATAAAATGCCTACGTAATTTAAAATGTTACTAAAAATGGGACTAAAATTTAGTTTACGTATTATACTAATTCTAAAGAAGTGGCTATTGTATGGAAATAATGTTTTACTTCATTTGTTCTTCTTAACTATCTCCTTCAGTACTTCCTTAATGCAACGAAAGCGGAATTCATGAAACTATTATTCAGCTCTGAAGCTTTGTTTTGTTGACAGATTTGATTAAATAACTTATCGTACCAAAACTATGGGAGCAAAATAATTAATTGTTTACCTCAATTAGCTTAATTTATTAGATTTTAACTGGCTGGTTAGAAAGTAGTGTTTCTAAAGTGGTGGCAAAACATAAATTTGCAATAGGCTTAAATTTTTTTTTAACTTTATAACCATTTATATTTAGATTTTAAAGTTTACTTCATATTCTGTCTTACACTGTTAAATACTTGTTATTATTATGGAGTAAATTAGATAAAAGAGTGTAACATGTTCAAGACTTGTATTTGGTAAACTATGGTCGATCCATCATCTAAATGACGTCACCCTCAATCTTCGTCAACATTACGCTAGCTAGGTTTATGAAGTACTTTATCTGCATACCTGTATACCTTGACATCGAATAATAACTATAGTCAATCCACCATCTAGATGACGTAACCCACAATCTTCGTCAATATTACGCTAGCTAGGTTTATAAAGCACTTTATCTGCATACCTGTATACCTTGACATCGAATAATAACTATAGTCAATCCACCATCTAGATGACGTAACCCACAATCTTCGTCAATATTACGCTAGCTAGGTTTATGAAGCACTTTGTCTGCATACCGGTATACCTTGACATCGAGCTATAACTATAGTCAATCCATCATCTAGTTGACGTCACCCTTAATCTTCGTCAATATTACGCTCGCTATGTATATGAAGCACTTTATCTGCATACCGGTATACCTTGACATCGAACTATAACCATAGTCAATCCATCATCTAGTGACGGCATCCTCAATCTTTGTCAATATTACGCTAGCTAGGTTTATGGAGCACTTTATCTGCATACCGGTATACCTTGACATCGAATTATAACTATAGTCAATCCATAATCTAGATGACTTCGCCTTTAATCTTCGTAAATATTACGCTTGCTAAGTATATGAAGTACTTTATCTGCATACCGGTAAACCTTGACATCGAACTATAACTATAGTCAATCCATCATCTAGACGACGTCATCCTCAATCTTCGTCAATATTATGCTAGCTAGGTTTATGAAGCACATTATCTGCATACATGTATAACTTTACATCGAATTATAGCTATAGTCAATCCATCATCTATTCACAGTTCACTAATATACAGTACAAAGAGAAAAAAATCAGTTCTTACTACTGAGCAAATACACTGAATATTACTCGATATATGGGAAAATAGTTCCGATCTAATAATGATTATTTTACTCATTCAGGTCAAAAATAATATCGTTCTGAATAAGTAGTGAAGCAATACAAAACGAGTTGTGTTTTAAAAGAACCAAACAATTGACAATGAGAACGGAAGAGAATTAAGACATATTCACAAATGAAACGCAATTTATGGGTTCTTTTTGTAGTGCTTTAATGCATAAACTGCTGCGCTAAACAAGGGATTCAGTTAATCTGGTTTTAAAATGTGGTTCCCTCTTGGGAGCCATTTAACACTTTTAAGACAAGAGTTCAATTTATTGTGTCTTCTTAAAACTCTGTACCAGTAGTTGCTGTAGCCAAGAATTCCTTTAGACAAGTACACGATCAATATAATGACCTTATTACGACGATAACACTTCTATAACAGTCCATTATCTACTAACATAGGCAAAGGAAATTATATTCGGTATTGACTTATTGCAACTTTTTTATTTGTAGCTTTAAGTTACTTTACGTTACAGTATTAGTTTGTGGTTTTCTTAATTCAGAACGAGACTTACCAGGGGATTTCGTCATTAAAATTTGCTGGTTTGGTGGGATGCTGGTTACTTTAAGGACCATGAAAACATATCAAAATGTTTTTGGTAAAAAAATTAAATAAATATCAGCGTTGGATTTAGGAGTGAATGTTTTGGAAACGTTGCTACCAAACGTCACATTTACCACAATGGGTCTCAATCGACCACATATTGAGCAAAAGCTTTTCTGAAGCAGTCCACCGCATGTGGAGCTGTGCAGTTTTTTGTTAGGAACCTTAATATACATTTTTGAAAATGGTTTTAGGTAAAAATTAGCTTAAAAACTTATTTGTCGATCCATTAAGAGAAAGAGTCGTCACAAATAACTGTTACGTTTAATATTAGTTAACTTCCCATTTTGTATAAGAATCTTGTACTGAGGAAAAATGCAAGAACATAATTATAACCCCGAACCATCTGTTCGTAATTTGTAATACCTAAAAGCACTTTTCATCTGTAGAAGTGAAAGTGGCTTGTATGCAAACACGCTTCTCTTGGAATACGATTAAGTACCAAAAAGACACTTTCGCTCCGTGTGATAAACAACTATTTTCATCATATTGTGGAAATAAAATGACCTTCTAATCGTTACACAATTAGAACACATAATTTGAGGTTATACAAAGTCGTCATCAATGTTTACATGTTTGTTGTTTACAAACATGACTTTAAAGATCGAGTAATTAGCAGCCTTTTCATAATGCAATGATAAAGTTTTGAAGTTATCAAACCGTAAGAAACGACATTTGTTTTTACTGTTCCCTGTTTGAAGTTACTCAAAAACGATGATTTTGAGGGCGATTTAGAAAACTAAAACGGCTGCTTTCTGGAAAGTATGATTAAATAGTATATTTCGTACCTAGGGCGGAAAAAGAGGTTTTGCAGGCTCGAGGTGATTTTATAAGTTCGAGATGAAGTCCTGAATGTAAAACGATCGAGAGCTGCAAAACCTTTTCGGCCCGTGGCACGATCGCTATTTTCACCACACTATATAAAATTAAGAAAATTAATACAATATGCAATAACAGTCAACACAACTGCAACTTTAAGGTTATGTGAAAAAATATTTAGGGGAATTAGTAAAAGTAATAATAAATAGTAGCTAAGCAGCGGTAGCAATAAGACAAGTCTATTGCAATGCACATGGATACAGTTTGTGTATGAAATGTAGCCTACATTAATGGTTTAAGTAAATAAGTGCACAGCTGATTTTCGGCCCTGGGCCGTAAAAACCTGCTCGGTCCCCAAATGATGATGACAGCTGGCATGGATAGCAATACGTAACTTTCAGCCTCCAATTAACGTTTGTAAAACGGCTAAAAACATCGTATTATGGTAAAAAGCATTTTTACAAGCACACACATTTATATGTGCATAAACTTAGTTCTGGATTAAAGGTATAATAACATCTTTTGTGAACTATTTTACAGAAGGTAAAACAATGTTATTGATATTCACTCAGAAATAACAGTCCAAAAGTAGAGTAAGCGGGTTTATTACATAACACTGTGGAATGAAAATAAAAGAGATGCTTCCATTTGGATACGAAACAAAAAAGAAATCGTATGTTAAATTAGTAGTTAACACGTAGCCTACCTGTCGTCTCACCCTTGATTTCTGGTTTCCATTGATACCAATATCAATGAGGTTAAGATATCAATGGAGCAAATGCATCAACTAATAATATATAATTAATTATAGTTGCACATAATACATAGTTTAGTAATTTCAAGTTCAAGACCTTAAAACTTTAGGTTAAAGATTTAAAGTACACAAGCGTAAACTTTATCATGACAACGTACAAAATAAATTACATCTATTATCAGTGTTCTTATGAAACAATGCTTTCCAATTAATAACAGTAATAACAACCCGGCAGCTACATTTAGGGACCTACTCTTTTATAATTGTTCATTATAAGTTTTTTGAACTCTTTCAATAATAAAACCATTTATTGACAAAACTTAATAAAAAAATATGCATTTTGTATTTTAACCCAATCCCATGAACGACCATTGAATTTGAAACTAGTTATCAAGCATGTATAGTTGTTGAGTATGGAAAGAAGCAAAACACAAATAACTGTCAAACATTTTTAGTCTTGGAAACCGACTCGGAATGATGGGATTAATTATTGAATGGTTATGTGTGGTTAAAAACCTTCATTATATCAGAACAAGAGTTACTGGTACTGTTACTGTTACTGTACTGAATGAGTGAAAGGAAGATCAATGACCACGTTGGTAGACCACATCCATCCGCTCTGCGTCTCGCGTTCGATTCCAGACACATCTAATTAAATTAATTGTTTTGACGGGTTTTCCCTAAAATATTTGAAATATATTAATACAAAATAAATCTTTGTTATGATAATTATTATAATTAGAACTACCCAGTTTTAATAATACTGTAGTACCGGTAAAGCAAAGTCAAATCTTGATTATAACTCGGGTTTCTTATTTTATTGAGTTAAATTGTTTCAATAGTAATTTTTAAATTTATATAATAATATAAATACTTATACAAACATAACTTGTATATAACTTATAATCATAGATTATAAATTATATACAGTGTGATTAAAAAGTCCTTGAACGTTGAATATATTTTTTACTAATAAAGTAAAGTCCTAAAACTAATAACCGACCACAAAAAAAATCAACTATTACTATTATTATTACTAAAAATAAAGTATTAGTAAATTAAAGGTTAATTGTAGGTATTAGTCAATTATTACTAAACCACAAAGTAATAAAACTTGGTATATCAATAATAATCATAAATGTCTACTCTTTCAGCTATTATTACTTTTTTACCTCTTAAGGCCTACGAGGAGTAAGACAAAATTCTCAAATAGCAGCATAGGTCAAGTGTGCTATCTAATTAAAGGTCTTATTTAGTAAAACAAAATTGCCACAAACCCAAACTCAAACGGACAATTGAGTCGAAAATGGCAGCCGTTGAAATATTTCTTGAATCTGCAATTTTGAATCTTTGAACGGCTGCCATTTTTAACCACCATTTGGAGCTCAAATTTGCGGCATTGCATTAAACTAATTTTACTAATTTAACTATTTTTAAAGTGATGTTCATATCGACATATACCTTACGTATTAAATTTCTTCCGACTTCTACCGGCCGCCCCATAGCATAATAAGCATTGCAAATTTTAGGAATCTTTGAACAGCTGTTATTTGTGACTCCATTGTCCGTATTTGCAGCATTAGGTTTTGCTGCATACTGTATTAGGATATCTTTAACTTGATACCAAACTTGACTTGTACTGTTATTTATGAATTTGGTCCGACTCATCGTGTGCCGCCTCATACAATAAAATGCATACAATGTTGAAATGTCGTGTCTCATGCTCAGCCAATTAGGAAAAAATAAAGTTCATTTTGGTTTGTATTGAATTTTAACGTATTATTTAGGACGTAAAAGTTTAATATCAGTTATTAATTGAATTACTCGTATTTATATCATTATACTATACAGTCAAACTTTAGTTTTGAGAACATTAAGATTCTATCAATGTAACAAAAACTGAAAATACAGCATTATATAAAATACCTCTAACCTTGTTTATTGTTTGTTAAAATATTCAGTCCTAATGATTACAAACATAGGCCTATTCAAAATATTAAATGTAGGTTTGTTTTAAATACACTTTGTCTTTTAAATAAACTCTTATTAAAAATAAATAGAAAATTTCTGTGACTTTAAATAATAATGAAATCTGACTTGCATAAGTGCAGTATTATTTTGTGCCAAACAATTTTCATTCAATTCTGATTAAATAAACGTTAAGAAATCTTAAAATATACATACATATATACAAAAATACCTAAAATCTAGATTTTGAACAAGGTAGTATCAAGATTTTGTATACCGGTACCTACTCCAGTATTTGATACTAAAATGAAATAATACCTCTACAAATGCGTTTCATAAGTGTGTTTATTATTTTATTATTTATTATTAATAATGTTTATTACTCTGACCCACTCAATATTCACCTGACTAGTTTGTTCAGTTTCTCTACAATGTTAATTATGATTTTAAAGCTAGTTTTGTACGTACTCGCATCAATATTTACTTACTTCCTAATTACTATTGTAATTTGATTCCTGTCTGGTATTTTAATGCTTTCTGATCTTAGTTATAATAACGACTGGGTACCGAGTACTTTACGTGCGGGTCCAGAATAAACATTACACCGTGAACAATAATGGAATTGACTCACCAAACAACGATATTTGGTTTGTAAAACAGTTATTTATGTGGCCGCTTGAACGAATAACATAAACGTGGCCACACACAAGAAAGATGATGAATATCACTGGCTTGATTCCAGAGGAGAAACAGTGGTTTGTGCACGGTTAGGAAGTTATCCGACCAACCAAGCGGATAACTATGGTGAAATAACCAACCCCCTGTGTGCCTGTGGGATAAGATTGCCTTCATTCGCATGATGATGGTTATAAGTAAGAGGGTTTTAGTAAATTGATTAATTGTTGTTGGATTTATTTCGGTTTGCTCAGTATACGATTTTAACAAGGAAAAATTACTGCTTGGTATGAGAATGGTGACATAGAGGTTTGTAAACATTACTGCTGTTATTCATTAATGTCGAACATGGATGAAATTAGTTGGCTGAGGAAAAAGAGTCATTTCGAGTATCTATGATCTAAATACACATATTACCTACATGAAATGATTTAAAGGATTTAAAAACTTGCTGGTTTACATGATTTTTTTATATTTTACTTTAACAGTTTCGTCTAATGCTAAAAGAATAAAAAAAACTTTTATTTACTGTCAACACATTTAATCTAAAAAAATCTATAACTTAGAGAGAGAGAGAGAGACCATCCATGTACTACAAACCCCCGTTGAAATGGCCTGTAATTTCATTATCACCAGGCTATAATATAGACAACTTACAGGTTGTTTTTGTAGCTATTTAACGCATTGGCATTTATTCAAGTTTTTAATAGTTGGATACTTTTTTTTAATTATAATCGATTTAATAGGGTTCAATAGAGATATATTTTTTTTGTAAAATGTGGAATTGAGTAGAACATTTACTTTTAATACAAATACTTTAGTATTCTATTAGATGTTTCACTTTGTAAAAAAAGCTATCAATAACATGTTCACGACTGAAAACAAAATCTTTGCTATAATAATGTAGGACAAGGCAGAAGCTTAAACACTAATTTCGCCACTAGTCAACCCGTTATTATCAAGGAGGTACGAAAAATTTATCAATTTAGTGAAGTAGTAGTATATACATCAATAACTTGTTAATTTATTTATCTCAAAAGTTGTGTTCATGCCACATCAAAAGTTTGTTGATTCATGAAATGTGGCATCTCGTCCCACTTTTACCCAAGTTGACTCTCCGATGAACTAGCCATCATTGCATTACTTGAATGCCAAATAATTGCCAATTTAAGTTACTACCAACACAATCTCACCTAATACCATTCCATCCCTGGTACCATATAACTGATTGATCACTTCGAAATAGAACCCTTCTACTGGGGTATTCGAAAACGTGTATGATTCCCCATCTCCATTAAGGATCCTAATGATAATGATTTATAACCTTCAAAAAGTGTATTCTGGCCAAGGTTAGTTGGCCTAAAATTTAAAATATATAGGTATACAATATATAGGTGTATGTGAGAACTTTTAAATGTCACATCAGAGTAGAAGCAAATAAATGTTTTTCAGCAGTTTGATGGCAGGAAATAATACAAATTTGGAGTTAATTGTGTGTATAAGTGGGCTTTTATTGTCAAATCAAACTGAGTCATGGTTTATAAGCATGATCAACTATGGCATTATGTTGTTATTATAACAGTATTCTACTGGTTTTATTTAGACTCAAAATATAAACAACAATTAAAATATTAAATACAAATTGACAAACATAAATTTAAAATGTTTCTGAAAAATAACATGAAATGCACAAGTACAAACAACGCTAGTGAAGGGCCTTATCACCTCGGAAGGACAATATAATTTATTGGACAGTAAACCATACAGAACTCCCGGACAGTAAAACAAATATGATATGTATCTGGCAGAGCTCCAGACGACAATGACGATGACAAGACGTCCGTTTTAGGACTTTCCTTTATTCTCTCAAACACTTCCTAACTTAATTTTAAAATAGCCACAATAAACAATCATAGTGAATGTTCGTAAATAATGGCTAGTAATATTTATTGAATATTTTTCATACCTTCGGATTGGAATGGCGGTAGTGTATTATGTGACAGCAAATTCGCCAAAGAATCCTAATACAGTACCTTCACATATTTAGCAGCTTTGTTGAATGATCAACCTAGTAAATCCATGTAATAAATAACCCCGAAACTTTGAAACTCATATAAGCATAACAAGAGAAAAAATTATGTATAATTAGTATATTTATTTTAAGTATAGGCAAAAATATAAATGTTCAAGTCTCGATTAGAAGTATAAAATACCCCCGCCGCAGCAAACCTGCAGACTAAGCGAATTTCCATTTGACTGACTGGATTTACACTGAAATGTCTACTTAAAAATATAACATTTATTTATTCCCTATTTAAATAGAATTAGTTTAACAAGTAGCCTACTTAGGTTTGCTGCATCAGGGAGGGTAAAACTGTTTTTTTTTGTAAGATGTTAATAGTTAGTAATAAATAAAAACATTTTCCAAATTTGATCAAAATTTGTTCATAAACAAGCAAACTACAACAGTTTACTTATTCTCCATAAGAATAACATAAGAATTTTAAATTTACAATTTTTTTGAATTTTCTCCTTAACCATTAGGCGCATAATAACGCTTCAATATACTAAATTATTTGTTTTTTAAAGCTCTACAAAAGGATTTGGAAAGAAATTGGTAAATTTTATGTTTTTTGGGTCAAAAATGGGAAAAACCTATTTTTACCCCATAAAACCCCCCGTAAACCCCCGTTCACATGGTCCGATCATGCTGGATTGCGAACTCGTTCGAATAAACGTATGTAAACCTACGTTTGTACCAAATTTCATCAAAATCGGATCATTTCTGCTCGAGTTATCGTGCTAACGGACACATATATATATAAATATATAAATATATAAATATATAAATATATATATATATATATATATATATATATATGAATTTAAACGGATGGTGTTTTTGGCCTCTAGGGACCTCAAAACAAAAAAAAATCGGTCCCGCGCCCAGGTCTTACCATGAGTAGGCCTACTACGGTAATAGCTTATTCCCTATATGGGAAATTCGCTAAAATACAGTAAATGTGACAGTGATGTGAATCACGTAAGGTGTCCACTATTGGTTTTAGACAAACCGCTTGTCCCACAATGTAGAAATTAAAGCTTTCCCGCTAAACTTCCCAAGGAACAACTTTAAAATTTACTTAAATGTTTTTTTTTTATGCAGGATGAACCAAAACCAGTGGTTCACTAGTTCAAATCTCACAATTGTAAAATAAAAACATGTGTCTTATTACACATAATTTTAAAGCTCTTACTAATACAAACACTTTGGTGGAATCATACGACTATTGGTACTCGTTTAAAAATGGCGGCTCTTTATGTGAACGATTTGGTACTATTTTTAATACGCTATATTTTCATTGAAAATGCAACTATCTCTTCTATGATTAAGATATTAATTTTACTGCAACGAGGGTACTTTTATCTACAGAGTTTTCATACTTATGCCATACTTATTTCGTCATACTCAAAATGTCATACTATTGAGTAGAAATCTGGATCGACTGTCACTTCAAAGGTTGGTTTGACAAAGGTAACAAAATTGTAACAAAGTCACAAGAGACAGAAAAACAAGAATGCGTCACAGGATACAGAAGCCTCTTTACGGAGTACAGTGGGATCCTCTATCATATGGTGGAGGGTGGAGGTTACACTAAATAAAAAAAAAACTTTTAAAAGTTGCTATTTTCTACTTTCCAATGCGTGAATCATCGTTTTAATGCATGGTAAATAATTTACTAGTGAATAATTTTGGTCAACAATTTGGTTATTACAATGAACTTCCTTTGTAATAATTACAGTATATGAAAATATTACTTTTTGAGAGAAAAATGGTGTTCATTATAAGTTATTTTGGCGAAATAATGTAAAGTTAAACTCAATTGAAATGACAAGAAAGCGTATCAGCTGACAAGATTTTAAGGACATTTAGATCAAAGAGGTGTACGAATGTATAATGTACAGTTGTTAAGCTTTGAATTTCCAATATAGGGAATAAGCTATTACCGTAGGTCTCATGGTAAGACCCAGACCGATTTTCTTTTCCGTTTTGATGTCCCCAGAGACCAAAAACGCAATCTGTTGAAATTCATATAAATGTGTCCGTTGGCACGATACCTCGAGCAAAAATCTTCCGACTTTGATGGAATTCCGTTTAAACGTGTAAATCTAGGTTTATTAGAAAGAGTTTGCAAAACAGAATGATCGAACCATATGAACAGGGTTTTACGGGATAAAAATAAGGATTTTCTCAATTTTGATTTTTAAAACATGGAATTTACCAATTTCTCAACATAGGCCCTATTATTTATTAGTACAGCTTAAAAAAATAAATTAGTGCCTTCAAATGTTTTTGTAGGGTTATTGGTAACTGATAAAATTCATAAAGTTGTAAATTAAAGATTTCCACGTTATTTTTATAGAAAATGAGTAAATATTTGTAGTTTGCTTGTTTCTTATATATATTTTGATCAAACTTGGCAAGTGTATTATTTTACACCAACCTATTAACATTTTACAAAAAAAAGATACTCTATTACCCTCACTGTAGCAGCAAATCGAAGTACTCATTAGTGTAATGTATTTTAAATAGGGAATCAACATGTTTAAGGAAATATTTAAGTGAAATCCAATCAGGCAAATGGAAATTTTATTAGTCAGTAGGTTGGCTGTGGTGGGAGTATGTTTAATAAAACGAAGATTCAAAAACATCCCTTTTTTCTAAAGGCCTTAAAGCTTAGCACGCCATGGTCTAAAACATTTGGCTTAATACATCATACTTAGTGAAATAAGTCAATTCCATAAAAAAGTATCTGTTAGTTTGATATCCTTAAGCCTAGGTAAACAAGATAAGTTCAGTTAGCCCCTCCCTAGGGGTGTCCCTTGAACCAAAAGTTGCTGGTGAGAGAGTAGTCCTGTAGTGTGCTCACAAGATTTATCTTTTTAGCACTTAAATGTCTTCATATCAACCAACACACTGACCAGAATAACATCGGTGAAGGGTGGTTGGAACTAGGACATTTTTATCTAACTACGGGGGTGACGTGTGGGGTCGGTGGTTGGTGGTTGGGGAGGTGGGTGATGGCGGAGCTCCGAGATTTGAGATGTCAGTGACGGCGCGGCGCGGCCGAGGTGTGCGATGGCCAAGTACTGGTGCTGCGTGCATTATGTTGTCGCATCCTCTTTACTCTTCGGCAAGTATTTTTGCACTTTTAATCAATGTCATTTTTATTTTGAGAGATCTTGGTAATATGAAAACCTGCATTAATTGATAGGTCCTCTAAACACCTTTAAAATAGCACTAACTTATTTACCTAATAAAATATTCAAACGCTTAATATTCCGGCATAAAACACCTGCTTAAGCATCTTTAAAACTTAATCCTGTGTAGTACGATCCAAAGAGTTCTTTTGCAAAAGTATTTTTTTTATCGGGAATGCTTTTTTTAAAACTAAAATACCCTCGCCGCAACAAACCTGCCGACTAAGCGAATTTCCATTTGTCTGATTGATTTTCAATTAAATCTATTTAAATAACATTAGATTTAACAAGTACCTAGGTTTGCTGCCACAGGGAAACTAATAAAGTGTGTTTTTATTAAAATATTAATAGCTTAGTATAAAATAAATAAATCTGACAAGTTTGATCAAAATATATCTAAAAACAAGCCAACTACAAAATTTTACTATATTCTCCTTACGAATGTCATATCATGGATAACATATTTTTTAAATAGTTTTTTTCTCAGTAACCAATAATCGTACAAAAACACTTTTATATACTGAACTATTTCTTTTTTTTCAAGCTATTTACAAAGGTCTGGAGAAAAATTGAAAAATTTTAGGGTAGGAAATGAGAAAACCCCATTTTTACCCCACTAAACCCCCCGTTAAACCCCGTTCCGATGGTCCGATCATGCTGGTTCGTGAACTCATTCAAGTTTATCCCACCTTACACCTTGAAACCAAATTTTATAAATTTTTATCCGACAAAAATTACTCAAGTTATCGTCTTCACGGACATATACTTTATAAAAATTCGAACGAATAGTGTTTTTGGCCTCTGCGGACATCAAAATGAAAAAAAAAGTAAATCGGTCCCGGGCCTAGGTCTTACCATGAGACCTACGGTAATAGCTACTTACTTATAAAGAAATTCACTAAAAGACTTTATAAATTGGAATCGGTACCAAAAAAATATCGCCTATCTTATTAGATCACAGTTTGAAAATTGTTGTTTGATGATACGTAAAATAACTTAATACCCTCAAGGTAATTTTTTTTAAAACCAAACAACCCATATTTTTATAAATCTCAACATTTTGGAAACAATAAATAAATGTTAGGCTCCCTTTCCTCTTATTTGATTTAAAAGAATTACTCTAAACTAATATTTTTCAGTTATGTGAAACCAGAAAAAAAAACAGATGGATTATACATAATTTTAATGACAGATAAGTAAGTTCTAAGAGTTTTCATAGCAAATGACGAGTAGTGCTGTAAACAATTGTTTTAACGCAAGCTAACGTTTTACGATATGTTTATAATTTATAATAATATCGTTATTTAATTCCATCAGGCTTAACGAAAAGTCTGTACTTATGCAACAAATTGTATAGGCCTACTAAAGGTGCTATGGTTAGTGTACAGTGATTATAAGAAATGCGTTATAAACCAGAGCAGTTTTTAGACATAATAGTAAAAATTTACACGTTTTAGAAGCGTTAATTAAACATCTATACACATTTAAAAAATTATTAATTTTCATTTTTAAACTCTCGGAATCGTCATATTAGGCCTACTGACTTGTTGCGTATTAATATTATTACAGAATAACAGTATAAACAGAATAAAATTACTTTGTCAGGAAAAAGTATTTGCTCTTGTCCTTGATGCCTAAAATGTATTATATATATATATATATATATTTGTATTTTATATTTTATATGTAACTTCAAATGTTAAATTAATTTAAAAAAATAAATTACAACATTGAGACTCCGGTCAATATTCTGTGCAGTATACAAATGTTTTGACAAACAAAGCATTGTTTTCCTTATTTACTGTAAAGATTCAATTTAAAAGCCTGTCTAACAACCGTAAAAGGCTCTTATAAATAACGAGAGAAGATGCGAACCATTCAAGATGAACGATGCTCTTGTTATCCAGGATTGTTTTAGCCAGTTCTTTGTCTGACTTTACGCGGAAAATGCAGTTTATATCTGTGTTTAGTGTGCAACAGTGGAAATTGATCATAATCTATGGTTAGTTTGGAGCAACATAAAATAACCTTGAACTAGTGATATTAGCTACGTGTAAGAATACGAATTATTACTTGTAAAATATGAAATAGTAGGTATATTTCGTACCTAGGACCAAAAATGAGGTTTTGCTGAGTCGAGATCATTTTTAAGTTCGAGACGAAGTTGACGATCGAGAGCTGCAAAACCCTTTCGGCCCGTGGTACGAACACTATCTTTCTCACACTACACAAAATTGAGAAAATATATTCAATAAATGCTAAAACTTAAAGGTTATGTAAAGAAATATTTAAAGGAATCTGCAAAAATAAAAAATTGTTGCTAAGCAGCGGTGACAATAAAACAAGTTTATTACAATGCATATAGATACTGCTTGTGTATTCAATATACATTATTTTTTGAGTATAAATAAGCGAACAGCTGATTTTCGGCCCTTGGATGTAAAAACCTGCTCGGCCCCCAAATGGCGACAGCTGGCATTTTGGCCCTGGACAGCAATACGTAGCTTTCAGCCTCCAATTAACGTTTGTTAAACAACTAAAACATCGTAGTGTGGTGTAAAATATTTATGGTTTCATTAAAACGATAATAGTACTGTACTTCTTTGTTTGAAGTTCATTGTTGGTGATGGTGAGTTAATGTTGTTCAAAGGTTTATTGCGGACATTTTCCATCACGATTGTAAAAAACAATACACAACTTTTCGGGATCTGGAATCTGATCCCGTCCTCAGGTGAAAAAACTTAACTAACACATTACAACTAACAATACACAAACACACAACCTAAGTTGGAATACACTACAGAGTTTAGCAGTCAACAATTGGTAAGTCTGTAGTGTATTCCAATTTAGGTTGGGTGTTTGTGTATTGTTAGTTGTAATGTGTTAGTTAAGTTTTTTCACCTGAGGACGGGATCAGATTCCAGATCCCGAAACGGTGTGTATTGTTTTTTACAATCGTGATGGAAAATGTCCGCAATAAACTTTTGAACAACAGTACTGTAATTGTTTAATAAATTTGAACCAAAAGTATATGACAACTTTAAAGACCTAATCCCTTAAAGGCATAACATTTCCAGCCGTTAAAAACATGCTTAAAAGGGAATTTAGTTCGATGAAAAATGAAAAAAAATAATAAAGATAAAACAAAATGTATTCCTTAATTTAACGTTCAATTTGAACATTAAAAATATACTTAAAATCCCATGTTGATGGCCCCTGGATTACTATAAATGACTATAATATTGTGGTATAATTACCTCGTCAAGTAATCCAAATGATGTGTTAGGCTAAAAACCTACATGTTTCGCCGTTAATACGGCATCGTCAGGGTACAAACACAGTAAGACATTGCTGTCACACGCATACAATAAATAAATAACACGAAACGAATTACGAACATAACATTTAGATAGGCCTATCACACGACGCGGACGGTCCCGGCGCAGGTAGTAGACTGCAGCGTCAGACTCCTTGCTCATTGTTGTCCACGTTATCAGCAGGACAAAGGTCAGGTGGTCGGTTACTTTGGTTTATTAAAACATTGAAGATGGAGTGTGAACGAAACTGTAGTTTTTCATTGAGGATATGTCCACTTGCGGTGTTGTCATTGTATAATTTGTATATTTCAAATTCCTCAAGCGTGTTTAATTTACTACCTTTTCTACATACATGTAGCACCTCTAGACCGTCAGCAATCCCACTCATATTATGGTTTAGGTCAATCAAATGTTGGGCGAACGCTGAATTCTGTTTGATTGAACGTGGTTTGGGCCTGTGTTCATTGTAACGAGTAACGAACCCACGACCTGTTTGACCTATATATTGGCTTGGACAATCTTGGCATTTAATTTTATAAACACCTGTCATTTCAATTTTCTCTCTTGTTTTTTCAGTCTGTGACAGGGTATTGCGAGTACGATTTGTGGTTTTGAAAGTTAATTCTATTCCCTGCCTACGAAGCTCTTTGGATAGGCAATTTTGTAATGTGTGGGAAAATTCAACACAAACGTACTTCTTACGCTCGTCCAATTGTTTGACCTTCCCTTTGTGGTGTTTGGTTATAAGTTTGTCTACAAGCCTGCTGTTGTAGCCGTTAGATGTGGCTATATGTTTAATAATATTGTATTCTTTGTTGTAATTTGTGGGACTTAGAGGGACCGTTAGAAGTCTATGTACCATTGAGTTGAATGCTGCAATTTTTTGTGAGTGTGGGTGGTATGAGGTTGCATGAATGGTCTGGACTGAAAACGTGGGCTTCCTGTAGATTTTATAATCAAAATTATTGTTAATTTTAGTTACAGTTAAATCCAAAAAATTAATTGCGTTGTTCTCTTCCGTTTCCAAGGTGAACTTTAGCCTGGGAGCTATGTTGTTGAGATAATTTAATTGTAGATCTAATTGCCTTTTATTGCCATCAAACAAAACAATGGTGTCATCGACATATCTATTGTATAGGACTATTTTTGAATGATATTTGTTTTTGTTTGATAAAATGTACATTTTATCAAACAAAAACAAATATCATTCAAAATGTACATTTTATCAAACAAAAACAAATATCATTCAAAAATAGTCCTATACAATAGATATGTCGATGACACCATTGTTTTGTTTGATGGCAATAAAAGGCAATTAGATCTACAATTAAATTATCTCAACAACATAGCTCCCAGGCTAAAGTTCACCTTGGAAACGGAAGAGAACAACGCAATTAATTTTTTGGATTTAACTGTAACTAAAATTAACAATAATTTTGATTATAAAATCTACAGGAAGCCCACGTTTTCAGTCCAGACCATTCATGCAACCTCATACCACCCACACTCACAAAAAATTGCAGCATTCAACTCAATGGTACATAGACTTCTAACGGTCCCTCTAAGTCCCACAAATTACAACAAAGAATACAATATTATTAAACATATAGCCACATCTAACGGCTACAACAGCAGGCTTGTAGACAAACTTATAACCAAACACCACAAAGGGAAGGTCAAACAATTGGACGAGCGTAAGAAGTACGTTTGTGTTGAATTTTCCCACACATTACAAAATTGCCTATCCAAAGAGCTTCGTAGGCAGGGAATAGAATTAACTTTCAAAACCACAAATCGTACTCGCAATACCCTGTCACAGACTGAAAAAACAAGAGAGAAAATTGAAATGACAGGTGTTTATAAAATTAAATGCCAAGATTGTCCAAGCCAATATATAGGTCAAACAGGTCGTGGGTTCGTTACTCGTTACAATGAACACAGGCCCAAACCACGTTCAATCAAACAGAATTCAGCGTTCGCCCAACATTTGATTGACCTAAACCATAATATGAGTGGGATTGCTGACGGTCTAGAGGTGCTACATGTATGTAGAAAAGGTAGTAAATTAAACACGCTTGAGGAATTTGAAATATACAAATTATACAATGACAACACCGCAAGTGGACATATCCTCAATGAAAAACTACAGTTTCGTTCACACTCCATCTTCAATGTTTTAATAAACCAAAGTAACCGACCACCTGACCTTTGTCCTGCTGATAACGTGGACAACAATGAGCAAGGAGTCTGACGCTGCAGTCTACTACCTGCGCCGGGACCGTCCGCGTCGTGTGATAGGCCTATCTAAATGTTATGTTCGTAATTCGTTTCGTGTTATTTATTTATTGTATGCGTGTGACAGCAATGTCTTACTGTGTTTGTACCCTGACGATGCCGTATTAACGGCGAAACATGTAGGTTTTTAGCCTAACACATCATTTGGATTACTTGACGAGGTAATTATACCACAATATTATAGTAAAAATATACATTCTGGGTTTGGAGTTTCATACAAAATTTCAATAATAGTTAATGTGCTACTTATAATTAAAATAACTTAATTTATTTAAAAATATTTAAAACCCTTCCTGATTGGTTTTGAGCGCAGATTAAAATTTAATTTTCACATTAACTTCTCTAATGTGGCTGTTGGAGTATTTATAGAGTTTTAATAAAAGTGCTATAAAGTGTATAATGATATATCAATGTAAAAAATTTTTTTTATTAGCCCCACCATATTTTATATGATTTTGGAGTTATATTTTATCTTAAAACGCAAAACTGGATTTTAATCACTACTTCTTCAACCTAGTGTACTTGAAGATATTTTATTGCACTACATCAAAAGGGCGTAGGGCCTATGTTATGAGAAATGCCATATAACGTTATATTATAAATAGTTTAATAGTTGTAAATATAAGAATAAGTAGTGTATTATTATAGTGACTATAATAATACACTACTTATTCATAGTGCATATATAAAAATAGTAGTATTTTTATAATTACCTCATACACAAAACGGTGTATCAAGTTTTTAGGGGTATATTTTTTAATAATTTCATACTTCTCCTAAACTAAATCTGTAGTTTTTATTTGTATTACCTGGCTGAGAATTATTGATAGTCAAAACTCAATTAAACATAACAAATAAAGAATAGCGAAGAAGAATACATGCTGAAATACAACAAAATCCAATCTAGCTATTTACCCATACTTATATTATTACGAATACAAACAGGATCAAATATAAAAAGTTAGTCAGGCCTATTAAAAAAAAATTCTTCACAACTACAGGCTTAACTGATAAAAGGTAAAGTAATTTTTGGTTAATCCAAGTTCTGTTTTATTCTATATGCAAATTGAAATATTTAATCTCTATAATGTAAATTGGAACCGACCTATAAAAGGTTGTTATAATAATTACTTACTGGCGTACGTATACCATTTTGCCTTATACAGTATAATATAGAAATACATACATTTTAGGACGTTACTACTACACTGATCTTTTTGTAATTGCTTTAAACTATGTACGTTTGTGATGCATATAAGTGATAGCAAAAACAGCAATATATTATTATATTGGCCTACCCTTTACTTTAGCTACAACCATTTACATATCCCCAAATGAGACAACAAAATATTTCCAATATGATTTACCTCTAAACCCTTTTGTAGAGCTAAAATAAGCAAATGTTAGTATATTGAAGCTATACCAAAGTTTAATCCTAATGGTTAAGGAGAAAATTGTGTAAAACTGTACATTTAATATTCCTTATTGGTTACGGAGAAAATAAAAAAAAATTGATTCCCATGTTATTATTATAAAGAAAAAGTAGACTGTTGTAGTTTTCTTGTTTATGGACGTTTTCTGATCAAACTTGGCAAATTAACTTATTTCACCCTAGGCTATAGAAATTTCCACCTTATTATCTGCCCTGTAGCAGCAAACCTAAGTACTCTTTTAACATTATCTACAATATTATAGATAGCCTATTGGGAAACATTTAAAGAATGCATTAGAGTAACAATCAGGCAATCGGAAATTCACTTAATTTGCAGGTTTGCTGCGGCGGGGGTAGTAAGACTAATCTTGTACAGTTAATTTTCAATATTTTTCAATGTCTTGTTAAAAATGAATGTCTTATCGCAGTAATATACAATCATTTAGGTTATTTTTCTGACGGAATAGTATTTGAAGACAATCTGACCTTGATTTGTCGAACTATTACTAAACTTAAATTAAGTAATAAAAAGGTTAAATTAAGTAGTTATCAATAAAAAAACCAATAATCTATTACTTTATTATAACGTACAAGTACAATTTAGATTCGAGTTATAATTAAATGCATTCGGAAATTGTAACAGAGTTTGTAAGTCTCGTATTAGCCAGGAGGCTTTGTTAAGAAACATAGTTTTGCAAAATCTAATCTCAGCTTACCCTTGAGGAATTTTAAAGAAAAGTAATTCTCATAAACAGTTAAGATGTACATGAATGATCCATGGGGAACAGATGGTTTCGAATAATAAAATTTGCTTTACAAGTACCCGTTTGAACAGAAACATTTTATTAATGACAGTAAACCCGTTTTTTACAAGTTGCTCATGCATTTTATGGTTTCTGAGAACTACTAATAAGCTACATAAAACTTAATATCGATCAATAGGATCAAACTTTTTGATTAAATTAATCTACGTTCAACGAATATAACGTGTACAGAAATTACTATTTTGTTCAGATTTCAAAATTAATTCAAGCGGAAACCTTTGTAAGGCCCGTGTAAACGTAACTTGGCAAAAATAATTTAACATTTTGTTCAGTTTCAATATCACGAAGCAATGCTCCTGCTATTGTTCGGTGCAACACAATAGAATTACGCCAAATACGATGCACATTGTTCTATAAAATTACCGGTAAGTAATTCCTTCGTCATCGAACTATGGAAAAAATGTACGAATTTCATGCATCAACTCATTTGATTGATTCTGCTTATCAAACAGCTGTTATATCGGTCCAACGGGCTTAAATACTGATGATATCATAAAACCATTTTCTATATTTTATTATTAGCGAATTTCTCGTATATGGAATAAGCTATTACCGTAGTACTCATGGTAAGACCTGGACCCGGGACCGATTTACTTTTTCGTTTTGAGGTCCCCAGAGGCCAAAAACACCCTCCGTTCAAATTAAGTGTCCAGCGCAATAAGTTGAGCAAAAATTATTCGATTTTGATTAAATTTGATAGAAATGTGTAAACCTGCCATTTAAGATCTTTTCTTGATTGACCACACTTAAGATTTTTTGCATCTTCTTAAAGGGAAGACATACGTTTAAATTACCGTATGTTTTTTCGCAAAGATATGTTGATACAAACAGGATTGAATGAATTTTATGTTATAAGTTGCTGATTTCTAATAAAATAATTCTCCTTTGTACTTTTCTGTAATACGCTCATTACAGGAAAACAACACAGACTTTTCGAAATGCTGTTTGTTCAACAGTTTTATTTTTAAACAGGATCAAAATAAAGGAAACCCAAACTTACTTCTCTCAGAAATAAGTAGACTACATTCTCTGAAATATTAATTCACAACGTTAAGCAACAATTATGTTCATAAAAGTGCAGAATAACACGTTTTAGCGAATTACCCATATAGGGAATAAGCTATGACCGTAGGAATCTTGGTGAGAAATGAACCCAGGACCGATTGAATTTTCCGTATTGCTGTCCCCAGAGGCCAAAAAACAATCCATTCAAATTCATATATATTAAGTGTGTCCATTATCACTATAACTCAAACAAAAATCATACAATTTCGATTAAATTTGGTTCAAACGTTTAAACCTGCATTAACGATTGTTCGAAGTAGTTTGCGAACTAGCATAATCGACCATGGAAACGGGGTTCTATAGGGCCCCAATTATTATAATTGGGGTTTTCTAATTTTTGACCCTGAAAACATAAAATCCAATCCATCTCCAATTTCTCTCTAAATCATTTTGAAAATCTTCAAAAACAAATAAATTAGCACAGTAGATTGAAGTGTTTTTTTTTTTGTATGGATATTGGTTAATTAGAAAAGAAAATTGCAAATATAAAATTCCCATGTCATTCTTATGAAGAATAAGTAAACAGTTTTAGTTTTCCTGTTTATGAATATATATTATATGTTAATTAAACTTGGATATTTTTTATTTTATACTAAGCTAAAATATAATATATATATATTTATATTTTACTAAAAACACCCTATACTACCCTCCCTGTAGCAGCAAACTTAGGTACTCGTTAAACCTAATGTCATTAAAATTCATAACGATCACACACTATTGAGTCTCAAATTAGGCAAATGGAAATTTGCTTAGTCCGTAGGATTCCTGCGGTGGGGGTATTTTGGAATTTTGAGAAGGTTTCAATGGTCAAAAGTACATTATTTTAATGACCCTTTGGAGGGAAAGTAAAATACAAAACTTCTGTAACTTTCAAACAGTTCAAAATATTCAATTTCAAAACCAACTAAAAATATCATTATATTTAAGTAAATATAATGTGCTAAGAAAAATATTTTAAACAACATATATTAAGGTAACAAAACGTAATGATATGACTAATTTTAATTTTATTTAAAATATTTTTTTTATTACGTTTTAGAATGGTTTTAGTAAATATTAAGATTTTTTTTTTCTTAAATAAATATGTCCTGGGAAGGCTTGATAAGTCTGTGATGTCAAAACATATAATATGTCACAGTATGTATACATTTTTCATCCATTATTATACAGGGTGACACAAAGGAACCGGACGTTTTTTAAATAAGTAGTACACAGTAGTTAAAAGGAATAAACTGGTTTTAATACTGTACATAGTGAGTTAAACATTTGCCATTTGTTACAAAACTGTCATTTTTTGAAAATGACGTCAGGCATACGGCGGCCATGTACTTATCTACAAATGTGTATTCTGGTCTGAAAATCCTCTGAAACTCGGGTCAGGAGGTTGAATGCCACTGATATCTTCTGTGATTGCAAACTTCAAATCCTTTAGAGTGCGTAGTTTGTGAGCATGAACACGCTCCTTAAGAAACCCCAAAAGGATATAATCACTAGTGGACAAGCCAGGTGATCTTGGCGGCCACGGCATGTCACCAAAGCGAGAAATCACCTTGTTAGGAAACATTCATTCAATACTGCTCTCACTCTGGCGATGTTTTCGGGAGTTCTCGAAGCTCTAACAAGGCCTGGTGGTTGCTTTCTTGTTATATTCCCAGTTCTTCGGAACCCTAAAAACCCATCTTAATAGTGTATTTCGGCTTGGAACCGTTCCATGGCGTTCAATATTTAAATGTCGACTAAATTCCCGCTGGATTTGACGACGGATTCACCATTTCGGACCAAAGTATCGTGTGCGAAAACGCGATGGTCTAGGGTCCACTGAGCCATTTCAACAAAAATGGCAAGCCTCACTGGAGGTAATGACATAACTTCAATCTTCCTACCACGTGCAACAACAATGGAACAGCTGTTTAAAAAACGTCCGGTTCCTTTGTGTCACCCTGTATTTAAAATAACAATCTTTCATTCAATAGGAGAAATAGGTAGGTTGGTGACACAATAGATTTGACACTGTATTTATTGATAATGAAGATTTGAGCAAATTTTCGATAGTCAATCTAACTATTATTTGTACTTGAACAACTTTACGCAAAATATATTTAAAAAAGGGGTGATTCGATTCAGCCACGAGAAGTTGGTTTGGTATGCTGCAGCGGCGAACCGAGCAAACATGCGCATAAAATCATCCTCATTAAACATGGGGAACTCCATTACTTACGGTTCTAAACACCGACAGTCAAATATCTGCTGACTTTCCTCAACTATATACAATAAACAAACAGTAAGTACATCCCGATGTTTAACTAACAGAAATTTCATCATACTTATTATAATATTTTTATACTACATTTTATTTCCAATAACAGATTCAAATATAAATAAAACAATCTTGTTGAATAGTAGATCCTACATGTACAATTTCCATTTTATTATAAAATACAGTCTTAAATATATAATAAAACTAAATATATAATTGAATTTTATCATGCCTACGTATTGGTACTATTTGCACAAAATTTTGTACATGACCCTTTCGTCTGAAGTCATCGAAAACCATTGTAGGCCTAAATAAACTAGCATTACTGGCACAGTAAAAAAATACCAAAATACAAATTTTGCATAAAAAATTTTGTCATTACAGTATTATCATTTATGAAAGCTGAGTCATAGGTCTAAGATTTGATTGATAAAATAGTTTTTTTTTTAATATTAATAGATGTTTATCTCATACTAGCTGTAACCCGCGGGCTTTGCCCCGTTTAACTTCTTAATTTTCAAGATTATCTCGTTCGCATGGCTCAATCACGTCCTGGTTGAAGTTTGTTCACTACGCTCACTCACCTTTAGGTTGGAGCTCGTTCGCTACGCTCACTCACCTTTAGGTTGGAGCTCGTTCGCTGCGCTCACTTGCCTTCAGGTTAGCTCGTTCGCTACGCTAACTCGCCTCCAGGTTGAAGTTCGTTCGCTACGCTCACTCACCTTTTGGTTGCAAATTAGCTGTTGTCATAAATGTAAAAGAAATAATAGTGCTGCACCCTGTTGGTAATCCTTGTAACTTTAATGCTATTGAACATCACAGAACAGAACCAACTTGTTTAATTGAAACAGCTGTTAAGATTCAATAATTCCATTTCTCATAAGGTTAACATGGGAAACTCCAGAGCCACTGGGGCGGAGCCCGAAAGGATTTTTGAAATAAGAATATGCCTATATGTTAATCGGGAATGTGAGCTATCATCATGCCAAATTTCAGCCCAATCCGACCAGTATTTTTCGCGTTCACTTGTCACAAACATACATCCATACATCCATACATCCATCCATCCAAACTTTCTCATTTATAATATTAGTAGGATTTTATAGTTTTTGGTCTAATTTTACATCGGGTTTCCTCTACCAATTAATTGACTTTAACTAATTGATAAATTATTTGCCGTTAGAAGCATCGTACAGTTTGTGCTAGGCCTAAGAACATGTTATTTTTATTCATAACTAATGAATTACACTGATGAATCCAATCTTTGAAATAAGTTGAAGTGTAAACATAAAAAACGGTAAATTAATTAGTAAAAACTGCAAATAAACACTACGAAGACTGAATACTCTAAGAAGTAGTTTTCTGCTGTACACTGTAGTTTCAAATGCTGAGTTAAAGGGTTTGCGAGATAAAAAATGTCATAGCCTTTTTTACTTTATGCTCTTGAGTCTTATGCTAAAGCATTTTTATACGAGTGTAAAGAGGTTAGTTTTTATGCTGAATCATATTAAAAATATGTACTAAAATATGTATTAAAAATATGAAATCATTGACAAGACGCAGTCTGGAGTTGGGATTACCAAGATCTACAGTTTATAAGGTACTCCATAAAAGACTTCGTTTAACTGCATACAAAATTCAACTGTTACACCACATTAAACCGGCAGACAAGATTAAGAGATTAGACTTTTCTGTTTCTATGCTAAACAAAATCGATGAAAATAACGACTTTTTAAAAAATGTTATTTTTAGTGATGAAGCTACTTTTCATGTGAACGGGACTGTAAACAGACATAATTGCAGAATTTGGGGATCACAGCCACCGCATGAGTTTATTGAGTATGAACGTGACACGCCAAAAGTGAATGTTTGGTGCGCTCTTATGCATGATAGAGTAATAGGTCCCTTCATTTTTGCTGAAAGAAGTATCAATGGTGATGTCTATTGTGACATGTTGGAGGAGTATGTTTTTCCTCAGTTAGATGACATAGAGGCAGAGAAGGGTTTAGTTTACTTCCAACAAGATGGGGCACCGCCACATTTCAGTTTGCGTGTGCGTGAGGCACTTGGCGTTCGACTCGGCAACAGATGGATTGGAAGGGAAGGACCGATTCCATGGCCTCCAAGGAGCCCTGACCTGACTCCGTTGGACTTTTTCTTCTGGGGGCACATCAAGAATCTTGTGTATGCAGAGAAAATTCATAATGTTGACCATCTCAGGCAACGGATAATCAATTGTGTGGCAACCGTCCCCCCAGACATGCTGGCCAGGACATGGGAAGAGGTGGAATACCGTTTCGATGTGTGCCGTGCCACTAACGGCGCTCATATTGAACTTTATTAAATTGTTAAAAAAAACTTGAAAATGTAACCTTTTCAATCATGTATTAAACATTTATATAAGTTTTTTACTTCAGTGTAATATTTTGCCTCAAAACCCCGGAGTTCTTTTATAGACACCCTGTATAAATAAAACAATCATGGTATAAGTCATAAGTGGTTTAGTTAGCCAAATTAACTAAATGCATCAGCTTTGGCTATATAAAAATGAACTAAAATACAAACATTCTTATGTAGTACATTTGTAAAACTATTTACAAGCTGTTATGACTACCAGCCAAAAAATCTCGGACGATGTAGTAAATCCCATTCAAGAATAGTCACTTCACTGCTCTTTTAAAAGTCTGGTGATCTTACTTGGTCTTCAACGCCAGAGGGAGGCTATTTTACAGCTTTGTAGCGCTGTACTGAAAATTATGTTGGAAGAATTAAGTGGAGTGTTTGGGGATGGGAATGTCGTTAGTGTTTCAAAGAGAATCTTGTGACAAGAAGAATCATCATGTCAAGATTCTTTTTTACAAACGATAGCGTCTCCAAAATATACATAGAAGGAAAGGTTAACATTTCATACTGTTTAAATTCCCCCTGCAAAATTAATTTTTTGAGAGGGAGAAGATTAGAGCTTAGAAGATTAGAGCTATTAGAGCCTTCTTTTGGAGACGAAACAATAGCAGAGTCCTTTGGTTTTCACTTCCCCAGACAGACACAGCATATGATGGATATGGAAATAATATACCATAGTATGCAGACAAAAGTACCTCACTTCCAGCCTTTTGTTTCAGAGTTCGAAGAACAAAAACCCCAGTGGAGACTTTACGGGTCACACTTTCAATTTGACGGCGAAAGTTATGATTTTCATCCAATATCAAACCGAGAAACTTAACATTTTGGGACGAGGTCACAACTTTGTCTTCTATAGGAACGTTAAGGCCACAGTTGTTTGCTGACGATGACCTATTAGATATGTGAAAGTTCAACGTTTGAGATTTCTTTGCGTTAAAAATCAGCTGATTTTCATAACACCATTGCAGAAGACTGTTCGACTATAAAAATGCCTTTAGCTCCAAGGATTCCATAGATGCACTAGAAAGAGTGAGGGACGTATCATCGGAAAATAGGCAAGTCTTAGACGAGCTGACACTTTTAGGTAGGCTGTTAATGAAGATAAGGAGCAATGTTGGACCCAAGACGGACCCTTGGGGCACTCCTCTCTTGATCAGAGCTGTAGGTGAAGCATTCTGTCTCAGATAACCAACTCCATCAACGTTAGGTATGGAAACAAACTGCTTTCTCTCCGTCAAATAGGAAGCAAACCAATCTAGAGCCACTCCTCTGATTCTTAAGTTGCACACCCTTGTCAGAAGTAAATCATGGTTTACCATATCAAATGCCTTGCTTAGGTAAACAAATATGCCTCTTAAATACTGCCAGTTGTCCAAGTCTTTCACTATTTTGTTTATTAAGCTAAGAATAGCACATGTTGTAGATTTTTTTTTAAATCCATGTTGGTTGGGGTCAAGTATTTTATGGGTTTCAAGGAAGTCAAACAGTCTATTCAAAACAGCTTTTTCGAAAATGTTGGATATTGTAGAAAGCAGACTGATGGGCCGATAGTTATCACAGAGTGTTTCATCTCCTTTCTTATAAACTGGTATAATCACTGCTACTTTCAGGGCTGATGGAAATGTCCCGCTCGACAAAGTAATGTTTTAGTAGGTGGCATAACGGTCTAGCTACGTATTCGCCAATTGTCTTTAACGTTTTAGGAGGAATTCCATCAACTCCTGCCAACGTTTTACATTTCATTGAGTTTATTATGCTTTTTATTTCTCTTTCTGTGATGGTGGCAAGAAAATATGTTTGATTTTCATGTCTGTCGATTGATATTGCATTATTTTTTTACTACGCTGGGCAAATTATCCTCTATACTAGTAAAATGCTTGATGAGTGCCTCACATACTTTTTCTGGCTCACTCACTTCCTATCCTTCTCTATTTACAAGATGAATAGCTCTACACTCTTTTTCATGTTTTCATCTATTGTCTTTGATTATCTTCCAGATGGTCTTACTTTTGTTTTCGGACTTTTCTATGTTTTCTAATATTAAATCGTGATCATACTTTCGAATCATGTACCGGCATTTGTATGTATTTCTGTTTTAGGAAATGGTCAGAGCTAAGATGTTTGGTTTTCTCGTATAGCATTCGTTTTGTTTTAGTTTCAAGAGTTTTTCTGTAAATACAGTCTTATCCTTATCGTTACTTTTGATTTTTTTTACACTTCCTTGGGAATGCCTCAATAAAATAATACTGAAGCTGGGAGATAAACTCATCGTACTTTGCATCTAACCCCTGTGCACTGTAATCTCATTCCAGTTTTCTCTTTGAACTAAGATTTTAAATGTATTTATATTAACTCTGGTAAAGGTAGCAGAGTTAACATAAATACATTTAAAATCTGGAGAAGAACTATAGAAGAAAAAATAAGAAATGCAGGGAAAAACTGGAGGGAAGTGAGAGCCTTGGCTGCCAACCGAGTCCGATGGCGTTGTTTCGTGGAGGCCTATGCTCCGTGCAGGAGTGAAAGGAGATAAGTTTGTAGTCTGCTAAAGGTCCTATCATATTTAATCTGTGCCTCAGTATTGGAACTTACCATCTTTATTTTAGGCGATACTATTACTGCGTAGTGATTGGACAACGTGTACTTCACTACTTCGCTTTTAATGTTGTTTGAACCCAAGACCTGCATTATACAATAATAGATTTATCTATTTTGCCTGAAGGTTTTGTAGTTTGTAGGTTGAATTAGTAGTTACTCTATGCGCATTTCACCGCTCAGTACGACACCTTCATGGTTATTCGTTATTCTTACACTTAATTCCTTATATTAGACTGTACATATTTACATTAGTAAGGGTTTTTATCACTTCGCTTTTGGTTCGGGAATCTTTGGTGAAAACGTGGTCAATTAGTTTCAGAACCCAATGCTTCTCTTGTGTAAGATGAAATTGCATAGGTCAAGTATGAAGCATTTCTGAGGTTAGCCTGTGACTGACTGATGAAGCTGTTGACTAAAAGGTTAAAGTCACCTAATACAACAGATGGCATGTATCATACTTATTTAGGCAATCACCTAGGAGCTTCGGTAGACGTCCCCCTTCATTCTCATTACCAATTAGCAATCATTTACATAAAGACGAAAAATCAATATTGAAAACATCTACAATAATTAAACTTAATAACAAACTTGTGATAGTTTTTTACATCTCAGATGTTTACCAGCATTGCTGCGAGTTGCGAATATTATGCGCTCTATGGTTGTGTCATATCCTATACTCTAATATCCTATACTCTAATATGAGCAATGTTTGCTTGTATGTATGCTTGCTTGCACCAAGATCTCGAAAACGGCTCTGACGATTTTCTTCAAATGTTGTAAATAGTTTTTTTTGCCAAAAAAACTGTTTACTGCAGTTAGAACTGCCAACAAAAATATGATTACGTAGAAAAATGAAACTGAAAGTCACATTATTTAACATTAGTCTTATGGGTTGCTAAGTAACCATCTTGGCTGAATTAAATAACAAGGAAAAAGTAAACAAAAGACTTGTAAGTAGTCTATCCACAGTGGTACTAAAATGCTATGGGAAGGGAGGGAAACAGGTCCGCGACGTAGGAAGTGGTGAAGGGAGTAGTAAAGGCAAGCAGTCCGGAGTGTGGGAACTGTTAATTACGATTAGATTAGGGTATCTGCAATCCTAAAATGCCGTTGGAAGGGAGGAAAACAGGTCCGCGACATAGGAAGTGGTGAAGGAAGTAGTAAGGCTAGCAGTGCAGAGTGTGGAACTGTATGTAGCAATTATGTATCTGCAATTCTAAACTGGTATAGGGAAGGAGGGCAAATAGGTCCACGACGTAGGGAGAGGTGAAGGAAGTAGTAAAGGTGAGCAGTGTGGATTTTGGGAGTAGATTTATGTATCTGCAATATTAAACTGCTTTCAGAGTAAACTAATGATTGGATAATTTACTAAGATACTAGACACATAAAACATACTGTAAAAGCAGTGAGAATGTAAGAATACATTTATAAATGTGCTTAGTTGTATCAAATTTGCCAAAGAGGACTACTATTGGCATTGATTGTTAGGAGATAGCTAATAATTCTAGCTCAAGCGCATTTTATTACAATTTTTGGTTAATCAACTTGAGGTCATTGCAGTGTTAATGCAATTGACAAAGATGACTTTTTTTAAACAGAACATTCAAACATGTTGCAAATGTCAATCGCCAATCACGGTCTCCAACTATAAGAGTCTAACAAGCGTTAGAGGAAAAGCTTACTTTGCCTTTGTGCTTTCAGCTCTTTTATATAGTTGATAAGGAGTTGTGTCCGGGATTAAGCTTTAAATCTTGTTTTTGTGGCTGGACAAGACTCTGAAAGTGACTTTTCCACTTTTTTTTGTTTGGAGAGGAATAAATGAGTTAACAACCTTAAAGGGTTATATAGAAGAATTATGCAAGATTATTATTCGTCATGGAAATTAATGCTTTTGAATTTTAAAAGTTAGTGATGCAATGTGATGCATAAATATTGGAATGGGGCTGGGGCGTAACAATATGTATTTAGTTTGTATTATAAAACATATGTCTAATATTTGCAGGTGAATACATATTTCTAAAACAGAATTGTATATTGATTGAACCAAGTATATTTAATTGTATTGCTGCTATTATGGTATGTATGGGGAGCGAGCTGGCGTAGTGGTTAGAGCGCGGGGCTTCAGTCCCTGAAGTCCCGGGTTCGATCCTCGCCAAGTCACCAATGGATTTTATCCAAGTGATAATGCCGCATCCCCTAGGTCTAGCCTGAAGTAATGTGAAAAACAATCGGGCCTAGCGTCTTAAAAAAAATAAAAAATTATGGTATGTATATTATGTGGTTTTAATTAATTAATCAAGTTACGAGTCAATACACCCTAGTCATTATGCAATTAATGTTATATTACGTTTTGATTGGTGAGTATAAAAATTGAATTGCTAACCAGATTGCTCCATTATTACTTCAAAAGCCGTGCGTGCGATCAATATGGTAATGTATATGTTTGAAAAGTTTATAAAAATCTATTGCATGTTTTTTTGTATGCAATAAGACATAGTAAACTAAATACAAGTTAACCGTGTAAGTATACCTTCTAGGAAATGTTACATAGGATTATTGAGATTGCTCTTATACTACACTCCTGCTTTTGTTTAAAAAAATACTCCTCCTGAACATGTGAAGCGAACCGGACGAAACTTAGCACAGTCATAGTAACCACCTATGGGAAGGTATGGATCTGAAATAGTACAAATTGAACTGAAGGGATTTTCCCTGCGTGAATTTAAAATAATTTTTGAAATTCAACATGGGCCTTATGGGTTGATTGGTCAACATGACATTATTTGTTAATAACAATATAAGGGTCAATATAAACAAAGGAGTCATAACATATGTTAGTCAATGAATCATCTAAACTAGCACATTAAAATACAGAACAAAAGAAAAGAACAACCTAATTAATACCGTTGAGCATAATTTATTTCAAAATGAATATACTTAGCAAAATTGACTTTAAATACTTGTACCAGACTTGCCATTAATGTTGGACTGGATAACCTGTTGCTCTAAATAGAGCAAAACTGCAACTTGTAATAAAAGAACGAAATCGAAAGGTATCAATATAGCGTTAGTGTAACCATATGTTTCTATGTTTCCTGAATTACTGACCTACTCCCAATTATTCGATCTGGCAGCTCAATAATATGTGGATCAAGATCATTAATGAATAGGTAGGTAAAGACACATTCCCAAGCTTCTGGGGAAATTATAAAGTCCACTTCAACTTGTAAAGCACACATGTTTGTTGTTAATTTGAATTTCTTTGTGCATGACAACGGCATGATTGAGTTTACACAGTTTTCTACAATAGTCTGCGATGAATGAGGAAGTACTTGCAGCATTTTTCGAAAGTGGCCGCGAGGTACTCTCAGCTAAATGAGCTTCGGAGCTGACCATTGCAAAGGTGAAATTTAATTGACGAATTTTATCCAAATAATTTCCGGATCTAGGTCTCACAGCCCTGTTTTTAGTTTGGGAGTTTCCAATAAGCTCCTGGAAGTATGGTGAATTCCACAAATGAGGTAAATGAACCTTTCCTCTATGACAACAAATAGTAAAAATGTAACTGTCTTGGCTAGTATTTCTCGCTTACAATGTAACATTAAATTTCTTTTGTCCGAGGCTAGATGTAGCACCACGGCGGTCTAGTACTGTCGCTCTGTATCCGTCAAATGTTCCATTAGGAGGGTGATGCAAGCGGTCACGTTCGCATTCCCTCCGGCCACTCGCAGTTCTTCGTCTTAGGTGGCATTTCATTTTAAATTTAAATAAAACACGAAAGAGCTGACCAAACAACAAAAAACAACACTACAAAGCATTAATGATACACATGGCAAATTACATTATAAAATGGTAAGGTAATGGGTAAATGCATTTTTTTTTTCCTAAGGACGCTAGGCACGAGCCTGGGATTGTTTTTCACATTACTTCAGACTAGACCTAGGGGTTGCGGCATTATCACTTAGATAATATCCATTGGTGACTTGGCGGGGATCGAACCCGGGACCTCAGGGACTGAAGTCCCGCGCTCTAACCACTACGCCAGCTCGCTCCCCATGGGTAAATGCATTGCGAATAAGCACTTTTTTAAACATTCACTTCGTCATACCGAACTGTAACCAAAACTATGTGATAATTCGGCAAAGTACGATTTAAGGTAAATTAATTTAGCTATTACAAACAACTTGTTGTCAAGTCTTGCTAGGAAATACTTTACAGTATTAATGCACCAGACTTAATGAACATATGTTAAAATGTAAATATAAATAACTTCAACTTTGCTCTGGAAGTAAAGTCATGCAGTCTGTGATTAACCTTAAGTACTATTTCAAACCACGTCCATATGCTTTGTTGTAAACAAAGTAAATTGAGTTTGATTTAATGACGACGGCGGATAGCGCCACTGTTCCAAAAATTTAGCCCTTAACTGTACTTAAGTGATGTCCTTTCTTTACATTCTAAGACGTATTTGCACATCTACGTAAGAACACCTTTAATTTGACACATCAGACGTTAAAATCCGTAGAGCCATTATCAAGCTATGACTGTGAAAAGAAAACTGCGTGTATAGATACTGCAAAATATGCAGCATTCAATTTGTGTGAACCAAATATACCATTGACTTTGGATACTGCAAGTAGACATTCCATTCTCTTGAACCAGACGTACCATTCAATTTGGACATGGCACAAAAGGCGTTCCAGTAGTTTGAACCAAATATTCAATTGGCTTTGGATGCTGCAAATAGGCATCCCATTTATGTGAACTAAATATACCGTTCACTTTGGAAACTGCAAGTAGACATCATGCATTGGCTTTGGATAATGTTTTTGTATTAATTGTCTTGCTCCGCTCAATATTGCAAGCAGATAACTGCATCGTACACCTAGTATATGTTTTGTCCTAAGACGGTAGGCACGAGCCCGGGATTGTTTTCACATTACTTCAGGCTAGACCTATGGGTTGTGGCATTATGGCTTGGATAAAAATCCATTAAGATTTGAACCCGGGAACTCAGGGACCGAAGTCCCGCTCTCTTCCACTAGACCAGCTCGCTCATTTAGCATATGCGATTATGTTTTAACTAACGCAATTGCATGGTTTTGGTTATCCAGCCCGAAATTCTAAGAATGTTATTAAACTAATGTGAATCAGAAGATAGTTGATTCTAACGTATAAAACAATGAACATAATCAACTTTCTTATAACTCGTGAGTTTAAATAGAATTAACTAAATATACACCCTAACAAGTATTAAACGTTGTATGTAATAAAGTACGACTCTCAAACATTTAAAACTCTGAGGTATATCGGAGCCTACCTGAACAAATAACAACTAGAATCTACTAAAAGTTTTCATGTTGTGGGGAAGTTTCAAACTTCCTTGCTATCGAAGCAGGTACTGCGCTCATGCTGCTTAACTTTAGTGATTTTATAACCACATTATAATACTTTGAATTTTATTATATAGTCAGAAATCTATGTTTAAGACTGGCCCCTTATTTTTAAGGTTCAATCACATGACAATGTTAATTTATATAGAAAAATGGTTTGAGGAATATCATACATCTTTCTATAAATGTAGTGATAATTAATAATCTTTCAAAATACAAATCTTAACCAGCCAACAAAAAGTATGCTATTTCATTACTGTGCGGGTTTTCAGTAGTACCTGCTAGAGAATATCGTTATGGTGTTATGTATATGTTATAAACAACAATCCATTGGCTGCTTTGATTGATTATCAATTTTATGATCATACGAAGTTTTTACATAATTGAAGCAAGATGAGAGTTGCTTTGAATTAGTTACGTGTTAACTAAGAGAGATAACCTGAGTGGAAAAATGTAAAATAAGGCAAATAACCTCAATAACATAAATACGGTGTTTAAATATTACCGAATGGGTTTTGCTGTTTAACTAAAACTAGCTGTTACCCACGGACTTCACCCCGTTTAACTTCATAATTATTAATAAAACTATAAAACTATTGATTGGTTAAGCCTGAAATAAACAAAACAGAATACAGTATTACAAACAAATAATCACACCTTATTTTAATAAGGTAATTAATTGAAAGAATAACAAACAAATAAGTACTGCTGAGGCATTTTTAACGTTAGGCATATAAAAAGTTCCCTTTAAAAAGGAATTACGACCTTGAAGGGCAATTGATGAAATAATAGATAGTTTTGCGCAAGTTTTCTCGTCATGACGAACATTTTAAGTATATGGTTTATGGGGGTGTGACTTTTAGTTTTCTCAAAAGTTCATAGGTACTTTGGGATTTATATGTGGATAATGTTATTACCAACACAAAATCAAAATGATCTCAGTTCTTCTTTAATCTAATTTACTTTCTCGTACAACGTAACATAGACATAAACTAAGTAATATAGATTGTAAATCTAGCCTTATAAATACTTCCTACCTTTATCGTTATCATAGATGTGGTTATTAAATTGTTTCAGTCGTTGTATCTTATGTTCAGATAAAATGTTTAATTTACATCCAGGAGATTTGCGTAGTATAATTGTGTACAACATCTAACAAATAACTTATAAAACGTGTTAGGAATCTGAGGTAGATCATATTAAATAGACAGAGATATTTAAACTGTCTGGGAGGTTTTAAACGCCACCACAAAATCTACTGAAGAGAAACAGAATAGTTTAAATAAGAACACGAGTCTGTGAAGTAAGGGTTGTGGGTGGTGACCGACCATGTGAAACTAACTCATGTTTACATTGTGCAAAGCTTGAGGTGGAGCTGCAAACAGATTTGTGCCAACTACTGCTATTACACTTGAAAAACCTGTTGATAAAGCAAAGTAAAACTTTTCAATTGCATCCAGTGATGTGTAAATGGTTTTAATCAGGAAGGAAAAAATATAGCGTTCTGCTTTCTAAAGCTTTAAGACTACGGATTAAAATCATTTAGAATGGTTATGTTATAAAAGATAGTGTACAGTATAAATGCAATTTAAAACCAGTCAACTCTTTTGCTGATGAGATTTGAATGTGCAAGTCGTATATTTTTAGGACCTCAAACGATGACAATTTATTGATTCATAACAACATCAATCTAGTTAACAGAGTTTTAGTTCTTTAAACCTTTTAGTCTTATAATTCTTGATTGAGCTAAGTAATGATACACTGATAATAATTATGTAAATTAGGAGATATTATAAATATGGACTTTTTACAAACTATTTTGTAGCTATAAGTAACAGTCAAGACTGTACAGACAAATACTCAGAAAACCTGTTCAACATTTTGTAAAGGGCATAAACAAATCTACCTGGCTGATAAGATTTTCCATATTCAAAGCCCTCGAAGAATTGCCAGACACTATTGAAAGTACACCCGCCACAGCAAACCTGCAGACTAAGGGAATTTCCATTTGCCTGATTTTATTTTCAGGTGGTTTGCTGCTACAGGTGCGGTAATAAAGTGGGTTTTTAGTAAAATACTAATAGCTTAGTATAAAATAAATAAATTTGCCAAGTTTTATCCAAATACATTTATAAACATGCAAACTACAACACTTTACAATATTCGCCATAAGAATAACACGGGCATTTTAAGGTAATCTCTTTTCTCTGTAAACAATAACCGGACAAAAAAACTTTGATATACTAAAATATTTGTTTTTTAAGCACTTTTAAATGGTCTAGAGTGAAATTGGGAAATTTTGTAGTTTGAGGGTCAAAACGAGAAAATCCCATTTTTACCCTATAAAACCTCCCGTAAAACCCTGTTCCCATGGTCCGATCATGCTGGTTCGAGAACTCATTCAAGTTTATCCCACCTAACACATTCAAATGATTTTAAATTTGGAGTGAATTTTTAATATAAATAAAAAATCAAGGTGGGAAAATATAAAAGACATTTCTAGCAGTCTTAGCTCTTCTTGAGTTACGATTCGCTCAATTATTAACGAATCTGTTGTGGTTTGTTTATACACGTAATGTTCTTAAAACATGATGTGTAGGCCCTACCTCACCGAGAAATTTACTACTTGTATCGGTTTGTCAAAAATGTGTAAACACTTAACATATTAATAATAAATAATAAGTAAAAAAAAAACACACAGAAATAAATCACATAGCAGAAAATAGACGAACTGAGGAAGTTGTTCACAAAAGAATGTTATAGTCATGAATAGACAGTATAACGTTTGGTACCTTTATTTTACCAATAGTCAAGATAATCATTTTAATTCATTTTGGTGGTACTCTTGATAGTTTCGCCAAAAATAACAAATAATTTACTGGGTGTGTGTAACTACGTACGTAGCACGGATCTCTTCAAACACATCCTAGTCCATGAGTTTATGAGTAACGCAGCTTGAGTAATTACTTTTTTCCAGTTACCGTTTGACGTCTGATCAAAGTTTGGTTAGGGATTTCCACCTGCTACTTCGTGATGCGAATACAAAGTTTGCTCAAGACCCGACTCAGTGAGCTAAAATCAATAACGATCATGGTCTGACAAAGCCAAAAACTAAATTTTGTTTCAGTCAGTTTATTATTGATACCTAATAAAAAAACTCCCACTTCTTCTTGTTTCCCTAAATAGACAGACAGAGCAGTGCATTTCGCCTTTCAATGCAGCTCATATTTAAATGCGAAAAATGCTTAATGACAAATAATATATTTGTAAAACTATAGAGTCCGTTTTATGTGGCAGAAACGTTACATAGAAAGGTAAATAATTTGGTTAGGTGGAACAATGTTTCTAATGGGTGACATTTCTGCACAAAGAAATCTAAAGAAGCTTTATAAAGAAAGTCATTCTTTCCATGTACTCCTAAAGAAATACGTATAATACGTAATTATACGAGGTAACCTCACTTTTATGAATTGAAACAATGTATTTCCATTTAAAGACATTATTGATGAAATATGTATGTGTTACAGATTTTTGTTACAGTTTTGTATTGACGTATGTGCGATTAGGTCTTTGTAAAGTTAAATGACCGAGATTCTAAAACGCAGAAGTTAGATAAGAAATCCATTTTATAGACTACAGCATGATTTTATAAAAGAAGTCAACTGTCAATTTGTGAGTGTTTTTCTTTCAAATGTATTTCTGTCCTCGCAAAGTAACCTATTATTACAACTACTAGTTCCTAACAAATGCTACAATCCGAGGTTTCCTTCTTAGAGGGAAATCAAAGTATATGCGTACACGAAGTTACGAAAGATAATATGCCCAAGTAGGCCTACACACTTAAGTAACGTTATCGAATTAAGCTTAGTACAATAAAACTAACCATACCAACTAGTTTGTCATGTACTAGCATAATGAAATATAAGTCCCTAGGAAGTTCTTAATTTTTTTATTATTGTGTGGGTGAAGAGGTTCTATAACAAATTTCCGTTTATGATAAGCTATTTGCTTGATTACAATGATTTTTTCCAAATTTCTATAGGAACTCTAAACGAACCTGTTATACTCTATTGTGGCAAAGTGCTGGTTTGTTCCATAAATGAAACACTGCTTGTGTCAAAACCCGTGGGGAGACACTCCAGAGTTGCAGTTGACTCCGCCGAAACCGACAATCTTATCTGTTCTTAAAGGCAATATTATGTTTTATAAGTAAATATTAAATAGTCTAAATCATTAATTTAGTAGATTTTAGATACTAAGGAGTCTAGAAAAACAGGAACGTGTATACATGTAAAAAACCCTTGACTAGTTTTCTGTAAATATATTTATTGACACGTCTATGACTGAAATGACCTCAAAGAATAACAGTGTTTACTACCTATGACTGTATTTATTGTCACTACTTCGCTACAACCGGAAAAACATTTTATCAAGTGAATAATTAAGAGTAAAAAATTACAAATTTATGCAAAATTCATGAGTAATAAAAAATATGGTTATGATATTTAATTAATTAAATTAATAGTGCAACAAACAAAATAGTGCAACCCCGTCGCTGTAAAGATTACGGTTCTAAAGGTATTGCAACTTTTGTGATCTTCCCTATAAAATATCATAGTCACTCCCACTGCTTGCTAACCCGAGAAAGGTTGTTGACAAGGAAATGGGAGAAAGTCAAATTTATGATACCATTTATTTATATTTATTTTTTTCATATTTTTTTTCAATTTTGTCTAATAAATTGAACTGTATTGTTTTTTTTATTCTATAAATTGAACTGTATTGTTTGTTGTTTAAGTAGATTTTTTTCTTTTTTCATATCTATCGAACAGTAAATGTAACTTTTTTAATGTTGTTGTATGTCAATTGTGTTGCCAACCTGGCCGACGGCCCATCCGGCCAATGCCTTAAGTGTTTTGTTTTAAGCAGATGCTCTGTGTGGGATCTGGGAATGTAAAAACAAAAGCAAAAATATACCGCTTATTCGTTCATTCATTCATTGTTCATAACACGTTAAATGTTCTTTAGATATAATCTTAGGACGTACGTACGCCTACAAATCATAGTTATCCATTTTATACAAAGTTAGATTCTTAAGCTCGTATAAGTATCTAAATATTATGGTATTAGGAAATAAATCGTAGCAAATTACCACCAATGTATTGGTGCTTGCAAGTTTAAATCTACGGCAGGACCAGACCAACATTAATATATAACGTGATATTGGAAACGTGTGATTGCAGGAAATGTCAAACAGTTATGGAACCATTGTAGTATAACCTCAATTAACTGTTTTCCTAACAACTAAACAACAAATATTTAAATATTTGTAATTTTAATATTAAAAAAACTTAACGTTGTTACCGTTAATATCTAATAACTCGAATCGCTTTAGTTTTAGTTTAAGGAAATCCTTGTTCCTATAATTTACACAATAGTAAAATATGAAGCGATTGGATAAAATATAAATCGATTATAAAGTGTATGTATTATAATCATGCATATTATCGAATGTATTTTTTATTTTACGTAGTCGCAGTACAATTTACAATACTACTTATACAGTTTTTTACAACTTTTTGTAATAACTGTTTTATCCCATGAAACAACTGTATATAAAGGAATAGTACTCGTACTAATATTAAAACTGAAAATGAGCAACACTTCTCTGTTGAAGACCAAAGCTGTTTTCATGTAGCCTATTCAATGTTTGTAATGAAAAAATTTGATAATTCTTCTGCAAGGCTTTGCATGCTCAAAGGTTTCTGTTTTAATAATCAAAGGCAATACCAGAATGAAGTTCCTATGTCTTGATTTTTTTATCAGAACTCCTTATCTTGTACAAGTTGATGCGATAATGTGATTAACCCGAGAAAGGTTGTTGACAAGGAAATGGGAGAAAGTCAAATTTATTTTTATTGACACGTCTATGACTGAAATGACCTCAAAGAATAACAGTGTTTACTACCTATGACTGTATTTATTGTCACTACTTCGCTACAACCGGACATTCCTTATCCCCATCTTTCCTAAACTCCAATGTTCCACCCTTGAAATATTTGCAGAGACCTGCCAACCCCATGTCCCTAATGTTCCGTGTTCACTTAAGCAAATAATTTAATTTGCACAGTAATTTAGACCATCTTAATAGCATTAAGAATCAAGTGATGCAATTTTATGTTCATTACTGTTTACACTTTGGTACACTACATCTATAAAAATACTGGTAATATAGAATAATTAGCGTATTGTACTTAGTTCATTAAGTCTCCCATGTAAGACAGAATGCCACACCATTGTCGTGAAGTTTACGAGCAATACTAATGCTGTTTATTGGGATAAGCAAATAAACTGCTGATACATCAAGACACGTGACAGGTATGAGAATCAGAACAGATTACTCCAACTGTCAGACCCAACCACAAAAATGACGCATGCAGTTTGTTGCATTAAAATTAGTTGTTTGTTGTTGCGAATAAACTCTTTTATTTAAACGAATCTTTTACATAGTGATGGGAAAAGATGTCCTTTTTCATATTTCGTTTTGCCTATGAAATACCTTTTAGGTTTATTTATTCCTTGTTTAATATTATTTCTAGTCCACACACTGATTACTTACAATTAAGGTTCCTTACCAAAGCGTGGAGAGTGGGGTTTTTTACCGGACATAAACAATATTACATTAGTTCGTTTTTGTTAGAAACGCTTAAGCCTAAAACACCGGGAGAATACCCTTCCAGTACATAAATAGAAAATTAATTGACTTTTACCTTTGACCTATTATATGAATTATATAAGAATAGAACTCAAAAATTTTATACTGTATATAAAATATTACAAAATACTATTGTTAACAAACCTTTAGCTATAAGATACACTGATTGAGTTTAAGCAGATCAATTGTGATAAAAATAATAATTTGCGCAATTTGAAATTTTGTAATGCTTTTCATTAACAGTTATTGTAGTAGGATTTGCAATCACAGCTTACTTTAATACACGTAAGTACGCAGTCTGCCTTTTAGCAGCTTGTTGAATAGCTTCATGAATTAGTAAATAAATAACATGCTTCATTAAATGTTCGAGGACAATTTCTCGCATTCAATAATGGATTAATTCTAGAGTATACTATTAAGACAATCTGAAACTGGTATGATCTATAAAAAGGACAGTTTTTAATTATGGTGAATCTGACAAAATGTATCTGTTGTTTATTCATAAAATCCATAAAATTCATCACATCCTAATAAGATAATCATGTATTATATAAATAACGTAATGTTGTGGAGTTATAACAGTAATCGTATAAACATCACAATGATAACATTTAAGATTGCTAAACAAAGATTACCAAAGATAAGAACAAAACAAAGATAAGATTGCCTAATTTAAAAGACATTTCCCCCATTATTCGTTAATTTAAAATTAAATGAAAGGATTTTCTTCAACAGTGGTTGTCAATCTTATTAGGAGTATGTTTTAAAAAACCAAAACTATCGTATATTTTCCGCGTTAGTCTTTTTTATACCATTTTCAACTATAGAAAATAATTGAAATTTGCAGAATCGTATCTCGTATCGTACAAAACACTCTAGTGAATGTCACACACACTGTCAACACTTTACAATATATAAATTATATTTTATCATTATGTTATATAATTTATAATGTATGTCAACACTGTGTATGTCAAATGGATTTTCAAGATAGGTATACAACAATGTCAACTACAGTTTCAAATTTTATAAACAATCACGTAATAGTTTAATTCAGTAAACTAAAATAGAGAAGTTGAGTACTTTGATAGAGTGTTGAAAAAGCTTGTGGAAGACAAGTAACAGGTTACTTATGTCTTGAAGAAGATAGTGAAAGTTGTTATTGCTCATTATACCTCTGTAGCGCCATTACTTGACTAGGGACTACTCTCAGTGATAAGGATTGAAATACGCCTCCCTAGTGACCGACCACTCCACCACAAGTATCAAGTATTACGTCGAGGCGGAGATCTTGTAACCCACTCTTATACCTTTTATTCTTCCCTACACTTAAGTTCTGCCAGCCGTTGTATTCTGCTAATCATCGTTATTGCTTTTGCTTTGGACTTATAACGTTTGTGAAAAACGTAATTCAAGAATGGAACATTAATAATTTATATTTTTACAGATGGTGGGACATAAATAAAGATTGGTAATTAATTAAATCACAAATAGGTAAATGTATTTACTTTTATAAAGTAAATTGATTAATAATCTTAAGAGTACATGCACAAACACAATAATGTGGAATCAAATTAAAACCTTAATTCATTAACCAAGAACAGTTTATTTCATTAACCATATAAGGTTTCCGTAGTAATTTTTATATCCAGTTCGGGATTCCTTAAATTCGTGAAGTGTTGGTAATTTTGGCAGTGCCTTTGCTGCACTAGTTACACAAATAAATCATACTAATATTATAAATGTGAAAGTTTGAGTGTTTGTTTGTTTGAAGTTCAATCACGTATTCACTACTGGTCGGATTGAGATGAAATTTGGTATGCTGATAGCTCACATTCCCGATTAACATATAGACATACTCTTATCTCAAAAATCCGTTCGGGCTCCCCCCCAGTGGCTCTGGATTTTCCCATGTTATCCTTATGAGTATTCTAATTTAAAATGAATTATAGCATTTTGTCAGCTGTTTCAACTACACAAGTTGGTTCTATGATATTCAATATCATTAAATAGTTATAAGGTTTACCATCAGGAAGCAACACTATTAACTTTTTTTTGCATTTATGACAACAGCTAATTTTAACCAAGCAGCAACATAAAGCTGTGATACATAATGAGGACAGTCCAAGTAGGATGGTTTACATTTATGTTTTTAATTTATAAATATTTTTTTGCTATTATGCGAGTATTCGATAATTTGTCATGTCCGAACTGGTTCTCGGACACTTTTGAATAAACGTAGGTTATCACGTTTGTCCCAAATTTAAACAAAATCGGATAATTTTAGCTCGGGTTATCGAGCTAACAGACACATATACAAACAGGCCAATATAAACTCTCTGGAACCCTTCCGTATATTTGTTCCTTGGTTCAAACAATGCAAAAACACCATAAATACACGGGTACACAACGTCTGGTTTTCTGTCTGTGTGTCTGTATCTATATGATTTTCACAAGTGTAGTCATAACCTTTTTTGAACCCCAATTGTTTTAAAACTTAGTACGCAAGTAGTAAGTAGGATGTAAGTAGTAGTAGTTGTATCTCTGTACAAAGTATCAGCATTCTAAATTGTTCATAATCGTCACAAATCTTGGTTGTTTATTTAGCGATCTTTACATTAGTAGGCCCTACCGTTGTATTAGTTATAAAATCCCCCCAAAAAGCATACTCCTAATAGTTTTCAGTATGATAACTTATTTGTTATGTAGGTCTATCGTTACACGCAATCGTCCTGCAAGCATGGCTTTCCTTGCGTCTGAAAGTATCCATTAGAAAAGCCAAGCTAGTGCAACATGTTTATAGAAATGGATTGTTTTTTGTTTTTTTATTGTTAGTAGAATAATGTGTATATATAAATTAAGTGTCCTTAAAACTACAGTGAGCATCAATGAGATATTAAAATAATAATTTTTCATAAAACATATATAAAAGTACTGTTCAATATCTTAACCTTTATATGATATTTAAATAAAAAAAAATAATGTTTGGTAAGTAAAATGTATCAGAGATCAATTTACAATTATAGCTGTATTTTTTTAAAAGCTTCGAAAACCCAGATCATGAAGGGCAACTGTAAAAACTTGCAGAATTATAACTTTTACCCTGAATATGAGAGAAAGTATAATGATAAAGCAAACTAAATATGGGTGACGTTCATAAAGTCCAAATTTCACAAAGTCCAACGGTTAAAATATTAATAAACAGAGCGTTTCACAAGGTCCACATTTCTGTGAAATTTGGACTTTATGAAACCCCTCTCTATATAAATATATAATTGAAAACATTATAAAAACATTAGTACCCTTTTTTAATTCATTTTTAATTAATAAACATGTTTCGACACTTAGGTCATAGTCATGTTTACATTTCCAAATACAATAACAAAAATAATGAAAGGAATAAATAGTCATATGTTAAGTTAACTTAGAATTTAGAGGATCTTGATTTAATCTTTGTTTAATTTTATAACAATTTAATTTTATTTTGTTTTGTTTAATTTGTTCATTAGTTGTAGCTTTAAGAAAAGGTTCCAGGAACATATACAAGCGTTAAAATCAGGTAACAAAACTACAATGAAATCAAATTTTGCAGAGCACCTAATCGAAACTCGACATGAGTACAAAAATATAAATGAAAATTTAGAAATTCTAGAATATGAAAGAAATAAAACAAAATTAAATGTCAAAGAAGATTTTCATATATACACAAATTACAAAAAATACCCTCAAAATTTATTGAATACCATGAACATAAATATAATAAATCCGATATTTGAAAAAATCCTACAATTGCAATAAAACTGAAATATTATATAATATACACAAAATTAAACAAAGATTAAATCAAGATCCTCTAAATTCTGAGTTAACTTAACATATGACTATTTATTCCTTTCATTATTTTTGTTATTGTATTTGTAAATGTAAACATGACTATGACCTAGGTGTCGAAACATGTCGTTTATTAATTAAAAATGAATTAAAAAAGGGTACTAATGTTTTTATAATGTTTTCAATTATTTATATAGTAGTAGCCCTAATCACTATCATACTTATTATATATATATATATATATATCTCCACATAATAATGTTTTTTGCCCCTCTTGCATACACATAATTTAATAAACGGTATCAGCAATCTAACACTTACTTTCTCCCACAAGCTTGTCAACAACATTTATCATGGGTAAGCATGCTGTGGGAGTGACTATGATACAGTAGTATATAGGAAAAAATCACGAAAGTGACAATAACTTTTGAACCGTAATTGTTACAGAGATGGCGGTTCACTGTTTTGTTCAAAATTTTAAGGACCATAACATACAAATTTTAATCAAAACTGGTATTTTTCCTAAAATACAATTTTTCATTATTTTATGGGCTTTATGGGAAAATCCCCTTTAAAAATCAAAATAAAAAAAGACACCTGGAGATACCATGGGTTAGTACCTTGTAAGAAAGGGGATTAACCCCGTACCCACGGTGCTCATCTATGCAGACACTCTGTTCACATTACACTTAGTCGGCCAGTTGGTGTGAACAGAGTTGAACAGTAGCATGAGCATCGATTTACAAATTCCTTTCCCAGCTGATGTGAGCTAGGCGATGACCGGTAGGGCTGACTTCCAAGAAACATCGTTAACCTATAAGCCACACACCCTATCGGTAATCAGACAATGAGAAGGGCTAATGAAGAAGATGGAGGGGTGACGAGTCTTGGAGCTGGAGGACCTGGAGAGGACAATCGGGAGATCACCACGGGCCACCGGAGAAAGAAGATCGGGAGTTTGGGAGTGCGTGTATCGGTGCGTGTGCTTCTGGGACAATTAACAGTATGTAAAAAGAATAAAATATATAACTAAAGTTCTGTCAAACAAACAAGTCATGTAATTTGTCAGTAACTAATTATTTTAAATTTTCAATTGATTTTCTTTTCTTGTAAATTTAACGTTGTAAATTAATTTATCTTATTATTGTTGATTTTTGCCTTTTCTAAGTTTTCTTTTGCTGTTGTAACACTTTGTTACTTTTGTTGTTTTTCTAAATTTAAATGTTTGTTCATTACACGTTGAGTAACACCCTTAAGCAGTCTTATGTCTCATTAACCTAACACCTCTTGACTAAGCTAAGCGAGTGAATCATTTTAGGAAACTTAAACTTAAAGTGAGGCATGGGACTCGCAACCTACATACCAAATTTCATCAAAATCGGACCACAGGTGTAGTCCCTAGCTCTGTACACATCCAGACACACGCACACACACACACAGACATAATTTCGAAAACCACTTTTTTGGGTTCAGGGGGACCCAAAACGGATATATATACTCAAACTTGAAAATTTTTACGGAAACAATACTTTCTCCATATACTATCTATGTACAGGGGGAGAAAGTAAATAACTTATATAGTCGCTATTTTCGTAGTAATTATAATAATTTGTACTGTATTGTTACTTACTTATGTGACCTTGAATCCGTGTTATAATACTTTGTAGTAATTCTGTCATAATATAACCTTCTTGTTGTTTTAGTTGCATTACAATTTTGTTGTCTAACAATGTTCATCATTCAATTGACTCGCTATGTTTGTCATTAATATGCATGAACTAAATCGAACTGTTAGTCACGTCTACGTAAATGGGAAACGGACTACAGCTTGATATCCTGACCAGACTACATGGCCATTGACCAATTGCCGCTGTTTGAAATAGAAAATGTTTAAATGGCTTAATCAAAACGTTTAGTAATGAGTTTTGCGTATAGCAATATCTTTTTGACTTTTTCTATTTTAGTGGTATGCCGAGAAGCAACTATTTGGCAATAAAAAGTATGGTTTACTGAATACTGAATACTGGTTTACTGGTAATACTGAGTGAAATAAAAATACTATATAGGCCTATGAGTTGAAATATATGCACAGTTTCAATGGAACTAAATCTGAGTAAAACCTTTTAAACAAATTACAAACGCCGTCATAATACTGCGCCTCCTTTGCAAGTCTAATCAAAACTGGCGATCCTGAATATTAGGTTACCAGCCTGGTATCATGGCAAAATAAAATGTTATTTAGGCCTAATAGCTACGAAAAAATAATATTTATAAATAAGCCGATATGATTAGTGAATATTTAAAAGTTTACTTATTTATTTTAAGAAATATTTCTTCCTAATAATAAAAAACATGTACATAAACGTTTCTATGTGGCCTTCGTTGAAGGTGTCAGTTAAGTTTACAGTGAGAGGTTTGGAGAACAGACGGGTATCGAACCTGCTATTCTGTGCCATGCTGCAATGTTATACTAATTTTCACCATCCTTACAGTATGAGAAACTTTCTGTAATTTAGAGCTTCAGGCTTATAATTTATTCACTTGTTTTATACTGCAAGATGTACTTGGAGTAAGCCATAATCTATATCAATAAATGGGCGAACTACCAGCCTCACTCTATTGATTTCAGATAATAAATAATTTAAATCAGCTACTACAAATCATTAGGATAATTTATTATCTTTAAGCTGGACATTCATGTGAAAATAAATTTAAAATTTATATCATCTTTACCTTTCCTAGCCTGTATACCTATGATTATTTGCTTTTGTTTATGAAATAGAACATTTATAATTTGTCTGTTAGTTTAGACAATTACAATTATGGCCCTAGCCATAAAGACTGCCTTACATATACCAAACATAAAATTTTATACTTTCAAATATTCACCCCACTACTATGGTATTAAATTTGATAGTAACCTCCTGATTCCAGTAAGTCTGCATCTTCTCTCAGATAAAAAAAAACATTTATTCAAGTTTTCATTAAATCAATGTTGTCATAAGGTCAATGATGTTTTACACTGACTCTTGTTCACTATCATCGATATATAACTATATAAGTAGTTATATATCGATGTTCACTATTAATAGTTTTACAAGTATTGTTTTGATACTTATAGTCATGTAGGCCTACATTTTAAACAAAGAGAATAAAGTATAATCTGATTTGATTACTGAAATGTTGTGTTAAACCAGTTACTGAAATTGCATTTTCGGTTTAAACGTTTCTTGACATTCGATATGATCTTAAGAATTTCAAAATATTTTCCAAACAGCAAAAACTCGATTAAAAACGGAATAATAATTGTAAATTAATATTATATTTTACACTAATATTTTTTATTAATATTTAGTCTCAAATAACAAAACAAACGTATAAAAACAGTGGCTGAAACAAACTTTCTCCCCACAACTAAAGAATGGAAAAAATGCTTGCAGTAATTCAAGATGAATTACTTAAATAATAAAAATTTCATTTACAATATTTGTGTACTGTAATACCAAATTTTATGGTTCAAAAAGGCCAATATATATCTGTTTTATTTCCAAAAGCACTCTCGAAAACTATATTTTCATCTTCAGGCAGTGTTGAAAAAAACACTGTCTAAAGATGAAAACATAGTTTTCGAAAGCGCTTGTGGAAATTAAAAATTAATTATATAATGGCCTATTTGAACCATTAAATTTAGTATTACATTACATTTATTTGCCAATATCTCCAACGTAAGCTATACAATATTTGTGCTTCTATGTTTTACAGGGTGTATGGTAGTCAGTGTAAAAGATTTTAAGGCATTGTTATGCACGTAAAATGCGATAAAAATACCCAATTTGGATTGTTATATCTCATTCCTATTTCTCGCAACAGTCGTTTTTAGATTATTCGAAATTTCTTGACATTACCTTATAAAAACTCATCTTTTCAAATTTTAGCCAACATAATGCTATTTTCAATGACTTTTTTTTAGAATATTTAATACATATTATATCAGAAAACGTAAAGTTTTATTCCTAAATCCATTCAAAACCTTGTAAATTCAACTTGAATAACAGATTTGGACCAATTAATAAAAAAACCTCCACACAACTTGCTTATCAACATTGTTTTATGCACTGTGTTAAAAACTTTAAAATAGTATAAAAAACTTATCCACTTTTTAAGCTTTGAAATTATATACAACATGTGATATTTTATCTTAGCCTAAGGGGAGGCATATGAGTTTAACATAAATTAATATATTTATTTTATTAACTTCCTATAATTACAAGAGCTTATTTAGTTAAAGTGGAATGCAAAAGGTACTCTACAATATTTGACACTGTCTATACTCCCTGTATAATTACAAGTATTTGACTAAAGAATTAATTGTTGTATTATGAGAAATATTGACGTAGTGTTGTGGTTAGCAGTAAATTGTTCCTAATGATTGTATTAGATCTACCATTAGCAGATTTATAGGTACCATAAATCCTTAATGAGCAATAAGAGTTTGCTTAATGGGATGGTAAATCAAGGTTTACCAACAATTAAAATACTAAATACCAAATAACGCTACACTCTAGACTTGCACAACTCTTTGTAGTACAATGTATTCACTGTCATATACTTGAAGTGTACAGTACATACAAAGGCTGGTGTTATGTATATTTTTACTCAAGTGCTATGTATTTTTAAGTACATAATACAAGAGTTATTCAAAGTAGTTAAGGTTTGTGTTGGTATAATTTTAGAATGTCCGGTTTTACAACTGTTATCCAAACAATCATAATTACCTCAAACCATTCAAACTTGATTTATAACATATTAAACTATACTATTGGCACATACTTATATAGTTGCCTTTGTTAAATGATACACATCAGTACCTAAGCATACTGAAATCAAATGTTATTTATACCTGTGACACAAGATCACACACAAAAACATATATTCAAAAAACAACAACAAATTTTAACTACATTCAAAAAAGATCATAAACAAAATAAATAATGAAGGCGCAATTCCCCAGGGAATCCTGGTTATGAGAACATTTATAGTACTTTTATGAACTTCTTGTTCATAGACTTGCTATTATCCAAATGCATAAAATATGAATCCAACGGTAAGTGTACTTTAATACAATGTCCTTCTTATTATAGGGACATTATTACTCCATATACATGTGTATCATCAACAGTACATACCCTCGTTACGAATTCTATTTATCTATTGAAATTCTTAGGCATTGAACTTCTATGTGTGTCACCAATGGCAATATAGTAGGAATACTGGGCCAATCTAAAGTAATGATATTGTTATCGGCTTGTTTTCTGAAAGTATAAAACCACATAATCTAGACAAAATAATAATACAAAGGGATGTTTTACGTTGCCTTCTGGCTCTTATTCTCTCTTGACTCCATATTACTCGCTCTTGATATTTTAAAAACATTAAAAGATTCTGTAGTATTGTTTTATGTGTACTTTTTTGGGCAAATATATTAAGAAGAACATCTCTAGTTATTTCCAAATTACTATTAAGTATATAGGAAACACTTATTCAATTTGAACACGTTAAATGTCTCATTTAAATTAGCTATATTGTAATAAAGTAAAATATTTTTTTGAAATATTATTCTGTTAACCACTGGTTTACGTACAACGTATAAGAGTATACATATCAAAGGGCAATGCAAAAAAGAATCGTTTTTAGTTTAAATTGAAAAGAAATGTTTAAGGAATGAAACCTAGCTATCAATGATTTCATTAATATCAAAAAATGGAGTATAGACCAGGTCCCATCAAAGGTTTTCAGATCTTTTAGTACCAATTATTAAAGAAATAATAATTCATGTAAAAAAAAACTCACGTCATGTCAAAAACATGACATTGAATTCTCTTTGTCATAATAAGCTTTTAGCAGATTTGAGCTTAGTCGTGGATCTGAAAACAAACATGGGTAGGATTGTAATTTAAAATTTCAATATCCTTCCCTATTATTTCTTATAATTACTGTAAAGAAAGATAATTATTGTAACTGTCTAGAACAACTGATTGGTCTCCCAATACTTTTTCTCCGTAGATATAACGTTTACCTAGGGCAATTATTTTTATAGTAATAAACATGACAGATCACTGTGAGTGTATCTCAGGCACATTTACTACTGTGGTCATATCTGGCGAATGATCTTATCCTGGGTGGAGTAGTTAGTTACATGGTCCGTGAACAATAACATTTGGTCGTATATCGTTAGACAATATAGCCTAACTGAGTGCTATAACTTTGTATCTATAGTATAATCGCGGCTTTGCCCTATGTATTGCTTTGAATTTCCATGTAACTGCCAGGAAGCTATTTATTTGTTTTAAATCATTCATTTTCAACTACTTAAACTTTCAAACTTATTTAAACTATGTTAAAAACTATAGTGAGAGTGTTTACATTTAGTTGTTGTATATGAGACGTTTGATACACACGATTGATTATTAGGTTCAGTTTTAACCATCGGATGGACTTGTTTATGTTACCAAACAAATATTATTACTATTGTAAAATACTTTATCACATATTAACTGTTGCAACTCATATAGTATGAACACCCCGTATTAAAATTTTCACAGGTTACACCAGGAAAACAAAACTCTGCACACCTCTATAGGGCATAAAAGTGTCCTTTTTTGTTGGTTACGCCGAAACCCCAAAATGGGTTATTTTGGGGCAACTCAACAATTTAAAGGTAAAGCACTATAAAGTGACACCTCATTTTAAAGGCCATTACACGAAAGCTAGAGGTCAACCCATCACAACCCATTACAGTAACCCATTTTTTTTGTGTTTTGGGTGAAATTGGGTTGCTAACAAAAAGTGCACTTTTATGCCATGTAGAGTTATGCAGAGTTTTGTTTTTCTGGTGTAACCTGTGAATAATTTAATACGGGGTGTTCATACTTTGCCCAATCCTGTATATGAGTTATAACAGTTAATATTTAATAAAGTATTTTACAATAGTAAAAATATTTTATACCTATTAAAAAGTTAAAAGGAGGTGTACAATGTACACTGTACATACTTTTGATCAACCCTGTGTGTACGTTTTGTATGAAATTATAGCTTTCACTTGGAATGCGTACTTTTCTTGATTGTGGGAAATTGCCCTTCTGTGGTTGACTACAATGAGTTCCAATGTACTCATGACAATCTGATTGGGAAATTTCAAAGCCTCGTTTGCCAAAAATAAAACAATTTATTGTTGATTTTAGCGAATTTCCCATATAGGGAATAAGCTATTACCGTAGGTCTCATGGTAAGACCTAGACCCGGGACCGATTTACTTTTTCGTTTTGAGGTCCCCAGAGGCCAAAAACACCATCCGTTCAAATTCATATATATATATATATTTATATATATATATATATTTATATATGTGTCCGTTAGCGCGATAACTCGAGCAAAATTGATCCGATTTTGATGAAATTTGGTACAAACGTGTAAACCTACATTTATTCGAACGAGTTCGCGAACCAGCATAATCGGACCATGGGATCAGGGGTTTATGGGGGGTTTTATGGGGTAAAAATGGGTTTTTCTCATTTTTGACCCTAAAAACTTAAAATTTCTAAATTTCTCTCTAGACCATTTTGAAGAGCTTAAAAAAACAAATAATTTAGTATATTGAAGTGTTTTTGAATGTTCATTGACTACGGAGAAAATTTAAAAAATAGTAAATTTAAAATTCCCATGTTATTCTTATGGAGAATAAATAAACTGTTCTAGTTTGCTTGTTTATGGATATATTTTAATCAAATTTGGCAATTTGGTTTATTTTATACTAAGCTATCAATATTTAATTGAAAAAACACATCTCAACATCTTCCCCGTAGCAGCAAACCTAACTACTCACTAAAATTAATGTTATTTAAATAGGAAATAAATCTGAAAATTTATAGGGAATATTTTAGTAGAAATCAAGCCGGGTAAATGGAAATTCGCTTAGGATGCAGGTTTGCTGCGACGGGGGTATTATATCATTACTAAACTACAGTAGACCCTACAATATCAACAAAAATGGTTATATATTATACAAAGATTGTTCTAGATTTATTTTTGGCACAAGATCACTAAGTAAGAATACAGCCCTCATAAATGAATGTAAATAGAAGCACTCTAGAATGTCAAAGGCCTTAGACAGTCAATCGCTTACATATAAATAAATGGTTTGGTTGACTCTGACAAATGACACAATAGCAACAGCGCTCTCAGCTCCTGGGGTGTACTGTATACCAAACAGAGGGACTCTCGATATCAGCGACTGGATATGGCTTGGCTCATTTATTTTTCGGAGTATTAAATGTTTTCAGATCGAAAGCTTTGGTTTTGTAGGAAATTACTATAAATGCTGAATTATTTAAGGAAGGTTTGTAGATTACGTTTTTGAAGTACTAAGCCCCTCGTCTCGGCTTGACAGCTTCGCGAGTGTGTTGTATAAGAAGTAGGGGCTTCTGTGGGTTACATTGAAGCCTAACATAGCGGCTTTGCCCAGATTAATCTTGCTCTATGTTACTGCAATGGAGCTTTCTAGATTATGAACTCAGAAACGATACTGGAAAGTTTTCGTTATCAGTAATATAATATCCTGAGTTAATAATCAAGTACTTTGACTTTAGAACTATTTTTTTAGTATCAGCCACTCGACCTCTGAAACGGCTCAGTAGCGGGTCTCTTGCAATGACGGCTGTTTTCCCATAATCTATAACACAATACAGGGGCTCGGGGGCCAATTCGATGAAAACTTTTGAATTTTAGTTCTTTTAATTAAAAAAGTAGTCATTGTTATTGTTCGTATTATGTTCTTGTTATTGCCACTCTTGTAAATGTCACATTTGTATTCTTCTATGTAGTCAGTCATCTTTACTACGTAAATTGTATTACCTATATTGTATTCTCTTTTGTAAACTGGTGTAAACCATTTGAAAATCAAATAAATTAATAGATTAAACCAAAGAAGATGTTTTATATGGCCAGCCGTATATGAAATCAGTGCTCCATGGCTAATACACTACCTTCACTAATAAGCTGATAAACATAAAACTGTTCATGTACAGTAATACCACTGATAAAATGTTTATGTTTTTGTGCTTTAGTGTACAATTGGCATAAGCATGTCAAAGCTATTTATGATTAGAATTACTAGAATTTCTCAGTATTGACCCCGAGTCCTGTCCTTATATTGAAAAAGTCATGCTAACTGTGTTAGTAGAATACGTTTTGGAAAACAAAATGGAACTACAGTAATAAAAAAATATATACTGCATATATATATATATATCACAGTTGAAAAACGATGCATCGTTGCAATGGATAGGTGTTCTCCAAAGAGGTTTAGACGTATGATTTTATATTAACTGCTGATTTAAACACTAGAAGCTTTAAAACTTTATACAATTAATAGAGTAGGATTTGCAAATATTCTGTGAAAGCTTTAGCTTTATAACGTTTGTAGAAAACAAATTATGGCATATTGAACATTTTACTGATTTTCTTCCTTTGATAATTAGTTTTTTTTATTACCTGGTTTCTTTATTGCATTGTAGTTTTTACATTGTGGTTGAACATTACAATTATCATAAATCCACTCTATACTGTAGTTTAATAAAACTAAAGTTGGAGAATTTACTTTGAAAAGTCAAGTGTTGTGCTTTACAGAAGCAGTTTGACAATTTCGACTTGCCTACCCAAGATTGAATCACCCAGTAAACCAACAATAACTAAGTGGACAAATCTTTCGTTATAAGCTAGCAGAGTACAAATATTTTAAGAACGCCACAGTAAACAGCTAAAAACTGACAATATTTGTAAGATCAATAATATCTCTTGCACAAGACTTCTCTTTTTGTTTATTATCAAAAGTGATTTCTCAAAATTTACTTTAATTTAATATGCACTTAAGTAAGTTAGGTCAATCTTTTTATGGTTCAACCAATATTCTTAAATAAAAAAAATGTTCAATAATAAGTGCCAAAAGTGAAATACTAGAAACAAATCCGGTAGTAACTTAAGATAGCATTTTATGATTGCAATGGTAAAACTTCCAATGTATCACCATTTTGTTTCCACGAAGGTTACGATGCTTCAACTTAAACAACGTATATTCCTAACCTAATTCATAAATTGTGTAAAGTTTAAAATATATAGGTGCATAAACACCTAGTGATATAACATCAAACATCTAAACCCTTCCTAGGGACACCCATTTTACAAATTTATTTTTTGAATTGTGTTAAATCGCCTAGCTGGTGTGTACACTTGTTCAGCTAATCCACTAAATTCGTCGCAGATTAGTATGACAAATAATTCCGTGTGGCTCAGCGCACCACATGAATGCATACAATATAACGGGGCATGACCACTGAACATTGTAATCAAATTCCAAAATAGGTATGTAATGAAATCTAGCTTTGCTGAATACAAATCTAAGCATACAAAAATGCAAAATTCAAAGGATCGATTTTCTAATTTTCTAAGCTAATGCTAGTTATTATTAAAAGTATCCTTCAATGTGTTTTGAGGCAAAATATTCAAATTCAAATATATTTATTTGTGGTAATAACACATCTTGGCCTCGACAAGTTTACAAAGTTTGTCGGCAAGGTCCAATTGATTCACAAAAATTAACAAACAAAATTTACATTTTTTCCTTTTTTCTTTTCAACAAAGATAAATGTTTCTAGTGCTACTAATTCCATGGCAGTTTGTGGCAGGCACCTGTCTATACATAATAATGGCAGCAGAAATGCAAAATTCTAAATATAGTTTGAAAATTGCTTGATCATCTATCTGACTTATAATCAATGCTTTATATTCCGTTGTCTGTGTTCTCCTGGTTCATAGACCAGAAGTCTCTAAATATTGATGAGGCAAGTGTCTAACTTGGAGAAAAAAGTACAATAGTTTGTTTCTTGTTTCCTGCACGTTTGATGAATTGAAACCAGTGTTGTCACTTTTAGGGTAATTACCTTTTTTTAGGTAATTTACTAGACTTGGAGTAAAGTTTAGGGTAATGGTAGATTTAGGGTAATTTTAGGGTAATACTGTATGTTAGCATAATGATGGAAAATTAACTAAAATCATGAAAATACTTCAAAATTTTGCAAAAAACATACATTGCATATAATGGAAAACCCGTCATATGTGATTCAATCGGTTTAAATCAATTTCTAATTGCTAAATATATTTAACAAATTGTATCATAATAGATATAAATATCCCGAAATCGAGCCTAAGGGAAAGATTTATGTAATTCAGTAAAGTGGGTTTTTTCAGCTGTTGACTTACAAAACTTAGAAAAAGACGAACGGAAAGTAAATTAATAAAAGAAACGTCTTATAACACTTAAAACATATATTTACGCTTATACTGTTACTGACAAGACGGTAAATATACAAAAAAGAAGGTAAGTGGTGACCGATTTCAATTGGACACTCCAACCATCATCAGACCCAATAGGCGAATGTTGATGATTACGAATATTATTTAACTGAAAAAGACGAAGTCCTAAATTCACACACCAATGATCAAAGCATGGATATAATTGGTCCTGCAAACTATTTCGTTAGGTGTAATGATCCAGAATAGTTATTTGTGGGCAAAGGATGTTTGCACTCGTGTTTCACATTATATATTTCCTACAGTTACTATAAATCATATAAATAATTAGTCTTTCAAACACTTTACTACGCGTTTCTAGTAAGGTTAAATCCAAACATTGAACGAAATGGGAAACGATGTACCAGCTGATCGTAGATCGTAGTGTAGTATCTCTAAGTTGCTAACCTATTTCCTAGCATACACGGATTACGTGCGTAATAAAATAAAAGCACGCTGTTTATAATAGTGTTGTTTGGTTGGAATACTGGTGTGCGACAAAGTAAAGGCTGTGCGTCAAAGTAAAAGCTGTGCGACAAAGTAAACGTCCCCGCCGCAGCAAACCTGCAGACTAAGGGAATATCCATTTGCCTGATTGGATATACACAAAAATGTCTCCTTAAAATATCACATTCATTCCACCACGAATATAGAAATATAATTATAATCGAAATATTATTATAATTATAATTATCTCGTAATTATATTTCGAGTTTAAATATAATTACTTAAAGAGGTTTGCTGTAACAGAGAGAGGGTATAAAAGTGTTTTTTGTAAAATTTTTATAGTTTAGTATGAATTGAATGTATTTTCCAAATTCGATAAAAATATGTTCATAAACAAGCAAACAACAACAGTTTACTTATTTTCCATAAGAATAACATGGGAATTTTAAATTTTGAATGTTTTGTAATTTTCTCCTTAAGCATTAGGCGCATGATAACACTTCAATATACGGAAAGTAAATAAAAGAAACGTCTTATAACACTTAAAACATATATTTACGCTTATACTGTTACTCACAAGACGGTTAACCACTTACCACCTTTTTTTGTATATTTACCGTCTTGTGAGTAACAGTATAAGCGTAAATATATGTTTTAAGTGTTATAAGACGTTTCTTTTATTTACTTTCCGTAAATTTAATAACACGTACAATGCTGATCAAGAAGTTATTTACTTCAATATACTAAATTATTTGTTTTTAAGCTCTACAAAATAGTTTGGAAAGAAATTGCAAAATTTTATTTTTTTGGGGTCAAAATGGGAAAACCCAATTTTTACCCCATAAACACCTGTTCCCATAGTCTAATCAGACTGGTTCGCGAATCGTTCAAATAAATGTATGTTTACACGTTTTTGCCAAATTTAATCAAAATCGGATAATTTTTGCTCGAATCGTCATGCTAAGGGACACACACACACACACATATAAATAAATAAATAAATAAATATATATATATATATATATATAAATATATATATTTAAATATATATATTTTATTAAATAAAAAATGAAATAAAATAATGAAGTGGAAACATTTTTTTTATATTATTATACTATATTTATTATATTATATATATTATAACTAACTATATATAAGAATTTGAACGGATTGTGTTTTTCGCCTCTAGGGACATCAAAGCGAAAACGTAAATCGGCCCCGGGTCCAGGTCTTACAATGAGTACTACAGTAATAGTTTATTCCCTATATGGAAAATTCACGTTTTCACAATCTATTTGTTATTTAAATGTAGTTTAGAGGTTATTGATAATACATAAACATTTATAAGGCAATACATATTTATCTTTATATTACCACAGAGTTATATATAACTGTACTATTGAGAAGATGAGGTTTATAGTAGGTTGTTTCGTGATTTATGCTATTTGTACTTCGATAATTGAATTGATAAATAAAAACATATTTTTTACGAGTGTCCTTTTCGATTTTTTTTTGTATAGTGTTTTTAAAGAGTGTAATAATGCCACAAAATAATACAAATAATATCCCTTGACAAAATAAACAGTTTAAACTGAGGGCTTATAATTAAAAATCATTCTTTTGATTTTCAGTATTTCGACTAAATGGTTCACAAATGTTATGGTTTTAAATTGAAAATAAACACATCCTATATTTCGGTGGCGTTTGGTTTCACTACGGAACTCACAGGAATCCTTTATAAGGAGATTCGCATAAACTTTTTATCTCTTAGTGACTTAGTCCTGGTGTTAATTATTTATTCATCGTATCATTATAACACTCAGATTTGACTTAGACTTAGGAGAAGAAGTTGTATTTGTATCAAACTTTTCTACGATCTGCGAGGTTACGGAATACTGACTGGATCTAAAATTAAATATATGCTGGTTTGATTTATATTTTCATTTCAAATGTTTAGCGAAGAGTATAAATACTGCCAGGCAATGATAGCGCGTCTGCAAGCTTCTTAAGGGATGGAACTTGTATCAATTTCCTTTTTGGCATTCAATACTGAATACATTTCTTTGACCGTTTCGGGTAGTAGAAAATAAAATCTTGGTTTGAATTTTATCTAAATCTAAAGGTAATAAGGTTAGTCAACAACAGTTTTAGTAGTTATCTATAGCTCAAAATCTATAAGTATAAAAGAGGATGTTTGTATATATATTTGGCAGTGATAAACTCAGACACCGCTGAACCGATTGCCACGAAACTTGGTACATACGTGTAGAATTTCATGGAATAGGTTTATACACCATCAATTTCGTGATCCGTCCAATCGGCTCCGCCCCAGTGGCTCTGGAGTTTCCCATGTTAACCTTATGCGAAATGGAATTAGTGAATCTTAACAGCTGTTTCAATTAAACAAGTTGGTTCTGTTCTATGATGTTCAATAGCATTAAAGTTACAAGGATTACCAACAGGGTGCAGCACTATTATTTCCTTTACATTAATGACAACAGCTAATTTGCAACCAAAAGGTGAGTGAGCGTAGCGAACGAACTTCAACCTGGAGGCGAGTTAGCATAGCGAACGAGCTAACCTGAAGGCAAGTTAGCGCAGCGAACGAGCTCCAACCTAAAGGTGAGTGAGCGTAGCGAACGAACTTCAACCAGGACGTGATTGAGCCATGTGAACGAGATCATCTTGAAAATTAAGAAGTTAAACGGGGCAAAGCCCGCGGGTTACAGCTAGTTGTATATGAAAATAAAGGTAAGTATCAAGAATTATTTAATTGGTAGTCAAAACTGATCATGCATCACTTGGAGAAGTTTTAAATACTTATAACTCATGTAGTATTGACTATATAATAGTTTGGAAAGTGTATCAGGTGATCTAAAGTATATAAAACCTGCATTACTATTGTTTTCGTCAACATTTTCGAAATTTAGTTTTGGGTGGGAATTGGAAATATACGGTACAAACTTATTGCAGCTTTTGTGATTTTTGCCATAACTACACTAGTTACTCCCACCCATACACGATGAGGGTTGTTGACAAACTACTAGGAGAAAGTATGTGTCGGTTTGCTGATACTTACAATTTATTTTAATAATGTTTAAGCAACAGTAACAAATTAAAAGTTCAATTCAGTTTGATGTAAATTTAAATAAGCTATGATAGAATTATTCTACTTGACTTTGCTGTCTTTACTACCTACTGTCTTTGTTTTAAAGAAAACGTCTGAATGGTTATGTATTTGTTCCTGGTGAATGTAAAACTGGGTTAATATTTTAAACAAAACTAAGCCACGAATTAACTTGCACGGTTATTTATTTTATGTACTAAAAATTCCCTCTAGACTAAAATACTTCGCGAGACTTGGAAAGTTTTGAGGTAAATTGATCTTCATGTCAACATACAAAGAATAAAAACTTAGTTTACGTTTATACTATTTATAATAGATTTTTATATTTTGGAAAAGTGGTTGTTTTCATTTTTGATCAGCCTACCATTGACACTGAAGTAGACAACTAAGTTTTATTTGTTTATTTATTTACGGCAAAATCGCCATTTGTACAATCAATTACATGCATAACAATTTGTGGATCAATAAATGCTATTAACATGCTGTAAGTTTTACATCTTGCTATTTGGTCATGCTTTATCAATACATGCTAACACTAATAATTCGCAACTGAGTAATGAAAAATGAAAAACAAATATATATACTATGAACATACAACATCGGCAAACAAGAAAAAAAACATGCAATGGTCTTGAAATTGAACTAACATTAACAGCCTGCTACGCTAAATACAGGATCGAAAAGGAAAACATAAAAAATTTGAATATTTGACGATGCAATAAAATATAAAAACCTAACAATAACAAGCATGAACATTGAGAGTGTGACAATAACTGATTGTGACTAAAGTGCTATAATGGTGAATGTAACAACATTGGGAGGAACATAAACCGAGATGAAAAGTTGTCAAAAATTAATTGAAAATTTAACAGTGCAAATATAAATTATGAAAGAAAACTTAACAATAACAAGAAGTCAAAAAAGGTGATCGTTTGACAATGATTGGACTATAATAAAAAGATGGCTTATAATGAAACTAGGAGAACATGTGGTAGTTATATGTTGGAAATGAAAATATGTATTAATAAAGTAGCTGCAACCAATTTTTATAATAAAAATTATCATAGATGGACTAGTAATTCCCAGAGTATGTTACAGCCTACAAATGATATATTAACTCGTTGTAAGTTACTAATATAACTGATGTGATAAAAAGATGTTATGTATTAAAGCTATTTATGCTTAAAGTTAAGCTTAGTCGAATATTGTGTGTATTTTACACATAAATTTAATTTACACCAGCGTCGGTGGTTAAATTCAACTAGATTTATCTTTTATTCTAAAACTAGCCACAGCAGAAACTTGGAAATGAAAACAAACTTCTTCCTACCAATTAATTGCCAAAGATGAAACCTACAACTAGGTCGCACAATTAATTTATGTTTTCATAGTCAATGATGGTTGTGTAAGTAACGGGGTTCGTGGTGGATAAAATACAGTTTTTTAATCATGGTGAAACGTAACAGCCTCGAAAGTTGTCCCTAGAGCCTATACATGTTAGACTAGCAATTGAATACAACATTATTTGTCTATTTCTCACAAGAGGGAATTCATAAGAATCGTTAAGCTTGTAGGATGATTTGAGTAATTAGAAAGCATAATTTAGATGAACAAATAAGGTGTACCACATTAAACATAATCTAGACGACCCATTGTGTAAGTCCAATCGAAATTATCATTTACTAATGCGATAGAAACGCAATCAACTCGGCAACTCAGTTCGTTTGTTTCAAATCGGATTCGATATATAGTATGCTATTTAATTGTATATTAGTTATTTATTGAATAGTTAATAGTACAGCAAAAACCTTGGGTACTAATATGGAAGGTAGTTTGTTCAAAGTTATTCGGTAATAGAGTAACAACCTGTCTTTTAATAACAGAAAATTGATTCTAGCTCAGGTTTGTATATTTTTGTACAATCGTTTACTACAAGCCTGAACATTATAATTGTTATATTGTAGGTACTGAAATTGTTATATTGCTGTGAAGTGAATCATAATATAACTGTTTTTATAAGAGTGTTTGTAAGTTGTTGGAAAGGTATTTGAGCTTCTAATGTTTGTTTTTTAGCAGAGAAAGCTACTGTGCGTGGTTTGTAAGACAATTACAATGAGTTTAATGTTAAACCATATAAATAGTTTAATTGAACTAGCTTTTACTTTCTCCCCCTATACCATAGTATATGGAGAAAGTATTGTTTTCGTCAACATTTTCGAGTTTGAGTTTTTAGTGGATATATCTGTTTTTGGTCCCCCTGGACCCAAAAAAGTGGTGTTCTAAGTGATGTCTGTGTGTCTGGATGTGTACAGAGCTAGGGACTATAGACCTGTGGTCCGATTTCGATGAAATTTGCTGTGTAGGTTCCAATTCTCCAATCTCCAGGTGGTTTATTTTTATTTTTTTTAAATTTTATTTTTGATGTCGATTTTCCCATAAAATAACGGAAAAATCGGATTTTAAAAAATATTTCCCGAACGATTTTCATAAAGATTTAGTATGTTGTATCCCTTTGGATTCTGAACGAAATGGTACAACTCCCATTCCTGTAAAATTACTAAAAGTTATTGTAAATTATGTTATTTTCCCATAAAATAACGAAAAATAAGATTTTAGGAAAAATGCCGTTTTTGATTTTCTTGGTTTGTCATGGTCCTTAATATTTGAAAGTTGTTTAATTCTTTTGAAGTTTTGATTCCAAACGGGGATTTTCCCATGGTATAAAACACCATAAAATAACAGGAAAATCGGATTTTCTCGGAAATGGTTCGAACGATTTTCTAAAAAAAAAAATGGTTCGTTATAGTCGTTTAAATAAAAAAAAAACAGTACAAAATTCCATTTCCGTAAAAATTACTGTTCAAATAACTTTTGTGATTTTAACTATAAAATATCGTATTTATTCTCACCGCTTACCCATGATAAAGGTTGTTGATAAGCTTATGGGAAAAAGTATGTGTCAGAATGCTGATACCGTTTATTTAGATAACGATTTGTTATGCACAATTGTTTAGTATAAGGACCAAGAAGTAGTTATTAATTTAAATCCAGTACTTATAAACACAGCTATGATAATTTTTTTATGAACTTTTACAACATTTCAACACAGAAACCACATTACAACGTCCCGAGCCACAACCAAATCGCATTAATACATCGTGTAGCCTTTTCACTTTGTAATTCCTATGATTTCCCTTTGGAGATTGATATTGCGAGTTACATCAACCGGGTTTGGCTCGGTTGTTTTAGTTTGCCTTTCCTCTAGTGCTTGTTCTGAGTGATTCACCATAATCATGCACGAGGGCGCAATAACTACAACACTCACTCAGCACGAGGGCGCAATAACTACAACACTCACTCAGCACGAGGGCGCAATAACTACAACACTCACTCAGCACGAGGGCGCAATAACTACAACACTCACTCAGCACGAGGGCGCAATAACTACAACACTCACTCAGACGAGGGCGCAATAACTACAACACTCACTCAGCACGTGGGCGCAATAACTACAACACTCACTCAGCACGAGGGCGCAATAACTACAACACGCACTCAGCACGAGGGCGCAATAACTACAACACTCACTCAGCACGAGGGAGCAATAACTACAACACGCACTCAGCACGAGGGCGCAATAACTACAACACTCGCTCAGCACGAGGGTGCAATAACTACAACACTCAATCAGCACGAGGGCGCAATAACTACAACACTCACTCAGCAAACTATATGCAATAACCACAACACTCACTCAGCACGAGGGCGCAATAATTACAACACGCACTCAGCACGAGGGCGCAATAACTACAACACTCACTCAGCACGAGGGCGCAATAACTACAACACTCACTCAGCACGAGGACGCAATAACTACAACACGCACTCAGCACGAGGGCGCAATAACTACAACACTCACTCAGCACGAGGGCGCAATAACTACAACACGCACTCAGCACGAGGGCGCAATAACTACAACACTCGCTCAGCACGAGGGCGCAATAACTACAACACTCAATCAGCACGAGGGCGCAATAACTACAACACTCACTCAGCAAACTATATGCAATAACCACAACACTCACTCAGCACGAGGGCGCAATAATTACAACACGCACTCAGCACGAGGGCGCAATAACTACAACACTCACTCAGCACGAGGGCGCAATAACTACAACACTCACTCAGCACGAGGGCGCAATAACTACAACACTCACTCAGCACGAGGGCGCAATAACTACAACACTCACTCAGCACGAGGGCGCAATAACTACAACACTCACTCAGCAAACTATAAAGCCGTAACGTAAACTCGCAGGGCTATATATAGCATTATTTTGCTGGCTGGTAAAAAAAAAAACCGAATTGTACAAACATCTTTACATGTTGTATGTTACCTTACATATCCGTATTTTGATTATCCACAACCAATTACTGTATATTCATAAAACTACCATTGTACCCTTTTTTAATTATTTGTTAATAAATTTATAGTAATTGAAATAATTTTATGGTTTATTTTTGTCTATTAATATTAGTTACAGTAGCCCTAAATATGAACAATATCCAATAAATAATATATATGGATTAATAAATATATGTATCTCAAGCTATCTAACTATGATACTTTGTCCATGATAGATATATTAGTGATGTGTGAAGCCTGAGCCCTAGTGGGCCTTGAGCATTTATAACCAAATGTTCGTGATTCTTTAAAAATATTCTTACCGGTTTTAACATGTTTTCCCATTTGACTGTAAAAAATAGAAAAATGAAATTTTTCAAGAATATTTCTATATAGATTTTTATAATTATAGAAAGCATTATGGTTATTTTACTATACACTATTATTTAAAATAAAATATACTATTATAATATAAAAATATTTTTTTATATAATTATTTTCTGACTTGTTCAGAAAAAAACAATCATAAATTATTTTTTAAATTCAATTTACAAAATTCAACCTGCATATTCAACATTCTATTAAAACAACTTTGTAAGTTGTTGAGGGTAAAGTTGGTGATGAAAAAATTGGGAAAAGTTTCTCAACATTCATCTTCTGACATCCCAATACAACTTAGCCGCAGCGGAGGATGTTATTTACTTATTACTTGGTCCCTTGTCAGCATTTATTACATAGATCCAATATAGCATGCTTCTTCGCTAAACCAATTTTATAAAATTTTTTAATTAACAGAGTTAATGAAAAACTGGTGTGCTTTGTTTTAGGTGACATCATATGTAGGTGACACCTTTACCAAACTCGGTAATCGGATATTAGGAATATTGATCACATTTTCTCTAAAACGTGCTTTCTCAATTTTACAACGAGTTAAACTAGTATATACGGGATCATACATACTACGAATACTACATACAGAAAATTTCCGATATGGAAAATAATCTTTTACTGTAGTACTCATGGTAAGACTTGGACCAGGGACCGATTAACTTTTTCGTTTTGAGGTCCCTATAGGTCAAAGGTCAAACACACTGTCCGTTCAAATTCATATATTAGTAAATTTTCCATACAGGGAATAAGCTATTACTGTACCACAAATACTAAGACCGTAGTACTCATGGTAAAACCTGGACCCAGGACCGATTTACTTTATTGTTTTGAGGTCCATAGTGGCTAAATATATATGTATACAAATGTGCCCGTGTCATTTTGATGAAATTTGGTATAAACGTGTAAACCTACATTTATTCGAACGAGTTTGCGAACCAGCATGATCGGACTATTCGGACTATATGATCAGAACAAGGGTTTATTGGGGGTTTATTGGGGTAAAAATTGGTTTTTCCTATTTTTGACAAAAAAAACATCACATTTCTTTCCAAACCATTTTTTTGGGCTTAGAAATACAAATAATTTAGTATATTATACGCCTAATGGTTACGGAGAAATTCCAAAAAATATTTAAATTTAACATTCTTATGTTATTCTTATGGAGAACTAGATGAGTACCCGTCCTTCGTACGGGGTTGGTATACAATGCTTATTGTAGTTAAATACTCGTGCTTTGCATTTACAATGAGAGAGGACACGTTTTGAGAAAATTTGCTTTACTATAATCTACGGTATACTATAGTATATAGAACATCTACCATAGCCATAATGTTCTACCACTTCATTGAAACAATAGAAAGAAGTAAAGTTCTCAAACTCAGGTTTTTGTTGCTGCTTGGTTCAAATTAGCTGTTGTCATAAATGTATAAAGAACTAACGGTGCTGCACCCTGTTGGTAAACCGTAGAACATTTTAATGCTATTGAATATCATAGAAACAAATCGTGTTGTTGAAACAGCTGGCAAAATTATTTAATTAATAAGTATAAAAGATGATGTTTGTATATATATTTGGTTGGCAGTGATAAACTCAGACACCGCTGAACCGATTGCCACGAAACTTGGTACATACGTGTAGAATTTCATGGAATAGGTTTATACACCATCAATTTCGTGATCCGTCCAATCGGCTCCGCTCCAGTGGCTCTGGAGTTTCCCATGTTAACCTTATGAGAAATGGAATTAATGAATCTTAACAGCTGTTTCAATTAAACAAGTTGGTTCTGTTCTATGATGTTCAATAGCAATAAAGTTACAAGGATTACCAACAGGGTGCAGCACTATTATTTCTTTTACATTTATGACAACAGCTAATTTGCAACCAAAAGGTGAGTGAGCGTAGCGAACGAACTTCAACCTGGAGGCGAGTTAGCGTAGCGAACGAGCTAACCTGAAGGCAAGTGAGCGCAGCGAACGAGCTCCAACCTTAAGGTGAGTGAGCGTAGCGAACGAACTTCAACCAGGACGTGATTGAGCCATGCGAACGAGATCATCTTGAAAATTAAGAAGTTAAACGGGGCAAAACCCGCGGGTTACAGCTAGTTCCTTTTAAACATGAATACTCATAAGGTTAACATGGGAAACTCTAGAGCCGCTGGGGCGGAGCCCGAAGGGATTTTTGAGGTAAGAATATGTCTATATGTTAATCGGAATGTGAGCTATAATCATACCAAATTTCAACACAATCCGACCAGTAGTTAATGCGTGATTGAACTTCAAACAAACAAACAACTTCAAACTTCAAACATATTTTTTTCGCTAATAAAATTTTATTACAGAACCTAATTTAAAAATTAACAGTTTAACACTTCCACTTATTTAAACTTTTTTCTCTAAATGATCATTGTTGTACTTTTTTAGGATTATTTTTTTATAACATAAATTAAAAATAATTGATTGAACCGTTCATTAATCACGAGTTTGACATGTCATAAGCAGCAAAAAATATTTTTTGTGTTATAATATTTCTTTCAAACCTAGAAATACATACAATACCTATATAAACACGACGAAATAATCCACAATTATATTTTCCGATGTAAAATGTGTATACAGTATTCAGCCTACCTTATTATATTTTCTTTTGTCCTAAACATAACTCTTTAACTCATTAGGATAAATTGCTTGTGTAGGAATGCTCAACAGACACTATGTTGTGATTAATTCGTCCGCATTTAAAGTGTGGGTTTGGCTGTTCTAACACACTTCTTATATTCAAGACTGTTTACATCTTACAGTTTCACCAACGCAAATATGGATGCATAATTCATGAGTGTGAAACGTTTATGATATACTATTTCAAAATGAACGTTTTAATAATGTAATTATTGAAAAACATCTTGGTTTGAAATATGTTGTAATTAATATATTTTATGCTAGAGTTTCGATTTAGTGTGCTTCAAAATACATATGGGCTTTATTAGGATTCTTACGTACCGGTGCATTTTACAATATCAACCAATATAGTCTCATATAGTCATAGTACAATATAGTCTCATACCAAAAAGTAACAAAAGATCCTGTGTTTCAGGGTTCTAAAGCTATGTTTAAGAGTCAAGTGAATTCATACATAGCTTTAGAACCCTGAAACACTGAAACAAAAATAGCTTTATCACGTAAGTGACAAGTTTATAGCTGCAAAATAGTTGAGGAAAAAGGAATGTTATGTTAGTCATAAAGATAAGCATTTTAAGACAACAATGGCCATAGAAAATTGCAAATTGTTTAATTTATTTAACTATTTTAAGAGAAGTTAGTGTGTCCTCCGTTAAAAGTTGGGAACAAATGGCTCTCATTCCGAACAAGACCAATTAAGAAGTTTCAGAGGGCATTACATGTTAGAGACTTGGCTTTGTCGATGGCTTCGATGATTAAAAAATACAAAATTACATTCAAGATATATTTATACTTTCTTCTTAACTTTTCCTTTGTTTTTATTTTTTTGTAGCAATCCATAAATTTTCACCCCTATCCAGCACAAGATTGAGTACACTAAATTTTGAGGTTTTTCTCAAAAGGTTTAGAAGTAATGTCTCAAGCGAGATTGTACTCATTTCTCTACCTCCATGAAGGTTTCATGTTTGATCCGACATTTTGTGTGAAGTTTGATGAGACTATGTTTGTCTGATTAAACTAGTTTTGGTGAACTATAGTGACAATAATAGCCAGACACAGTAATGATAACCACAGCAGGCCTATTGTAGTTAAATTCAAAGTTCCCTTTCTTAGATATCAAACCTGGTTATCTACTGGCTTAATTAAAACTTCTTGCGAAGACAATTAGATCTAACAAAGTACTTGTTCCTTTTATTTATTTACCAAATCATGGATAAATAAGGGAATGTCTCTCACAAAATTTACATGAAGAAGGTTGAACTGAATGCAACGAAATAGAAAAAAAAGATCATTAGAACATTTAGAACATTCTCACATCATTTATACAACTATTGGCATTGTACGTACTTTCTGTGTAATATATTCAAATTTGCTTACATTCTATAAAGTTGCACCTATCTGTGTTTAACTTATCCATAACGATAACATATCTATAAGAAAATGTTCAATTTAAGATGAAGTTTGGTAAACTCTCCGAAGTAAACATCTATGACTACACCGTAGGCACATTAACATAATGAACAGAAACCGAATATATTGATCATAAACTTAAAATAATGACACCATTGGCCTGAAATTAAACATGTTTGTATTAATATTCAAACGGAAACGTACAAATGCTTCACATGTTAATGTTATTAGTAAAGGATTCAGGCCAGTAACGTTTTAGGGACAAATTGACGTTTTTAAAACAAGATAATTTACCGTTCAAGAAATGGCTCTAATGATATATTGATGTTTGACAGTGATGGCGGACGAGCAGGAGTATCGTCTCACCAAGTACCTCATGTCCAACTACGATGCCTCCGTCAGACCAGTGGAGAACTCCTCCATCCCTCTCAAGGTCATCTTCGGTATCTCCTTGCATCACATTATTGATGTTGTGAGTTTGTACAACTTGCTGTAGACTAAGATGAACATGTCTGAAATTTTAACTACATACTCACAAGGCCCCCTTGGTTGGGTGGTGCCTTATTAAATTACTTACTACCTACATCCTTGGCAAATTTCATGTTTATAGCACGTTTATAAAAGGTTCAGTTCAACATACCAAAGTAAGCTACTTCTGAGCTTATTCCGCATAAGAACAACATTGGGGGAAATTATAAATTACTAGGGGATGAAAATTTGAAAATGAGACTAGTGAGAATCTTCCCGGGGGTTTTGCCCAAGACCAAGAAGAGTGCTAAATTTCAAGTTCTTAGCACTTCAAGTGCATCAGCATTTCTTAAGTCTCCATCACAATTTAAGCAGTTAAATAATTAAAAAGTTAAGTATTAATGGGGGGTTTCTCTTTATTTGTGAGGAGGGAGGGGGTCGGCAAATAAATATTACGTTAAGATTTAAAGACTTTAGGTGTTGAAAATTAATGCAACAATCCTGCTACGTGTCAAGTAGCCTGTCTATAATAATTTAGTCCAATGCACCTGAAGTGCTTTTGATACATAAATATTAGGGGGGTTAAATTTGGTATACTTTTCTAAATTACCTTATTTTTAACCGAGGACTAATAACTGTGAATGATTTTAAGTGCTTAGCACAACGAATAAGGTTTTTATAACTGTTGTGGGGGGTGGGTTAAATTATTTATTGGGGGGAGACTAAGATGAACATGTCTAAAATTATAACTACATTCTAGGAAATTTTAACCACGTATAATTTAAGCTGCCTTTTACTCTTTGATGTTTTTTGCATTATTTATATTTTATTTTGTCATTGGCAAGTTTTACGTTTGTTTTAGGGAACGGTCACGCCAACGGTGTTTCTACTACCTAATGTCAAACTTTTTATATATTAAACCGATAATTAAGATTTAATACTTAAAACTTCTGTTGAAATCAGAGAATACAGTAGCATAGATGAAGTATTGTTTGTATACATAACTGCCATTTTATTCCTTGGCAGTACCTTATTAAAGCTGAGTGTTAACAAATCTCTCACTATTTGAGAAGAACTACAATTCAGATTTTAGAAAGTAAGTTTTTAACGATAAAACCTGGGAAAACTGTTAAGAATCCTTCCATTGTCCTTTAGACAAGCAACTGGGACTGCTGGATGACCAAATATAATCCACATAAAATAAGGGATCATAAATATTGTAAGATCTAATATATTCATAGAAATATGAATATTACCTAGACTGAAAATATGTCCTTAAAATCGATATGAATATTAAATTAATAAATTAAATTATGATTTACCAACCCTAAACATGAGAATTTACGATCATTAACCCGATCAGAACGTATAGGTTAGTGTGGTAAATATAAAATACAATATTATTTTCTTTTTAATTAACAGTATAAATCATGTATATGAAATAGATTGAAGTAATTAAAACTATTCGTTTAAGGGAAACGAACCCTAATAATGAATAATCTACAGACTTGATGTTTCTCTAATTCCTTTGGCTGAAAGAGACACTCAATCTCTCTATTATCTGCGGCACAACTGACCTATCTGCCCCACTAGCTATTCTTCTCGGATTTTCCTGGGATTATTTTCAAAAGAAGACCTTTAACTGCTATTACTAACAAAAGAATATCTTACGATGAAAATTGGTTGTATTATATTATTAAATCTCTTTTGTTTATTTAACTCAAATCAGCTTTACTTTTTCTCTAGTTTCTATTTTATAAAGTATAATGACAACAACGATATCCAAAATTAAGTATATCGAACTTCATCCTATTATTAAGATGTAGGATAATGTTTTTTTGTATTATAAAATAACTATCTCAATAGTATGAAAAATGTTCAAGTACTACACAAACGCATTGTGTCCTAGCTTGTAATATTTGACTATGTAATTTTGAATATTTCATTTATAACAGTTAATATTGATACAACGATAGAATGTTTTCAACAAACAAAATAACTAATTGAAAAAGCAAACAAATTAAGCTACACACTAGCAAAACATGGTATTTGTAGTTGTAGCTAGGAATACCCCCTCCGCAGCAAACCTGCAGACTAAGCGAATTTTCATTTTCCCGAATCAATTTTCCTGGGAGAACCTAGGTTCGCTGCTACAGGGAGGGTAATATTTGATTTTTTGTAAAATATTATTACCTTAGTTTAAAATAAATAAATTAGCCAAGTTTGATCAAAATATGTCTATAAACAAGTGAACTACAGCAGTTTATTGATTCTCCATGAGAATAACATATGAATTCTTTGTATACTAATTTTTTATATTTTATCCGTAACCAATAACCGTACAAAAACACTTCAAGATACTAAATTACTAGTTTTTGAAGCTCTACTAAATAGCTTTGAGGGAAACTGAGGAATTTCACGTATTGAGGGTCATAAATAAAAAATAAACAATGTACAGTATAAACATAAAACCCCGTTCCCATGGTCCGATCATGCTGGTTGGCGAGCTCGTTCGAATAAACGTAGGTTTACATGTTTGACCCAAATGTTATCAAGGATGATCTTTGCTTGAGCTATCGTGCTAATGGATACACAAAAATATATGTACATAAATTATATCGGTTGGTCTTTTTTGGGTCTGGGGACATCAAAATGAAAAAGTAAATCGGGAAATTCGCTAAAACAGTTTTTAATAAGTTTTTACATTCACCATTATCCCCCAAAAAAATATTGCCTAAAATCATTCCATGCATTTATTTGTTGATATCCATATATATAATACGCTAAGCCGATTTTTGTAAACAGAACTCCTCCCTCATTTTTGGACCGATTTTGATGATTAAAGTGTCAAAAGAATGGCCCTGATCTGTAGTTTTGCAAAGTGTTTTTATTTTTTTGAAATCTTTATTAGTTTGGACTGGATTTTCCATCAAAGTTGGGTTTTCTCCCATAATATTAACATGGGGGAATCTAAATATTTAATTAGAAACTTTTCCTCCGATAATTTAAGAGAACGACTGGGCGTAGAAACTTGGTAGAGGTGTCCAAAGAACGGTCTTGGTCTGTAGATGAGTTATCAAAAGAAAAACGAAGTAAATTCCCTTAGGGCTCTGCCCCAGAAGCCTTTAAAGATCCCTCCACAGATTTGTTTACATTTTGGCCATGTGGATAATAATTTTTGTTTTTTATGAAACAACTAACTGTTAATTTTTAAATTGTATTTTAAACAACAAACACTTATTGAGAGTTACTGAATTGTCCAAAGGAAGTATTTTTTGCAATGTTATTTTCTTGAACTCTTCGAGGTCCTTTGAATGTTACTAGCTTAACGAAAAAAGTGTTGTGCATGTTTACTGGCGCTACTCAGCAACAAAAACAATTTAATTTATCTCTAAAAAATATATTCTTAAAGTGCACTAAGCAGCAGCCTAAAACTCAAACTCACATTGTGACATTTATGATTCGGCTTGTATTTCTCCAACAGTTATTCATCTGCAGAAGAAGTTCAGTGTGCTCTTAACGTGTCTAATAACATCCAAACACACAAACCTTGCCTAAAATGGTACCTATTTTGACAAATTATTTGCAGTTTGGTCTATATTACGGACCGTGGCTCACTGGGTTGGTAACATTATTGAAAGTAACACGATATTTTGGCTGTAAGAGTAAATACTATTTAAGCAGCTACTGTCATGACAGAAAGGTCATATTCCTTTTAAATCCTTTATAAGATACGTTGATTAACAATGCATGTAAATGTCAATATTTACGTAACAGCCAATTTACAGTATGTTTTTCGCTTAGGATATGCCACATTGCTATTTCATTTACATTATTTGTTGCCAATGAAGCTACACGACCATATAAACGAGGAGGCCCCTAACCGTCGATTTCGACGGGTTTCACCTAGTTTATTATTGATATTTCCAGAACTCAATTCTCTGTTGTTACCTAAATATATTTATAATATGTTATAAAAAATCGTCCTTTTCGAGTAACTAAAATAAAATTTAATCACGAACCTAAAGGTTTATGCTTACTATCCAAACAAGTTCAAGTGAAATTAAGATTCATCGGATGTAACATGTTTTACGAAAGAGCTCTAACATGTTTAATTGGTTGACCATGGGCTTTTAAACATATCTTATAACAAGCTTATTTCTTACTCGCATTTACTGCGTACTCTACATGTGTAGGGTTTGAGGGCTAAATATTATAGTGTTATAACGTTTACAACGTTATTACGCTTCAACGCAATAGGCGAATGGGTCTGATGATGATTGGAGTGTCCAATCGAAATCGATCACCACTTACCATCTTTTTTGTATATTTACCGTCTTGTGAGTAACAGTATAAGCGTAAATATATGCTTTAAGTGTTATGAGACGTTTCTTTTATTTACTTTCCGTAAATTTAATAACACGTACAATGCTGATCAAGAAGTTATTTAAAGATAATGTATGGTTCAATCACAAAACATTAATTTGATTATATCTTGGATATAGGATTTATTTTTAGATATATGTAATAAATTCTAATTACGTTATTCTATTTGATTTGACCTAAGAACCTTCAGTGAAATACCAGCTTCCATTGGAATTATTGATTACAGTATTAAGATCGGACGTACCTAAATCACACTGCTAAATCACGAATAACCCAAAATAAAAATAAAATAGGAGTTATTTATCATCGATTTATAGTTAAACGATCTTGCTTGCAACCTCGACAGAAACTGTCGACTTTGACGGGTTTCACCTAGTAAAATCTTTACAAAATCAAACTTTCATAATTATTTGCAAATCTACATGAATTAGGCTTTCCAACGACCCACTAAGTAACAAAATCGGCCCAGTAGAACTCTAGATTTAGTTGTACAAAGTTAAACAAAAATATATCTAATTCAGTATTTTCTCACCCCTATAAATTTGGAGATCACTTAGCTTATCGCCAATAACTTTTAAATGTTGGAGAAATCGACCAAGTGGATGTGATATTCTGAAAGTCAATAAAATGTACTACAAATAACTACTATACATTTCTTGAAAACACTTAATAAAGGCAGCCAAAAACTGGCTACAAATAGAAAGTTTAAAAACATAAACTTGAAAAAAGCAGTTATTAATGTGTTTTTGTTATTTTTACTTTTTCACCACAAATATTTAATAAAAACACACTTTCATAACTATTTGCAAATTTGCATTAATTAGACTTTCCAATGACCCATTAATTATCAAAATCGGTCCAGTAGAAGTCTAGATTTAGTTGTACAAAGTTTAACAAAAGTATCCCTAACTCAGTATTTTCTAATTGCTAAAAATTCGGAGGTTGCTTAGCTTTTTTGCAAATTACTTTTAAATGGTGAGGAAATCGACCAAAGTGGAAGGCAATATTCTGAAAGAGAATAAAATTTCCTATAAATTGATACCATGCTCTTCTTTGAAATACTCAAAAAAAGCAGCCAAACGTCGCACCCAAATAAAAAAAGGTGTGAAAACACTGTTTTCAATGTATTTCTGATGGAAAACATGTTTTTGTATATTTTTTCAACATAAACCATTACAAAAACAAACTTGTTATAGTTATTTGCAAATCCACACGAATTAAGCTTTCCAACGACCCATTAATTAATAAAATCAGTCCAGTAGAACTGATTTAGTTGTGCAAAGATTTTTAAAACTGAATTATAATACAAGTAGATTGTACAGTAACTGAAGCTTTACTGAACAGTAGTTCATTTTAATGTTGGACACACAGTTTACATGCAAGGTCAATATTAGGTGTCCCCTTTTAAGTTAAGGTATCAAAATAGATGGACACTAACAAAAGTCCTTAACTTGTAATAAGAGTCAGCATTTTGAAACTTATTTCATTCAGAACTTTTAACTCTTTTAAAAGTGAGGTCTTAAAAAGCAACATAAATATTCCCTTTGTTAGAAAGGAAAGAAAGATTGGGTTAAATCAAACGTGCTTTGTTGTTACTGTATTTCTTTTCAAAGTATTTTAGCCCATTGTGCATCTTAATAATGGTTCGTTTTTAAAAAAAGAAAATCAAATACGAAATATATTTGCGAATTTAATAAAGTTACGGGCTTTTAAATATATGTCTTTCTTAATAATAATTTTTTAATATGTAGGTTTAATGTACCTGTATTTTCTCTTTTTAAGAGTGCAGAGTCTTTCTTCATTTAAACTTACATAGTTATAAACTAATTTTGTCACAACACTTCTATGTATCAAGACTTTGTGAGAGTACTTAAAAATAGTTTGACACGGTAAATATTTAAATTTATCAAAATGTTAGTATTACTTATTACGTTATTGGTTATTTTTAGCCAATGTTTTTATTCCAGGATGAAAAAAATCAGATCCTCACGACGAACTGCTGGCTGACTCAGATCTGGGAGGACCATCACCTCAAGTGGAACGCGTCAGACTTTGCAGGGATTAAAGTGATAAGAGTGCCTTACAACAGAGTCTGGAAACCCGATACCATCCTGTATAACAAGTCAGTAGACAGTTTAGTGGATAAGTTGCAATGCAGAGACCCGTTAGCCTAGGGATAGTTCAGATGAAAGTCATACATGAGGTATACCACACATCACAGCATACAGTAGCCGTTTCTGTCACAATCACAGACTACTCAACACAAAAACGTCGATTGTTGGGTTCAAAGTTAAAAAGAATTGTTTTCTGTTTTAATCAATACCAGATGTTCAAGGTATTCATAAGATCTTAAGATTTTATAGTCAGTTAAGATTAATAATAAGATATAATTGTAGTTCGTAGTGGTGTTTTGTAGAAATGAATAATCTTTTTTTACAATAGGACAATATTGTAAACATACATAAATTAATCTACTACTCTTTACACTGTACATGAACCCCACGAAAAAGTTTCACTTTGAACGCTTTTGTGTAGCTTAGTTTGTAAATTTTGTAATAGCGTTTGAATATTGCAGAGCCTGCTACAAAGACCTTTAATTAGAAACTATTGCAGAAATGTAATCGAATTATAATAGTTAAAGTTGACCGTCTTCGATTTAATATATGTAAAACGTGATAATACTGGAAGAAAGAGTACTTTTTACTAGTCGGCTTCATTTACTAATTTTTACTAACAGCTACAGTTACCACGAGTCGGTAACTAAATTTACTCCCGATTTTCCGGGGCTTTGGTTTGCTGATTTTTTATATTTTCAATTAATTGCAAAGTATACTTCTAGCTTAAAATACATTTTCTTATTAAAGCACTAATTTATTCATATCAATTTCTTTTGGATTTGATTATGAGACTGGAACGGGGAAAACTTTCTGATAGTAAAATATATCCGTATATCTCGAAAGCTTAATTTTTAAATTACCTGCACCCGAATCTTAAATTTCAATAAAAAATGCAATATAAATCATTAGACGGCTATTTCTATTCCACCAAAACATTTTAAACCATAAAGATGTCATACAAAATCGTTCCACCACAGCAAACCTGTAAACTAAGCGAATCCTCATTAATTTGTCTAATTAAATTTTTTACCAAATTAACTACAAGCATTTTAAATTCATCCCCATAACAAAATATTAGATTTAACGAGTACTTAGATTTACTGCTCGGACTGTCAATAGCATAGCATGAAATCAATAAATTCGCCTTATTTGATTAACATTTATTCACAAACAAGCAAACTACAAGAGTTAACTTTTTCTCCACGAGAATAACAAAAATATTTTAAATTTACAGCTAGCCTGACCATACTACTGGGCCGAATTACACCCGTTTGGTACCAAATGAAAGATATTTTCCTGTAGATGTGCAGGATCTCCTTATAAATTAAAATAGGCTAAAAAATAAGCACGAAAAATGAATTTGATATTTTTTTTATTAACATGTACATTATGGGTTGCCATTTAAATACATTTAATTGAAAATCAATTCAGGCAACTGGATGAGTATCCAGCCTTACACACGCATACCAAATTGCATAAAAAAACTATATAAGTATAAATTCTAACGATTAAAGTAGTGCTTTTGGTTTCTGAGGTTATCAAAATGAAAAGGTAAAAGGATCCTGGGTCTAAATCCTACCCTTCGGTAACAGCATTGTCTCTATGGGGGAAATTCGGTTAACACGATTTATAAACCTTACATTTGAGGGATCAGTATTATCATTGACTATATACAGAAATTATTTAGTAAGCTATTAAAAACCGACAGTTAATTCTTACAAAACTAATCAAGGCATAATACACTGATAAATATTGCGTGGTACGTCAAAACTTAAAATTTGTTGTAGTGCTGACTCGCAGTACAGCTCGGCAGTGATCAACACAAACGTGATAGTGAGCAGCAACGGTGAAGTAGTGTGGCTCAGTCACGGCATCTACCGCAGCTCGTGTGACATTGACGTGGAGTACTTCCCCTTCGACATCCAGAGCTGCAACATGAAGTGGGCCTCCTGGACCTACGACGGATATCAGGTAAACACCACAGACACTACACATAGAGACTATAACAGTTTAACTTGATAGTGAGCAGCATTGGTGAGGTGGTTTGGCTCAGTCACGGCATCTACCGCAGCTCGTGTGACATTGACGTGGAGTACTTCCCCTTCGACATCCAGAGCTGCAACATGAAGTGGGCCTCCTGGACCTACGACGGATATCAGGTAAACACCACAGACACTACACATAGAGACTATAACAGTTTAACTTGATAGTGAGCAGCATTGGTGAGGTGGTTTGGCTCAGTCACGGCATCTACCGCAGCTCGTGTGACATTGACGTGGAGTACTTCCCCTTCGACATCCAGAGCTGCAACATGAAGTGGGCCTCCTGGACCTACGACGGATATCAGGTAAACACCACAGACACTACACATAGAGACTATAACAGTTTAACTTGATAGTGAGCAGCATTGGTGAGGTGGTTTGGCTCAGTCACGGCATCTACCGCAGCTCGTGTGACATTGACGTGGAGTACTTCCCCTTCGACATCCAGAGCTGCATCATGAAGTGGGTCTCCTGGACCTACGACGGATATCAGGTAAACACCACAGACACTACACATAGAGACTATAACAGTTTAACTTGATAGTGAGCAGCATTGGTGAGGTGGTTTGGCTCAGTCACGGCATCTACCGCAGCTCGTGTGACATTGACGTGGAGTACTTCCCCTTCGACATCCAGAGCTGCAACATGAAGTGGGCCTCTTGGACCTACGACGGATATCAGGTAAACACCACAGACACTACACATAGAGACTATAACAGTTTAACTTGATAGTGAGCAGCATTGGTGAGGTGGTTTGGCTCAGTCACGGCATCTACCACAGCTCGTGTGACATTGACGTGGAGTACTTCCCCTTCGACATCCAGAGCTGCATCATGAAGTGGGTCTCCTGGACCTACGACGGATATCAGGTAAACACCACAGACACTACACATAGAGACTATAACAGTTTAACTTGATAGTGAGCAGCATTGGTGAGGTGGTTTGGCTCAGTCACGGCATCTACCACAGCTCGTGTGACATTGACGTGGAGTACTTCCCCTTCGACATCCAGAGCTGCATCATGAAGTGGGTCTCCTGGACCTACGACGGATATCAGGTAAACACCACAGACACTACACATAGAGACTATAACAGTTTAACTTGATAGTGAGCAGCAACGGTGAAGTAGTGTGGCTCAGTCACGGCATCTACCGCAGCTCGTGTGACATTGACGTGGAGTACTTCCCCTTCGACATCCAGAGCTGCAACATGAAGTGGGCCTCCTGGACCTACGACGGATATCAGGTAAACACCACAGACACTACACATAGAGACTATAACAGTTTAACTTGATAGTGAGCAGCATTGGTGAGGTGGTTTGGCTCAGTCACGGCATCTACCGCAGCTCGTGTGACATTGACGTGGAGTACTTCCCCTTCGACATCCAGAGCTGCAACATGAAGTGGGCCTCCTGGACCTACGACGGATATCAGGTAAACACCACAGACACTACACATAGAGACTATAACAGTTTAACTTGATAGTGAGCAGCATTGGTGAGGTGGTTTGGCTCAGTCACGGCATCTACCGCAGCTCGTGTGACATTGACGTGGAGTACTTCCCCTTCGACATCCAGAGCTGCAACATGAAGTGGGCCTCCTGGACCTACGACGGATATCAGGTAAACACCACAGACACTACACATAGAGACTATAACAGTTTAACTTGATAGTGAGCAGCATTGGTGAGGTGGTTTGGCTCAGTCACGGCATCTACCGCAGCTCGTGTGACATTGACGTGGAGTACTTCCCCTTCGACATCCAGAGCTGCAACATGAAGTGGGCCTCCTGGACCTACGACGGGTATCAGGTAAACACCACAGACACTACACATAGAGACTATAACAGTTTAACTTGATAGTGAGCAGCATTGGTGAGGTGGTTTGGCTCAGTCACGGCATCTACCGCAGCTCGTGTGACATTGACGTGGAGTACTTCCCCTTCGACATCCAGAGCTGCAACATGAAGTGGGCCTCCTGGACCTACGACGGATATCAGGTAAACACCAGAGACACTACACATAGAGACTATAACAGTTTAACTTGATAGTGAGCAGCATTGGTGAGGTGGTTTGGCTCAGTCACGGCATCTACCGCAGCTCGTGTGACATTGACGTGGAGTACTTCCCCTTCGACATCCAGAGCTGCAACATGAAGTGGGCCTCCTGGACCTACGACGGGTATCAGGTAAACACCACAGACACTACACATAGAGACTATAACAGTTTAACTTGATAGTGAGCAGCATTGGTGAGGTGGTTTGGCTCAGTCACGGCATCTACCGCAGCTCGTGTGACATTGACGTGGAGTACTTCCCCTTCGACATCCAGAGCTGCAACATGAAGTGGGCCTCTTGGACCTACGACGGATATCAGGTAAACACCAGAGACACTACACATAGAGACTATAACAGTTTAACTTGATAGTGAGCAGCATTGGTGAGGTGGTTTGGCTCAGTCACGGCATCTACCACAGCTCGTGTGACATTGACGTGGAGTACTTCCCCTTCGACATCCTGAGCTGCAACATGAAGTGGGCCTCCTGGACCTACGACGGGTATCAGGTAAACACCACAGACACTACACATAGAGACTATAACAGTTTAACTTGATAGTGAGCAGCATTGGTGAGGTGGTTTGGCTCAGTCACGGCATCTACCACAGCTCGTGTGACATTGACGTGGAGTACTTCCCCTTCGACATCCAGAGCTGCATCATGAAGTGGGTCTCCTGGATTTACAACGGGTATCAGGTAAACACCACAGACACTACACATAGAGACTATAACAGTTTAACTTGATAGTGAGCAGCATTGGTGAGGTGGTTTGGCTCAGTCACGGCATCTACCACAGCTCGTGTGACATTGACGTGGAGTACTTCCCCTTCGACATCCAGAGCTGCATCATGAAGTGGGTCTCCTGGATTTACAACGGGTATCTGGTGAACATTACAATAACACAAAACAAACCATACAAGCCAGGGGGGAAATGGAATGCCCTACTCATCCAAGATACCTCTTGGATCGTAGATACAAACGGAGTGGACTTAGTGGTAAATATACTGGTTTTATGTTCCCAATGTCGTGAGAAATTACGTCAAAACTAACAATTAGAAAAAAAGTTCTCTTACGTAAATTGAACCATTTTCGTATTGTAAATATTCCTCCTTTAATACAGGACCATTTAATTAATAATGAGATCAATAATATATTAATTTAACTGGTTCTTTTAGTAACATGCTAAAAAACAGTCACTATTTGTTACCATAAAGTTGTGCTTTTCTGAGATCGTTATTTAAAAAATCCTATGTATTACTCTCATTGATGGTTGCTTTTCCGATTATTGAAAGTTATGTCACTCATCAAGGTTACAGTATTTTCTTTGACCCCTACAATAGTTTGTTTTGTTACAATTAATCAAACAATATGTTTATTAATTAAAGTAAAATGCCCATTACATATATGTCCTATTATTATAATAAAAAGTTTTTAAATATATAGTTAAGTGTAAAATTACAAAATTAAACTTCAGTACTGTGGATTGTTTTGCATAAAATTCCATCGTTTCATATAATGTTAAAATAAAATAGCAATATACAGGTTTTATCACACTACGATGTTTAGCCGTTTTACAACCGTTAATTGGAGGCTGAAAGCTACGTATTGCTGCTGTACATGCCAGCTGTCATTGTCATTTGGGGATCGAGCATGTTTTTGCGGCCCTAGTGTAATCAACTGTTCACTTATTTACTTAGTGTATTAATTATTTACATTTAATACACAAGCTGTATCCATATGCATTCAATAGACTTATTTTATAGTCACCGCTGCTCAGCAACAATTTCTTATTATTTTTACCGAGTCCTCTAAATTCTTCACATAACCTTAAAGTTGCAGTTGTGTTAACTCTTAGTGTGCATTTAGTTTTTTTTTCTCAATTTTGTATAGTGTGGTGAAAAATAGTGTTCACACCTCTTGCCGAAAGGGTTTTGCAGCTTTCGATCGTTTTAAGTTCAAAAAATGATCTCGAGCACGCAAAACCTAATTTTTTGGCCCTAAAATTTACGAAATATACTATTTTTCAGAACAATTTCACCAGAGGGTACTAGTGTATTGAGTTAAATAGAAATTAAAAATAAATGCTGTAGCATAGGAAACAGCTTATTTATTTATCAATTAACACAGAATATTGTCACGTTAACACTATCCTACGGGGCAAGGTAAGGTAAGGTGGTGATTATGTCAACGTAAAGCTAGATATCCACAACTTGAAGGTAATGTGAAAGCCCTTTGATTTAATAAGACAACAAATGCTGATGTGGTTCTTGCAGCATTGTGCTCTAACAACAGTCTTAATACTGTAAGATTTTACATTCCCGAAACATTATTCCAGCTCGACCTAGTGAAGCAGACTGAGGAGGGAGACGTGAGCAACTATCAAGCCAACGGCGAGTTCGATCTTGTTAGTTTCGAACCTGTGAAACACGTCGAGTTCTACTCGTGCTGTCCCGAGCCGTACCCAGACATCACATACGTCATCAGACTACGCCGCCGCCCCATGTTCTACGTCTTCAATCTCATACTTCCGTGTATACTCATTAACTGTATAGGTCAGTAAAATGTGTAGACCAAACACACCCTAGTTTGTAGAAAAATAAGGGTAGTAATACCACATTACTGCTGGTCGTTCCAGTCCTCTTTTCATTTCATTTCCAACAAACACGTGCAAACTTGTTAAATATGAAGTAGGATATCAAGTGCAAACGGTAATTTCATGCATTTTATTTTGACTTAAAACCATTATTGATTTTTTTTAATAAATTTGAATAATTACTGAGTTTTATAGATATCCATGAATTAATTTGCATACTAATAGTGTTGTTTGTATTAGAGTATAAATTTATTGAAAGTAAATTCTGAAATCATAATAATCTTGCATGCTATTTTATTCTAAGAGTTAACTAGGGATTGGGGAATTGCTATTCAGCCAATACCCGAGTGTCTATAGCTTAGCTGAGCTGTGTACATGTTCCTGGTTTACAGCGTTGTTGGTGTTCTATGTGCCGTCCGAGTCCGGCGAGAAGGTGACGTTAGGTATAAGCGCGCTGCTCAGTATGACTGTCTTCCTCATGACCATAAGGGAGACTCTTCCACCTACGGAGAAGACTCCACTCATTAGTGAGTACCAGACTATACACACTATGATATACCATGCGTAATATACTCCAATTGTTATTCCATGCACGGTACGTTACTTTCACTACAGTGTGCAAAAGCCTCATTTTTACATTTCACGGTATATCGATTTGTTATAAATACTCTACACGCTATTTTAAACTTGGTATCATCTGTCAGAGACATAATTGCTTAGCGAAAAATACAATTTTATAATTACTTAATAATAAACGTATCAATGTATTACGTAAGGGGATTCGCCACTGAAAAGGGTGATTATTTTTATTTAATGAGGAAAGTCGTCACACAATTTTATTTCTAGTAGGGTATAATTTAACAAAAAATTTAAAAATTTTGGTTTACTTCTAAATGCTAACTAAGAATATACAGGGTGAGTTTCTACTGACCGTGTTAACTTCGCCAGTGGGTTCTACTCACTAAAAGGAACAAAAAAGTTCCTATAAACCCATGTCCGATTTTCGACCGTTTGGCTGTTTTGGGGGATTTTGTGTTTTTCTTATTTTATTAGACTTTGCTCCACAATTTATGTAATAAAAACTTAATCAATTACTTTAGAGAGTTGTAGTTAAAATCATTGGAAAGAACATTAAATTTGCTATAAATCAAAGGTTTCATTCAACAATTATACCATTACATAGTCCACGTTATATCCAAAATAAAGTAAAAATGTCATTAAATTAATTAATTACGATAACTTTCATGAGCCTCCTTTGATACATAAACCTGCATTTATGCAATGTTGAAATGCATAAAAAACTTGGCATTTTAATAATCTTTCAAATGATATGCTATTCAATACTATTATTGATATAAACCAGTGAGATATTACTAATAAACTACAGTAAAACACGGCTTACAGATTTTGTTTTTGCACAGTTTTACTGTTAATAATAATTACTGTATTCATCATGTTGGCATAATCTTGATTGGTAAAAGGCTCCATATTTTAATAAATGTTGAAAAACTCTTAATTGACTTGGAAATATAAAGTTAAAACAGCAAATTACTCAACAAGGTATGTTCAAGCAGCTGAGTTATCTAGCTATAGATGACAAATCAATAAAAGCTGACTTAATCAAGCACAAGGTAAAACTAATTACACAGCATTTAAGAATCAAACACACTACATCTTTGAAAATGTGAAAAACCTTGAGTTTATACATTTTATTAATTCAGATAATTTTAATAAATATTTAAAAGTTAAAATAATGTACAAACTTTATCAGATAGTTCAATAAAATACATCATGGAGTATACAGTCAGGAGTATTAACAGTAAAACTGTGCAAAAACAAAATCTGTAAACCGTGTTTTATTGTAATTTATTAGTAATTTCTCACTGGTTTATATCAATAATAGTATTGAATAGCATATCATTTGAAAGATTATTAAAATGCCAAGTTTTTTATGCATTTCAACATTGCATAAATGCAGGTTTATGTATCAAAGGAGGCCCACGAAAATTATCGTAATTAATTAATTTAAGGACATTTTTACTTTATTTTGGTTATAACGTGGACTATGTAATGGTATAATTGTTGAATGAAACCTTTGATTTATAGCAAATTTAATGTTCTTTCCAATGATTTAAACTATAACTCTCTAAAGTAATTGGTTAAGTTTTTATTACATAAATTGTGGAGCAAAGTCTAATAAAATAAGAAAAACACAAAATCCCCCAAAACAGCCAAACGGTCGAAAATCGGACATGGGTTTATAGGAACTTTTTTGTTCCTTTTAGTGAGTAGAACCCACTGGCGAAGTTAACACGGTCAGTAGAAACTCACCCTGTATAATGTAGAATATAGAATATATAATATATGATACTTCTAAATATAAATTATAGGTTGCAAAAAAATAAAATAGTGGTTTTTCGGTCAATTTGTAAGGGTTTTTAAAAGTCGATATTTTAAAGAGAGTTCTTTATGGATTTTGATAAATTTGGTGTTTTTTTTAAACACAGTTATCTTAACTTAATATTTAGGTAGATTCTTAATAATATCTCAGATATTTTTTTCCTGTGACACATTAAATATAATTTTTCTTTAGAAAAAATAATTAGTTAAAAAAAAAAATATTTTTCAGTACCTAATCAACTTAGATACCTAATTCTACCTAAATATTTTCCTAATATTGTCTAGAATAAGTAGTAAAAATTTCAATGGCTTTTAAGGTATATCAAATTTTGTCTTTAAAAAAAGTGAAATTTTAATGTTGCGGAAAACCGCGTTTGAATAAGAAGGTGTCCTTTGATCTTGTTTTGCTATCTTAAAGAGCGAAACCCGTTGCTTATAACTTATAATAACATTCAGACATGGATTATATTATACTTTTTGGATGTAATAGGGTCCAATGTACAAAGAAATGAAGATTTTTACCTATTTTCAGTGGCAAATCCCCTTAAAAACACAGAATATGAAACCTTGCTGGTTTGATGGTATTTGTCTTGCAGAATATAATTTTACTTGCATTCGAATAAAAAAATTACTATATCCGTTAGATAAATGTAGCGCATCAACTTTTATTTTATGTACACCGCTTGAATACTTTGTTAATTAAAATGAAAAATATGTGTGGTTGTGGTTACATAATTGTTACGTTTAGAAGAACGAGTTGTCAGTAATAACATTTATGGTCTGAAAATCGTTAATTATGAAATGTGAAAACGCCTGTCTACAATCGAAGCTGTGGCCTAAACCAACAGACTCGAAAATTAAATAAACAATATCGGATTCTGATATTTGCCACCAATGTCCCAATCGCAGGATCACGCGAACTGAAATGTTCACTGTGTAAAATATTCTACACAATTCGTTTGTTGCTTTACATTTACTCTACTGTAGTTTCAAAAGACGCAGTACAAATGGGTGAGGTTCATTTGTCCGAGTTTTCAACTGTCCGAGTTTGTAAAACAATACAAAATATTAGAAAAATCATTTGTCCGAGTTTCATTTGTCCGAGTTTTGATAAGTAACTAATAATATTTAGATAAATCAACTGTCCGAGTTTTCATTTGTCCGAGTTTATAAAATTATTTTAAAAAATATCGAAATATCAAGTGTGTGAGAGCCCCTCACGTCGACTTAAGAACAACTATAAAATTAATTTTATAATTTTTTATCATAAAACTAATTTTATAATTTTTTTATTATAAAATTTTTTTATCACAGGACTAATTTTACTATTTTTAATTATAAAATTAAACTTTCATCACCTAACACAACCAACCAAACTTACTGATAATATAAAAAAGATATAAAAGATAAAAATCTAATGAAGGTTTACTTATAACTAGCTGTTACCAACGGGCTTCACCCCGTTTGACTTCATACGTATTAATAAAATTATTGATTGGTTAAGTGAAGCTGAAATAAACAAAACAGAATACAGTAATACAAACAAAAAAGTACAGCTGCGTTATTTTTAACGTTAGGTATATTGAAAGTTCCCTTTAGAAAGGAATTACGACCTTAAAGGGCAATTTATGAAATAATGGATAGTTTTGCGCAAGGTTTCTTGTCATGACGAACATTTTAAGTATATGGTTTATGGGGGTGTGACCTTTCTCAAAAAGTTCATGGGTACTTTGGGCTTTATTATATAGATTTTTTATTATAAAATTATTTGTGTAAATGTTTAATTATAAAATTAAACCGTCTTAACCTAACCTAACCAAACAAACTTGTTGATAATATAAAAAGGATATAACATAATTTTTCTTAAGTCGACGTGAGGATCTCTCGCACAATGCCAGACTTCTTCGCAGAAGAGGTTTACATCGGCTTCTGACCAGGCGCCTGAGACGCCAGTCTAGGCGCGCGGTGTCACATTTTTTATGTTGACTCTACTCAATCTACTCGGACAGTTGAAAACTCGGACACTTGATACTTCGATATTTTTTTAAATAATTTTATAAACTCGGACAGTTGATCTATCTAAATATTATTAGTTATTTATCAAAACTCGGACAACTGATTTTTCTAATATTTTGTAATTTTTAACAAACTCGGACAGTTGAAAACTCGGACGAATGATGTGATCCCGTACAAATTAAGTACCGTACTGTCACAACAGTTGATTCCCCGAATTTCAGTTTGTTTGTGTTCGCCATGAATCACACACAAAGTAAACTCAAAGCAAAATCTACTTGGATAAGCATTACATTAATACTGTACGGAATCAGTTAAGTTGTGTTTTCGAACACAATTTGTGTTCAGCTTATAAAAAGTCTTTAAAATTTCAATCCACGTTTGAAATCTACTGGGTGATTTGTAATTTTACGTTATACGTATTTCACTAGGACACATTAAAAAGTACAGGGTGCTGCATCGTATAGTGCTCGCGCAGCAATAAACGCTTGTCAGTAATGTGTTGGGGAAATGGGGTGCATTGCGTTTGAATTATTTTTCTCTCAAATAAATAGAGCCATAAATCTCTGCTATTGTGGTAATATACGCAAGTGGTTTGGGATTTAAAGGATCGCAAACGAAGGAAATTCGGATATGTATTTCCTGAGAGTTTGTCTTTCCCGACAACTAGTTAAAGTTTCTTAGCTTGAGGTAGTATATTGCAAATGAACGGTTTAGTAAAATTACATTTTATACATCAGTATAAAATGTATTAACTACTCCATCATCATTCCATAGTGTTATTACAAAGGTTAGTAAAAAAAACCATTAATCATCAAGTCTTCTAGTGGATGGATTATTTTTGGTTAAGCTCCCCTACCATCCGTCTAAAACTCTTTGCTTTTATAAAGTCGTCAACGTCTTTTGGGTTGTCAGTGGTACCTTATATAAAAATGAAACTGGTAATTTAGGTACTAAGGGTGTTTTTCAGTATATCAATAAACAATAGTATTAACTTATACATATTTTTAACCAATGCATTAATTTGGATGGTTTACGGATATAATACGTGCATATATAGCGTACACTAAACATTCATTGGTTACTGAATAGCTTTGCCAAAAAAGAGCTTTATAACTTAAATCTTAATACAGAACATCCATTTAAAACCAGTTAATTGTATAAAGTCAACTAAGTTCTTAAAACGAAGCACAATTTAAATGTGTTCATTACAAACCCCAACAAACACGCGTATATTTCTGATTAAAAACATCTCGCTTTAAATGATTTTTTTCTTCACCAGAGAAACTTCGCTAAAGGCTATTCCATTTAATTCGTGTTGGCCCAGTTCAGCGTCATAAGATTTGTATTCATATTTTAAATATACGTGATTCATATCGAGTTTAGTTTAAGTTTTAAAATAAAATACCCCCACCGAAGCACACCCGCAGACTAAGACAATTTCCATTTCCCAGAATTGATTTTCACTGAAATACGCTATATTAAAATAACATTAGGTTTGACGAGTAAATAGTTTGCTGCTACAGGGAGGGTAATAAAGTGTGTTATTTGTAAAATATTAACATCTCAGTGTAAAAAAAATAAATTTTCTAACTTTGATCAACATATTATATCCATAAAAAAACAAACTAGGGCTGTTTACCTATTCTCCCCAGGAATAACATGGGAATTTACAATTTAAAGTTTTTTTAAGCGAATAAAAATAATGATCACTAAACGCAGATACACTTCAACAACTAAATTATTTGTTTGTATAAGCTCTACAAAATGAGTTGAAAAGACATTTTATGTTCTGAGGGTAGAAAATGCAAAAGCCATATTTTTACCCCCCCCCCCCCAATAAAACCTCATTGCCAACAAATGTAAATTTATAAATTTATAAACGTCGCCCTCAACGTCTACTTTTGGACTGTTGTGTTTTACAGGCATGTACTACGGTGTCAACATCTGTTTGGTATCATTCGCCTCGGGGTTGTCAGTCGTCAAACTCAACGTCTACTTTTGGTCTGTTGTGTTTTACAGGCATGTACTACAGTGTCAACATCTGTTTGGTATCATTCGCCTCAGGGTTATCAGTTGTCTCCCTCAACGTCTACTTTTGGTCTGTTGTGTTTTACAGGCATGTACTACAGTGTCAACATCTGTTTGGGATCATTCGCCTCAGGGTTATCAGTTGTCTCACTTAACGTCTACTTTTGGTCTGTTGTGTTTTACAGGCATGTACTACAGTGTCAGCATCTGTTTGGTATCATTCGCCTCAGGGTTGTCAGTCGTCACCCTCAACGTCTACTTTTGGTCTGTTGTGTTTTAGAGGCATGTACTACAGTGTCAGCATCTGTTTGGTATCATTCGCCTCAGGGTTGTCAGTCCTCACCCTCAACGTCTACTTTTGTCTGTTGTGTTTTACAGGCATGTACTACAGTGTCAGCATCTGTTTGGTATCATTCGCCTCAGGGTTGTCAGTCGTCACCCTCAACGTCTGATTTTGGTCTGTTGTGTTTCACAGGCATGTACTACATTGTCAGCCTCTGTTTGGTATCATTCGCCTCAGGGTTGTCAGTCGTCACCCTCAACATCTACTTTTGGTCTGTTGTGTTTTACAGGCATGTACTACAGTGCCAGCATCTGTTTGGTATCACTAGCCTCAGGGTTGTCAGTCGTCAAACTTAACGTCTACTTTTGGTCTGTTGTGTTTTACAGGCATATACTACGGTGTCAACATCTGTTTGGTATCATTCGCCTCAGGGTTGTCAGTCGTCACCCTCAACGTCTACTTTTGGTCTGTTGTGTTTTACAGGCATGTACTACGGTGTCAACATCTGTTTGGTATCATTCGCCTCAGGGTTGTCAGTCGTCACCTTCAACGTCTACTTTTGGTCTGTTGTGTTTTACAGGCATGTACTACAGTGTCAGCATCTGTTTGGTATCATTCGCCTCAGGGTTGTCAGTCGTCACCCTCAACGTCTACTTTTGTCTGTTGTGTTTTACAGGCATGTACTACAGTGTCAGCATTTGTTTGGTATCATTCGCCTCAGGGTTGTCAGTCGTCACCCTCAACGTCTACTTTTGTCTGTTGTGTTTTACAGGCATGTACTACAGTGTCAGCATCTGTTTGGTATCATTCGCCTCAGGGTTGTCAGTCGTCGCCCTCAACGTCTACTTTTGTCTGTTGTGTTTTATAGGCATGTACTACAGTGTCAGCATCTGTTTGGTATCATTCGCCTCAGGGTTGTCAGTCCTCACCCTCAACGTCTACTTTTGTCTGTTGTGTTTTACAGGCATGTACTACAGTGTCAGCATCTGTTTGGTATCATTCGCCTCAGGGTTGTCAGTCGTCACCCTCAACGTCTACTTTTGGTCTGTTGTGTTTTACAGGCATGTACTACAGTGTCAGCATCTGTTTGGTATCATTCTCCTCAGGGTTGTCAGTCGTCACCCTCAACGTCTACTTTTGGTCTGTTGTGTTTTACAGGCATGTACTACGGTGTCAGCATCTGTTTGGTATCATTCGCCTCAGGGTTGTCAGTCGTCACCCTCAACGTCTACTTTTGTCTGTTGTGTTTTACAGGCATGTACTACAGCGTCAGCATCTGTTTGGTATCATTCGCCTCAGGGTTGTCAGTCGTCACCCTCGACATCTACTTTTGTCTGTTGTGTTTTACAGGCATGTACTACAGTGTCAGCATCTGTTTGGTATCATTCGCCTCAGGGTTGTCAGTCCTCACCCTTAACGTCTACTTTTGTCTGTTGTGTTTTACAGGCATGTACTACAGTGTCAACATCTGTTTGGCATCATTCGCCTCAGGGTTGTCAGTTGTCTCCCTCAACGTCTACTTTTGGTCTGTTGTGTTTTACAGGCATGTACTACGGTGTCAGCATCTGTTTGGTATCATTCGCCTCAGGGTTATGAGTTGTCTCCCTCAACGTCTACTTTTGGTCTGTTGTGTTTTACAGGCATGTACTACAGTGTCAGCATCTGTTTGGTATCATTCGCCTCAGGGTTATCAGTTGTCTCACTTAACGTCTACTTTTGGTCTGTTGTGTTTTACAGGCATGTACTACAGTGTCAGCATCTGTTTGGTATCATTCGCCTCAGGGTTATCAGTTGTCTCACTTAACGTCTACTTTTGGTCTGTTGTGTTTTAGAGGCATGTACTACAGTGTCAGCATCTGTTTGGTATCATTCGCCTCAGGGTTGTCAGTCCTCACCCTCAACGTCTACTTTTGTCTGTTGTGTTTTACAGGCATGTACTACGGTGTCAGCATCTGTTTGGTATCATTCGCCTTAGGGTTGTCAGTCGTCAACCTCAACTTTTACTTTTGGTTTGTTGTGTTTTACAGGCATGTACTACGGTGTCAGCATCTGTTTGGTATCATTCGCCTCAGGGTTGTCAGTCGTCACCCTCAATGTCTACCACAGAGGTGTCAGAGGTACTAAGGTCCCTCCCATCATCAAGAACCTCATCCTCGGCAAGTTGGCAAGAATAGTCATGTTGCAGTTCGAGCCGAGAGATAAACAACAATCAGTAAGTCAAGTAATACCAATACTGCTAGACCAAAGAGTCACAAGACGTTTGCTATACATCCATGGATATTATATTATTTTGATGTGGAAAACACACATTAGGCTATAAAAGGTTAAGCATTTCATCATTTTTGGCAACGTAATGGTGACTATAGTTTTTTATTATTATTTTTTTAAACACAACATGTTAGGTGTTTTTAAACATTTATATCAATTTAAGATGTAAACTCTTAAACCAGTTAATACCAGTATGATCATACTGTTTTTCATCATAATGTGGCTTTAAGATTTAGAGAAAAAACCTTTGTTTGCCTTTATAAAAAAATAGTCTTCAATTAGTATTCTGCAACTACATTCTATTGGTGTGGTTTTAGTATGTATTAATATGAAAATAGGTTGTCTTTTAGAACTGTTAATAGCCCCAAAGGATATTTCATTTTTCGTTGTGGATATGTCACGATGAATTATAAATAGTTTAAACAAACGTACATAGCTTACTTCATAATAAAAATAAATCAATATTTCTCATAAAAACCTAACCATATACTATACCTAACTATATAGATATACTTTAAGTTCAAGACATCCTAAAAAGTTGTTTTACGTATTGATAAAACTATTTGCATAATTAATGTAATACGTTAATACTATCTATAACAATAGCATGGTACACCTAACTTAAGGCAAAGATACATTGATAGATTAGCTTCACATCATAAAAAAAAATCAGCCTAAAACAGTTAATCGGATTATTAATCGCGTATAATGATGATTTATTAGTAACTCAACGAGAAACGATAAAAGATATATTTCCAACAAATTTTTCAGCTGAATACTAATATGCTGTTGTAAAACCCCGTAATTATAAACAAGATTAATTGCAGCTTCAGTGGTTTGGATGTGACTAAGCGAGTGTTTATGAAAAAGAATTTGAATTCTATTGTTGTTGAGGGAAATGTGTGAGGTCAGGGTAAACACAGCGAGATAGAAAGAGCGAATAAGGGTAGAATATTTAGGGTAACCGTTTTGAATCGGTAAATATTTATGTTTCGTGACACATTAGATCTTTCTTTGTAGGGTGAACTAACCGATATCGTATGCATGCGTATCAGCGATATAATCTTAACAAGCATTGTAAATGCAGGATCTGATTTGTGTTACTATCACTGTGCAGGACGTGAACCCTCGCACTGGCACGCGGTTGGACTGTCCCCGACCTGAGCGATGGACAACCACTGAGGAAAGCGAGTACCAATGTAACAACATAAACCTCAATACTTCCCAACTGTCTCCTAGGTTCATCAACAGACACCGCATGTCTAGAACAGAGACTAGCCCAGGTAGGCTTACTTGCAATGGGTGTCTTTCTGGTAAAAAATACCATTAATAATCAAGTCTTCTAGTGGATGGATTATTTTTGGTTAAGCTCCCCTCCCACCCGTCTAAAACTCTTTGCTTTCTTCACCCTTGACTATGAAACATACATCACACGCCTATTTACATTGTTAACATCTGTGCTTGCTTAGACGTTTGTTTCTTCTACTTTCACCAGTTTGCTACAGTCTACCTACTCTAAACATTAATGTAATTCCTTTACGTTTTAGTTGAAATAAAAAATACCCCCGCCATAGCAAACCTGCAGACTAAGTGAATTTCAACTTGTCTGATTACATATTTACTCAAATATTTCCATAAGTAAGACATATTCCCAATTTAAATCCATTCTTTCTTATTTAATACGCAAGCAGGTTTTTTGTGACAATTACTCCTCCGAAACTACTGAACCGATTGACATGTATTTGGTGTCATTGGAAAGACCGTAACGTGAAGATGTGCAGGAAACTTTCTTTTTAGGGAAATAATTAGAGTGTGAGGCCCTTGGGCCCTTTAAAGTTTCGAATTTCTCCATAAGATTAACACGGGAAACAAAAATGTTTATGAAACTCTAGCTGTTGTCAGAAATTAAAAGTGAGAACAACATATGTTAATTGTAAACAGCCAATAAGTTTTCTAATTTAACAGTTTGCTACAAACATTACTGACTTAGTTGAAATGAATTATTAACTATTTGTATTTGGGTTGGCGTAAATATTACAATGAAAAAGCGAGAAAGCCTGGATAGTTTGATATACTAAAAAGAAATATTAATTAACACTGTGCTGCATTTCTTAGTAATCATTGAAAGAGGCGATTTTCAGACTATGGAAACATAGGAAAGTCATAGAACACCACCAAGGAGAAGAAATAGAAATAATGTTTTATTTATAATCGTTATTATGGACAACCTAATGGGGCTATGAGTGGGAAATAGGTGTAGGAAACACTAAAAAAAAATCAGCTTTGGAAAAATGTTAAGTTATTTACGCGAAATGTTGATTATATCGATCTGATATGTACATCTTCAGTTTTTCCATAATCTTTGAGTCAAATCTGTTAGTCATCAGAAATTATGACTGTTATTCGTTTTAAAATAATAATTGCTCGAATTCGAGCAACAGGGACACTAGGAACATTAGATTTCACGAGTGCTTAGGTTTGCTGCTACGGGGAAGGTAAACAGTGTTTTTGACCAAACGTCAGTATAGGATGAAATAAATAAATTTGCCAAATAATTTGATCAACATTATATCCATAAACAAGTAAACTACAACAGTTTTCATTTTCTCCATAAGAACAACATGGGAATTTTAAATTTGCACTTTTTTGAATTTTCTTCGTAACCATTAGGCAACAACAATGCTTCAATATACTAAATTATTTCTTTCTTTAAGCTCTACAAAATGGTTAGGAAAGAAATTCCAAAATTTTATGTTTTTAGGGTCAAAAATTGGAAAACCCTATTTTTAACCCATAAAAAACCCCCATAAACCCCCGTTCCCATAGTCCGATCGCATAGTCCGTGGTTCGCGAACTCGTTCGAATGAATGTTCGTTTACACGTTTATACCAAATTTCATCAAAATCGGATAGTTTTTGTTTGAGTTATCGTGCTAACGGACACACACACACATATATATATATGTGTGTGTGCGTGTGTGTGTGTCCGTCTTTCCATGAGACCTACGGTAATAGCTTATTCCCTATATGGGAAATTCGCTAAAAACAATTTCACAACAAAAAGCTGATATAATTGTTAATACATGAAAAACAAGCATATTCTTTGGCTATGTTTAATCATGCATAAACCGTAAACTTGAAAGAAGAAAGTTGTCAAAAAGTTAACAGCTGTTAAAAAAGATTACACTTCTCTACTTTGTATTACAGCGTCAACATTCATATATATATATATTCAAATAGATAGGCCTGTTGTATATGCATTAGCTATTAATAATATACATTACCTTTATAGATGAACAGTTGATATTTTTAAATGTAAGATCCTATAAAATATACATCAGGCTGTAGTAACGCCGCAAACCCACTTTGAAATGCCTCAGACTTGTACTCGCCTTTGAGCGACCCACCTCATTACCTCCATAATCCCACAATCAATCTAGAGTAAAGGTAACTTTGTGAAAAAGCTACTTCACTCACTGCTGGATCAGCTCAATCGCACGTAGTTTGTAGACACATTCAAACACGAAGTCGACAAGTTATATTTCCTTTTTTTATAAAATTCATCGTCTTATCCTGGTTATAAAATAAATTGGGGTTTAAGAATGTTGGGTGAAAAATTCAGTTTATAAACGTAAGTAGTATTGATGATTGATTACAGAATGGGAAGAGCTGTTTGTTTTTAATAATGTAATGGAGGTTGTTTTCCATTCACTTTGTATTGAGAGGTTAACTTGTACACTAATCAAATATCGTCCAACGATGAATCATTTTGCCATTTTCGAACGGTACATTAATCTATCCTCGATGACTGTGGAAGATTTGTTCTTGTGTGTATTGGTGTATTGATATGTACAAAGGAAATATATATACTGTATAGTATAAATTTATACATATCAATGAAACGACGTTATTCACTATTTATACCCAACGTGTTATATATTTTTTTAATTTAAAACAGTTTTCATTTCGGTATCAAAACATAAAATTTGTTTTACATAAAAATAACTATTAAATATATTTGAAAAATTTCCTAATACTGATGAAAGTGGGCTTTAGTAATTTAGCAGTCCAGATATTTTTATCAAACGAATTGTCAGCGTTTGTTGGAACAATATTGTAGCTGGAAAGGATTTTGGCTATACTCTAAAGGATATCTTCGGTGAAATAAATAAAACCGAACTCTCACTTCACTGTAAAGCACACATTGCCTTCACGTATAGACGACTCATTCAATCAAGTATAAACTGTACATGATCAAGTTTAAGAAGGATACCTTGTCAAAAACTAATGATAGATATAAGTCGTGTAAATAGAACATACCTTGCAATTCAGTATAGTTTATTTCTTACAATTGTTTTTATTATTTTAAATTAGAGATCTTTGAATTTTCTATTCCACTTTCAGATTCAAACATCCCAATATTTTCATCACTTTGTTATTCAATTAGTAATTGTGTAATTAGTATATGTTTAGTGACCTATAATGTATAATGTTTACTATGCATCAATGTTCTAGCTAGACAGTTCTGAAACACAGCTCTTGAGGGGACATGTACGCGAGATTGGAAAGATCAGAATCAGAAATCTCGGTACAACGAACTCCTCGAACTGAAATCCCCTAGAACTCTCCAACAGAATAAATTGTACTCAAAAGTTCAATGTAATGGTTTTTATAATCTCAGGGAAATAAATCAACCTTATTTTAGAAAATGTCTCTTAGTTAAAACAGTATAAGGGAATTTGTAAGCAGTGAAAAGATAATTCACCTCTTTACAACGAAACTCCTACACTTTCGTACTTCGTTATAACGAACTGAATGAACAAAATCGGTCGTTTGACGACGTGAAAGCTTAGTTAGCATTCCAATCAGTATTGGTAGACAAATTGATTCATTTTCAATAGAAAGTTTAGATTTTAGGTTGTGTGTGTAGGGAGCAGTTTTTTTAGTGACGGTGGACTGAAAAAATATAAGTAAACTGAGCGCCATGTTGAAGGAGAGTTTAAACGAAGTTGTGAAATTTTCGACCCAACGGAAGAGAATGTACAAAAGAGTTATATTTTCCTTATAAGTTTATTTTGGGTGACTGTGGTTTAATCATTCGCAGATTTTGTTTAAATTATGCCCCTACTTTTTCTCTCGCAAACATGATGAACAAAGCCTGATGAAGCGTATGAATTACAACATTGAGATTAGGTATTTTAATGTTCTCGTAAATACGAGTATTTAATGAAAAAGTTAGTACTCATAATGATGAGTACTGTAATATTTACATGGATGTATTACATTCTGTACTTTGAAATTTACATGCTTTTATCTAGCTGTAAAAATTGCTTCTAGCTTTCCTCACTATGTGTGTAGAATTATAATGATTGCTTTATGTCTTAGCAAATTATTCCTATAGGGAAGACGTTATTAACGTATTTGGCACTAGGCCTGAGTAGAGAGGCAAAAAAAAAAAACAAAACCAACCGGTTCAAGGTTAGTTACCATCCCGCAGTTGCTAGCTATGACATAGCTTATTTAAATGTATATATTGGTCCAATTTTGATTGCATTTTGGTATGAACGAGTAGGGCTGGATAGAATACACTTGAATGATTTCGTAAACCAGCGAGATCGGGTCGGAAAAACGGTATATTACGGTGTTATGATTTTTTTCAGTTGTTATCCTTAATACATAAAAATGTCCAATCATTATTGCTGCCCTGTGTATAGGGTAAAAAACAAAAACTAATATTGTTGTTTATCGAAGCGTTGTGTTGCGGTTAAAGGTAACGGAGAGTATTAAAAAAAAAACGCAATTGATTTAATAAATATATAATTAAATAGGGGATAAATCTGACGTATTTGAGGAAACATACTTCGTAAAATCTAATAAGACAAATGGAAATTGGCTTAGTCTGCAGGTTTGCTGTGCTGGAGAAATTTTTATCTCATTACATTACTTTATTTGATTTCACAATAATTACAAGGTAACCAAGATAGTCTCGGAATTTTGATGTAACAATTTTGGAGTTCACCTCACCTCAATGTAACGAACCCCAGTGTATCGAGATAATCGATACAAAGAGTTCATGGTGTGGTCTTCTGGCATTCGTTACACTGACGTTGCACTTTGTAGTGAGTTTTCAGTTTCCAAACATTGTGTATAAATGTCTTAAGCATTTTAGAGCATAAAGATAACTTGACATTAAAGATAGCATAGTGAATGTTCCAGACAGTTTTGAAGCACAGTTCCTGAGGGTACTACACAGAGTCAACTGCACGATAGAGCGAAATGAAATCCGCCTGGCAGATCAGGAGCGTCGAGAGTGCACGGAGATAGAGTGGAAACAGGTACGTTGTATGACTGCAAGGATTTATCCTGGTATAATGGTATGACTTGTGCTGTAAAAAGGGACACTCTTAAGTTGATTTATTGCATCTCTAATTTTACTGTGAAATGGCAGTACATACCCGTACGTCAGGTATAATAAGATCCAATCCTCGACCAGATCATGCAATGCAAACAAATAGCTGAAAGAATACTACTTGACTCACTAGTTTTGAAATTATGACGTAATGAAGCCACGAAAATTAAAAATGGTGAAGTTAATTCTATCCTTAATATAAAACAGATAAAGTTGAATGAAAACAGAATATAAATCAACTGAAAAGGATATGGCCCAAAATACTCCGACATCAACCAGAGATTAAGATTTAGCTCTAAACGTGTGCTGTAGAAGAACCGTCAGGGATATTTTCTCGCAAAATAATATCCATCTAGATAACTGGAAATGTTATCGTTCTCTCATGCGGTAAAGGAACTGAAGTGTAAAATAATTTTTAATTTTATTACATAATAAATTTATGGATTAAGTAAAATGTATTTTTCACGAAGGAAATTAGGTTTTATTATACAAAATACTGTTAAGCATAATACGTAATGTTATATTCCCAAACTAATTTCACTATAAAATATAAAAATGAAGAAAAAGATGTATACGTACATTATATGGTTTGATTTGCCGGATATTTATCTTGTAAACTTATAGGACCTCCTATTGTTTTAGGAAGTGCTACATTAAAAGGCCGTAAGACAAATAGCTAAATACATAAATTAGCAAATAGTACTTAAGTATATTCTTATCTCTTCTTCTTAATTCTGTGTTTGGTCAAATAAAACATATCTGAAATATAATTTTGCTGTACCTATTCGTGGTCTAATCAAATACAACACTTTTAAAAGAGAACCAACGAGTTGATAATCTAACAAAGAATCAGGTCAGCTCTTAATGAATAGCCAAATCTTCCAGTTAATATACAGGCCTTCCAGTATATCTATCTTCCAGTATACATAGAGGCCTTACGTAACTAGTATCATACCCACAGTTATTCCTTACTGACGTATACATGATTTTAACCCCGGCTGTTGTCATGGGAGTCAAATCATCCCTATCGATTGCCCAGTCTTGGGTTTTATACTTCTTAAGTCGTGTTAGTCGAAGATAACAAATAAAAGAAGATAGCTTAACTGTATTTGTATACTTCACACTGGCATTAACTCACTTATATAACAACAATTAAAATAGTAAAGGTTTTATAAATGCTAACATATTTATTACCTGATATACTACCCGAAAATGAAAAAAAAAACTGTGAATCATGTGATATATTTTTAAATGTGTACAGTTATTGTAATAATTCTGTATTATACAGAACATTTAGACGTGTTTTGCTTTTAATATTTCATGATTAAACTATTGCAATAATGGATTTTGTCTGCACTTCCATTAAACTTATTATACGCACCATTTCAGACATACAGTCCACTCTTGGTAATTCAAACACTTGATAATTCAAAACTTTCGATAATTCAAAATGAAGGCTCAGTCCCTAGAGAATCTCTCAATATTTCAAATTTTTACCATGCATTTTGATACACTCGGTATTTCAAAGTCCAAATAGAGGGCAGGTCAATTTGTAACACGCAGTAATTCGAAGTTTCGTCGGTTGACACTCTATAATTCGAAATCATGCTGTAATTCGAAGTTTCGTCGAAAAAAACACTCTATAAATCAAAGTCACGCAGTAATTCGAAGTTTAGTCGGCAAAACAATCTATAATTCGAAGTGATCTCTTCCTTATATAACAGGAACCTATACAGTACAGTACATCAAGTACATCCTGTTCCCATGGTAGGCTAGTGTTGGACGTTTTGATGTTTGTTTAGTTAGAAAAGTAGTCTGAGTTAGTTCGCTGACTTGTTTTTCTAAGTCTCTAGATTGCGCGACATCTCCTTGAGCACAAACGTAGTTGTCGACAGCTGATAGTTCAGCTACTGGCGAAATATATAGCGCTAAATAACAGATTTATTTGCAACTACAGTAACTGAAAAATAAGCCGTTGATTGTTTAAAAGTCTACTAAAATACGGTACAGTATGATGTTTAATTGTAACGTGCTGTAGCTTTGTATGTATTAAACAAATGAACTCTCTGTAATTCGAATGGTTTATTTTTCTCCCGATAAATCAAACTCTTAATAATTCAAAACTCTTGATAATTCAAATTTATATGCTTGGCCCACGTATAAACATGTGCATTGGTCACAACATTGACGTATTTAGTATTATACATCGATGAGTCACACATACTCGGTAGTAAGCCACAGTATTTACATTAATTATAATCTAAAAGAAGGAAAGCAATAACCCAGAAAAAGAATAGTACGTTCGTAATTATTTCTTATAATGTTTATCGAGTAGTAAAAATATAATAAACTTACAAGGAAGAATTTTTCGCTCCTCTTTCAACCACAACCATTGTTTTAATTTGCATAAAAATTAATCGTTGCTTGACGCGGGGAGGCGGGTGAGGCCGAATTAAAACACTTCCCTCTAACAGATTGCACTGCTGTTAGTATGCTTTTATCAGTTACGAGTAGGCTATAAATTACACGGAAACAGTCATCTTTATTTTTTATATTCAATGCACAAATATTTGGAAACGGTATAAGTGTGCATTAAAATTATTTTTGTGGTCCAAACCTTTATAATCCTAAAACGGATATTTCTATTACCCAGGGTTTGCCTGATTTCCCTTATTTATTTAAAGTAATATGTTTTATTGTTTATTACCCTCTTGTTTGCTTGACTTAGTAAAAATTAAACGTCAAAACTTTTGAACTTTCAGTTTGTTTTTAGTAGGATTTCGGCAATTAAAAAAAAACAATGAGAGCCCGGTATGAAAGTATAATGTTCAATCCTTTGCAGAGTTTTATTAAAGTAAGAGTCAAAAGTGTTGCTTATCACCTTTGTTGAAGTAATAATATAATTACTAGAAGTAATAATATAATTACTAGAAGTAATAATATAATTACTAGAGTGATTGGACCTACAGGACTAAACATTCCATCCCAAGTTGCACCAGTTTTATTATCAAAATAAACGTAGTTGAGTTGAACCACTAATAGCCACACATTCAGTGATGTAAATTACGTAATACAGGGTGACAAAAAAGTCTGGAAACGGCTTGATATCTTTTTAAATAAATTCGTTTGAAAATTCAAACTTTTCATATTAACTTATATGTATGATAACTACTTTTTGCAAGCATTACCATTATTTGACCTCTACCAGGGGACGACCCATGAGGAGTAGGTACATAATCTTTAATGTAAACATAGGTTTTAAAGGTCTGGTCAAGAGGAGTTCATTGCCGGAAACCGCGTCAAAAAAGGTTCATCCGTTACAAAATGGCAGCTGTCCAAAGTTCTTGCGGAATATACCTGCAGATGCCTTAGTATTGGTAAATACTCATATTCAACATTAGCCGGGAAATCTGAAACCCGGTTAAATTTGTTTTGAAGATTTTATAATATTAGTCTATGAGCTAGTTGACTTTAAAATACAGTTTCAGCTCTCAAGCTAATGTTTAATACGAGTATTTACCAATACTAAGGCCTGTGCGGGTATATTCCACAAGAACTTTGGACAGCCGCCATTTTGAAACGGATGAACCTTTTTTGACGCGGTTTCCGGCAATGAACTCCACTTGACCAGACCTTTAAAATGATGTGCATATCAACCTATGCTTACATTAAAGATTATGTACCTACTCCTCATGGGTCGTCTCCTGGTACAGGTAAAACAATGATAATGCTTGGAAAAAGTAGTTTTCATACATGTAAGTTGATGTGAAAGGTTTGAATTTTCTAACGGATTTATTTAAAAAGATATTAAACCGTTTCCAGACTTTTTTGTCGCCCTGTATATGTGGAATACACCGGCTGCAAATCAACCAAGTCAAATGGACAATTTATTCTAAGCGTTAGCATCTTAACTCACTTTGACTATCTCAGTAAAAAAAAAAACTAAAGGCACCCATTGGATTTTGGCTGCCATCTGAAAGCCACGAATTTTTATGGCCTAAGCTGGAGGAACAAAAACCACGGTAATTAGTGGATTTAGTGCCATCTCGTACAAGTGCTATCTCTTCCAGCACCCAATTGAATAAAAAGTAGTGATATCTCGTCCAGCGTATATTAACAGTCGATTGAACACATTGATCGGTGCTTTATATTTAAATTAAAAACTTGACAAGGAGTAAGGATTAAGGAACGCAAAGGAAGTAGTTTCCGGCCTACCTAAAGCTATAACTGTTGCTTAAATTACATAGTAGGCAAACCAAACCAACTCATCGAAAGTCTGATTGCCGCATTGAAGAAGAAAGTGGAAAGCTCAGACCCCAAAAAAAACAAGAGTAGATTAAAATGTTGAAGGTGTGAAAGGGAATAAGAAATACATCCTAATGGACAGTCACATAGCAGGGGCTACACAGCAGTTAGAGGATTCCGGAGACATAAAATGTTTTTGAGAAATGTCTCTTGCGTAGTTAAATTGACTAAAATGTGGAAGCAAGGAGCTGAAAACAATTTACAGTACCTGAAGATACCAAGATATACCAAAATATACCTGAAAATTATATTTATAAAAATGTTTGCTGGACGGGGTTATTCTAGGATATAATAAACTTGCATATATTCCTTTTTCTAAGTATTGATTCTAACATTTTGTAGTTATTATTTTATTTTGTTTTATGTTTTCTTGGAGTGATGTGTATAATGTATGTTGTATATATTATCTTAAGAGCTAAAATCCCAAAAATGTGGGATGTGTTTTTAGATATTAATATGTATAATTTAGGTTCGGTTAATCTGACTCTATTCTTTGTATTTACATGTTACAGTTAAAGAATTTTTGAATTGGATTAAATTTAATCATCTTCCCTTTTGTACATGAATTGACAAAGCAAATGCGGCTATATTGTGCACAATCAGTTTAATGATGTAAAGAATATAATAATTATGTATATAATTTTGCAAGATATAAACAGACAGCTTGGCAATGTCGAAATACCACTTTTTGCAAGTCAGACTTGGTTTGTGTTATAAGATCAACCCTGTTTAGTAATGTGAAGATTGGCTTTGAAAGGTCGCCGAGAAAAAGATAAACATTCTGGAGGAGAATAGTATTTTATGGCAGTTTAAGTGCTACATTTGTCTGTTGATTCAGAATCCGCTGTGCTAAAAAGTGATGGTGGTTTGTGGGTGTTTTTGTTTACCCTGACTATTAGATTTTTACACCTTAATTGTGTTGTATCCACTGTTCAGGTAGCGCTGGTGTGTGATCGGTTCCTGTTGTGGGTTTTTCTGATCACCACTGCGATCACCACGACCGTCATCTTGTGTGGTTCGCCCTACGGACCTTGATCATTGGACGTTCTCTCCTTGTTTGTCATGTTAACTTGTTGAGTGTGAATGTGAGTGTGTATTTTATAGTTTTTCTCGTGGAGATAATAAGGTAAACTTGTTACCTGTATCATATGTGATTACATGTGCATTGTTTTGATGGTATAACAATATAATCTAAAATGAAAACGTATTAAATAGACGTATTAAATAGACGTATTTCAGATTGTGTGGGGATAAGCCTCTGCTCAGAAAACCTGAAACCTAATAACATTTCTTGGAGTTGCTTTCGGTATTAAAATAAAATTCCTTGCTTTAAATCCAAGCTAACAACATAATGACAACCAAGTAATAACTACAAAATGTATCGTTCACGTTCCTTTGAAATTTCCTTTTTTTAGCCTTTGTAACGAATTTCAATGTATTTAAGAATAAGTCAGTATGAAAATAATTTGTTCAAGCTTTTTATATTTCATTTTATGTTATCGATTACAAACTTTATCTTTCCACATATACTTTAAAGCCCTTTTGTACAGCAACTATGTGATTTGGTGTGGAGGGAAGATAGTAACAACTAAAGAATGTTACAATAAGCTCAAGTGTGGTTAAAACCATTGAAAAAAGTGCAAATCTTTTTTTAGGGGTTTCTAAAAGGTAAGTACTGTTTGTAATCAGTTTTCAGTAATCATTTGTCAGTTTTATTCACATACAACTACCTCAATGGGATTGATAGTTTAAATATTATTTTAAGCCACACATTATGAAATTGCGTTGTTCTACTATGATTGATACTATGATGGATAGTTGATAATTGATTGATTTATTTGTTGGATGTAAATTGTAAAAATCAAACCACACTTTATCAACATTAAATTAGTTCATGTCCTTTTTAAGGCTTATTGGTATTGTTGCTATTCCAGTTGTTATGCACAGTTCGTTTTGAAAATGTCGCTATTCTGTGCACTAATGTATCATATTTTGTGATAAATATAAACTATGGTGATTACCTAGTACTAGAGTAAGATTTAAAGAATAAATATTAAAATATAGTTGTAAGTGTTGTTTATACTAAGTTGATTATTGTATTTGTATACTAGGTAGCTAAAGACAATTCTGCTAGACCAATGTTAGGTGTTCCTATAGTCAAAATAGTAATGAACGTATTGTAGTAAAAGTATCTGACTCGGTGTAAATAATTAGTTTGACTTATCATGGCTTAGACCGTGATGTTAAAGCATATACAGGATTTTAACCATTACTGTTTTAAATTGATATCCGCGTAACTTCAGGGCCCTAATCGTGCCAACACAAACGTTGTTTAAAGAAAAGTATTAAGATCATTTTTTCCAACAGAAATTTAGGTGATGACGATTGTTGGGTTATTATGATTTAATAGAAAAATAATTCAATAATGTTAACTTAATAATGTATGTTATGTTAATTTAATAATGTTAACTTTCTTTGGAAAAATACTTACGTCAATAGAAATTTGGCCTTTTTCTCTATTTTAACTTCATGAACCCTGAAGTAAAGCTAAAACCTTTTGCGATGAAAAATTCTGTAAAAAGCCTTTCAGTTACAAAATTAAATTACACATATGAAACTAAATTACAATCCTGAATTTATTTAGGAGTATAATATAATCGTAAAGGAGTGGTTTTAAATAGTAACAGTGAGACCATTCTAGGATAAATTAGATTTATGAGTAAAATATATTTAATATAAAGACCATTATGAACTATTTGAGTTAGAAAAATTTTCTTTTTAGGACAAATTTAACTTTTATAGGGAAGGCACTGGTATACTGTCAATAAGGGCCTTACTTCTCCACAATAATGATTAAACGTACATTTGGCATAAAAACTACGAATTCAACGATTTTTAATCAAATATTATAAAAAAGCATCAAGCCTGTAAAAACTTAAAAATGATTATGGAACATAGGATGAGGTTGATTTTAAATCACGGGATTGTGCTTTGATATTTTCTAAATGTTAAATGACTATTTAACCAACTTGGAGATTCTTTGACTAAGGGAATTATCTACGATATGTTCTAATGTCTACCTCCTGACGTTGAGTAAACATTATTTCAGAAACAATGCAGATTGCAAAACGGAATAAAACCTTGATCTTATACTTAATTTCACCCTAGAAAAATCTTATACATGTCAAAAATGTTATTACTAAAAGTACAAACAAACCAAAATTTAACTAAAATGGAATAAGACGTAGAATAGAACGTTATGGTTATAACGTTAGAAAACGGGTAACAAATTGTCTTCGAGTACAGCAATAAAAATATGTAACCGTGGTTTGTTTGTACTACGTAAAATACATTCTAACAATAGTTTATATTGATATTTTAAACTATGTTAAATTATTTGTTTTAAGGTTAAAGTACATGTATTAAGAGATAAATATTATGTCTTTTACGAGCAATTCAGTTCCATCATTGTATTACCTCATTTTATCACCTTTCCCGACACATCTTGCAAATACTGTACCCATTTGCATGGACGTGGAACGTGTAGTATTCTCTGTCCAGGGATTTCAAGCCTAAAATTTGTCAAACGATTCTCCCTTTACTTCCCATAGTATCCTTTTGGATACTTATTATTTCTCATTTTTTTACATCTCTGTAGATAGAGATTTGAGTCTATACCTCTATGCATTTTGTTTCTAGGCTTATTAGAAAGGGTTTTTAATTTTCCTAGTGTTGGCAAGCCTGCGAAAAGAAGAAAAATATTATTTCAAAGTGATGCAAACCAGGTTTTTGATACATCATGAAATTTAAGATTTTCAAGATAAGATTTTTTATGTTTATAACTAGTTACGAAGCTGGGAAAAATTATATTTCACTTCATTGCACCTTTAGCTACTGAAATATACATAGAATTATAGTTTTCTGTTACTTACTTTTTATATATTTGGTATAAAATAACTGAATCCAAATGGATACTATGGGAACACAGAGTATGCTGACAATATTTAAAGAGTCCTCTGTGTTCCCATAGTATCCTTTTGGATACAGGTTTATTTTTAATAATAGCTATGGTGTGTCGTCTGTGTTCCCATAGTATCCATATGGATACTGTTTTTCTTTTGTATTTTCTTCGATATAAGTCTGTTTTTTTTAAGTCTGCACAATGAAAAATATAGGCCTACAAGTGTTGTAATGCTTGTTTCAGTCCGATATTAGAAATCATTAAATATAATAATGGTGCGTTTTACAGATTAATGACAATGAAGAAATTGATGAGTGGCTTATGATGCCATCTAGTGATATTGTAATTAAGTTTTTTACATAATATGTCTATTTGTACTCATTCTAAATTAATTTGTTTTAATTGATGAACAAGTAACTTATTTTTAAATTTGATACAACTTTTAAGAAACTTGTATCCATATGGATACTATGGGAGTGTCAAAGTAAAATTAAAATTATTAACGTATGAAAATTGGCGAACAATGGTACTTTAGGTTTCCATGGTATCCATATGGATACATATTTCTAACTTTTAATTCTATGAGGGAAATTTGAAAACAAACACATTTTTAGCCTTAAAATACAAAAAATAAAAAGAAAATTCACAATAAATTTTTTTGTTATTAAATTTCATAATTCTGGGAAGTAAAGGGTTAAATCAAGTTCATAAATTATCTCCTTTTCTTTCGAGTTAATTCTTAGTTATCATCAATGTTATTTGGCAGTACAAACAATAGTACCGGTAATGGAATTTTGATAAGTTAAACAATTAAAATTAATAATCTAGTAATCAACTGTATAGCTTTTATAACAGTTCACAACATATTATTGGTAAACAATATAGAATAAATATACAGGGTGTACAAAAAGTCTGGAAACTGCTTAATATCTTTTTAACTAAATCGGTTAGAAAATTCAAACTTCCAAATCAACTTACATGTATGAAAACTACTTTTTGCAAGCATTACCAATTTTTGGCCTCCACCAGGGGACGACCCATGAGAAGTAGGTATTTAATCGTTAATGTAAGCATAGGTTGATATGCACACCATTTTAAAGGGCTGGTCAAATGGAGTTCATTGCCGGAAACCACGTCTCAAAAGGTTCATCCGTTACTAAATGGCGGCTGTCAAAATTTCTTGTGTAATATACCTACATAGGCCTTAGTATTGGTAAATACTCGTATTCAACATTAGCTTTGAGAGGTGAAATTGTTATTTAAAGTCAACTAGCTCATTGAATAATACAATTCAATATTAACAACAAATTTAACCGGGTTTCAGGTTTTCAGGCTAATGTTGACTACGAGTATTTACCAATACTATGAAGGTATATTCCATAAGAACTTTGGACAGCCGCCATTTAGTAACGGATGAACCTTTTGAGACGCGGTTTCTGGCAATGAACTCCATATGACCAGCCCTTTAAAATGGTGTGCATATCAACCTATGCTTACATTAAAGATTAAGTACCTACTCCTCATTGGTCGTCCCCTGGTGGAGGCCGAAAATTGTTAATGTTTCATAAATTAGTTTTCATACATGTAAGTTGATGTGGAAGGTTTGAATTTTTTAACGGATTTAGTTAAAAAGATATTAAGCCGTTTCCAGACTTTTTTGTCACCCTGTATATTTTATAGCAGTAGTACAAAATACCACGGCTTATGCTTTAAAGTTCTTTAGGGTATAGCATTTTTAACATCTTCGCTAATGTTTTTCTAATATTTACTTTACCAACGCTGGGGCACAATATATCAGAAACTTTGCCATCGGAATAGTACTATTATAAGTATTTTGTTAGATTCACTACATTGTAAATAGTACTAAATTCTCAAAATTTCGTTTCAAAACATAATGCACGCAGTTTCTTTACTTAATAAGATTATTTTTATCTGATTATGTTTTAGATTTACCTTGGGTTAAAAGTATTTTGCCCTGAAATTTAACGTGCATTAGGTACAACTACAGTAATTCAATTGCATCGCTGATATTCGAACTAATGACGTCCGCGAAGGTTTTTTAATTCTCAAACAAAACTAATACCCCAATGTATGAGGTACACAATAACCAAGCATTTCTTTCTGTTGAGTTAATGCCAAAACTCGTATAAAAATTTGTATTTTTTGTCCACAACCTTCTTTATAATTATGCTAATATTCCTAGTAACGGAAAAACAGTGTTAATCTTATCTTACTAATATTATAAATGTGAAAGTTTGTGTGTTTGTTTGTTTGTTGAAGTTCAATCACGCATTAACTACTAGATGGATTGGGCTGAAATTTGGCATGATGGCATTTGATTTCACATTCCCGATTAAAATATAGGCATATTCTTATCTCAAAAGTCTCAAAAAGAACTGCGATACGCAATGAGGACTAACTTTCAAAGTAGGATTGTTTGACACATTTAAGCCTATGTTTATGTTTATAATTTTATGAATAATTTATGATATTTTGAAAATTTTTGATAATTTATTTTTCTCTATTGTTTAGATGAAGTGGTAGAACATGGCTATGGTAGATGTGTAATACTATAGAATACTGTAAATTTAAAGAAGCAAATTTTATCAAACTTTGTCCTCCCTCATTGCAAACTCAAAGCTTGAGTATAACTGCAATAAGAATTTTATACGTTTATATGCCAACCCAGTACGAAGGACGGATACTCTGCTAGTAATAAAATAATTTATATTTTTCACTATGCGAATGAGCATAGTTAGTTCTTTCTGCAACTGAAATCAAGCGTTAATAAGCTCTTGTATCTAAAGATAAACATTGTTTTGACAGCAACACGAACAGTTGGAAACCACTGATTGCTTTGGTTTCTGTCGAGTTGAAATTACTTTAAACCAATGTTCGATTTTGAGATGTGCAATTTAAGTCTCCGTCAAAATCATACTTTTCATAACTATGAAGACATGTCTCGTACTTATTAGTAGAACACGTGGCTCTCTCTTTCTACACTTCACATACAGTTGCCACAATTTGATCAACATTCGGCATGACTGCCCTTACATGTGGTAAGTTAGGATAAATGTTTTCATTAATTAATTAATTTATAGTAATGGGGAATTGGATGGAACATTAACTTGCGAATTTCCCACAACGGGAATAAGCTAATACCGTAGGCATCATGGTAAGACTTGGACACGGGACCAAATTACTTTATCGTTTTAAGGTCCCCAGAGGATAGCAGCTAGCTTATCTTGAAGAAGTGCAAGTAGGCCAAAGAACATATAGGAGGGACACTGAGCACACAACATTTCGTCACCTAGGAGACCCTGTCGGGTGTATGTCCGTTTAGCTCGATAACTCGAACAAAATTATACACAATCAAATTTTGTTTAAACCTACGTGTGTATTCGAACAAGTTCGGGAACCAGCATGATCGGACATTGAGGAACCGAGTTTTATGGAGTAAAAATTAGTTGTTCTCATTTTTGGCCCTCGAAACAATTGAATTTCTCAATTTATGTCAAAACCATTTTGCAGAGCTTTTAAAAAAGAAATATTTGGTATCTTGAAATGTTTTTGTACCATTATTAGTTAGAAAGGAAATTTAAAAAAAATGTAGGCCTAAATTTATATTTCTGTGTTATCTAATGAAGAACCAGTTTGCTTGTTATGGATATACTTTGATCAAACTTTACTTATTTTTTACCAAGCTTAAAAATTTACTAAATAAACGGTATCAGCAATCTGACACATACTATGTATCTCAATAGCTTGTGAACAACCTTTATCATGGGTAAGCAATGGGAGTAACTATGATATTTTATAGGGAAAATGTCAAATGTTGCAATAAATTTTTAACCGTAATCGTTTCAAAATTTGCTGCACTATTTTTTTATATTTATAAGGACCAAAACACATTTTTTTAAAAATTAAACCGGCTTATTCCGTTAAATCAGATTTTGTTTAGTTTTTTATGGGTTTTTTATGGGAAAACAACACAAGTTACAATAACTTTTGAACCGTATTTTGTTGACATAAAATGACATTTGTACCATTTTGTTCAGAATCTAAAGGACCATTGTATAATTTAATCAAAACCGGCTTTTTTTCTAAAATCCAATTTTTTTTAGGAGAAAATAATATAAGTTACAATAACTTGTGAACTGTAATTTTAGGAAAATAGGATTTTTCCAGTTTGTTTGGAATTCAAAAGCCTATAAAATTCTGAATTAATTGTTATCAAAATCGTTTTGACCATTTTTGAAAAATGCGATTTTCCCGTTTTTTATAGAAAAATCGCCATTTAAAATCAAAATCTCAAATAGGTATTTCACATAGGTACCAAATTTAATCAAATATAGGACTACAGGTGTGGTCTGTGGCTATAATTAAATACATCCACACACACAGTCATCTCTTCGAAAACAATTTTTTTTTGGGTAGGGGGTGTTCAGGGGATCCTTAAACGGATATATTCTCTCAAAACCCAAACTCGAAAATTTTGACAAAAACAATACTTTCTCCATTATGTACTATGTATATGGGAGAAAGTAAAAACACTTTATTATCCTCTATGAAGCAGCCAACCTAAGTACTCGCTAAAACTAGTGTTATTTAAATACGGAATACATCTGAAATTTGTATTACAACATTAAAGTGAAAATCCACTGACCAAAATGGAAATTCGCTGTCCACAAATTTGCTGCGGCGGGGATATTTTATCTTTTCGCTAGTAAAATCGTCGGGTTATAGTAAAAAAAAAAAAAAAAAAACGGAAAACTTACAGAACTTGTTTCTAAATCCTAAAAATTATCAGATATTTTATTTCAGTGTACGTGTGTGTGTATGTGTACATATACTCCTATTTCACCCTTAATGATCAGATGAAGGCAAGATAATAGACCATGAGCCACCAATAGGAAACCTCCCCCCCCCCGTGGGAATTTATGACTTATACTTTTTTTTGTTGGTATTACCCACCAGATTAAGAATTCAGTTGTGTGCATCTTTTAAATTACAGCGTATTCCGGAAAATAAAAAAAAACTGTTAAATTTAAAAACTGTTTTATTTAAATTACATAAGGGTAGCCTGCGTTAATTACTGGTGAAATATTTTGCTATGGACTTCTTCAGTATGTATTCAAAGGCTTCAAATAAAAAAATAAAAAAGTTAGTAAAATACCCTCGCTGTAGCAAACCTGCAGGCAATGCGGATTACAAATTGGCCTGAATTGATTTTCAATTAAATCTATTTAAATAACATTAGATTTAACGAGTACCTTTAGGAAAGAGATTTTAATAGATTCTATTTAAATTAAATAAATTTTATTGAGACATTTTTGACGTAAATTTTACTGGAATGTAAGGTTCCAGTAAAATTAACGTCTAAAACTTCGTTTTCCTCGTATCAAAATCGGATTTGCGACGGTAAATTTCTTATTAAATCTCTTTAAAATAATGTGCTGATTGATATGGGTTGCCTTTAAGATAAATTTAAGTTACTCTTAGCAACCCTGTTTTGTAGGTGGGGGGGGGGGGGGTGAATTTCAAAATATCATCAAAAATAACCTTACATTACCCTAGAAACGTGTATTGAAGCTTGTTTGAATTTATGCATATTTGTGCTGAGACCATTTATTATTCAGCAGGTTAACCCGTTGTTCCTTATATTTTTACCATTAGCTAGGATTTTTTTCCAATCCCGTGGGATCTTGATTTTGGACCTCTCATTAAAAATGTTACTCCAAATCCCCTTCTCTCTTTCATTGTTTTTAAGAGATACATCTAAATAGGTATCAGTAATAAAGTATATCCTGCTGAATTTCGGAAAACGGCTGAAGGGAATGTGTGCTAGTTCACCAGAGGTTTCTGGAATATTAGTAAGAACCGAAAAGTAAGCCATACCGTCAATTACATACACACATTCTTCAATCTTGGAAGGTTCGTCTACTACGAGTATATACCCTTGTTCTCCAAAGCATGGAGCAGTTTGGCCCTTTCTGTTTTTGTTGGGCATCCATCGGTAGTGGCTAATGCCCATGGTCCTGAATCTAATGGGTATGTCATCAGCTTCTCAAGGTAAATATCACGTTCCTGGGACAGCAGTAAAACTCCAGAAAAATATTCCTTTTATCTCATATCTCAACTAATCTGTTTGCATGCAGCTTTCCCTAGATTATCTACATTGAGTAAATTGTCTTCCACCGATTCGGGTACAGGTCTTCCAGCTGATAAACAGACCATCTAGGAATTCTGATCATGGTTTTCAACTTCAAGCAGATTAATGCATTGTTCAAAAGCATCAAGTACAGTAATTGCTAAATACTTTGCTCACTTAGTTTCATTTAATTTGCTTGCATGTCACTGTGAGTACAATCTGATGACTTCACCATACTTGCATTTTCAAATTCTAACTAGCTGTGGGCCCGTCCTACGCACAGGAATCAACTAATCAAATCAAATCAAACTAAAAAATCTATACTAAAGGATACATGCTACACTGCAGCGTTAAAATAAATATCGTATCCGAGAAATAATCAAATGTATGATTTTTGATTGTGTAATACAGTATCTTAAACTTAACTGATTCAAACGATCAATAGCTCAAATTAAAGCCTATAATTGACTAATTATTTTGAGTCTAAAACATATAAAAAACGTAAACAATGTACTGCAGCTATTGATATTCAATCATAGAAAAACCTTATATTTTTTTATGTTGGATGTTCACCTTGCGTTTGCTTGAAACCCGTCCGATTTGAATACCTAATATCTTAAATGCGAGCCGGTATTTCACTGAAGGTTCTTAGACCAAAATATATAGGGTATAATTATAAATGGTAAAATACCGTACAATTTAAATTGAAATACGAATTAAAAAATATATCAAATCTATGTTTTTTGGTCGAGTAATAAAGTAGATAAATATACGATGATGCTTTATGTGAAATATATGTGTGCATACTACCAATTTAAGACCTCAATCATGAAGATCGGACTTGTAGCCAAAGAAACTCGGAAAAGAAAAAAACAAATTTAACTCCCTTTAGAAATACATGGGGGGCAAATTTCATTTACGTAGGCTATAAGCCGAGTGGGACTGTCGAAAAATATATACTGATGCTTGATGTGAAATCTGTGCGTGCATACCTTCAATTTGAGACCTCAATAATGAAAATCGGGTGGGTAAAAGCGCCAAACGAACTCGGAAAATAAAAACAAAATTTAACTCCCATAAGAAATACATGGGGAGGGAATGTCGTTTACGTATAAGTCGAGTGTGACTGTAGACAAATACATGACGATGCTTGATGTGCAATCTGTACGTTAATACCTTCAATTTGAGACCTCAATCATGAAAATCGGTAGGGTAAAAGAGCCAAACGAAATCGGAAAAGAAAAACAAATTTTTTTATGTATATATATTCTAACTATCATGATATTTTCGTGTTTTCTGGAACATGCTGTAATTCACAAGTGGCAAACACTTAAAATCTTAAAGTACGTGTCAATACGAGCACAAAAATGTATATTTCAATAATTCCCACCAGGGGGGGGAGGGGGGTTATAGACCAGCCTCCGCTCTATAAGGTTAGCTCTGTATGATTTACTTGAAAAGCGTATTTTTATTACGGATAGATTCTTGTTATTTAATTACACATCAAAACTAATTCAACTGAATACAGCTGTCCACATGTAAAGTATAAAAAATAGTTTATAGGAATTGTAAAATCTACCCTGAAATAAAAGAGATACATTGACTCGACGCTTAAAAACAAAAAAACAGGATTGGCACGGTAACTCTACCAGAAAACCAGCACTGGCACGGTAACTCTGTCAGAAAACCAGCACAGGTGCGGTAACTCTGCAAGTAAACCAGCACAGGTGCGGTACCTCTGCCAGAAAACCAGCACTGGCGCAATAACTTTGCCAGAAAACCAGCACTGGGACGGTAACTCTGCCAGAAAACCAGCACTAGGACGGTAACTCTGTCATAAAAACAGCACAGTTGCAGTAAATCTGCCAGAAAACCAGCACTGGCTCGGTAACTCTGCCGCCAGAAAACCAGCACAGGTGCGGTAACTCTGCCGCCAGAAAACCAGCACAGGTGCGGTAACTCTGCCAGAAAAAACAGCACTGGCACGGTAACTCTGCCAGAAAACTAGCACTGGCACGTTAACTCTGCCAGGGACGGTAACTCTGCCAGAAAACCAGCACTGGCACGGTAACTCTGCCAGAAAACCAGCACTGGTACGGTAACTGCCAGAAAACCAGCACTGGGATGGTAACTCTGCCAGAAAAACAGCACAGGTGCGGTAAATCTGCCAGAAAACCAGCACTTGGCACGGCAATTCTGCCAGAAAACCAGCACTGGCAGGGTTATTCTGCCAGAAAACCAGGACAGGTGCTGTAACTCTGCCAGAAAACCAGCACAGGTGCGGTAACTCTGCCAGAAAACCAGCACTGGCACGGTAACTCTGCAAACAAACCAGCACTGGCACGGTAACTCTGCAAACAAACCAGCACTGGGACGGTAACTATGCCAGAAACCAGCACTGGCACGGTAACTCTGCCGCCAGAAAACCAGCACAGGTGCGGTAACTCTGCCAGAAAACCAGCACTGGCACGGTAACTCTGCCAGAAAACCAGCACTGGGACGTTAACTCTGCCAGAAAACCAGCACAGGTACGGTAACTCTGCCAGAAAACCAGCACTGGTACGGTAGCTCTACCAGAAAACCAGCACTGGCACGGCAACTCTACCAGAAAACCAGCACTGGCACGTTAACTCTGCCATAACACCTCACTGGCACGGTAACTCTGCCAGACAGCCAGCACTGGCTCAGTAACTCTGTCAGAAAACCATCACTTGGCACGGTAACTCTGCCAGAAAACCAGCACTGGCACGGTAACTCTGCCAGAAAATCGTCACGCTGTATATTCGGTAATAACTAGAAAAATCAGTCAGATCATTAGCTCATGATTTTATTACAATCCCACAATCCCCAATTTACCCTAATTCCGTTAGACTAATGGAGTTTTGGATCAGAAAAAATACAGAAGAAGAAATTTATAATAAAAAGAACATTCAAAGTAAATTAATATCTGGGGGTTTAAATTGATACTGTATAAAGCTACTACATAGGCTACTATACGCTAAACTTGAATGAAAGAGCAGAATCTCAATTTATTTTGAAATAATGGCGAAAAATCGTTGTAACCAAATTTACAGTAGTTACATAAGAGCAGTGGTATTCTCTTAACCACATTGTGCTGTCTTTAGCATTTTGAATGATCTGTGAATTAACTAAATAACATACATTAAACTGAATTAAAGGTATCTATTCCAAAATGCACCAAGACAGATAAGGCGTAATTTTATTTAATATAGTTAAATAACATTGTATGTTGTGCAAGTAAGTTTTAGCTACACAGTTTATTTTGCGTTTTGAGTTAAGCTAAGTAATGCGAATCGTCGTAATCTCACTCGCAACAGACAATCATGCCTCATAAATCTTCCCACCTGCAAATGACTTATTCAATTTTCGCGGTAACGGCAAGAGTAACTGAAAGAATTCTGAAAGTTTAATATTCATTTAAGCCTCAGAGCTGGGATGATTAATTAGCCAATATTTATAGCTGTGTGATGTACATAAAAGTATGAGTTCAATAAATAATTTAAAAAAAGTTTGTAATTATGTTTTTGTATAAAATATTAATAGCATCTTTAAACCATTAACTAGTGGCCGATTAATTCATCAAAAATGTTATAGTGGAGTGGGTTTAGTGCTCACATAGTAATCAAAAGGAATTGAAAAGTTCCCGAGAAAAGTCAGTAACTTTATGATGGTTCGAAATTGGATTCAGCTGAACTTTTAATAAATCGTTCTGGATAAGAAACAGCTGATCTTATATTAGTCGGAAACAAAGCTATAACTGCTCACTCTATTCTACACTTATTATTTACTAGCAGAGTACCCGTCCTTCGTACGGAGTTGGCAAATAAGTATAAAATGCTTATTGCAGTTATACTCGATCTTTGCTATTGCAATGTGAGAAGACACGGATTGAGAATTTTGCTTCCTCAAATTTACGGTATGCTATAGTATTACACATCTACCATAGCCATAATGTTCTATTACTTCACCTACACAATAGAGAAAGATAGATTATAAAAAATTCGCAAAATATCACAAATTATTCATGAAATCAAAAACATAAACAAACATAACTGTAAACAATCCTTCTTTGACAGTTCTCATTGCGTATCATAGTTTGTTGTTGCTGCTTAGTTCAAATTAGCTGTTTTCATAAATTATGAAAAAAATAATAGTGCTGCACCCTGTTGGTAAATCTTATAAATTTTTAATGCTTTTGCATATCATAGAACCAACTCTTTTAGTTGAAACAGCTGGCTAAATTCTTTAATTCCCTTTAAATATGAATACTCATAAGGTTAACATGGGGATCTGAAGAGCCACTGGGGCGGAGCCCGAAAGGATTTTTGAGACAAGAATATGCCTATATGTTAATCGGGAATGTGAGCTATCATCATGCTAAATTTCAGCCCAATCCGACCAGTATTTTCTACGTTCACTTGTCACAAACATACATCCATACATCCAAACTTTCTCATTTATAATATTACTAGGGTAAACCCGTCGAAATCGACGGTTACTCTTGAGGTTTAATGTAACTTCAGCTAACTGCGATGATAGAGTGAAAATCTTAGTTAAATTAAGGGAGGATAAGCATAATAATGAATATGAGATTGTGTAACAACCTTCAAAAACGTGGTTGACTTTAGGTTGCCCAAATAAAGGTTTTTTATGAGTCTTATAATTGTTTCTTGTTCATAAGTTTTGTTCATGTTAAAGCCACTTTCACTATATGGGAAAAGGAGTTAATATAATTGGTCTGTCATCTTACGGAAAGAGTCTATATTACTAATAACTGGTTACATCTGCTTTTGAAAAATCATTCAGACCGCAATTGGATTGCATAACTGAATCACCATCATTTGTCATAACAATACAGAATTTCATCAGCATATTAAATCAGTTTTTTTTGTATTTGATAAAAATATTCAGAAACATTCTTAATTCGATCCAAGCAATTTTGATTCCTTCTCTTACCACATCGACCAATGTATTTAATTATCTATATATTAATTTGAAACTGTTTTTCTTTGTCATAGCTATTTTGAGAGAATGGCTGGGCGTAGAAACTCGGTAGGGGCGTCTAAAGAAAGTTAGATGGTCTCCATCAAAAGAGAAACGTGGTAAATTCCCTCGGGGCTCTGCCCCAGTGGCCTTTAAAGTCCCATCCCATGTTGTGGACCATAATTGTAGTGAATTTGACCACAAATCTTGAACATTTGCTGAACCACACCCATAACCTAGTCCGGCTTGGTTGGCAAATGAGATGAGCGGATGTGATGGCACTGTTGTATTTCCTAATGTTTTATATGTACTGAGGCTTAGATGCATTGTTCGGCCTATTTAGATAGATATGTACATCGAAGTAAACACCCTTATTTCCCCCTTTTTTAATACTTGAACTGTCATTAATTCACCTATTGCACCAAATCATAGATAACCTACTTCGTGCTTCGTCTATTCCAAATCTTAGAACACAGCTCACATCCTCAACGTACCAAAAAAGGCAAGTGCAAACCCTTACAATAAATATAAGCTAACCCGATAAGGAATAGTTATCTGTTCCTTTGAAATTGTCCAACTGATTTTATAATATAACATTTTTTAAGTGCATTAAAGCATAGATTTTAGAACAAAAATTTAAAACATATCATAAATTCATCATTTTGTTAAAACTATAAAAAGCTTGCCGTGCAGTGAAGAATCAATTTTAAAATCCTAAATAATAATGTAAACATTTAATTTTGACAGTTTCAGTAAATGCTCATAACACTTGACCTTTAAAATACAACTAGCTGTGTACCCGTTCTACGCACGGGGATCTTATAATATTCAGTTGAAACCTTCTTATATAACGAACAGCAGTTGGTTTGCATATTTTAAGATATGCTGGCCAAACTATTATACATAGCTTCATTTTATGTTGTTTTTTGTTGTTCCGGATCGGTATGACAATCAATAAAAGGTTAAATTACCTCTGTGTCTGCCGGTCGATCCTATAACGGTAGGCTTACTTTTATTTTTACTATCTGATCTCGTTTGCATGGCTCAATCACGTCCTGGTTGAAGTTCGTTCGCTACGCTCACTCACCTGTATCAATGAATACTGTATTCATTGCCTGTATGTTGGAGCTCGTTCGCTGCGCTCACTTTCCTTCAGGTTAGCTCGTTCGCTACGCTCACTTGCCTTCAGGTTAGCTCGTTCGCTACGCTCACTCGCCTCCAGGTTGCAAATTAGCTGTTGTCATAAATGTAAAAGAAATAATAGTGCTAGTGCTGCACCCTGTTGGTAATCCTTGTAACTTTAATGCTATTGAACATCACAGAACAGAACCAACTTGTTTAATTGAAACAGCTGTTAAGATTCAATAATTTCATTTCTCATAAGGTTAACATGGGCTTCCAGAAATTCCACGTCAAAAATCGACAAAAACTTGATTTTCAAGGGTTTACTGTTAAATATCTAACTGTCTCATATTCGATGAAATACGTCTAAAACCATCTCATATATGTATAGTATTTGGAAAATAAGTTTCAGGCGGGACAGTGCTATAGTTATTGAGGAGTAGTTGTAATAAAGTGCGTATTTTAGCGTTACCAAGAGAATGACAGATAGACAGACAGACAGACAGACAGACAGACAGACAGAAATTGAGATAAGGTTTGATTCGGTTTCTCTGACCTATGAAATGTAAAAATAACCAAAAAGTTCATTATTCTAAGCAATGTACAGACAAAACTCTAATTTTATTTATATAGATTTTAAAATTAACATCTGTTTCATTAAAAGTAGTGTGAAGTTATGGTCATAATGTAAACAAATCTGCTGAGGGGACTTTAAAGGCCTCTGGGACAGAGCCCCAAAGGAATTTACCTCGTTTCTCTTTTGATGGCTCATCTACAGACCAAGACCTTTCTTTAGAGACCCCTACCATGTTTCTACGCCCAGCTGTTCTCTGAAATTAGCTGTGACAAAACCCATTTTCCTCCATAAGAATAACATGGGATGGGAATTTAAAGGCCACTGGGGCAGAGCCCCAAGGGAATTAACGACGTTTCTCTATTGATGGCTCACCTACGGACCAAGCCCTTTCTTTAGACACCTCTACCGAGTTTCTACGCCCAGCCGTTCTCTCAAATTAGCACATTTTCCGAAAAATGCACTTCTACTATTTTATTTGTATTATAAGATTACTCAATTAAAGTTTTAAATAACGGAGGTTTAAATTGATAGATTAAACGTAGGCTACCCGCTTGTGTTGGTTGGTCTATTGTATTGTCTTAGTTCTAACATATCCTAAACTAACCAAACTCGACCTCAAATAGCCCAATTATAAACAGGATTCCCCCAAAACTGCTTAAATATCCTTTTAAATGTATGTGTATGTTTTAGTTTTGGTATAAATAGTATCAAGGTAAAACACAATCCCTCAATGGACATACTATATTAATGTGTTGGCCTTGGCCGCTAAAACTAGTGGCGTCCACTTATGGCCGCCAGAACTGGCTGCTACTACTGGCCCCGTCTACAAGGGCCTGTACTGGCAATGCGTGATCCGCAGGAACTAAACATGTGTCTTTTTTAGTTAGTGTATATATAGTTGTGTATACAGTATGTAGTTATATAGTAGTGTATATAGTATATTATAGTTATTCAGTAGTGTAACTTATAGTAGTAACTTATAGTTAGTATATTTGATTTCTTAAGGAGACTCTTTGAGTCTAAATTGTGGTCCTTTGGAATATCGTAGAAAGACGGGAGAGGTCAAATTTAATATTTCTATTCCGTAATGGAGGGACAAAGTTGAATAATTAATCGCCACTATGTCAACATGATATTAGATGTTACATGATGATCATAAATGTTCTCCATATACCACTGTGTAGCATTGTCAGTACTATTTTTGTTTACAGTCTCAATAAGGTGACCGTGCTATATCTTCAAGCTGTCATCAACATTATAATTATGGATAACTTATCCCTAAAGATTCTGAACCAACCATCCAGTGGATTTTCATGGATTATTCCATTTTGAGAGGAAGAGCATTACGAAGCTTTATTTTACATTTAAGTGTTAAAATAAAATATTCAACTATTACTATAAACACGCCTCCCAGCTGACCCTAGTATTTTAGTTTAGTTCAGTTTAATATTATTTAGTGTAAGTTACAGCTGTATTTTATTTATTATATAAACATACATAAATGAGTCGCTCATACTGTCACTCATTTCTGTGTTTCTATACAGTATACCATAATATTTGTTGAAAATTAAATTTCAACCAGTATATTGTATGCAAGGAAATGTGGGATGTAACTACTTATAAAAAAGTGTGGAAATTAAAATATTGCACATTTTCACCTCAAATGTTTTGCCACAGTTTAAGACCACAATTCTTAAGAAACTCTAAACTGATCACTAGTTCCTTCCCTCCCGAATAGTTGTAGTCTCTCACCTTACAGTATACATTTAGATCGTCACAGTTAGTGATTTAATTTACGTCTTAGCGGTATGTCATCTACAATCATTTCAATCAAACTAGTGTTATCGAATTTGAGCAATTTCTAAGTATTACATGCGTTATTTTAAAACGAATAACAGTCATAATTTCTGATGACTTTAAAAGATTCGACTCAAAGATTATGAAAATATTAAAGATGTACATAACAGATCGATATAATAAAAATTTCTTGTAAAAAGCGTTTTCTACAAATAGCCTTACTCATAGCCGCATTAGGTTGTCAATAATAACGATTATAAATAAAAAAAAAAACATTATTTCTATTTCTTCTCCTTAGTGGTTTTCTATGACTTTCATGTTTCCACAGTTTGCAAATTGGCTCTTTCAATGATTACTAAGAAATGCAGCACAGTGTTAATTCAGTTTTCTTTTTAGTATATCAAATTATCCAGGCTCTCTCAATTTTTTTCCATTGTTATATTTACGCCAACCCAAATTAAAATAGTAAATATTTCATTTCAACCAAGTCAGTAAATGTTTGTAGCAAACTCCTCGTTCCCACCACCAGCCCTGGCTAATGTCTGAGACTTATTTACCAGGCCAATTCCCCGTGAATCTTCTTTCTTTTTAGGCTTCAGCCACTTTCAATCCTCGTCCAGACACATTATGTGTCCAAAATCATAACAGCATGACTCCTTCCCCATTCCGCCCTGAGCAATAGGGATGATTGGGATTCGCTCTAACCTTTCCTCTTCCCTTCATGGACAAGTTTTGATTCCTTTTCTTTATTAGTTTTTGTTTGTTTCTTTTTTTTATTTAAAAGCCTTTATGTATATCTGGTTTTTCCTATTTCCCTAGCTACTTTTCTAAACGTCTCAATTGTTTCCTTGTCACTCATCATGTTTTATTTCCTCATCTCTAGACCTCTCTTATCCAATACTTATTCCTGTTCTCTCCTATTTATCTCCTGAAGTGAACAATTTACCTGTCTCGTGGTTTTTATTTCTCAACATCTACATACTTCCTCTTCCACCAGGTGAAATCTCCACAAAATCGCCTTGAAATTGTCCGTGTCCAGTGACAAACTGTGTTTTATAATGGCCCATCTCCCAATTTTGTTCCAGTCTCTTTTTGATGTCAGGTATATATCCGAACGTTTACCTTTAAAACGTTAAGATAAAACACTCTGCTCCCAACGCATTTGCCACTCATCTAATATCTCCTACCCGCCTCCTTGTCTTCCAAAATCAACAGCTTATGCAGCGATTATCCAACAGTCCTAAATTGAATGTGTAATCTTCAAGCGGCTGTTCGAGAGCACATTAAAACCCAACACGGAAGGGTGCTTGCTGTATTCGGCTATCAACGACAATAGTATTAACTGTATTTAGTTTGCGTCTACCAGTTAAAGTTCGTCGGCCTCCTCTTATTGGGGTATTTACTCAGGGGAGGTATAGAAGAGGCTACGATGACAGCTGTGGGCTTCTTATTAGCTGAGGGAACGCCATTACCGTAACAAAACGATCAGTAGACATCGGCCTCGGTGGTCTAATGGTTAGCGTGCCGGGCTGATATGCTGAAGGTCCAGGGTTCAAATTCCGCTCGTGGCATTAACTTTTTGTCCAGGATTTTTTTTATTATCAGCAAGTTTGGTTGGTTTGGTTCGGTTATGACAGTTTAATTTTATTATTAAGTCATTATAAAATTTTAGTAGAGCAATTTCTAGTTTTATTTAATAAACAGAATTATTTTTTCTATTAATAAACTTTTGTTATATTATTTCATTATCAGCAAGTTTGGTTAGTTCGGTTAGGTTATGATAGTTATTTTTATGATTAAAAAATAATAAAATTGAATTTGAGGCATTTATAATTTTATTTTATGAACAGAACTATTTTTGCGATTAGTAAACCTTCTTTGCCAAAGTACTCTCTACTACAGCGCTGTTCACGGAGGAATTTTGAACTAATGCCTCATTCGTACCTCCCCTAAGTCAGACCCCTCCTATTGGCCGTCCTGGTCGACGTCTTATAGTCTCCACTATGTCGAACGTTTTTTGGTTATGTTTTGATTTTGTGCTATAAAAACTGGCTTAAAACAGTGTAACACATGGTGGAAGGAAAAAACATAGGTGTGCTATTCCCGTCATATTCTGACGTCACTTGGATGGCAAACAAAAGATCACCTGATTGTAACTGTCAAATTAGTATGTATTGTTATTGTTTTTTATAAAAACACACATTATAAAAACAATAACAACCAAATCAAAACAAATCTATATACTAATTTGACAGTTATAATCAGGTGACCTTTTGTTTACAATCCAAGTGACGTCAGAATATGACGGGAATAGCACACCTATGTTTTTTCCTTCCACCATGAGTGTAACATCAATATTTTCAACTAATCTAATAAATCCTTATAGCACATGTCTCCAATTTTAGTATAACCAACTGTTTCAAATATTAGTGCCAATTTCAAAGTATTAATCTGTTCAAATGTAAACAAACGTTTAAATGGAAGAATCCAAAATTATTAATGAAAGAAATCCATTCAAAAACAACATCGTTTATTGGTACAGATATGTAGATGATATTTTATGTTCATTTAAAGGAAATGACAATGAATCTGAACACTTATTAACATATATCAATAATATTAATAAGAAAATTAAATTCACCAAAGATACCCAACAAAAAGAAATCAATTTTCTAGATCCAACAATTTCCATGCAAAACAAAAAACATTCTTTTAACATATTTAGAAAACCCACAACTATAGACATAATAATTCCAAAAAATCGAATCATCCATGGACATACAAAATTGCAACTTTTCATTCACTAATACACAGATTAATCAACGTTCCTTTAAATAAAGAAAACTACAAGAAAGAAGTCGACACCATAAAATATATAGCTGAAAAGGAAATGGATATAGAAGCAAAATGATTGATAATATGATCAAGAAGAAAATTAAGAAAAGAAATGAATTAAACTCAAATTTAGAAAACAATGTGAAACACAAAGAAGAAAAGAAATTCATGTGTGTTCCATACAACAAAAATTTAAACAAAGCAATAAGGAAAACATTCAAACATACTCCAATCAAATTAAGTTATAGAACAAAAATAACATTTTTAAAATTATACACAATAAAACCAACAATCCTACAACAAACAATACAGCAAACATAACAACGCATCTGGTATCTACAATATTAATTTCTCTGACTGTGACAAATACTAAACTGGACAAACCTATCGAAATTTTAAAGTTAGATTCAATGAACACATACAAGCATATCAATCGAAGAACAAAACATCAATGAAATCAAATTTTGCAGATCATTTACTTAATTTCAAACATAAGTTTACTAATATTGAAGAAAACTTACAATATTATAAATTGAAAAAGAGAGAGAAAATTTAATGTAAAAGAAGAAATTAATATTTATATGAACTACAAAAATAACAAATCAAATATTTTAAAATACAATGATTCCAAAATTAAATAATCCAATATATGAAACAATAGCAAAATTTAGAAAATATTTATGAAAATAAGTGCAAACATATCATATAGTATATAAATTAATCAATGAAGACAAAATTATGTTACAAGTTAGAAAAGTTTTACAATATCATTATATGTTATTTATTTATTTACATATTTCATTTTACTTTTTGTGTACTTTGAAAATAGCATTAGTGCCAAAATGATAGTCAGTAAATATTTTAATAAATCATTTTTACTTGGGTACTAAGTTTATTAATGTTTAATCTTTATATATACAAGCTGCTATACCCGTGCTTTGCAACGGGAAGAAAATGTAACCTAGAGAGCTATTAAAGTGGTGCTGATGTGTGTTTTAAAATACAGCAACTCTATGAGTTAGTTTGAAAATATAAACTGATTTAAAAGCGTAAGCCTACTTACTTCCAAACACCTAAGATCCATAAGAATATGACAACATACCTTAGTGTAGCAATAGCCTCAATTGCTTCATATTGATGCTTCATGAATGACACGTTTTACCATAATTCTTAAATTTTAGTCAAGCCTCTTCACATGGCATGAATTAAAAATGAAACTTTGAGCAATACCTTTGACTATTAATAGTCAATGGCAATACTTTACAAAACTTATACAAACTCACTTTTAAACCAAACATAACCCTCCTCAATCTACATAAAGCGTCACAAACATAAAATTGTTCGATAAATAAACAAACACCTGCTCATTGTACTGAACAGCTGTTTCATTAACTAAATTAAATTAAATCATTTAAACATTGGAAGTATGCCAGGCGTAGCCCTTTGGAAATCAGCCTGTGGGGCAGAGCACTTAGGAAATTCGTCCATAGCAATACTTTTCGGCAAATCTACACACTCTAAACTTCATTTTTATGTGCCATATGCCTATATTTTTATTTGGTAAATGACCTTAACCGTTTACATAAAATTTGATTTTATCACTTTAATAATATAATAGATGTGTGTGTGTGTGTGTAAAAATTAAGTATTGAAACAAATGTGTATTTTTAAAAGCGAAATAGATAGAAATAATCTGTTTGTGGCAATAACTTTTAACAAAGGTTCCACAATTTTTTACATCAAAAATATTTTTTAACCCCCCTAACAGGGTAGTGGGTAGGGGGTGACTCATTTTTTTCAAATAGCAACCCCTATTGAGTGACCCCTCATTTTGAAGGAATTGTCAAAGGAAACACAATGAAGCAAACCCGAGGTGGATATCTCACCCCTAGTCAAAATGGCAGGCATTCCAAAATTTATTTTACTGTATGTGAAAAAGCACCAATTTCACAAATAATAGAAATAAATCTGTATTTTTAAAACCGAAATAGATAGAAATATTCTGTTTGTGGAATTGATTGTTAATATAGGTTCCGCATTTTTTTACATCAACAATATTTTTTCAACCCCTTTAACAGGGTAGGAGGTGGGGGTGACTTATTTTTTTCAATAACAACTCTATTGAGTGACCCCTCATTTTGAAGGGTTTATTAAAAGGAAAACAATGACGCAAACCCGAGGTAGATATTTCAACCCTAACCTAAATGGTGGGTATTCCAAAATTTAATATTTGTAAAAAAGCACACATTTTGGAATATCCGCCATTTTGACTAGGGGTGAGATATCAACCTCGGGTTTGCTTCATTGTGTTTCCTTTGACAATTCCTTCAAAATGAGGGGTTGCTATTTGAAAAAAATAAGTAACCCCGTACCCCCTACCCTGTTAGGGGGGTTTAACAATATTTTAAATGTAAAAAATTGCAGAACCTTTGTTTACAATTATTGCCACAAACAGAATATTTCTATCTATTTTGGCTTTAAAAATACAGATTTGTTTCAATACATAATTTACACACGTGTATACAGCGTGGTTGAAAAGTAACTTGCACCCCCCCCCTTAACTTTTCAACCATTTGAAATATTTGAAATCGGTTTCCGGCAAACTTCTTAGATATGAGAGGCTACAATAATTATGGTAAATTTAGAAAATTTTGCCCTTAGGGGTAGTGGGGGTTGGGGGTAGCTTAAAATTTTCAAATAGGAAGTATGGTCGAATTTGGTATCATTTTACAGGTCTCGACATAACTAAACAATGAACATAAAGAAAATAAAAATTGGACCATTAATAACAAAATGTCAGCTAAAAATGATTAAGACAATGGTTATTAAAAATTATTTTAAAATCTAGTTTGTTTTTAGTGGTTTTATTCCAATTTTCTTTGTGTTAATTGTTTAGTTATGTCAAGACCTGTAAAATGATGCCAAACTCGACCATACTTCCCGTTAGACAATGTTAAGCTACCCCCGACCCCCACTACCCCTAAGGGCAAATTTTTTTAAATTAACCATCATTATTGTAGCCATTCATATCCAAACAGGTTGCCGCAAACTGAATTCAAATATCTCAAATAGTTAAAAAGATAAAGGGGGGTTCAATCTAATTTTCAGCCACACTCATGGTTATATGGATTGGATACTTTTTAGGGCGCCATTATGTTATTAGTGAGCCGATTTTCGTTTTCTTTATGTCAATTGATTTGTCTTGTCAAGACCTGTAAAATGATACCAAACTCGACTATACTTGTTATTTGAAAATGTTGAGCTACCACCGCTACCCCTAAGGGCAAAGTTTTCAAAATTTACCATAATTATTGTAGCCCCTCATATCTTAGAAGGTTGCCGCAAACCAATTTGGAATATCTCAAATGGTTGAAAAGTTAAGGGGGTGGGGGGGTGCAAGTTACTTAGCCACCCTGTATGTATGGGTCCGTTAGCACGATAACTCGAACAAAAATCATCCGATTTTGATGAAATTTTGTATAAACGTGTAAGTAATAAAGTAAATAAAGTAATAATAATAATAAAGTAATAATAATAATAAAGTAAATAATAAAGTAAAAAATAATAATAATAAATAATAAAAATAATAAAGTAATAATAAAAAAACATGTAAGTATAAACGTGTGGTAATAATAAATACCAACATTTATTATTAAGTTCACAAACCAGCATGATCGGACCATAGGAACGGGGGTTTATGGGGGTTTTATGGGGTAAAAATAGGGTTTTCCCATTTTTGACCCTAAAAACATAAAATTTTGGAATTTCTTTCTCAACCTGTAGAGCTTAAAAATAGAAATAATTCAGTATATTGAAGCATTGTTGTATGCCTAATCGTTACGGAGAAAATTTAAAATTTCAATGTTATTCTTATTGAGAAAATGAAAACTGTTGTAGTTTACTTGTTTAAGGATATATGTTGATCAAATTTGGCAAATTTATTTATTTCATCCTATACTATTGACGTTTGGTCAAAAACACTGTTTACCTTCCCTGTAGCAGCAAACCTAAGCACTCGTTAAATCTAATGTTATTTAAATTGGGAATAAATATGTCTGATTTATGGAAATATTTTTTTAAATATGTTATCAGACAAGTTGAAATTCGCTTAGTCCTCAGGTTTGCTGCGGCGGGGTATTTAATTACTGTTTTTCTTTTGAGTAATTTGTTGCTATCCCTTTTAGAAGAATCAGTCTCGCGTTTTAACAACTAAAACCTATAGAATCTAATAATAATTTGATGTAAATTTTACTTAAACATTTTTAAATGTATTTTTTAAGTTAAGTTAAGAGAAGTAATTTTAGTGAAGTTATTGATAGTAATCTTTGTCTCTCCTCTGCGGTATTTCACATTGTAAACTTTGGCGGAACCCAATATCTTTGGAAAGCATTATCTTTTCCTTTTCCTGTTGAAATTTATCTAGTTATGATCTTGTCAATTATTAATGTATATAACTTTATAAACAGAAAAACAACTTAATTAACTTTTAAGAAGTAAATAATCAAAATTATTTAAAAAATATGATCAACATTTCAAACACGCACATTACGCACATTGATCCGTGTTTTGTGTGTCGATGAATATATCTCACATTTAAAATATGCATACATGTAACTGGCGTATACGTAGTAAATATATATATTTCTTTTAAGCCTTTTTTTAGGATATTTCGTAAAATTATATTTAGGAATGACTTGATAGATACTGGTAACACACAATAATGACACATTTATGCTACGCCAGCCAAACCATCCCTGCAGTTACTATGGAAACCATTGGCAGTAATGGCATCAATAAGTAAGTAAGGTCAACCAAAGCCTTACTGAGTATTGTATCCCACTCGCCCATCGTAGGCATTTGATCAGTAATTACTACAAGAAACCATTTCGATATTAGTAGTTTCAATATTAGCATGCCTACGAGTCGGAAAAACATTGACTGAAATTAAATAAACAGGTTTATTTTTAATAGATTATGTGTATGCAACATAAGAATTCACTTTCATTGGATCAAGTAGACATATACTGAATATAACGTATTCTGACTTCTAACACAGAAAACATACTACAATAAGGCTATGGTAGTATGTTTTTGTGCTTCTACTAAAAGTTTCCATTAAATTAAATACATTTTTATGCTTTATAAATATCTAATTAATAGTTCTGCATTACACTTACAGATTTCACAAAGCAATATGAAGCTTGTATGATCCCTTGTTATTCAATGCCAATAGACAATAATGGTAATCGTGCAGTGGTGTGCCTGCCTGATCATGACATGGGGTTGTCAGAGACAAAGGTGACGGCTTCGCATTGTTGTCCAGCAATAAGAAACACAGACCAGCTGAGTGAGACCTCACAATTACCAGTTTTTTCTCAATTAATAGCAATTGCTACTCGTCATGTCTAAGAAATGTTATGTTTTCATTTATAACCTCTCATTGCCAGTGATTGTGATGCAACGTCCCAACCACTCATGATGCCACTCACTTATTGTATAATCAATCAAATTGTCCTTAACAGCTGATAAGTTGTTTAGAAGCATTAACATTTTACTTCTTTTCTCTCAATCAACCTTCATTAGTCCAACAACTTGTAATGTAAAGCAAGAAAACAGTTATAATAGGCTAAGTAAGTAAACAATGCTGAAGAATTGAATCGTTTCAATTATAATATAATAACTGAGTTGAAAAGGCTAGTTTAAAAACTGTCGTAGGTAATATTACTAACAAAGGTTTCATATAATCAGATTATGCATACCGGCAAACCCATTTCCACCATAAATATTTAAAAAATCTTTCATGATTGACCTATTAATAACAAAATCGGTCCAGTAGATCTGTAGATTTAGTTGTTCAAAGTTTAACTAAAATATCTCTAATTCTAACACTTCTAACGTGGAAAAAACGCCGTCACGTTGACACAAATTATTCCTCATAATATATACATTTTAAATCCAATTATTTTACAATAAATTAAATCAGCAGCTTTGTTGATCTATAGGTGATACAATAATTGAAGTGACAGTATGGGCTAATTGGCGCACTGTTGCATACTATACCCGTTAAAATTGTAATTAATTATCAAAATTATAGTTTTCCGTCAAAACGCAGATTCCAAAGATAAACCGAACCGTTACAAACACAAATAAAAACGAGCTGTCAACTTGTACACCCCTTGTAACATGACAAATTAATTTAGCGTCAGTTAAATGAGTTAACATTTCACATCATAAACTAATATTCAAACAGATTATATTTATGAAAAAACTCGATTACCGGCAAACATTGTGATATATGGTTCGAGATTACACATTACCTGAAAACGCAAATCCTTCTTTAGGGTGGGAATCACTAAGTTTGCTATGATGGTATAAAAATGTAATACCATTGGATATGCAGTTGAATTATGTTTTTGAAATATGTTAAATTTAGATAAATTTAACTCACTCCTAGGTGAACAAAAAAGTGCATAGATTTAAATATGCTTGAATAATTTTACAATGAAAAATGTCATGTAGTTAATAATATTTGGCAAAAATGTACTTGCGTAAGATACAGGCCAAAGGAGAAATTGCAACACTGCTTATAACACAGTTATCATTTGTTTGTAAACATATTTGTAACGTAAACATTTCAATAATAATAATACGGTATGAAATGCTCTTTGACTACTATACATTTTGTAGCAAACGTCATTCGATACAATAAATACAATAAAAACATATAAAAATAAATGTCTATGCTAAAAACAATGAATAAATAAACTATTAATTTATGATCAATACTCCAACTGTATTTTGTGAACTCATCGAACTCATAGAACACCAGATTCGTCAACTCTCACTTCAGTCTTGTTTTTAATGAATAGGAACTCTCTAGGCTTTTTAGTCTCTCAGGAAAGTGTTAAAAACCCGACACCTCCTTGAGGAGGAAGTTTCACAAACGCAGTTGTGCGGTGTTGGACAGTGCGAAAATCGTCCCTTACTCTTGTCCTATATGACGTAGTTGTGAACTGAATTACCTTGAATTGTTATGTGTTGGAAACGGCAATAAACCACAGTCTCCAAAATATAAAGGGAAGGTAGGGTCAAGATTCCAAGCTCCCTGAAAGACAGCCTACACTACTCTTTTTCATTTTGACTTAAATTATTTGCAATGAGTCTGATGGCTCTTTTCTGGAGTCAATACACCCTTTCAAAATCTCGCTTGGCACAACCAGGTACTCGTTAAACCTAATATTATTTAAATAGATTTAATTGAAAACCAAATCAGACAAATGGAAATTCGCTTAGACGGCAAGTTTGCTGCTGCGGGGCTATTTTTGATCAAATTTTAAATAACAAATATGGCCCATATAATGTTTGTTTTGTTTATAATTATTTGTTTACTTGTTTAAAATCATTTTTTTCTGGTTCGATGAGAACATTATGCACAGAACTCTCAACAAAATATGAATAAGAAAACAACAATAATAACACCACGGTCACGCTCAGACCAGAAAATATTTTGTATACTTCATTCATGCAATAGATCTTGGGAAAGCCTTCAACGTAGTCTCCTGTTTTCAGTTGCTTACCCGAGATTAAAAGCCAGTGCTCCAGGAACATTGTTTAAAGACTTCAGAAATTTGGAGGTGTTTTTTTGTTGTTTTTTTTCAGTAAAGGCCGAGATATACCTACTTTTATCCTGTGTCAATCTTGATACTCAACATAAATTATCAATGCTTACATTTCATAAAGTTCTTAGTCTTAACTCTGATTGTAAATACACCAACTAAAAGATTATCGTTAAAAAAACAACACAACTGAGACATGCCGCTATGATGGACGGTATGTGTGTAAGTGTTTCAAAGTAGATTTAGAGAACCACATTATTCTCCTCTGCATCTTCACCCCTAGCGATGAATTTGTGAAAGATTTACTGTAATTTTATAAAGGGATCATTTTGCCAACAATGCACTCTAGTATGACTATGCAGAGTTTATAAATAAATTAAAGATTTTTGTCGCCTAATATAATCTCATCATGGCCAGTCCTGAAATATTTCATAGCGTATTATAAAAAATTATTATGATAGTAATTACTATAATATTTCAGTCGGATTATGCGCATTTAAAGCAGTAATATCATTACAGCAGGTAAGGAAAGTGCAATGATAAACCAACCAGCTTGATGAACATAGACGTTTGTGTTAGTTGTATCAATAAATACAAAGGGCTTGTATTCATTGGTTGTATGGTATGTTTATTTTATACAGTATACACTATAGGTAATGTTTTATGTCTTGACATATTGTTGTAAACAAGACAGCAGCTGTGTCCCGAGTTGTAAGTCTGCTTTACCTTCCCCTCCTGGATGTCCCAATGACGGAGACTAATGAGAAAACTTATTGTTGGCAAACTTTATGGAAGAGTAAAGCTTTGTCAAACGATTAAACACGCTACTTCATTATCATTCATAATTGATTCACTAATGAATTCATTTCAGAGGAATTATAATTGTGTTATTGGTCATGATTTTTTAGATACATTTTTGGAAGAATATTATTTATACTTAAAATTTAATACGAATTTCATAGGTGTTTTAGGTAATTTTAGAACTACAACATACATTTTATAATAAGGTAATCATAGTTTTTTTTTATTTATATACTAACGAGAGATTATTATTTTCAGCTTATTAGGAAATAGTTATTTGTGCAACTAGTGAGCAAAGTGAGCAATTGACTCACTCGAGAGAAATCCTTACTCAGGAATGGTTTCTCGAGTGAGGCAATTGCACTTTGCACTCGAGTTGCACATTATATTTTTCCTACGGTTACCATAAAATAAATTGGCAAAGAAACTAACATATTTTTAGACAGAAGTGATCTTTTAATATGACATTTTATGTGAAGTGACAAATACAACAGTACAACAGCTGACCAGCTGATTTACAGCCAGTGCTGCCAACGTATTTCGCGCGCATACGACCTTCTTTGCATGTTACGCGCTCACTATTTTGTCCCTTCACGTTGCAAATCTGGAGTGAGACAATGTTAACATTGTCTCACTGATGAGTGAATTGGACACTTTGCTTTCTCAAATCAGTGAGAGAACATGTACATTGTTAGGTGACTGTAGGAAAAATAAGTATATGAAGCATCTACCAACTGTGGTGGTTATTTAAATATAATTTACTCAAATCTTTATGAGGGGGGGGGGGAATAGATCGACTTTAAAAAGAACAATGCTGTATAGAAAAAGAAAATATTCAATGTCGCTGTATGTTGCCTATTTCTTGTATGTCGGATGCAAAAGAGTAGTTGAATAGTCTTACAGACTTCTTGAAGAATCGTAAATTTAGCTAAAAACACTCCGAAAGAATGCACTACTGTACAACGAATTATTACAAGGCAAACCCTTGCGTATCTATCAACGTGACATTCAAACAACTCGTTTAATATAAACATTTACATTTATCTAAACATGTTTAATTGTTTGTCAATGAGGTTTTTGTTACACAATCGCTCCAGGCTTGCTATTAAGCGAACATACAAAACAATTATGGCACAGGTAAGCTACCACTGTGCCAGCTAGAAAACCAAGTGAAAGCCTTTAGTACAAACGATTTTGATATTTTTAAGAGTAATTTGAAAATAAATGTATATACTTTAAAACAAAGTAGTGGTCGAAAAGTCCCGGAACAGCGGAATATATGTTTTACCAATATATATTAAGTAATGAGACTTGGTATATCAATAATAGGCATATATATTTATTTTTGCTAATATTATTTGTTAGCGAATTTCCCTGTGGCATGTAGACCTAGGCCCGGGACCAATTAACTTTTTAATTTTGATGTCCCCAGAATCCAAAAACACCATTCGGTCAAATTTATATATATATATGACGTACATATTTATCAATAATTTATCATAATTAGGCCTATCATTATTAATTAATTAATAATTTTAAATTAATTAGAAATTATAAATTAATTTATCGTTAGACCTTTTAAAAGAACTTAAAAACAAATAATTTAGTATATCAAAGTGTAATTTTATGGTTATTAGTAACGGAGAAAATTCAAAAATTTTAAATTTAAAATGTCCATGTTATTCTTATTCAGAATTTAATAAAATGTTATAGTTTGCTTGTTTATGAATATATTTTGATCAAACTTGGAAGATTTATTTATTTTATACTAACCTATTAATATAAAAAAAAACACTTTATTAGTTTTATTGTAGCAGTAAGCCTAGTACTCGTTAAACCTAATATTATTAAAATAGATTTAATTCAAAATCAATTCAGACAAATGGAAATTCGCTTCGTTGGCAGGTTTGCTGAGATATTATTCCTTAAGGGATATCCGCCCCACAAGGAGTGAGACAAAATTATTAAATAGCAGCATAGGTCAAGTTTGGTATCAAATCAAAGGCCTCCGTTGAATTTCCGCAACACCAATGTACATGATACGACGGGTGATTGCGAGGTTCCAATAAAGATTGGAAACATGCTTGGATGTTGGTGGAAATCATATTATGAAAGATGTCTTATTCCTTAAGCGAACATGGTTTAGCTATGTAAATATTACAATACATTTGAGTTTTAATAAACTGTAATTGCTATTTTACACAGCGTTGTTTAATTTACCTCACACCCGAAAAACAAACATTGCTTAGATGTCATACATTATTTATTTTTTATGCCACCTCCATCAAAACAGTTGGATTGTTTGAACAACTTATAATAAACAAAAAAAATTATATTAATTAAGGAACCATTCTACGCTAAAATCATCCCTCTAACCCATGAATTAGCTGAGCTGTCACAAAACAAAATGTTAGCGGTAATTATGGACCACCCGTTATTCGTTTTCAGTGACAGGATATCTGTATGGCTGGAAACAACGCCGTTGTGACTATCTATAAAGCCCAGTCTGGGCACCAGTAGCAGTAGCGGCAGCGGTAGTTACGTTCATGACGTCACTCCACGAATGGTCAATCTTGCCACATAAATCTCTCTGCTTCCAAATTACTTTTTAAGATCCTCGTATTGCCACTGGAGCTGGAAATATTGACAACCGCCATAAATTTATGAATGGAAAACTTTGTCTTACTTTGGTATTATCGTTATTTACTTAATGTGGGTACCTGAACATAAATCAAAGAGATTACTTTTCTTTCCTCTTTTATCTTCTCCAACAATTAAATCCACACTTTTGACCACTAGTATCTAATAATTAAACTGTGTATACTCAATATGTTATCCATCATATTATCAAAGTGATACAATATCTCCCGGTGCTTTTGGTGCGTGTTTCGAAAAAAATAAAAGCACCCGGTACTAATTAAACGGCGATGACAGTTTTTATTGTTAGGTTAGTTTAGGGTTGGTAATGGTGGAAAATATCGTACGACACAGGTCCATAATTTGTTTACCGCACTTATATGGTATTCCAACATATTTTCTGGACTAGTAGCGTAATATACTATTTCCAACAGTCTAGAGTGTTGTTTATTGTTTATTTTTCCTCAATTACTTTTCATTTATTTCTACGAAAAAACATTTCTTTATCCCTGAGTAAATATTTTTTGTACTATGTTGTTCAATCTAACAACTAAAAATAGTTTGGCCCGTAAACAACGTTTCTATTATTTATTAGACACTTGCTCACAACCATCAAAAACAATTAAAACCCAAATTTTTGGTAATGTATTAGAATATTTACTTATAACCAGACCGTGTCTCTTAAAAATAAATGATTGGATAGGTCTATTTTAATTTCCAACAAAACAACAAACCAACTTCAAAATAACACGTGCTAACCAAAATCGACTAAATTTTCCATATTTCATTATTTTATGGTAAAAAGAGAAATAGTAACATCGGTGTTTATTATGGCACTCTTCCGTAATAATATTTTCGAATTATTAGTGCAGCACAACCATCGCACAATAGTGTATTCAATTCACCCTCAGCTGTGTAATCCAATCAGTATAGTGAGTCAGGGTCTCATCAATCTTGCTGCATCGAACGTTCCATTCACACTGCCCAAAATACTAAGCACAAACAACTCAAATGTTAACATTATATCGCTTCTAAAACGTCTGGTAAATATTTTTACCTACGACCGTGTTTTAAACTTGCCGTTTCAGTTCAGTTCTTATAATTGAAAAGATTGACTTAACAGCATTATTTATTTACTTAACAGCATAGTCCGGCAGAATTGATCCAAACCTGGTTTTGTCCTGTTAAGTTTTTTTTATTGTTGATATGTGATGTCTAGGGTTAGTAGACCCTAAAACCACCGGGTACTTTTTTGGTACCCTTGGGCAACAGCCGCCATCTTGGAAAATGGCGGGAAACGTAAATTACAGTGTAAGCTTTTACTTAAACCAATGTAACTAAAAAACTATTTAAGCTAGAGCAATGCGAGTTATTTTCAAACGTTTATGGTTAAATTCGCTACTCAAAAATACCATATATTAAATACATATAATTTGTTTCAATTTCAGTATTACTTTTCAAAGTTCACAATTTATAAAAACATAATGACATATTTCTTTTTATTTCAATTTTGCGCCTTAATTACTCAAAATATGACTATAATATGCATGATAAAGATTGTAGACCTTTAAATTTGGCATCGAATACATCTATTGGATGCTTTGTTGGATCAAGGATAACGTCAGAACAAAGCGTTAGAAAATAAATTATTTATTGATTTTCAATGAAAAATAAGGATATTTTATATGTTCAATAAAATTGTAACTTCTTTCCTGAGACCATCCGGTACTTCTCCCTGGCTGTTTTTGGTATTAAAATGTTTGTAAAGTTACTAAATTTCATTTGAACTATTACCTATTTAAATTTAAGGACTTAAAGGCCGATCTATTCATCTCCACTCCAAAGAAATGTTATTTTTTCAAAAAGGAAAGTTTAAATATTGATCAACCCATTGATTTATTATTATTAGATGTTGTATGTATTGCAATAAAAACACTCAGTAAACAACTGGCTTCCATTTGAGATCAAGATCACTGAAACTGAACGAGTTGGAGGTGAATTACAAGACTTCAACCAAAAAAGATTTTAATGTTTGTATAATTTTCTTTGAATAAAAGATTGTTACTTCGAGTACTGATTGTGGGATTTTATATTTTTCGATAATAATATACTCAGGAAACTACTGGCTTTCATTTGAGGCATTGGTCATTCAAATCCATCAGGTTTGAGGGGATTTATAGAACTTTAACCAACTAACATTTGAGTTTTTCCATGATTTCTCTTCAATTAAAGGTATTACTTCTGGTTATAATTACGTTACATGAAAGGTTATATACTAGAAATAGTCAGTGAGTTACTGGCTTTAATTTAAGCCATTGACTATTCAAATCGGTTGAGTTCAATACGAGTTGTGGACCCCCACACAACAACAAAAAATAGATTTTTTACAATTTATCTTTAGTTAATGATTGTGTCTTCAGTTATTTTTACGTGATATTGTATGTTTTGGTATGAGTATACTCAGTGAATTAATGCGGTTCTTTAGAGCTATTATTTATTGAAATCTGACGTTTTTGGAGCGAGTTATAAGCTTAAACGTAGAATAAAACTTGTTTTTTCTTAACTTTCTTCTGTATTTAAAGAGATATTTCTCAGCTGCTATGTATACTATGTTTTTCGTTCCGGTCTAAAAACACTATGTCAACTTAGAACTTTCATTTGAGACAATTTTCATTCAAATATATAGTGTCTAAGGTGAGTTGTAGACCTCTAACTAGCATTAGGTTTTCAATTTTTAAGGACTGTCTTTGATTAAAGATCTATAACTATAACTCAAGCTCTAAATGAGCTGTGTTATTCATTTTGGCGAAGAAAACCTCAGTAAACTATGGGTAAACTCGGATATGAACCTAATCTGGTTTATTAATATCAAGTTCTTTTATTGTTGCGTTTCATATACACCAGTGAACAGAATTGAAAAGATGTATAGTTGCGTGAGCTCAGGCTTACCTTGCCCAGTATTTTGCCATTGTTGATATAATACCTGTGTAAATGGATAAAGACAAACTCAAGACGACAGTGAAGACTACGACAATGTAGGATAATGAGTTAATACCCCCGCTGCAGCAAACCTGCCGACTACATTTTCCATTTGCCTGGATAGATTTTCAATTAATCTATTAAATTAACATTTATGTTTTAACGAGTACCTAGGTTTGCTGCTACAGGGAAACTAATCAAGTGTGTTTTTATTAAAATATTAATAGCTTAGTATAAAATAAATAAATCTGCCAAGTTTGATAAAAATATATCCAAAAAACAAGCCAACTACAACATTTTACAATATTCTCCATAAAAATAACATGGGAATTTTAAATGAACAATTTTTTTTATTTTCTCTGTGACCAATAACCGTACAAAAACACTTTGGTAAAAAGGTCTAGAAAAAGTTATACATTTTGTATTTTAAGGGTAAAAAATTAAAAAAACCCCATTATTACCCCATCTAACCACCCCTAAACCCCGTTCCCAGGGTCCGATCATGCTGGTTCGCGGAATCATTCTATTTTATCCCAGCTTACACGTTCAAACCAAATTTTATCAAAATCGGACAAAAATTACTCAAGTCATCGTCTTTGCGGACATCATGGCCTCTGGGGACATCAAAATGAAAAAGTAAATCGGTCCTGGGCCTAGTTCTTACAATGAGACCTACGGTAATAGCTACTTTTCTATAGAGAAATTCGCTAATAGTCACTAAGGTTGCTGAAACGTCATTAACAAGTTTTTTACATATGGTCAATTATTTAAGTTACAATTTTACACGAATAAAATATTTATGTTACAATACAAAATAACAAAAGTCAACTATGTTGAAATCGATTTTTTTTTACATATTGTATTTTTCAATTTAACGCAAATACTAACAAGCATAGCCACAAGTGCAACGGAAATTCAGCTAACTTAAAGATTGAGTATTATTATTACATGCAAAAATAATGATGTAAAGAATGTGTCTTGCCAGTAACTTAAAGAAGCTCAGGTTTAAATTGGCAAAACTTATATTTTGTTTGCTTAGAGGTAACACTAAAACAAGGTCGTATAACAATTTTTTTTTAATTGGGCAAAAAATGCAATTTTTTAAGATCAAACCCATTTTTTCCGCTGCCATTTTGAAAAATCTTGACTGATATGGCTTATATCTGGTAAATTTATGAGTAGGACATTATGACGAGGATTTATACTAAACTTCATGATATTCGAACTAAAAATGCATAGTTTATAGCTTAATTACCAAGTTTTAAAATCAAATTATTTTTTTATTATAGGCAATTATTATCTCAAATTCTAGAAGTTTCACAAAGGTACTTTGTAAGTACCCGCTATTTTCTGCATCTAAATACTACCAAAATTAAATATCAACAATAAAAAAGCGTAATAGAATAAAAAAAGGTTCAAGGAAAATTCCCTGTTTGGCTGCCGGACTATTCCCAATTTACAAATCAACAAATTACAAAAAATTATTTTTTATTGATTTATGATCTATACTTCAAACTTTTTGAAATCCAAATATTAATATGTTCAAAAAATCCATTTTGATACCAAAACCCGTAGTAAAGAACTACAGAATATTCTTAGGAAGAATTATATAAATTATTCTCATTCATTAGATACCCCTCTTTATAGTAGAAAAAAAATTATAAAAATTATTGTTTACGCTTTGTTGTGACATTATCCTTGATCCAACAAAGATCCCTATAGGTGCATTGGATGCGCAATTTCAATATCTACAACTTTTGTAATATGTATAATGGCCTTTTCTAAAGAGACTTTAGCACAAAGTTGAAAAAAATAGGGATAGAACATATTTTTTTCCAAAATTATTAATTTTAAAAAGAAATACTGGGCTTAAAATACACAATATATAATTAAAATATGATATTTTCCTGCATGGAATTTCACTGTGAGTATTTTAAAAGCGTTCGCACTGCTGTAGATAGCATGGTATTTTCATAACATAGGTTTAAGTAAAAGCTTACGCTGTTAATTACGTTTTCCGCCATTTTCCAAGATGGCGGCTATTGCCCAAGGGTACCAAAAAAGTACCCGGTGGTTTTATGGTCTACATACCCTAAATAACTCAAATCAACAATAAAATAAACTTAATAGAACAAAACCAGGTTAGGGAGAAAATCCTCATTTGGCTGCCGGACTAGCATTGTTGTTTTACTTTACAACACGGGTCCATTACCAATGAGGTTCAAGGATTGAGAGAGAATAGAAATAAAATGGTTGGACAATATCACAAAAACATAATTTAACAAGTTTTAAACATCTAAACATGAACACATTGCAAACTCTTTCCTGACTTATTCTTATCCCTGTCCTCTCATTGGTCAATTTTAATGTTAGTGGAGAGGGAAAGACGCTACTTGGTCAGTTCCGCATTCATCATCGTCCCGGCAACTCCCGTGTTTCACGGTCATAAACTATCAAACCACAATTACCGCAAAAATATATAATTTTTCCGTTCAAATACTTTGTAAAAGTTGTTTTTTAGTTCTCTTATAAACTTTTTAGGCAGTGATTTTATTTTATTTTACATTTCACTCGAACACGTGCTCGAGATCGTGCACAGACTTGTGACTTTTGTCGAAAAAGCGTGGTTTCTTTTAGTTTTTACGACCAATCTGGTTTTTAAGTGCAAGTTTATTTTGATATTTAGGAGAAAAGTGTATTTGTGTCATCTTGTGCAATTTTTGACTGCACCATCGTCATCGAACGTTAGCCATCCCCCAGAACGTCACTTCAGTTCCCAAATAAGGCGCCTTCTCCCCCCTGCTGAGTCGACTCCCCTTGCTGATCCCTGGACCACGTTGCTGAGAGGCCCTGTATCAGCAGCCACAACCTCCCGAGGACCAAAAGTGCAGTAGTTTAATATATCAGGTACTGTGCTCCAATCAGAATATTACTTGCACTAATTCATTTACCAAGCAAACGTTTTTTGTAGAACTTTCATGGTGTTGTTTCTTGACAAACTCATTGACATTTGTAAATTCGGAGAAAACCGGCACATTGCTGTAACCGAGTATTTCGTTGCAGTTAACATTTCCTTTCTAGTTGTCCGAGAATTTACTCATCCTTATATATAATACGTGATAGCGATTTCTACGAAACACTACTCCGTTAATAATGAACGGATTTTTACAAACGATGTGTCAAAATGAAGTATTGTTTGTGTAGATGCCCACTTTCACCAATTCCTGTAATAAAAGTCCTCGGGCTTTGCCCCACAGGCCATCAAAATCCCAACGTATTTCTTATGGATGAAAGATTTTGTTTAGTTAAGCGGACGAATTATTTGTATTAATAATTACAGCTGTTCATAGTAAACACATGATACACACAAGAGCGTTAGTTTTCAGTTTCGATAACAGGAGTGGAGTGACTGATTACTTTGAGTTGACTCTTTTAAGTCATCGGAAATTTTGACTGTTATTATTTTTGAAATAACGCCCATAATACTTAGAAATTGCTCGTTTACGGGCATATTAATCAATGGTAATACTTGGAACGTCATCTAATCAGCTGTTAATACAAAATTAATTTGTTAAACAATGAATGAGTGGTTGGCACAAAAAGTAGTTGCATCACAACCAGAGGCTATGAGAGGTTATAATCAAAAATTTACCATCTATTGCGGTGGGGCACACGGAAGATTTCTCAGGTGCCGTTTGACGTCACTAACTGCTGCGTCTGAAGAAACAGACAATTTTATAATTTTCTATTATTAAATTAAACTGTCATAACCTAACCAAACTAACCAAACGTGCTGATAATGGAAAAATCGAATAAAGGTTTACTAATCTAAAAAATAGTTTTGTTCATAAAATAAAATTATAATTGCCTAAAATTCAATTTTATAATTTTTTAATTATAAAATTAAACTGTAATAACCTTACCAAACCAACCAAACTTGCTGATATGAAAAAAATGTTGTCAAAAAGTTAGTGCCGCCGGCAGCATTCGAACCCGGAATATTCGGATTATCAGCCCGCAACGCTATCCACTGCACCACCGAGGCCGATTGCTCAATTCGTATCGTTGCGGTATTGGTGTTCCCTCAAAGTGACGTCAGCAGTTAGTGACATCAAACGGCACCTGAGAAATCTTCCGTGTGCCGTTTCGCCATCTATTGCAGTAGTGTTTTTAGTAAATTAAGAAACGGTTGCTATCAATTTGAGTCAGCTGTAAATACTTTAATTTGACAGTTTGTTCAAAGAGCAGATGTTGAGAGGTACAGTTTCTGCTCCCGAGAGATTTTAAAAATATGAAAAAAAACATTTCAAAGTAAAGATGAAAGTTCTGGTTACAGATAAAAAGGTATTGTATTAACATTTTAACATTAACATTAACATTCACCCTGTTTTGTATTAACAGGTAATATAAAACATATTTAACATACTTACACATTAAAGACTAAAAAGTAGAAAATAATCAATATATAAAAAAACTTTTTTAAATACGACGTGTTTTAACGTACTAAAATTTATAAAATAATTTATAAATATGTGGAGAGAATAAATACTTGTAAGATTTAAAACGAAAAACGTGGGGTGCATGCAATTGATAATAATAAAGTGGGGGTATTCGTAAATTAGCTATTTCATGCACACCACGTTTTTCGTTTTAAAATATTACAATTATTTATTCTCTCCCCATGTTTATAAATTATTTTCTACTTTTTAGTGAGTTTAAAAACGTGGTATTTAAACAAGTTTTTTTTATATTAGTTATTAAATTTTGTTTTGCTTTAGTACAATCATTGACTATTGGATAATAAAAGGTACAATTTATACATTTGCTGTCTTTATTTTTTTCTCCTAAAATTCTTTTACCATTAAAAGTTTGTATAGCTAGTCCAGTACAACAAATATGATAGGATTGAAATCTTAGTACATATTTACATAATCAAATGCAACAGTTTGTTGAAGAGGTTATATTAAATACAAAATTGAATATAGGATATAATAATAATAGGAATTATGAATCTTTACACTAAGACTGGTTTTTCATCTTTTAAACTTGTAAAATGCTAGTATTACGTAAAATGATTTAGTACCATTTTGATTTACGGAAAATGCCCTAAAAGCCTATTTTGTAACCCTAAGAACCTAAAACAAAAAAAATAATCCAATTTCCAATGGCTGTTATTTCACAGGACGCCCGTTTGTCTAATGGACCATGTTACAGCTTTTTGAGCACTTTGTAGCCAATATAAAACATTCTTGTAAACGTGCTAACTAAATTTTCATTTTTGAAAAAAAAATACACGTGTTTTGCAAAAGGATCTGCAGTTTGAATTTAGCAGCGATTAAAATAATGTTTTGTTGACAGAGAAAGAAACAAAAGTCATTTGTCGCAGTCACTCGCTTGAGAAAACTCTTTCTCCATGAGGCTGGGTCTGAAAACGACTAACATTCTGAATGTACGTGTTAGTAAAAATGGCAAACTGTCTTGATAATGTAAACAAAGTACGTATTTATGTAAGTTGCATTTTTTGGATCTATGAATTATCGTTATTAAAGTGTCATAGTTTCACGTTATGACTGATAATTCGTTGGAAATAGTGTAAATACTAGCTTAAGGTTTTCCACAAATTACCCTCAGGAACTAGTTCAACACAATAACACCACCATCAGCGTACTTGAACCTTTAATCTTTTGCTGAAGGCCTTGATTTAAACGCCCAAAAATGTAATCAATCTTCACTAAAAATACAAAAAAGCCACATAAGGTATACCTAACGAAAGGAGTAACCCAGCTTATTTTGTAATATGCAATCTGATTCAAGAGGGAGACATTTACAGTTAGTTTCTGGTAGTTTTAGCGATTTAAATTTATACTAGTGGCTTTTAGGGACAGTAGTCTCTAAAAATCTCAAATGAAAAACAATTTATTGTGATATTTAAAGGAACTGAAAATGAATTTATCAATGTGTCAGGATAGATACTCCTGTACATAACATCCTTTGGGTGAAAACCTCCTTTTTGTTTACATTTTTTTAAATGAATTTTCAATAAATAATGTAATTCCTTCCAGAGTTTTAAATTTGCTAAAGGCAACGAATGCAATTGTTTGTGAGTAAATGCTGTTTACTGTTAAAATATTGTTACATACTGTTACATACTGTTAAAAAACTAATCATCGATTGATCTCTAAATACTTTGACACTGATTACTGTTCTGTTTCCCAGTTGTCGAAGCGAGTCACCAAATTCCTTTTCATTGGCATTGACACACCTATTTTAGTTAGTTTAAGAAACGGAAACTACCTTCAGATTTTACTGTTAAGTATGTCTGCCCTCTTTATATGCTATGCATGCTATGTTATACCACTGACTATACACAAATGAGTGCAGTTCTGTGTATATCAATGGTTATACTATTTTACATCTTTCCTTTTTGCGCACAACCACGGCAGTCTAGACGACACATCCGGCTGGTACGCTTCGCTCACCTTCTCAGAATAGTTTTTTGTGTTTTTAAATGTTAAACGTTAGTGTCCATTCAATGTTCGTGATTTGTGTTTTTCAGTTTTTAAAATACTAAGATGACCTTCAATTGAAGTGACAACTTTTATCCTTGCATGCCTGAAGATGAGTCCACGGAGATGAAACCGGTTGCAACTTAAAGCAACGAATTGGGTTACTTAAATGCAGGTATTTGAACCACTTTAAGTATTATACATTAATCCGGAGGCTAACATCCTTCAATATGTTATATTATTTGAACCTTTTTTTGCTTTTCACCAACGTGACTGATATATTGTTAATATATCCTCCAAACAATATTATTTGTTAACCCTGTCCTGAAACATTCCCTATGCTGTATACCATCCATTAATACTCTCTTTCATAGTCGTGGTCTTCTTCCATCACAATGCATTTCAACACTGCATCTTCTATATATTAATACGCAAGTAGGTTTCTTTTCACAGTCATAACTCAATAACGGTTTGACGGATTTTAACGTTTGAGGTGTCAAATTAAAGGTATTTTCACGTAGATGTGCAAATACGTCTCAGAATATTAAGAATGGGCCCCACTTAAGTCCACTTAAGGGCTAAAGTTCGGAAGGAGGCGCTATCTGTTGACATTAGATCAAACTCATTTCCCTTTGTTTACAAATGACGTAGTTTGAAATACTTTTAAAGGTTAGACACAGACTGCAGGACTTAAAACTTCCAGAGCAAAGCCGGAATAGATATTTTCATTTAAACGTCTGTTAAATAAGTCTGGTTCATAAAATAGTTTCCTAGCAAAACTTAATAACACATTGTGCTTAATATTTGAATTAGTTTAACTTGCTTCTTATTTTACTGAATTACCATCACCGAACTTTAACGGTGTGATGAACAAGTGAATGTTTGAAAGTGGTTATTCTTAGTGCAGTTACCTACCCGTTGCATTACCGTATCACGTAATTTACAATGTATATCAAAATTCCGTTGTAGTGTTTTCTGTTGTTTATGTTTTTATGTTCCAAACTAAAGTCAGCTTCTGAAGAACCCGGAACTCTGAAAGACAAAGCGAGAACAATCATTCCGCTATTTTTAATAGAGCTACTCCATTGCCTAGCAACAATGTACTGGTGAACTTTACTACAATGGAAAATAAGGATTTCATTTGATGCCATCTTCCCTTACCCTGTATATCAAAATTCCGTTGTAGTGTTTTCTGTTGTTTGGTTAACTTACGTATTTTTATCTCAATTTAAAATTAAGCCACCAGTAAGATGAAGAACTGTTAGTGGCTGGAGGGAACACGGACGTTACCGCTTGCATCAACCTACCAATGGAACATTTGAAGGATACAGAGTGGCAGTACCATCGTGGTGATACATCATGGATACATCTCCTCAGAAAAATGAACGTTAAATGTTTACATTGTGGTGGCTTACATTTTAAGCAAAGGAAAGACCGAAGCAGTTCAATTTTCACTCATTGTTACCATAAATGAAAGACCCGTTTACCTCATCTGTGGAATTCACTATCCTTGCAGGAAGTTATTTGAAATTCCCAATCTGAAAACAGGGCTGAGAGGCTTAGATATAAAATTCGTCAATTCAATTTCACCTTTGCCATTGTCAGCTCTGAAGCTCATTTAGATGAGAGGATCACACAGGGGATCTACAATTGAAAGATCCATGACACGTGTTATCTCCGAGTAAAAAATCTAATACCTTTAGAAGGTCATCGTGAACCCGCACAGATGTATAGTTGAGTACGACTTTGGCACTGGAACCCAACAGCGCTTGAAACACAATTCAAACAAAAATGCCAGGAAAAAATATGCTGGAATAGGGTCACATTGCCAACCTTTTTGCCTAATCTTTTAAAATTATGGCAAAATTTTAGAGGATTTTTAGAAGGGACGAGAGGTGTGATGAGTACAGTGAGATTCATATGCTTACTTATGCTACTTAAATAAATGTCGCAGCTATTTTTAAAGCTGAAACAGAGCACAGCCTGGCCAAATAAATCTTAGGTCTTTTCCAAAAACAAATAATGTTAAACGCGAATCCGTTCCAGATCCGTCGTTAGATCCACTTGCTTACCCTCTTATGTTCCCAACCGGAGACTTTCGTTGGCGCCCCTAATATAAACACGCCTAAAAACAGAACATATAGGTAGTACAAATAATTTAACAATGCTATAGTACGTGTCGTACTGGTTGGTGAAAGAGAGAGATTTAATATAATTAATATAATTATTATGTTGAATTCAACAGCTCAGGAGCTAGAATTGTAATGAATTTTAAGAGCGATTTAGCTTGCTACAAAACGTCTAAAAACTCACTACAGTGTGTGGTCGACATCTACGTTCTCATAGAGGGCACCCACCTACATAAGGATACTGTACGTAAGGATAGCCAAAGCATTACGAGAGCGGATCTATATTTAAATATCGTATACTACTTTTATAATCTTTTTACAACATTATATTTTTTATATTTATATAATCATTCAGAAATTACTTTAGAGTGACTCTTTGATTAAGTCTTGCTGTTTATTTTTTTACTGGTTATTCTTTCATTACAGCCTGCAGTTTTGCTCGGTTTCGAGCAACAGGTTATCTAGTTACCATTATAACTTCAAAGCAGAACACTAAAACAATAAACAAACAAAAGGTTCGCAATCTATACATCAGCTGGTATATTTAAAACAGCTTACATAGATAGCAATACTTCCATTAAAAAATGACTGGATCTTTAACGGCCTGTGTGGCAGACCAGGGGTAATTTTGGCACTTATGATATTTCTCCCCCCGTCCTTGGACCTTAAGTTATAAAATGAATCCTCAACACTATGCTACCTTTTTCCTAGCTCAACATATTTTGTGGGGGCCGATTCGCTTACGGAATTAAATATATAGATAATTTGGTCTCTTGCTACACATAGATCTGACTAATTTTACTTTCTGGGAGTTAAATGAAGTTACATTTTACCCACTGATATAAAGTAGTGATTGATAGCAATAAAGAGTAGCAAAATATTAGTTTGCTCGCTGGGTTTTAGCTTCGTTTTGTATTACTATTCTAAGACATCCCTAATTAAAAAAGAAACTAGTTTCTCATCACAATATTTTTTTTCTAGTTCACATAACAACTTGTTTCGCCCCCTAGTGATATCCAGTCCACCTGAGGTATCAGTACATCCGTAGAACCTACCTGAAAATAACTGGGCCGAATACATAATTATGCTGGTCTTTTGAAATTGGTCACTATTATCTTGTTTGTATTGACGCAAGATCGAATGGGCTGAGATCGAAGTGTTGAAGGAAGCACCCACACCTTCAAACAAAATCAATCTGATAAATACGACATTTGCTACAAATATGTATCCGAAAGAGTGCGTTTCTCATAATGCTACAATATTTACAAGTGAAGAATTCAGAGCATACTGCAAGATCAACGACATATTCCAAAAGTGCATCGCCCCTGGGCACCGAGTGACAAATGGTCTTGCAGGACGCAACATACACAATACAATTCAAGTGTATGTTTGAAAGTGGTTATTCTTAGTGCAGTTACCTACCCGTTGCATTACCGTATCACGTAATTTACAATGTATATCAAAATTCCGTTGTAGTGTTTTCTGTTGTTTATGTTTTTATGTTCCAAACTAAAGTCAGCTTCTGAAGAACCCGGAACTCTGAAAGACAAAGCGAGAACAATCATTCCGCTATTTTTAATAGAGCTACTCCATTGCCTAGCAACAATGTACTGGTGAACTTTACTACAATGGAAAATAAGGATTTCATTTGATGCCATCTTCCCTTACCCACACGTTAAATAGAATTGTTTTTAGTACCATGACTTTCAAACTAAACTCCACCTTATCCTGATCAAAGACCAAACCATAATATGGCATAAATTGACAGAGTGAAACTAATTCGGATAACAGAGTTATCAGGAGAGTGTTCAATAATAAATAAGTGGTTTAATGTATTTATTCAAGATTAAGTTTTCAATATTCATGTAAGCTGTTGGGAAATGGTAAATTATAGGCTGGGATAGTTATAGTGTATCGAACCCCGAAAACCCCCGGTTGTCTCATTATTAAAATAAGTAGCAATTGCAAAAAAATGTTCGAGCCATCGAAAGTACCGTATCCATGGGATAATCGTCCATCGCCAGGTGTATCCTGGATAGACAAATTAAATGCACAGCAAGCGGTAAGCCAATGTAGGGAATGGGGCCTTGCGCCAGCGGACACGTTGGAATTGAACCGAGGAATATTAAAAAGCCACATTAAGGTCGCCCAACCACCTAATATCAATTAATCAAATTCAGAAGCACCGCCAGCGACAAATAAAGAATTACAGATAGGTCAAGTAGGCACAGAACAGCAATCAAAGACAGAATCAAATCAAACCGAGGAGCCAGTTATTCGTAATGTCGAAGAGGATCATAACACAGGAATCTCAGACCAAACATTAGACAAAAATATAGGGAAACCGATGGAAACGAATCCTCAGACAGTAGACTGGATGTCAATTGTACAAGCGTCGTGCGGCGGATAGCAGGGCGAGCGGACGGACTTCGATGGTCAAGAGTGGAATCGCCGAATTGATAAGTTAACCTAAGAATAAGATGTTTAAGAATATGTTCTAACTTTCAGTAAAGGGGGGGATTAAGGGGTTAGGGAACTATAATTTTATTTCAGCTTAATATGTAAATTATACCTTGAGCACACTCGCACCCTTAAGGTACGAGTGGAAGTTTTCAATGTTATTTTCCTTATTATATTTAATTAGATGCATTAGAAATTATTAGATCATCAAAATGGCTGTGATATGGATGTGGTTTGGCTCAGTAATTAATTTTAGATCTTTATTATTCAACTCAGAATGTCGCTAGAAACACTAGATTGATTATATTGAGCCTTAACGATCCTTATGAGTCCATTACCGTTACTATAAAACTATAGTAACACGCTTCAATAAAAGTAATATTATAGAACCAGATGCCTACATAAGTTAACATTCCAGTTTGCTTTCCACGACCAGTAATACAATGACGACAGCCACCTAATAGTGTATTTCATGACTAGGGTCTAAAGTGACTCTTTTTGACCCGAGGTCAAGTTTTACGATCGAGGCGAAGCCGAGGTTGGAAAATGAGCGAAGTCACTTTTTGCCCACGTGGTGAACTATATTTTTCGTCATATTGCATATTTTTAATTCATATTGTTTCGGTTTAAAATTCTGTATGTTTTATTTTCAATATTTTAATAAATTTATGTTTATAAATTTAAATTTAAATCAATAAAGTGCAAATTAATGAGCTTATGTCATCTGTCTGCCATGTTATCTTATGGGACGTCTGTCACTAAACAACACCACTTGCGACGTTGCCAAAACTACCAGCCTGTAGTTAAAGGTGGCTGTGCACGATTGCCACATTCGAAATTTACTACTGTTTACAACAGCTGATTTTTGTTCCCTAGAGACTAAAAATGATTTTGCTCCCTAGAGAGTAAAAATGCTACTTTAAGCCCGCAACGCATGCATTAAAAACGGCTGTTTTTGCTGCAGTATTACGAAAAAGACTAAGTTATAGTTCAAAAATATGTTTTGCTCTTTCGAAACGTGAGGGGGTGTGTCATAATCTTGTCATTACTCTAGTCAAATCGTCAGCTGTTAGCAAACTCATGAACTGTTAAATTGTTGACAGTTCTTATTTCTATTTGTGTAAACATTCCATTGATGGTGTGTAGTTTAATAGTAGCTACGGTCACAACCATTGAAGTATATATCACAAGTTGTGTTATATACCTCGATGGCACAACACGGAAGTTACGCGTTGTCATGGTGACTGCGCTGTGACCTGACATTGCCCAGGTATGAATTATCTGGTACTCATTGGCGATGCAGCCGGTGACTGCACTTCTATAATCTATCAAACATCTTATCAAGCTTTCATTCATATACATTTCTGTTTGTGCAAATTTACATACCCTACATTTATTTTTATTAAACTATATGATACTTATATTTAGACGTCTCATCGGTATATAAAAGCTCCTGGGTTTTTTGGCTTTGGTATATCCTTGGATATACCAAGGAGACGTCTATCCAGGAAATCTTAGAAGAATCTAATAGTTTTGAGAGCGTCATTTAGTACGTTTTTATTATTTTAACTTGATCTCTTTTTTGAAGATAGGAACATAATTACTTTCTTTTGACTTTCGATTTTGTTATAGATTAGTTAAAAACACTTTGGATTTTTGACATTTTAATATATTCAAGCAGCCAGAATCTTGTCTGTGATTTATTAAATCATATTCTGCTCTGTACTTAAACACCTCCCTTCCAAAGAACTTAAAAAGACAAAAACTTTGATTAATTACACCTATTTTTAATATCAGATGGCAAAATGATGGCGAAATAGTGACCCGTAATAGTTTCATATCGACAAAGAGTGTAAAGAATGATCCCCTTTATATTCCTTAATATTATAACCCATACAAGTGTGCTCTTGGTTGATATTAAGGATTTACACATTTTCAAACCAATAATGGATACTTCCATACACCTTGGAACACTGCCAATTATAGTTCTTAACCTACTTTAAAATAATCTAGGAATGTGCTCAGTACCATTACTGTGCGAAGTGCCTGTTGTTGAATTCCGCACTTTTCCGCACAGTAAAATTACTGTTTAGTTTATTACTGTAGTAACTTCATTATACAGGGTGACAAAAAAGTCTGGAAACGGCTTAATATCTTTTTAACCAAATTCATTAGAAAATTAAAACCTTTCACATCAACTTACATGTATGAAAACTACTTTTTCCAAGCATTATCATTTTTTTATTTCTACCAGGGGACGACCCATGAGGAGTAGGTACATAATCTTTAATGTAAGCATTGGTTGATATGCACATCATTTTAAAGGGTTAGTCAATTGGAGTTCATTGCCGGAAACCGCGTCTCAGAAGGTTCATCCGTTACAAAATGGCGGCTGTTCAAAGTTCTTGGGGATACACCTGCACAGGCCTTAGTATTGGTAAATACTCGTATTAAACATTAGCTTGAGAGCTGAAATTGTATTTTAAAGTCAACTAGCTCATAGACTAAGTTTATTTAATCTTCAAAACAAATTTAACTGGTTTTCAGATTTTCCGGCTAATGTTGACTATGAGTATTTACCAAAACTAAGGCCTGTGCAGGTATATTCCGCAAGAACTTTGGACTGCCGCCATTTTGTAACGGATGAACCTTTTTTGACGCGGTTTCCGGCAATGAACTCCACATGACCAGACCTTTAAACTGATGTGCATATCAACCTATACTTACATTAAAGATTATGTACCTACTCTTCATGGACCGTTCCCTGGTGAAGGTAAAAAAAATTATAGTACGTGTAGAAAGTAGTTTTCATACATATAAGTTGATGTGAAAGGTTTGAATTTTCTAACGAAATTAGTTAAAAAGATATCAAGCCGTTTCCAGACTTTTTTGTCACCCTGTATATCAAGTAAGTGTTTTCACCTTATAATTGAATTTAATATAAGTTATTTTAAACTTATAACTGAATATAACTTAATTCTCTTATAAATATGTAAAAATAGAATATACAACTGTGAAATTTATCTCCACGTATACTACATATTATATATTACCTTTTCCAGCATTTCTTTATAAATATTGTAATTTTAAGCATGTTCAAAAAATATTTGCCAAAACCTCAATAAATATGTTGTTTGAAGAGCTATAATTATATAAGTTATAAATATATTGATTTAGCTATACCGGAAAACTAGGTACGTTTAGTAAGTAGTCTTCAAAAATGAGATACCAGCATTGGTTCAATGGTTAAAAGTTATAAGCCAATATATAAATCACGTTTTTTGCCCAAAAAAAAACACAAATAAATTAGTTGAAAAAATGTATTGGTTTTAGAAATGTATAGCCTACTTTTTAAGACATACTAGTTGTAACAAAATTAACTCAAAATAAGAAATACAAATTCAAAATTAACATTTTCAGAAGGAAATCTTTTATTGTGAAATTTTGTGTCAGGCGCATAAGTTTGCAAATTATACATTTTATGTTACCCTAGTACAGTCAATAAAAACAATTTAGAACTGATCACTAGCTTCTGTAAACGTGCTTTGAAACGCGAAGATGTACTATACCGCCTAATCCAAGCACTTGTTAAGATGTAGCCCATATCTTAAGTACCCATAGGCAATCGTTAAGTAGTTCGAATTTATTAACAAAAACCCACCGAATTTATACAAAAAAGTATGACCTACATCAACACAAAGTTAAACAAAGGTTGTGAATTTTACTCATGCTCCCATGGAGACCAATTAATATTTACTATTGAAAACCTCACCTCAAAACGTTGGACATCCAAGGGGCGTAGCCCGAGAGGAACTCCGGGAAGTGAATAGGCTTATGACATTCCTAGATATGTGTACTATCGATGTGTGTAAATTTGGCTGTATAGGCTTAGTATTTTAGTCGTAGCAGCCACACAGACAAACAGACACCACCTCAATTTTAGATTATCGCCACAATTATATTTTATCGGCTATTATGTAGTCTAAACAATATTTTTACTACCCAATATTTAAAATTTGGTAAAACAGACTGACAATAAATAATCTACTGATAACTTATTAAAAAGTAAATACTCTATGAAATAACGTTAAACATTCATTGCATTTTCCCCATAAATAGTTAAATTATTAGGAATCATGTAACAAGTTTAACAACACACGTAATATTTTATAACCCATTTTGTTATTCATACACAAGGAGAGGCCGCCATTTTTACTCAGATAACAAGGGTTCACCACGAGTCGTTAGACATGTTCGCACAGCTCCCTTCACATGTCATAATATTCTTATCAGCTAAATGGGTATAAAATGTGCACTATTAAATTTACACTTTTTTGCAATAATAGGACTCAATGTATAACATACGGTAAACATAAATTTTTAAACTATAACCTATGAGTTTAATCCCCTTCTACAAAACTTGATAATGTAGGCTACTAAAGTTAATTCAATTTACTTTTTAGAAAACTTAAATTAACAAGAGAATCTATTGAATTATTCAACATGGAGTTTATCTGCTAATAAATTATATAGACGGACCTTTCGTCAATTTCAACTACTCGTGTTGTCGCCCATTTTAGAACATTTTCTAAATAGCAATTATTATAAAGAACCATCATTATAGTGAGAAAATGATTTTTTATATTAAATGCCCAATTGTAAAGGATAGCTGAGTCCAGTTTTGAACTTTCAACAGCCAACTGAATTAACTGATTAACTAGATAAGTGAGGACACCAAATATGCAAAAAACAATTTCAGTAATATGAAGAAGGACTATAACTAAATAATATGTTTACATTTTTGAACATATTTAACCATTCATTTAAGTTTTTTCATAAATGAGATTAAACCGAAACCGTTAATTAACAGTTTGAAAGCACACTCCAATATTTTAAAAGGGAAAGTGGATGTAACCGAGGTGACGGCAGTTATTTACGGGAAGACACACCTAGGGTTCCTTCCAATAATTAATAATTACATTACGATAACGAAATACTTATTCATTTTTAATTCCCGTTTTAAAGGACATATTTTCCTAATACCCTGCAAGTAGTAAAAACAACGTAGGTAGATGATTTAAACACTTTTGAAGTGTTATAGTTTTGTTTCTTTGATTATAATTAGAATATAATTATAATTAGGTACGTTATGGTCTTTTAAAGTTTCAAAAATTCAATAATTTTTTTGTATCCAAGAGCTAAGAATTGTGTAAAAAATTTAAAAACATCCTTAGACAACGAAATTGACCATATTTGTTTAAATATAAAAAATACTAGTAATAATTAATTGTATATTATTAAGTAGTTAGATGAGCATATTTGCTTAAATTGCATTTACCATCTAGTCTGGGTAATTGCCAAGTAACATCCGTCATAAGGCAAAATATTGCATGTTTTTTTTGTATTATTAAATATTAAAAAATAGTTTGTAAAAGTTTGGATATAGGTATACCCATAATAATGGCCACCAGAAAAATATTTGTCAAACCCCAACTATACCTCTTTGCATTTACTTATAAAATTGTATTGTAATAATATAATTGTAAAAATGATTATATAAAATTGTGGTGATAATCAATTATAAAATTGAGATGGTGTCTGTTTGTCTGTGTGGCTGCTACGACTAAAATACTAAACCTATACAGCCAAAATTAAACACATCGATAGTCCACATATCTAGGAATGTCATAAGCCTATTCACTTCCCTGAGTTCCTGTTGGGCTACGTCCCTTGGATGTCCAACGTTTTGAGGTGAGGTTTCAAAAGTAAATATTAATTGGTCTCCATGGGAGCATGAGTAAAATTCACAACCTTTGTTTAACTTTGTGTTGACATTTCAACGTAAATAATCAGAACAGTTGAATGCTTATTTGACACTTAGACAGCTGATCCAAACAAATTAAATATAATATTTTACACAATTATTTCTAAAGCTATGTCAAAGATTATGAAATTAAAGAAAGATTCTATAACCGTAAGATATGACGATTATGTCATTGATACATTTTAATGTTGAGAGTAAGACAATTCTATATGGGTCATACTTTTTTGTATTAAGTTGGTGGCTTTTTGTTAGCGAATTTCCCCTATGGGGAATAAGCTATTACCGTAGTACTCATAGTAAGACCTGGACCCGGGACCGATTTACTTTTTCGTTTTGAGGTCCCTAGAGGCCAAAAACACCATCCGTTCAAATTAATTTATATGTATATATATTTATATATGTGTCCGTTAGCGCGATAACTCGAGCAAAAGTCATCCAATTTTGATGAAATTTGGTACAAACGTGTAAACCTACGTTTATTCGAACGAGTTTGCGAACCAGCATGATCAGACTATGGGAACAGGGGTTTATGGGGGGTTTTATGGGGGTAAAAATTGGTTTTTCCATTTTTGACCCTAAAAACTTAAAATTTAACAATTCTTTACAAACCATTTTGTAGAGCTTAACAGAAACAAATAATTTTGTATATTGAAGCATTATTATGTGCCTAATGGTTACGGAGAAAATTCAATAAATCTGTAAATTTAAAATTCCCATGTTATTCTTATGGAGAATAAGTAGACTGTTGTAGCTTGCTTGTTTATGAATATATTTTGATCAAATTTGGGAAATGCGTTAATTTCAAACTAAACTATTAACATTTTACAAAAAAAACCTTTTTCACCCTCCCTGTTGCAGCAAAACTAAGTACTCGTTAAACTAATGTTATTTAAATAGGGAATAAATGTGATATTTTTAAGGAGACATTTTAGAGTAAATCCAATCAGGCAAATGGAAATTCACTTAGTCTGCAGGTTTGCTGCGGAGGAGGTATTTATAAATTCGAACTTCTTAACAAGTGCTTGGATTAGGCGGTATAGTACATCTTCCCGTTTCGAAGCACGGGTACTGAAGCTAGTGATCAGTTCCAAATTGTTTTTATTGACTGTACTAGGGTAACATAAAATTTATACAATTTGCAAACTTATGCGCCTGACACAAAATTTCACAATGGAAGATTTCCTACTGAAAATGTTAATTTTTAATTCGTATTTTTGTATTTTGAGTTAATTTGGTTACAACTAGTATGTCTTAAAAGTAGGCTATACATTTCTAAAACAAATAAATTTTTTTGTAATTTATTTTCGTTTTTTTTTGTTGCAAAAACGTGATTTATATATTGTCTTATCACTTTTAACCATTGAATCAATGTAATGGCTGGTATCTAATTTTTGAAGACTACTTACTAAACGTACCTAGTTTTCCAGTATAGCTAAATCAATATATTTATAACTTATATAATTATAGCTCTTCAAAACATATTTACAACATTTGTTATACCCCAACTATACCTCTTTGCATTTACTTAAATTTTTATGTTTGTCACATATACGTAACAGTATCACCAAAATGCTGCCTGATTTAAATGTAACAATAAAATAATCTCGATGAAGCAGAGGATGAACACCGCACAACATAGATTGGAGCCTGTATCTGAGGTACAGCCCAAGGCTCGAGCAATTAACATTTTTTGTGGTTTAATACTAATTACTTCCACATAATTCACCACTCAGCTTCTTTGTATACTTATTATGCGTACCAGATAACACAAATACGTATATATTACTGTTGAGGAGCTTCTATGTTATGTTAAATAATTATTAAGATATAAGGAATAATAATAATAATCCATGAGGAATGCTTTCCAACTTCAACTTTTTACACGAGTTGATGAAATGTGTTGTCTACATAAAAATCACTTCATTTTGACTCATAGTTTTTTAAAATCTATCCATTATTAACAAAATTGTACTGTTAAAACTCGATATCAAACACGTCTTAAATATGGTTATTGCAGCATCATTTATTATTTACATTTTATAAGGTTTGGATATTCCTCAATGAAAAGATGAACTGGCGAGGTAACACGTCATCAGAAAGTTGTATTGGTTGGTTCAGATCCAGATTGATTTGAAAAATGACATCGGACGGTACATCTGACCTCACTACAATGTCGTATGAGCTACAACAACTCATCTTGTACAATCATTACACTATTTCTTAGTGTCAGTGATTACATTTGCATAGAGGCACTTCCCAACAGACACCCGAACATATCAGCGTCTCAATAAAAGATCCTCCTTGTTTGCGTTCATCACCACAATGCACTTGCGTAAAACTTCACTACATCACTGCAATATACGTTCTCATTTGTAGAGGGTGTGTATTCTATGTTGTTGTTGCAAAAGTGCATTGGGAGTTGTCTATAAATACTTAGGGTTTACTCTCAATCTCCACACTGCTCACCTTCACTACTTACTTCACCACTCCCTACGTCGTGGACCTGTTTGCCCTCCTTCCCTATACCATTTTACAATTGCAGATACATAAATGCCACAGACAGTTCCCACACTCTGCACTGCTAGCAGTGCTAGCTTTACTACTTACTTCACCATTTCCTACGTCATGGACCTGTTTTCCTCCCTTCTCGTAGCATTTTAGGATTGTAGATACCTTAATGTAATTTCCAAAAACAGTTCCCAGACTCCAGACTGCTCACCTTTACTACTTCCTTCACCACTTCCTACGTCGCGGACCTGTTTCTCTCCCTTCCAACGGCATTTTAGGATTGCAGATATCCTAATCTAATTGTCATTAACAGTTCCATCACTCCGGGCTGCTTGCCTTTACTACTTTCTTCACCTCTTCCTAAGTCGCAGACCTGTTTCCCTCCATTCCCAAAGCATTTTAGGATTGTAGATACCTTAATCTAATCGTCATAAACATTTCCCACACTCCGGACGTCTCACCTTTACTACTTCCTTCACCACTTCCTTTGTCGCAGACCTCTTTCTATCCCTTCAAAAGGAATTTAAGATTGTAGATTTCTTAATCTAATCGCCATAAACGGTTTCCACACTCCAGACTGCTCGCCTTTACTACTTCCTTGACCACTTCCTATTGCGCAGACCTCTTTCCCTCCCTTCCCATAGCATTTTAGGATTGTAGATAACTTGATCTAATCGTCATAAACAGTTTTCACACTCCGGACTGCTCACCTTTACTACTTCCTTCACCACTTCCTATGTCGCAGACCTCTTTCCATCCCTTCCCATAGGATTTTAGGATTGTAGATTCCTTAATCTAATCGTCATAAACGGTTTCCACACTCCAGACTGCTCGCCTTTACTGCTTCCTTCACCACTTCCTATGTCGCAGACCTCTTTCCCTCCCTTCCCATAGCATTTTAGGATTGTAGATAACTTGATCTAATCGTCATAAACAGTTTTCAAACTCCAGACTGCTCGCCTTTACTGCTTCCTTCACCACTTCCTATGTCGCAGACCTCTTTCCATCCCTTCCCATAGGATTATAGGATTGCAGATTCCTTAATATGATCGTCATAAACAGTTTTCACACTCCAGACTGCTCGCCTTTACTGCTTCCTTCACCACTTCCTACGTCGCAGACCTCTTTCCATCCCTTCCCACAGGATTATAGGATTGCAGATTCCTTAATATGATCGTCATAAACAGTTTTCACACTCCAGACTGCTCGCCTTTACTACTTCCTTCACCACTTCCTACGTCGCGGACCTGATTCCTTCCTCCCTTCCCATAGCATTTTAGGATTGTCGATAACTTGATCTAATCGTTATTAACAGTTCCTACACTCCGGACTGCTCACCTTTACTACTTCCTTCACCACTCCCTACGTCGCAGGCCTGTTTTCCTCCATTCCCATAGCATTTTAGGATTGTAGATACCTTAATCTAATCGTCATAAACATTTCCCACACTTCGGACTTCTCACCTTTACTACTTCCTTGACCACTACCTATGTCGCAGACCTCTTTCCCGCCCTTCCCATAGCATTTTAGGATTGTAGATAACTTGATCTAATCGTCATAAACAGTTTTCACACTCCAGACTGCTCGCCTTTACTACTTCCTTCACCACTTCCTACGTCGCGGACCTCTTTCCATCCCTTCCCATAGGATTTTAGGATTGCAGATTCCTTAATCTAATTGTCATAAACAGTTTCCACACTCCAGACTGCTCGCCTTTACTACTTCCTTCACCACTTCCTACGTCGCGGACCTGATTCCTTCCTCCCTTCCCATAGCATTTTAGGATTGTAGATAACTTGATCTAATTGTTATTAACAGTTCCTACACTCCGGACTGCTCACCTTTACTACTTCCTTCACCACTCCCTATGTCGTAGACCTGTTTGCCCTCCTTCCTTATACTATTTTAGAATTGCAGATACATAAATGTCACAGACGGTTCCCACACTCTGCACTGCTAGACTTACAACTTCCTTCCCCATTTCCCTTGTCATGGACCTGTTTTCCTCCCTTCCCATTACATTTTAGGATTGCAGATACCTTAATTTAATCGTCATAAACAGTTCCCACACTCCAGACTGCTCGCCTTTACTACTTCCTTCACCACTTCCTATCGTGGACCTGTTTCCCTCCCTTTCCATAACATTTTAGGATTGCAGATACCTTAATCTAATCATAATAGACAGTTCCCACACTCCAGACTGCTCGCCTTTATTACTTCCTTCATCACTTCCCACGTCGCGGACCTGTTTCCCTCCCTTCCCATAGCATTTTAGGATTGAAGATACCTTAATCTAATCGTCGTTAACAGTTCCCACACTCCAGACTGCTCGCCTTTGCTACTTCCTACGTCGCGGACCTGTTTCCTTCCCTTCCCATAGCATTTAAGGATTGCAGATACCGTAATCTAATCGTCATAAACAGATCCCACACTCCACACTGCTACCCTTGACTATAGAATCGAGTAATCTTCAGTATAATCTTTGCTCAATAGTAACAACTGATGTTTTTCCTTTTGTACTGTATTTTGATTTGCTAGTATACTGTGGATAGATAGCTTACAAGTCTTTTGTTTACATTTTCCTTGTTATTTAATTCAACCAACATGGTTACCTAGCAACCCATAAGACTAATGTTAAAAAAATGTGATTTTCAGTTTCATTTTTCTACGTAAATAGATTTTTGTTGGCAGTTCTAATTGCAGTAAACTCGTTTTTAGGCCAATAATAAACTATATACAACATTTGAAGAAAATCGTCGGAGCAGTTTTCGAGATCTTGGAGCAAGCATACATACATACATACATACAAGCAAACTTTGCTCGTATTAGAGTATAGGATAAGCTAAACGTTTCCTTATTTACTATACAATTATGCTTACTAATGAAGTCGATAGCAATCCAATTAGCTACGTTTAGCGAATTACCCTACCCCTACGGTATTAGCTACTAGGAAAGTAGCTAATACCGTACGTAGGAGGCACAGTAACACCAAGGCCCGGGACTGATTTAATTTTTCATTTTGGTCACCCCAGAGGCAATAACACTGTTCGTTTATTTCTCATTAATTTCTCATTGAATTTTGTAAAGCCCGAAGGTTGTAAATAATCTATCTAATTGTTTAACACACCAAGCTGTGGCTGTAGACTTTGTAGGTATAATGTCTGCCCACTTACTGTAGGCGTCAACGACGATTAAGAACCACCAACCCCGGAGAGGCCCAGCAAAATCAATATGTATGCATTCCCAAGGTCTATTTGGGATCTCCAATGTGTGAGTTGTCTCCTTCGGCGGATTTTTAAATTTGTGTTGACATGAATGACAATGTTTCACCATAGCTTCAATTTATTGATCCATATTTCTCCATAACAGTAGCTTAACAATTTCATTTTTGTCATGCCCATATGGCCAGCATGTAATTCTTCCAAGACTTGTTTGTGTAAAGTGGAAGGTACACAAATTTTATGACCTCTGAATATACAACCATCGTATATTTTGCTTATCGTTCAAACTTTTTTCTTTTAAGATTTTTCCTGATATAAGTCGTATACCTTTTTGAGGTCCTCATCCTTTTGTGTTTCTTCTTCAATTAGTCTTCTTGATACGGGCATCCTCTCTACTTGATTCATTAGATACTGCTCATGATCGTTACATACATTTGATACTTCTCTGTCAGGAAATCTTGATAAATAATACACATTGGCATGTTGTGTCGTACTTCGGTATTCAATCGTATAGTCAAAACCCGATAAGAAATGCGCATAGTTAAATATCCTTGATGCAATCATAGATGGTACGGCCTTTATTGGGTTGAAGGTGGATACAAGGGGTTTGTGGTATGTTATTAAAACAAACTTTCTTCCATAACAGTAAGCAAAGAATTTCTTTCAGCCCCAGTAAATTCCTACAGCTTCTTTATCTATCTGACTGTACTTGCGTTATATGTTATTTGTAAGCGATCTTGATGCAAACGCAATGGGCCTCTCGGATCCATCTTTGTATCTATGTGATAAGCAAGCACCTAGTCCTGTGGGACTTGCATCTGTTGCTAGGATTAATGTTTCATTTGGGCCATAGTGAGCTAGGGTTTGATTACTTGTTATTTATGATTTTACTTTCAGAAATGCATCTTCACAGTCTTGAGTCCATATGAATTTTTTCCTTGCCGTAACAAACCATTCAGTGGTTCCAGCAAGCTGGACATGTTCGCTACAAAACGTTGGCTAGACCTAAAAATGCTCTTACCTGGTCGTTTGGCTTTAGTTATAGCTTCGACATTATCAGCAGATTTGTACACTTTTCTGGAAAAAGTTAAACTGTTTGATTCTTTCAAAAACTTTCTCTAGGCGATCCAAAGTCTCTGCAATTGTACTTCCCAGTACCAATATATCATCAAAAAACAAACTGTGCCTTTCAGACCGTGGAGAACTTTATCCTTAAACCGCTGCCAAATACTCGGTGCAACTTTTATGCCAAACATCATTCGATTTACTCTATAAAGTCCCAAATGAGTACTTATAGTCTGAATTTCTCTAGATTCCTCATCCATCGGAAGGTGAAGATAAACATTACTAATATCTAATGTGCAGAAATATCTAACTTTATTCGTGTCAGTGAAAATATCTTAAATTCGTGGGATTGGGTATTTGTCATCATATATAAGTTTTTTGCCGTAACTTTGTAGTCATTGCAAATTCTTACTTTTCCATTTGCCTTTCTTACTGGAGCAATTGGAGTTCCCCATTTTGAATTTTCAACTTTTGATATTATTCCATTGCTTTCAAGTCTATTGAGTTCTTCTTCAACTTGGTGAGTCGGTGGCTCAGTCGGTAGCGTCGCGAACTTCGGGCCCAAGGCAGAAAGAAGTGTCGTGGGTTCGGATCCTGGTCACTGCCACTAAATTTCATCAGTACAGTTCACCTTTGTACTGTAAGGGCTCACCCCTTGATTTGCTGGATACGTTCCACGCCTGTAGTCTATGTGGACGGGCAAATGCAAAGGTTAAAAGAGGCCGCCAACCTCTTGAAAAAAAAACGGATTTCGTCAATGCGTAAGAAACTTGTCGAGGTTTGATAAAAATAGGTCTAGCTCCATCTTTTAACTCTATGTGTCCTTGTTCTGATGTAATTTTTCCGATTTCGGGTCTGAAAATATCTTGAAATTCTGTTAATGATTTTTCAAATTTTTCTGAACATTCACTCTCAACTAGTTTGATATCTGCCCAATCTGCTGTTTACTTCTCTCAGCCACTCCCTTCCAAATATTGGCTCTACTTTTTGTCTCAGGACATACAATTTTCCGTAGAAATTAAAATCTCTGTATTTGCACTCGACAAAACAAACTCCAAGAGGGTTTATGGTTTCACCAGATACAAGTAGTGTGTACATGTAGTAGTGTGGTTTATTTACATGTAGTCATTGAAAATCACTGTAAGATATTGAGCTTAACTTAAGCTGAATGCCTGTATCAAGTTCCATTTTCAGTCTCTTTCCCTCAATATCCACATCTATTAAAAAAATATCACTTCCAAATGTAGTTGACGCCATTGTATAAATCTCATGGAACGACAAATGGTTGTCCTCCACATCAATTAAGTTTGATTTTAGTTCCTTGTCTTTCCCATTTTTTACCTCAGTTCTACTGCTAGATAAGCAAACTCTTGAAATAAATCTTATTACATTTTCTACAGAATTTGTTCTTAAATTTGCAAGAAATAGTCTTATGCCGTTCACTGCCACACCTTTAACACCTGCATTTCAAATTTTTAAAAGAAACTATGGTTTTGTTTCCCTTGAATGCACTTTGTTTGTCTTGGTAACCAGCTTGCAGTCGGTTATTGTTAGCCTAACTGTGTCTTTTAGAATTGAATCTTGATTTTTCAAATTGATTTCATAGCTTTCCGATTTAGATTGTTCTGTGGAAATCGCAGTTTGCACCACTTCATTGTAAAAAATTTTGCTATCTTTTTCTTGAAGAAGTCTAATCCTGATTCCATTGTCTCTTAACCCCGTATGAACTGCATTTTTAAAAACATATCACTTATCGTACTTTCACAGTTATAACAATAAAAATCACAGTAAGTTTGCTAAACGTTTCAGTTCTCTGGCATATACAGCTATGTTCTCTCTAGGTTCTTGAACCTTGCAAAGAAATTTATGTTGGTTAGCTAGTATGCTAGGTGAAGGCTCAATACAATTTTTAAGGATTCTGTGAGTTCATTGAATGTTTTGTCGCCTGGTAACTCAGAAGCTATTGTATCACACAATGTTTGGTGCTTCTCTGGAGAAAGTGTACTGATTAACAAACATGTTTTAGTCTTTTCATCTGTAATTTTCTTTAACTGAAAATAGCTTTCAAGTCTCATTAAGAAATTTTTTAATGTTTCATTCTCTGTGTGGGGTGTAAAGTTTATGTTAGGTACATGACTGTTGTGTTCAACTGACATAGAAGTTTCGTGTTCATCTGTAATTTTGTTCTGTGTAAAGAATGGCTGTAATAATGCCAAATTATCTCTAAATATACCTCTTCTGCATCAGCTCTGTAGTCTTCTTCTTGTTGAAAATCATTTTCATCTACTATCTTCAAAACATCTTCATGTAGTAACGTGAATTTATGCCATGCTTCCTCTGTAACAGTTAATCTGCCAGGATTATCATAGACTGATGAACCCCTGCTTCTTAAAAGGTGTAGAGTTCTTGTTATTTGTCCTTTTAGTGCTCCCCCTTGATGCTTTAATCTTCTAACATCATTTCTTTCATCACTCGTTGCCATTTGTATAAAGATAATAAAAGAATGGATTTGAATAACTTAATGGACTCATATTAGTAAAAAGTAAACTCAAAACAAAACTGTAAAATCAAAACATAAACAATCATAATAAAATAATGATCAGCTGATATATAGTCCAGTCAATGAATGCTCAAAAGGGGGGTGTAGAGGACATGGAGAGGGGGAAATTTTTTTTCTGCGGGAATGTGTTCGGGGTAGTTAGAAGATAAAACTACCAAAAGTCCCCGCCCCTGGCCCTGCTGCTTCAGCGGGGGGAGGGGGGGAAAGACCCCATTTTTTAGTTTTTTACTTCTACACTGAAAACCGTGCATCGTACGGAAAAAATGTAAATTACAAAAAGAAAGATGATAAAATTCTCTACAAGAATGGTTATATTCATTTCTTACGTATATGCACTAGTTTAAAAGATATTTTCAAAATAATATAAAAATTCTTAAATAAATTGATTTTTCACGCGGTTTTTGTCAAATAAGTTTATATAATCCATTAGCCTGTTGTTGTTTCACATCAATCAGGATAGAAAACAGGTTTTTGAACACTAACCTATATAATATAATATATCAATCGTATATATTGTGTTAAAAATAGTTTATATAAATTTAAATAAGTTATATATATTTGTCATGGAAACAAGTAATTTTGGCATAATTATTACATTAAAAATTAAAAAGATTGTGTTTGTAGCTATTTTTGTCCAGGTTTATTTATAACAATTACCGAAACCAAGACTTAATATTATTGTTCATGGTCTGGCTCACTTGGGACGAGAGGTTCCGACTTCTGTCCCAAAAACTGGTGCCATCTGGAACTGAAAACCACCATCTAGGACATCTCCATCATTCAATTCTTGTTGATTAGACTCAATATTGGCTATCAAAGTGAGAATTCGGTGTAGGCCTGTATAATCTTCATCTTCCTCATTCATCAGAATGGGCATTTCATGTAAAAAGATCCCTTAGCAGTTCTGGCATAACGGAGAACACTTATTGGACATTTTCTTGCATGCGCAAATTGCACATCTGGTACTGTTATAATCTTCAGTGCATTTGCAAAAAACTTGGTTAAGGGATTAACTGTTCCTGGTTACTATAATTTTGGTGTCTCTGTTCAAATGAATATCTTACTGACTAGTGGCGGTCCCTTGGGGGGGGGGGGAGTTCTGATTAGAAACTATCTTTTTATATGATATTGTATAGTTGAAATTTATTAATCCAGTGCAATTAGGTTATGACCTGGACAAAATTGATAACAGGCTGAAAATTGGTGGAAATGTTCAAAACAATGTCCTGAGTGGCCCACACAAAGTCCCAAGAAATCCCAGTTGGGGAACGGCCGCCATTTTGAAAAAACTGCCGCCATCTTGGAATTTAGATTTCATGCTGTATCTTTTTAACCGCAGGGGGCTCACGCTTGCGTGGGTTCGTGGCCTGGGCGACCACGCGGACCCTAGCTCTCCCAGAGGGGAGGTAATTGCCCGGTGTTGGAACCGGCACTTCAGGTAGACCACAAGCTATGGACGACTGGACAAGCCAGCCTCTTTGGGTTTACCCAAAGTGAGAGTACCCAGTGACATTCCCTCCATTCAGGGTGGTGGGGGTGTTCAGCTCTGCTAGTGTTGATTAAGTTCATAGATCTTTCACCTGCCTGTAGCTTGTGGTTGTGACTGAGTCCTACCTGTCGTGTACGACTGGCATTTTGTGAGGCATATCCTCGACTTTGGAAGTAGCCTCGTCCTGGGAGGTGAAATACCTAGCCCCCAGAGGGGAGGTAAATGCTCCGTGTTGGTATCGGCATTTTCAAGTTGGCCACAGACATGGACGACTGGGCATCGGGTCCCAGTGACATTCCTTTATCCAGGATGGAGGGGTGTTTAGCTCTAGGAGAGATGGAAGTACATCATAATCTCTAACCTACCTGTGTCTGTGGTTCTTTGGGCTTCGGCCTGCTTGTTGTGTGCGACCAGCATTCAGTGGGCAAATCCTCGACTTTGGAAGTAACCTTTCCTGGAGGTGAAAACGGGCAAGTACCCGCAGCTCACGGGGACACTCAAGGGCAACGTAACTTTCCGCAGTGTGAGGGCAACGGTTTGTAGGTACTTATGCAAACCAATCCCTGTCTCTGAGCACGGACGGTATGGTTATCTTGAGTGTGGGGGGTTCTTCCCGGAACCTCAATTGAGTCAAGGGTGTCGCCACCTCTGGTGGATAGGTTCATCCGGGTGGGTCCCACTTCTATACCTGCCTGCTTTTGGGAAACCCTGATGGCCTGGCAGTGATGTTGGGTCTGACGGGCAAACGAAGTAGATCGGGTGCTGGGTCCGAGCCCGCCAGGGGTATCTGGGGATCTATCGCTCTGGTTATCTCTGGTTTCCCAGCAATGGGTAAGGCCTCGATCGGGCAGCGGTGTAAATGGGAGGTTGGGGTTCTCCCCGTCAGCGTGCTGATGGTCCCCTTCCTCCTGGCTATAGATGGCGGGTTCTGCCTGTCAGGGATTAGATAGGTCCCGAGTGTTGCTTGCACTAAATGCGTCGGGGCGCTCTACCATGGACCTCTAGGTCCCGACCTAGTGGAACCCAGGTGGAGTGACGCTTAAACAAGCAGCCGGAATCCCTGGTTAGGATTGAGGGGCAACCCTCTTTCCGAAGGGTCTGCTTCGGCAGCCGGCGAGCCTGATGACCTTAAGTCATCCGCCCATGATGTGCTAAAGGTTGATGCGTAAGCTTCGGCCTACATCATGGGGCCCGGGTATGTCCTAAAGGATAGGTACCGGGTATGCAGTCAGGGGGCTTCGGCTCTCATGACAACAATAAATGTAAATGTAAATGTAAATGTAATGTATCTTTTGAAGTAATTGTCCGAAAGATCTTATTTATGTCTCAAATTAAACGTTTTGGGCTCATGTATGAGGGTAATATATAATTAAAGAGTTTATTATGTTTTAAGCATAAATATTATTTATATTAACCTCAAAAATATCTATAATAATGATATAGATACGGTTATGTCCCCCCTTTTATACGAATTGTGGATATTTATAGGCATGCAAGGTGGATGCGATACTCCCTGGTGTGGATTAACGTCCGCAAGGTTGAGTACTACGACTATCCGCAGTACTTTCTTGATAATTATACCAATTCGTAATTAACAAAGGAAAAAATGTGGTTCGGATTCCACTATAAGCTGTAGGTCCCTTAGTTGCCATTAGCTGTATGGGCTATTAATTAATAGCTGTGTCTAAGGAATAAGTCGGCCTTAGTCACTAGGAACACTGCAAGATCGCGCCACTCATCCTACACTCATCTCCATTCACACTTGGCTTAAAATGCCTACTTTGTATGGTTGCCATTTCATAGAACAGTATTAACAGTATAGATATCGAGTCTAATGAACAAGAATTGGATTATGGAGAGACCATGAACAATAGTTTTAAGTCTTGGTTTCGGTAGTTCATATAAATAAACCTGGACAAATATAGCAACAAACATAATCTGTTTAATTTTTAATGTAATAATTATGTCAAAATTACTTGTTTCCATGACAAATATACATAATTTATTTAAATTTATGTAAGATATTTTTAACACAATATATACGATTGATATATTATATTATATAGGATAGTGTTCAAAAACCTGTTTTCTATCCTGATTGATGTGAAACAACAACAGGCTAATGGATTATATAAACTTATTTGACAAAAACCGCGTGAAAAATCAATTTATTTAAGAATTTTTATATTATTTTGAAAATATCTTTTAAACTAATGCATATACGTAAGAAATGAATATAACCATTCTTGTAGAGAATTTTATCATCTTTCTTTTTGTAATTTACATTTTTTCCGTACGATGCACGGTTTTCAGTGTAGAAGTAAAAAACTAAAAAATGGGGTCTTTCCCCCCCTCCCCCCGCTGAAGCAGCAGGGCCAGGGGCGGGGACTTTTGGTATTTTTATCTTCTAACCACCCCGAACACATTCCCGCAGAAAAAAAATTTCCCCCTCTCCATGTCCTCTACAATCCCTTTATTGACTGGACTAATAGCACATAGTTACTTAGAATTGTAATATTTACAAGAAAAAATAAAACTAAGTGAATATATAATTATAATATATACAAGAAAAAATAAAACTTTGTAAGAAGTATTTTGGTATACATGTGGTGGATTTTAGAAGTCTAATTCCCAATAGGTAATAGAAGCTACCTTTACTCGCAGACACGCGTGAGGAACTGTTGATTATATTAAGCGTGCTAGTGACAAGGTAATCCTTACATCATCAAGTTATAAACCAATCTGTGACAATCTACCTATCGTTTAATTATCGTCTGGTAGTACTTTCGATATTCACCCATCAATAACTGGAAGTCGTTAACTTTAAAGGCCCAAAGTATCATACGCAAAAAAAGATTTATACTTTTTTTTTGTTTCGAATTAAAGGCTGTTACTAAACAAAATGACACCTTATAATAGTTCTAGAAAAAATCCTAACCTTAGAAGTAATTTTTTAAACGAATCCTTTCTTTAACCTTTTTTTAAACGAAGCGTTTTTCTTTACATTTGAGTAAAAAGTAAACTACTAATCTCGACTTTTGAATCCGTTTCCCCGGAAGTAAGTTTTTAGCGAATTTCCCTGTAGGGAAGTAGCTATTACCGTGGGTCTCATGGTAAGACCTAGGCCCGGGACCGATTTACCTTTTAATTTTGATGTCCCCAGAGGCCAAAAACACCATTCGTTCAAATTTTTATATATGTATACAGAATATATACATATATATGTGTGTCCGTCCGGACGATAACGTGAGTAATTTTTGTCCGATTTTGATAAAAATTTGGTTTGAAGGTGTAAGGCGGAATAAACTTGAATGAGTTCGCGAACCAGCATGATCGAACCATGGGAACGGGGTTTAACGGGAGGTTTTATGGGGTAAAAATGGTTTTCCTCATTTATTACCCTTAAAACACAAAATTAAAACGGTCTTTTTAAAACGTTTTTATTAGCTCGCTTTCTTGTCCGGTACAAATTTTGAAATCAATTTTATACTAACTTCTCGACGAGCTAGAGACTTGAAACTTGAAACATAGCTCACAAATGGAAGGCAATGCAATATTATATCATTTAATTTATATATTTCCCTTGGGCTACGCCCCAGGGGCTTGTTTTTATTAACTCGCTTTCTTGAAAATTTTGATACTTCCCGATTAGCTAGAGACTTGAAACTTGAAACATAGCTCACAAATGGATAACAATGCAATATTATATCATTTAATTTTAATATTTCTCTGGGCTACGCCCCATGGGCTTGTTTTTATTAGCTCAATTTCCTACAAATTTTGATATCAATCTTAAACGTATATAGAACTTATTCACTTTTAACGCTATTAGTTTTTGAAGAAAAAAAACAAAATTCACAATGATTTATTTGGCCTGGTGGTGTTCTGTTTTCAGCTTTAAAATGGACGTCTATGCAACTCATTTTAGTCACGTATTTTGTCTCTTACTAAACACATAATTTGTGTGGTTAACACATAAGAATCTAACTTGACTCCTCGGAGCTCTCTTCCCTAAACTTTTCTGTCACAGTTTTAAAAGACTGGGCAAATGAGTTGGCGTTGTGACCCTGTTTCCCGCTTATTTTTTCATTGCATTTTTTTTATTGTTTTACATGCGCTGAGGTTCCAGTGCCAACGTCGTACTTATAGATCTGTGCGTATTCAGGATCATGACCTTCTTGATTACCTACTCGGTGGTAAAACTTGTCATGGATCTTGAAATTTTAGATCCCCTGTGTGACCCTCTCGTCAAAATGAGCTTCCGCAAAGGTGGAATTGAATTGTCGGATTTTGTCTAGATAATTTCTGGATCCAAGTATCACAAACCTGTTTTCACTGTATTCAGATTGAGAGTTTCCAATTAGTTCCTCCTGAAAGTATGGTGAATTCCGCAAATGAGGTAAACGAACTTTTCATTTATGGCAACAAAGAGAAAAATTGAACCGTCTCAGCCAGTCTTTTCTTCCTTAAAATGTAAGCCACCACAATGTAAAAATTTAACGTTCATTTGTCCGAGATTGGATGTATTCACCACAGTGGTACTGCCACTCTAGAGCTGTATCCGTCAAATTGGGGGTTGATGCAAGCGGTCACGTTTGCGTTCACTCCAACCACTCAAAGTTCTTCGTTTTAGTGGGGGCATTTAATTACAAATTTAGATAAAATACGAAAGTTATACAATCAACAGAAAACACTACATCGGAATTTTGATATAATTGTAAATTACGAGATACGGGAATGCAACGGGTGGGTGGGTATAACTGCACTGTGGATAATCACTTTCAAACATTCACTTATTCATCACACCGAACTGTAACCGAAACTACATGATAATTCAGTAAAATACGATGCAATGTAAATAAATTCAACTATTATTTAATATCAGGTCTTGCTAGGAAACTCTTAAATTATGAACCAGACTTAGTTAACAGATGTTTCAATAAAAATATAAAATTCCGGCTTCGCTTATTACTTCGAGAAGTAATAAGTCCTGCAGTCTGTGGTTAAACTTAAAAACTATTTTACACTACGTCCATATTGGCACGTTTGTATTGTACGTTTGAGTTGTAAACAAAGGGAATTGAGTTTAATGGTTTGATCTAATGTCAACAGATAGCGCCACCGTTCCCAAACTTTAGCCCTTAACTATACTTAAGTGATGCCCTTTCTTAATTCTTTTCGTATTTGCACATCTGCATGAAAATACCTTTAATTTGACACCTCAAACGTTAAAATCCGTTAAACCGTTATCGAGTTATGACTGAAAAGAAACCTGCCTGCGTATTGATATATAGATTAGACCAATTCGTATATAACAAGGCAAAAATCTGGTTTGGATTCCACTATAAACTGTAGGTCTCTTAGTTGCCATTAGCTGTATATTAATTAACTATTAATTAACAGCTGTGTCTAAAGAATGTCGGCCTTAGTCACTAACAAGACTAAAAGATCGCGCCACTCATCCTACACTCATCTCCATTCAAATTTGGCTTAAAATACCTACTTTGTATTGTCGCCATTTAATAAGAAGGTATTGCAGTATTGTCCTATATAATAATTAAAATATTTCCCCATACAAATATGATATTACAATGTTATTATTTATATTATTTATAATTTTTGTTTAGTTATTATTTATTCGTTGTTAATTTGTTATGTTATTATTTGTTGGAACAGTTAAACTGGATTTATTATCCCTTTACATTATGATTTCCGCTAGCCCAATAAAGTAGTAAATTGATTGTTTCAGTACCTTTATTACTATTCTTCTAAAAGAATCGATACGATAAGTTAATATTGTAAGTTTAGATGAATACTTAAAGTCGTCACTGTGCGTGATTAAATTAATTTGATATTACGGACGATCAAACATTAGAAATGACAAAATAAATGTTAACAAAAAAACCATCTTCTTTATTTCATTCATCAAAACAGCACACTCAACTATTTACTGTTTTTAACAAAAACAATTGAAAAACATATGACTGTTTATATATTAATTACTAAACAGTCTTTTGGCAAACTTATATGGAAATATATTGAGGGGTTTTCTTTATAGATGATTAATCATCGTACGTCATACTTCATCATTAAAGTAATTATGTATTTATGAACGAATAAGTGAATGAAGGTTTTTGATGGCAGTGTTTGGAAATCATGTGACAAAAGTTGACTTATCTTTCTTTTAATGTATATTTTAAAATGACTATTGACGAACAATCATAATTCTTTTCCACCATTCTATGTAATGATTTTAATACTGTAGGGAGCTTAGAATCACGATTTGGCAAAATAACATTAAAATGGAATGTTATTTTAAACAACAGGTAAACGTAAACTTTTGACCTTTAGTAGTTGTTGATAATTATGTTGTCATGGTGACCGAGCAACGCTGTTTGTATACCTTTTGAAGCACGCTTACGTGAACGCCTTTAATGAACGAATAAAATAAATAGAATTGAAATAGATATACTGTATATCTATCAGTATACAGGGTGTCCCGGAACTCTCTGGAACCCTTTTGTATATTTGTTTCTTAGGGCAAAACAATGCACAAACACCACATAAACACGAGTCTAAGATGCATGGTTTTCTGTCTGTGCGTCTGTATGATTTTCACAAATGAGTCCATAACCTTCGAGCTCCATAAGCGATTGACCTGAAACTTCGTACGAAGGTAGTCTATTCTTTGCACAAAGTTTGAGATTTATAAATTTTACCAATAAAGAATGGTGGCCATTTGACATTTCCCATTTCAAATACATTTCAAATAAGTGTTGATACTAAAAACTAAAAAGGATGTGCATTTTTAGGAAATTGTATGACTAATCCTATGGAACTTGAGTTGTGAAGATTGGTTAATAAGCAACCAAGATATAGCAATTTTTGTGAGTTCGTGTATATGAATGTTATTGTTGCACCGCGCCACGTCGCGTTGGTGAGGTATAGCGCGGCGGACTCTACCATGTGCGGTCTCACAAATATTCAGGGCTGCATAAGGCTAATGTTAAATTTTAAATTAATTGTGTAGCAAAATACGAATATTGTTGAGATAGTGGCTGTTTATAATCACGTTTTTGGGCCTCTTATTCCAAATTTAGTAGGAGTCATTCTGCTGGATTTCGAGATAAATATTACAGACTAACAGATATAGCTCGTATTAGTATAGGATATAGAATGGCATGTCAAAGTGTCAATATATTTAACGCCGGCTGAAAAATATGGTCTGTTTTGATGGTTAATAGCTATAGTTTATTTCTAAAAAAGTTCTAAATAAGTTTCTTTTCTAAAAAAGATTTTTAGTTATAACTTACGTACTGTAAGATTAACTTTTAGCTTAGGGAAATTGTGAATTAGTTACAATTAATTAATTGTTTTTCTAAATGATGGACTCAATTTATTTCTTGTGGTTTTATATATATATATATATATATATATATATATGTATATGATTAAAAGTGGAAAGTTTGTAAATGTACCTCTAGATAAGTAGATAGGTATATACGAACCTCTAAGTCGTCATGGATGAGACACAATAGCTCCTAGAGGTACATTTACCTTGCATTATTATTTTTCAGATGGGTAAATACAGCCACAAACACTTAGCTTCACTTGTGTCCACAGAGAGGTTGTAATTTGCTCTTCACTTGTGCTGCATTCAATGATGACGGTAGAATCGAACGACAACAATGTTATTGGCTGAGGTGATGTAAACAGAACTTAATTAATGTTGACAACATACTACACTGTTGTTATCACTGTCTCTCGTCCCACTAACAGAAATAATTATTTTTTATATCATCAGTATTAACTGTTATCACATGTTATTTGTATGTCTAATATATTAATCCATTGACACAAATTAAAGTGCATTGACTTTCATGTTTTACAACAGAACCTAAAGCACATACTGATTGTAGAGGTTAAAAAATGTATGTTAAATTAACACTGACTTGATGTTGGTAACAATGTATCATTTAACATTTTAAAACTATATGAAGAAACTTGTATTGAGAAGTACAATTTTAACTTTTTGATCATTTGATAGTGAGTGAATAGTATTGCAATATTTAATTTAATTCTTTATACAGTACTTTATTCTGAAATGGCGACCATACGAGTGTAGGTATTTTAAGGCGTGATCTTGTAGTCTTGATTGGAAGGTTGACATTCCACAGTAGGTGCACATACCTAGATTTCTATTTTTATGTAGGCTATAAATGACAAGCATATTGATGTAAAGTTTAAATTACAATTCATTTCAATATTACAAATTATCATATGTAAATAACATTTTCTTTTTTCATGCTCTTTCATTTGATATGTCACATGGGGTACCTTGCTATTAAAAAAAATTAAGTTCCGGGGAGGGGGAGGGGGAAATATCTCGCAAATTTATGAACCGATTTTCAATTTTTTTTCATCAAACATTTTATTTTTTCATGCTCGTTCATTTGATATGTCACAAGGGGTACCTTGCTATTTAAAAAAATTAAGTTGGGGGCAGGAGGGGAAAGGGGGGGAATGTGAATGTAACGTAGAATTCAAAACAATTGGGCCCCCTACGTCAATAGATGATTCCCGCAAACTGCATATTTCTATCTATTGCGGTTTTTACATAAATAAAGATGCAAGTTTTTTAAAAAAACACCCTGTATTATATCACATTGAATCTAAAAATAATATTTCATTATTAAAATTGGCAACACTGTAAATGCAAGCAGTTTAACTACTCTATAAATGCTCAACAATTAAATATTTTAAAAACAACATCTGAGACTTTTGTGACTGATGAAGATCAACATAGAAGACAGAATGAACTGAGAGAAGATGCATGAAGAAAGTGTCAAACTAAATTCAAGAAAATCGTTATAACATTATTGTATTCCATTTCAAGAAGAATTAACAAAAACAGTACCTAATGATGATCTGTCTTGAATAATATGACAAAATATAGACAAAAGTGGTCAAATATGCAGACACCAACCCGTACAATAGATATAAGATAAATATAGGCAAAAGTAGTAAAAATGGCAGAAACCAAACCGTACAATAGATATAAGTTAACTCGATAGGAAATAGTTTCAAGTGTTACTGTGATATTACGATTTTCCACTGATTTCGTAATAGAACTTTATATTACAAAACATGACATGGTGCAGAAGAAAATCAATGTAAAATCAGAAAAAAACCTTGCTAATAGATCATTTTGACAAACTCAGTAGCTCCCTAACGTCAAATGTTAGCTTTATCCCCGACTTAACGTTGCTTGTGTAGTCTCATTGTCTGCTGAATTTACATAAGATGAGTGTAATACTAGCATTAGTGGCCCAGGCTTCTACTATGACCTCATCTACAGATGTGAAGAAGGAGTTTTCTTTAAATAGCTTCATCATCTTAAATTATATGTATTAATGTGTGTTATTTAAAAAAAATACAATTTAAATATTAACAGCAGTTTCATTAAAAAGTAGTGACAAATTATCCATATGACCATATTGTAATCAAATCTGGGAAGGGAATTTTAAAGGCTTTTTGGGCAGAGCCATAAGGGAATTTACTTAGTTTTTCTTTTGATGGCTCATCTACAGACCTTTCTTTGGACACCTCTACCAAGTTTCTACGCCCAGCCGTTCTCTCAAATTAGTGTACACAAAGTTTCCAATTAAATATTTAGATTCCCCCATGTTAATCTTATGGGAGAAAACCCAACTTTGATTGAAGATCTTGCCCAAACTAATAAAGATTTCAAAAAATTAAAACCACTTTGCAAAACTACAGATCAGGGCCATTTTTTTACACTTCGGTCCATCATCAAAATCGGTTCAAAAATGAGGGAGGAGTTCTGTTCACAAAAATCGGCTTAGCGTATTATATATATATAGATAGATGGAATCTATATAGCTTTTTAAATTACTATGAATCCCAAATTTTTTTTAAATTAGCATTTCAATTGTTCTATCAGATGATAATACAAGTTTATCGGTGAATTAGATGCAATAAAACACGATATAGGTAATCTACATAATTGAGCATATTATAATAAATATGTAATGATATTACAATGTATAGACACACATAATATTACAGTGTTATACATAAGGATGAAATAGGCTTTATCCCCGACTTAACGTTGCTTGTGTAGTTCCATTGTCTGCTGAATTTACATAAGATGAGTGTAATACTAGCATTAGTGGCCCAGGCTTCTCCCAACACAGGCATTAGCCTGCTACCCTCAATTTAAAAACTTCTCCCGATAAATTATTATTGATACGTGTCATTTCATCACATTATTAAACGTGTCTATTGTACATTGTGACGTGAGCAAATTGTTTAAGCACTATTTATGTATGTTGTAATAAACAGTGTGGGTAACTGCAGACTAACCTAGTTTTGGTTAAACAGTTAAGCTGCACAAAATTATATAAAAGTGATTCTAAATAAATTATTATTGTTACACTTTTGAAACTCTATAAATAAAAAAAAATATACAACCTATCATCACGGGGTGGAGATCTATTGAAAGAAGAGATTCGAAGTTTTGTTTGACACCACTGGTATGTTTTATATTAAGCATAGTTGCAAAATTAGCAACTACAGACAATTTTAAATTAATTGCACACTTTTACCTCCCTGAATCTCAAAACTTCATGTTTTGGCCACCCAGATCACCCGATCTCAAGCCTTGTGATTTTTTCTTTTGGTGTTTTTTGAAAGAGAACGTCTACGAGCCAACCCTGCTGACAACTCTTGACGATCTCAGACATCGTATCATAGCAGCAATAAATCTTATATCAAGAGAAATGCTCCTGCGTTCGAATGGATGTGTGCTTTGCAGCCAAAGGATGGCACATAGAGCATTTATAGTTCTTAGCCATAAGGTTTTTTTTAATTTTTATCATAGACCTTAATTTAAATCTTTAAAAACCATTTACAATAGAATTTGTAATATTGATCCTCCTACATTTTTCAATGATTCACATTCCAAATTTAATGCAGAACACGAACATGACATCATCCACTCAAATCCGATTGCAGGTAATTGAGAAATTGCTGTTTTGTATTTAAAAACATGGTTATTTTATAAACAAATTTAAAATTTTTTGGACACTAATTTTTAGACTTGGAACCTCTTATTTGCATCATCACACTTCATTTACTTTGTACTGACACCAAAAAACTGTTGTAACACTCATGACCAGCCACCCTACTATTATTGATGTATATCACTATTAGACACTAAACTGTCTTTAATTTTAATTATAAACTCGAAATTGATAGCCCCTTATAAATGCCCGAAAATGTATACCTTCACCAGATGCTAACGGCTACAACACATAGTAAATTATAGGTGCTACAGAACACCCTACATTATCTATGTTTTTTTCATACATTTTATACGTGTAATATTTGCTAATTAGTTAAGTTTTAGCGAATTTCCCATATAGGGAATAAGCTATTACCGTAGTACTCACGGTAAGACCTAGACCCGGGACCGATTTTTTTTCGTTTTGAGGTCCCTAGAGGTCAAAAACACCATCCGTTCAAATTCATATATATATATATATATATATATGTCCGTTAGCGCGATAACTCGAGCAAAAATGATCCGATTTTGATGAAATTTTGTACAAACGTGTAAACCTACGTTTATTCGAACGAGTTCGCGAACCAGCATGATCGGACCATGGGAACGGGGGTTTATGGGGGCTTTTATCATCTTTGATGATTGTTGACAGGAACCTGAAGCTGGAAGTGGGAATGGTTGATAAGTAGAATATTTATGATTATAGAGGAAAGAAAATAAAAGACCATAGCTTGGTGTTTTTGACCTTCCTCATAAAATGGTCTAAAAGAAAATGATTAAATTTGTGTCTTACAGAGATTTGAAAAACGTCAACATAAAATATCGTCGAACTCGCATCTGCAGTTGGCTGGGACTACATTTCATCTCTCGATAGTGTGGATGACGTAGAACTGGCCATAAATGAGAGCATACTGCTAATTTATTTACTCATGCGCTCCGGTTGTGAGGAAGCGAGTTACAAAGAAGAAGGCTTCATTGAGAAACAAAAGTATTTGCTTTAAAAAATAAAATAATAAAGAACAAAACAAGAGTTTTATGAATCACAGGAACAATGAAACAAGAGCGGCACACGGCACACCACAAAGCAAGAAATGTGCTTAAAGCTATATTAAGAGCTATACTTACTATATTATAGCTCATTATAGCTATAATAAGAGGTAGAAAAAAAAACCGTTTTCTTTGAAGTCAAGTGCATGTGCAGGGCAAAGTTTCAAAAGAAATCTGGGCATCTTTGAAAGCCACTGGGGTTTTGGAGTCTGCCGAAGATAAAGATTATTCTTTTACACCTCAGGAACTCAATAAATAAATTTCTCTACAACGGGAAGTAACAATAATAACCGTTGTATAAGTGTGGACAAATTGAACTTTTATAGCCAGAACAGAATATTGATGTGAAGAAGGAGTTTTCTTTAAATAGCTTCATCATCTTAAATTATAACCTAATAGATATAAACCAAGAGTTTGAGTACGGGTTTTTAGGAAGCATTATAATATCTGGAAGATGAAAAACCAGGGTGGAAGACCAGTTAAAGTAGTCTGTAGCCTGAAGAGATTATAACCAAATCTAATTTTAAAAGGATCTTTGAGAAACATAAATAAAACATTACGTGGTATACTGTAGTACACAGAGTTTGTTGATAACCAAGTGGGAACAAACCCACTGAGAACTGGGCTTTGGCTGAGCTTGGTGTTAAATGTACACAACAGTTGACCATTAAAGGTAACCCTAATTCCTTCTCTGAGTTATCTAAATTAGACTCTGATAGAGACTTAATTAGAAAACTGATTTTCTATGGATTTTGACGTAATGATGTTTTGAATCAAGAACCCAGTTTGGAAGAGTGTGGGACTTACAGACATCTCAACCCCAACTAGCAGTGGGGAACCAGACCGGAAACGATATCGGAGGAGTTCATGTCTAGAATAGACATTTTTAGACCTCATGTCTTGCGTCATAACTAATCATGAAAATACCTCACAAAATTCGCCAAAACATGAATTATCGAAGTATAGTTCATAGTAAATAGTAGTGTACATAGTACAGATACATAATTAGTGTAATCTCGATATTAGTACATAGTACATATATTATTAGTAAATAAAGAAGTATGTAATATGTACGATGTAAGTAAATGTAAGTACTGTACTACTAATAAGTAATAAGAGCCACAGTTCAAATACCATTCTAATTCACCCAACATTTATTGTAAAATGGTCAATATCAGCAAAATCTTTTAATCTATCCTATATATATATATATATCCTATATATACTTACTCTTACGTGAGCAATGTTTGCTTGTGTGTATTTATGCTTGCACAATGATCTTGTAAGCGGCTTCGACGATTTCCTTCAAATTTCTTAAATAATTTATTGCCAAGGTACTTGGCAGTACGAACGGTTTGTACTTAAACGTTCCCACCCTCAACGGTGATGCTAGTCCTCTTTTTGTTCAAAATTGTGATCTTGGTTTTGCTCAAAGCGGACAAGAGGCCGTGATCTGCCATCTGGCCGTGTGCGTGGGTGGTACATGTGGGATGTTTTATATGAATTTAGAGGCAATTGTTTTGGAACTGATTAACATGTGTTGGATTGCCTTAACATAACTTGAACTTCACATTGACTTTTTTATATTTAGGTAAATTTAGTAATTGTGTTTTGTTACAACTATGCTTAAATTATTTAATATAACTAAATACTGTAATATCATAAATAAACTGTACGCCGTTGATATTTGTGTTGTAAAATCTGTGGTATATGTGTAACTATATTTAATTATAAAATGGTAATACAAAATAACCTTATTTTATCTTAACATAGCTTGCAGTTCAAATTTACTTTATTGGTTCGTTATTAAAATCAATTAAATATCTGTTGCTATGTTTCCTAATTGTAAGTGCAAACATGTTAAGGCCATGTACTATGGAACTGATTATAAGAAATGGTTTATATATTGTTGTTTTTTTAATATTTTTGTAGAGTAAAATCAGAGATGCAATGAAACATATACACAAAATACATAAACACTAGAGAACCCGTGCGGCTCCATGAGCCGCATAGTCATAACGTTGAGGAAAACTTAATGCTTAAATTTGTGTGATTCTAGTTACATCTTAGAGTTGTTTCAAAACTTTTTATAAATATAAACTAATTTTAAATATCTCTATTTGCGTCGTCAAGGTTCACCTACATTATTTCTGCTGTCAGTTGTATGTAACTGATAACTTCTAATGAATGCTAAACGCTCTGCTCCAATTCTACTCAACTTGTTGCAACATAGTTTTTCCAGCATTGAGAATTGAAGAAAACTGTTGCCTTAACCCGTGTTAAGTAATTTACGTTGGGTCATTTTATTTCTTTGATTGGAGACATACCCCTAAACCAACGAATTTTCCCCATAAAGAATCCTGAAAAGTGGGGTGATATCAAATATTTCATCATGTGCTCAATTTTTTACCCACAAACTCTGGGTTACCGACTGGACAGCCATAATCTGCCTCGAATAGGCTAAAGCAGCAACACCATTAAATGTTGTCTGTCAGTCACAGTATATGCCCCGTATCAGAACATACTCGCGTTGTTCAGTGGAGTCTTTCTTAATACATGTCCCAAAGTTTTTAAAGTGTGGATTCATTTGTCGAAATAGGATGGATAATACTTGTAGCTATAAGATTTGGATAGCAATTTTCATTTTCTCCTTTTGAACAGGGTATATTATTTGCCTCTTCTGGACCGTAACTACTCGATCGTTGAATACATAAACACTAATTTCTTCAATTATGTTTGGTCTAATATTGCTACTAAAACTTTCAACAGCAAATGAGTTTTTGAACTTCTTATTTTGACTTAAAATGTCTGCATTGTGTTGGTCAATTCAGTCAGAGAGATTTGTATAAGTTTGTCCAAGGAACTGGCAACATATCCTAGAAGTAAACAATTCATTTGCGTTTTTTTTCTCAATTGAAGTAGAGCAAGTAATAGAAACGTTTACAATAAAAACATAAGGTCCGCCAAGATTTGGTATAATCTTACTACCGTACTTGAACTTATCATAGCCAAGGCATTATTATAGTTTCTACTAAATGTTTTGAAATATCTCGATCTGTCAGTGAAGAAGTAAACATTTCTTGCATGTATCCATTTGATATGACATTAGGCAAGTTTACTTTACCACCGTGACAACACTATGTGCTTTCATATATTTTTTCACTTCCAAAGTAAGATGCACAGCAGAACTGGCGAACAGTATTCATCTCACCAAGTGAATGTGTTCCTGTTAGACCAAGCCTCTCTGATTTTGATGCTGAATTTAATTTGTAAATTAAATAATCTATACAGGGTGATTGGTATAAGTGTGCCAGCTGTTTTATTCGAAAACTATAAGAGATATCAAAATAAGTTAAATGGTAAGTGCCTTGGATTTCTTATTTTAAAAATTGTAGTCAAGTCGAAAAAATACTTTAGCCGCCACTTTTCCAATATGGCCGCCAACTTTGATTTTTCTTTAGGAACGCTCTGTATTTTATGATGTATTCCTATAGAAAATGTAATTTTAAGACGATTTTACTCTTGTGGTTTTTTTTTCATACACCTAGCCATTTAAAAGACAATAATGGTTAAAGTTTTGAAATTTCGTTTTTGAAAGAGTTTCGGTAAAGGCCTAAGCAAGCATGTTTTATTCGAAATTTCTAATTATCCTATACTCTAATACGAGCAATGTTTGCTTGCTTGCTTGCTTGCTTGCACAAAGATCTCGAAAACGGCTCCGACGATTTTCTTCAAATGTTGTAAATAGTTCATTTCTGGCCTAAAAACGAGTTTCATGCAGTTAGAACCGCCAACAAAAATCTAATTACGTAGAAAAATGAAACTGAAAATCACATTTTTTTAACATTAGTCTTATGGGTTGCTATGTAACCATGTTGGCTAAATTAAATAACAAGGAAAAAGTAAACAAAAGACTTGAAGTTGTAGCATGTGTTCATAATAAGCCAACTACCTACAGTATACTAGCAAATTACAAATACAGTACAAAAGGAAAAACATCACTTGTTAATATTGAGCAAAGATTATACTTAAGATTACTCGATACATTGTAGTCAAGGGTAGGAGTGCGAAGTCTAGGATCTGTTCTAGGATGTGAATCTAGGATGTGTGACGAATACATTAAGGTATCTGCAATCCTAAAATGCAATGGGAAGGGAAGGAAACAGGTCCGTGACGTAGGAAGTAGTGAAGGAAGTAGTAAAGGCAATCATAAAATGCTATGGGAATAGAGGGAAACAGGTCCGTGACGTAGGAAGTGATGAAGGAAGTAGTAAATGCGAGCAGTCCGGAGTGTGGGGACTGTTTATGACGATTAGATTAAGGTATCTGCAATCTTTAAATGCAATGGGAAGGGAGGGAAACAGGTCCGCGACGTAGGAAGTGGTGAAGGAAGTAGTCAAGGCGAGCTGTCCGGAGTGAGGGAACTGTTTATGGCGATTAGATAAGGGTATGGGCAATCCTAAAATGCTATGGGAAGGGAGGGAAACAGGTCCGTGACATAAGAAGTGGTAAAGAAAGTAGTCAAGGCGAGCTGTCTGGAGCGTAGGAACTGTTTATGATGATTAGATTAAGGTATTTGCAATCCTAAAATGCTATGGAAAGGGAGGTTAATAGGTCCGCGACGTAGGAAGTGGTGAAGGAAGTAGTCTAGGCGAGTTGTCCGGAGTGTTGGAACTGTTTATGACAATTAGATTAAGGTATCAGCAAACCTAAAATGCTATGGGAAGGGAGGAAAACAGGTCCGCGACGTAGGAAGTGATGAAGGAAGTAGTCAAGGTGAGCTGTCCGGAGTGGGGGAACTGTTTATGACGATTAGATTAAGGTATCTGCAATCTTTAAATGCAATGGGAATGGAGGGAAACAGGTCCATGACGTAGGAAATGGTGTAGGGCGTAGATGTGTAGATTTATGTATCTCCAATACTAAGGTGCTTTCAGAGTGAACTAATGATTTTCCCCGAGCAAAGCTCGGTCCCCAGGTACTTCTAATTAAACAACTAATTATAATTATATCAATTACCCTGTATAAATAAAATTAGAAATTTGTCCGTACATTGCTCAGAATTATATATGTTTATGTTATTTTTACGTTTTATACATTAAAGAAGCCGAAATAAGTCTTATTTCTATTTCTGTCTGTCTGTATGTCTGTCTGTCGTCTGTCTGTCACGGCCAAAGAGGCATTTTACACAGTCTTCTTCTGAAAAACGAGATTATTTATCAAGATCCAAATCGTTTTAGTGTATTCACTGGATTGGCGCCCTAAAATATGGCTTCAATACTTTGTAAATAAAATTACGGACGTTCACAACCCCGATTTTGTGCGATTGTTGTCAAGTTTTCTCCCAATGTTCATTACAAAATCATCTATGAAATAACGAACAGCTGTTCGGATCAAGATTATTTTTTCTAGCTGTTACCGATAGTTTACATTAAATGTTGTTTACAAATACCGCAAACATTTCCGATCACGTTTTGAAATAAAATCCAAACTAAGTGAGATTAAAAACGTTATTCCTTACATAACGGATTTAATTAATCGCAAGTGCAATAATGTGTACTCGTAAATGAAATTAAATAACTAAGCATCATCCAGGTCAGGAACCAGAGATTCTTTGTGTATAAAATTGTTCTTGAGTTTTGATAACCGGGAAGAAGACCTTGAATCAGTGTTGTATATGGCTGGCAAACTTGGTCATCTTCAGACTAAGCAAAAATATAAATTGTTATGATAAAATTTTATGACACTAATATAGATTTGAAATACTAATTTTCTGTACTTTGCTATGCTTAAAGTGTAGCAGATTCCCTAATTAAATTCCGTATTTTTGTGTGTATATCTGTTGGTAACACATTAATGTCCTTATTTCTCAGTGTTTCACGGAAAAAGGAAAAGAGCACATTTGATAATGAAAATGTCAACCGGAATAAAGTGTTTAATGGTGAGGTTGAGGTAGTATTTAACCATTTTTAACCATTGTTGAAAGTAACTTTCAATTATAGGCCTACCAATTATAGGGCTTTCTTATTTAAAGGCTATGAATGGATAGGTCTATAAAGATTTTTTTTAGTTTAATCATTATATATAACAGATAACGTATGGCCCACGATCCAGGTGACATTTCCGAAGCATTTTTTGGCTTTAAACTGTCACCTAATGTATTTGCGAAGATTTATATGTAATAGCTTTGCCAGCATATCTGAAAATAAGCACACTAACTGCTGTTCTTAATATAAGAAGGTTTCAACTGACTACTATAGAATCCCCGTGCGTAGAACGGGCACACAGCTTTTATTGTACTAAAGATATAACAAATAAAATTTTCTTTATTATTACGTTAAAAATAAATCCCTATTGGCATTACTACTTACATGAGCTAAAATAATAATTTACAACTTTTTGTAGTATAAATATAGTTTATTAATATTAAAAAAGACTATTGATATGGCACAAAAATATTTCTAAAGTTTATGAAACCTGATGTTGGTGTTGCTAATAGTTTTTTGTGAGTGAAGATGGAAGGATTAGTGATTTAGTTTGAAGAAGATTGACCTAAACAATTGTTCGTTTAAATTTAATAATACCTGAAAACCGAGCCATGGCTCGGTGTAGTTTATTTCGATTGTAAAAGCAATATAAAGGAAACTCACGTTTTATTTACAACTAATTTTGGCTTTTATTAACCTAAAATAAAAATACCGCCGCCGCAGTAAACCTGCAGACTAAGCGAATTTCCATTTGCCTGATTCTGATTAGATTTACACTAAAATGTCTACTTAAAAACTTAACATTTATTTCCTATTTAAATAGAATTAGTTTTAACTGGTACTTAGGTTTGCTGCATCAGGGAGGGTAAAACTGTTTTTTTTTTTTGTAAAATGTTAATAGTTAGTAAGAAATAAAAACATTTTTCAAATTTGATCAAAATATGTTCATAAACAAGCATACTACAACAGTTTACTTGTTCTCCATAAGAATAACATGGGAATTGAACATTTACATTTTTTTGGAATTTTCTCCGTAATTATTAGGCGCATAGTAACACTTCAATATACTAAATTATTTGTTTTTTTTAAGCTCTACAAAATGGTTTGGAAAGAAATTGTTAAATTTTATGTTTATTGGATCAAAAATGGGAAAAACCTATTTTTACCCCATAAAACCCCCCGTAAACCCCCGTTCCCATAGTCCGATCACGCTGGTTCGCGAACTCGTTCAAGTTTATCCCGCCTTACACCTTCAAACCAAATTTTATCAAAATCGGACAAAAATTACTCAAGTTATCGTGCGGATGGACACACACATATATATATATATACTATATATATATACAGGGTGATTACTGGGAAACGCATGTTTTTGACTTTCATAGTACACAAGGAATATCGTTCGGCGACGGCCGGAAGTTGTTGCGATGTGTAGGGGGAAGTGTGCATTTTCAATTTTTGCCAAGATGTGGGACCTTGAGCATCGTATGTTTGTCATGCGACGATATTACGCAAATGGTGATTTAGTCACTCAGACTCAGCGATACTTTCATACACATTTTAACATTGCACGGTATGGCGCTACCCCTGATCGTAACACGATATTGCGTTGGATACATAATGTAAAACTCAATTAGATCTCTGCTTAAGAGAAACCCTCCTGGACTGGCAAGGACAGTTAGTACCCCTGAGACAGTTGAAAGAGTGCGCCTTGCAACAGCTCAGAGTCCTAGCCGCGACGGCAGAGCAGTGACAGTGAATCCACAACGGTACCTACGTTGACATGTTGGAAGAATATTTCTTGCCGGAACTGCGCCATCAACGTGTCGAGATACGTAATGACGTATGGTTCCAACAAGATGGGGCAACAGTCCATACAGCTCGCATTAGAATGGAATTCCTTCGGCGAACATTACCTAAAACCCACGTTTTGGTGGTGTCACTTGGCCGAGCGCTCACCAGGTCTTAAAATTCCAGATTTCTTTCTATGGGGATTTTTTAAATCTAGAGTTTACATAAACAAACCAAAAACAATACAGGAACTTAAAGAAGCTATTCGCCAGGAAATCAACGCCATTCCTAGAGATATGTTAGCAAATTCCAAGGAACGCCTTCAACGCTGTATTAAAGCAGAAGGCGACCCGTAAAATTATCAATGTTCTCTAACCACCACGTTAGAAATGTAATTTTTAAATGCTAAATTGCAAGTAATTTTATTCTGAAATTGCATATTGTGTACACTGTTTTTCCACTCATAAATACATTTTTTGCTCTGAATTACCTGAGTACTCGTTATTTGAAAAACATGCGTTTCTCGGTAATCACCCTGTACTATATATATATATATATATATATATAGATGTATATATATATATATATTTATATATGTGTGTGTGTCCGTTAGCGTGATAACTCAAGCAAAAATGATCCGATTTTGATGAAATTTGGTGCAAACGTGTAAACCTACGTTTGTTCGAACGATTTCGCACTCCAGCATAATCGGACCATGGGAACGGGGGTTTGTGGGGGTTTTATGGGGTAAAAATGGGGTTTTCCCATTTTTGAGCCTAAAAACAAAAAGTTTTGCAATTTCTTTTTATACCAGTTTGTAGAGCTTGAAAAATAAATAATTTCGTATATTAAAGCGCTGTTGTATGCCTAACGGTCACGGAGAAAATAAAAAAATAGTGTCATTTAAAATTCCAATGTTATTCTTATGGAGAAAATGAAAATTGTTGTAGTTTACTTGTTTATGGATATATATGCTATTGATAAAATTTGGCAAATTTATTTATTGCATACTATACTATTGACTATGGTCAAAAACACTTTTTACCTTCCCCGTAGCAGCAAACCTAAGCACTCGTTGGATATAATCTATCTATCTATATATATATACTTATTTAATACGCAAGCAGGATTTTTGTGACAATTACTCCTCCGAAACTACTGAACCGATTGACATGTTTTTGGTCTCATTGGAATGAGCGTAACGTGAAGTTGTGCAGGAGACTTTCATTTTAGGGGAATAATTAGAGAGTGAGGCCCTGGGGCCCTTTAAAGTTTCGTATTTCTCCATAAGATTAACTTGGGAAACAACAATTGTTATGAGCCTCCAGCTGTGCTGTTGTCAGAAATTAAAAGTGAGAAGAAGAACATAATGTTAATTGTAAACAGTCAATAAGTTTGCTAATTTAACAGTTTGCTACAAACATTTACTGATTTGGTTGAAATGAAATGTTTACTATTTGAATTTGGGTTGGCGTAAATATTACAATAGAAAAAGCGAGAGAGCCTGGATAAATTGATATCTTCAAAAGAAAACTGAATTAACACTGTGCTGCATTTCTTAGTAAGCATTGAAAGAGCTGATTTGCAAACTATGGAAACATAGGAAAGTCATAGAACACCACCAAGGATAAAAAATAGAATTTTTTTTAGAATTTATAATCGTTATTATGGCAATCTAATGAGGCTATGAGTAAGGCTATTTGTAGAAAACACTAAAAAAACAAGATCAGCTTTTGAAAAATGATAAGATATTTACAAGAAATTGTGATTATATCGATATGTTATGTACCTACATCATGAGTATTTCCAAAATCTTTGAGTCGAATCTTTTTTACAGTCGTCAGAAATTATGACTGTTATTGGTTTTTAAATAACGCCTGTAAGTTAATACTTAGCATTTGCTCGAATTCGAGCAACAGGGACACTGGTACTTATTTAATACGTAAGCAGGATTTTTGTGACAATTACTCCTCCGAAACTACTGAACCGATTGATATGTTTTTGGTGTCATTGGAAAGAGCGTAACGTGAAGTTGTGCAGGAAACTTTCTTTTTAGGGAAATAATTAGAGAGCGAGGCCCTGAGGCCCTTTAAAGTGTCGTATTTCTCCATAAGATTAGCATGGGAAACAAAAATTCTTATGAAACTCCAGCTGTCGTCATAAATTAAAAGTGGGAAGAAGAACATGCATATGTTAATTGTAAACAGTCAAGTTTGCTTATTTAGCAGTTTGCTACAAACATTTACTGACTTGGTTGAAATGAAATATTTACTATTTGAATTGGGGTTGGCGTAAATATTACAATGGAAAAAAAGCGAGAGAGCCTGGACAATTTCATATAATAAAAAGAAAACTAAATAATTCTTAAGAACACTGTGCTGCATTTCTTAGTAATCATTGAAAGAGCCGATGATTTGCAAACTATGGAAACATAGGAAAGTTATAGAACACCCCCAAGGAGAAGAAATATAAATAATGTTTTTATGTTTAGAATTTATAATCGTTATTATCGACAACCAAATGCGGCTCTAACTAAGGCAATTTGTATAAAATACTGTTATGTACATCTTGAGTATTTCATCATCTTTGAGTCGAATCTTTTAAAGTCATCAGAAATTATGACTGTTTTTCGTTTTAAAATTACGCCTGTAATACTTAGCAATTGCTCGAATTCGAGCAACAGGGACACTAGTACTTATTTAATACGCAAGCAGGATTTTTGTGACAATTACTCCTCCGAAACTACTGAACCGATTGACATGTTTTTGGTGTCATTGGAAAGAGCGTAACGTGAAGTTGTGCAGGAAACTTTATTTTTAGGAAAATAATTAGAGAGTAAGGCCCTGGGACCCTTTAAAGTTTCATATTACTCCATAAGATTAACATGGAAAACAAAAATTGTTATGAAACTCCAGCTGCTGTCATAAATTAAGAGTGAGAAGAAGAACATATGTAAACAGTCAATTTTTTTTCAGAATTTATTTTACAATCTGTTCAAATATGAGAACAATAAGTAAAACATATATCAAAACAATGTCAGGAAGCAAGCACTTGTTTATCAACTCAGGTCCAGCACATGCACAACACTTTTTAATCTGGTAATGCACTGACTATTGTCCAACAGAACAGCAAGACTGTTTGGATGATATTCTAATTTTTCTTGATAATTTTTGCTAAGATCTGTAATTTCTTCTTTCACTGTTTTAATTTTGAAGTCATTCCTAATTGTAGTGTTGGATACGAACCAGGGTGCGCCAGCCAATAATTCTTCTCAGTGCCTTAGCCTGAAATCGTTCAAGAATTTCGATGTTGGATTTGCTCGAGGTCCCCCAAAGTTGAATTCCGTATGTCCAAATTGGTTTGATCATAACTTTATACAGTAAAATTTTGTTAGCCAATGATAATTTTGAATTCGTACCTAGTAGCCAATTGAGTTTACGAAGTTTTAATTCCATTTGCTGTCTCTTGCACCAGATATGAGATTTCCAATTTAAATTTTTGTCAAGAGTTAGACCTAAATATTTTACACTGTCTGCCTCCGTTAAGGCTACATTATTAATGGTTACTGGAGGATTGTACCCTGTTCTCAGAGTAAAAACAATATATTTGGAATTGTTTTCGTTGACTTTTATCCTCCACTTTTTAAGCCAATATTGGAGCTCAGTCAAGGCAGCTTGTAGATTTATGTAAGCGACTTGAGGGTACACATGACTCGACAACAGTGCAGTGTCATCAGAAAACGTAGCAACTGTGACGTTGGGGACCATAGGGATGTCTGCTGTATATATCAAATATAGCAAGGGACCAATAACACTCCCCTGAGTGCTCCAGACTGTACTCCAGACTGTATCGGCTTCAGATCAGATAACGAATTATCGAATTTTATTTGAAAATATCGATTGGTCAGATATGATTTCAGAAGGTTATACAAAGAGTGAGGGAGAGAGGTTTTGAGTTTAAACAGAAGTCCGACATGCCACACCTTGTCAAACGCCTGTTGGACATCCAAAAATGCCGCAGAACAGTACTGTAAGAAGAACATAATGTTAATTGTAAACAGTCAATAAGTTTGCTAATTTAACCGTTTACTACAAACATTTACTGACATGGTTGAAATTAACTGTTTACTATTTGAATTTTGGGTTGGCGTAAGTATTACAATGGAAAAAAGCGAGAGAGCCTGGATAAATTGATATCTTAAAAAGAAAACTGAATTAATACTGTGCTGCATTTCTTAGTAATCATTGAAAGAGCCAGTTTGCAAACTATGGAAACATAAACATAGGAAAGTCATAGAACACCACCAAGGAGTAGAAATAGAAATGTGTTTTTTTTAAGAATTTATAATCGTTATTATGGGCAACCTAATTTCATTTCATTTCATTTATTCATTCCAACGGCAATCGCCATTTTACAAAATAATACATCATACAAGATTTACATACAACAAGATAATACAATAGAAAACATCAATAAATGAGTAAGAAGTTTGGTTGGTGGTGGTGGTGGACAGTTTGAGTGAATTGCAACAGTTACAACATTGTGAAAAAAGTAACAATAACAAGAAACAGTGTAAATAATTAACATCAATAACAATAACAAGTAAAATTGTGAATAATAAACATCAATAACAATAACAAGAAACAGTGTAAATAATTAACTACAATAACAATAAGTGTGAATATTTAACATCAATAACAATCAGTAGCCATAAAAATGACAACATTGTGGATAATTAACATTAATAAATTTACTATACATAACAATAATAGACTATGGCAATGATAACAATGCGGCTAATGCGGCTATAAGTAAGGCTATTTGTAGAAAACACTAAAAAACAAGATTAGCTTTTGAAAAATGATAAGATATTTTCAAGAAATTTTGATTATATCGATCTGTTATGTACGTACCTACATCATGACGAGTATTTCCAAAATATTTTAGTTGAATCTTTTAAAGTCATCAGAAATTATGACTGTTATTCGTTTTAAAATAACGCCTGTAATACTTAGCAATTGCTCGAATTCGAGCAACAGGGACACTAGTGTCATTTAAATAGGGAATACTTAAATATGTCTTATTTATGGAAATATTTTAGTAAAAATGTTATCAGACAAGTTGAAATACGCTTAGTCTGCAGGTTTGCTGCGGCGGGGGTATTGTACTGTATTTTGTAATTTGCTAGTATACTGTGGGTACACAATTTCATATTTTTACGTAATTAGATTTTTGTTGGCAGTTTTAACTGCAATAAACACGTTTTTAGTTCATAAATTAATTATTTACAACATTTAAAGGAAATCGTCGAAGCCGTTTCGAGATCTTTGTGCCAGCAAGCATACAAGCAAACATTGCTCACATAAGAGTATAGGATTATTGGTTTTAAAATTTGAATGAATGAAATTTTAACTATCAAACATAAAGAAAAAGGATATGTAAATAAGGGAGATTAAGGTAAATCATGTATGTGAAAATGTTATTCGTAAAATAAGGAAAGTTTTTCTCATGTCAACCTACACAATGTTTAAAATAAAACAAATTCAAAGTGGTGAATTTCACTACTTACCAAATTTAAAAGACACAAACGTTTCTATAAAGGTTGAATTTTGTTTCTAAAAGCGTTGGCGGATGTAAAACTGATGATACAACAGATGTCAAATTTTTATAAAGAGTAAAAGGTTTCTATTTCGTGTCCTCTTCCCGTTGCAAAGCACGGGTACATCAGCTAGTATAGCAATAAATATTTTATAAACATGATATCGCTCTTTTCATAAAATTGATACATACCTTTGAATCATCTTCAGCTGATAAGATTATTGATTGGATTGTTGCCCGGTGATAAATCTATAGGAGAGTTAGTAAGACTAATTTACGCTGAAACCGAGCGTTTCAATGTCGTATCTCTAGACAAACATTGTTTTGACAGCCACACGGCCATTTAAAACAACTGATTGAATTGGTTTCTGTTGAGTTGAAATTACTTTTAACCCAAAGCTCGATTTTAAATGTACAATTAAATAGTACTGGTCATTCTTTGTGTCCAATAATCTTAGTGCTGTTAAACTCTCAAATGGAAAAAAAACTAACCAATCATTTATTAAATTCTAAATATCCTTATGATGATGATATCTTATCATCAGTTTAAACCTTACATAACACTAACGTGTACATAAATATAACAGGCATTCTTTCTACATTTGCAGCTATTTGTAATGCTTGTAACATTAAATGCGAGACTTTTGGGATCGAAAAACAACAATTTGGTATCCTCTACATAAGTATGAAACTTTTGTATTTTTTAATGGATTGATTAATAGTTAACAGGGACGTAAAAACTATTAACATGAGCTAAGGTATGATAAAGAACTGTGTAATAGCATTGACTATGGTAGTAGAGAAATGCGATCAAGTAGACTACTTATTTAAACGATTTATTTTTAATACATGTTTTGTAACTATTAAGAAGAGGTAATAGGAGTCTGATGCCGTATCCTATACTATTTGTATTATGTAATTTGTTGCAATATTTTAATCTTACATAAAAATCTTTTGTTTGCTACGATTTCGGTAAGTAGCTCCTAAAAACAGTACAGTACCAAAATTATGGTTGTGTTGCAAAGCCTAGTGGTTAACGTCCCGGGCTTGGGTGCAGGAGGGATGGGTTCAATTCCCGGCTCATCCACAAGACATTTAAAGGGTTTCAATCGCTTTCTCTTAATGTGTTTAACTTCAACTTCATTACAAAAATGCCACAAGCGTAAAAACGAGCAAAAACACATGTAAACTGTTACATGTCTGTAACAGTTGAGCTGTTACGACTTCATTTTTTATCTTATTTAGCTTTTAGCGAATTTTCCATATAAGGAATAAGCTATTACCGCAGGTCTCATGGTAAGACCTAGACCTGGGACCGATTCACTTTTTCGTTTAAAGGTCCCCAGAGGCCAAAAACCCCATCCGTTAAAATTCATATACATAAATGTGTCGGTTAGCGCAATAACTCGAGCAAAAATGATCCGATTTTGATTAAATTTGGTAAAACGTGTATACCTACATATTTATTCGAACGAGTTTGCGAACCAGCATAATCGGACTATGGGTACGGGGGCTTATTGAGGTTCCATGGGGTAAAAACAGATTTTTTCCCATTTATGGCCCTGTAAACACAAAATTTTATAATTTTCTCTCCTAACCATTTTGTAGAGTTAAAAAAAGAAATAATTTTGTAGACCTACAGTGAAGCGTTGTTGTATGCCCAAAAATTACAGAGATTGTTTAAAAAAATTAAATTTAAAATTCTCATGTTATTCTTATGGAGAATAAATAAGTTGTTGTAGTTTGCTTGTTTATGGATATATTTAAACCAAATTTGGATTTTTTTTTTATTTTATACTAACCTATCGACATTGCAATAAAAAACACATCTCAATATCTTCCCTGTAGCAACAAACCTAAGTACTCACTAAAATAAATGTTAATTAAATACGAAATAAATCTGACAATTTTTAGGGGATATTTTAGTGGAAATACAGCCAAGTAAATGAAAGTTCGCTTAGTCTGCAGGTTTGCTGCGGCGAGGGTATTTCTTTTATTTTTTGCTATTACGGAACATATTTTTGTTATGGCTAAAAGATAAAAATGAAAACCTATCGGCCTAATTTACTTTTAGGTAGGTAAGATGAAAAGTATCAAAAGGTTTCTTATAATAGTGCCAAATCAGCGTTGAATGAAGTGAAAGTGTAAGTTTAAGCTATACGGTATATTTTGCGTTATGCGAATCGTCGTAATCTCACTCGCAACAGACAATCATGCCTCATAAATCTCCCTACCTGCAAATGACATTCAACGACAAGTAGCTGAAAGTTGTCCCAAAGAGGCGCGTACATTCCACCTTCAAAGTTTGGATGATTAATTAGTCAATATATTCAAAGCTGTACTTAGAACCATAAGTTTTAAAGCAATAGCTGTAGCCATAACAAAATATTACACAAAACCATTTAATTCTGATCGCAATTTTTAGAAATGTTTATTACAACTGTTCAAACATATAGAAAATTTGCAGCATTGCATAAAATCAAGTTGTAATTGATGTAATTTTGTCTTTTTTATTTATTTAAGTGCAATAATACATTTTCCAAAACCATTAAAATGGCTCAAAGTTAATAATTATTACGTAAATATTATTCATTCAATTTTAAAGAATATTCTGGAAAATATCAATTGTTTATCAAATATAATTTAGAATCTTTTTACAGTACCTCTTCGTCATTGGATTACGCTTTTTATTGGTGTAAGACATCGTGTTGAGCACACTACAATAATATTTTGACTTAATTTACATATTGTTGTACAAACCGACTCTGTTGTAAGCGCTTCTCCTATATGCTTTAAAACTAAACAACCATTATAGTTTAGCATAGTTAATTACAGACCATCTCTTGTTTTGGCCTAAATAATATCAAATAAAATTATTAAGCCTAAACAAACGCTATTCTTAGCTCTTGACCGGCTAAAACATAGCATTCGTCTTTGCTATCTATCTACTTATATATTATTCAGTTTAAAAAATCTTTGTACAACTAAATCTAGAGTTCTACTGGAGCAATTTTATTAACTAATGGGTCCTTGGAAAGCTTAATTCGTGTAGATTTGCAAATAATAAACACCTATAAACACCCCTTCCCCCCGTAGTCCAATCAGGCTGGCTCGCGAACTCATTCGAAAAAATGTAAAATTTAATAGAATAGAATAGAATAGAAACGTCTTTTATTTGAAGCGGTTTTCAGTATAAAAATACACTGCTTTTCAAAACAACTCAAGTCAGGTACAAAGTCTGCAATACAATAATAAAAGAGAACAAATAATTTAACTAAAATTAATACAACTAACCTTTATTTATAAATACAGTTTTTTTGTTTCTTGTCTGAAAGCCTTATAACTTAAATTTTTAATTCTTTCATGTAAGGAATTGTATTCCTGAGGGCCGAAAAAAGAAACCCCCTTCTTACTACATTCAAAGTTTACACGAGGCAAATGCAGTAGGCTATCCTGTCTTGTGCACCTATCTCGTACTTCTTTTCGAGTGGTTAGTTTATCTTTGAGGTAGGAGGGTCTGTTGGTTTTGACCACTTTATGTACTATGGCACCAGTTTCAAGGACGCAAACAACCTGCACTGGTAACATTTCACTTTCCTTTCTCGTATGTGATATGTGATCAAATCTTTTTAGATCATATACAAATCTTAGAGCATTATTTTGCAAGCGGTCCAAGGTATTCAAATTTTCAGCTGACAAAGAAAACCCAAAGGCAGGCAAAGCATAATTTCTTATTGGCATTACCAGAGATCTAACCACTTGTAATTTTACATTCTCAGCTAATATATGCATAAATCTATTTAACACTCTGAGTAAAGATATGACCCTTTGTACGATTGTTTTTACTTGCTTTGAAAATTTTAATTCTGTATCAATCGTAAGCCCAAGGACTTCAACAGCCTCAGTAACCTTCAATAAATCATTTTCCAAAAGTATATTTACATTATTTCGGTGGCTTAAAAGAGTGTTTCTCAAACAATTGCTGAAATGTATTACTGAACACTTCTCAGTATTTAACCTAAGACAATGATTTTTTGACCACTGATAAATATTTGTCAAATCAGCATTTATTGCCTGTTCTGCCTGCAAACTCTCTGAATCTTTGAATGAGAAGAGTAGCTGTGAATCGTCGGCATACGAAAAGAGTGAACAGTGGGACAATGTTTCATTCATGTCAGCAGTATACAGGATAAACAAAAGAGGCCCAAGCACACTTCCTTGGGGCACTCCACGTGTTTTTGGAAGGGCTTTAGAGGTAACTCCATCCACCTTGGTTACCTGCATTCTGTTTTCAAGGTAAGATTGAAACCAATTTTGGACTGTTTGGTCAAACTTATAATACTTTAGTTTGGCTCTTAGTAGCTCGAAGTCAACAGAGTCAAAAGCTTGGACAAAGTCTAAAGTTATCATGGCACTATTGAGCTTATGATCTTTAGCTCTGTACAGCTGATCTATAACGTTCAGCAAAGCCGATGTTGTGCTGAAGCCTCTCCTAAAGCCTGACTGGTTATCATGCAATATATTAACAATAAAAGGCTCAAGTTGGCTAGCCACCACTTTTTCAACCAGTTTTGATAGTGCTGAAAGTATTGATATGGGCCTGAAATGAGAAATGTGTTCAGGCTGCTTTGTTTTGGGCAGCGGAAATACCAAAGCTTCTTTCCAACAATCAGGGAAACGGCCTGACTTTAATGACAAATTGACTAGATGCGTAATCAGTTCCAAGCAATACGGGCTCACAGCCTTTACCATTTATATGGAAATCCCATCTGAGAAGTGTGACGCATAGCGGCACGCTATATTTTTTATATTGTGTGCATTTCGCGAAGCCGGGCTGCATGTTCAACTCGTTGCCTGCCGCGATTGCATCAACGTATCTCCCCACTTCCAAACCTACGTCGACTCCTATCCTTCTTCTTGCTGAACAGACCTCCATACAGAAAACAACCCGAAAAATTCCGACCGTCTCTCTCTCCATAAATGGATAAGTCTATTTGTAGTTAGCATGTAGGATATAAGTACCAATTATGGTTGGCTAAGTCAGGAAGCAAGTGGGGAGCCCTTCTGGCCCGCCCGACTATTGAAATGTAGGAAATAAGCTCTTAGCCGGGTTCGCTGGCTTGGGCAGCGAACCATCTGTAACCTGAAAATTCAATCACATGTCTCCAGAATGTAACTTAATAGTTATCAAACAAATCCTTACATATTTCACATTCAGTATTCGATTTACATATCATTCATTCACTCATCAGTATTAGTAAGTAATTAATTATCCATGTTAAGTTCATAGTTGGAAGGATAGGTTCACATTTAAATAGTTAGTTCAATTAGTGTAAATCAAAGCTGGCTAGGCAAGTGTTCTGATCTGGGTAAAAGGTCTCCGTCCCTCTGGTCCCCAGCAATCTTCCTAATTTTATTGGTAGCAGATTCAGCACGCTTATATTAAGTTTGGTCCAGACACACCTACTCCTAACCTATTGCATTACCCTGTTTGTTCCCTCCTGATTACCCGAATTCCCACCGATATCCCATACCTTAACCCCGGTTTTACCCCTCCCCAAACGGCCCCCGGCTACAGAAGTACACAGTAGTAAAGTACACAATAAAAAACGGATCATTTTTGCTCGAGTTATCGTGCTAACGGACACATATATATAAATATGTGTTTATATACGTATAATTCATACATATATATGAATATGAACGGATGGTGTGTTTGGCCTCTGGGGACCTCAAAATGAAAAAGTAAATCGGTCCCTGGTCCAGGTCTTACTATGAGTACAATCTTTAGGTGGACCTGGAGATTTAGTTTTACAAAATTTATCAAAACCATCTCTTAATTATTATTTTCTAGCAACTATAATTTGGAGGTTGCTTAGTTTATTGGACGAGTTTACGAACTAGTATGATCGGACAATGGGAACGGGGGTTTATGGGGGCTTTTAATGGGTAAAAATTAGTTATTCCAATTTTTACCCAAAAAAACATAAAATTTAGCAATTTCTTTCCAAACCATATTGTAGAGCTTAAAAAACAAATCATTTAGTATGTTGAAGCGTTATATTATGCGCCTAATGGTTACAGAGAGAATTCCAAAAAAACTGTAAATTTAAAATTCCCATGTTATTCTTAGGGAGAATAAGTAAACTCTTAAACTCTTGTAGTTTGCTTGTTTATGAACATATTTTGATCAAATTTGGAAAATGCATGTTTTTCTTACTAAACTATTAACATAAAAAAACTTTTCCCTCCTTGTTGCAGCAAACCTAAGTACTCGTTAAAGAAATTATCAGGCAAATGGAAATTCGCTTAGTCTGCAGGTTTGCTGCGGCAGGGGTGTTTTAAACTAGCCGTTTCATTGCAGTTCTTAGAATTGAAAAGATTTACTTAGGATTGTTTATTTACTTAACAGCATGCTTTACTTAACAAATCTAGTTACGGATAAATGAGGGTCAAGGATTGAGAAAAAAGAAGTAAAATTGTAATGCTTCGAACTTCAACTTATCAGCTGTTTCTGTTTACCATTTTAATTGTTAATGACAGTGCAATTAGTGGTTAGTACACTAAGTCGTTACATCACTGTCAGTGGCAATGAGGGAGTATAAATGAAAACCTCTCTTAAAAATTATGAGTAGTGATTGTAAGGAATTAAAAAGGTGTCGTAGGTAAAGTAGTGTAGGCAACTCGCGTATGTTGTTCCTAATTTGCATTTGTTGATAGAAGCGTGTTCCTCATGTCATGTGTGTTTCTTAAGTAATGTGCTTAATGTACCAAAAATTAGCCTATTAGTTAGTAAACCGGTGTATACGAATTGTATAACCATTATTGTCTTAAAGACCATTGTATTTAACGACAACGGGCTTTGTTGCTAGTATTTACATAATTGGCATATAATAGCACAACCTTCATTTATTGGGTGACAATAAGTTTAACTTTTTTAATATTCTTATTTATTAGTGTTCCATATTTTTTAACAAGTACTCTCTTCAAGCAACCATTGGTAACAGCTTTACTGGCCCTGTTCGTATTAAAGTTTTCACGGTTGTAAATTAATACATTACATATAAATTAACAATTACATTAGATTTTATCGTGTCCAAACGGAGCATATACCTAGACCTAGACGATAGAACAATAATCTTAAAACCAATGATTATTACCCTGCTTACTATCTCTTGACTGCAATATTTCACGAGCACCCGTTCTAAACTTTGCCGGAACCCGATCTTCGGGAAGCTTTAAGTTATCATATTCCTGCTCTAAGTTATCAAATTATGATCGTGTTAATTAAACTAGCTCATTAAATAATATATTAAATATTTTAAAAGAGCAACTTGTGTTTTACAGACATAAATTTGAAGAAAAGGGTAGAAATCTAAAATACATTAAAGCATTGCATTAATTTGGTGGGTCTTTTTTATGTTTGCAGTGTTTTCCAAATCTAAAACATAATATTAAATATTGCCATTGGTTTTTTAAGAGAAAACTTTTAAATTTCACTTACGTGTTTAATTTAAATGCTCCAATCATATTCAAAGTAGCCATTAAAGAGGGTCAAGACATTTAGGAATCATTAGGCCCCAAACCTGCTGATAATGATTTATAACGAATACATTATTTTCAGCACGTTTATAATTTATAATATTAGCTGGCTGCTATTAAAACTCATCGTATTCTTCCAATTGGAATAATATATTAAAGGCTTATAGGTCCTACATGTATGCTGATACTTAATCGTGTATTGAAAAGTAAACTCTGATTTAGTGAATAATCTTGGGGTTCAGTAAACGCAAACATTTAATTTTGTTTACAATCTTGAATTGCTATTCTGTAAAATGGTACCGAGGTCGTAAAGGATATCGTTATGAAAATAAATAGAATCGCAATAATCTATACTATTATACAAAAATCTAATGGTGTCTGTCTGTATGTGTAGTACTAATAGGTGCAAAAACTACTGAACCAACTGGGCTTAAATTTTACAAAAATATAGTTACCATACCAAAGACCATTATAGGACTGTTCACACTTCGATACTGACCGTGGGCTTTGCCCCTTTGGCTTTAAAAGTTTTTAGGTGAGGATTTAAAAATTAAATATTGATTGGTCTCCATGGCTGCAATGAGAATAGTCCTACTCACAATGTTTACATTTGCTTTGACATTTCAATGTAAACAAGAAGAACTGCCAAATTGCATATTTCACAATTTAAGACAGCTGATCCAATGAAATTAAATATAATGTTTCACACAATTATGTGGTTGGTTTATTTAATCAAAAACATTATCAAAGATCATCTATTAAAAAACTATGTCAATGATTATAGAAGTACAAAATGTTATTTATATATTTTAATGGAAACAGTAAGAAAATTACAATGTATAAATGGTTTGTATGAATTTGGAGGCTACTTCAAATAAATTAGAACTGCTTAACATGTGTTAGATTAACTTAAACATAACTTGCACATCACATTGTTTTTTATATGTATATTTAGGTAAATTTAATTATTGTGTTTTGCTAAATCCATGCTTAAATTAAACAAAACTATATCATCTATAACTAAATTGTACGTCGTTGATTTTTGTTTTTTAAAATCTGTTGTATATGGGTAACTATATTTAATTATCAAATAGTAATACAAAATACTCTTATTTTATCTTAACATAGCTTTCAGTTCACATTTACTTTATTTGATAAATGTATTATTTGTGTTTTGCCACACCACTGATTTAATTAAACCAAGGAAACTATCATAAAACTTATCCATGATAAAACTAAGCAGTACATTAAGTGTTCTTAAGTGTTCTTTTGTTTCTAAAATCAATGAAATATCTGTTACTATGTTATTTTTTTAGTAGAATCAGAGATGCAATGAAACATATACTGTATTTGCTATTACATTTTTTAGTCCTTGATGCTCACATTAGGTTTGTCTGCTGTCTTTAATGCTAAATTATTTGTTTAAAAACTTTTATAGTATAGATATAGTTTCTTTAATATTTCAAAAGACTATTGATAAGGCACAGCAATATTTCTAAAGTTTATAACAGCTGACTTAGTTTTGCTAATGATTTATTGTGAGTGAAGAAACTGGATATAGAAGGATTTGTGATTTAATATGAAGAAGAGTAAAATTAAAAATATGTTCATTTAAATTTAATATTAGTATTTTTGCAACTTCAAAATTGAAATTTAAAATGTCAAAAATAAAGAAAAAAGATAATTAAGGGAGATGAAGGTAAATCATGTATGTGAAAGTTTTATTCAAAGATTTGGTCAGTTTTTCTCATATCAGCCTACACAAGATTTAAAGTTAATCAAAACCAAAATGGTGGTATCCACTACTTACCAGATTTAAAAGTCATAACTTAAACGTTTCTATTTAGGTCATAAAAGTTGTATTTTGTTTCTAAAAGCGTTGGCGGATGTGTAACTATTATATGCAACAGATTTAAAGGTTAAAATGTTTCTATTTGTGTCCTCTTCCCGTTGCAAAGCACGGGTACTACAGCTAGTAACACATAAATGTTACGCCTGCCAAACCATCCCTGCAGTTACTATGGAAACCATTGGCAGTAATGACATCAATAAGTAAGTAAGGTCAACCAAAGTCTTACTGAGTATTGTATCACACTCACCCATCGTAGGCATTTGATCAGTAATTACTACAAGAAACCTACTTTGGGGCTGGTAGGCTTAATAATATTGTTTAATGAATCATTGCCAATATCATGAACTGTTTTAGTATTTCACACATGCAGTGAAATAACTACAACAATTCAGGTATCTGTGAACCCTAGTAGCACAAATATGTATTTTATAAATATTTTATATATTTAAAGTTGTATTTGATAGAACCTCGAATAAAATATATATATAATATATCTTTAATAATAGTTTGACATATTCAAATATATATTTGAAATATTACCAAAAAGCAATGCAAAATATAAATTAAATATAAGTTTTGAATATATAAAATAGATTCATAATATATATTGATAAAACAAGTATAGAATCTATAATATACATATTTTATATGTATATTTTTCCTATTAAATATTTAAAAAAATTATGTGTTGAGAATATTTTAAATATATATATAAAATATTTTTGAAACTATATTATATATTTAAATTATTTATAAATATATTTTGAAACACGTCAGATATTTTTATTAATAAAATAATATATTTGTAGAATATATAGCCTATAATCTTTTATAATTAGCAAATAAATAATTGGCATCTTTTTGTTTTTTAAAGTGTCTTATAAATTTATACATGCATTTTTTGTATGATGATTGCTATTGTGAAAGCGTTAAAATTAAGCTAATAATAATACGTACTCTGAATGGTGTCACTCTATCATACACGTAAAGAAAAAAATAGCATATAGGTAAGAGGTAGTATACATGTTTGACAGCTACATTTGGGTCAAACGAAAAAAAGTGTTGATGGGTTTTATTTTTTAATTGCAATATGTGACAACGAATGTGATCATAGAAATCTTGAGTGACTGGCTAGAAAAGGGTGCTAGTGACTGGCGACCTTTTAAGAAACTAATTACGGTTGTATATGACGTTCTAAAAATAATTATTTGATTTACATATGCCATAAATTACATAATATTTGTCATAGTATTTAAATTAATTTTTGTAGTTTACTGTATTTGTATTCGTGGAGACTACTCACTATTCACTACAGCACTATTCAACTCAACTACTTGATGCCAAAACAGATTAACAGAATCATATTATACTGTAGTATCAAAAATATTTCAAGTATTGCAACATTGCAACTGAGGGCCACTCTTTCACCATTTGAAAACTAATTCTAACAACAGTCACAAGTAGCACAGAGGTAAGGTAGGAGGCTCATAAGCCGAAGGACCCAGGTTCGAAAACCACTCGAACTGAAAAAATTTTATCCAGTAATTTTTTCAAAATTTGTTTTTATGAACCATTTAATCAATTTACTCAACTTATAATTCTGTTTTTCATGTTAAATCTTTATTATTTTGTGTTTTTATGTTTAGGCCCCATGGGATGTTTGGAAGATATATTAAATACATTTTTTATTTAAATATTATTCACTAAAATATATTATTGGAACATATTTTTACTTTCTCCCCCTATACCATAGTATATGGAGAAAGTATTGTTTTCGTCAAAATTTTCGAGTTTGAGTTTTGAGTGGATATATTTGTTTTGGGTCCCCCTGGACCCAAAAAAGTGGTTTTCGAAGTGATGTCTGTGTGTGTGTGTGTGTGTGTGTGTGTGTGTGTGTGTCTGTGTGTCTGGATGTGTACAGAGCTAGAGACTACACCTGTGGTCCGATTTCGATGAAATTTGGTATGTAGGTTCTAATCCATGGTATCTCCAGGCGTTTTTTTCATTTTTTTGAAATTTTGATTTTTAATGGGGATTTTCCCATAAAAACCCATAAAAAACCGGAAAAATCGGATTTTCTCAAAAATGGCCCGAACGATTTTGATAAAAATTTAGTATGTTATAGTCCTTTATATTCTGAACAAAATGGTACAAATCCCTTTTCTGTAAAAATTACGGTTCAAAAGTTATGGTAAATTATGTTTTTCCCATAAAAACCCCATAAAATAACGAAAAATAGGATTTTAGACAAAAATCCAGTTTTTATTTAACATAGTAGGTTATGGTCCTTACAATTTTGATAGTTTTTTTCATTTTTTTAGAAATTTTGATTTTAGATGGGGATTTTCCCATAAAACCCCATAAAATAACGGAAAAATAGGATTTTCCCAAAAATGGCCCGAACGATTTTGATAAAAATTTAGTATGTTATAGTCCTTTATATTCTGAACAAAATGGTACAAATCCCTTTTCTGTAAAAATTACGGTTCAAAAGTTATTGTAAATTATGTTATTTCCCCATAAAAACCCCATAAAATAACGGAAAAATCGGATTTCCCAAAATTGGCTCGAACAATTTTGATAAAAATTTAGTATGTTATAGTCCTTTAAATTCTGAACAAAATTGTACAAATCCCATTTCCGTATATTTTCTCTCACCGCTTTTATACATGATAAAGGTTGTTTACAAACTTATGGGAGAAAGTATGTGTCAGATTGCTGATACCGTTTATTTTAATATTTAATAGATTCAAAAACATATTTTTTATATATTTAATATATTTTAAATATTATATAAAATTGACATTAATACACACTTGAGATATATAAAATATATTTTAAATATATTTATTCATATGTATTTAATATATATTTGTGCTACTAGGGAATGTCAATTTTAGACGTTAACACTTTTGGCCTAATTGAACTACTGTACTAAGAAAAATCAAAATTCCCAACATGATGCTAGGTTAAATGACACTGTAAATGATAAAAGACTGCAAGTAGGACACACATTGAGCTCAAAAGTACCTTGATTGGTTTTATATAAATAAACCTTTGTTTTAACAGTTATTCATATTTGATGTAAAAGTTCTGTTAAAGCTCCGAAGACGTCCATTAAAAGCGTATAATTAAATTTGAAATTAATTAAGTTAGCTCTTGTTTAAACTTATAAATATCATCCACACAACATTTATTACGTTTGAAAATTTAAAAAAGGCACTGAGCAAAGTATGTGCGTTAAAACGTATTATAAGAACACAATTAAAGCGAATTATTGTCAAGTGGCAACTTTTGTCAAAATAGGGTGGAAAAAAGGGTGAGATTCTCTTCATAGGTCGCTTAGTCTTTATGCTATGAACTTTTATAAAAAAAAGTAAAGATTCTAAAAGGAATTTTAACAAGGTTCTTGTACAGTACGTCGTTATCGTACTGTACGTCTAGAGTCAGGGATGGGATGTTGTAATAAATACACTTGTTACATTTTAAATAACACTCAGAGGGCCGCAAAGGGTATATGATGTTGACGGGTCTAAGACATGGTGTGGACTGCCGTAAGGAGAGGGGATTTAGGCTTGTTCGGAAAGGTGGTGTGATGGTGGCGTGATATGACGTCACGGGAAATAGCCATGAGCTGCTTTATTAGAAATATCGCCTGATTTTGCATATTGCCAACCTAAACAGAAATTGTAGTTACATGATGGTATGAGTGTCAAACTATGGTAACATTATGGTACAAATTATCAGAATACGGTACAATCCTCCCCTCTTAAGTTTTGTGATGCTATCGGTTACTATAATCTTGAAAACTTACAATCACAAATAACAATATCAGAATATCTTATTAATTTATTATTATTTTTGTTTGCTATTTGGGATACTAACAACTAGCTGCAGTGATTTCATCCAATCCCTACCTAACAATGGGTTTGCACCGTTAGGGACAACATACAGCTAATTGTTTACAAATGCCTTCATGTTTTACATTTACACATAGTTTACCGATAGGTACGATCTTTTCGTGTGTGTACGAACTAAGAACTATGCTTGTTGGTAGTAACTTTACGTGACTTAACTTTACTTTGTAATCTTTTTCAGATATAACTGACACACAAGCTCCGGTATCAATTTCAAATAGGATCTTTTTGCTCTCTACCTCTAATTGCACTCTAATTGGCTCTACTTTTTTCCTAACTTCTACTCCCTGTACCTGAAATAAGTTAGATATGTCATATACCGTGTCTTCTTCTACACTTTGTTCAGGGACATTTTCTGTGACATAATGTTGCCTAGCATTAGCATTACTCTACTTTGAATTAAAATACGACTTATTTCCTCCCCTAGATCCATTAGACCCTACCTACACATGATGGTATGAGTGTCAAATTATGGTAACATTATGGTACAAATTATTAGAATATGGTACAGTTCTATTATTTTTCCCCAATAAATGCATTCGGTTATGGTTATTGCACGAGAACCCTTCCACTTTGGCATTTGAAAATACCAATCAAATTTTGACCAGCAACTATTCCCTTTATATTTGGTCTGCATTTATCGCGAACAGACGATTTTTTTATGTTTATTTAAAAGGCATAATTTTGCTATCCTCAGATTCAATTAAATGTAGTTTTTTCCGTGGTATGAATACACAGTAAAATTGTGATTGACTGGTCTGTTATAAATTGATATAAATAGTCTTAAACATAATATATGATCCCTTGTTATTCATTGACATTACACAATAGTGTTAATTAAGCAGTGGTGTGCCTGCCTGATCATGACATGGGGCTTGTTGCCAGAGACAAAGGTGACGGCTTCGCATTGTTGTCCAGCAATAAGAAACACAGACCAGCTGAGTGAGACCTCACAATTAATAGCATACGTTTTTAGTTACCAAAGAAACACCAACAATTCCATAAAGTAGGCAGATCTATAACAATTCACGTCTTCAAGCCAATTATTGAATTTTGAAATGTAAACCTCTTTGGTGGTTGAGTCCCTAAAAATGTTTGGTATAAAGATTCAAGTTTGTTATTTGATAAAATAATAGTCTCTTTGTGATAGGTCGTAAAATTTCAGTCTACTTATTTGGGTATTATTGGTATTACTCAGGCATCAATAGGAATTTGTAACAAAATTCTATAACGCTTCATTGAGAATGTTTTGTAGTTGATCTTTCCAATGTCAATTAGAGACTGGATTATTTTACTTCAGTAAGAATGCTTTAGGATATAAAAAGCATTTAGCTTGATTCATATTAAAGGGTAATGTATCAATTAATTGCATCCCTCCTAGCCAGAATGCTATCAGATTGCGGCTGACAAGCTGTACTTTTAGACGTGAAAAAATTTATCTTTTTGGAACCATTTAGTATCTGCTGGTTTCCTTGCAATTATGCAAACAACATGTTATAAACTGCACTACACTATAGCAAATTCGTTTTTTATAAACCTTTATATTTGGATAAAGTGTTTATTTTCGATATGTTGTTTTTTATTCTTGTGGTTTAATTTATAATTTCAAGCACAATTTATAATTAGATAACAGTTAATTTAACGTAACTGTGCATTGTATTTTTTTTGTTTTTTAAGCGGGAATGAACGAAGAAAAAAGTAACTGGAATAGAAATTGAGAAATCACAGGGCAGTTCCAAAGTATTTATCAGATTTAGTGCCAAGAAAATAAATGTTAGATCAAATTATTGAATACAACTCTTTTAAAGGTAAAACGAGCAACGCATTGACTATGGTTTTTAACAGATTAATTCATATAAATACTATTTAGGAGCAAAAGCAGAATACTGCAACCATTACAAGAAACTCATCAGTTGAGCTTACCATGTTTCTTGTTTGGAAGGACTCTGGCAGTTAACTTTGCTGCAGTGCCAAAACAAACGTCATTGCTAATATTTACCAAGATAAAAAATGTACTAGCAAGCAAAACTAGTTTTTATCTGTACAAGATTATAGCAAAAAACTAAATTTATTAGATATTGGTAATCTAAATATTTCTAATCTAGTGAGTGAATAAGATTTGGTTAAAAAGTAGAAAAAAGTTGTGGCAGAGAATCAACATTTTTTCTATCTTATACCCTGTGCTAAGAAAAAAAAATAAACTCATGAATCAAAGTATATTCTAAGCATTAATCTTGCTATTTATACATGTATACTGTAATTTTTGTTTATTTTTTCTGTTTTGGGGTTATTACATTAAATTACAATAAGATATATGAATAAAAAATCTGTAATTGTCAAATGTATAACAAAAGTTGCAAGTAAACAATTTGCAATCTCTTTGTTTTCCTTTACAGAGACTTTTGCACAAGATCTCAACTTGGGCCGCGAATAGTGACTGTGAGAACGCATTCAACCATATTAAGAGCAACATTCCAAACATTATGGTACTTGTACATTATCATCCTAAACTTCCACTTATCCTTGCAACAGATGATTTTCAACATAGGATTAGGAGCCGTTCTCCTTCATCGTTGTCCTAAAGGCAGTCAGAAACCAATTGCAGCCACTTCAAGAACATTAAATTCAGCAGAGCAGAACTATTCTTCTATAGATAAGGAGGCACTGGCCATTATTTTTGGTGTTGAGAAATTCTACAAATATCTCTATGGCAGGCATTTCACTCTTTTGTGTGATCATAAACCACTTGAACGAATCTTTGGGGCGAAGCAGCCTATACCTAAACATGCCGTTTCCAGATTTGCAAGATGGGCTATTATTGGATACGACTACGATATAAACTACATGATTGGAAAAGATAATGCTCTGGCAGATTGTCTGAGTAGATTACCTGAGTATCAGACGCTTGGTGAAGTAAACCAAATAAGATCTATGGGATTTGAAGATTTGCCACTTACCAAACGAACGCTTCAAGATAACACTCACAGAGATGATGAACTGACACACATTATATCCTATTCTGTCATGGGATGGCCCGATGGCACACCGTTATTTATTTTAGGGGATAAATCTGAGCATGAGTGTCGACACAACCCGTCTTGGCCTGAATTTCTAACACTGAATATCCCTCTCCTGTCTTTTAGATACGTGGAAATCCACTTTAACGGCTTACCTCTAAAACTAATTTTGATTATTTTGTTTAACAGTATCTCATGTGAGAGAAGACCAAATGCCTTTTCCGTGTCATAGAAGATACAAAGTTGTTCTCCTACGTCAAGACTGTCATACAAATTAATAATGTAAAATATAGCATCAGTAGTACACTACTTTTTTCTAAAACCAAACTGATGATCATTAAGCAGGTTTTTGTCATATAAATAGAGAATCAGTCTTCTTAGGAATACAGTTTCAAATATCTTAGAAAAGACACTTTGTACCGCTACCGGTCTAGAGTTCTTAGTAAGATTTTTTCATTACCATAATGGATAGGCACAATTAAAGTCTTGATATTTTTGGGAAACACCATATTCGAAAGACCTGTTTATTATCTTGGCACGAGGCTTAAATTATGTCCTTGCAAGCGCTCAACAGACTACAGGGAATCTATATATTTAATAGGCCAACATGGATTTTGTGAATGCTGCCCTAGTGGCCTTCAAAGTTCCCATACTTAGTAACATACTTAGGAAGAAAATGTTTGTTTACATTTGAGCAGATGAATGCTTTGAAATTGACACAAATATTTGAAACCGCTGGATATAATAAAATTGAAAATGGGAACATAGCAGATCTCGATTTGCGGGGGAACGCGGCGGAAAGGAGTTCCGGTACCTCTCTTTCGGGAAGATATAACTAGGATGGTCTGCCGTTACACTTTAGACGCATAAATGAGCAAAGCATTATTTAAAGATTGCCAATGGCTAAAGCAGCTAACAACCTACAATATGTTCCCTTCCAACAGATTCACCGTTTGTTTGCCCGATCTATAAGTATAAAAGAGGATGTTTGTGTATATATATATATATATACGTGTAGAATTTCATGGAATAGGTTTATACACCATCAATTTCGTGATCCGTCCAATCGGCTCCGCCCTAGTGGCTCTGGAGTTTCCCATGTTAACCTTATGAGAAATGGAATTAATGAATCTTAACAGCTGTTTCAATTAAACAGGTTGGTTCTATTCTATGATGTTCAATAGCATTAAAGTTACAATGATTACCAACAGGGTGCAGCACTATTATTTCTTTTACATTTATGACAACAGCTAATTTGCAACCAAAAGGTGAGTGAGCATAGCGAACGAACTTCAACCTGGAGGCGAGTTAGCGTAGTGAACGAGCTAACCTGAAGGCAAGTGAGCGTAGCGTACGAGCTAACCTGAAGGCAAGTGAGCGCAGCGAACGAGCTCCAACCTAAAGGTGAGTGAGCGTAGCGAACGAGCTCCAACCTAAAGGTGAGTGAGCGTAGCGAACGAACTTCAACCAGGACGTGATTGAGCCATGCGAACGAGATCATCTTGAAAATTAAGAAGTTAAACGGGGCAAAGCCCGCGGGTTACAGCTAGTATTATTTAAGTTCCAAAGAATGATAAATTTATCTGATAGTTCTTTTATTTAGTTAAGAATAAGAATAAGAATTGATAAAAGGTCATTAGACATGTGTATTTGACATTTCGTTTAAACGGTCAAGAGCTTCTTTCTTCTTTGCCCAAAATCCGGCATCCGTGTCTGTTAATTGACATCAATCGGTCTAGTGAAAATGGTGGCTCCAGAAGCAGGCCTTCAAATAGCGCTTCATCAATAATGGTTATGTCAAAATAGAATGGGTTATTTGCCTTCAGCCAAATAAGTGCTTGCTGTAGTTTTTCACGTCAAACTTTGAAATCGATTTGGCCAAAGACGCCTTGACGTTTGGACAATGATGACTTTTAAGTTTCCGGGCAGTTTAGGTAAGACAGATGCTATTTCATTAATATCTTGCTCAACATTAATGATGTTACCTTTGTATTGAAACTGGCCATCCTGACCATTTGCTTGTACTTTGTAAATGCGCATAGCGGGATGTACTCGTGCAATCAACATTTGTTATACAATCGTCAGGTCAGTTAATTCGTTTAGTTAATTCGACACTTGACACATCCATATTATTTAACGCCGTGAATTTAGTTGCATTTGAACGACAACGAGAACAAATCGGTGATTGGGTTGAAGCTGTTAGTTGTTGGTGATGACCGTTAGTGCAAGTGTAAAATTTTAGTGCATCTAATTCATGTTGGAATTGATTAGCTAACTGCCTATCATTATCAGCTTCTTCCGCCACTGCTTCATCTGGTTCTCCTTGTTCACGACGCCACTCTCTTACAATATTTGCATTATTGGTACGACGACCAATATTACAACGTGGCCTATGAGGCATGCTCAAAAGAAATATAGCAAAACTGTTACTTCCTTTGATAAGATGTTAGATTCCAACTTTAACCTAGGATGAAAGTAAACATTGAAATCCTATACTCTAATACGAGCAATGTTTGCTTGTATGTATGCTTGCTTGCTTGCTTGCTTGCTTGCTTGCTTGCTTGCAGAAAGATCTCGAAAACGGCTCCGACGATTTTCTTCAAATCTTGTAAATAGTTTATTTTTGGCCTAAAAACAAGTGTCATGCAGTTAGAACTGCCAACAAAAATCTAATTACGTAGAAAAACGAAACTGAAAGTCACATTTTTTAACATTAGTCTTATGGGTTGCTAATTAACCATGTTGGTTAAATTAAATAACAAGGAAAAGGTAAACAAAAGACTTGAAGTTGTAGCACGTGTTCATAATAAACCAACTACCCACAGTATACTAGCAAATTACAAATACAGTACAAAAGGAAAAACATCACTTGTTAATATTGAGCAAAGATTATACCAAAGATTGATTACACTTAAGATTACTCGAGACATTGTAGTCAAGGGTAGCAGTGCGAAGTCTAGGATCTGTTTATGACGAATACATTAAGGTATCTGCAATCCTAAAATGCTATGGGAAGGGAAGGAAACAGGTCCGTGACGTAGGAAGTAGTGAAGGAAGTAGTAAAGGCAATCATAAAATGCTATGGGAATAGAGGGAAACAGGTCCGTGACGTAGGAAGTGATGAAGGAAGTAGTAAATGCGAGCAGTCCGGAGTGTGGGGACTGTTTATAAGATTAGGGTATCTGCAATCCTAAAATGCTATGGGAAGGGAGGGAAACAGGTCCGTGACGTAGGAAGTGGTGAAGGAAGTAGTCAAGGCGAGCTGTCCGGAGTGTGGGAACTGTTTATGACGATTAGATAAGGGTATGGGCTATCCTAAAATGCTATGGGAAGGGAGGGAAACAGGTCCGCGACGTAGGAAGTGGTGACGGAAGTAGTCAAGGCGAGCTTTCCGGAGTGTGGGAACTGTTTATGACGATTAGATTAATGTATCTGCAATCTTTAAATGCAATGGGAAGGGAGGGAAACATGTTTGCGACGTAGGAAGTGGTGAAGGAAGTAGTAAAGGCGATTAGTATGGAGTGTGGGAACTGTTTATGACGATTAGATAAACGTATCTGAAATTCTGAAATGCTATGGGAAGGGAGAAAAACAGGTCCGCTAAGTTGGAAGTGGTGAAGGAAGTAGTCAAGGCGAGCTGTCCGGAGTGTGGGAACTGTTAATAACGACTAGATTAAGGTATCTACAATCTTAAAGTGCTATGGGAATGGAGGGAAACAGGTCCATGACGTAGGAAATGGTGTAGGACGTTGTAAAGGCGAGCCGTGTGGAGTTTGGGAACAGATTTATGTATCTCCGATACTAAGACTGCTTTCAGAGTGAACTAATGATTTTCTCCGAGCAAAGCTCGGTCCCCAGGTACTGTAAACAAAACAGTTACAAAACAATTAACATATGTTTATCTTATTTAAATGAAACGAGATAAACACATATGTCATAAACCCAATATAATTTTTCTTTCAATTTACATTAAAATAACAAGCGAAATTGTGTGACCCATAAAATAAAATCCAGAAGGAAATTTGCAAATATCTTTTACCAAAACATTGTGCTCAGTATTCTTTAGCTGTTGGCCAAATTTCATATCAATTGGTCAAGCCATTACATTCTGATGCTCTTACAAAAAAAGTTACAAAGTGAGGGAAAGTGAGCTTCGCTCGCTCCACTCGCTTCGCTCAAATATTGGCAAAAATAGGTACAAATTACATTAAAAAGATTACCGTTCCGGCATCTCATCAAAACGATCACTGGCTATGAGGATTTATTAGATTTGTTGAAAATATGAAAATGTACTCTTTTTTGTGATTTCAAAATTGGTGTTTCACTGTAAAACACGTTTATGAATTTTAAAGTCAACTGACAGTACAGCAGTTACACTATTTGTTGGAATTTTTTAAATCTTTGTTTTACTGAAACTTAATAACAAAGTGTTATGCTATTTAATGAGTGGAGAATATCAATAATGAAGGAACAATAGTCGCCAAGTGTAGCTCTAGCCTTATAGTTATTCGTGTAACTAGTGCGCAAAGTGGCACTATGCTGTCCAAATTTCTAGATTACAGCAAAGACACATTATATTTTCCCTACAGTTACTTTAAAGCATAAATAAATAATGAGTAATTGTACTGTATATACAAGTGAAAGTTAACCAAGCAGTTTCACAAATTTACAAATCCAAACCTAAATCTTTCAAACAATCTTACAAACAAATCAAAATCAGAATTACATTGTTTCTCAAATAAAATTCTGAATGAAATTTCACAAACATAATGGATCAAAATCGTAATGTCATTTTTGGTTTGTAGTATTTTTGTCAACACTCACAATCAGGTTATAGGTTAAAGCGTTGAATGTCAAAAAACACTGCACCAGCTGATTGATTTTCTTGTGTTGCCAACTTGTTTTCAAGCTTTCACGCATTAGCCCAATACATGCACACTATTTTGGGTTGTTTGGTTGAAATACTGGAGTGCGGGAAAGTAAGTAAACGCAGGAATCGGCTACTTTGCGTGTTATAATCAGTGCGAGAAGCCTCATTTTGTCAGTTAACTGTAGGAGAAATTCAACTATTCTATGGAACCTTATAGAGAATTAGTAAAGTGAAGGGAAATGTTTTATTATTTAAAACCAAGAAGCTGTATCTGATTATTTGCATTTCGATGATAAGAATCGTTTACTACTTGTCTCGAAAGATCCATTTTGTGGCTCTATAGTTGTCTATCTTACCCTGAAATGGGCCACTTTCTGGACTGGTAGTAAAATATACTATTGATCACTGTTGAGAGTTACTATTATTATTATTAAACGAGTGGAATATTTGAACATATAGTACCCTTCAATTTATTTAAATGAACTAACATGTTTCGGCTTTCAGGCAATTATCACAGTAATAAAATAATTAAATAATAAATTTAGAGAAAGTAAATAAACTATTTAACTATCATATGATTTGGGAATTTGGTTAGGTTTCATTTGGTTTTATATATAGGGTTTTGTTATAGTTTGGAGTTTTCATTGTGTTAATAATATTGTCCGGATCGTTTTACTGTTTTTATGGTGGCTATCTACAAAATGCTTTCTTAATAAATATGTTTGTCTTTTCGTGAATGTTCTATGGGGAAGTAGCTATTATCGTAATTATCCATCCCATATCTTCGGTTTGATTTTGTACGGTAAAATCCAAATCCTACAACGAAATATATCACGTATCGTAACTCATTTTATGCATCAATCGTACAATAAAACGTGGTTATTAGCCTCCCTAATGGAACGGTCCAGCCCATAAATCATCGAACAGTTCTGATGAAATCTTCATTTGTCTCTATCCATCAAAATGAACAGATTGATTTTACGAATCAGCAATCAGTAAGTGTGAACTCTATACCATGCAAACCGGTAATTTTTGACGTGCTATTTTGTAAATGCATATTCATAATCTGATATTGGATGTGAATATATTAATTTGACACAGCAACTGCAGTTTATTTATTTATTTTAGGTTTTATTTAGTTGTACAATTATAGATGTGCTATACACAGGATCTGAACTTAAAATGAATTTCCACTAAACCAACAAATGAATACGTCTTATTTGCAAGACATATCATGGAAGTTATTATTTATGATACACCTCTTTTACCAAGCAGCCACGATTCACACCCTTTCTTTGCCTTTGACGTTGAAGAATCACACATGGTACAGTTAGTTGTAAGTTTCCTTAGAGACTCTGTCTTTCTTATAAATGTAGGAATAAATTTCAGAAAAGTTTAGCCCATTTAAAAAATAAAACCAATAATAAAGGAGCACATAAAATGGAAACCTAGTATCCAATACTCAATTCTATTATATCTAAAAAACGTAATATGGTGGTTTATCTAGTCATATGGCGAGTTAAAGCCGACGGTATAAAAAAAAAACATTAAATGACTACTACTAGCTCAAAATTTGTATGCCTGCAGCGTTATGCACACACACAAGTATTATCTCACATCCACAGACACGTAAAACAAACGCAGAACACTGTAAAACAAACTTCGCCCTTTATAATGAAGTTTTGGCGTCTACGATTGAAATAGTCAACTGCTTAGGATAATAAAGTAGTATTATTTTATTATCAAGTCCCTAAATTAACATTTTGTATATTTATTTATCAAATTAATAATTATTCTGTAAATAATGTTACAACAATTATATACGTTGATATTTTGTCATAAAACTCTAAGTTTAATAACTTCTAATCCATCGTTCAGCATCAAAAATAAAAGCGTTAGCGGCAAACATTATTAATTTTCACGTTTTTATTAAAATTACAATTAATGATACGGATAAGATTCACACTTAAATGGCTTAAACTTTACTTTTAACAACGGGTTTCAAATATTCATTTTATATTGAAAATACTAACAATGTTAAATCGTACTTTATGTAAGCCTACATATAGGGTTACATAAATTAGGAACTAGATGTCCTATGGACATTATTGGGGTTTGCATTACTTGAGCAATATTTTCTGTGCGATTGGAATTTTAGAAGGGCATCGTATGAGATATGTATAAAATAGAGTACAGCTGACGACTGTGCAGAAGAGATTTTCAGAAGAGTTTACATGAAAGAGTAGGATTATATTTTCCCCTACTCGGCTTATACATCAACTGCTATGTAACCTTTTTTATAGATATTTTAGGCTCTAGTTATAGTACTGACCTGAATATGGTTGTAATCTGTGAAACAATGTAAATAATTTACATTATAAAAAAACCACAAGGACATTGATTTTTATGAACTTGTACTATTTTACTAAGGAATTAAATGAATGTACTATTTTATGTCATAAGTCGAAATAAACTAACTTTATTTACCTTTCAAAAAAAAAATAATAATTATTATTATTATTATAAATTGACAGAAATTAACAGGTGTTACGAAATAAACTTTTTTAGCAACAGAACTCAGTATAAGAAACTCCATGAATAACATGCAAATGTGTTACATTGGCACACACTTAAACAGAGGATGTTTTTTTAACGCAGCTCAAATAATTACAGCTACCTTGAGACACTTTAACAACAAAACCAGCTCATTTGATAGTAGGGGCCTATTTTCTTTGTTTCATTGCTGATCGGCTATTATGCATCGTTCATGCGAGTTATGTATTAGGTCTAGTTTTTTTGATAATGTATTGTAAATACGACGTAATATGGGTTTTAACTCCAAGATTACGATTAATCACATTAAATTCACAGTATCACAAACACTCATAGATAATTATGCGACCGATTGTCAATGAAATAATAAATATATGGAAACCAAAGTGTGAGCTTGTTTTGTCGTTAAATATTTTCGCCAAAGTACTTGTAATTTCGGTTGCATTATAAAAAACCTGTATTTGTAGTTTGTCCATTTAAAACAATTTTACATCCGTTCAAAAATTCTATAGCTATTGCAGACTACGATAAAATAATGAATACAAAAGTCGCTCATGCAATTTTAAATCACTATGGTCATAGGGTATGTATTTAATATGTATAATGTATGTACCAAAAATATATAAACTTATAGACTTTTTTCATTTTAATCTCCCTAAAAATTCTTATCCCCAATGTACATGAAAATCCATAGTTGAAACGTGTTTCAGTTTTTTTTATATATATATTTGAAAACGACAAAACCACTCCAACATTAATTTTGAACTCTTTTGGTAATTATTTTGGTCAACAAGTGTTTAAGAGTTGTGGTTATATACTGCTAATATTAGCATATAATTTCTCTTTATATTAAATGTAGTTTTATAACTATTAGATGAGGATGTAGCCTTAGTTTTGTAGAAAGCCTTGTGACTCTAGCTGAAGCCAGCTTAATGATAATTAATACTTACTTAATAATCAATGACCCCTGGTGATATATAATAATGGTATAGGCCTAATAATAATAATGGTGACATAATAATTAATGATCACAGACGTGATCCTGCTTACAACCACAACACCACATGATTAGGATAAAATATGCAATTGCGATACATATTAACATATAACTTTGGGGTTATTTACTTTTTTTATTATTTCAATAAGCTTTTCGCTTTTTATCACAATTTTATTTACAATCTGTTCAGCTTTTTGAACATTCAGCAAATCCAATAACAATTAATAAAACATTCATTAGTCTCTATCCGTCGACAAATCTACAAAAATAAATTATAACTTTTAAATATTTCAGCGAAAATAATTATATGTATATATATATACAATATATTAACACTATATACAATACAATTAAAACAATTACATGAATCGTGAGCTGAGGTCTATAGCACGAATTCTTTTCAGTCTGTATGTAGCGGTACTATTGCCTATAAGAGGTTTAGAGCCAGGTGATTAGGAAGCTTTTCAAGCTTTTTTAGGTATTTTCAGTGGATGCGATAAGAACTCTCGGCCCCTGCAAGTTGGTTCACCCCCTCTCCCTCCCATCCAAATAATCTTTAAAATCATTATTACAGGTATTTAGAACTAAATTTTTAACCAGCGAGATTGGTTTTTCCGTTTGGAAAAGTTTGACCGTGGCCACACTCGTCTTACGAGATAGGTTTTTCGGCTAACCAGCGAGACTGATAAAGCATGCCACACTGGCAATACAAATTTTCCGTGGCCATGATCCGCTTCCCCCCTCCACGCTCACTGCAAAGTAAATCAGTCAGGTTAAAACTAGAAACGTCCGTGGAAAAAATTCAGCGAGATAAGATGAGTGTATTCACTCCCATTAGACGCAATGCCCCGCGACTAGTTTTACGTGCAACGCCCGTGGAATGTTAGTAGAGAATACACGTGCAATTCCGTTTGTCAGTCTCACTGGTAAAACCAGCGAGACTGACAAACGCGCTCACGGACGATTTTACCCTAGTGTTTTTACTCATGGCCCATATAAGGCGTTTCGGATTGGCACAGCATCTACCGAGGCAACGAAGTGTCATCATCGCCTTCCTCGGTTGCGGCAAAATTCTGACTAGGTCTTCCTCTTCATAGGTCACGGAAATATTATTATCGTCCTCAGTGCCAGAGGCAAAACCGCCTAAATCGTGAATGCTTCCCGCAAGCGTGGAAACATTGTCGTTTTCTTCCGCGATCGTGGCCATATCCCTAAATATCACCTCTGGTGAGGGAAACATCACCTTTCTCCGCAATCACGGCAATTTCCTAAATATCTCCAACAGAAAAAGAAACGTCAGCATCGACTTCTGAGATGACGTCAAAATCTTGAATATCTCGTACGGTCACGGACACATGAATATCGTCTTCCACTATAACACAGCAAAATCCTGAACGTCTTCCGTGGTCGTGTGGACATCATTATCGTCTTCCGCATTATTATTGACATACAAAGGGGCTTGCGGGATGATTCTTAAAACTTTTGACTAAAGTCATTCGATGATATTTATGTTTACGAAATACTTGATGTTCCCTACAGTTGAATTCCATAAGTATGAAATCATTTACAAAGGCAAGACATATTGTTGTAAACAAGACAGCAGCTGTGCCCAAAGTTGTAAGTCTGCTTTACCTTCGCCTCCTGGATGTTCCAATGACGGAGACTAATGAGAAAACTTATTGTTGGCAAATTTTATGGAAGAGTAAGACTTTGTCAAACGATTGTATGGTTTGTACAAATACTTTGTATGGTCGATTTGAATAATAAAGACTGAACACGCTTATTCATTATTATTCATAATTGATTCATTCATGAATTCTTTTTAATACTTTTTTCTTTGAAATGGTGACCATACAAAGGTAGATACTTTAAGCCAAGTATGAATGGAGATGAGTGTTGGATAAGTGGCGTGAGCTTGTAGTCTTATTAGTGACTAAGACATATTCCTTAGACACAGGTGTTAATTAATTGAGCGGAGCGAGCGAAGCGAGCGAAGCTCTTATACGTCGACTCTTATGCATTTCGTAATACGCAAACTCCTCCTAGACGGCTGAATCAATCGTTTTCAAATTTTGCATGGTGATAAAGATCATATCGGTGAGTGCCAACATCTTTATGGCGTTAAAAAAGTCTCTCAGGAATCCGCCCCACTGGGTCTCAAAGTTTCATTGCAATCCTTATGGAAGCAGCATTTGACAAGTAAACAAAAACAAAAACACATGATCAGCTGTTGACTTTTAAATGCAGTAGATAAAGAAATAGCTGATAGCATTATTCCACAGATATTAGAACAGAAACGGTATGGATCATTATTATAATCAAATGACGACACTAGCTTGGGGTCCGTGACGTATAAAGTGGTTAAGGAAGTAGTAAAGGTGAGCAGTCTGGAGTATGGAAACTGTTTAAGACGATTAGATTAAGGTATATCCTAAAATTCCTAAAATTCTATGGGAAGGGAGGAAAACAGGTCCGCGACGTAGGAAGTGGCGAAGGAAGTAGTAAAGGCGAGCAGTCTGGAGTGTGGAAACTGTTTATGACGATTAGATTAAGGTATCTGCATTCCTAAAATTCTATAGGAAGGGAGGAAAACAGGTCCGCGACGTAGGAAGTGTTGAAGGAAGGAGTAAAGGCAAGCAGTCTGGAGTGAGGGAACTGTTTATGACGATTAGATTAAGGTATCTGCATTTCTAAAATTCTATGGGAAGGGAGGAAAACAGGTCCGCGACGTAGAAAGTGGTGAAGGAAGTAGTAAAGGCGAGCAGTCTGGAGGGTGGAAACTTTTTATGACGATTAGATTAAGGTATCTGCAATCCTAAAATTCTATGGTAAGGGAGGAAAACAGGTCCACGACGTAGGAAGTGGTGGAGGAAGTAGTAAAGGCGAGCAGTCTGGAGTGTGGAATCTGTTTATGACGATTAGATTAAGGTATCTGAATTCCTTAAATTCTGTGGGAAAGGAGGAAAACAGGTCCGCGACGTAGGAAGTGTTGAAGGAAGTAGTAAAGGCGAGCAGTCTGGAGTGTGGAAACTTTTTATGACGATTAGATTAAGGTATCTGCATTCCTAAAATTCTATGGGAAGGGAGGAAAACAGGTCCGCGACGTAGGAAGTGGCGAAGGAAGTAGTAAAGGCGAGCAGTCTGGAGTGTGGAAACTTTTTTATGACGATTAGATTAAGGTATCTGCAATCCTAAAATTCTATGGGAAGGGAGGAAAACAGGTCTACGACGTAGGAAGTTGTGGAAGAAGTATTAAAGGCGAGCAGTATGGAGTGTGGAAGCTGTTTATGACGATTAGATTAAGGTATCTGAATTCCTTAAATTCTGTGGGAAGGGAGGGAAACAGGTCCGCGACGTAGGAGTGGTGAAGGAAGTAGTAAATGCGAGCAGTCTGGAGTGTGGAAACTGTTTGTGACGATTAGATTAAGGTATCTGCATTCCTAAAATTCTATGGGAAGGGAGGAAAACAGGTCCGTGACGTAGGAAGTGGTGGAGGAAGTAGTAAAGGCGAGCAGCCTGGAGTGTGGAATCTGTTTATGACGATTATATTAAGGCATCTGCATTCCTAAAATTCTATGGGAAGGGTGGAAAACAGGTCCGTGACGTAGGAAGTGGTAAAGGAAGTAGTAAAGGCGAGCACTTTGGAGTGTGGAAACTGTTTATGACGATTAGATTAAGGTATCTGTATTCCTAAAATTCTATGGGAAGGGAGGAAAACAGGTCCGCGACGTAGGAAGTGGTAAAGGAATTAGTCAAAGCGAGCTTTCCGGAGTGTGGGAACTGTTTATGGCGATTAAATTAAGGTATTTGCAATCCTATGATGCTATGGGAAGGGAGGGAAACAGGTCCACGACGTAGGAAGTGGTGGAGGAAGTAGTAAAGGCGAGCAGTCTGGAGTGTGGAATCTGTTTATGACGATTAGATTAAGGTATCTGAATTCCTTAAATTCTGTGGTAAGGGAGGAAAACAGGTCCGCGACGTAGGAAGTGGTGAAGGAAGTAGTAAAGGCGAGCAGTCTGGAGTGTCGAAGCTGTTTGTGACGATTAGATTAAGGTATCTGCATTCCTAAAATTTTATGGGAAGGGAGGAAAACAGGTCCGCGACGTAGGAAGTGGTGAAGGAAGTAGTTTAGGCGAGCTGTCCGGATTGTAGGATCTGTTTATGACTATTAGATTTAGGTATCTACAATCTTAAAATGCTATGGGAAGAGAGGGAAACAGATCCGTGACGTAGGAAGAGGTGAAAGAAGTAGTAAGGTGAGCAGTGTGGCGCGTGGGAACTGGAAACCGTTTGTAGCAGTTTTCATGTATCTGCAATGCTGAAATGCTATTAGAAGGGATGGAAGCAAGCCCACGACGTAGGGAATGGTAAAAAAAAAGTAGTAAAGGCTAGCAGTACGGAGTGCTGGAATGTTTGTGGCAATTAGATTAACGTATCTAAAATACTAAAATGCAATGGAAAGTGATGAATACAGGTCCACGACGTAGGAAGTGGCTTAGGAAGTAGTAAAGTATGAGCATAGTGTGAGATCCGTCTGTTGCATTTAGATTAATGTATCCTCAATACTAAAATGCTATTAGAAGGGAAGGAAACAGGCCCCACGAAGTAGGATGTGGTGAAGGAACTAGTAACGGCTGGCAGTGCAGAGTGGGGGAACCGTTTGGGCAGTTAGATAAATGTATCTGTAATACTTAAATGCTATGAGAAAGGAAGGAAACAGATCAATGACGTAGTAAATGGTGAAGGAAGTAGTAAGGCTAGCAGTGCAGAGTGTGGGAACTGTCTTTGGCAATTACATTAATGTATCTGCAATCCTAAAATGCTATGGGAAGAGAGGGAAACAGGTCCACGACGTAGGGTGTGGTGAAGGAAATAGTAAAGGTGAGCAGTGTTGAGTTTGGGAATGGATTAATGTATCTGCAATGCTAAAATGCTACGGGAAGAGACTGTATTTTAAAATGATTACGAATCACGAATCGACACATATTTTCTATACATGCAATCGTTTACAATCGAAATTTACAACTGAGTTGACAACAGCTGATTTTTACTCCATAGAGGCTAAAAACTATTTTTACTCCCTAAATATTAAAAATGCTACTTTAGACCCGCAACGCATGCATTAAAAACTACTGTTTTTACTGCAGTTTGACAAAAACAATATAATATGAACCCTTGATGACTCCGCTCAATTTTGTGGATGCCTCTGCGAACGCCACCTAGTAGCCCTTACAGCTACTGTAATGGCATCTAAGGGACCTACAGTTTATAGTGGAATCCGAACCACATTTTTGCCTTGGTATTAACGAATTGGTCTAATTATCAGGTCTAATGATCAGTACTTAGCAGTGCGGACCTTAATCCACACCAGGGAGTATCGCATCCACAGTGCATGTCTGTAAATTTATAGTAGCTGGATTACAGGACGACGCCACCGAGAGGGAAGACCTATTATAATTTTGTAATTGATTATGAATGAAGATTTCATTTCTTTGATTTCAAGGGATGTTTGGAAGGTATTACCATTGACTATTGGATACTAGGTATTATCATAGACTAAGCAACCCAAGCAAACTAAGTGAGTATGATTTATCTATGGTATTATGTAGGTACTAGCAACAGAGCCCGTTGTGGTTAAATACGACGTTATCTAGTAAAATAATGGTTATGAAATTCATACACCACTTTTCTGACTAATATTAATGGTAAGCACAAAACATTAGAATCACGCACTTAACATAAGGAACACACTTGAAACACAAATTCTAATTGTTAACAACAACATTTAATCAAAGAAAAATCAATTAAATAACAATATAACAATAAGCTGTTAAATTACGCGTATTAACACGTGTTTCGTATGATTAGATTATGCATACTGGTAAACCATTTATTGCCATCTATACAAAATATTGGTTTTTCTTTTCCGCCGCTTCTTTTGCGCTATGCGCTGTCTCCCTGTACATTTCTTACGGGAGTTATATTTGGTTTTTTCGAGTTTGTTTGGCTCTTCTAACCGACCGATTTTCATAATTTTTTTCTTAAAATAAAGCTGTGCAACCACATATTTCTCATAAAGTATCATCATTAATTTATCTAATGTATTACTCGACAAACAAATACTAGGATTGCTTTCATACCAAAGAAAGCCAGTTGAGCGGAGCAATCATGTTTCATGGCATTAAATGAAAAAATGTTTATAGATATAATACAAAATACAATTGTTCCCACACTCGGCACTGCTAGCCTTTACTACTTCCTTCACCACTTACAACGTCGTGGACCTGTTTCTCTCCCTTCGTAGACCATTTTAGTGTTGCAGATACATTAATCTAACTGTCTCAAAGTGTTCCTACACTCCACACAGCCAGACTTTACTACTTCCTTCACCACTTACAACAATGTGGACCTGTTTCCCTCCCTTCCCATCGCATTTTAGGATTGCAGATACATTCATATAACTGCCACAGACGGTTCCCACACTCCGGACTGTTCACCTTAACTACTTCCTTCGCCACTTCCTGCGTCTTGGACCTGTTTCCCTCCCTTCCCATAGCATTTTAGGATTGCAGATACATTAATGTATTTGTCATAAAGCGTTCCTACCCTCCACACTGCTAGCCCTTACTACTTCATTCACCACTTCCTACGTCGTTGACCTGTTTCCTTCCTTCCCCATAGCATTTTAATACTTTAGATACATTAATCGAACTGCCCCATATCGTTCCTACACTCCTGACTGTTCACATTTACTACTTCCTTCACCACTTCCTACGTCTTGGACCTTTTCCCCTCCCTTCCCATAACATTTTAGTATTGCAAATACATTAATGTAACTACCACAAACGGTTCCCACACTCCACACTTCTCGCCTTTACTACTTTCTTCACCACTTTCTAAGTCGTAGACCTGTTTAAGTTTGCCATTAATTTATAAGATGTATCCATTAATGTGATTCACGGACGAATTGTTTAAGATAAAATGTTATTTGTTATAAACTTATTTACACGTAAATAAAATCTGTTAAATACTGTACCTAAGAAATTATGTTTTACCTATGACTGTACCTATTCGATCAGTGGTTGTCACAGAGCATAGCATAAATATAGAGTCGTCACTCCTATACCTACAGCTATACCAGTTGTTACGAATAAACTGACAAAAAACAATGAGTACTCAGTGAAAGTAGTGACAATAATTTATTTGAACCATTTTACTAACATCTTCTTTATAAGCCAACATAAACTCAACTCTTTTTGTTTACATTCTCTCCTTTAAATTAATAACATGTGTTTTAATTATTAGTAAGCATACAATATTAACATTGACAACAGCTGGCAATTTGAAACCAGTAAGTTAAACCATTGACTATAGGTTAAACCAACACAGCATATATAACATCTTCCCACCCAAGTTAATTAACTTATGGTTGATTAACTTGTACCATAGATAAAACATACGCCCTTAGTAGATTTCTCATCCTTATGGAACAGCTGAAGACAATTTTATTGTTAGTTCTGTACGGTTTTCTGTAGAGGTCGTGTTTTGTTTACACTTTGTTTCCCGTTATTACAGCCATTTAAATCCTCGTATAACCAAATAATACGATCTAATCATAAACAATAACTCGTCCCCTAGTTATATAACCAAACAGTAAAGCACAAATCAAGAAATTAGCCCTAAAATAATAGAAACAAAGTTTCGTCGACACTAGCGCCCATGTGTCACGTACATGAACTAGACACGAAAAACGTGCTTCAAAATTTACAATGGGATGAGAAGTCTACTTGCGTTGGTTAGTCTATGCTTGTACTTTGGATCGTGTACTTCTTCTTGTAACTAATTTTCTCTCTTCGTTAGAGTTGATTTCCAATGGGTATAAACGTTGTACTGGGCGAATCGATTCATTGGTTGGTGTCTTCAATCTTACTGTGCGAACAATTCCATCTCTTCCTTTCATTACTTCTATGATTCTGGCAATCACCCTGTTTATCCGCTTGTCAAAGTCATTACCTATGAGTACTATTTCCCCCACTTCAGGTTCTTGGTAACTTTTGACATTATTATGGTGTGATAATTGACCAAGATACTCGATTCTGAATCTTGACTTCAGTCCTTCTCTTATTTTCTTTCTGTATACAGCTTTCTTCGGTAAATTGATCTCCTCAATAGCGTCTAAGTCGGGTTGTCTCACATCACTTATATCTTTCAAAAACATTGATGGAGTAATGGGACTCAACTCATTCAGATCATATGACATGTAAGTAAGCGGTCGAACATTGATAACACTTTCAAATTCACTTAATTTACTTGACATTTCTTCGTTGTTCAAACTAGTTTTCTTCAAAACTCTCTTCGGAGCATGTTGATTGTTGGACTCCCACCCTTTAACATGTGCTGAAGCATCAAATACGGGTCTCACTGGTGTAGTCACACTGTCCTTGAGAACTGCTCTATGCGGTATGAAGTGCTTGATGTGATCTACCTCGTCACTGGGAACTGATTCAATGATTCCTTCAGTCTGCCAACTTCTAAACACTTGTTGATACTTACTGAAGTAACCACCATTTTTAGTTTAGTCAATCGTTGATTGAAGCCGTTTCTTTGAAAGTTCCAAGTTATTAGGAAGCATGTTACGATCCTCGACCCAAGGTAAGCACACTTCATAACGACCTTCGTTGTTTACACTCACCGTATTCCTAAAATGCTCTAGTGTCATCTCGTGTGACTCTTCTTTTGACTTCTGTTCTACGGGATCAGTAATACCAAGTGTCTCTAATTTCCAGAACATCGAAATATCCTCAGAAGGATCACTAAAAGAAAACATACTAATACATGATGTATTGCATTCTGTCTTACTGTTATCAGTTTCCACAACACTAGATAAGCGACCCATTAATGTCCAGCCTAGAAAGGTTTCCATTGCTACAAGTCCACTATTCAGCTGAACTTTGTTACCTGTGAACAACTTACCAGCAACATCTGCACCAATTAATACTTCAATTTTTGCATCTGATTCAGCCACATCCGAAAGAACAATGTTAGCAGCTTCTATTTCCTTAAGTTCTGGACCTCTCCTAATACTAGGGATGTTTTCACTTATAAGAGGTTGATCTAAAACCTTGAACCTACACTTATCTATATAATTAATACGCTACATGAAACTTTGTCGGTTGAACTCCTCCGCCATTTCTTAACCGATTTTATCCATTGGCGTCTCATTGGAAAGAGCGTGTCGCGTAGATTTGCAAACTGGCCTTACATTTTTGAAAAAGTCCTTTGGGCTCTGCCCCAGTGGATTTGAAAGTTCCCATGTTATCCTTATGAAGAACATAATTGTTTACATTTTGATCAGCTGTATAATTTTAATCGCTGTTATTCATTTTTCAATTCAAAGTCTTTTAAACTAATTTCAAATTATGATGACTTTTATTTGTTTTTAAATAGGTAACTACTTTACTTCTTTGCAATTGCTCGATTTCGAGCAACGTGTTTACTAGTAGTCATTATTCCTATTGGCAAGAATGATTTTAAACGTGTTATGTGAAACAACATCCGTCTTAACACCTCCAAAAAGTGAATGAGTTAAACTCTCTTGTCCCTCGGGATACATACCAATTTCAGATGCTGTGGACTAAAGAATATAAGATCTCATCGAACCTGTATCAATTAAGGCTCTAACAGGACGAATCAAACATTCATGGATCAGATTGACCCTCAATGTCTGCAGATAAATCTGTGATTTTGTTTGTTGTCCTAAGTTAGATAGATCATTAACCTCATTACCGGTACTCCTGTTTGATTTTTCTTGCAATTCTTGTTCCTTATTACACATCAAAGTAGGGTGTTTGCGGTAACAAATACTACATTTTAAAGGCCTTCTACAGAATTTTGATGTATGTCCCTGAAATAGACATGTAAAACAAGCTTTTTTATCCAAAACAATTTGTCTTTTTTTACTAAAATCCATTTTTTTTTGCCTGAAGGCAATCTGCACTTTTGTGAGCTTCTGAACAGAATATACAATTGAACTCTTTTGACTTGTTAGTCAAGCAAGATGCTGAAGGCATATTGTTTGATGTTTTATCAATATTACTTCTAGGGCTTACCCTCTTACTCGTACCGTAACCAGTCTTAGCCAAAACAATTCTTTCTTCACCTTCAACTTCTGATTTGATGAACTGCCGCAATCTCTTCAATGTCTGCTCTTCTGTTTCTGATGATTCTTTATTTTCTCCATCTGAAGACAAACTGCATCTTTGCCAAGCTCTAAGAAGATCATCTGGTAAGCAGGACTCTACTAAAGGCAACAAAACACAAGCACATTTATCTGTTGTTACCTCTAAGCTTTCCAATGCTCGTAGTTGACATTCTAATTTGTCGTAAAACTGCATCAGAGACAAACGATGTTCTGTGTTTTTCAGTACCAAAGCTAGCAGCTCCTTAACATACACTTGTACTAGAAGTCCGTCCCGCCCAAATCTACCTTTAAGTTCCTCTAGAGCCTTAGGATAATTATCTGCTGTTGGTGGAAAACTCTTTACTACTTCATATGCTCTAGACCTAGGAATCATACTTTGTAACAAGTATTGGAACTTTTCTGCAGCATTTAAGGTTGGTTCCCTATCTATTGTTTGAAAAAGACTCCAGAAATGTAGCCAGTCCTTCGGATCTCCACCAAATTTGATCAATTCAACTTTTGGAAGTCTCACTGTGTTCTGCTTAGGTACTAAAGTACTGTTGTTACTTACAGAATCGCGGAGAGAACGAGCTTCATCTTCTAATCTGTTACTTACTCGAAACTTGTATTTAATTAATCCATAAGTCTTCTTGTATTCATCCTGTTTTGCTAGTTCAGCTTCAATTTCTTCATCAGGTCGTTCTACAAGCATTAGATTCAATACTTCTTTATCAATTTCTTCCAACTCATTGTATCTTTGTTCTAATACGTCATAAAGAGCATTAGCTTCATCTAATTCTTCTTGACAAACTTCATTAAACTTCGATACTGATCTACTAAATGTCGTTCTCAATGCCTTCCTTCTTTTTAACAAGGCTTCCATGGTTCAAATAAAATCTATACTTTTCCAACAAATAAATTACTTCCACCAATGCCAACACGTTGGACGCCACAATGTTACGAATAAACTGACAAAAAACAATGAGTACTCAGTGAAAGTAGTGACAATAATTTATTTGAACCATTTTACTAACATCTTCTTTATAAGCCAACATAAACTCAACTCTTTTTGTTTATATTCTCTCCTTTAAATTAATAACATGTGTTTTAATTATTAGTAAGCATACAATATTAACATTAACAACAGCTGGCAATTTGAAACCAGTAAGTTAAACCATTGACTATAGGGCAAACCAACACAGCATATATAACACCAGTAGTGAAGCCGATTTCTGCCATCTTGGTAAGAGAGTCGGGCTCGGAACTTTGAAAACACGGCGTCATTACCACCGTGTTATTCTATGCTAGTTAATGAATTAGATGAAGATACCGCTCCGAGGATACATATAGAACTATCCTCCCTTCGATATTGACCTAGGACTCTCCCTCGCGGGCTTTCAAAGTTCTGAGGTGAGAGTTTTAAAAGTAAAAATATTAAATGGTGGTTTCCATGGTAAGAATATAATGGTTTAAATGTAAATGCAGAGAAGCCTGCTTCACTCCAGACGGCAAGTGCCGCCTCTATATTTATTATATGCTCTGTAATGGTTGTTTCCAAATTGGGACTTAAATGTAAACTTAAAACTTTCTCTGTGGCATTTCATAAGTTGTCATCATTCGATTTTTTCCTTTGTACTGTGTTTAGGTCAATTTTTTTTTTACTTGAATCAAAGATGTATTCCAGCAGTTCTAACTAAATTACCCTATGTTTTTGTCTAAAAACCTTTAGTGAAATATGTACCGGCTTTCATTTGAGCTATTGATTATTAAGATCGGACTACCTAAAGCACGCTGCTAAATCATGAATCAGCTGTGCCGTGCGCGTCACTTTTATACATACATAATCAGCTGTCAACGGCAGTAGAACAAAAAAGGACGAACAAACCAAAAATCCTCTTTTGTTCGCTTGTCGCCCCGAAATCTCCAGCATCGCTTTGGCTAATCACCTTAAAAATTAATCATAAGTATTTAGTATGGTAATTGTATTAATTATCAGGGAAGCCTAATTCAAATTATGAAATCCCCATCCAGTTCAATAAAAATCGCCCAGTTACAAGTTAGCATCATACTGCTACACAACAATAATTATAATCGTTTTAGTAATTATATGCAATCAATGATACGTAACTCTATTTTTATTTAAGTTATTTTATATGTCTTGCTCTTAAAATACTTCTAGCAATAAAGGTTTTCATTTGAGATATTGATAGTTTTAATCAGTTAAGTTCAGTTATCGTATTTGCCGTTCTCCAAAAGATTATCCAAAATCAGGTTGTTTTGACCGAAGAACCTTCAGTGTCCATAAGTACACTGCTAACAATACTTGCAGATACATTAATTTTCGTTCCCTAATAATTTACGAAATACTTGATGTTCCCCACAGTTGAATTCTATAAGTATGGAATCATTTACGAAGGCAAATCATTTACAAATTATTTATATATATTATGTTTCTAGTAGAAGTGGTACTATGCCAGGTCTTTAAACTCTACATTTTAAAAATGCAGGGATAGTCAGCTTGAATCGGTCTGTGATTACTGTAGTCGGCGGTGTTTTATTATAAGATCCCAGTTAGAATCAATATGCAATTTTCGTTTTTTTACGAACCGTTTTTTTACCTATTCATCACCCAGTTGGATATTAGCGGGTTTTACCCTTAAGTTTTATTAGTTTACAGGGGGTTGTGAGCTGGTCTAGTAGTGCGGGACTTCGGTCTCCAAGGTCCCGGGTTCAAATCCCGCCAAAATATCAATGGATTGTAAGTGATAATGCCACAACCCCTAGGTCTAGCCAGAAATAATGTGGAAAACAATCCCGGGCTCGTGCCTAGCTCCCTAGGAAAAAAATGTGTTCATAGGAATAAAAGCTAATAAAAATTGCCACAGTCATGCAACTGCAGATTAGAATGTTACTGTATGGCATAAACTATACATTACAGAATATATAGTTTTTATTTAAATAATGGTTGTAATAGTATATATCACTACTTATACACTACAAGTTGAAGAGGAGTATGGGTAACAATTGAGACTTAATGGGACTTTCGTGACGAGTATTGAACGATACTTTTTATCATGATGAAAAAAAAACTACTTCATCTTTCCTTTTGAGCTAACCGGGAACTTCAGTTGTAACTATGTTGATGTCAGGCAAAGTGATGTTTGTGTAGCGAAAGTTAAGTTTATGCCAGGAAAAGTCAGCTGATCACTATTTGTTCTTGGTGTACGGAAATTGGCGATTTTCGAAGATCTCAGCTGTATGGAAATGGGCTATTTTCGAATACTGAGTGATGAAACATTACTGAACACACTACCAGGTCTCGTAAGCCCCTCATGCAGAGTACGAAATTATGATCATGTTAAATGTCGGTTGTCTAGAATACATCTACGTATCTAATTCAAAACTTGCTGTTTATTTCTGCAACTAGAAATATGTCTGAAGTGGCATTTATAAGCGAATAAGTTCGCAATCGTAATGCAGTTATTATTAATTGGAAGGAACCCAAGGCTTGCCTTCCGTAAATAACTGTCGTCACCTCGGTTGAATCTACTTTCATTTTTAAAATATCGGAGTGTGCTTTCAACCTGTTTATTAACAGTTACAGTTCAATTCCAACCGTGATCTAAATTCCAACGAATGGTTGGATTTTTTGAGAAATGTTATTATATTTTTGTTAGTGGGGTCGGTTGAATTATTTATTCGTCATAATGTAGTCCTCATCTAATCACGGGATTTAAGTCCAATAAAATTGAAATATTTATTGGGAAGTCCTTGAACACTTCGACTGTCATTGTCATATTTTACCCCGCTTATCCTTGTAGGTACCAGGTTGTTTGTTATAGCAAAATGTAAGTCACCCAATATTATCAAGAAGTTATGTTCTGTTAGTTTCAATTACTTAGTTTTAGATTAACAATTTTCGCTAGCTCCGTAATAAAATTAGAAGTTTAAAAATGGTATTTACGTCAACCGTACCCTAGAGCACGTTTGATTTGTACAAAATAAATAAACGACAAGAATAGTTGAAGTAGTTGACTTAGAATGGAAACACTGCATTTCAGTTGACGTTCCAAAAAATTACAACATAAAAATTGACCTGATTCAAAACTATAAATAACCATCAACATCCTCTATAGGACGTGACATATAGGAAACATAGATACCTATAGGACATATATGTGGTAGGCCTATCTAACCAGCTATATTGAAATTGTATTGCACTGAAACAAACTTCAAAGCTTAGATTTGATTTCTATACTTTTAGACTTTTAATTACAACAGCCCAGATAATCTATAGAAGCTCATTATACCAACTTAAGAAATAATTCTTGAAAACGACATTCTGATTATTATACTTGTTACACGCTAGAGCATAAAAGGGGTTTCTTTATTTGCAGTGATTGTCAATATTTCCAGCTTCAGCGACAATATGAGGAAGTTAAAAAGTAATTTGGAAGCAGAGAGATTTATGTGGCAAGATTGTCCATTCGTGGAGTGACGTCATGAACGTAACTACCGCTGCCGCTATTACTACTGGCGCCCGGACTCATTCTCATTACAACGACGTTGTCTCCAGCCATGCTGATATCCTGCCCCTAATAATATATAAATTCAACCAATTACTCTAACTGCTGCAATATAGGTTTCTAATATATTCTACATTAGCTTTAAAGGGACACATTTTCCATTCTGCTGCCACACGCCGATGCGAAAGAAGCCCAGATACAGCAATCAATATAATCTAAATACCAAGTGAATATAACATATATGCTTTGCTTCTACATGTTTATTCTGCCATGCTGTTTTGGGAAATGATGATGACCTTCTTCATTAATGATGATTACTTATGGTGAAATGATTACACTTATTATTTATGGTGAAAAAAATACATGTTTTCCATAATAAATACATTGAAAACGGTGTTTTTCACACTTTTTTATTTGGAAGCGACTTTTGGCTGCTTTTTTTGTATTTCCAAGAAGTGCATGATATCAATTTGTAGGAAATTTTATCGAAATTTTACCCACTTTGATCGATTTCCTCATCATTTAAAAGCTATTTACAAAAAAGCTAAGTAACCTCCGAATTTATAGTGATGAGAAAATATTGAGTTTGGGAGATATTTTTTAAACTTTGTACAACTAAATCTAGACTTCTACTGGACCAATTTTGATAATTAATGGGTCATTGGAAAGCCTAACTCATGTAAATTTGGAAATAATTATGAAAGTGTGATTTTATTGAATATTTGTGATAAAAAAGTAAAAATAACAAAGATACATTTAAAACGCCTTTTTTCCCAAGTTTATATTTCCAAGTTTATATTTGTAGCCAACATTAGGCTGCCTTTATTGAGTATTTTCAAGAAATGCATAATAGAAATTTGTAGGAAATTTTATTCTCCATCAGGTTATCACCTTCAACTTTGGACTGGGACGGGTGGCGTCGTCCTGTAATCCAGCTACTAGGAGGTCACGAATTGTGGATATTTATAGGGATGCACTGTGGATGCGATGCTCCCTGGTGTGGATTAACGTCCGCACTAGTGAGTACTACGACTATCCGCAGTACTATCTTGATAATTAGACCAATTCGTAAAAATTACAAGGAAAAAAATGTGGTTCGGATTCCACTATAAACTGTAGGTCCCTAAATTGCCATTAGCTGTATGGGCTATTAATTAACAGCTGTGTCTAAGGAACATGTCGGCCTTAGTCACTGACAAGACTACAAGATCCTGCCACTCATCCTACACTCATCCTTCACTCATATTTGGGTTAAAATACGCACATAGTGGCGTCCCCATCTTAAATAATTGATAATTGATTGACAAATTGGTCGATTTCCTCACCATTCCTCCCTAACAGTTATTTGCAAAAACGTTAAGTAACCTCTCAAATTATAGTGGTGAGAAAATACTGAATCAAAGATGTTGTTGTTAAAATTTGTATAATTAAATCTACAGTTCTACTGAACCGATTTTAATAATTAATAGGTCATTGGAATGCCTAATTCGTGTAGATTTTCAAATAATTATAATTTTTTTTAGATTTACTAGGTGAAGCCCGTCAAAGTCGACAGTTACTGTTGAGGTTGCAAGCAAGATCGTTGACTATAAATCGATAATAAATAACTCCATTTTGGGTTGTTCGTGATTCAGCAGTGTGCTTTAGGTACGTCCGATCAATAATCAATAATTCAAATAGAAGCTGGTACATCTTCTATTTCGATATAAGATCATTATTATAATTATTATATTATTTAATTATTATAATTATTATATTATTTAATTATTATAATTATTATATTATTTAATTATTATAATTATTATATTATTTAATTATTATAATTATTATATTATTTAATTATTATAATTATTATATTATTTAATTATTATAATTATTATATTATTTAATTATTATAATTATTATATTATTTAATTATTATAATTATTATATTATTTAATTATTATAATTATTATTATTATATAGATGGTTATATAGACATTATTAGGTTTGGTAGTAAAAAAGTTTGTAATATGTACATAATATCATTGACTTCATAACACTACTACTATATAACACTAGTGTATATGTGCCTATCACAATACTATCTGTGATTGTGAATGCGATGAAATCGTGAATATTTCTAACGATCGCGTAGGACATCATCATCGTTTGACGCAATAGTGTAATGATCGTGACATCTCCCTCGATCATCGCACCATCGTGGCCATTTCCCGCCATCGAGGTAAAATCTTCAACATCTACCGAGACACAATCATCGTCTCCCAAGTCCACGGAACCAGTAGTGAACATATCCCGCCATCGACTGGGACGGGTGGCGTCGTCCTGTAATCCAGCTACTAGGAGGTCACGAATTGTGCATAATTATAGGGGATGCACTGTGGATGCGATGCTACCTGGTGTGGATTAACGTCCGCACTAGTGAGTACTACGACTATCCGCAGTACTATCCTAAATAATTAGACCAATTCGTTAATTACGAGGAAAAAATGTGGTTCGGATTCCACAATAAACTGTAGGTCCCTTAGTTGCCATTAGCTGTATGGGCTATTAATTAACAGCTGTGTCTAAGGAACATGTCGGCGTTAGTCACTAACAAGACTACAAGATCGCGCCACTCATCCTACACTCATCCTTCACTCATATTTGGGTTAAAATACGCACATAGTGGCGTCCCGATCTTAAATAATTGATAATTGATAATTGATAATTGATTGAGGCAAAATCGTCAACATCTACCGAGACACAATCATCGTCTCCCAAGTCCACGGAACCAGTAGTGAACATATCCCGCCATCGAGGCAAAATCGTCAACATCTACCGAGACACAATCATCGTCTCCCAAGTCCACGGAACCAGTAGTGAACATATCCCGCCATCGAGGCAAAATCGTCAACATCTACCGAGACACAATCATCGTCTCCCAAGTCCACGGAACCAGTAGTGAACATATCCCGCCATCGAGGCAAAATCGTCAACATCTACCGAGACACAATCATCGTCTCCCAAGTCCACGGAACCAGTAGTGAACATATCCCGCCATCGAGGCAAAATCGTCAACATCTACCGAGACACAATCATCGTCTCCCAAGTCCACGGAACCAGTAGTGAACATATCCCGCCATCGAGGCAAAATCGTCAACATCTACCGAGACACAATCATCGTCTCCCAAGTCCACGGAACCAGTAGTGAACATATCCCGCCATCGAGGCAAAATCGTCAACATCTACCGAGACACAATCATCGTCTCCCAAGTCCACGGAACCAGTAGTGAACATATCCCGCCATCGAGGCAAAATCGTCAACATCTACCGAGACACTATCATCGTCTCCCAAGTCCATGGAACCAGTAGTGAACATATCCCACCATCGAGGCAAAATCGTCAACATCTACCGAGACACAATCATCGTCTCCCAAGTCCACGGAACCAGTAGTGAACATATCCCGCCATCGAGGCAAAATCGTCAACATCTACCGAGACACAATCATCGTCTCCCAAGTCCACGGAACCAGTAGTGAACATATCCCACCATCGAGGCAAAATCGTCAACATCTACCGAGACACAATCATCGTCTCCCAAGTCCACGGAACCAGTAGTGAACATATCCCGCCATCGAGGTAAAATCGTCAACATCTACCGAGACACAATCATCGTCTCCCAAGTCCACGGAACCAGTAGTGAACATATCCCACCATCGAGGTAAAATCGTCAACATCTACCGAGACACAATCATCGTCTCCCAAGTCCACGGAACCAGTAGTGAACATATCCCACCATCGAGGTAAAATCGTCAACATCTACCGAGACACAATCATCGTCTCCCAAGTCCACGGAACCAGTAGTGAACATATCCCGCGATTGCGGAGACGTTATCAAGACGCCACTAAATCGCTGATAGTGGGAACAAAGGGAAACGGAGAACCGGCCACCTCTGGTCCTAATCCACATATAGAAGTTTGTTTGGGTTAGATTATATAAATATGGCCCTGAATATTATTATTTCCTGTCCCGGAAAATTCCAAATTAAATGTAATCCCCTTTCTACCCCTCTCAAAGATGAAAAATATATTTGTCTGAAAATTTCCTATATTATACCGAATTATAACAACCACACCTAATAATTACAACCTAAACTAAGTATGGACTATGTTTTAGGTTATTTTCAGAAGATTTTGTAATTTAAACTCATTGAAATCTTATTTGGAAGTCAATTTAATTGTGTGGTTGGTATAATACGTAAGTACCATATCCGGAAATTTCGGGACCCGGCTATCCTACCTATTCGATATAATGAAGTATTCTTTTCAATGACGGGAAAAGATGTTTAAAACTAATATCAAGGTTTTCTGATCATTATTCTTGAGCATTTATCATATCTCATCATACAGGAGAATGCATGCGACAACCCTTACAATAGATGAAACTCAATACAAAATTATTGTTCCTTTGACATCGATATGCTCCACTCGTTAAAAATAATATCCTGTTATTTAGTTACAGTAAAATAAAGATCGTACACAAACACAAAAAATAGTGTAACTACTGTATCTTGATTTGGGAATTTCTTTGAACCTTTGGAAAAATGTAATAGGCCTACAGTTAAACACTAATTCTTAAACCGCAAAAATAGAGCACATATTTTATCTTTTCAACAATTCTAATAAATATGTTTAATTATCAGCTTTTTCAAATATAAGTGTAAATTTTAAAGTATTTGGCTGTTCTAATGTAAACAAACTGTTCTCCATAAGTCTAACACGGGAACAAAAAAGGTCTCTTCTCTGGGGCAGAGCCCCGATGGAATTTCAAAGCCTTTTTGTTTGTAGGCAAATCTACAAGACTTGACCTATCTAACATGTGATTGGTTGTGCGTCAGCTTTAAACCAATTATCGCAAAATTCATGTTTGACTATTAAATATCAAATACAGTAGTAGTAATCTATCTATAATATTAAAACGAAAGAGTGTTTTTTTATTTTACGATTCTGAATCAACCACTGGACGGATTTTCATGATTTTTGTGTTGAAAGAAAGATAATTTTGAGAACTAGGGAATGTCGAAGCCATAATTTTAGTTTAGGGTCCCAGTTTTTTAGAAATTATGTTTTAATTTTTAAAAAGTCTAGCAGCCGACGCTAAGATTCTAAACTAGCTTTTGGCATAAAATAATTTGCTTAACATAACAGCTGTAAACATTCCGCTTTTGTGTCACAAATTCAGCATTTGGATAAAAATGTAAAGACATACTTAGGGTTGACTTATTTATACTATGTGTAATGCTAATCATTGATACGTTCAATTCTTCTGTAAGAGGATGGCAGATTAATTAAATATACATACAGGGTGAGTTTAAATTGTCCCCCCCCCCCAACTTTTTTCTACATTTTTTCAAATATCAATCCCAGACTACTTCCAAACATTGTTGGGTAGTAAGTACTTCATTTTGACAAAGTGGTCATTTCCGGCCGCCATCTTGGATCCGCCATATTGGATGCAAAATTGTTTTTCAAATGTAAAGGTGGGGTTGTGACCCATTATTTCGAACTAGATTTTTACCTTGATTACAATGCCGCAAATTGTTATTAAAAATCTTGATTCATTCTAAAGTTATGAGGGCTTTTTAAAACTTTATTTTTAGCACATTTTAACATTGTGCATTTAAAATCTAAGACCATAATCTCAAAATAGTGCTAGATAAAGATAAGTATATACTACCAGTAATTGTCGACCTATTTTCACTTGGTTATGACTGATGTATTTTTTTCGGCCGCCATCTTGGATCCGCCATTTTGAAATGTGATAAATTATTTTAAATATGAAGGGGGTGTTGTGACCCATCATTTCGAAATACTTTTTTAAGCTAAACTCAATGCCGCAATCCATTTTTTGTTATCAAGTTTTATTTATGAAATATTGCAATTTTTTTTGTAAAAAATGTCAATATTTAAAAATCAAAAAATTAAAATGAAAAACGGATCATGGAATTAAGTTGAGCTTAAAAAAATAGTTAGAAATGATGGGTCACAACACCCCCTTCATATTTAAAATAATTTATCACATTTCAAAATGGTGGATCCAAGATGGCGGCCGAAAAAATACATCAGTCATAACCAAGTGAAAATAGGTCGACAATTACTGGTAGTGTATAATTATCTTTATCTAGCACTATTTTGAGATTATGGTCTTAGTTTGTAAATGCACAATGTTAAAATGGGCTAAAAATAAAGTTTTAAAAAGCCCTCATAACTTTAGAATGAATGAAGATTTTTAAAAACGGTTTGCGGCATTGTAATCAGGGTAAAAATCTAGTTCGAAATAATGGGTCACAACCCCAACTTTACATTTGAAAAAAAATTTTGCATCCAATATGGCGGATCCAAGATGGCGGCCGGAAATGACCACCTTGTCAAAATGAAGTACTTACTACCCAACAATGTTTGGAAGTGGTCTGGGATTGATATTTGAAATAATGTAGAAAAAAGTTGGGGGGGGACAATTAAAACTCACCCTGTAGTAAAATACTAGGATGTTCAAATTATTTTTTAAAGCAATCTTTGTAATCTTCGATTTGTTTTAGAGCAATATAATTTGTTTTAACTAACAGCTGGTTAAATATAAACTATGGAACTATGAGGTTATTTTATTTTTTTCATTGATTATAGGAAATAAGTAAGTTTAGTAGAGATAATTAGACCACAGTTTAAACCACAGTTTTAACCAAAATTAATTAAACCACAGTACAAATCGACGCTCTGTACACGAGTCTTAATAAAAAAGGATAAATGCAAATTATTTTACTGCTCCACTTTTCAAGGAAAGATTAGAAAAATAAAAAATGTTTACATGTTTCAATTCTTCATGGTAGCTTTTTGTTTACAAATGTTTGTCTGCTTTAACTTTGTTTGGATTAGGCCCGGAAATATTGATGTCATAAAAAGAAGATCAAGAATAATCAGGAATCACGATTTTAAATTTCCACCACAATCTCAGAAGGGTTTTTACAAAGATAAACAGATGGATGACATAGATTGAACCCAGCGTCAACATTGACCTAGGATACTGCAATTAGACAAACCATGCTTTTATGAAATCGTGTTCAGTTGTGTTCAATTGTGTTCAGTTGCGCCTGTATCAGCGCCCCAAACGTGAAAATAACACTTTTCTTTCAACTATGAATATATTGTAGTCTAAATTAACTAATATGTGAAATACGATGTACATTTATTCAATGAGGGTGGGTAATTATCAAGGATAGAACTGATAACGGTATGGATAATAAACATTGACAATTACGTCATTAGCTTTACTAGCGTGTTTACTTTTTATATTCCTGCTACATGTGACCAGTTCTTTTTTCAAATGAATGTTATTTGAACCAAACAGCTATTTCAAAACAAACTGTTATTGTTTTTTCTTTTCTTTGTTTACGCTTATTTATTTAGCAATTAATGCAGTGAAATTGATATAAAGGATGAACTTAGGGTTGACTTATTTATACTATGTGTAATGCTAATCATTGATACGTTCAATTCTTCTGTAAGAGGATGGCAGATTAATTAAATATACATACAGGGTGAGTTTAAATTGTCCCCCCCCCCCCCAACTTTTAGAGAGACTGGTATAGAGACACCACCGCCTGCTCTTATACGTACTCTTTAAGTAACTTCAGTATTCCAAATATTTGAATACAAAACTAGTATATTTGTATGTTTCAATCCTAATGTAGTTCAACTTAGAGTGATTCAGTAAATGACATACACTTAGCAAGGCACATTACGATCATTAGGTGTGACTATTAGTTTTGATGTTAGGACACCAAAGTTAAATTATGTGTACTGTGAATTTTATTGGATACTATCGTTTTATTTTAGGTCGTTTCGATTCAGACCCACTGGGAATTGTGTATAGTAGTTGTATTGTGGTGATAATAATTATTATGGAAGAGGGAGGTATGCAATGGAAGGTGGTATCGTTGACTAGGTCTATACACTTCTCAATTGAATATTATTCTCTCTACTGTAGGCTACTTATAATCCGTGTGCGTCTGTGCGAATCGGCTGCAAATCTCACTTCAACGCTTTTCACATTGTAAAAATTGCTGTTTTATTGTAAAATTATCGGATTTAAAATGCATATCGTATAGGCCTATGATGGAATAAAAACATATTTGGTCACACAACATTTGTTTACAAGATGATATTTCACATTTAAACTGCAAGAAACTTTGTCTTTATATGTGTATATAAATTCAAATTTATTTTAAAAATTGAAATCTTACTACACATTGTAGTCTGCTGTAGAACAAAGAATAATATTACATTAAATTTTGCAAGTTTGATTAAACCTAATTATGATAATTGTTATATAGGTGGTTTCTTATAATATTAATAGAAAATTTTATGGCTGTTAAAGATATTAAATATAGCACTTGATTTTCCAACTTGAATTTCTTCCAAAATTTCTCAACTTGTTGAGGAATTGTTCCTCTTGATCCAATGAGTAGTCCATATACTTCGAATTTTGATATTTTATATTTCTCTGAATAATATGGGATATTATTCCATTATTCTAGCTGATCTGAATTGTACACGGTTTTAACTGACTACTGAATTCCCGTACGTAGGACGGGCTTACACCTCGTAATAATAATAATAATATATTATTAAATCGATACTTCCACATCACTAACCACTTCGTTTTATTAAATACTTAATAATATCTTACTTTAAAATCTTAATACATTTTTTTAAGGAAAATATCAAATGCATTGGTACAGATATATTTACCTCCAATCCGTCCAAAGCTCGGTCTCCCGATACTGTTATTTATATACGGGAAAATATGTCTTGTTTAGTGGAAATGCTTTAATAAAAATCCAATCAGACAAATTGAAGTTCACATTTTTCTGCAGGTTTCCTGCGGTGGGGGTATTTTAAGCTCTACAATGGTTGTAGTTCGAATTGGGCATTTCCATGTTATTGTAAGAATTTGGAAAATACAATTTTCAAGCTAGCTGTACAAGTTCATTCAAAATTTTATGAAAATGGGTCCAAAACTACTCGATTTATTGTTTTCATGGACACACACACACACACAAATATATATAGGGAAATTCGCATTCAATTCGGAACCATGATTATTAGGAGACAAATTAATTATAATGGAATGTTATTTTAATCAACGGGTAAACGTACACTTTTGACCTTTAGTAGCTGTGGATATAATTGCACGTTGTCATGGTGACCGCGTAACGCCGCGTCGCCGCGACGTCAGTAAAAGCTACCTCTAAAGGCATGCCACCGCCTGCTCTTATACGTACTCTTTAAGTAACTTCAGTATTCCAAATATTTGAATACAAAACTAGTATATTTGTATGTTTCAATCCTAATGTAGTTCAACTTAGAGTGATTCAGTAAATGACATACACTTAGCAAGGCACATTACGATCATTAGGCTCAAAATATTTACAATACTACTTGCTTATTCTGTACATGGATACATTATTCTGACGTTCTATCATGAAATGTTATTCTTTATCAGAATATCACCTTCCACTTAGGTCGATTTCATCGCCATTTCAAAGTTATTTGCAAAAACGTTAAGCAACACCTCCCAATCTATAGTGGTGAGAAAATACTGAATTAAAGATGATTTTGTTAAACGTTGTACGATTAAATCTACAGTTCTACCGAACCGATTTCACTAACTGATAGGTCATTGGAAAGCATAATTTGTGTAGATTTACAAAATAATTAATTAAGTTTTTTTTTTTAGATTTACTAGGTGAAACCCGGAAAAGTCGACAGTTACTGCAGAGGTTGCAAGCAAGATCGTTTGACTATAAATCGATGATAAAAATAACTCCATTTTTTTTACAATTTGTGTTGTTTGTAATTTAGCAGTGTGCTTTAGGTACGTCCGATCTTAATAATCAATAATTCAAATGGGAGCTGGTATTTCACTGAAGGTTCTTAAGTCAAAACAAATAGAATAACACAATTATAATTGAGTAAATTTATCTCAAACTAAATTCCATATCCAAGGTATAATCAAATTTATGTTTTCTGATTGAGCAATACATTATCTTTAAATACTTAACTGACTAAAACTATCAATATCTCAAGTGAAAACCTTTGAAGTATTTTAAGACCAAGAAATATAAAATAAATAAAAATAGAATTACGTATCAATTATTGCAGATAGGTACTAAATTGATTATAATTATTGTTTGATTCGTGATTCAGCAGTGTGCTTTTGGTAGGATTATGAAGATTGGAATCTTGAAATTTGGAATATACATGAATTAAGCTTTCTAACGACCCATTCAATTTCAATAGTTTGAGCGGCTGGATTTGTTAATTAATAAAATCGGTCCACTAGAACTCTAGATTTAATTATACAAAGATTTAAAAAAACTTATTTATATATAAGTAGATTGTTATTTAATTGATTTTTCTTTGATTAAATGTCGTTGTTAACAATTTTAATTTGTGTTTAAAGTGTGTCCCTTATGTTAAGTGTGTGATTCTCATGTTATGTCCTTAATCTATATAAATAAAATTTGAGTTTTGTCTGTACATTGCTCAGAATCATAAATTTGTAGGTTATTTTTACGTTTCATACATTAAAGAAGCCAAAACAAGTCTCGTCTAAATTTCTTGTCTGTCTATCTGTCTGTCTTTCTGTCTTTCTGTAACACTCAAGATGGCATTTTACGCAATCTTCTCCAGGAAAACGAGAGTACCTATCAAGATCCAAGTCATTTTAATGTATTCACTGGATTGGCGAGAGTGTCTTTAGCCATTAAAATATGGCCTCACTACTTAGTAAATAAAATTACGGACGTTCAAAAATGCAGTTTTGTGCGATTTTTGTCAAGTTTTCGTCCAATTTTTTCCACATAATGATCTATGAAATAACGAACAGCTGTTCGGATCAAGATTATTTTTTCTAGCTGTCACTGATATGTTTACAAATGTTGTTTACAAATACCGCAACGTTTTCCACTGGAGTCTAAACCTTCGCTGTCTCATCGCGATGTTGTCCCCTGGCGCTGCGGAGTGGGGGAAATGATTCTCCCTCCACCTCCCCTCTAGACGGCATCCAAACAAGCCCGCGTTGTTTTACATGCATAAACCTATGCTGCAGTTTTTCAATAAGTTAAAAAATGAATATTTATGAAATTAAACTGTCATAAACTAACCTAACCAACCAAACTTGCAGATTATATAAAACAGATTTAAAATAAAAATCGAATGAAGGTTTACTAATCGAAAAAATAGTTCTGTTCATAAAATAAAATTATAAATGCCTTAAATTCAATTTTATAATTTATTAACTATAAAATTAAACTGTCATAACCTAACCAAACCAACCAAACTTGCTGATAATGAAAAAATCGAACGAAGGTTTACTAATAGAAAAAAAAATTGTTCTAAACTAAAACTATAATAGCTCAAATTGAATTTTATAATGTTTTAATTAACAAATTAAACTGTCATAACCTAACCAAACTAACCAAACTTGCTGATCATGCAAAAATCTTATACAAAATGTTAGTGCTACCGAGAGGATTCGAACCTGGTACCTTTACATTGTCAGCCCGGCACGTAATCCATTAGACCACCGAGGCCGATGGCTACTTACCGTATCGTTGTGGTAATGGTGTTCCCTCAGCCAATAGAATGCTGTGCTTCCCCCACTCCGCAGTGCCAGGGGACAACATCGTGATGAGTTAGCGAAGGTTTAGACTCCAGTACCATTTCCGATCACGTTTTGAAGGTAAATCCCATCCAAGTGACATTAAAAACGTTGTCTTACATAACGGATTTAATTAATCGCAAGTGGAATAATATAGTGTAACCGTAAATTAAATAATTAATAACTAGGCATCATCCAGGTCAGGAACCAGAGATTCTTCGTGTGTAAAATTGTTCTTGAGTTTTGATAACCAGAAAGAAGACTTTGAATCAGTGTTGTATAGGGCTGGGAAACTTGAATTTATTAATGGTCGTCGCCAATAGCTTACTAACAAGGATTCCACTCATTGACGGCGCTTCAATGGCGGTTGTGTAAGTGTAAAGTAAAAAATCACAACTGCAGTGGGTGATTGTAACAGAGGTTTACGGTTTATGGATTATGCTAAACTTGCTTTTCCGAAGTGTCACTTTCTGTTCCTACTCACCGTATGATGCAATCGCCGGACCATACAGCCAATAGGCCCATAGCCCATGTCTTGGGTACTTACGCCTACCCAATTATTCATAACAACCTTTTCGACAACGATCCTTGATACCGGTAATTTTCCCTAGAATACACGGCCTCCCTACTTAAGAAATAAAATTACAAACGTCCAAAAACCCAGTGTTGTGTCATTTTGTCACATCATTCTAATGTTAAAAGATATACGAATCATTGTTTAGAAAATAGGCCTACGTAATCTATTAAATAACAAACAGTTGTTTGTATGAGGTTGTTTTTTTTTCAAACTGACACCAATAATTTTACATAAAAAAGTTGTTTACGAATAAAGCAATTAATGGGAAATAACTTTGATTGCCAATAACCTTTTACGAGAAAATCCTAAACCAAAAAATCAATAACTTTGGGACTTGATTAACGCATTTAATCTTTCGGACGTAGTTTTTAACTGTAAACGTTGGTTTTTAGTACTGGGGGTAGCAGCAAGAATCATTTTTACGTACCAACACATCACTGTAATTTACAAATTAGTTATCGTTGGTGTTCACCTTATTTATACAGTCGTATTATAGCCGTACTCAATTTAATTGATGTCTTAACCGTATAAGTTTTGCTTTTTCTGTCTGTAGTGTATACAATAATAATGTCCCATAATGTTGCCATTTTTACGATATTTAGTTTTGTGTTATAAAGAGTTGGCAATATGTTTTGCATTTGTGTCCTGACTGCGATCAGGCGACTGTGACGTCATATCGTATGATTTCAATAAAGCTCCCGGATTGGCTACAACCCATCACGCCACTTTTCCCTCCACGTTTAACCGCCGACCCAAAAGTTTCCTTGCTCTCCAGTCCTCAAGATTCCAACAAACCGTAAACATGTAGTCGGCCGGGTTTTATTTAATTCCCCAAATGGTGTTTTTATTTCAAGTCATTGCACCCCAAACGTTCCAGTGGCGACGAGGTACGAAAATGACTCAACGCGTGAAAAGTTTTTAAGTGATTTAAGTGACAATTGAAGTGCACCGTAGGAAGGTACGTGTGTTTTTAAAGTGACAATTGAACTTCTAGTGCACCGTAGGAAGGTACGTGTGTTTACAGAAGAATTCGGTCAAGTTAACTTCGAACAGTGCGTGTGAGTGTGAACATTAATGCCGCTTGATGAGAACCTTATTGATAACTTTGGAACTTTATTAAATTTCAAGATGTCGTTCATCGGTGCGATCGGTCCTTTTGATAATTGAGAAGAAACGTGGGACTCATATATCGAACGATTCGAATTGTTTGTTGCATGTAACGATATTACCAACGCTAAAAAGGTTAGTACGCTTTTGACGGTTGTCGGAGTGAAAACTTATAACCTGCTTAAAGACCTATGTACATCAGACAAACCTGCTACTAAGAGCTACGAGGATATTGTATGGATCATTAAGGGGCATCTTCATCCAAAACCATCTTTTATTGCCGAAAGGTACAAGTTTAGTCTACGAACACAATTGGAGCATGAATCAGTCGCTGATTACATCATCAACCTGAAGAAACTCTCTGTCAACTGCGAGTTTAAGGACAAACTACCGGATCATCTTCGGGACAGGATCGTAAGTGGGTTGAGGGACGACGCCACCAAGAAGAGGTTGCTGGGTGAGGAAGATCTCACCTACGAGAAGACGGTCCAAATAGCCACGTCGATGGAGTTGGCAGCGAGAGACACCGCGGCCCTGACCTACCACAACACGGGGGGAGGAAGTCGCCTCTACAATATCGCTTCGAAGCAGCAGCAGCGGCGGAAGCCGTGGCAGCGCTCAAAAAGTGAAGTAAAGTGCTATTGTTGTGGTAAATCTGGTCATTTAAAAAGTGAGTGCCGTTTTAAAAGTTTATCTTGCAATTTTTGTAAGAGGAAAGGCCATTTAGAAAGTGCGTGTCTGATGAAGAAAAACAATGGTGAGTCACAATCTAAATTTGCATTTAATGATAAGCGTAAAGATGGACAAAAGAACTTTACACCTAAGTTTACCTCTGGTAACAAGTCTCATAAGTATAAGCAAAACTATGTAGAGAACACAGGGGTCAAGGACAATGACGATGATTATAGTGATTTAGCTAACTTATTTTCCATAAATGATGAGGAAAGTAAACAGAGGGATAGAATAAAACCTATCACGGTTAATCTTAAAGTAGAACATACTGTATTGCCATTTGAGGTTGACAGTGGAGCATGCGTGTCAGTAATTTCTGAAAAGTGTTATAACGATAATTTCTCTGATCTCGAATTAATGCCCACTAATTTGGTTTTGAGCTCCTATACAAACCAGCCAATAAAACTTATAGGAAAACTTAACGTAAATGTACAGCATGAATCTGAGCATAAAAAGCTAACATTGTATGTTCTGTCTAAAGGGGCTAATCCTCTAATGGGAAGAGACTGGATTAGGGAACTAGAAATATCGATCCGAATCCCTAAAGAAAATAGTTTGAACACGGTTGAAAAGCTAGATCAAAAACTGTAATTGTCAGTAAACTGTACAGTAAATTTCCTGAGGTATTTACTGATGCATTAGGTTGTTACAAGGGAGAGGCAGCTAGATTAGAGTTGAAGGAAAATGTAATTCCTAAGTTTTTCAAGCCCAGACCTATACCATTTTCGATCAAAAGTAAAGTGGAGTCTGAGATTGATCGATTAGTAAATAATGGGATTTTCTCAAGTTAGCAATAGTGAATGGGGAACTCCAATTGTGCCTATTTTGAAAAAGGACGGAAGTATAAGAATATGTGGCGATTTTAAAGTAACGCTCAACCCCTATTTAGTAGTCAATCGTTACCCAATTCCAAGGATTGAGGACATTTTTAATAATTTACAAAAAGGGGAGACATTTTCAAAAATCGATCTTTCTCAGGCTTACACTCAGGTAAAATTAAACGAGGAATCAAAGAAGTATTGTACAATAAGTACATCGAAAGGATTGTATATTTACAACCGAGTTCCATATGGTGTAGCATCCGCCCCGGGAATATTTCAGAGTATAATGGAACGCATTTTAGCTCACATTCCCGGCGTTGTTTGCTTCCTAGACGATATTTTGTTAACAGGAACTGATGACAAACAGCACCTAGAGAGGTTGATTCAAGTGTGTGGAACTTTAAAGAATCGTGGTTTAACAGTAAGTCAAAATAAATGTCAGTTTTTCTGTAAATCTGTTGAGTATTTAGGGTACATTTTAAGTAAACAAGGACTAGGCACATCTCCTAGTAAAATTGAAGCTATTGTAAACGCCCCAGTGCCTACCAATGTAACTCAGTTAAAAGCTTTTCTAGGTTTAGTTAATTATTACTCTAAATTTGTGCCAAGTATGTCTACCATTGTATCCCCACTGTATCATTTACTCAGAAAGGACACTCCATTTGAATGGAATTTATCATGTGACCAAGCGTTTCAATTAATTAAGAGCAAATTAGTTTCAGCTCCTATTTTGGCGCATTATGACCCAAATTTACCTTTGAGGTTAGCTACTGATAGTTCTGCCTACAGGGTCGGAAGTGTGTTAAGTCAAATGCAATCAGATGGATCTGAAAAACCTATTTGTTTTGCGTCAAGGACATTGTCTAAAGCCGAATCAAACTACTCTGTAATGTAATAGACAAAGAAGCTTTAGCTATTGTGTTTGCTGTTAAAAGATTTAATCAGTATTTGTTTGGTAGAAAATTCACACTAGTAACAGACCACAAACCATTGCTGTCAATTTTTGGCCCTAAAAAGGGACTTCCGGCTTTTGCCGCTAGCAGATTACAGAGGTATGCTTTATTTTTAGCCAGCTATGATTTTGACATACAATATGTTTCCTCTCAGGGAAATGCTTCTGCAGATTGTTTATCTCGCTTACCTTTGCAAGCCAAACATGTTAACGAACAGTATGAGGAAAATCCTTATGTAGGAACCTATTTGCAATTTTTAGCGGAGGGAGATATTCCAATTAATTTTGTTGATATTAAGAGGGAAACACAAAAAGACGCCGAGTTAAGTAAGGTATTTGGCTATGTCTTGTACGGCTGGCCTAATGAGGTAAACGAATAATTACGACCTTATTTCTTAAGGCGAAGTGAACTAACTATTGAGCATGGCGTATTAATGTGGGGTTATCGGGTTGTCATTCCAAAAATGTATAAAATGGGACTGTTACAAGAATTGCATTGTGGACATTTAGGTATTGTCAAAATGAAGGCTCTAGCCCGTTCTTATCTATGGTGGCCTTCAATAGATAAAGACATAGAAGAACTTGCCAATAGTTGCTCGCAATGTCTCATGGAACGTCAAAGCCCGTCAAGGTCATATTTACATGTATGGGAATACCCAAAGTCAGCGTGGCAACGGTTACACATAGATTTTTTAGGCCCTATTAGGCCTAATTCAAAGTTGTATATGGTTGTAGTTGATGCTTATAGTAAATGGATAGAAGTAGAGGAGGTCAGTTCCACATCTGCCAAAGTAGTCATAAATAAATTGAGACCTATGTTTGCAAGGTTTGGAATTCCGGAACAGTGTGTCACAGACAATGGCCCTCCTTTTACATCCTGTGAATTTAGCAAGTTTCTTAAAGCTAATGGGGTTAGGCACACGCTTACACCACCTTATTTTCCCGCTAGTAATGGCCAGGCGGAAAATGCTGTAAAAACAGTAAAGAAAAGAATAAGAGGGGCTTTGTTTTCAAATCAAAATCCTGACTTAGCTTTAAGTAGATTTTTGTTGGCATATCGAAATGCAGTACATAATACAACCAATGAAACTCCAGCCAAACTAATGTTCGGTAGAGTATTGCGAACTACATTAGATTTGATACGTCCTTCTGTTAGTAAAACGGTTTTGTCAAACCAAAACAAACAAGTTGTAAACAAAGGGGGCAGTCAAACTAGAGAACTGTCAATAGGACAGCCTGTTTTAGTCCGTGATTACAGGGGAAGAAATAAATGGACACAAGGTGCAGTGATTAAAGTGTTAAGTCCTGTATCTTATTTAGTAAAATTAGACTTAGGTATTGTATGGAAGTGCCATATTGACCAGCTGGTAGGGTTAAACACTAAAGTAAATTTAAATGATCAACAAAATGATATTACTAGAGAGGTAGTGTTGCCTCCAGCTGAACACATGTTTGACCAGGATGTTGGTAACAATGCTCAGTCAGCTGGTCGGGCTTCACCCATGAGACCGGAAATGCCGAGTACACCTCGTACTCCAGGACGTAGTAAACGTAGTAGTAGTAGTAGTATGCGCTCATCGCTTACTCCACCGGACGTGACCTTTACATCACCTGTACGATCAGCTGATCGACCCAAACAAGCATCGCCATTGAGACGATCTGCCAGAGAAATAAAACCTCCTGAAAGGTTGAATTTGTAAATATTTATTTCTGTGTTTTGTTTCCAATTTTATCAAGGTTGCTTGTTTTAATGTTTATTGTTTTGTCTTATTTGATTGAATCATTCAATATTGTTTTATAAAAAAAGAGTTTTTGTTTTAGGTTATTTAATGATAATTTAATTGGTTTGATGTGTTGATAAAAATTGCGTATTTTAAGAAAAAATTATTTCAAACTTAAAGGGGAGGAAATGTAGTGTATACAATAATAATGTCCCATAATGTTGCCATTTTTACGATATTTAGATTTGTGTTATAAAGAGTTGGCAATATGTTTTGCATTTGTGTCCTGACTGCGATCAGGCGACTGTGACGTCATATCGTATGATTTCAATAAAGCTCCCGGATTGGCTACAACCCATCACGCCACTTTTCCCTCCACGTTTAACCGCCGATCCAAAAGTTTCCTTGCTCTCCAGTCCTCAAGATTCCAACAAACCGTAAACATGTAGTCGGCCGGGTTTTATTTAATTCCCCAAATGGTGTTTTTATTTCAAGTCATTGCACCCCAAACGTTCCACTGTCAATTCAAAATTTTAGTTTATGCTAAGAAAATGATAACTCATTTAAGTAAAACATTTAACCATCGTGAATTGTTTACGATTTACGTTGTTTATGTATCATTAGATTGTGGCCTATTTTGGTAATTTTTATTATAAATTACCAATCTAAATTGTCTATAGCACTTCATTTCATATAGTAAGACGCCATTTTGACAGCATTTCGGGTCATCTTCGGTCCAAGTAAATATATAGATTGGTACATATGATAACATTTGATGACATTAATACAAATTTCAAATACTAATTTTATATGTACTTTGTTATGCTTAAAACGTAGCAAATTCCCTAATTAAGTTCTGTATTTTTGTGTGTATGTCTGTTGGTAACGCATTTATGTCCTTATTTCTCAGTGACACGAAAAGGACAAGAGCACCTTGATAATTAAAATGTCAACCCGAATAAAGTGTTAAATGGTGAGGTTGAGGTACAGTAGTACTTTAAATACTTTGAACCATTGTGGGAAGTAACTTTCAACTATAGGCCTACCTTAGGTAGATGATCATAGATCTAGGCCTATAAAGCATTTTTAGTTTAATTTAATACAACATAGTTAGGATTTAACATATGGACTAACACGATCCGGGTGACATTTAATTGCGGAGCATGTATTTTGGCTTGAAACTGTTAGATACTGTATTTGCGAAGGTTTGTATATAATAGTTTTGCCAGCTTATCTAAAAATATGCAAACCAACTGCTGTTCTTAATATAAGAAGATTTCAACTGACTACTTTAAGATCCCCGTGCGTAGAACGGGCACACAGCTAGTCTGTACTATTAATATTAGTGAGTAAAGTGTTGTATGGATTTTATAATCATTATTTTACTAGAGACCGTTGTACTTGTTAATATAGATATAAGTATATATGTAAATATATATATATATATATATATATATATATATACAAATTTAAACGGATGGTGTTTTTGGCTTCTAGAGACATCAAAATGAAAAAGTAAATCGGTCCCGGGTCCAAGTCTTACCATGAGACCTATAGTCTGGTTGCAGGTCAAAAAACCTGGAAGTAAGGTCCACCCGATGTTTTTTAGTGGTTTCTGTTTCTTCAAGACCTACATAATTAAAATAGGCAGGGTGCCACTTTGTCACCCTTGAGCAAATTGAGATATTCAAGATGGCGGCCAAGATGACTTAAACACTATATAGTACAGGTAAAAGTATACTAAAAAACCAGTAGAAAACATAAAAATTAGTCCATTCATGAAACTTTCAGGAAACGTAGTAATTACCATTAGGTATTGGAATCTGAAGAGTCCCTAGTGATTGTGGGGGTGGAAGTACCATTTTATGGGGTTTTAAGTTTATGGGGGTAGTGATTTTGAGAAAATTTTTTTTGTGGGATCCAAGCAAGTGGGGTGTCGATTTCTATGTTTCTTAGGATGCAGAATCGAAAAAGAACATAATAAAAGCAATACAACCGACAGTTTATTAGAAAAAAAAAATTATTAATGAAAAACTAAATATGATAAATTAATTAAGGTAAAATAATCCAGTTAATTAATATCAATCACCTATTACAAAGTTGATCATGAGTCTGTGTCACATGTTAAAGTTGTGAGGAAAATTAACCAAGAAACTGGTAGTTACGCCTCTTTAACCACCACGTGTCATATTGTTCATCAGCTACTGATGCATCATCACCTTCCATGGAATCGTCAGGATCTCTAACTCGTTCTTCTCCATCATCGTCTTGCCTTAACACTGACAGCACAGACAATATAATACTTTAATGCTGACAGCTTAGTAGTGGGAATGGGTAGCAGAAACATATTTCAGTTCTGGCGGTGATCCTGCAACTTAGGGTGAAGATAATATATAAGCCCAAGAATGTAAAACCACCCAGACCCCAATTTTTAAGGACCTTGGTCGCCCGTAATGACGTCATCAATATGGCGCTCGGAAGAGGATGCTGGGTCGCTATGAATTGGTTATTATACCAAAATGCCTGAACCGATTTTAATGAAATTTGGCATACAAGGGCTTGAATACGATATCTAATCCCAGTTTGTCAATGGTCGAGTTTGATTAGGTCATTTCAAAATGGCGGCCGTTAATAATTAAAATAAATAAAAATTGTTTAATGTTTTGTTTTTTCAACTCTCTCCAGATATCTGCAGCGATCTTTCAATTTTCTTGCAATTACAGGTTGTGATGCCATCTCTGCATTTCATGGAATAGGCAAAATACCCCCACCGCAGCAAACCTGCAGATTAAGTGAGTTTCCATTTGCCTGATTTGATTTTCAATTAAATCCATTTCAATAACATTAAGTTTTGTGTTAACTAGGTTTGCTGCTACGGGGAGGGTAATAAAGTGTGTTTTTTTTTATTAAAATGTTAATAGGTTAAATAAATTCGCCAAGCTTTATAAAAATATAATCATAAACTAGCAAAATAACTAATCATGGTATTCAAAATAGTTTAGAGAGAAATTCGAAAATTTTACGTTTAGAGGGGCAAACATGAGAAAAACCAATTATTACCCCATAAATCCCCCAAAACACCCCGTTCTCATTGTCCGATCATGCTGGTTCGCGAACTCGTTCCAGTAAACGTAGGTTTACACGTTTTTACCAAATTTCGTCAACATTGGGTAATTTTTGCTTGAGTTATTACTTGAGTTGTGCTAACGTTTTTTTTTTTAAATACACGTCTACAGTCATTAACGCTGTTAAAGTTTGATGTTATGTCATACAGAAAAGTACACCAAATCTTTGGATTGATTCTAACGAGTTCGCAATCCGGCATGATCAGACCATGGGAACGGGGTTTTTGGGGGGATTTATGGGGTCAAAATTGGGTTTTGTCATGTTTAACCCTCTATAACATTTTCCAATTTCTCTCTAAAGCATTTTGGATACCATGATGAATTTGAATACCTTAAAAACCAAATTATTTTGTTTATTGAAGTGTTTTTGTACGGGTATTGGTTACCTGCTGAGAAAATTCAAAAATTGTAAATTTATCATTCGCATTTTATTCTTATGGAGAATAAGTAAACTGTTGTAGTTTACTCGTTTATGGATATATTTTGATAAAACTTGGCAAGTTTATTTATTTTGACCTAAGCTATTAATGTTTTAATTTAAAAAAACACACTTTATTATCCTCTCCGTAGCAGCAAACCTAGGTACAGGTTTTGCGAAAACCTGAAAATTTTGACGAAAACAATACTTTCTTCATATACTATGGTATAGGGGGAGAAAGTAAAAGAATAATAGTGCTCCACCCTGTTGGTAATCCTTGTAACTTTAATGCTATTGAACATCATAGCAGTGCATAGCATAGTGAGTGCTGTCAGTGAGGGCTTTGCCTTTTATACAGGGTGTTTCAGAATTTGTGTCGGATATTTTAGGGTATTGTTCCTGGGTAAGAAACAAATCCAAATATAATATTTAAATTGACCGGAAGTCCTTAGTTACTCACACAGCCGCCATTTTGTTTTTTAACTTATTAATTGTTTTCTAAAAAATGGTAAGAGATAAAACATTGAAACTTTGCAAAAACATTTATGACAACTAGACAAAACTACAAAAAAATTATGAACATTTTTTAAATTCATAAAACAAAATGGCGGAAATTTAAAAATTTGTTTCTTAAATTACTCAAAAACCGCTGAGTTTGTGACGGACGGAGACTGTCACATTGTTGTGGCAGACGTAGCCTCGGCATGCACTACAGCTAACCTCCAGCGGTCACGTATTACTAAAGCTGCCATAACTCAGTTAATATTCATCCAATATTAAAGGTTAAGGTGTCAATCGATTTTTAATTAAATTATCTTAAAAAAGTTATTCTCGTAAACCTTTTGTATTAGCGGTTTTTGAGTAATTTAAGAAACAAAATTTTAAATGGCCACCATTTTGTTTTATGAATTTAAAAAATGTTCATAATTTTGTTGTAGCTTTGTCTAGTTGTCATAAATGTTTTTGCAAATTTCAATTTTTTATCTCTTACCATTTTTTAGAAAACAATTAATAAGTAAAAAAACAAAATGGCGGCTGTGTGAGTAACTAAGGACTTCCAGTCAATTTAAATATGATATTTGGATTTGTTTCTTACCCAGGAACAATACCCTAAAATATCCTACACGAATTCTGAAACACCCATGTAGATTTATGTGATTTTACCACTTAATACGATCGATTTTTTCAGCTGATTTCTATGCGAATTTGAATATTTCCTCAGGGTGCGTGCAATACAATAGTTGGATTGCTGAATTTCAGAGGTCGATCTAACTTTGATCTGAACTGTTTTTACCTTCATTCTATTTGTAGTATTACTTCCATTTTGATAAAGTATTCTTTCTGTGATAAAATATCAATCTTATTTTTCTTTCTCTAATTTAGGGATTACTTTAAAAAGTAGACCTGTCATTGCCTTTGTAAAATTACAATTAAAACTTTGTATGCGCTTCATAAAAGCCAAATCTAAGAAGATTTGTGGAGGATATTATTAGTACCTTACATCGTGACATGGCAGCTAATATTTTAGCACACATTAACATCAATCTATATATATATAAGGCAAAGCCCTCACTGACTCACTGACTCACTCACTCACTCACTCACTCACTCATCACTAATTCTCCCACTTCCCATGTACCTAGGAAGCTGAAATTCGGTACACGATTCTTTGGGCGTTAAATAGGAAAACTAAGCTGGTTTTATTCTGATTGGGCTTTCGGGCTCCGCCCCAGTGGCTCTGGATTTTCCCATGTTAACCTTATGGTTTACCATATTTAAAAGGAATTAATGAATCTTAACAGCTGTTTCAATTAAACAGTTTGGTTCTGTTCTATGATGTTCAATAGGATTAAAGTTACAAGGATTACCAACAGGGTGCAGCACTATTTTTTTTTTATGACAACAGCTAATTTGCAACCAAAAGGTGAGTGAGCGTAGCGAACGAGCTCCAACCTAAAGGTGAGTGAGCGTAGCGAACGAACTTCAACCGGGACGTGATTGAGCGAACGAGCTCACTTATGAAGTTAAACGGGGCAAAGCCCGCGGGTACAGCTAGTCTATATATAAAACCAAAAGTACCCATGAACTTTTGAGAAAACTATAAGTTGCAACCCCATAAACCATATACTTAAAATGTTCGTCATGACGAGAAACCTTGCGCAAAACTATCCATTATTTCAAAAATTGCCCTTTAAGTTCGTAATTCCTTTCTAAAGGGAACATTCCATATACATTATGTTATAATACCTTAGCTGTACTTATTTGTATGTTGTTCTTTCAATTTATTACCTTTTTAAAATCAGGTGTAATTTTTTTATTTGTTTGTATTACTGTATTCTGTTTTGTTTATTTCAAGTTAACTTACCCAATCAATAGTTGTATTAACACTTATCATTTATAAGGTCAAACTTGGAGAAGCCCGTGGGTAACAGCTAGTTAACATTAACATTAATTTTGATCTATACTAGCGGCCTGAGAGTCTGCAGTTGGTGGCAGCCAAATAACATGACTGGACTAGCGCGTTTTTGCAACATCACGCGTTCAGATCGGCTTTTATAATGTTAAAAGCACAACTGAATGTTAAAAGTACTTATCAAATTTAATTATCTGCTTTAATCGGGAAATTATATTTATAAAAATTTGAAAACAAGAATATTCAATTTAAGTGTAATGTACACGTTATTAGTAAATGTAAGAGCCATAATACAACAGAAGTCCATCAGCTATAACTATCCGCTACGATAACACAAACCGTAAACATGACGAAAGTAAACTAACATCTAGCTGTATATGTATTGGCTTTCATTATTCGATTAAATAAATAATACAAATTTAACTGTTCGTCATACTGCGGCAAAAACAGTCATTTTTAATTCATGCGTTGCGGGTAATTAGTGGTTCAGACCTTTACAGTACAACGCTATTTAGTGGGCCACATTACCAACGGTAATTAGGTAGTTATTCAGAGAGTTTTTTTTAGATACTTAGCTTCTAGTTTTTGTAAACACAAGTATGCAGATCCTGCCATCTCCTTGCTACGTTGGGTAATTAATTATGAACGAGCGTCCCCATCAGGTCAATTAGCAGCGACACGGTTAACAGTCTAGTGAAATGTAGCCTGCTTCCTTACTAAGATTATGCTTTATCAAACATTAAGCTTGGTATTATCTTATTTTAGCATTTGACGAAAAGTTTAATCCCAGATATCATTAGCCTACGTAAGCAAATAACACATTTTAGTAAAACATTAATTCACATTAACAATCTCATGATTTTGTTGGTATTGTGTTCCTAAATAATTCCTAAGTAATTCTTATCGAAAATATATGTTGTAGTTTGCTTGTTTATGGATTTATTTTCATAAAATCTGGCAAACCTGTTTATCTTTTAGTAAGTTAAGCATCATTAGCAAGCTACGTATCATTAAAATACTCTTTATCACCTTCCCTGTAGCACCAACATAAGTACTAATTAAACAAAACGCTATTTAAATTGGGAATAAATACGACATTTTAAGGAAATATTTAGTTAAGATCCAGTTGGGCGAATGGAAATCTGCTCAGTGTACAGGTTTGCTGCAATGAGGGTATTTTATAATTTTATCTTGCCATATGATCATTACTTCCAGAAGCTCCACTTAAAACTTTGGAGTACCATAACCCAAAGATATTTTAAGGATACGAATGTTGGCATCTGTAGGCGTAACTTTGCCTTCACTCATTGACCACATTTTTTGAATAGGCCCTGTTTTGTTAGATAAATTAGATACCGTGCATAGTTGAATAAACTGCTCAACTAGCAATCAAACATTTTCTTTAAATCTTACGTGTGACAAATTCTTTTTAATAACCAGTGGCTTTGAATTTTTCAACACGAACAGTAGGAAAGTAAAAGTTTTTAAATAAAATATCTCAAAGTTTAAGGAATGTCTAAATACTGTATACTATAAGTGCCTATTTCTTTTACGAGATAATCTTGCATTTTAAAGTGGGTTCTGAACAGTCCAGTCATTTTATATTTAAAGTACCGTATACTTGAAAAATGGGGAAAAAATATTATTGTTCTGGAAATTGCTGTAAAATGTCCTCCTAGGTGTCTATTTTGACACACCAAAATTACCGAGGATGGGGGTCCGGGAAATGGCCGCCATCTTGGAGTTTAGGTGCCATTTTTATGTTTTTCCTAAATATCTTGAAAACTATTAACTTTTTGTATCTTATATTAAACTAGCTGTACCCGCGGGCTTTGCCCCGTTTAAATTCATATGTAAGCTCGTTCGCATGGCTCAATCACGTCCTGGTTGAAGTTCGTTCGCTACGCTCACTCACCTTTAGGTTGGATCTCGTTCGCTGCGCTCACTTGCCTTCATGTTAGCTTGTTCGCTACGCTAACTCGCCTCCAGGTTGAAGTTCGTGCGCTACGCCATAGACTAACCAACACAAGTAGACTTCTCATCCCATTGTAAATTTTGAAGCACGTTTTTCGTGTCTAGTTCATGTACGTGACACATTGGCGCTAGTGTCGACGAAACTTTGTTCCTAGTATTTTAGGGTTAATTTCATGATTTGTGCTTTACTGTTTGGTTATATAACTAGGGGACAAGTTATTGTTTATGATTAGATCGTATTATTTGTTTAAACGAGGTTTTAAATTAAAGGAAGAGTGGATTGGATTGGCGAATGGTAAAGCCGTACAAGTTTGTCCTTCTTGTAAAAATGTCGTTTTATACTCTGACGACGCGGTTGAATGCGAAATTTTCTGTAAGAAATGGTATCATTGTGCGTGCGTTGATATCAATAATGAAGAATATGTACTAATGTCTCAGCTCGCCGAAAAATCAAAGTGGGCATGTAATACTTGTGAATTGAGGTTAGGTAAGATTATTACCAAAGTCAGCGATTTTGACAGCCTAATTGACTTACACGCCACGGTGATAAACCTAATTACGGTAGTCAAAGAGAGTGTAGGATCGCTGGCGACCCGGCTTATCGAACTCGTAAATTAAGGGGTCATTAGAGTGTCGAGGCGAGTGGAGAAGACTACCTGACATAAGCCTATTCTCCCCAACAGTACTATGCCGGGTATTTCGCTGGGAGAAAGGGGTGGTCGAGTAAAGAGGGGCGGGAGAAGGAGAGAGAGGGTGAGGAGAGTGAATGTGAGCTGTGGCGAGAGGGAGAGGAGAACAACACGAGAGCGTGGCCGTGTGTTGTATGCACTACAAGTAGATGCAAAGTAGTTTCTAAACAGAAAACGGAGCTTCCAAGAAAGTATCTATTGATTGGCGTTTGACAGTCAATACTAATGCTAAAATTATAGAACAATTTGTTTTATATAATTTGTAAAATATATGTGTATGAGGCGTACATATACAAAAATATCTTACCTACTTGCTATAGGACTTTATTAAAGAACCTGGGCAGCATTAGTCCATTGGCAATCGAAACATCATTATATACCGTACTAATATTATAAAGCTGTAAGTGTGTGTGTTTGTTTTTTGTTTGGGACTCAATCAAGAAATGACTCGAATTGGGTTGAAATTTCGCATGATGATAGATCATTTTACCCATTAATAAATAGGCTGATTATTATTCCAATAGTTATTTGTGTAACTAGTGGGCGAAGTGGCGCATTGCTGCACACTAGAGAAATGTTTACGCGGGCGAGTGTTGAAAGTTTATCGAGTGCGGCAGAGGTAGTTTGCACTCGTGTTACACATTATATTTTTCCTACAAATCTTATAAATAGTTCGTCTTTCAAAATTTTTTTTAGGTTAAGTTAAATCCAAACATCGAACGAAATGGGAAACGCTACACCTTCTGATCGTAGTCGTAATACAGTATCTTAAAGTGTTGCCTACTCTTTTTGAGGCGTACACCGATTACGTGCATAATAAAACCACGCTGTTTTGTAAGTTACTAGATGTTGCAAGCAAACACAGAAAGAAGTGAAGAATTCCATCACTATTTTCTTTTCCTTATCAACTTTTTTGAAGTAGCTATTTAAATACTATAAAAACTTTTGGTACATCACTAAATTGAAAAGTAGTTTTAGGAGTTAATAAATAAAACATAATAATTAGTGTGAATAATGAATTGTAATTGGTTTTAGATATACAGTATACAACAATTATGTTAGACGTTATTTATTTTGTGGTATAGCAAGAAGATGAAATTTGATAAAATAAAAAGAAGCACATAATAAAGGAATATTAAGTTATGCCAGAACGATTTAATATAAAATAGATGAAAGTACTGTACAGGTATTAACAGCATAACTAACTAAGCTCATACAACCTATTTACAAAGAAATTAACTTTTTACAACAAAACAAAGGGAAATCATTTATAAAACAAAAATTAGAAACACAAATATACAAACTGTTATATATGATAAAAAAGAAAGTATGTATATAATAAGAGTATATTAATTATAAGATTGTTTGAAAACGCTTTACAATATCAAATTTAAAAAAAAGTACTGTACAACAATATATAAAACTACGCTTATACATATTTACAAGGATATTAAATTTTACAACAAACCAAAAAGAAACCAAACATAGAAAAAATGATTACAAACACAAATAATACTGTATACAAACTAACTTTTTAAAAAGATAAAAAAAATAAATTAAGTGCATAACATTGAAATATTAAATTCATTCAAAATAATTTACATTACAAAATTAATAACAGTATAGGTATTTACAATATATACAGTTACGCCCATAGACCTTAAAACCTCATCTTCGAGCCAACCTGGAGTAAAAATGTCTCCATGTTCATTATACCTGAGCGGTACTCGATACATTTTTCCTTAATTACTTCTCTTAAAGCCCGCTCTTTTTTATTCACCTGTCGTAGTTCTGATGGTAGCAGTCGACTAGTGCGCTCCAGAGCCTCGTCCTTCTGAATCGCTCGAAGGACCGTCCAGAATGATGGGTTTGTACAACCCACAAGGTGCTGGAACCTGTTGTTCCAAGACTCGCAGAAATTGTTTGTTTTCTGCAGGTCCTGGAGAACAATGGTATTCATGTTCCACACAGGAGGAGGAAAGGGAGCTGAACTATTGGTGCCGACCTGTCCCCCGACGTACGTTTGCTCGAAGTATAGCAGGATGTCTGCCAGCTCTACTGGAGCAGACGCCCAAAGGAAGAGCATTCCAGCTGGTACATCTGCCACCGGTAGGAAGGCCAGAGCATCCAGCATACCGCAGTGGAGCTTGATGTCAGGACGACTCTTGTAGAGTTTCACTATCCCGTTCCCCTGGATGTGCCGCCAAGTGCTCTGGCATAAGTGAAAAAAACACCCCTTCACTTGTACACCACTACCAAAAACATTGTTCACCGCGTTCATGGCCCCTTTCTCAAAGTCCATCATAACTATTTCTGGACGTGATGCATGCCCCCGCTGAGTTATTTGATTTAGCACAACTGCAAAAACCCCCTTATACATAATTTCGGTTTTGTTTGTCATGAATGCATAAATGCATGTCGTACACACATTGTCTTCGATTGCACGTATTACGTACGACTGTTGAAACAGTCTTGAAGATGTTTTGAAAGTTCCGTCCATGCACCACACTTTTGCCCTCCCTAAGATATCAACATTTTCTGGCGTTCCAAAAACGACGAACCTGTCTCTACGAGGGCCGCTGTCATGGATTAGGAAGGGCCGAGAATCCTCTCCTCCAGTCACAGCAAACTCTGGTGAAATATCCAACTTGGTGACGTTCCTTGGAAGGGCAGGGAGAGATCTCTCACGTTGCTTCCGCAAATCTCGTCTGATGGTGGAGAGTTTTCCGAGCTGAGCCTTCACGTAGTCCGGGGTATCCCGAAGAGTAGTCGCCAGTAGTCCAGGAGCTGAGGGGGGTTGAGCATGCATGAAAGTAGTACGCAATGTTATTGCTGATTATTGTAATATGGACTATGGTGATCAAAATTACGTATGTCGCCTATTTCAAAAGTGGTCGATAAGGTGGGGGGGAGGGGGCAAACATGGCGGTTTGCGCTATGCGTTAACACGCTGATAGTTCGAAAACGGTAAAAGATAGAACATCGGTTAAAACGTCGTTGTAATCCTAAAAATGTGGCCAACAATAATGGTCATTGGGTCCGAGGTCGTATCTCTATAAATAAACAAGTTATTGTATAAAATATGTAAAAATGGACTTTTCGTGTAGATTTTTTACCGAAAGTAGAATTAATTTGTGAGTGTCGCAAAGAAGTAATATCAAATATCTTTGCTGATAGTTGTAATATGGACTGTGGTGATACAAAATACGCATGTCGCCTACTTTTCAGGTGGTCGAGAACTTGGGGGGAGGGGGGCAAAGATGGCGGAACGCGCTATACATCGAAATGACTGTAGCTCGAGAACGGTACGAGATAGGACATCGGTTAAAACGTAGTTTTAATCCAAAAAATATTACCAATAGAAAAGGTCATCGGGTAAAAAGTCGTATCTTAACTAATAAAAAAGTTATAACAATAATAAGTTTAACAAAATCTACATCGTACAGCTATTTTTTTCGAAAATCGTATGGATTTTTGATAAATAATAGTGTAATTACTTAATTACTCGGCTAAATATTAACTAGATGCATTTTCTTATAAGAAAAAAATATATTATTACGAATACATTTGGTTTAAAATGTAAAACACGGCCTCCAAACTACATATAATACTTGGGGTTTGGCCGCAATCAAATGCATAATACAGACTACCACTACAAATCCAATTTTAATTATTATAATGTTGTGGGTTATTACAATATGATTATGTAACAGATTCTTATTTAATACAGTTATATGAAATAAAAAACATTACTACAAAAGTAAATACCTTATAATAAAAAATACGGCAAACCTCTCCATTCTATCTTTAACAATTACACTGGTTGTTCATATTATTTGTTGAATTTAAATAGGTACCTTTTTAATTTCTCTTAGCACCTGTAATACAAATAAAAAATTGTAAATATTTTCTTTGATACAAATGTATATACATCTATATATAATTAATGCATGAGAGCGGTCAAGAAATTTAAAGTTTATGGTGTTTATATTTACAATGGAATTAAACTACTATATATTATATTTCATATTTAATTATTATCTTATTTGTTTGATTATTTATTTATCATTATTTCATTTATATACTCAGTGTATAATGAAATACAAAATACAAGCAATCATTATTTTAAAAACAGCAGCAATTATAACGCAACCTAACGGACGAACCCCAAGGCGTTTGGAGGCCGTGTTTTACATTTTAAACCATATGTATTCGTAATAATATATTTTTTTCTTATAAGAAAATGCATCTAGTTAATATTTAGCCGAGTAATTAAGTAATTACACTATTATTTATCAACAATCCATACGATTTTCGAAAAACAAATAGCTGTACGATGTAGATTTTGTTAAACTTATTATTGTTATAACTTTTTTATTAGTTAATATACGACTTTTTACCCAATGACCTTTTCTATTGGTAATATTTTTTGGATTAAAACTACGTTTTAACCGATGTTCTATCTCGTACCGTTCTCGAGCTACAGTCATTTCGATGTATAGCGCGTTCCGCCATCTTTGCCCCCCTCCCCCCAAGTTCTCGACCACCTGAAAAGTAGGCGACATGCGTATTTCGTATCACCACAGTCCATATTACAACTATCAGCAAAGATATTTGATATTACTTCTTTGCGATACTCACAAATTAATTCTACTTTCGGTAAAAAAAACTACACGAAAAGTCCATTTTTACATATTTTATACAATAACTTGTTTATTTTTAGAGATACGACCTCGGACCCAATGACCATTATTGTTGTCCACATTTTTAGGATTACAACGACGTTTTAACCGATGTTCTATCTTTTACCGTTTTCGAACTATCAGCGTTTTAACGCATAGCGCAAACCGCCATGTTTGCCCCCTCCCCCCCACCTTATCGACCACTTTTGAAATAGGCGACATACGTAATTTTGATCACCATAGTCCATATTACAATAATCAGCAATAACATTGCGTACTACTTTCATGCATGCTCAACCCCCCTCAGCTCCTGGACTACAGGGCTTGCACTGGTTTAACGTCTACTCGTTGAGATGCTTCACGGAGTGCCAATCGAACCGTCGTCACTTCTTTCGTCACCTCATTGGGGGGGTGGGTGTGTTCCTTGAAGTTGGTTGGATGCGAAGGCTAAAAAAAAACAACAAGAATAATAATAATATGAACGCCTATAATGTGAGTAGAGTTAAGAAAGTGTATTTGATTTGATTTCGCAAATTTCTCTATAATTTTTACGAACATTCATACAGACAATTTTAAATTCCCTTAGTCTGCAGGCTTGCTGCGAAGTGAGTATTTAAACGTAATGCTAAGAACACATTAAGCTAAGAAAAAAATAAAGAGCTTTTATAACAATTGAACAACATAACAATGCGGTATAGTTAAAGATTAATCAGTGTGGCAGATTGCGTGTAATAAATATAAAGGTTACTTACAGTCTTCGCAATCATGTTAATTGAGCACTACGGCCGTTTCGGAGATAACTCCATCGTCGGGTGCGTAGTCATTATACACTAATCTGAGCTATTTACATATTTACATTTTTTAAGTGGTTTCTTCATTTTCATTGCGTCAAAGTTTAATAAATAGTACATACAACACAAAACACGAACACGACACGAAAACATTAAGGCACGTGCACGGCTAAAAACTGACGACCGACTCACCGCTTTAGCCGTGCACGTGCCTTAATGTTTTCGTGTCGTGTTCGTGTTTTGTGTTGTATGTACTATTTATTAAACTTTGACGCAATGAAAATGAAGAAACCACGTAAAAAATGTAAATATGTAAATAGCTCAGATTAGTGTATAATGACTACGCACCCGACGATGGAGTTATCTCCGAAACGGCCGTAGTGCTCAATTAACAGGATTGCGAAGACTGTAAGTAACCTTTATAGGTATAGTTAAAGTGTAGTAACTAAAAAAATAGTCTGTAGTGCAATTTGTGTGCTATGTAATGAACCTTAATGCATAGTATGTTAATGACATGTCAATAACTCAGTTTTACGTTTGAGTTCCGGGTTTTACCACCCATTGCTGTAAAAATTACGATTCAAAAGTTATTGCAACCTTTGTGTTTTTCCTTATAAAATATCATACAGTAGTTACTGCTACTGCTTAGTATGAGTCAGATTGCTGATACCGTTTGAACTTGTACTTGAACCAAATTGTTTACGCTTTATTTAACCCTTTTAATTTAAATAAAATATTTATTTAACCTTTTGTAGATGCCAAAGATGTTTTAGCATATAGCTAGAAAAGTAAATGATATAGGGAAAACAACCGGTCCACAGTTTAACTACATATATCTTTCCAACATTTGGTTGAGAAGTTATTAATTGTATAAATTTTAGAAAATGTCGAATGTGAAATAAATTATTTAGTCGAATTTGATAAATTAACCAATGTAGTTGAGAAGATTGAATTGCATTTGAGAAAGTATTGTATAGCATTTGGAAATGTTTAATTTGATTTCAGAAAGAGTGGTTTGAATTTGAGAGGTTGGCAATTAATTGTATTTAAGACAAATATCCAAGTAAGAAATCAGCAAAATTTTGAGTTTAATAATCAATTTACAAGTTCTCAAATTGATTTAACCATTTCTTAAAAAGGATTCACTGGTCTTTATTTTTGGATTTTGAAGGGGCTGACAAAAGAAATACAATGACGCAAACCCTAGGTAGATATTTCTTCCCTGGTCTAAATCACAGAAAACATAAATGGTGGGTATTCTAAAATCTTATTTACGTGAAAAAGCGCCCAAGACAAACCCAAGATTTTAAAGACTGCACTAAGAAATAAATTAGAGCATCAAGTATTTTACAATATGTATTTAAATAATCTGCCAAACTCTTACTGAATAAATGAACGTATCAATGATTATAGCAGTATACAAAGTATAAATAAATCAACCCTACGTATGTCATTTCATTTTTATCCAAATGCTGAATTTGTGTCATAAACGCTGTATGTTTACAACTGTTACGTTAAGCAAAATGCTATTATAACAAAAGCTAGTCTAGAATAAATAGCCAAGATTAATTAAAGCATGTGATCATTGTTATTTCCCAACCTTCCCTCAACAATTGAAATAGGCCTAGCAAAAAATATTTTCTCAAAGCTTTCTTTTGAAAACTGTAGCTTCGATTCGTATACAGCAATGAATATAGAATCTTACTTATTTCCTATAATCAATGACAAAATCACAGAGTAAATAAACTAACCTCATAGTTCTATAGAATATGCATTTTAGCGAATTTCCCTATAGGGAAGTAGCTATTACCGTAGGTGGCACGGTAAGACCTAGACCCGGGACCGATTTACTTTTTCATTTTGATGTCCTCAGAGGCAAAAAACACCATTCGTTCAAATTTTTATATATGTATATATATATATATAGATTTATATATATATATATACGCCCGTGAACGCGATAACTTGAGTAAATTTTGTCCGATTTTGATGAAATTTGGTTTAAAGGTGTAAAGCGGGATAAACTTGAATGAGTTCGCGAACCAGCATGATCGGACCATGGGAACGGGGCTTTACGGGGGGTTTTATGGGGTAAAAATTGGTTTTTCTCACTTTTGACCTTCAAAACACAAAATTTCCCAATTTCTCTTAGGCCCTTTTAAAGAGATTAAAAAATCAAATAATTAAGTATGGAAAGGTATTTTTGTTCGGTTATTAGTAACGGAGAAAATTTAAAAAATTGCAAATTTAAAATTCCCATGTTATTCTTATGGAGAATATTGTCAAATGTTTTAGTTTGCTTGTTTTTATGGATATATTTTGATTATTATTATTATGGCAAATTTATTTATTTTGTACTAAGCTATCAATATTTTACTCAAAAACACACTTTATTAGTTTCCTTGAGCAGCAAACCTAGGTACTCGTTAAACCTAATGTTATTAAAATATATTTAACTGAAAATCAATTCAGACAAATGGAAATTCGCTTAGTCGGCAGGTTTGCTGCGGCGGGGGTATTTTTACATTCAACCAGGTGCTAGTTGTAACAGATTATATTGCACTAAAACGAACTTAAGATTTTAAAGACTGCTAAAAAAATAGAACATCTAGTGCATTACTATGTCTATTAAAATAATCTGTCATCCTCTTACCGAATAAATGAACATATCAATGAATATAGCATTACACATAGTATAAATAAATCAACCCTACGTATGTTATTTCATTTTTATCAAAATACTGAATTTGTGTCGCAAACGCTGAATGTTTACAGCTGTTACGTTAAGCAAATGGTATTATAGCAAAAGCTAGTCTATAATGTTTACGTTGGCTGCTGGATAAAAAAAAATAAAACTTAATTTAAAAAAAAACTGAAACCCTAAACTAAAATTGGGGCTTCGATATTCCCCAAAAGACTCGTGTGTTTTGCCAATTACCTTACACTACTACCTGATTGAAAATTATCTTAAAATTTATCTTTCCACTCTTATAAAACCTAAGGTGTTTAGATAGACTTATTAACCGATGTAGGCCTAATAATGCAATTTTATTTTGTTCGAAATAATATAGGCAGGTACACACTAACTACAATTTTAATAAGGGATTGCATTGACAGACACTCTAGATGTGTTTATTAAGTTATTACGTCTAGGATTTTAAACAGAAAACTACTACGAATTGAAATATAGGTAAAATATACTACCAAAAATATTGTAACACATACTAAACAAAAAATTAACTGACACACAATACATTTATGATCACAAAAGAATAAAATATGCAGGTATATTTTACTTACCGGGATCTCTTTGGTCGTAGTAACTGCACCACTGCAACTAAACTTAGCTCTACTAGCACAACGCCAACGGATAGTGTTCGCACTAATTTTGCTTTTACTGTAAATAAACCCGCCTAAACATAAGTTTTCTTGGCCTACTAAGCCAGATTTCAATTCTAACGCACTTTCCATACCGAACTGTTTCACTGGGGGTGTGGAGAACGATAATGAATGGGGATGAGATTTTGGCCTTGCTTAAGTACCCCTAGATGAATCATAGGCAGCTTCCTGTAGCAGTTCCACGAAATTATGAAGTGTAGGGGGGATGGACCATGCAGATCTTATATGCCATGTGGGGTGGATATATTATTATAATGTTAGTGAAATGAAATAAATATCAAGAGATTACTCCCTCGTCACTTAAACTGTAATGTTTTAAATTAAACACAGCACATATTTTATATTTAAGTTCAGTTAAAACTGATACATTTGATTCAAATTATACTTTGCTTAGTACCGAATAGTAATGCTCGTGTTGTGTAAAAAAAAATTACCAATTGATGATTAGTAAATTTAATTTGGTAAATTAAAATGAAAATCCATATGTTAACCGGTGCTTATTCTAACAATATTATAAGTAACAAAGTTTGGATGGATGGATGATGTTTGATGTTTGTTGTGATGATGTTTGATGGGTGATGAACGCGAAAAATACTAGACCGACAGGGTTGAAATTTGGCTTGATGATAGCTCACATTCACTTTTAACATATAGAGATACTCTTATCCCAAAAACGAATTTCGGGCTCCGCCCCAGTGGCTCTAGACTCTAGAGTTTCCCATGTTTATATGAGTATCTTATATATTTAAAAAAATTTGGTTTTTCTTTTCCGACTTCGTTTGCCTCTTCTACCCGACCGCATTTTATGATTGAGGTCTCAAATTGAAGGTATGCACGCACGGATTAGCCATCAAGCAGCGTAATATATTTATCTATAATCCCACTCGGCTTATACGTAAACGAATTTCGCTTCCTATGTATTTCTTATGGGAGTTAAATTTGGATTTTCAAGGATTTCACATCAAGCTTCGGCATATATTTACCTTCTGTATTAGTCGACCAACATTTTTGAATTCTTATTTCTATTTAAGATGTACTCAAAATAATCAACAAATTATAGGGTTTAATTTAAGCTATTGATCGTTTGAATCAGTTAAGATTAAGATACTGGATTACTCAATAAAAAATCATAAGTTTGATTATTTTTCGGATACAATATTTATTTTAACGCTGCGGAACAGCATGGTACAGCATGGTAACAGCATGGTAGCACATAACATATTATGCTATTGATATTGTGACGGGTAGTCACCAAAAATTATTTTCTAAATTTTGGGATTATATTTCAAAAAGACGAAAAAAGAAGGCAACTATAAGCTACAACCAATAAACTCAGTCAATTCATAATTTCGATACATGTGATTGTTTAAGTGGAAGTTTACAACAGCTGACTTTTTCTCCCTATGGACTAAAAGGCGTTTTATTTTCTAGGGAGCAAGAGAACTACTTTAGACCCGCAACTCATGTTTAGTAATTATAAACTGTTCATTTGCTGCTGTAAGGTGAAAAATACATGGTCATTCTCTTGTTTAAAATCTAGTTAACATTTAACTGAAGGAATAGTTGTTACATTAAACTTCGCATTTAAACCGGCATAGGGAAAAAAGAATGCTCAAGAACAAATACATCAGATAAGTACACCTCTAACTAGGCTAATATAATGTGATAGGCCTAGAAAATAGAGTTAATTTTGGTTTATTGAATGCAGTAAGTAGATAATTTTTCGAACATGAACATTTTATATATTTATTAATGTACATTTAATAGATGTAAATTTTATAACATTTTATAGATGTAGTAATTTATCTATTAGAATTGTAAAAGTGATAATTAATTAAGTAAAACGCTATTACCGTAGGTCTCATCGTAAGACCTGGGCCCGGGACCAGTATATCTTTTTTTTAAATTTTGGCACCCTACTGGCCAAAACCACTATTCGTTAACATTTTTTATATGTATATAAGTAAATATATTAAAATTGTACTCATTGCAATATTACCAGTTCTTCATGGAGATCCAAACATGCAAATTAAAATTTCCTTAGTCTGCAGGTTTGCTGCGGCGGGGATTTTTAAATTGCGTAGTTTGATTTCTCATCGGAATCAAATTTATTATAGTGAGTTAGTTGTAAGTGTAATGTACAAATTGATAGTTTTTGGTATCTATAATTATTGTCTTTATTGGTTCAATTTCTCATAATAAAATATACCCGTCGCAGTAAACCTGCAGACTAAGCTAATTTTCGCTTACCTAGCAAGATTTACACAAAAGTATTCCCTTAAAACTGTCTAATGATAGTGATTTAATGATTACCTAAGTTTGCTGCTAAAGTGATAGTAAAGAGGTGTGTTTGCTGGTTAAAATGTCGATAGCTTGGTATGAAATAAACAAATTTCCCCGATTGTATTAGGTACAATATCCGTCAATAAACAAGCAAACTACAACAGTTGATTAAAAAAATAAAAATAACATAGAGTAATATTTACTTTACCATTATTATTGAATTTTATCTCCCCGTTAGGCGTACAACCAACGCTTTGTGGTACTAAATGTTTTTTTTTTTTTATAAGCCCTACAAAATGGTTTAGAAAGAAATAGAAAACTGTATGTTTTAGGGTCAAAAACGGGGAATCCCTATTTTACGTATTATTTAACGTTTAAAGTTTACACGTTTATACCAAATTTCATCAACATCAGATTATATTTGCTTGAGTTATCGTGCTGATGGACATATATCTAAAAATGTGGACGGGTGGTGTTTTTGGCTGTTATGACCCTTCAAAACGAAAAAGTAAATCGGTCCTGGGAGTCTTACCATGAGACCTCCGGTAATAGCTAATAGCCTATACCTTTGAATAGGAAATTCGCTTAACAAACTGATCAATTTGTACGGAAACAATAGAAACAAATCAATAGGCACCATTAAACTATTCATCCAAACCCGCGTGATCTTCCAGAGACCGCTCATATATAACTAATTTTTGTTTCAAGGCAAAGCACAAGAAAATTCACAACCGAATGTTGTATATGCAACACTAGTTACTAGGCCTACGTTATTATTTTAAATTTAATCATCATTATTTAAATACGGTCCAAATTAAAGATACTTTTATTGTGAACTCAACTAGTATATAAAACTATTTATTGTTCTTATGAATTGGATTGACTAAATAGATAATCAAATATATAAAATAAAATTCACAATAATAAATATACAATAATAATGAACTGATAATAAAATTCACAAAAACAGCTAAGTTTTTGGTTTTTATTGTAAAAAAAAACTGTGCACTAAGGGAACAGAAAATATAAAGGCTAGAAACAACTATGTATTAGAAACTATTTGGTAATTTCCTGAGCCGTCCATATATTACTCATGCTTAAGTTTAAGACGGAAATAGCTAGCTCATTTCCTGAATCGTCTTTATGCTATTACTCTAGTGATTCAAAGAATTGGCTGCAATACATTTCGTTTAACTTAATATCTCAACAATAAGAATTCAATTCTAGGAAGGTCACTATCCCATCAGTTGCCCTCTCAGTAACGGAAGTGTTTCCTCCCCCAAAGCCATTGCCCTTTGCACCCCTCCCCCACCGGAGCACCAAAGTCATCCTCCTCTCTTACCCACGGGTCAGGTACTTTTTGGGGAGAGAGGTATTCTTGGGGGGAAAGCTAGTTGGTGTGCGAACTGAAGCCTAATGAAGCGTAAAAGGGTTCGACCCCGGATTAGGGCCAGAGCTCGCCAGGCTTCCGTTTTCCAGTCAAAGAAGTGGTTAGTGATAACATTGCTATTAAAGATAAATTAGATCAACTGACGAAGCCTTTGTCGCAGGATAGGCCTAGGACTAATGAGTTTAGGGGAGGAGTAAATCTGACTTCTGCGATCCTCTCCCCCTCCGATTTGTTGAATAAAGATCAACTAAGTACTACTGGGAAATTAGAAGATTCTGTTTTGATAGTAGACAATCAGCCAGAGCCAGTATCTGTCAATATTCAAAGTTGTCCTTCTCACGTCAATGAAGAAACAAACATTTTTGTCTCTCCACCTAGCAACAGATCTTATAGTTCTGTGACCAAGAGTAAATCCAAAGTAAAACAAACAGAAAATGTGAAGGTTATAAATAACTCAGCACCTATTTTTAGTGACACATTTACAAGAGTTGAAACAAGGAAGGGTAAGTTTGATAGAAGGGTAAAACCTACAATTATAGGCTCAAACTTGTTGAAGTCAACCATTAAGGCTGCAGAAAGAGTTAAAAGTATTTTTGTGTCTAGATGTGCTCCGGAAACAACCGCAGGTGAAATCGATAGTTTTTTAAAAAATGAAAACATAATTACTAACCTAAAAACTGAAAAACTTGTGACTAAGCTTGATTTTTACTCTAGCTTTAAAGTTAAGGTTCCTGAAAAGGACTTCGAACGGGTCTTAAACCCAGACTTCTGGCCTAGTGGGTTGTTTGTCAAGGAATTTGAGGTACTGAAACCCAGTCATAGGCCGCGCCCTTTAGCCAAGCCTAGATCTGTACCCGAGAGACAGGACTCCGCTAAGGTTGCTAACAATCCTACTTACCCTAGTAGAGTTTTTTTTAGGGAATCATTCAACTCGTCAACCAGTGAATTAATCCCCTGCATTAGGCTTCTGCATCAGAATGTCGAAGGACTAGGTAATAAAATTGATGCAGTTGAGCACTTTGTGTATGATGTTCAGCCTCATTTCCTAATTTTAAGTGAACATCAGCGAACAGATAAGGATTTGGAACTCTTTAAATTCGATAATTATAAACTGATATCATTTTTCTGCCGAAAGAATCACAAGGGTGGGGGTGTAGTTCTCTATGCACATTCTGACATATCTAGCCTTGTTTCTACCATTCCCTGGACTAATGAATACTGTGCCGACCTAGACTGCGAGTTAGTCATGGGTAAACTTGTTATCTTAAATTTTGTGATCCTAATTTTAGGTATCTACAGATCTGGTAACGGGAACTTTGACAACTTCTTTCAGAGATTTGATGCTGTTCTCAATAGAGTTAATGGGCCAAACAAAGGTAACCGTGCAAACATTGTAATTTTGGGTGACTTGAACATTAATTCACTATGTACAAATAGGCTTTATATGGATTTCAGCGATCTGGTAAAAGTGTATGATTTAGATGATGTTCTTGCAACTGTTCCAACTAGATTAGCACATAACTCGGTTGGTAGTTCAATCGGCCATGTTATTACGAATGCCAAAAACTTTGAAGCCTATGTTGTTGATGGTGGTATTTCTGACCATTTTGGTCAGGTAATTGATGTATTTGATGACAGCCTATCTCATGTAAATATTAAAAGTAGCATAAGAAGAACTTCTAAAAGAAGTTTCTCTGATAAAAATGTAAATAGCCTAAAAATGTGTCTAGATACCGAAAGTTGGGAAAATGTTTATTCCTCTAATGATGTAAATGTTAAATGGGAAAATTTTGCTGGTACACTGCAGTGGTACCTTGATTGGAACTGTCCAAAAAAATCGGTCAAAGTAAATGTTAAAAATAGTGACAGCAATGGTAACAAGTTGTCCAATAAGGTTAGGTTAAGCAATGAAACTTTGAAATTAAAGGAAGATATGTTATACCAATCATACCTTTTCAAACAAACAGGCAATCTAGCTTTTAAGGATTCTTATAAGCAACTCAAAAACAAGTTTAGACTTGAGGTAAGAAATGAGAAGGCTAGCTTAATAAAATCTAAGATAGACTCCTCTCAGAATGTTTCAAAAAGTGCTTGGGCTCTGGTCAATAATCTCAGGTTGACAAATGTAAGTAAAAATGAGTTTGTAAATATTTCTCTGAAAGATGAGGAAAATGTTGTTGTAAATAGCCCTGTATGTGTAAGTAACTTGTTCAATGATTTTTTTGTAAACCCATTTGAGGGTTGTTCTAAAGGCCAAATCACATCTCTGTTGAAACCAAATAGTAGGGATGAGACTCCTATGTGCCCTGTGGTAACCTTGGATGAAACATTGCAGCTGATCAACGGCCTTACTAACAAACTATCTTGTGGATGGGATGACTTTTCTCCAAAGCTTTTGAAAGATTGTAAATATGAACTTGCTCCTATTTTGTGTCATTTGTTACAATATACAGTTGCTAGTGGTATTTTCCCCGATGTTTTAAAACTAACTGTTGTAAAACCATTGCACAAGAAGGGTCCGAAAGATAATGTTTCCAATTATCGGCCCATCTCTTTGACATCCACTTTCAGTAAGGTTGTGGAGAAACTTATGCTTAAGCACCTAAAAAAGTTCACTATTGAACATGACATAATACCTGAATACCAACACGGCTTTAGAGAGAGTAGGAGTACTACCTCGGCTGCTGCAGAATTTGTCCACACTGCCTTGAACAAGTTGGATAGTGGTTGTAAAGTGGCTGGGGTGTGTTTGGATCTCTCTAAAGCCTTTGACAGGGTCAACCATGCAATCCTGGTCAATAGGTTAGTTGAGATTGGCCTCCCTTCTTGGCTGACATTGTTGATTAGCAGCTTTTTAACCAATCGTATTCAGTATACAGAGATTTTTTATGACAATGGTTGGTCATTGGACAATGTCATGTCAGAACAAAAACATGTTGTTTCAGGAGTCCCACAAGGGTCCATTTTGGGCCCTTATCTGTATAATATCTATGTTAGTAATTTTCCTGCTATCAATAAGGTTGAAATTAGTATGTATGCTGACGACACGTCAGGTGTATGCTGGGCTCAGTCTTTTGAGGAACTCAAGCAGGGCATGGCCGAATTTGTACATAAAGCCAGCTCATATTTTGAAAATATTAATTTCAAAGTCAACCTAGATAAGACAGAAATTGTAGTTTTCGGATTGAGTAGTACGGGCATTCCTCTGATAGATTTAGTTAAGGATGATGTGATCTTTGAAAGTAAAGAGTGCTGTAAGTTTTTGGGACTATATATAGATCAGACCTTAACTTTTAAGAATCATATATCTCATGTAAGATCTAGACTTTTAAGTGGAATCAGCCTCCTTAGAAGAATATCTTTTTATTTAGATACAGATACGTTAAAAACAATTTATTTTTGTGTCATATTTCCTTTCTTGTCTTATGGCCTTATTTTCTGGGGAAGTTCTCCCGACTGTAATTTACATACAATTTTTGTTCTCCAGAAAAGAGCAATCAGACTGATAGCCAAAGTATGGTACAAAAGGTCTTGTAAAGATATTTTTGTTAATTTAAATCTCCTCACTTTGTATGGACTATACATTTATCAATTAATTATGCTTGTGAAAAATGATGTAAAGCACACAAATAAAAATAGTCAAATCCACAGGTACGACACGAGACGAAAGGATGATTTTCACCGTGTGAGGAGGAATTTCAACAAAACTGGCCGAAGTCCTTTTGTGATGGGGTCAATTTATTTCAACCTCCTACCAAACAATATAAAGGAATTAGAAGGCACTAAATTCAAAATTGCTCTGAAGAATTGGCTAGTTAAAAAAAGACCGTACTCATCAAAAATTTCAGATCTAACCGATTCGGCATAACAATTTGGAAAACTACATTTTGAGTGATCTAAGTTGAGCCCAGGTTTGTACACTAAGAGGTAATATTGTTTTATATACATTGAAATTGTATTCTTTTTTCTTTTATTTTGACATTGGTGACTTTTGTCTATGCATTGTATATATATGTTTATGGACAATAAATGATTTGATTTGATTTGATTTGATTTGATTTGATTTGATTAAATGGCTGTAATAACGGGAAACAAATTGTAAACAAAACACGACCTCTACATAAACCGTACAGAACTAACAATAAAATTGTCTTCAGCTGTTCCATAAGGATGAGAAATCTACTAAGGGAGTATGTTTTATCTATGGCTACGCTCACTCACGTTTTGGTTGCAATTTAGCTGTTGTCATAAATAAAAAAAAAAATAATAGTGCTGCACCCTGTTGGTAATCCTTGTAACTTTAATGCTATTGAACATCATAGAACAGAACCAACTTGTTTAATTGAAACACCTGTTAAGATTCATTAATTCATTTTAAATATGAAAAATCATAAGGTTAAAATGGGAAACTCCAGAGCCACTGGGGCGGAGCCCGAAAGCCCGATCAGAATAAAATTCTTAGTTTTCCTATTTAATGCCCAAAGAATCGGTGTACCGAATTTCCCTAGGTAAATGGGAAGTGGGAGAATTAGTGATGAGTGAGTCAGTCAGTCAGTCAGTGAGTCAGTGAGGGCTTTGCCTTTTAGCGAATTTCCCTATAGGGAAGTAGCTATTACCGTAGGTCTCATGGTAAGACCTAAGCCCGGGACCGATTTACTTTTTCATTTTGATGTCCCCAGAGGCCAAAAACACCATTCGTTCAAATTTTTATATATCTATATATATATGTCCATCCGCACGATAACTTGAGTAATTTATGTCCGATTTTGATCAAATTTGGTTTGAAGGTGTAAGGCGGGATAAACTTGAATGGGTTCGCGAACCAGCATGATCGGACTATGGGAACGGGGGTTTATGGGGGGTTATATGGGGTAAAAATAGGTTTTTCCCATTTTTGACCCTAAAAACACAAAATTTCACAATTTCTTTTTAAACCATTTTGTAGAACTTAAAAAAACAAATAATTTAGTATATTGAAGCATTATTATGCGCCTAATTGTTACGGAGAAAATTCAAAAAAATTATTAATTAAATCTTATGGAGAATAAGTCAACTGTTGTAGTTTGCTTGTTTATGAACATATTTTGATAACAGTTGGAAAATACATTAATTTCTTACTAAGCCACAGTACCTTTTAATATTCTACATAAAAAAAACTTTTTTACCCTCCCTGTTGCAGCAAACCTAAGTACTCATTAAACAAATTCTGTTTAAATAGGGAATAAATGTGATATTTGTAAGGAGACATTTTAGTTTAAACTAGCTGTGTGCCCGTTCTACGCACGGGGATCTTATAGTAGTCAGTTGAAACCTTCTTATATTAAGATTAAGAGCAGCAATTAGTTTGCATATTTGCAGATATGCTGGCAAAACTATTATATATAAACCTTCGCAAATACAGTATCTGACAGTTCAAGCCAAAATAAATGCTTCGCAATTAAATGTCGCCCGGATCGTGTTGGTCCATATGTCCAATGATTAAACTTAAAAATGTTTTATAGATCCATGAAGCGTAGCCCTAAAGTAGGCCTATAATTGAAAGTTACTTTCCACATCGGTTAACTTAAACGTATTTAAAGTACTACCTCAACCTCACCATTTAACACTTTATTCCGGTTGACATTTTCAGTATCAAAGGTGCTCTTGTCCATTCCGTGAAACACTGAGAAATAAGGACATTAATGCGTTACCAACATACAACAAAACAACACAATACAACAATCCAACAAAGGCCACGAACTATTGATACATAAACAATATAAAGGCGTAAACAATTCATGATGGTTTGCCCAACAAATGTTTTACTCAAATAGGTTATCATTTTCTTAGCATACCGGGTAAGCTAAGATTTGGAATCCAGGCAGAAAAAGCAAAACTTATACAGAGTTAAGACATCACTTAAATTGAATACGGACGGCTCTAATAAATAAGGTGCAACACCAACGATATCTAATTTGTAAACTACCGGTTCTAAGGAAAAGAACCAGTACCTACGTAAGAACCTACCTAAGAATTACAGTAAATCGGACCAATTAAATACATTAATATCTAGCTTCGAGGTTATTGATCTCTTGCTTTTGGATTTTCTCGTAAAAAGTTATAGCGTAAACTTATCGGTGTCAGTTTGAAAAAAAGCAACCTTACCCAAACAACTTTTTGTTATTTATAGATTACACATTCTCTAAACAATGATTAGTATATCTATTAACATTAGAAGGAAATGTGACGAAAATCACACAATGTTGGGGTTTTGGTCATTTGTAATTTTATTTTTTAAGTAGGTAGGCCATGTATTCTATGGAAAAGTACCGGTATCAAGGATCGTCGTCAAAAAGGTTGTTATGAATAAATATGTAGGCTTACGTACCCAAGATATGAGCTATGGGCCTATTGGCTGTATGGTCCAGCGATTGCATCACACGGTGAGTAGAAATAGAAAGTGACACATTGGAAAAGCGAGTTTAGCACTTCCTCTGTTAAACCTGTGTTACAATCACCCACTGCAGTTGTGATTTTTTACTTTACACTTTACACAATCGCCATTGAAGCGCCGTCAATGAGTGGAAACCTTTTTTGTAAGCTATTGGCGACGATCATTTCAGTGTCACAGCCTTATACAACACTGATTCAAGGTCTTCTTCTTTCTGGTTGTCAAAACTCAAGAAACATTTTATACTCAAAGAATTTCTGGTTCCGATTTGGACGATGTCTAGTTATTTAATTTCATTTACGGTTACACTATTAGACTATATTATTGCACTTGCGATTAATTAAATCCGTTATGTAAGAAAAACGTTTTTAATCTCACTTGGTTGGGATTTGCTTTCAAAACGTGATTCGAAATAGTTGCGGTATTTGTAAACAGCATTTGTAAACATGTCATTGACAGCTAGAAAAAATAATCTTGATCCGAACAGCTGTTCGTTATTTCATAGACGATTCTGTGATAAAAATTGAACGAAAATTTGACAAAAATCGCACAAAACTGCATTTTTGAACGTCCATAATTTTATTTACAAAGTAGTGAGGCTATATTTAAATCACTAAAGACACTCTCGCCAATCCAGTGAATACATTAAAATGGCTTGGATCTTGATATGTACTCTGGTTTTCACGGAGAAGATTGCGTAAAATGCCATCTTGAGTGTTACAGACAAAGGGACAGACAGACAGACAGACAGAAATTGAGATAAGACTCGTTTCTGCTTCTTTAATGTATAAAACGTAAAAATAACCTAAAAGTATATAATTCTGAGCAATGTACAGACAAAACTCTAATTTTATTTATATAGATAGGCTACAATCAGGCAAATGGAAATTCGCTAAGTCTGCAGGTTTGCTGTGGCGGGGGTATTATATATTTAGATTAGGACATGAAAGAAGATTAAATTTCCTACGTGAAAAGTATATGATGACACTATTTCGGTTCAACCATTTACAAGATATAATAAATTAGTAGGATGTCTTATTGTAATAGAAAAGAAAGTAATTAATTACCTGAACATAACAAGGCTTTAATTTACTAAAGAACGACACTTGGAATATGTTAGGAATTGTGTACAAACAGTCAATTAACAAAAACATAAATAACATATGATTTAACAATTTAAACATAAAGTAAAGAAGGAAAGGCAGAGTATCAAATATTACAACATTCTTCCCTCCTTAGGAATGAAAGTAGTCTTTCAAATAGACAGGAAGCTTCCGAGGTCTATTGCTTCTTCTAATGGGCTCGTTGTTATTTTTTTAACTATTATCTCTACTATTGGATTCGGAAAGTTGGACAGTAGGGCCAGAATCTTGTAAAATAGGAGCATCAGTAGTAGTTTCGTTAATCTCGTCCACATTTAGTAGGTCTTTATTTTCAATGTCTTGCTCATGAGCTTCACACACCTCACCGAAAGGAGCTAGATGGCGTGTTGAAACAGTAGTTTCTCTTCCACCTGGTGTTAAAAGCCAAGATGGAGTTGATAGGCCATTAGCAGAACGTCTTGATAAACCAAACATTCTTTCGTGAGGGGTGGTATTTGTAGCCGTACACAACAATGATCGAATAGAGTGAAGAGCTTCCCATCGAGTGATGATCTTTGAACCAAGATCTTTGAGAGCTAGTTGAACAGTTTTCCAAATAGTACCATTATAGCGTTCAACTTGTCCATTTCCTCTAGGATTGTATGGGGTCGTCCTGCTGGTTGCAATGCCCAAGGTCATGAGCCACGTTTTCAATTCTTGTGACATGAATCCTGAGCCTCTATCAGAATGAATGAACGATAAAGCACCGAAAACACCAAACAGTTGTTGAAGACATGAAATAACTGAAGATGATGAAGTATCAAGACAAGGATAAACAAACGGGATACGTGAATACTCATCTATCACAGTCAGCATATACTTGAGAACGAGATGGAATTGGTCCTTTAAAATCAATATTAAGCCGCTGAAAAGGGGCTGAGGCTTTGATGAGAGTGTCATGGTGATTATGGAATTTTGGCTTTACTTCAGCACAGGTACGACATGCAGATGTTATTCGACGCACGTCTTCTACGGAGTAAGGAAGATTCTTGGTACGTATCCAGTGGCTAAGTCTTGAAACTCCAGGGTGACATAGTAAGTTATGGAGAGAGATAGGTTTTGCATCAATGGAAGTTACAGTAGATGATACAGAACTGACTCTAGATATAGCATCAGCTGCATGATTGTCATTTCCCGGACGATACACTATGTCATATGAATAGCACGATAGATCTAGTCTCCACCTTGTAATCTTCTCATTCTTGATCTTACTCCCATGTTTTAAATCAAATATGAATGCAACAGATCGTTGGTCAGTGATGAGTCGAAAGTGTCTGCCTAACAAGAAGTGTTTCCAATGTCTCACAGCCTCAACTATGGCATAAGCCTCCTTTTCGACAGAGGAATGGCGTTTCTCTGAGTCTGACAGAGTTCGGGAGAAGAATGCTACCGGTCGATTTTGTTGACTAAGAGTGGCGGCTATTGTGGTATCTGAGGCATCTGTCTCCACGCAAAATGGAACTTCATTATCTATACAGTCCAGAGACGCTTTCTCTATATCATGTTTGAGATTCTGGAACTATGAAAGTGCTTCTTCAGATAACGGAAAAGAACCTGGTATTAGGAGCTTAATCTTTTCGGAAAAGCAGGGTATGAACTTGGAGTAGTGATAGAACATGGCCTAAGGCTCTCTTTAAAGAAGCAGTATCAGTGGGTGGGGGAAACTCTAAAAGTGACTGAAATCTCTTCGGATCAGGTCTAATAACACCATCACTGATGGAGTGACCTAGTAGGGTGATATTGCGTAGAGAAAATGAGCTTTTCTCATGGTTCATAGTTAAGTTGTATTTCGAAGCTGTTTGCATAATTTTTTCAGATGTTCATCATGTTCAGTTTGAGTGCGACCACAAATTGTTATGTCATATGTATATATATATATATATATATATATATATATATAGATTTATATATATATATCTTACTAATATTATAAATCTGAAAGTTTGTGACTTTGTGTGTGTGTTGCTCAATCACGCATAAACTACTGGACGGATTGGGCTGAAATTTGGATGATAGCTCACATTCCCGATTAACATTAAAGCATATTCTTATCTCAAAAATCCTTTCGGGCTCCGCCCCAGTGGCTCTGAAGTTCCCCACGTTAACCTTATGATTTTTCATATTTAAAAGGAATTAATCAATTTTAACAGCTGTTTCAATTAAACAAGTTGGTTCTGTTCTATGATGTTCAATGACATAAAAGTTACAAGGATTACCAACAGGGTGCAGCACTATTATTTTTTTAGCGAATTTCCCATATAGGGAATAAGCTATTACCGTAGTACTCATGGTAAGACCTGGACGCGGGACCGATTTTTTTCGTTTTGAGGTCCCTAGAGGCCAAAAACACCATCCGTTCAAATTCATATGTATATTTATATATTTATATATATATATGTGTGTCCGTTAGCACGATAACTCGAGCAAAAATGATCCGAATTTGATGAAATTTGGTACAAACGTGTAAATGTGGTACAAATGTGTATTCGAACGAGTTCGCGATCCAGCATGATCGGAGCATGGGAACGGGGGTTTACGGTTGGTTTTATGGGGTAAAAATAGGTTTTTCCCATTATTACTGACTTGTCTGGGGAATTCATTCGAGCCTCTTATTTTGCTTTTTTCCACTCCATCATTATTTACGGAACCAGGCTCTGGGGCCATTCTTCTGGTGTAAGTAAAATCCTAGTGTTGCAAAAGGAGGCTGTCAGGGTCCTGAGTGGAGCCCAGTTTTATGACCTGTCTGAGTTTTATAAAGTAGGACTACCAGTTTTGTTATAGGTAATGCTCATGCACTGACTGCCTTGCATGGCTATTTTCTTGCCTGTTTTTTTTGCATGGTTTTGCTACAGTTTTGTTTTGCATGGTTTTATTTTTCCTTATTATTATATTTATCTAACTTGCATTTTATTTGTGAATCAAGAGACTATTTATTATTTACTTTGTATTGTATTGTATTGTATTGACTTAGCCTATTGCTTTGCTTAATGGCCAAATAAATCATTGAATCATTGAATCATTGACCCAAAAAACATAAAATTTCTCTCCAAACCATTTTGTAGAGCTTAAAAAAACAAATAATTTAGTATATTGAAGCGTTATTATGCGCATAATGGTTACGGAGAAAATTCCAAAAAATTGTAAATTTAAAATTCCCACGTTATTCTTATGGAGAATAAGTAAACTGTTGTAGTTTGCTTGTTTATGAACGTATTTTGATCAAATTTTGAAAATGTTTTTATTTCTTATTAACTATTAACATTTTACAAAAAAAAACTGGTTTACCCTCCCTGATGCAGCAAACCTAAGTACTTGTTAAACTAATTCTATTTAAATAGGGAATAAATGTTATATTTTTAAGTAGACATTTCAGTGTAAATCCAATCAGTCAGATGGAAATTCGCTTAGTCTGCAGGTTTGCTGTTGCGGGGGGTATTTTTTTAATTTATGACAACAGCTAATTTCTAACCAAAAGGTGAGTGAGCGTAGCGAACGAACTTCAACCTGGAGGCGAGTTAGCGTAGCAAACGAGCTAACCTGAAGGCAAGTGAGCGCAGCGAACGAGCTCCAACCTAAAGGTGAGTGAGCGTAGCGAACGAACTTCAACCAGGACGTAAATGAGCCATGCGAATACTTATGAAGTTAAACGGGGCAAAGCCCGCGGGTACAGCTAGTATATAATATACGTCCGTGAACGCGATAACTTGAGTAATTTTTGTCCGATTTTGATGAAATTTGGTTTGAAGGTGTAAACTAGGATAAACTTGAACGAGTTTGCGAACCAGCATGATCGGACCATGGGAACAGTGTTTTACGAGGACTTTTATGGGGTAAAAAATGGTTTTTCTCATTCTTGACCCTCAAAACACAAAATTTCTCAATTTTTCTCTAGACCTTGTTAAAGAGCTTAAAAAAAACAAATAATTTAGTATATCAAAGTGTTTTTTTGCTGTTATTGGTAACGGAGAAAATTCCAAAAATTATAAATTTAAAATTCCCATGTTATTTTTATGGAGAATATTGTAAAATTATGTAGTTTGCTTGTTTATTGATTGTATTTGGATTAAACTTGGCAAATTTATTTATTTTATACTAAGCTATTAATATTTTACTAAAAAACTCGCTTAATTAGTTTCCTTGTAGCAGAAAACCTAGGTACTTGTTAAACCTAATGTTATTTAAATAGATTTGATTGAAAATCAGTTCAGACAAATGGAAATTCGCTTAGTCGGCAGGTATGCTGCGGCGGGGGTATTCTTTTCTTATAATGTGATCCAAGGTTCTTTGAAAAGCAGCAACACCGTTTGTTGTACCAAAAGGGATTCTGGTAAACTGGTAGAGTTCCCCAGCAGCCTCAAAAGCAGTGTATAGTAGGTCTTTTTCAGTAATAGGGACTTGATAATAGGCACTTCTCAAATCTATCGTACTAAAGACTTTGTAACGAGCAACTTTAGAGATTATTTCTTTAATGGAAGGGATTGGGTAGGTGTAAAGATAGAATAAAACGAATTCTTCTAAGAACTTTTATTCAACATTCAACTAACTTAACAACTCACTTCAAAACAAGTCAACAACATAGTCACCCCTGGTAACCATAGTCATATGAGTAAACATACAAATAATTACTAAATCACATGTCATTCCATTACATCCTCTCTCCCATGATAATGTTAAAAGTTTTAACTTAAAACTGATACCGCAATGTAGGTTTAACTTCTCTTCCGGTCCTAGTGAAATACCGTCCATTAACTTTTCTGCCTCTTTCCCATTCCACTCTATTTTCTTCTTTCTTTCCATTAGAAGTTTCTGTGTTTTCGCTCTCTTTCCCGTTGCTAAGGCTATCTTCTCTCTCTTGACAAATATTAGGGGTTCCTTCATCCGGGTAACGATCCCATGAATCATACATGTTGATATATGATTGTTTACATGTCGGGATAAGAAGCCTTCTGTTTCTTCTTAAACAATTTCCATTAGACTTCACCATGTATTCTCTACCATTGGAACCTCTATCTACTATAGTCCCGTACCGCTTCAAATCAGTTATCCATACATTAACCCCCTTTTCCAATATGTCGAGATTCATAGCTCTGTGCCTACGATCATAGTAAATTTTGTTCTTTTGATTCTGTTTTTCTTGGTCATTTCGATACTGATCTAGATCAGGCCAACGAGGTTGAAGCTGCTCTGGAACTGACGGAAGAGTTGTACGTATTTTCCGTCCAAAAATCAATTCTGCAGGTGATACTCCACATGCAAGAGGAGAAGAGCGATGTGCTAAAAGACCAAGATATGGATCTTTATTTCTCTTTAATATCCCTTTACATGTCTCAACCGCTCTCTCAGCTTGCCCATTAGACTGAGGGAAGTGAGGGCTTGAGGTCTCTATAGCGAAACCCAATTCTTTTGCAAACGCTCTCATACCTGAAGAGACTAAAGCAGTTCCATTATCCGACCTTACAACACGTGGAATCCCATGTCTGGAAAATATTGACAAATAAGCTTGTTTTATAGCAACCGTATTTATACTGGCTAATGACAACAATTCAATATATTTTGAAAAATAGTCTTGCATGCAAATATATACTTTTCGATTATACACGAATAAATCTGTCCCAACAACTTCCCAGGGTTGATTAGGAACCACAGACGTGATCAATGGTTCGGCAGGATTAACCCGATTCTCCAAGCAACTAGAGCAGTTCTCAACCATTCTCTTTATATCCACCGATAGTCCAGGCCACCAAACTGTGTCCCTTGAACGAGCCAGACACTTATTTACTCCTAGATGTCCACTATGTATCTGGGATAAAATCTCATTTCTTAAAGGTTTTGGAATAAATATCCTTAATCCTTTTAATATCAGTCCATTAACAAAAGACAAATTCCCTCGTTCTCTGAAAAATTCTGTATTCTTTAAGTCCGTCCACTCACCTGATTCTATTGCTTTCCTCAACATGTTACATATAACATCTTCTTTCACACTTTGACGAATTATTTCTAATCTACTGTCTGAGCAAGGTAATGTAGACACAACTGAATTAACAAACACCTCAACATCTTCATCTAGTATATCACTTTCCGCAGTTGAAACAGTCTGCAATGGTGCCCTAGACAGTGCATCAGGAACAAAGAAGCTTTTTCCTGTTTCATATCTCATTTCATAATCAAAAGGCATGAGTCTCATTCTGAATCTCTGCAACCGAGGTGTCAGGTCACACAAAGACTTTTGTCCTAAAATTTGGATAAGGGGCTTGTGATCAGTAACCAGTTCAAATTTCTTTCCCAAAATGAAAGAACAGAATTTCTCACAAGCCCAAGTTAGGGAAAGAGCCTCCTTTTCAATTTGAGCATACCGAGATTCTGTGTTAGTCATAGTTCTTGATGCATATTGTATTGGCTTCCATTGACCATCCACACTTTGTTCCAAAATGGCTCCAAGTCCGAATTTCGATGCATCTGCACACACTCTAGTTTTCCTCTCAGGATTATACAAATGTAAAACGGGAGCCTGAATCAATGACTCCTTTATCTGCTTGAACTGTTTCTCATGAAGATCGGACCAGTACCATTCATTTCTTTTTGAAAGGAGATCATTTAATGGCTTGGTCAGTTCTGAAAGGTTGGGAAGTAACTTCATTAAATAGTTTACCATTCCAAGAAAACGTTTCAACTCGGTTTGATTTTTTGGAACAGGATACTTCTCCACAGCCAAGGTCTTTTCTGGGTCTGGCATAAGCTGGCCATTTTCAATAAAATGTCCCAAGAAAGTTATCTTTGTCTTTTCAAACACGCACTTCTCCCGATTCAAAGTGATACCCGTTTCACATAGACGAGAGAGAACACAGTTAAGTCTTTTGTCGTGTTCTTCCTTCGTACTACCAAACACACATATGTCATCAGTTAAATTTACAACACCTTCTAAACCTTCCAAACATGCAAACATTTTCCTTTGAAAATGTTCAGGAGCTGAGCTGATCCCAAAAGGTAATCGCTTGAAATAAATCCTACCAAAAGGCGTTATAAAAGTTGTCAACTTGGCACTTTCACTGTCAAGGCCTACTTGCCAGAAACCACTGTTCGTGTCAAGTTTAGAAAATATTTTTGCTCCTGCCATCTGAGCTAGGGTCTCATCCACAGATGGCAAAATTAGTCTTTCTCTCTCTACATATTTAGAGCTGTAAAATCAACACACAACCTTACTGAGCCGGACTTTTTAGGGACAACAACCAAAGGAGAGCACCACTCTGTTGGTTCTGTGACAGGTGCTATCACATCAGCTTTTACCATTTTATCAAGCTCAATCTTTACTTTATCCCTGAGCGATATAGGGATCCTTCGTGGCGTCTCAATAGAAACTGGGTTATAATCAGTTTTTAACTTGATCGTATAGGGCTCAGTAAACCTTCCTAGACCTGAAAAAAGCTTTGGATATTTTGCTTCCCACTCGTTTCTTAAACTTACTTCACCAATGTCCTTAAGCAATGAAAATGCTAATATCCCTGTCCTCCCAAAGAGGGGCTCTTTCTGGCTGCTTAGAATGAACACTTCCTCCATATGATCTATACCATCTTTCTTTAAGCTCACGATTGACTTACCAATTACTTTAAGAGGTATACAATCAGGACCTTTCAACTTGATACTAGTTTTTTCAATCTTAAGATTCAAAATCTGTGCATGTTGAATTCCAATACAGCTGACATCAGCACCAGTGTCAATTTTGAAGTTAAGATAATCAGTCTCATTAACCAAAAGTTGTACATAAAACGGCTGGGAGGAACTTATATTTGACACCCTTTCATCAATCGTAACAGAACTCAGAGCAAATGGATTAACTTTGCTAGATGATGGTTCAGATTCAACCTCTTGAACTACTGAATTGAAACTTTTTCGTTTACATGCCCGACTAAAATGGCCCTTTAATCCGCATTTGAACCAAACTTTATCAACTGCCGGACACTTTTCCTTGGAATGAAACTGATTTGAACCACACCGACTACATTTCTGACTATTTTGATTAAATGCTGAGGCCTTACCAAACTGCTGTGTGTCGCTGGTTTTACCAAACCTTGATGAAAACGTCTTTCTTGTTTCCATGACTGATGTTTCGCTGATCTCTTCCGAGTTAGCAGCCTGTTGTTCCATCGCTTCTGCTTGCCTTGCTGCTTGAACTGCCCCAGTCAACGTTATCCCATCTTTTAATTGTAGGTGTTTAGATAAACTCTTATTAGACATCCCTGTAACAAGCTTAAGAAGTATCATTTCATCATTAAAATGTCTACTCTTACAATTGCTGCATGACCATTCACATTTCTCTGACATTTTATGTAAATCATTAATGTAAGAGTCAACCTTCTCGCCTGAACATTGGTCTTTCTGTAGAAACATAGCTCGATGGTAAAATATATTTTTCTTGGTAGAAAAATAATCATCAAAAGTTTTCACTACCACATCAAATGAAACCCTTTTTTCCTCAGACATTCCTAGTGAGGTTAGGAGTTCCTCAGCTTCTTGGCCCATGCAGTACAATAACATGTTCACCTGCTGATCTTCAGATTTTAAAGCCAACCCAGTAGCTTTACGGAACATTCCAAATACCCTTATCCAGTTTGACCATGTTGCTGGATCTTGGAAGTTGAAAGGATCAGGAGGTTTGACTTGGTACATAGGTTCTTGCCTAGATTTAGCCTCTTCACTCATTTTAGTATTTAGAACAGAGTTTAATATATCTTTCAGTAATTCTGGTGTCAATTCCATTTTAAAATATTCTTCTTCAGTCTAAACGCTGCCACCATGTAAAGATAGAATAAAACGAATTCTTCTAAGAACTTTTATTCAACATTCAACTAACTTAACAACTCACTTCAAAACAAGTCAACAACATAGTCACCCCTGGTAACCATAGTCATATGAGTAAACATACAAATAATTACTAAATCACATGTCATTCCATTACAAGGGATTGGGTAGGCATCCAATTTTGTGAAGCGGTTTATTGTTCTAGAATAATCTATGACCATCCTTTTCTTGTGATATTGTGAAGAAGTAACAAGCACTTGGGCACGCCATGGTGAATTGCTCTTTTCAATGATTCCATCATTTAACAGCTTATTCACTTCTGCTTCAATGAACTGAGAATCGTCGAGTGAATGGCGAATGGATTTGATAGCTATAGGTTTACAATCAGAAGTCAGGTTGGTAAATAGATTAACAGGTTCAACATTTGCAGCAGTAAGAGCACTTACAACTAGAGGATCCTTATCCCCTCCAAACTCAAAGTGAACTGATGAATGAAGTTGCAGTAAATCTCGTCCTACAATTATCTCTGAACAAAGGTTAGACATGACAGAAAGTTTGGTATGAGGGTATTTATGACCAAGCATCTCAAGAGCTACGTTGCAATTGCCAGTTATTTTTACTTTATGATTATTGGATGCTAATCCCACCTCTTCATTCATCTTGTGAATTTTCAAATTTAGCTGACGAGCTACTTTGTCATCAATCAAGCTTAAGTCACTTACAGAATCAAGCATACCGTTAACCTTGAAACCGTTAATAATGACAATGGTTTTAACTTTGGACTGGTGTGAGATAGAACAAGGAATTTCACACACAGAATTTTGAATAGCACAAGTAGTTTTCTTTGATTGTGACCGGCAAACTTTCTGAAAATGGCCTGTCTTTCCACAACTATTACAAGTTTGGTCCTTTGCTTGGCAGTTTATGCGAGGATGTCTAAATCCACAACAAAAGTAGCATTTGGAACGCACAGCTCCTACATCAGAGTCGTGACTAACACTAGTGGTTTTATCAGTAGCAGAGTCCTTAGTCAATAAGTCATTTGAAACAGCATTTATTGTTGCATAAGGAGTGTCATGCTGCAAGGAATGTAGTTGAGCCATCTCCAAAGCACGAGCTTGAGCATGAGCATCCGCCAAAGTCAAATCTTCCTTTTCGATTAGGCGTTGTCGTATTACAAGACTTAGAACACCTCTAATAAATGGGTCACGAATACAGTCATCACGATTGCTTTCCGTTGTAACTGAATTGGCTTTGAATTGGCAGTCAAGACTAAGTAGTCTTAATAATTCTAAATACCGGTCAACAGTCTCATTTGTTTCTTGACGGCGAGTAAAGAGTTTATGTCTAGCAAAAACCTTGTTTACAGGTTAAACAAATACATTTTTGAGGACAGTTAGAGCTTCATTGTAAGAATGGCACTGACTTACGTATTCATATATGGGAGGTGATATGTAATTGATAAGAAGACGAAATTTATCTTCCTCATTAGCATTTGTACTTCTAATAAAATGTTTGAATCTGTGTTGCCAGTGATTCCAAACTGTAGATGAATTGTTTGATTCTGGATTCAATTCTAGTACATTTGGACATAGAAGACGATCCATTCTTCTTGATTTTAGTAAATTAAATTGTAATAGAAAAGAAAGTAATTACCTGAACAGAACAAGGCTTTAATCATAATTTACTAAAGAATGACACTTGGAACATGTTATGAATTTTGTACAAACAGTCAATTAACAAAAACATAAATAACATATGATTTAACAATTTAAACATAAGGTAAAGAAGGAAAGGCAGAGTATCAAATATTACAAAACTTATTAATTTACTCCTTCAATTAGGAATACATGTAAATTTCTATGTAAAATAAATGCTAAACGTAGCAAAGCCTATCCACCTAAGGTCAATATAACCAATATTCATGAAATATTGACAAAATTTCCAGTAATTTGACACTTCATAATCATAAAAACTGTTCCAAGATTAAGGCGAGGGTGAGCACAAAAAAGTTTTTATTTAAGAAACTGTTACAAATAATACTGTTATTGTGAGCTCGCCAATGTCTTAATTTTGGATCAATTTTGACGAATAAAGTGTCAAATTGCTGGAAATTTGAACATATTTTATGAATATCGGTTATATTGACCTTATGTGGATAGACCCCATCTCGGGGCTATTTTCTGTATTAAAATATACACCTAGGAGGACATATTAAAGCAATTTCCAGAACTATAAGATTTTTTTAAGGCATTAAATGACTGGGCTACAGCTTGGTCTCGGCTTTATCACATCGGAGCCGAATCACGGTTACTGACGGGACTTAACAAGTCCGAACCCCCAGTACCACACGCAACAATTGTATAGGTCAGAGTTTCTCAAAGTGTGGCCCGGTTAGTGTGGGCAGGTTTTGGCGGTCCGCGAAAAACATTCCAATCAAAGGTATTTTTAATTACTAACACCAAAAGCGCCTATTTCTGAAAATAACAGTTTGAGTTTGCATTGCAAAATGCATACATTAGGTAGCAAGCTCAACACATGCCTATGAGCACGTAAACATTGGGTTAAATGGGTAGGGGGTGAGGGTAGTTAGTTGTAGGAGGTCCGTATTACATACATAATTAATTACGGGGGTCCTTGAGCAGGTGAAGTTTGAGAACCCCTGGTATAGGTGTCAAATAAAGGAATACATATACTTGAATGTGGCCCATCTATCGACATTTATTTACACTTCATAAGATTTGAGCCCCGCCAAACAAAGGAACTACGTGACGGCATCTACTGGTTCAGGCCCGACAGTTTGTTTATCTTCAATCACGTTACCTCATGTTTTATTCAAATGTCCCAGTATAAAATATGTTATCAAAAGCTAACAGCATATAGAGGAGAGGATTCAACGTAACGGTTTGAAGGAATGTGTTTTTCACTTAACACTTGCAATCGAAATGGAATGCGAGGTTGTTAAAGTTATTAAGTTATAAAAATAATAGTTTTCAAAATTAATAATTATAATAGATAAATTAATAATAATAAATAAAACATTAGATTATAGTTATTTTTTCAGTACCTTTACCAAAGTTTAGGACCATATTTTAATAAATTACAAACTTAAATGAGTATTATTGCATTTGTATACATTCTGATTTGAGATAAAACCAATTTTAGAAAATGCTGTTTGGTTGAGCTCCTAGCTGGTTTGCCTCATAGCTACTGTATTTGTGCGTAAGATTTTGTTATATTCGTGTCTACGTACTTCAAATACGTATCAAAATTTGTTCCTAGTCATTATTTTAATAGTCTCCTTGTTTAAGACAACAAAAGGAAGGGTACCATTATTGACTTTTGATACTGCATGTAAACTTCCCATCCTATTTTAAAATCTTTATCTTTTTGGTCCATGGCTTTAGCCCGGTCTCAAGGTATTGGCCAAATATAGCTCTCTTATTACACGCAGCTTTCCCAGTACGTGGTTTAAAATCCGTTTTAAACTGTATGTCAGGTCGTATTGTGCAAATAAATGCATGGATTTATTTAATCGAAATAATTTGGTAAATGAGCAATTATTCTTCTTACCAATCAAGTTGGGGAGGACCACGTATTAAAAGCCCAAATATTCTTATTTTTTGAAATTATGTTTCGGCAAAAAGCTACTGTCTTTTCTCAAGATAGAACCAGCGACCTAATAATTACTAGGCGAGCCCTATAGCGACTCTGCTATCCAGTCTCTCAACCCCTCCCCTGTTGGAGGAGAAGTATTAGTTTACAAATAGATCATTAGGCGAGCCCTATAGCGACTCTGCTATCCAGTCTCTCAACCCCTCCCCTGTTGGAGGAGAAGTATTAGTTTACAAATAGATCATTAGGCGAGCCCTATAGCGACTCTGCTATCCAGTCTCTCAACCCCTCCCCTGTTGGAGGAGAAGTATTAGTTTACAAATAGATCATTAGGCGAGCCCTATAGCGACTCTGCTATCCAGTCTCTCAACCCCTCCCCTGTTGGAGGAGAAGTATTAGTTTACAAATAGATCATTAGGCGAGCCCTATAGCGACTCTGCTATCCAGTCTCTCAACCCCTCCCCTGTTGGAGGAGAAGTATTAGTTTACAAATAGATCATTAGGCGAGCCCTATAGCGACTCTTTTATCCAGTCTCTCAACCCCTCCCCTGTTGGAGGACAAGTATTAGTTTACAAATAGATCATTAGGCGAGCCCTATAGCGACTCTGCTATCCAGTCTCTCAACCCCTCCCCTGTTGGAGGAGAAGTATTAGTTTTCAAATAGATCATTAGGCGAGCCCTATAGCGACTCTGCTATCCAGTCTCTCAACCCCTCCCCTGTTGGAGGAGAAGTATTAGTTTACAAATAGATCATTAGGCGAGCCCTATAGCGACTCTGCTATCCAGTCTCTCAACCCCTCCCCTGTTGGAGGAGAAGTATTAGTTTACAAATAGATCATTCTATTTGGTAGTAGATTTTAAATAAAGTAAAATAGATGATATTAACAGATTAGTGATAGTAATGCTTTATTAGAAATAAACATACCTTTTATCCATCTTAATTGAATTTTTTGGAAAATTATTCCACGCACCTTGAAGTATGCGTGGTATTTTATTACACATCATATGTGTGCCAGAGATGAAATTTGCATAGAGGTACTTCTCAACAGACATAACACACCAGAGGTATGTCGTTGTTCAAATACCTCCTTGTTTATGACAATCAAAGGAACAAACTACTCAGCACTATACAGTGACGCCTGACACTTCAGAATATAATCTGTTGTATAGCATTCGCCATTCGTCTTCTATTGTTGTATAATGTACGCATATTTATGCGTATTTGAAATTGACAACAAGATTTCACTAGTTAATAAATAAAACAACATTTAATTATTAGGGTAGTAGCAGAGTACCCGTTCTTCGTACGGGGTTGGCGTATAAGTATAAAATGCTTATTGCAGTTAAACTCTAGTTTTGCGTTTGCAATGGTAGAGGATAAGGCTTGAGAGAATTTGATTATATTTACGGTATGCTATAGTATTACAGATGTAGTATAGTATATACAGCATAGTATTACACATCTGCCATACCCATTCTGTTCTCCCACTAAACCTAAACAATATAAAAAAGTAAATTATTAAACATTCACACAATATCACAAATTATGTATTAAATTAAACACATAAACAATACTGTAAACAATCCTACTTTGACAGTTCTCATTGTGTAGGCCATCACTGCTTTTTGACGCTGTTTATAATGCAAATGACAAAGCAATGCTTCATTTCCAAAAACAAATACTGTAAATTGTTACGTAAATAGTGACGTTTACATGCATTGTTGTTAATCAACGTATCTTAGAAAGGATGAGGATATCTAGTTCAAAAGAAACACGACCTTTCTGTCATGACAGTAACTGCGTAAATGGTAATTAATTACTCATTGTGAAATTTGTTTTACAGTCGAAGTGTAGTGTTATTTTCACAAATCTCGCCAAGTGGGCCACGGTCCGTAATTGGCCACTGCAAAGCATCTGGCTCATATGGGCAACGTGCCCTTCTGTACTTGTATTATTTTTTATTGTATTATACAATCGAAATCTTTTCTAATAATTGAAAACATGCATGAAAACATCTTATGAACCTATGATGATCTGTCTTGAATAATATGACAAAATATCGGCAAAAGTGGTCAAAAAGGCAGGCACCAACCCGTACAATAGATATAAGATAATTCGATAAGAAATCATTTTAAGAGTTACTGAAGTGTAATATTAAGATTTTCCAATGATTTCGTAATTGAACGTTGCAAAACATAATGCAAAAAAATGAAGTCCAATGTTTTTGTTGTAGGCTACTGTTGAATTTGAATGTTAAATTTCCTTTCTCTTTTTTATACTTTAATTCCCTTTTTGGATGTATATATCAGATTCCAACTACTGTAATATTTTCTTGGTTAAAACTACCATAATCCACCTTTGGAAGAGGTATCCGAATGTAGTAAAAAACACATGGTGGTGTGAGATGTAGTAAAAAAACAAAATTTGAATTATTATAATTTTTATCAATAAAACAAGCATCTATTATTCTAATTCCGTAAGGAATTTCTTGTGTACAGCAAAACTCTTTTATTTATGAACCGATTTTGATGATGAAGGTGTCAAATTAAAGGGAATTATCTGTACCCTAACAGCACCAGATATCCATTGAATATTCAAAGGGGTTGAAATATGTCTAAAGATATCTAAATGTAATTAAATATATTTTTAAAATATCTTATCTAAGAAATCTGTAAAATATCTGTTAAGATATTCTATAGATATTTAATAGATATAAAAGTAGATATTTACATAATGTTTAGATGCAATATCCTAAAAATATTGTACATATATTCAGTACTATATATCTACGAACAGATATACTGTAAATATCAATCCTACATTTACGATTGGATATTGATTATAAAGACGATAAATGCTGATAGGTGCATTATTGTTTCATCTAGAATATTTAATAAAATTACAGTTAGTCTTATCACACAGGATCTAAAATCATCCAACAAATCAAAAACACTAATGAAACTAAAACTTAATTGTAGTTTTTATGTGGTTATTTTGGTAGATGAATTATAGTATGTTGTCTCCGTTACCCTAATCCTTGCTACGCGTTAAAAAAAATCTAATCATTTTAATCGAAGTCCAAAGTGGACAAAAATTGCATTAGCGATGTTTACGAGAATGACTACACTTTTCCAACGGGAGTGTTTCATTAAAGTCAAACTATTTCAGTCAGAAGGGAAGAAATGTGCATTACACCACGTAATATATAATAACACAAGTCTCACACGACCCAAAAGTTGTGAGAAACAAAAAAAAACTGTTAAGGCATTCCGTAAAAACATTATACAATTGACTTTGAATGTATGATTAAACACCTTTTTATAATAATAATACACCTGCTTATAATAATAATAATGCAAATATTTTCTTTTTGATTAAAATTCTTTAACTTATTTGAGGAAATTATGTGGGTTGATAAATTTAAGGGTAAATATGAATTAATCATATAACAATATTACTAATGGTAATTAATTAATCTATAATCAGATACCAGTATTCTCTCCAACTCCCAGAAAAAACAATTAATTCAACAACTTGATGCCTAAACAGAATCATGGTATCAAAATATTTAAGTATTGCGATCATTGTAGCTCTTGGCTCCTCTTTAACCGCTTGAAAACTAGTAATCTCAACAATCATTGGTAGCTCAGAGGTAAGGTAAGAGGCTCATAAGCTGAGGGTACCAGGTTCGAGACCTGTCCGGGTATAAAAATTTTGTCCAGTTGTTTTTAAAAAAATTTGTTTTTATGAACTATTTAATCAAAATACTCAACTGATAAATGTGCTTTTCAGACTAAATCTTTATTATTTTGTGTTTTTGTGTATTTATTATATATTTTTTGTGATCTGTCAGAAGATATCCGTATAATATTCAGTCGTAGAAGTTCTTAAGATATTGTAAATCTAATATCTGTTGAAAGTAGAAATTAGTGACATTTAAACTTCTTCACAATATCTAACAAATATAAATATCTGGATATTGATCATCTATAGATATCTTAAATATCCAAGTGAAATGTTTATAAGATATTCTATAGATAAGTCTGTGCTGTCTGGGTAGAAGTAATGGAATAACTTTTGTCACGCTCAGTGTGCTTTGCTCCATTGGACTTTAAATTTTTCGCGTATTTTTGATATACAAGTCAAAATTTGTTAAGATTACCTAACATGTGATTCATTCCTTAATAGAAAACATCTGTCTTCATAAAAATAGCTAGTTTCCCTTCTGTCATTTTAATATTTACTTTTTCTGTTTACCTATCAGTTTACTTTCGAATACAATGATAACTTATGAGATTGGATAGTTTATTTACGCAGTTTCATTCATAGGGAGTAAAAACCAGTCTATTTCATTATGTGATTGGATTTTATTTTCAGATAATGTTGTGTTTAACATTTTCATAGATATTTTTATGTGTTGTGTTTCCCAATTTTTAATTTTGATTAACATAAAATTCTACCTAGAAGAAAAAAATCCTGTGTTTGCGATTCGGCGACGTATTAACAACAGAGATGGTATGATAATAAATTGTGAAAAATTACCTATGTTGGTTTTTGAAGATCAAAGAAATGTTATTCGACCGCTTGATTTTTTTTATACATTGCACGGACAGATGCTGTCACAAAACGGACTATTTCGACTTAGGAGATATTAGCGTACAGTAAAAAACAGATTTAAATTGCCAATAAAATTAAATGAGTCAGTCTCAGTCTCCGGAATAAAATCCAATAGTAACGAAGCTAAATATTTGTAAAATAATATTATAGGATGAAGCTTCTATGTCCAATGAGTATGCTTTATCGTCTGTAGAATGATTACTGCGAGATATCGCCAGAAGAGAAGGCCAAGCAAAGCCTTTTGGTGGAAAGGTTTTGGAGGTAATTTCCAGCAATAGTCTCTGGAAATTCATCATCACCTTTACCATAGTCTCTGGTGCGATTAACTGTGAAATGGTAGAAAATTCAATAATTATATCACCTTTATGGTCAATGTTTAAAAATATTTCACTTTTTTTTAGCAAGTGAAATATTTTTGCTCTCATGTTTTTACATGAGAGCAAATCCAAGGGAAACAATATTTTCTGAATATCATTTACGAATAAGGAATGGCCAAGAGAGCTACCTTAATAGTCTTTGTGAAACATTGATAAGTCTTCCACCACAATGTATTGCGAATAAAAATATCATTGACAAAATCTTCAGTGAAGGATTCTCTGAAAATGCTTAAAAAATCATGCAATAATTTAACCAAAGAATGAACATGGTGATCAAATTAATAATAAAATAGCTAAGCAACTAAATAATGACAGTAGAGTTAACTACTCAGTGGGCACTTTGGTTCATGAAGAGGAAGACCGGTTACATGTCCCTGACGAATTTCTCCACACTTTAGCACCAAGTGGTTATGTCTCACAAGTTATGTTTATAAAAGGTGGAATTGTAATTTGACTAAGAAATTTAAGTCCATAAAAATCACAGGTTAATGGAACTAGAATAATGGTGAAAGAGATTAATGACAAAGTCTTTAAGACAATATGAAAATGATTACTGCAAGTTCGGCTGGAAAACGAGTATTATTATTCCAATTAAGATTAGAATCGTCATAGGAAAATTTTCTCCTGAAATTCAAACATCTGCAGTTCCAATGCCAAATTGCTTTTGCCATGACCATCACAAACATTCAAGGACAGACACTTGAAAAAGTTTGTCTTATCTGCCATAGTCCTGCTTTTACCATGGGACATTGTACGTACCGCGCTTTAGATTAACTAAAAATAATGGTAAAAAAACAACGACCCCAAGGTCTTCTGGTTAAAGACGTTATTAGAGCGTTTGCGAAAAAAAAATCGTATGGAAAGAGTTTCACCTTTAACATGTCAAAAGTAAGATGTAAATGTTAACTGTTCTGTCAGGCAGAATTGTGTACCATAGATAAAACATACTCCCTGTGTACTCTGTTAAACCTTTATTAAAACAGTAGCCTATTGAGTATTGACTTGTGATTTATTATGTAGTGACAAGATAAAATTGTATTTAAATTATTAAAATGACATTGAAATATAGTTAATATTATTAACTGGAAACAACTAGTTAGTACATATATTGACTTTTTTTGCATTTAGTTACTTATACAAATATGAAATCACGTTTGTTTCGCTCAACTGGCTTTCACCTCTCTGAAAGCAATCCTAGTTACCTTGAATAGTATCCAAGTAATTATCATTTAAAATTCCGGCATTCTTTTAAAAACACCCTTTATATTTTAAATACAGAAAATAAATCGTTCTGTAAAGATGAATAAACTAAAATTAATGATCGTACATTATTCAAATAAAATAATGCAATCGTTTTACATAACATAACCTCAACTTTTGGTCGTAGCGTTTAGCCGTTTGAATCTGAATCTAACAATAGTCCATGATCTAACTCTACGTCTATCAATGACGTCATGGATCTGGACGGACACTCTATTGGTAGTACGTATAGACGTAACCGTAGCCACAGCGATAGTAAAACAATGTCTGTAAAAACATACTATAGTGTTGTTGTGTGTTGTTGTAGCGTTGTTGCGTTGTTAACGCAACGATAGTATTTAAGGCACGAGTAGAAAATTTACGTTACGAGCCCTGGTGAGTGCCTTTACAACTTCTACGAGTGTCTTAAAGACTAATTACGCGAGTTGCGTAACCTACGAAAATTACTAAAAATGGTCGCCATTTCATTGAAAAATATTAAGTATTAAGTATCATTATTCATAGCGTCTCGTCTAAGAGAGGTTATCTTTTCGTTTATAACCTCTCATTATCACTGTTCAAAGCATTCAAATTTTACTTCTTTTCTCTCATTTTTTTACCTTATTGGTCCAAACTTGTACTGTAAAACTTAATACGACGACTGTCCTGTACGATTGTACCGTAAAACAATACTGTAAAGGAATTAAACAATACTGTAAATTGAATCTGTTTTCCTACCATTAAAAACTACCGACCGTTTTATAAACTATCCGTTTCAGTTCAGTTCTTAGAGTTGAAAGAAGAGCATTGTTTACTTTCTTAGATAGCATTGTTGTTTTACTTTACAACACGATTAACGGTACACAAGTGGCATGTTGAGCGGTACAACACAAGTGATTTTTAGAAATTAAGAAACGGTTGTAGGTAAAGTAGGTAGTGTACGCAACTCAGGAGGAGAGGGGGAAGCATGCAAACGGAGTGAACGTGTGTTAGATCGGCTCTTCAATTTTAATTGTTTAAACGGGCTTTTTGTTATATTTCTGAAGCTTTAAGTTGCATGAAGTAGTTATGGACTGTTATTGAACATTTGTGATAAGTGATTTGCTACAATTAGTTATTTTATGCCCGGCATTTGTGATTTTCAATACTGTTAAATCCAAGTGAATAGTACAGGTTATAACATTGGTTAGGAGCCGGTCGGAGTCACGTGACTGGACAGCTGTCCCTGTGACTCATGCCTGTCATCACCCGTAGTGCCAGTACATCTACACCTACAGCAGACGACAACGACACAGCAGACGACGCAGCAGACAACATGAGTTTGACAACTGATCAGAAGCTTGATTTAATTCTTAAGGAAGTATCTGACATTAAGAATCACAACACTCAGTTTAGTTCTGATATATCTGAGATGAAATGCAAAATAGAACAGTTTCAGAAAGATATAGGTGAAACTGTCGATATGTGTTTTTTGAAACTGGAAGACACTAACAAGGAAGTTAAGGTTAACAAAGAAACCCTATTGCTACATGAGACACGTACAGATGCAATATCTAGTGAATTGGAGATAGTGAAGAAGCAGTTGGCTGAACTACAACAAACTGTTGCTGTGAGTAATCAATACTCTCGCAGTAATTGTTTAGAGATTTACGGAGTACCTGAGGTGAAGAATGAAGATGTGATGGAGGTGGTCAAGCGTGTGGCGAAGGTGATGAACTTTGAGCTAAAGGATGGAATGATTGATGCTGTGCATCGTTTAGCCATGAACCCGAAAAAACCGGAGGCGCACCGTGGGATAATCATCAAGTTCTGTCGTCGCATTGACATGGAGTCCTTACGAAGCAAAACGAGGGTGAAGAATGGGTTCTCAGCGGCGGAGTTAGGCATGATCAGCGAGAGCAAGATTTTCATTAATCTGTCCTTGTCGCCATTCACCAAGTACCTGTGGGGAGAAGTTCGCGCCTTTAAGAAAGATAATGGTTACAAGTATGCATGGATTACCAGTGCCGGTAAGGTGTTTCTGCGGAAGACTGATGGATCTCGTCCCATTCACATCTGCGGGAAAAGTGACTTGGACAAGCTCAAGTGATCTGCCAGAACCTTATGTGAGTCATAATTACTCTTTTCGCACACAAATGAAATATTTATTTGATGTTTTAGTATTTATTTATTTGTATATTGCATGTGTTTATTAATAGGCCTAGGCTGTGATGCATGTTAATTCATTTAGGATAGTATTTATTTCTGTTGATTTTTATTTATATATATTCTATTTAAATATTTATGTTATTAAATTATTTATTCAATGAGTAGGATCAATATATACTATCAGAATGTACGTGGTCTGAGGACTAAAACAAATGATTTACGATTAGGCTTATTAAGTAATGATTATGATATTGTTGCGTTAAGTGAAACATGGTTAAATTCTTCTATTCATAATTCAGAAATATTTAGTAAGGAATACACAGTTTTTAGAAGGGATAGGGATGCAAATATAACTGGAATGGATAGAGGGGGGGGAGTCATAGTTGGTGTCAAAAGTAGTTTTGTAGCTAAAAGATTATTTGAGTTAGAAACTGATAGTGAAAATATTTGGATTAAAGTAAAACTAACTAATAATTACTCTATTTTATTATCACTTGTATATTTTGCTCCAAGTTCTAATTTTGAAACATACAAAAATTTCTTTGATAAGCTTGATCTCTATAAATTAAGAAATGAACGTTTAATTGTGTTGGGTGACTTTAATTTGCCAATTACTGGAACTCAGTGTGATTTGTCTAGAGAGAATAGAATTTGTAAGCAGTTGCTATTTTTCATGAGAATGCATTCATTAAAATCATTGAATAACATATTGAACCTCCAAGGTCGCACGTTGGATTTGTTGTTATCTGATATAGATAAATTGTTAGTCAAGCAAGAAGAAGTTCCATTAGTAAATATAGATAATTATCATCCAGCATTAATTGCTTCTTTCAACATGAATGAAAAAATTGTCCCCTTGGAGAAGAACTCAAGTGAGGCTAGTTATAATTTTTCTAGAGCTGATTTTATTTCCTTGTATAATCTTTTGAAGGATACTGATTGGAGTTTATTATTTATGGAGAAAAATACTGATGAGGCTGTTAGATTATTTTATGAGAAATTTTATTCAATTCTAGATTTGTGTGTTCCAAAAAAGAAAAGTTCTAATTTAAAATATCCTGCATGGTATTCAGATAAGTTAAAAAAATTAATAAAGAAAAAAGTTAAGATTAGGAAACAATTAATAACTTATAATATGCCTCACTTGTTGGACGATTTTAAGAGAATAAGAAAGGAGGTAAAAAAACAAATAACATTTGATTATAAGGCATATTTACACACTGCTGAAATGGAGTTAAATAGAAATCCTAAATCCTTTTGGTCTGTTATAAAAGATTTGAAGGGTACTAATGTAAAACCAGCAACTATGATATTTGAAGGTAAAGAGGTGGAGGGGGGAGCAGCAATAGCTGATGCATTCTCAACATATTTCAACTCAGTTTACAGTACATGCACTCTCAACTCTTATCAGCTTTGGCAACAAGCCTTGGACTCGCCTGTCATGAGCAACGTGGAAACATTGTCTTTTAATCAGATAACTGAACAAGAAGTTCTTATCAGTCTCAATAGACTAAAGCCTAAAAGAACACTTGGTCCTGACGGAATTCCTCCCTATATCTTTAAAGCTTGTGCTGAAATTTTAATTGAACCTTTACACTATTTATTTAATCTATCGTTGAAAAGTAATTATTTTCCTAGTTGTTGGAAACTAGCTAAGATTGTCCCCGTCCCTAAAAAAGGTGCAAGTAATGACATTTCAAATCATAGACCAATAGCTATTTTATCATCTCCAGCCAAGATATTTGAATCAATTATTTATAACAGACTTTTTTCTCATGTTAAAAAATATATTAGTAGATATCAACATGGATTTTTCCCCAAGAGATCAATTAATTCAAATTTGTTGAGTTTTTCACAGTTTTGTTGCACTAAAATTGACAATAACCAACAAGTTGATGTTATTTACACTGACTTTGAAAAGGCTTTTGATAAAGTTGATCATTTAACTCTGCTATCAAAGTTAAATTATTTTGGATTAACTCCATCACTTGTAGAGTTTTTTAGTTCATATCTGTGTAAAAGAAAGCAATATGTTTGTTGTGATGGATATATCTCAGAGGAACTTGTAGTCGGATCGGGTGTTCCTCAAGGCTCAAATTTAGGACCTTTGCTTTTCATAATATTTATTAATGACATACAAAATTATGTCAAAAATAGTCAAGTGTTATTATATGCAGATGATTTGAAATTATTTAAAACAATTGATGATGTACATGACTGTTATGAGTTGCAGCAAGACATAGATTCATTGATCATTTGGAGTAGGAAGCATTTAAAATTCAATGTTTCTAAGTGCTCAGTAGTTTCCTATACCAGAAAAACACCCAAATTTCAAATAATGTTTGATTATAAAATGGAAGACATAATATTGGACAGAAAGTCATCAATGAAAGATCTAGGTGTAATTTTTGATTCAAAGTTTTCATTTAATGATCATGTGATTTCATTATGTAAAGCTTCATACTCACTAATAGGATTTATCAAGAGGTCAAGTATATATTTTGAGAACCCCACATCTTTAAAGTTGTTATTCTTTTCTCTGGTTCGATCTAAACTTGAGTATGGAGCATTGATTTGGTATCCTCATGTAAATTATCTTTCAGATATGATTGAGAACATTCAGAAGAAGTTTTTAAAATTTTTATTTTATAAAGCTTTTGGATTTTATACTAATTTGATGCCATATTCTGAGTTATTAGATATTTTTGAAGTCCCTAGCCTAACAAAAAGAAGTAAATTAAATGCATTACTTTTCTTATATAAACTTTTGGATGGTAGCGTTGACAATAGTGATTTAGCTTCATGTATCAGCTTTGCTGTTCCTCGCCTCACCTCACGAAATGCAAATTTATTTTTTATACCATTTTCAAAAACTAATTTGGGCTTCTATTCACCTCTAAACAACATGTGTAGGTTATATAATTTGTCTTGCCGAGAAGTGGATATTTTTAATGATTCTTTTAGTATGTTTAGATTTAAATTAAATAGTAATATGAATAATTTTTAATGAAAAGTGCCAATTAGTCATGTTTGCTGGTTGCATGTTGTATATTATTGTTTATTTATGGTTCTTTGTTAGTGCATATAGATTTATTTATTTATCAGTAATTTATTTATTCATTTATCTATAAGTAATATAGGCCTAGTTATTTAAAACCAGTTTCAAACTATTTCTATTATTAATATTTTTTATGTGCATGTATCAAAGTTGTATGCTGTTTGCTGTAGGGTAGTTGTCGTGCATGTTATTTATGTTATTGTGTATTAGTGCCTTATGTAATTGGCTGTTAAGCTGTATAAGAGCACTTAATAAAGAATTTTGAATTTTTGAATTTTGAACTCGCGTAATTAGCCTTAACGCAACTCGTAGATGTTTTAAAGGCACTCAATAAGGCTTATACCTTAAATTTTCTACTCGTGTCATTAAAACTATCCTCACGCGATCGTTGCGTAATCTACTATAGCCATACTAAAATTAAATATTACCTCACAAAAGTTGTATATTTCGCAGCCTCTTCAGTATGTTCAGCAGGTTGTGCAAACCATAATCTACGTTCATACTGTAGACTAGGAATAATGTAATCATTTTTAGTGCCAAGGCTAAATTTAATAGGTAATTAGTATGCTAAAATCTTGCATAATAGATTATTGAAATACAATATTATATAATACGATCGGAAGTGAATATGACGTCAAAAAGTGACGTCATAATAATGGGTCAGTACTGACCCATCAGGAGCCAGAGTCAGAAAAAAATGGAAATGTCACTGAATACATTATATATGTCATTAAAAATATATGTTCTAAAGATATGTAGTCATTATGATAAAATAACCAACATAAAATAGTATATCAATTGATTGGAATTGATTATGACTTCATAATGTGACGTCATATACATGGGTCAGTGCTGACCCATCAAGAACCGGAGTATAAAAAAGTTAAATATTAAACAAAAATGAGAGATATAAAAGATTTGAAATGTTAATATTATTGAAATAAAATAATTTAAAAATTAATTGAAATTGAATATGACGTCATAAAGCACAAAAAAGTAGCAAAGCGAGGGGCGTTCACAGTAATGTGGGTCAGTACCGACCCAGCCGCCACGGCGGGAGCGAGACGCGGGAACCAACTCAACGGTGAACAAAGCAAGTCACACACTACACGCTAACGTGGTGTAGGTCCACCTTCGACTGACGCTAGGCTAGCACTGAGCAACATATTGATTCACTGCAGTGTGGGTTAGTACTGACCCGGCAGCATGAGCGATTCGATCGCCGTGGGTCAGTACTGACCCACCCGCAGCGAACGTGTTAAATAAAAAAACAATCCAGTAAAACGTATAAGCGAGTATGTTTTATCGATGGAATAAGCCTAATGTAAAGAAGTATATTGATACAGATTTATTTTAATCAAAGTAATGTTTTGTCTAAGCTAAAAATAATGAATGAAATCGTACATCGATAAATTACTTGTTACATTGGCTGGTCAAGCGCAAAGCAATAATGTATCAATGTTTCAAGTAAGGAACAAAACTCTTGGATAAAAGAACGCCAACATTTATTGCTGACGACAAATTGATGGCCCTTAATCACATACTCTGTCGGAGAATGGTATTACAATATTATTGTAACTATATTTGCTCTTTCCATTCTATTAATATGCCCTATTTACCAGAACTTCTGCTACACACCATCTCTTACTTCTGCCCGTCTATGCTTCGTAACATCTATCCATCTATATATTTAATACGCTAATCGCTAATGTAAAGAATGTTCCCGGAAAGGCTTTTTGTTTAAAGACTTATACCCACATTTTATACATCAAAACAAGCGTCTAGGTTAGCAGATTTGCAAACTGACTTTAGATTAACGATTTGAACCATTCAACTTTGAAAAAAATAGAAATAGTTATTTGTGTAACTGGTGTGTTTGCTGCACACGAGAGAAATGTTTACGCACGAGCCGCAGGCGAGTGTGGAAAGTTTCTCAAGTTCAGCAAAGGCAATTGGCACTCGTGTACACATTTTTTCCTATAGTTATTATATAGCATAGAAATTATTAGTTTTCAAACACTAAGCAACATGATTTAGGTTAGGTTAAATCCAAGCGTTGAACAAAATGGGAAACACTGCAACAGCTGATCGTAGTCGTAGTATCTTTAATTGTTGCCAACTTATTTTCAAGCGTACACGTATTACGTGTTTGATAAAATCACACTTTTTTGTCGTTTGGTTGGAATACTGGAGTGGGCAAAAATATGAGTGCGGCAAAAGTAAAATGAGTGCAGCAAAAGTAAGTAAAGGCATCAATTAGCTACTTTGCATGCTACGAAAAGTACAAGAAAGCCCACTTTGTCAGGTAGCTGTATGAAAAATACTGTTCGTAATACGATATTTGGAATTATTTTGTATTTTACATTAGGCCTACCTAATGTTTGAGTAAAGAAGTTACAAAGCTTCAAATGAAGTAAGAGGGATTTGGGTTTGGCACGCCAGGTTGTCAGAAGTTTTAGATTAGATCGTTTTTGTTGAGTAAAAGTAAGAATTCATTCCCAGTAGTAGGGGTTTCTACAGACACTATAATCTATGAGAAAGGTAGTCTCTGTTTACTGATTATGTGCGTAGCTTGATTCACCCCTACTTCCCTTCCATAAAATACATTAAATACATGACTTGAATGTAGAGGTAATTAGTTTTGTCGAATATTTACATCCTTCCCTTCACTTAACTGAAAGAGATCAACAATATAGACCAGACCCGGGACTGATTTCCTTTATAAGTTTGATGTCTCCAGAGGCCAAAAACACTATTCTTTAACATGACTGTGAACGCGGAAACTTAACTTTACATTAATGTATATGCACTTGGATAAGATCGGGAACCTGGAAGATTGGGTCATAGGAACGGGGTGTTATGCGGACTAGCAATTTGTATCATCAGATTTTGGACCAAAATTCTTTTTTGGAGTAAATAAAAAAGGAAAACATTAAAAATACCTAGGTTATTCTTATTGAGCGGAGCGAAGCGAAGCTCTTTATACTACACTCCTGGTTTTGTTTTTCAAATACTCCTCCTAAACGGCTGAAGCAATCTGCACCAAATTTAGCACAATCATAGTAACCAACCATGGGAAGGTATAAATCTGAAATGGTACAAATCGGACCACAGGGCTTTTCCCTACGTGAATTAAAAATTTAACATGGGCCTTATGGGTTAATTGGCTGCAATGGCATTATTTGCGAGATAATAAGAAGGTAAACAAGAGTCGCAACATATGTTAGTCAACGAATCATCTAAATAGTACGTTACAAATACCGTACAGAGAAAAAGGAAAGAACGATTGGATTAATATCATTGGGCATAATTTATTACAAAATGAATAACCAGTAATTAGTGTCACCGGAATAAGGCTGATGCTGATGCACCATTAACTTTAATCCGAATAGCCATTCCATTTACGTGAACCAAATATATAGGCCTACAATTGAGTTTGTATACTAAAAGTAGACATTCCATTGACGTGAACCAGATGTACCATTGATTTATATCAGTGTACATAGCAGTTAGTCACTTCATTTATGTGAATCAAATGAACCATTGCTTTGGATTTGGATCCTGCAAGTAGACAATTCATTTACGTGAACCAAAATGCCATTGAGCCATTGAGTTTGGATACTGCAAATATACATTCCATTTAAGTAAACCTAAAGTAAGCCTTTGGCTTACCATTGGCTTTGGATACTGCAAACAGGCATCTTATTTGTGTGAACCAAATGGACCATTGACTTTGGATACTGCAAGTAGATTCCTTATTTTTGTGAAGCAGGTGTATCATTGATTTATGATACTGGAAGAAAACAATTTACGTGAACCAAATGTACTATTAAGTTTAGATACTGCAAGTACACAATTCGTTTACGTGAACCAGACATGGCATTGACTTTAGAACCTGTAAATAGACATTCCACTTAAGTGAACCAGGCGTACCATTGACTTTGGATGCTGCAAATAGGAATTTTATCCATGCGAACCAAATGTATCATTGACATTGGATACTACAAGTAGACATTTAATATATGAGAACCAGATGAAACATAGACTTTGGTTCCTGTAAGTAGACAATTCATTTACGTGAACCAGACTTATAATTTACTCTGAATACTGCAAATAGTCATTCCATTCATGTAAAACAAATAGATTATTGACATTGGATACTGCATGTATTTAATCTCATTTACGAGAAACAGAGATGTACCGTTGACTTTAGAAAAGTATTGGATTAATATGCTAGCTTCGCTCAATAATGCAAGCAGACAACTGCATTGTACACCTAGTGGACAAAAGGAAACTGTTGTAGTTTGCTTGTTGTAATATATTAACACTAGCTGTACCCGCGGGCTTTGCCCCGTTTAACTTCATAAGTGAGCTCGTTCGCATGGCTCAATCACGCCCTGGTTGAAGTTCGTTCGCTACGCTCACTCACTTTTAGGTTGGAGCTCGTTCGCTGCGCTAACTCGCCTCCAGGTTGAAGTTCGTTCGCTACGCTCACTCACCTTAACTAAAGGTTATTATAATCTTTTAGTGATATTAACGAGTATCTTTAAAAAGATTATAATGTATTTACATATTTCCAACTTGGAAAAGTAACGTTTTAATTTTAAACAAGCTTCTTTTCCCTATCATAATAGCAAAATAAATTATTTTCCTATTCATATAGAACATTTGTGAGTGTTATTTTCATTATGCGATCATTCTGAAGTAAACATAAAATACAAGAAAATACTTACTTTGATCACTATGTTTTTATAAGTCAGAACATTCAATACTCAAAACAGAATCATACACATATCAGGTCAAACGTTGAAATACCTTTTTTATAGTCACCAAAACAAAATGCATTTTTTCAATGTACCAATTTAGGCTCCATGGCAAGAAATAGTTTATTAATCAATATGAAGCAACTGTTTCATGAAGTCTGTATGATGTCTGTAGCTTCATTTAAATGGTTTTAACTAACAGCTGTAGGAATGTTATTATTATTTATTGCCTTCTCTGCAAAACTGTAAACAAATAAAGGTTGAATATTTGAGGTTTTCAGCATTGTTCACAAAAAAAAATATTTTTCTTAAACATAATGCTATATAAGGTACCAAATAGAAACTCTCCTGGTTATTTTGATGGTGGAACCACGCTGATCGGTAAAAGAATCACAGAGAAATTGGTAAACATACATAGAAAAAAAAACATCGCCACAGACAAATTGAGAACCTCCTCCTTTTGTTGGTAGTGGGCAAGTCGGTTAAAAATGAAATATGCTTTATTGGCGACGAGTGCAACATTTTAAATGATTCATACACGTTTCTACAGGATAAATATTCAATTTTGCATACTGTACTGTACTATCATGACAGACTAACTTTCTACAATTCTATCAAAGTTTGTTAAACAACAAGCTATACTTCTAATCAAGTTCAATGAAATCACACAAATGCTTGAACCGAGACCAAAACCTTCAATACTCCAGAGCGTAATAACATCATTCAATTTCGACTCATTTGATGATAATCTCGAAGATTTCAATTCATATAAACAAAGACTGAGAATTACTTTCATTTGAAAATAATTAAGGGTAACGGTGATAAAGCACAACGAATCAAAGCAAGAATATTCATCAATTGTATTGGACCAAAACATTATCAGCTTCTATGAAATCTTGTATCTCCAGACTTACCAACAAACAAAAGCTACGACAAATTGATTGAAATCACTGAAAAACATTTATATCCAAAACTCAATGTTTTTGTACAACTGCATATTTTTCTATCACGTGTTCATTGTTCAAAGTCCGACAGAGTCCATAACTGGGTTTGTAGCTGCACTAAGGAGACTTCCATTGGGCGAAGCTCCAGGGTCCAGAGATCGCCAACAGCGAAAGGGGTGAAGACGTCCCCACCACATGCAACTTTCAGGTGCACAAGAGACCTGACTTTGGGATCTCCATTGACAAGTGGAGAAGGAAACGGTGGACCACCCTCTAAGTCTAGTGAAGGGATGCCGGAGGAATCCCTAACAGCAGCGTTAGAATCGGAAGTTTCAGGAATGGTACTTCTGCGTCAGCAATATCTTGACGCAGAAAATAGCATTGAAAACCGGCTCCGAAACATAGAGCAGACCATAAAGGCAATGCTTGAAATATTTAAGACGCAGAGAGGAGTTAACCAAGTGGTTAAAAATGGTATGGCTAAGCTCGAGGACGACCTTGGTTTTGTCTTCGCCTGCCGGCTGGTGAGCAAGGTGGCCATGGTAAGGATCGCCGAGAAGGTGGTGTCCCTACCTGACGACAATGCGCGACCTTCCAAGAAACGCAGGAGGCCTACATCAGAAAGCCCTCCAAAAAGAGAAGAGGTTGTTCAGACAGCAAAGCCTAAAGTTAAGGTCAAGGCGACCCAGACTTCTAGGTCCTACTCTGACTTAGTTGCCGCTCCAGCGAAGCCTCGACTGCCACAGCAACCTGCGACACCCATTGAGGGTAGATCCCGAAAGGGGTTAGTCGTAGAAACACCATCTGGGACTGTGTGGAAAAAGCGCCTTAAGAAAAAGGAGAAGAGGAAATTGAGGCACGCGGATGTCGGCTCCAAGACATATGTGGCAGTGAGGGCGCAGTCGACCGGCGTGGCCCAAGCTGTGCCTGGCTCGGCACTCGCTTCTAAATGTCGCGGCCCAAAAAGCCCAGGACGGAGGCAATCTTAGTCAAGCCTTTGGAGGGAAGATCATTCGCCAAAGTCTTGGGTGTTATCAAGGCCAAGGCTAAGCCAGAGCAAACCGACACGGTTGTACGGTCGATTAGACAAACCCGGGACGGGGACGTCCTCCTTGAACTGGGTAAGTCTAAAGATAAAGCCGCTTTTGCTGCCGAACTAAAGGCACCTGTGGAAGGTCAGGGCACCGTTTGTGCTCTGGAACCCAAGACGTCCGTCGAGGTTCGGGATATGGATTGTGTGTCAACGGAGGATGACGTCATTGATGCCCTAAAAAAAGCTGTCCCCAAGCTTGCCGGACAAACGGCTAGTCTGAGGGTGTGGCTCACGAAACCAAACCGGGGTCAGCAGCGGATTGCGGTCGCCGAAATGGCAGACGCAAACGCCAGTAAGGTTTTGGCACTCCACCATTTGAGGGTTGGATGGGTTAATTGCAGGTTGAGACGGAGGGTGGAAGTAACGAGGTGTTTTAAATGCCTTGATTTCGGCCATTCCTCCCGAAACTGCGAAGGGCCCGACCGAGGCAAGAACTGCCTTCGATGCGGGGAGGTGGGTCACACTCGTAGGGACTGCAAAGTCGAGACCTGTTTCCTTTGTAAGGAGAAAGGCCTCAACGATAAAAACGCTAAACATATAACTGGGTCTGCGCAGTGCAGTGTATTTAAAGGTGCACTACAACAAGCGAAAGCCCAACCACGAAGATAAGGATCCTCCAGTGCAATGTAGATCGATCCAGGACGGCTGACGCGCTTCTCAGTCAGCTTGCCCTTGAAAACGGTGTTGACGCGCTCTTGGTCAGCGAATAGTACCAGTACCAGGACAGGGACCCATCTTTTTGGTTCCCCGATACACTTGGTACTGCTGCGTTCTGGGTTCGTAATACAGCTAAAATGCAGGTGAGGAGTCACGCGAAGGGCCGAGGATTCGTTTAGGCCCGGTGCGGGGATGTCACTTTAGTGTATACCTCACCCCCAACGAGGCTATCCGTGACTTTCGTGGAAAGATAAACCGCCTGGAAGAGAGCGTGCGCGATACCACCGGGCACGTTGTCGTGGCGGGGGATTTCAATGCTAGGGCTGTCGAGTGGGGAATGGCTCTCACTAATTCCCGGGGGAAGTACATCCTGGACTTTGCTGCCAATAAACAACTCTCCTATATGGGCTGTCTGAGTGTAAATTTTGGCAACCATTCACACCACTCAGACAGCCATGGAGAGAAATACTGTTCAGTCGGTTTCTTCCCATAAGCCTGGTATTAGATAAGGAACCTATACATGATATCTGTCTGCCTGTCAGGTCCTTATGCATTTTAAGGTTATTTGAGGTTTATATAGAACGTATGTAACCTAACTTGACCTAACCTAACCTAACCTAAACTAACTAAGGTCAAAAAATTGAAAATTAGGAATAAATAGGTTAGAAGATACTGTCAATTGCATTTTGTTGATTAGCATAATTAAGAGTGGTATCAAGTGATTAGAATGCTAGTCAACCGTTTGTCCCAACTGTTTAGAGGATGAAACAGTTGTATTTGTCAAGAAAAGCATATTATTTTGGGGAAAAATGCATTTAAAATATGGATACATTAAACGCCTGTAACTTTAAAACTACAATAGCTACAGCTTTGGTTAAAACTGAGTTTTAATCAGCATAAATAGTACTACAAGATGTATATGTTTAATCATTTCCAAAACTCCGATTTAAGAAAAAACTACGAATGTATTAGGCTATTATATGTCGACAGAGAAAGAATGCGTGTCAGCAAATTCCTGGGTGGTCGGCCTTGAGTCGGGTGTCAATACATAGTGTACCTTGCGAATGGTATTATTGTAAACTTTTATTTGTATTTAAACGTTGGCAAAGACTATATAGAAGAAATATAGTTATTGATTTGTAATCGTCATGAAATTATGTTTAAGAAATGTCCAAACACCATCTAAATCTGACTTTTCCAACGAGAAAAATCAGTTTTTCCCGAAAAAAGTAAAAATATGTATTAATCTAAGGCTAAAAATGCGTTTAAACGCATTACACTATTCCAAAGGATAGAACCACTTTGAAATGTAACATACAAAGTCAGATCTAAGCCTAAAAACTAGCATTTTTTACGTAATTTTTGATTTTAAACAACCTTGTATACATCATAGAAATAGCAATTATTGGCTCAAGTACTATGATTTTAAATGAAAGTATGGCTTTAATAATATCACAAAGAGCCTAAAAAACTAACATGATTATAGATTATGTCAAAAATATACATTTAATGCGTCAAAACCATTACGTAAAATAATTAATTCAATCCAACATATTTCCCATCTTAAACCTTTAAATGCTTAAAATTGGCTTAAATAATATGATTTTGAATACAATTATAGGTTTTTGAATTGCACAAAGAGTATATAAAACGAATACAAGTACAACATATACAAAAAACACTCATTTAATGGGTTAAAAACATTACGTGAAAATTAATTTCACGTAAAAGCAATTTCCGATTTCAACTATAAAATGGCCAAAAAAGCTTAAATACCATAATTTTGAATAGGATTATGGCTTTGTGAATTGCACAAAGACGGTATAAATAGAATAAAACTATAATATAGACGAAAAACAATCATTTGATGGGTTAAAAACCTTACGTTAACAAAATAGTCAAAATCATTTTTGGTGTAATCTTACTTTATTTGTTTATTTTCTAAGAATTTGTATATTTTGAACGCTTGAAAATGCTTTATTACACTACAGAACTATATACTCAATGGTATAGAACCGATTTAGAGGATTAAAATTCAATAGTTTGCTTAAAAATTGAAAAACATAGTCAGATTTACAAGAATTTCATTCGTCTTTCTCGTGCAAACCATACATTATTTGTTTATATTTTTCAAAGTAATCACTTTAGAATGTCTAAAACCTCATATATCAACAGGTTACTAGTTGGAGCAAGGTAATAAACCGAAAAAAAATCTTAAAAGCCTTTAGTTTACTCAAAAAATGAGTTTTACTAAAGCATAGAGCTAAAGACCACACACAGTGCCGCCAGGCCTCTGACGCCAGAACTGTATACCATACAACCATTATATGTTCCAGTATGACATATTGATTTTTTGGTCAGATATTGTAGATATTTCAATTATATACACCCTGCAGTTGATCCCATACCTATGGGTTTAACCGTTCAAGAGTTATAAGAGTTTGAAATGTCAAATTTGACAATTTTGTTTACTCCCAAAATACAACTGTTAAAGGTTTTTTTGCAAATTTCTTTCATATTTCTCCTCTTTATTTAATCCTTAGAGGTATATAATACCTACACTTGGTTTAATCTTATTACTTATCAAGTAATTGTGGAAAACCTGGCAGACAGATATCGTGCAAAAGTTCCTTATCTGATACCAGGCTTATGGGAAGAAACCGACTGAACAGTATTTCTCTCCCTGGCTGTCTGAGTGGTGTGAATGGTTGCCAAAATTTACACTCAGACAGCCCATATAGGAGTTTGTTGTCATAAACGAGGGCAACACGCCAACTTTACAGCGTCCCGGAAAGAGGGGAACGATCCCAGACATCACTCTTGCATCTGAGTCCATTGCCGAGGATACGAGCCTAGAGAGTTCTGGAGAATTATACGGCCAGTGACCACCAGTACATCATTTTTGATGTCCTGGATAGTCATCAGAGACAAGCTACCGTGTCTCGGCAGATGCCCGTTCGGTGGAACACCAAAAAGCTGGACGTGGCCAAATTCACCGAAGTCATACCACGGGGAGAGCCAGTGGTACCTGCTGCATCTGGCGTGGCTCACGCAGAGACATCAGTTATATCATTAATGAGACTGATAGTCTCGGCCTTCGATGAGTCAATGCCTTGCAGGAGATCCCGGTGTGATAAGCGACCTGTGTACTTGTGGACAACCGAGATCGCAGAATTGCAACGGGCAGCATTGAGAGCCAGACGTCTTGCTACCAGGGCCAGAGAACCTGAAGATAGACGTCTTAAGTCTGACGCTAGGAAGTCTCTTCGCCGGGCAATTAACCGGAGCAAACGCAGTTGCTTGGAGAAATTAAGGGACGATGTCGATTCCGATCCGTGGGGCCTGGGCTACAAGATAGTAACCAAGAAGCTTGGCACCCACTCTCCACCTTCCGTTATGTACGGGGCCTCTATGGAGAGGATTGTAAAGTCCCTTTTCCCGACTCTCACACTGCGCCCATTGCGGGAGTTCGGAAGGGTGGACGACGTACCGCTGATCATTCTCGAGGTGTTGGAGGCGGCCGTTCTATCCCTGAAGAACAACAAGGCTCCTGGACCGGATAGGGTACCTGGTGAGACCCTGAAGAAAGTCTTTTCTATAAATCCACAAATCCTTTTGAGCACGTACAATGCCTGTCTGGCCGAGGGGAAGTTTCCCTTCTGCTGGAAAACAGCTAGGCTTGTGCTCGTGGGGAAGGGAAAAGGAAACCCAGACCTACCATCCTCTTACAGACCTCTCTGTATGTTGGACACTGCTGGGAAAGTCTTGGAACTCTGGGAAAGGCCCCGCCTAGAGGCTCAACAGTTGGTAGGACTGCTGTCGGTGGACACGGTCATACCGATGATGATGGAGGGTGAGGGCAATTGGACCTGTGTGTCACTTTACATCCAGTGTGTTCTCCGCGCCAAGAAGCTCGACCTTGAGCGGGATGCGGTGTAGCTCATAAAAAAATAATGCCAGAAACGGTGCGAGCCCTGTGGGCTTAGGTCACATGTTGGCCTGACTTGAAGTAATGTGACAAACAATTCTAGGTCTGTGTCCAACAGAGCAGAGGGGTTTTTTTAGTGAGTAGTCTGATAAATAAATTCAGGAGTCTCACACTACAGGCTGGCTACCTGTGTGCGTAAAAGCATTTTCCCTCCTTACCCTAAAAAAAAGACTTCCATTTACAAACAATTTTAACTGTCCTTCCTGTCAATCTTCAGTAGTTAATTTATTTCAACGTACACAATTCATTAGAGGATTACGAGATGAAGCAATCAGTGAAAAGATTCTTCAACATCCAGAATTGACTCTTGAAGGTGCGTATGAACAGGCTCTGATTCTTGAAGCATCAAAAAAGGGTTGCAAAACATTATAATGGAACTGATTCGATTAATAAAGTTTATAAAGTTTTTCGTGCAAGATACCAAGTTTATGATAATTCATTTGAAAGAAAATTAAGATTTTATGAGCGTCTTGGAATAGCAGGACTATGTGTGTGTTGTGACGAGAGTAACCACTTGTCAAAAACGTGCGAACGGGACATTAACACCCTATTTTGTAGTATATGCCATAAGCGTGGTCTTATCTCGAAAGTTTGCGTATCAAGCTTAACTAAATAAAATCATCACAAGGAAAATGCCATAGTTCAAGAAAATTTAGAACATGATGATCCTGGCAAGCTTGAGGATGAAATGGATCTTAACTTTTATGTTGGAAACGTTGTTCTTGTCTGTAGTACGTCCACTACTTCACAAACGGAGAAATTCACGACAACACTGATTATTGAAACTGGTAAGCTTACGTTTGAAATCGACACTAGTAGTGTGGGGTAGGCTGTTTCATCGTATCAGCTGATTTGACAGTTAGGTACCAAAAGGGGGGGAAATGGCGTGTGTTATAGCGGATTTGAGCTGATGTCATAATTAGGTTGATCATATGGTTTTCAAGGTCATAGGTTTCTGTTTTAAAAAAAAGGAAGCTATTCTACACTTGTAGTGTAGGATAGCTTCCTTGTTTTGTTTATTTGTATAAAACATGAGGAATGACAATAACTTGCATACTATTACAATTAACGTACGTATCTAGAGTGAGTGTCTGCTAAAGTGAAAAACGAATGAGTTTATTGGTGGCCTTTATAAAGGCCGTTTTGTGTAGCTCGGCGACGCTAGTGTACTTGGATGTTTACTTCTTCAACTCCTCTATTGTATTATGGAGCTCTTTCCATCTTGCCATGTCTGCATTGTGCTCGGCCCATTCGATGTTGTCTCGAGGCTGAGCGCACCAAACACGATCAAATTTGTGTCGAATCTCTTTCTCCTCCTCTAGCAGTTGAAGTAGTCTTTCCTTTCGTTTTCGCTCCTGCTCTTCTGCCTCGATGCATGCTTGGTGTAGGTCAGAGTCTTCAATATCGCTTGTCCACTGATGTTGTTGTAGGTTGGCCATCTTGTGTAAAGTAAACGAGAAAGGTTGAGTTGACTGGTGAAGAGCTGGATGCGAAGTGACTGTTGTGTGTAAAGAAGTGCAGGTCCCTGACGAAGTGGGCGGAGCTAAAGCAGTAGTGGTGGGGAAAGTAGTAGGGGTGGGGGAGAGCATTATGCGGGTATCAATCCATACGTTTTAAAAGTAGTTTGATTCTATGACCTTTGTCTTGTGAGGGATGTTTCCGTTTTTCTTGATACGTTTTACAACTACATTGACAATAGGAGAACGATTCACATTTTTTACAAGCCATTCCATCTACTTGACATTCAGGTGTTTTGAAACACTTTAGATTACAACAATAGTATTTTAAATCGTATTCAGATTTGTGATCAAAAGATGAATTAGAATTACACTGTGACATGTTGCTCGACTGAATTTTAAAACAAGAATGAGAAGCAATGTGTTGCGAGCTGCTATATATAGTGTAAAAGCCTACAGCTGTCGTGCATCTGCCACATCTTAGTCCACATTTTTCCAGAGTAGGTTAACCATTTGTGTTAGATCGTGTATGTAATTTTGATGCTTGTCTTGATATGTTTTACACCTACATATGCAATAGCCAACAGAGTCACATTTTTTACAAGCTTTTCCATCAACTTTACTTTCAGGCTTTCTAAAACATTTTAAATTACAACAATAGTTATCCAAATCGTATTTGGATTTGTAAACAAAAGGTAAATTGTATTTACGCTGTGACATGATGCTCGATGAATTGTTGAAACAAGACTGAGAGCAACTGCGTGTAAAAAAGTTCAAGGTCATTTGTTTGAATTTTAAAAAAAGAAACAACATATCAGCATATAGAATTAATTATATGCTGATATGTTGTTTCCTCTTTTAATTTATTTATTTATTTATTTAATGACATAAACATTTTACAAACATATGTACATAGATGGTTATTTACAGAAAAAAACTTAAAACTAACATTGATGGGTGATGTGTAGAGATAGTTCAGTGGAATTGTTTCCGCAAACTCCGTGTGATACCAAATAGAGAGATCCTGGTTGAATACCTCGCAGGTCTTCGTTTTGTAGTTGCTGCACAAATCGTCTTGGAAGGTAAACTTGAAATTTCGGTTCATCACCTGGTGAAAATGGTGCCTCGCTCAGTGATGCTAAAATTGCGTCTCCATGTGAAGTTTCTGTCTTCTTCAGCTCGTGAACGATGTAGTGTTTGTGTTCCTTCAATTCGTGACATTTCTTAGTACTTAGAATGCTGGATTTGGACTGGGTGTTGAACTGATCCACCAAAGACTGGAGAAACTGTTGTGAAGCCATTTTCTTGATTAGGACTACCCTGTGAGATGTTGCCTCTGCGATGTCTGGAGTAATACTGATGAGGATCCTGAGACTGTCCACTGTATTTATAGCACACGTTCCCCCCTCCCCAGACAGCACACTTTCTCCTCAGGACATCCCACGGATATTGCGACAGGATATGCAAGATATCCCATAGTGGTCCTATGGTCAACTTGGGATATCACAGGATATCCACAGGAATGCCTAATGTCCCCGCCCGGGGATGTCCTACGGATAAGCTCACACGCATATCCGTGGGACATCCGAGGTCATCCCAGGGTAGTCCTCAGGACATTCTCAGGACATATGGGACTACTATGGGATGTCCCTGGGATAAAGTGTGGTCTGGGCCTGAACATAAAAACACAAAATAATATAGATTTAGTATGAAAAGCTTAATTATAAGTTTAGTAAATTGATTAAATAGTTAATAAACACAAATTTTGAAGAAAAAAACGAGAAAAAAGTTTTTGGCCCAGACGGGTTTCGATCCTGTTACCTTCGCCTTGTGAGCCTCTTACCTTACCTCCTGAGCTATCTGCGCTTGTTGATCATGGGCGTTTTCAAGTGGTTAAAGAGTAGCCGACAGTTGCAATGGTCGCAATACTTAAAATATTTTTGATACTACAGTATAGGCTATATATGATTCTGTTAATCTGTTTAGACCTCAAGTAGTTGAATTGTTTTTCTGGTAGTTGGAGAGGATACTGGTATTTGAATATAGATTATTTAATCACCATTAGATTAGCACTGTAATAATTGATTGTTATATGATTAAAATTAGTTTTTTGTTGTTTTATTAATTTAAAGTTAGAATTAAATTCACATTTCACACAACTATGATAGAACTCTAGTTTTCCTGAACTCAGTGGTAGTAATATGTCAGTAAAGTTAAGTCAACCCTTGCTAGCCTTAGTATTAACAAGACATATTTTCAATCTGGGAAACCTTAAACTTTTAAAATAAATTATAAAACCTCAACATCTTAATGCGTGGGAATCTTATTTTTAGAAAAAAAAAAAAAAAAAACAGACCAAAATTATTTGTTAAATAATGAAGACGGCCCAATTATAAATTCGGAATTACTGAAAATAATTACATCAAGAACAACACTGTAACATATCCAAAATTCAAAAGATTAATTTTTCTAATACCGTATTATTTTTTATTTTTCCAATATCCTTTAAATAATCTGTTTTAACTTTGTTTAAAATTAATTTATTAAGTAAATATTTACTTTTTGTACTAGTGTAAACACAGCCTGAAGATGGAAACCAAGTTTCTGAAAGCACTAGTGAAAAAAACTAATTATTATATATTGGCCTTGTTGAACATTTAAATTTAGATATACTGTACATTTCATCAGTGGTAGTATTTTTTTTCTTCAGTTTGTTACCGGGACATTACGGGACATTACAGGATATCCAGTGGATTTTGTACATGTCCCGGGATGTCATGGGACATTCTGGGATATCCTATGGCATTCGTACATATCCCGGGACTTTACAGGATATCCTGAGGTTAACTTACAAATCCCGGGACATTACGGTATATTGTAGGATATCCTGTGGATTTCGTACTCGTCCCGGGATTTTGCGGGATATCCTGAGGATAGCGCACATATCCCGAGACATTCTCAGGACATATGGGACTACTATGGGATGTCCCTGGGATAAAGTGTGCTGTCTGGGTCCACTGCTATTTCCTTCGTAATACTTCCACTGTTGCTGTTTGAATTTATTTTTGTCCCAATAGTGAAGAACTAGAAAATTAGCTAATTGGTATACGTTTTGTAGTGCACATTGTGTTACTGTGCGATAAGAGTGATCTGTTAAAGTACAAATAGGTCCATAATTAATTTGATGATCCTTGTTCATTCTTATGTCGAAAACATCGTGATATGTGTATTGTTGTATCCATTGTCTTTTTTCCGATCCTCTTGTATAAATATAGGAAAACTTGTTAGAAAAATGATACATGATATTGTTCAAGTGCTTATAGCTTATTAATCCTTCGTTCCACTGAATATGGTGAAAATGTTTAGTTATCCATTTGTTTGTTCTTCTTGCTTTGTCATTCAATTGGTTTACTGAAAATGGAGCTTCACATATAAACGGGTATACGACATGTGTAGTCAAATCTAAAATCACTAATTCTTTTATCACAAATTCATCTTTGTTATCATGAAATGCTTGAAATTCTATTACACAGGGTTTTATATCCATAATGTTTAACCCTATCTACACACCACCACGTATAGTGTTCAACTGAATTCACACCGCGCCTTGGTCACTCTTTTATACTGTTTTTTTAATTACACTTCTTGGGTTGCTGGTTCTTCTTAGTTTATGGTTTCATATTCTTCAACAGCTTCTATCGCTTCTTCATCAATTGATTCGAAGTTTCTTAACTGTCTCCACATACCAACTTCATGAGGCAATCTATTAAAAATAGATGTCAAATCAAATCAAATCAAAATATCATTTATTTCGAAAAAAACAGACATAACATAATATTATGATCCCTGTACAAAAATATTTACAATATTATTTATTTTTCTAGGTTATATTTAATTTACTATAAAAGCTTTTTAAATCAAGCGAAATTATCCCCCACATAGGATAATTTAGTCCTGTGAGTGGGAGAGAGTCGTTATATTATTATATAATATTATATAATAATATTATTATATTATTATATATATATTATATATTATTATATTATTATATTATTATTAGAGATTGTTTTTAAATTATGAAAAAAAGGAAATTTGAACAATTTAAAAGTTGAAAGTTGCGCTGGAGGACTGAGCGAATGGTGCCCCCACCTCCCCCCTACCCTTCCCCAAAAGATAACCTGCTACTGTACTTCCCAAGCACACCCAAACACACACGCGCGCGCACAAACCCACACACACACGCACACACACATACACACTGCTGCACTCACTCCGACACCAACAGGCGGCTGGTAGCCCTAGGGCCGTCAATGCTCTGTCCCTGTGGCGCAGAATCGGGAACAGCTCACATACGTGCTTGCATACAATCGTTCTTTCACTCTATCAGCTGATGTTTAATACATACATACATAATACATTTAATACATACATTTATTTGTCATGAGAGCCGAAGCCCCCTGACTACATACCCGGTACCTATCGTGTGACATACCCGGGCCCCATGATGTAGGCCGAAGCTTACGCATCAACCTTTAGCACATCATGGGCGGATGACTTAAGGTCATCAAGCTCACCGGCTGCCGAAGCAGACCCTTCGGAAAGAGGGTTGCCCCTCAATCCTAACCAGGGATTCCGGCTACTTGTTTAAGCGTCACTCCAGTTGGGTTCCACCAGGTACGACACCCTGGAGGACCATACTGGAGCGCCCCGACGCATTTAGTGCAAGTAACACTCGGGACCTATCTAATCCCTGACAGGCAGAACCCGCCATCATAGCCAGAAGGAAGGGGCCGTCAGCGAGCTGACGGGGGAACCCCAACCTCCCATTTACACCACTACCCGATCGAGGCCTTACCCAGTTGCTGGGAAACCAGAGATAGCCAGAGCGATAGATCCCCGGATACCCCTGGCGGGCTCGGACCCAGCACCCGATCTACTTCGTTTGCCCGTCAGACCCAACATCACTGCCAGGCCATCAGGGTTTCCCAAAAGGAGGCAGGTATAGAAGTGGGACCCACCCGGATGAACCTATCCACCAAAGGTGGCGACACCCTTAACTCAATTGAGGTTCCGGGAAGAACCCCCCACACTCAAGATAACCATACCGTCCGTGATCAGAGACAGGGATTGGTTTGCATAAGTGCCTACAAACCGTTGCCTTCACACTGCGGAAAGTTACGTTTCCCTTGAGTGTCCCCATGAGCTGCGGGTACTTGCCCGTTTTCACCTCCAGGAAAGGCTACTTCCAAAGTCGAGGATATGCCACACTGAATGCTGGTCGCACACTACAAGCAGGCCGAAGCCCAGAGAACCACAGACACAGGTAGGTTGGAGATTATGATGCACTTCCATCTCTCCTAGAGCTAAACACCCCTTCCATCCTGGATAAAGGAATGTCACTGGGACCCAATGCCCAGTCGTCCATGTCTGTGGCCTACTTGCAATGCCGATTCCAACACCGGACAGTTGCCTCCTCTCTGGGGGCTATCAGCTGATGTGAGTGTAATTGTTGCCTGTGGTTGATCATTGTCTGTAGGTTGAGATCAGTAAATTTTGAGCAGTTGATCTCCCAATGCTTTGTAGCCATTGGGTAATTTGTTTTTTATATTTGACCAGTGGTCCAAAATAGTTTTCGCGTAAGTTGTAGGGCAGATTGTTGTAGATAGTGTGAGCAACATAGTAGCAATTTGTTGTAGAGTAGGTTCTATTTAGTCTCGGTAAATAAATTCCTCCACCTAGTGCATGTCTGGTTCTGTATTCGTGTGCTACTCTTTCAAAAATGTCATTCGAGTGTTTGAATATGTAAATAGTCAGTAAATAGTCATGGTTTGAATAACCAATTGTCTGATGTCGAGAACGTTCATTTCATTGAAGAGAGCATCCGAAGGGTAGCGCCGACTCCTGCCTAAGGCTGCTTTTATTATCGCTTTTTGGGTGATAATTAATGGCTTTAAATAACCATATGCACAGCCCCAGGCTATTATTCCTCCGTCAAGTAGGGACTGCACGTAAGCAAAATATGCAATTCTGATTTCTTCAAACTCCAAAATCTGCTGTAACTGGTTAAAAGCATAGATATATTTTCTTAGTTTATTATTTAGATATGATACGTGGTCTGCCCATGAAAGTTTAGAATCAATCATTATGCCAAGGTATTTATATTTTTTCACTCTATCTATCACTGGACAGTCACAATCCGAATCAAAATTAGCACAAGAATGAATTTTCAACTCATTGATGAGTGTATCACCACGATGACTAAAAGCGATTGGCATGAATTTAGTTTTATCTACATTGAGTGTCAAAACATTTTGATCAAACCATTTTTTAATTTTTGAAATACCTCTTTCTGCGAGGTTGAAAACTGTCTCCCAGTCTTTACCTTCAAATAATACTAGAGTGTCATCTGCGAAGAGATAAAACTTCCCTTCAATGTATATTTTAACTAGATTATTTATATATATTAGAAATAATAAAGGACCAAGGGTACTTCCTTGAACTACACCATACAACTGTGCGGTCGGACATTGCAAGTTTTTGTCGGTAGGCCTACCCGTAATCGTAAAATGTGTTTATTTATTATGTGTCCGTGTTGTATATTTAAACTTTTGACGACCTTTTCGAAGTGATAGATGTGTTTCTTGTACAAGATCTGATGATGAGGACTTAAGCTCCTCGAAACGCGTAATCCGTAAGGACCAACAGGATCACTCTGGCAGTACTCAGGTAATTTTATACCTTTTATAGTATTATTATTTTCACCACAATTATACGGTTTTAAGAGAAATTATAACCACATTTTCATATTTTTTTTTTAGGCCATACACACGTGAGTTACAATTAGTTGATGAAGTTGTTAGGTAACTTATTTTGCAATTCATTGTCATAATGCTGAAAAAGAAAATAAGTATGGGTATTATACCAGGTATACACCTACAAAAAAGTCCTAAGAAACTAATAACTTATTTTTCAAAATTATTGAAGTTTCATGTTTAATTTTTTTTTCAAACAATAACCGTTTATTAAAAGGAAAAATTGTCTTGCGTGGATGCGCGTGTACTTTATTTCTATGGCAGATTTTTTTTAGGAAAACGATTTGAAAATTAATGAATTCACAATAACTAATGTCTAGTTAACTTAACAGTAAACTAGATAACACAAGTCCAGGTAAACTGCAAAAAGTGATGCATTTTATAATACACAGACAACAGCGGCTTTTGCCAACAAAGATGGCGGGTTGTCGTGTACGCCCCATGTTAACTCACGTCAACCCGCCACCTCGCATGTAAGCGACAACGTGCCACCACGTCAACCCGCCATCACTATTTTATGAGGTGGCGGGTTGTCGTGTACGCTCAATGTTCGGTGTCGTCAACCCACCACCTCGCACGTAGACGTCAACCAGCCACCACGTCAACCCGCCACCACACTAAAGAGGTGGCTGTTTGACGTGTATGAACATGTCTAAGCACCACCAGGACAACGTGCCACCACGACAACCCGCCACCACACATTTTTCCGAGGTGGCGGGTTGTCGTGCACGCTAGAGTCAACGTGCCACCCCGACAACGAGCCACCACGTCAACCCACCACCTCAAACTTCTTCTTCTTTTTGATGGCGGGTTGACTTGGTGGCGGGTTGACGTGGTGGCGCCTTGGCGCGTTCCCGTACTGATTGGTATAGGCTACATGGCAACAAAGTACAATTATAATCTTACAATGTTGAAATGCAAACAAGCATAACTATCAAATGAATTTTGATATCTTTAGCTTTTATATGCTTTTTTATATGCTTTTATATAACTTTTAAATATAATTTATTTGTAATACAACTAAATTGTATAAGCAGTCATTTATGTACACTACTTTGATTACACAAATATATAAGTATACTGGCTACCTAATTATCCAGATGCAGACTTACTGGTAAAAGTTAAACTGTTGGTATAATGGTCATTGGTCAGGGAGGGGAGGGGATGGATGTCAAGTCAAGCAAGATTGGAATGTTTCGATTTCGTATTCGTTCGTTCTCGTTGTTGTCTTGTCAGTTGTCGTAAGTTGTGAGTTTAATTGACACATTTTTCGTTATCTTTTGTGTTTTGAATGAAAAGTATAGTAAGTCGTCGTTAATTTGATTTATTGAGGACATATCTGCCTTATGTAATGAGTGCTCTGTTAAATTTTCACTGTTGGTTTATTATAAACTGCAAAACCTTTTGGCGATACCAACAATATCAGGTTATGTGATGCAAGATTAATGGACAAACGTTTTAAACCATGTTCATATCTGACTAAATAGTCTCAATTTTGGATACATTATGTTTTAATGAGTGGTGAAGTGGACATTATATTTTGTTTTCATTAAAATATACCCTTTATGACATGCACGAACTAGGCGCCACTCAGTCACTAAACATTAGGCCTAGCCAGATCTAGTAGGCCTATCCTTAAACGACTTGGTATTTATGTTATGCAGTATCTGTATATCAAACAACTTAACTTCATGTAGGCTTAATATATTCATAGCAATCGCTGTTAGATATATGTTTGTGAATGTTAAATATGCAACCAGTGAGAAGACGCAAGAAACGTCCAAACTATGGTGTTAGGACCGTTGAATTAAGTAGAGGTAAAAATGGTTTTGGTTTTACTATATCAGGCCAGCAACCTTGTATTTTAAGTTGTATTGTACCAGGAAGTCCCGCAGAAAATGCAGGTCTGAGGGCTGGTGATTATTTAGTGGCAGTTGAAGGTCAGAGTGTTAGTAAAGTTCCCCATGATGATGTAGTGCGCTTGATTGGTGCTTCCACCGGTGTACTTAAGCTTCAAATAGCAGAAAATTACTATTCAGACAGCTCTGATGATGACGTAGTTGTGACTGCTAGGCAGAAGCCAAAATACCCGCATAAGCCACGAAATAATACACAAAATGTACGTGCTTCTGGAACTACTACTCAGCAGAGCCGAGCTGCCAAAGTTGTTCGAGACCTTCGAACAGGAGCCATGTTCGAAGAACAAGTTGCCATGCCGGTTGACCCTAAATTATCGGTTTTACCATCACCATTAAGAAATATAAAGCTTCTACCAGAATTAAATAGTATTAACCAATGGAAACCTCCTAATCTCTTATCAGCTCCACTATCCAGAATCATAATTCCTGGAACATCAAATGATCATTCAAGTATTCGAGAAAATATTGAAGAAGAAGCCATTTATCAAGCTGTTGTAGGATATTTAGGAACTATAGAAATGCCTAGAAAACTCCCTCCAGGCTCAAGACTGCAGGTATGTCCAAATATGAAATTTACAGACAAAACTTTGATGTCGCTTAAGTTAAGAGTCTTAAGTTAATGAGTTCAGTAGGCCTACAGTAGAACCCCGGTTAACCGAAATAAAGGGGGGAGAGCCGTTTTGACCGATTTTGATGATTAAAGTGTCAAAACAATGGCCCTGATCTGTAGTTTTGCAGTGGTTTTAATTTTTTAATTATCTTTATTAGTTTGGGCAGGATCTTCCAGCAAAGTTGGGTTTTCTCCCATAAGATTAACATGGGGGAATCTAAATATTTACCGTACCGTAACTTAATTGGAAAATTTGTCTCCACTAATTTAAGTGAACGGCTGGGCGTTGTAGATACTTGGTAGAGTTGTCCAAAGAAAGGTCTCGGTTTGTAGATGAGCCATCAAAAGAAAAACAAAGTAAATTCCCTTAGGGCTCTGCCCCAGAAGCCTTTAAAATTCCCTTCCCAGATTTGTTTACATTATCGTCATGGACGATTTTCACTACATATTAATGAAACAGCTGTTAATAGTTAAATTGTATTTTAAACAACCCACATTAAAAGGGAATAGGTGAACCCGTGCAAATTCGCACGAATAATAAATTAGGATATTATAGAACGTCGTTAGAAGTTGCGTCGTTGTATTGGTATTGGTTTTGAGCTCGATTGTTGACTATACTGTATGCATTCTAAGTTCTTTTGCTGTTCAGTAGTGAGTATTTTGCAGGACGCAACTAATCATGCTGAAAACTAGCACGTATGGATTAATATCAACCAAATGTTGAGTCAAAATGTGCATGAGTTCAGTGCTGCAAGAGCCATTATTAGCTTTGTTTAGCATTCTTTCTTGAACAGCGGTTTTGATGTCCGTGGATATAAATTTGGGCATATGTGGGATGCTCCCCTTCTGACGTTTGAAAGGTGCCAATTGGGTGATAAATTGTGTCGTGCACCTTGTGAAAGACCCTGCACCGTTATGTTCTTCAATTTTAGCTCGAGTGCTGACCATTGCGAGCGCAGAGTTGTTCGATCAAATGTTCTCTTTGTAGTTTCTGCTCAAATGATTTGCTCCATTAAGTAGGCTCTGGATATAATAGATTCCTCGGTTAGTGGTAGATTCACTTTTCCTTTATGGCAGCAGAATGAAAATCCTTCACCTCGTCTTCTTTGTTCTTCTTTAAAATGTAGCGCACCACATTTCTGACATTTTAATGCCATCTCGCCAAGTGAATGCTGCTGAATTCTTTAGTTGTCAGTGTAATTTTGTAAGAGTACACGTTGCCACTAACTGTTCCAGCTCCTCGTCTGGGCTCCTTACGTTTTACATTGCTTGCCGTATGTTGACTCACCGTGTCCGACCGGCAATATTTCTTTGTCGTGGGGTCCTTGGCATGTTTAAACGAAAATATAAAATGTAGCCTAAAACTTTTCTCTCGTCGTGTCCTATAGGTAACATTTCTTTGCCGGGTTTCTAATTATTTTTAAAAACATGCAAACTGTTTACATTTTAAAACCAAACAAAACAGCTGGGATTTAATTTTTCTTTAAACTAATGTATTGAAATCTGTTTCAGAATATAATCACATTCAAATCAATCACAATATTATCCTTATGGAAGGAACTTTGAGGGCAGCCCACGCCCTTAAAAAGATATATTTCGAAAATCTAAAGCCAGTTTGCACATCTACACACCTAGACGAACATTTTGGTATATAATATATATGGGTTTTTTTAAATACAAAACAAAACAAATGAATTTGGTATCTTAAAACAAAAAAGCCTTAAGTTTCATGTCGCGTATTAAATAGGCCAATATAGACGATTTTTTTTATTAGTCAAAAATAATTATTTGCAATGTTATTTTCTGATTTTTTAATTGGTTTTCTTCTCCATCATATCATGTTTTGCAATATTTAACGTTTTATTACAAAATAGGCTTATGTGGAAAATTTTAATATCACAGTACCGGTAACTCTTAAAATTATTTCTTAATAAATTATACGAGCTGTTGGCCCGTCCTACATACGGGAATCGAGTAGTCAATTAAAACTGAATATGATTCAGAACTCAGCTAGTTTACAACTTGGTGGCCGATTCACACACACTAGCTTTGAGTACAGTAGGTAGGCTACATACCACCTTCCACTGCATAGGCCTACTATCACTTACCTTACCTTATTTTACCACCTTGGCCACTGAAACCTCTAAAATAATCCTGGCCTTCCGTTCTCTTCTATCCCCTGCCATTTCTGGATGACAGGAAGATACCAGTCTGAAGATGTCTTTCATTACTTGGTCTTCCAAGTGGTCGTCTACCTTGTAGTAGGCCTATTCTTACTCCTTGGAATACACTTTTAAAAGTTGAAGTATCTTCTCTCCGCCATGCAAAGCCTGCCCAGCCCATCCGAGATCCGAGCCTTTTGGTCTACTTTTGGAATGTACCCCTTTATCAAGTTTCTGAATCATACAGTACTATACTGGGATAGTTATGGTATGGTATGAATCGATTTTGGTTTCTAGGCTACTGACAACCTGCAGCTTACTGGTCAGTTTTCTGGAGACCTACTACACCGGTTGACATTTTCATTACGGATGAAATGTGTACTGTATGCAGTAATACTTATATTCAAACATCTAGAATAAGATGTATGAACAGGTAAACCACTTATATCTTAAAGGATTAAGCACTTATACTTAGACGGATTGCATTTATGACAAAACTTGATTATACGTTTAAAATGTTTAGTTCAAAATTACACAATCTCCTGATAACATAGATCTTTTACGGTAGAAAATAAACTGCATTTTAAAGTAAAATAGTGTGTAGGCAAACTCTGACGATCAATATTTTTGTATACAAACAACTTGTAACATAAACATTTCAATGACAGTTAGAAACCAGCTGTTAGTTAAACCACCACTAAAACGACTTTAACTCGTCCGTCGACTGCTAGACTTTTTGAAAATTAAAACTTAATTTCTAAAAATCTGAAACCCTAAACTAAAATTATGGCTTCAAAATTCCCTAGTTCTCAAAATTATCTTTCTTTCAACACAAAAATCATAAAAATCCGTCAAGTGGTTGATTCAGAATCGTGAAATTAAAAAACCCTGTTTCGTTTTAATATATAGGATTATTATCTATACCTATCTATTGTACGGGTTGGTGTCTGCCTTTTTGACCACTTTTGCCTAGCCTATATTTTATCATATTATTGAAGGCAGATCATAGGTTTATGAGATTATTGTCATACATGTTTCAATCATTGGAAAGATTTTTGATTGTGTAGGCCTAACACAGTATAAAATAATACAAGTGCAGAAGGGCAGTTGCCCATATGAGCCGTGCCCATATATTGTTAAATTAATATTGGTTGACAGCAACTGGATTAGATTTTAATAACTTTTATGTAGAAATAATAATACATGTGCAAGAATTAGAAAGTCATTAAGCTGGAATATTACAATTTACTGCAGACTTTTCAGAGGGGTTACTTCGATGTATTCATTCAGCTTAGTGAAAACATAATAGGCCTATGGATAATAAAAACGTAAACTTTAGCCATTGAATGATATTAGACTAACAAAAAGGGTTGCAATGTTTACTAGCGTTAGGCCTACTCAGCAACAAAAACCATATATTTATCTCTAAAAGAAATATTCTCAAAGTGCACCGAGCAGCAGCCTAATAAAGTACTATGTACCGGTAACTTACCCAAATAGCTTCATAAAAACACTTGACAGATGATTTGCAGAGGCCTAATTACGGACTTGGTCATGAGATCTTTTAAAATAACACTACACTTCGACTGTAAAAAATGGCACAAAGAGTATATTACCATTTAAAAGCAGCTACTGTCATGACAGAAAGGTCATGTTCCTTTTAAAATAAATCTCATCATCCTTTATAAGATACGGTACGAGCCTTTAGTATTTAATATTAAGCTAAACGAATTTCAAGGTCCGATTTTTTCATTTTGTTGTTTGAACGTTAATATCTTTGGAACCAATGTATATATGTATTTATGTATTTGAGTGGGGCCAAAACTAAAATGTTTAGGAATTATTTGAAGCTGTCTCCTCATATTTTCATTAGGGTACCTTAGTTGTATATGGGAAGCAAAAGTTTAATAATTTTTTTTCATATGAAATGTTTTTTTAATATATTTACATAGTAGCCTATAGGCCTACCTATTAGGTACCAAAATTTTTCATTATACCAGTGCAATTACATATAATAATATGAAATCAATCAATCACTTAACACCTCTTATATATATACTAGGTGAAACCCGTCGAAATCGACGGTTACTTTCAATGCTTACGTTAATTCATCTAACTGCGATAAATTTGGTGAAATATACATATTTTGAGCATTTAGCATTGTTTAAAGAGTAATAAGTGTAAAAACAATAATGATAGTAACTGTGTTAGTTTTGGCCAAATTTGGTTGATCATTCAATGAATAAAATATTTCCCATACCGTCATCGAAGTTATTATTAGTATATTATATGGTATCTGTTCCTTTGGAAGAACCTTTAAATAGTATTAAAATAGTATTGGTGGATCTTTTGTAGTTAAACACTTCCGTTATTTCATCAGTGTAATATAATTTTATTTCAAAAGAAAATATCTTTTGGGAAGACATATTCTAACTTCAAAGGGAGGTATATCCGTTACCGTACAGTGTAAGTTTTATTTTTCCTTCGTCACGTCGCGTCAGTTCATACCGTACTTCTGTGCCAATGAATGAACCCTCTAGCATAGTTTTGAGAAATTGATTGTGGGGTTACTGTTAAAGCTGGAATTCCTTGGATGTCAGTTACTTGCATCGATATATAACTACTATAGTAGTAGTTATATATCGATGGTTAGTTGTCTCAGCCTTATCAATAACATAACGTTGTCAATATAATCTCTCTACGGAATGTTAGGTGTAGTGGAATAGGTACTTGAAGTGAAGTTGGCTTTTATTTTTGAACTGTTAGGGGCCTCCTAGTTCATATGGTCTTGCAGCTTCATTGTCAACAAATAATGCAAAAATGACATGGCGATGGGACATTTCCAAAAAGCAAAAAATTGTTGATTGGCTGTTAAGTATATATTGACGTTTACATATTGTTAATCAACGTATCTAGGATTATGTGATCTAGTTTAAAAGGAATATGATATTTCTGTCATGACAGGAGCTGCTTAAATAGTATTTTCTCTTTGTACCACATTTTACAGCCAAAATGTTGTGTAATTTCCAATAATGTTACCAACCCAGTGCGCCAAAGTTCATAATATAGGCAGGTGCAAACAATTTGTCAAGATAGGTGTACCATTTTAGGCAAGGTTTCTATGTTTTGGGGATTTCATTAGACACGATAAGAGCAAACATTTCTACATGAATATTTGATATGTGTAGAATAATATGATAAAATGTAGGCTAAAGTGGTGAAAAAGGCAGACACCAACCCGTACAATAGATATAAGATAGTTCAATAAGAAATAATTTAAGAATTGCTGTGATGATAAAAGGATTTTCCACTGATTTCGTAATGAAACGTTATATTGCAAAACATGACATGATAAAGAAGAAAATCAATTTTAAAACCAGAAAATAACATTGCAAATACTTATTTGGTAGAATCAGAATTCAGTAACTCCCAATAAATATGTGTTGTTTCAAATAAATTTAAAAATGATCAGCTGTTTCATTAAAAAGTATTATTCACATGGCCAAAATGTAAACAACTCTGTAGAGGGATCTTTAAAGGCTTCTGGGGCAGAGTCCTAAGGGATTTTGCTTAGTTTTTCTTTTGATAACTCATCTACAGACCAAGACCTTTCATTGGACACCTCTACCAAGTTTCTACGCCCAGCCGTTCTCTCAAATTAGTGGGGACAAAGTTTCCAATTAAATATTTAGATTCCCCCATGTTAATCTTATGGGATAAATTCCAACTTTGACGGCCTGTGGAGCAAAGCCCGAGGATTTTTATTACATGAATTGGTGAAAGGGGGCATCTACACAAAAAATACTTTATTTTGACACGTTGTTTGTAAAAATCCGTTCATTATTTACGGAGGAGTAGTGTTTTGTAGAAATCGCCTTCACGTATTATATACTACAGGGTGACCGTTAAGTGTTAGGACGACTTTATAACTTTTAAACGACAAACGATTTCACAACCACATTTGGTATATCGTTACTGGAAATTGTAAGCTACTTTTCTGTGTACATGGTGGTCGGATATCACCTTTGGGGGACGGCCCGTCGGGGGTCAGAAGAAAATCTTTAATGACAGCCTATGTTGAGTTGTACATCATTTTAAAGGTCTAATTCAACTGAACATTGGTCCCCTGCCCGTTGCTCGTGCTTGTCGTCGTATGGGAATCCGGCTCACCGCACGGACCCCTGTCGTCGTCGTATGGGAGTCCGGCTCACCGCACGGACCCCTGTCACTGCCCCTTCCACCGCAGTGAGACGTGATGACCTTCCATTGACGATAGTCGTCATCCCCGAATCGTCTACATGTCCACAAGTAGCCCCGTGAACAGAATCTGGTTCACCACACAGATCCCAGCGTCGTAGCGGTACCTGGGGAGCTCCGCCTGCCGCTGTAGTCGGGGTTCGGATCACCCACCTCACGTCGCAGCTACTACGCCTTCACTGCAGGCTGCTCATCCATCGTGGCCCCAATCGAGACTACAGCCGTTAGCCATCCTCACCTGGTCTTCGCCGCGGCCTGGGTTTTCCAGCCCGCGCGACCTATATCGATACTACAGCCAAGGAACCTACTCGTACGTTTTCGTCGCTGACATCCTGGGTGTCCGGTTTATCACACAGACATGTCTCACTGCCCCGTCTGCCGCAGTGAGCTGCGTGGTGGCCGTCCGTTCGTAGTTGTTGAGTGCCACCCCTGATGCGAGCTACTTACATCCTTCGCATGTAGTCATCGGGGATCTGGTTTATCACACGGTCCCGTGTCACTGCCCCGTTCGCTGTAGTGATCCGCGTGGTGGCCGTCCGTTCGTAGTTGTCGTTCGCCATCCCCGATGCGAGCCACTGGTTGGGTTTACACCACGCCAAGATCCGCCACAACGGTTCAACACTCGTTGGGTACACGTTGACCAAGCCCCGGTTTTCTCACTGACCGTTGTTCTCCGTTGCAATGGTTGGTTTATCATGCAACCACTGCCGCTGGATAATCAATCGAAGAACACCAAAGCTGGCCAACAGCGTGATTTGAGTTCCTCTGGTTGGTTTATCACACAACCCCAGGCGTTCGAGAATCGTAGTAGGCTAGCTGATGACTGCTCTAGGTCGATCTTCCGTCCGCTAACGAGTCGCTAGTTCCATCGTTGTGAGTTGGTCGTCACTCCAGGTAGGTTTAACACGGTACCAGCTGCCGAAGCGTCGTTGAGTACCATGGTCGTCACCAAAGGTAGGTTCAACACACTACCACAGCTGCCGAAGACACGCCGACTCGCCAGTCCCAGACGTCAAATGGTTTCACACCATAGGCCAACGCTATCTAATTCGCACTAAAACAATCTCATCACCTGTCGTAAACTCATAACACAAAAGATTAAAACACATACTAATCATTAAACATGAAATAATACTCAAAGGGTTAGTCACGGATTATCTCACATGACACTAACCAAACATCATTAAACAGAGATTAAATTACCAGACAGAATGGATACAAAAATGCCTTGTTACTTCAAACGAAAATAGCTAAAGTTGGAGGCCCTTCCAATGAAGCAAACAAACTCCACTATTAATGTTTTTAAAATACAGTAACATATGATTCTTCATGTTTATCTTACATCTGTTTAAAAATAAGTCGTTGTTATGTTTTTATAAATAGAAACTTTTAATGTTGCTAAAAAATGTCTCCTTTATTTAGAACTAATTAATTAAAACTAAACAATTAATAAAGTAACTAAGGCCGAATTATACATTAATCTCTAACATCTTTATGGCAAACACGTAATTTGAAACCATAAAACAACGTAAAACTCAGGCCTAAGGCCACTACTACCAACACGCCATGCGTGCCGATCGGGACATGCTAAACTAGCACAACTAATCTCAGTAGTCACTGGCTACAACTAATAATTTTGTATGATGAGATTAAATTGTTTTGGGCTTACTAAAATGGATTAAAAATACACTGACCTCGTAATATTGTATTCGTTACGTTTTGGGTTTAACACACCATCGTGATCAAGTCGACTTAGCCTAAGTCCATTGGTTTAACCAGAGTGAAAATATAAAATCTAGTAAAACTGATTTTAAAAACTAGTATTTTACACCCTGGCAGTAGTTAACTCGGTTTACTTTATATCTATTGCAATATAAGACTTACAATTTTACTTGAAGTATCACGCGAGCTAACTAATGCTTCACCAATAACGATGTCGGGACGTGACTAACTCGAACTTATCGTGGTAGTTGCTGGTGAGGAAATAACTTTCTTGTTTCTTACTTGCCGTCTGAGGGTTCCCCGGTTCATCCCTCTCGCTCCCCTCTCTAGCAAAGTAGGGGGCTCAGCTGATCCGGAACGTCTGCTGTTTCTTAACCCGAAAAAAGCTAGCCGGCCGCCGTCGTCTGCAGCCGCCAACACTCGAGCTTGTTGTTGTTGTTGACTGTAGGTTATGTTGTGTTTGTTTCACACGACAATGAGTTTTAACTTCAAGTAGTCAGTTTATATTACTCACTCCGCATTTCCTCACGTCTTTGAAACGGATTATTGGCCTAAGGCCATGATCTGCAGGTTTACTAAGTGTAGAAAGTTTCTTCGAAGTACCAAGCCGGGTTGAGCCCTAGCTTGCGAAACACATAGCTGGTGAGTCAATAAGCTATAAAACACTGTATAAGGTTCATATCACGCTCATACAGTATTAATAACTCTCATTCTACACTTATTTATCACCAAACACAACAGTGTATCATGCCTATACCTAAGTGATGATGTTATAACTAAGGTTAGCCTTCTAACCTATAACCTTAGTTAGGACTGGTAGGCTATGCCTAGGGATAGGCTAGACCAACAAATAGGCCAGTTTGACCCCCCCTCAAAATAGGCACGTTACAACTTCTATAAGGAACCTAAATACTTTTTCTACATTTAAAGACATGCCGGTGATAAGTTTGAATTATATCATGATTTTTTACCAACATATTTTAAAGTCTGTATCATCCCTAAACATAACTGTACACTTGCATTTATATTTGTTGCAGATTGTACGTGGTTGCATTAAGCGTCTTAGAGCAGAGAAACGCAGCCATACTGCTGTTCTGATGTCTATATACAACCAAAGTCTTAAACTCACCAACAGTTCTGGCCAAGTATTAGCAGTGTACCCTGCTGATAGAGTGACATTTTGTGGTGCAAGCTCAGAAGAAGACAGAAGATATTTTGGTATAGTTACAACTTCAGCTGATGAAGATCCTTCTAATTCTTGCCACGTATTTGCTGTTGATACACGCTCCCATGCTGAACACTTACAACGAGCACAATCTTTTAAAATAGAGTGTAATATCGAGCACGCTACAGGACAATGTAGGGAGTTTCCACAAAACTGTGACCCAATTATAACTCCCATCAGAATGTACTATGAAGCTGGTGGGATGAGACAGAACGAAGTCGATGAACCAGTCATGGCAAACTCTCCTCAACCCAGTAATGACAGCACAACAACCACTAGTAACAGTGATTCTGGAATAGGATTTCGTGATGATTGTGGGAATCAGTCTGATAGAATTTTGGTTGTAGACGTTCAAAATCAGAGATTACACATTCAACAAATTGACGATTCTGATCAGCCAACTCACCGAGTCAGCACCGTCCAGTGTACCCAGAGACTCACTGTTAGAGCCATGCCTGATCCCGTGGTACCTAGTGGTCATAGAAGTCAATCTCCTTTGAGCACAAGCTCCGATAGTCCAGAGGGCATAAATGAGAATATGAGCTTTAGTAGTGGTGCAGCAAAGAGTCCTGATGTCACCATGCAATCAGCGGAGTGTAACAAAAGTAATGCTTCGGAAAAGTCCAATAGCATGGTATTTAATGGTGTAGAGATCAATGGTAATAGATCAGCTGATGACATGAGTTTAGGAAGTGCTCGAAGTCAAGATGCTTTGTTAATGTCTTACAAACTCAGTCCTAAAGTGTTTAATGTACCTCACATGCAAGCTCCTCCAATGTCACATAGCCTTGAAGACCTAAAGGTTACAGAACAAACGCGGGACCAAAATGCATCTAGCTTAAACCGGAGCCAATGGGGCAGCTTGCAAGAACTAAGAAGCTTTGTATCTGACTGTTTTGAGAGTTCAACTGCCGTTCAAAATCTGGTGAGTTTCTTTTGTAATATTCTGTAAATATATATATTTTTGTTATTGTCAGTAATATCACATGTTTGAACATTATATCTTCAATTTCATTTGTAGCAAATTGCAAATACTAGAATGTAGCATTTTAAGTTGTCTATGGCAAAATGCTAAAAATGCTACCGCAGTTTAAACCCTGAGGCATTCTTTACAATGCTTATGCTTAGCAATTGCTCGAATTCGAGCAACAGGGACATTAGTATATTTATATATATAATACGCTAAGCCGATTTTTGTAAACAGAACTCCTCCCACATTTTTGGACCGATTTTGATGATTAAAATGTCAAAACAATTGCCCTGATCTGTAGTTTTGCAAAGTGTGTTTTGTTTTTTGATATCTTTATTAGTTTGGGCAGGATCTTCCATCAAAGTTGGGTTTTCTTCCATAAGATTAACATGGGGGAATCTAAATGTTTAATTGGAAACTTCGTCTCCACTAATTTGAGAGAACGGCTGGGCGTAGAAACTTGGTAAAGGTTTCCAAAGAAAGGTCTTGGTCTGTAGATGAGTTATCAAAAGATAAACGAAGTAAATTAGCTGAGGGCTCTGCCTCAGAAGCCTTTAAAGATCCCTCGACAGCTTTGTTTACATTTTGGCCATATAATACTTTTTAATGAAACAGCTGTTAATTTTTAAATTGTGTTTTAAACAACGCACATTTATTGGGAGTAACTGAGTTGTCCAGAAGAAGTATTTGCAATGTTATTTTCTGATTTTAAAATTGATTTTCTTCTGTATTATGTAATATTTTGCAATACTGTATAACGTTTCATTACGAAATCAGAGGAAATTCCTTTTATCACAGAACTCTTACAATAATTTCTTATCGAACTATCTAATATCTGTTGTACGGGTTGTTGTCTGCCTTTTTCACCACTTTTGCCTATATTTGATCATATTATTCTACAGATCATCATAGGTTCATGAGATTATTGTCATACATGTTTTCAATCATTGGAAAAATAGTCGAATGTGTAATGCAATACAAAATAATACAAGTGCAGAAGGGCACGTTGTCCATTTTAGCCGTGTCCATATTATGTTAAATTAATAGTAGTTTACAGCAACTGGATAAAACTTTTTACAATATTTATGTAGAAATATGTCCACGATTTAGAAAGTCATTAAGCTATAAATCTGCAATTTACTACAGACTTTTCAGAGAGGTTGCTATAAAGTATTCATTCATCATAGTGAACACATAATATATATATGTGTACAAATAAGAATTTGAACTCTTAGAGAGCCTTTTAATGTTATTAGAATAACGAAATGGGTTTTACATGTTTACTAGCGCTACTCAGCAACAAAAACCGTTTAATTTTTCTCTAAAATATATATTCTTAAAGTGCACTGAGCAGCAGCCTAAAAAATACTATGTAACTTACCCATATAGTTACAAAATGCCTGAACTCGCATTGTAACATTTATAATTTGGCGTATATTTCTCCAGCAGATTATTTATCTGCAGAAGAAGTTTATTGTGCTCTTATCATGTCTAATAACATCCAAAGACAGAAACCTTGCCTAAAATGGTACCTATCTAGAGAAATTATTTGCAGTAGGCCTATCCTATATTACGGACCGCGGCCCACTGGGTTGTTAACATGATTGAAAATAACACATTTCGGCTTTAAAAAAGGCATAAAGAGTAAATACTATTTAAGCAGCTACTTAAAGTACATTCCACTTAACCTAACTTTCCGTAGATGAATTAGCGTAAGCCTTGAGAGTAACCGTCGATTTTGACGGGTTTCACCTAGTATATATATAATACGCTAAGCCGATTTTTGTGAACAGAACTCCTCCCTCATTTTTGGACCGATTTTGATGATTTAAGCGTCAAAAGAATGGCCCTGATCAACAAAAAAGTTAAGTAGTTTTGCGAAGTGTTTTTATTTTTTTGAAATCTTTAAGTTGGGTTTTGTCCCATAAGATTAACATGGGGGAATCTAAATATTTAATTAACTTTGTCTCCACTAATTTAAGAGAACAACTGGGCGTAGAAACTTGGTAGAGGTGTCCAAAGAAAGGTCTTGGTCTGTAGATGAGTTAGGTATCAAAAGAAAAACAAAGTAAATTTTCTTAGGGCTCTGCCCCAGAAGCCTTTTTTAAAAGATCCCTCCACGGATTTGTATTTATTGGACGAAGTGATGTTAATTTTCGTTGTAGACTAGTTGCTGGTTGGCTATCGGCAAACCAAAGACATGGTGTTCTTTCTGCGTGTTGGTTTTGGTTATCTTTGAGTGAGACAGCAGTAAACTATATGTCGAGTGCATATTCCTTGTGATGTTCGATATAGTGAATCCAACATTCTTGAAGTGTGGAATTGGTGTATATTGAGGTTTTGGAGGAACTGTTGTTAGTTAGAGTTAGAGTTTTATTAAATTCCAGTCAATATTTGGGACTGGAATTGGTTTTCTTCCCAATTATTATTCTCCAAAACTTCATTTTATACACTTTATACATAATTTCACACTTTAGAAAGTGTTTTTAAGCTGGGGTCTGGGTCATAAATTTGTACCACCTCTGTCTTGACCATTATTTGAAATTACATATGTAGTAAAGACAGATTCAGGGATATGACAGTCTCCCCCACTAATTAAGAACAATCTTTTTCAACTGGTAGTCTCTAAATCTTGAGGGCATGTGACGCTCACGCTGTGGTCTGGCGTTGGTATTCTCAGCTTGCTCTTGATGTGGTATGACATTCTCAGCTTGAGCTCTTTCTGGAGATTGTACTTCTGGTTGCCTTGGTTCTGGAGCTGCAACTGGATCTGGATTCCTATATATTTCTGGTCGTCTTGGAGTTCTGGGAACATCAAACGACTGTGTTGGTCCAAATGTAACAGTTCTCGTTTTTGTCCTCTGTACCAGAGTTGGGCATAGTTGATTGATGTGCCTCTTCAGGATTCTATCAGATGAGTCGAGAACTACGAGATAGTGTCTTTTCCCAAGCTTCTTCTTTACCAAACTGCCATGTGTGCTTATTATTGATAAACAATCGAACCTTTCCCCTCTCCCCCACTTTTAGAATACGTGCAGGTGGTGAAGACTGGGTAGTTGAAGGTTGAGGTCTGTAAGGAAAGATGGCATTCAGTCTTTTAAAAATGTCAGGAGTCTGGATTCTTTTTAATTGAGAAATTTGAGTGCTTTGATGTGTGTTGTCATTCAATTTGTTCAGTTGAATTCCTAGTGCTCTTATCCATTGACTTCCCAAGAGTGCTTCATGTCCTGTTGGGACAATGTGGAGTTCCTCTTTGATGTATCTTCCACGGTAAGAAACGTTTATTTTCACTTTTCCTTCAGGTTGGATAATATCATCACCTGAGTAAGTTTTGAAAGCAATGTTAGTTGATTCTATTGGAATGTTCAATTTGAGTTTGTCTAAATCATTTTTGGCTATAAGTGAGAATTTTGCTCCTGTGTCTACTTTGAATCGTTGTGGTTTACCATTGAGATTTACTGTGATCATGTATTTGTCTGAGTCATTATTTACTTCAAACAAATCTTCTAGCTTCAGGCTTGAATTGACATTAGTTACTTTATTGAGTACGTAATCAGGATATGTCAATGTAGAATCCGTAGGAGAACAGCACTGGATGCAGTTGGCTGCACTGGGAGAAATGATTTTCTTCTGTTCTGCTATAAGGGTCGAAATGCACACTTTAGTTATGTGTCCTTGCTTGTTACATTTGTTGCACTTGAGCTTAGATTTGTCGGTGCGACACTCGGATGCTTGGTGATTGTCTTTTCCACACCTGAAGCAAAGATTACCAATTCCAAGAGATTTCAGATCTGGACGTGTTTTAAAACGTAAGGAGTGACACTGTTGCTGTCTGGAAGGTTGATTACCAGTTTAGAATTGAGATTGCTTAGATTTATGTGAAACTTTATTCACATCGTCAGACATATTGAAAATGGCATTACTTGAATGTGAATGTTTAGACAGTTCCCTGGATTCAATTTTTGATGCTTCGAGGACGATTGCTCTGGTAAGGATTCCTTCAAAAGTAGTTTCAGTTGACTGTAGAATTTGTTGTCGTAGCCAGTCATCTTGCAAACCCCGAATAAACTGGGCTCTCAGGAAAACTTTGGCAATTGAAACTGTCTGGTCACATGAACACTTGACAGAAAATTCACACTCAGCAATGTCACTTTGTAAGGAAGCCACGAATTCTGTTATTGGTTGGTGTTCTTTTTGAAATACATTAAGAAAATAGTGCTGAGATACTACAACGTTCTTCTTAGGAATCAATAACTGCTTGAATGCTGTGATAAACTCAGTGCCGGATTTACCACTGGCCGCAAGCAAAAGGGGGCCGCAGCGGCAGCGGTAAAAAAAAAAAAATTATAAGTGCTACGATGTCACACAGAGCGCAAAAGGAGCGGTTAAAATTGTTTTTATAAAATTATGTTTTTCTTAAGCGCTACGAAGTCACACAGATCAACGACGTAGTGATGTATATGTGTGTATGGTCAACGGTACTACCTTTACGTAGTTCGTAGTTGTCGGCGTCAGTCAGTGTGACTGCGTCGTTGGCCCGTCGGATGTAGAGAGATAGTCACTTCCTTTCCCACGAAAACGAGGAATTCGCGAAAACGGAAGCGGCCCCTCCATATCCATATTCATTCTTTTTATTACTCAGTTTGTCTTATACTTTGCTAGTGACAAGTACAGTTTTTCTTGCTGGTAATTTATTATTGTGTTTTATACGATTTCTGAATGATGGATAGTTAAGTTTAAATATGTTGTAAACAATTATTGTGAATTGTAATTGTGGATTCGGTGAACTATTTCACAGTGAGCTATGGACTAACAGGTAACATTTTTTGCTCTTATATTGAATGACAACAATAAAAACATTCATAGGGCTAGTGGAGCCTATAAACGCAAATTGAAAAAACTTAAAGAAGAACAAAGTTTAAAATTGTTAAAAACTAATTCTAAAATAGAAAGTTTTTTTAAAAGTACGCCAGGGAATAGCAGTCAGAATAATCCAAATTGAATATATGTTACTGATGTTCAAATCCCCTATACTTCTGCTGCCAAAGAAGACACCACAACCGTTTTGACAGTATCAAGCGATCAAAATGAATCTATAAATCCAGCTTCCAGTCCTGAATCGGCCCTGCCTCTAACTCAAACCACCTTAAATATTCTAGATCCTAGTTCATGGGGCAGTTTGTCTGATGATACAACAGACTTTGTTATAAGAAATCTCCCCAAACACTTAGTAGAGATTAAAGATTGTGATTTTTCTAAATCCAAACGTCAATATCCTGACAAAGTGAGGACATTAAAAGAACACATGTTTTTTTGTCGTTTGCCAAACGGCGAAATTAAGAAAAGAGAGTGGCTTATGTACTCCAATACTACCGGCTGCCTGTATTGTGTCAGTGTCCCTTGCAAATTATTCCACTCTAATATTGAAAGTTCTTTTTGCAAGGGATTCAATGACTGGAAGAATTCTAATCGACTTAAAGAACACGAGAAAAGTGCGGAACATAGGTTGAATACAAAAACTTTTGTCTTACGAGGCAATGTTTTAGGAAAAATTGATTCGGCACTGCATAAAGTCTACCTTAAGGAAGTCGAGTATTGGCATCGAGTACTACAACGAGTAGTAGATGTTACCAAGTTTCTCGGCACCCATGGCCTAGCTTTTCGAGGGAGCAAAGAAATATTTGGTTTTCTAGGAAACGGCAATTTTATGGGAGCATTAGAGCTGGTCGCAGAGTATGATGATTTTTTAAAAACCCACATTGAAAACAAAGGAAATCCAGGATCTGGCAATGTAAGCTTTCTTTCTAAAACTATATGTAACCAATTCATTGATTTGATGTACAAAAGGGTAGTTTCTGTTATTGTAGATGAGTTGAAGAAAAGTAAATACTATTCGCTCAGTGTTGATTCCACACCAGACATCACTCATTCAGACCAGTTGACAGTGATCCTACGTTATGTTTTAAGTGATGGATTGCCCGTGGGAAGATTTGTTGCTTTCATTAAACTCCAAGGTCATACTGGAGCACACATGGCGGAAGTTATTTTAAATACCCTGTCAGAGTTGGATGTTCCAATATGCGATATGAGAGGCCAGTCATATGATAATGCCTCGAATATGTCAGGCAAATACAAAGGTTTGCAAGCTCTAATAAAAGAACGTAACAATTTAGCTGAGTACGTTCCATGCTCCGCTCATTCATTAAATCTAGTAGGCACACATGCGGCTGATTGTTGTTTGGCAGTTACAAAACTATTCATGTTCATTCAAGAATTTTACGTTTTCATGAGTGCATCTACTTCAAGATGGGCAGTATTAGAAACAATTGTCAAAAATAGCAGTAGCGATAAGAAACTCCTTCCAAAAAGGGTTAACGTGACAAGATGGGCTGCCAAATGGCATGCTGTGAAAGCCCTTTTGCTCAACTATTGGAGCTACTACGATGCTATAAAACAACTATCTGATGATACGGGGGAAACAAATGTGAGCCGAGCTGAAGCTAAAGGAATCAGCAAACAATTTCTGAAGCTTGAGAATGCTATTTTATTAAACATGTGGTACGATATTTTAGAACGTTTTGACAAGAGTAGCAAAACATTGCAAAACCCTGCTACAGACTTGAATTTGACCTGCAACATATATAAATCTCTAAAAGAGTACGTATTGAGCCTGAGAGACAACTTTGAATCATTCGAAAAAGAGGAAAAGAGTTGTCTAAAAATTATGTCTACATCTTGATGATGTTGAAATAAAAAGACGCCCTAAAAGGAAAGCTCTCTCTATTGACGATAAAGAAGATGGGCCCCACCTCAATTTTGATGGCAAGGCAGACTTAAAGATCAACACATTCAATGTTGTAATTGACAGGCTGTATTCAGAACTGAATAAAAGATCCGAAGTTTATTTCAATCTCAATGAAGAATTCGGATTTTTAAACAACTTATCGTCAATTTTGAATGAGGACATCAGGGGAAAAGCTTCAATTTTGGCCAAAAAGTATCACACTGACATAGATGATGACTTTGCAGAAGAATGTGTGCAGTTTAAAAATTTTGTTGGAGGTATGTTTGATGACGGAAGAGAACCCCATGATAACAAGACTAACAAGCATTCGAGAAATCCATTTTTGGATTATCTGCAACTCATTCGTGAAAAACAGTTGACAACACTTTTTCCAAATCTGGACACAGCTCTGCGCATCATACTATGCATGATGACATCTAATGCATCAGGAGAACGACCATTTAGCGTCTTAAAAAGAATCAAGAACTTCTTGAGGAACTCAATTTCTGACGATGAATCTAGATTGTCTAGTTTAGCTAGTTTTGTTGCAAATGCTGAACTTTTTAAATCCTTAGACTTTAAAGATTTGATTAAAGATTTTTCAGCCAAAAAAGCTAGAAAGGTTAGTGTTTAGTATGAGATTTATCATACCATACGTATGGAACTTGACATTTATGTTATGAGAATTTGACATTGAACTAAGTAGAAGTTAGTTTGTTGTGTTATCATTCCTTATCATAATTTACTTTTTACGTGCTGAAGCCTATTACAGTTCAAATGATTTTGATTTTACTCTTAATGTCTGTCCAGTTAAATATTTGTTTGGTCTTTTGGTGTCATCTATACATTTTTTCCTAAATGAAACAAGCGCTATTTCGTTTCAACAATTGAGCTTTAACACTAATATTTAAATATGTGTTTAAATCAAAGATATGTGGCATTACTATTCATTTATGTTACGCGTTTTACGTTTTAAGATTAAAAAAAACTGTATGTATTAAAATTATTATTGTATTATTTATTGTAAAAAATATGCTTTGTGCTTCAATTCCATAATCATTAGGTTAAAGAAAACAACGTACAGTAATTGCTAGCGCCAATCAATGTTTAAATTTTTTTTATTTTTATCTTCAAGGAATTAATACTACTACATTATTTAAGAGATTTTAATCTATATCTATAAAAGAGGAACTATGTATGTGTGTGTGTGTGTATGTATATACGTTATGGATTCCGAAACCGCTCGACAGATTGTAATGAAACTTTCAGGCATTATTAAGCATCTTTCAAGGATGGTTCGAGTGAAGTTTGGTGCAGATCTATCAAAAGGGCTCTGCCCCAGAGGGTTTTAAGTGGGCCAATGTCAGACTTTTTGATCTACAATGTTTACAAATAAATATAATTTAAAAGCAGATGTTTACTTTTACCAACTGTTTTGTAGGTTTGAATAATTACAACATTCTGTATTAGCATTAGCCATGATTTGAAATAGTGCCACAGTGTTTCTACAGAGTGCAGCACAGAAAACTATTTTACTTTTGAATAAGTCCAAATGTATTAAACCCCAATCGCAGCACACCTGTGCACTTAACAACGTTTAAATTCTCCAATGTTAAATATTAAAACATAAAAACCTTTATAAAAGTACTGTATTATAAACAATAAAAGGGATGATTTTTTAAAATTTATGACAACAGCTAATTTGCAATCAAAAGGTGAGTGAGCGTAGCGAACGAACATCAACCTGGAGGCGAGTAAGCGTAGCGAACGAGCTAACCTGAAAACAAGTGAGCGCAGCGAACGATTTCCAACCTGAAGGTGAGTGAGCGTAGCGAACGAACTTCAACCAGGACATGATTGAGCCATGCGAATACTTATGAAGTTAAGCGGGGCAAAGCCCGCGGGTACAGCTAGTACAAAATAATTGGATTTTAAAATTCAATTTGCATTTTTATTTTAATTGCTATTCTTTGTAATGTAAATTTAAATAATTAAAAATACGTTATGTATTTTTGTGAAAAAAAAGTTTTAATTCTATAATTGCTAGGTTAAAGAATACAATGTAATTGCTAGCATTCATCTATGTTGCATAATTCGTATGTTTATGTATGTATATGTTTACGATATCATATCCGTACTACTAAGAGATTTATATAAATAAAGAGATTGTACAGTTCATTTTCAATAATTTTAATCGTTATGTTTATACGATTTGATAGTAAAAAATGTTTTGTTATATACTATTGTGAAGAATATGCTTTGTGCTTTTAGTTCCATAATTATTGTTATATTAAGGAAGGTTAAAGAATACAATTTTATTTTCCAATAGGAATTTTATGTTTATCTTTTGATGCTACTCACTTGTTAATGAGATTGAAATAAATAAGAGATTGCACAATTCATTTTGAATTTTTGACTCGTCATTGCCGACCGGTCCTTCACGATACTTTTATTAGTGTTGCTTCCGTGTAAGCCTCAGTTCACTTAACATAAGTTAAATTTTAATTTGACATAGCACTTATTTGCCAGTTTATACTAAAATTATTGTTTAATCCTATTTGAAATGGCCGAAACGGGCAATTTTTAAATGCTATAAACATAAACAATTAACACTATAACACTTAGTGTTTTCTTAATTTTTATAATTCGTAAAAATGCGTTTATTATTGGAGAATAGGCAACAGTAATGTTTATTAAATATTATTTTTAAATATGTGAGTGTGTGTTTTAGGGCGTTCACGAAAAAGTGACACTGAAGTATAGTTGGATAGTAGAAGTAGAAGAGGTTCGCGAGTGAACAGCAAATAATAATTAGCCTCTCTCACTAGGTTGGTAAGACCAAGAACTATAGTAGGCCTATGTGGGATGTTCCACCTATGAAGGGGGGCCTCATGAGGTTTTTGGCCTAGGGCCGCTAGTAACCTAAATCCAGCACTGGATGAACTCATCATAGTTGAGACTTTACAATAATTGTTTCTCGGGGTCTAGAAAAGAATCAAGATTGTTATAGTGATCACTGCCGATAGAGATGCACAGTAGCTGTCCAATCTTAGTCGAGTCCGTTAGACCTTTCATGGTGTAATAGTTTTCAAAACGTTCTAGATAACATGTAAATTTTTCTTTCTTTGGATCATAGTTTTCAAAATGAGCCACATTTGAGTAGTTGACCCGAGGTATCTCAGTCTGTTGATCATTCTTTTTTCAGACAGTTTCTAGTACTTCTTTAATAAATTTGTTCTGGTTTTCTTGCTGTTGTCTTTGTTGTTCTTGAAATATTGTAAGGAATTGATTGAACCAATCTTCATTCATTTTGAACACAAAATAATTTGAGCACAACTTCTGAAAAATTTTGTAATCTTACATGTAATAATTATGTTTTTCCCTCGTCGCCAAATAATTGTTGTGACTCAAACGGGTGGCCTGGTAATATTAATCCTATACTCTAATACGAGCAATGCTTGCTTGTATGTATGTATGCTTGCTTGCTTGCAGAAAGATCTCGAAAACGGCTCCGACTATTTTCTTCAAATCTTGTAAATAGTTTATTTTTGGCCTAAAAACGAGTTTTCTGCAGTTAGAACTGCCAACAAAAATCTAATTACGTGGAAAAATGAAACTGAAAGTCACATTTTTTTATAACATTAGTCTTATGGGTTGCTAAGTAACCATGTTGGTTATATTGAATAACAAGGAAAAAGTAAACAAAAGACTTGAAGTTGTAGCATGTGTTCATAATAAGCCAACTACCCACAGTATACTAGCAAATTACAAATACAGTACAAAAGGAAAAACATCACTTAATAATATTAATACTGAGCAAAGATTATACTGAAGATTACTTGATACATTGTAGTCAAGGGTAACAGTGTGAAGTCTGGGATCTGTTTATTATATGACGATTAGATTAAGGTATCTGCAATCCTAAAATGCTATGGAAAGGGAAGGAAACAGGTCCGCGACGTAGGAAGTGGTGAAGGAAGTAGTAAAGGCAATCATAAAATGCTATGGGAATAGAGGGAAACAGGTCCGTGACGTATGAAGTGGTGAAGGAAGTAGTCAAGGCGAGCTGTCTGGAGCGTGGGAACTGTTTATGATGAGTAAATTAAGGTAAACGATATTTATTGAATAACTAAAATGTGAACTGCCTTGTATAATAATTTGTAAAAGACCAACTAACTTGAAGAATGTAAAAGTGTAAACGTAAACGATAAACATCTGTCTTGACCATTATTTGAGATGACATATGTAGTAAAGACAGATTCGGGGATATGACACCTATAGTCCAGTGCAATTAGCTCTAAAATGGCCAAATTTGGGAAATCCAAAAAAAAAGATGAAACCTGTTGGAAATCATTTTTTAAAGTCTCCTGAACCCACAGAAGAAAGTCCCAGAAAATCCCATGGGGACTTTTCCGCAATTTTGAAAAATAAGTCGGCCATGTTGGATTTATGCAAACGTTTACGGAAGTGGGTGTTACTAATGAACTAATTGACTTAAAAACCTCCTGTTTCCATAACAATTTCTTGTAAACTCCAGGCTAAATATTAAATATAAAAATACCCCTGCCGCAACAAACCTGCAGACTAAGCGAATTTACATTTGCCTGAATTGATTTTAAATTAAATCTATTTATAACATTATGTTTAACGAGTACCTAAGTTTGCTGCTACAGGGAGCCTAATAAAATGTGTTTTAGTAAAATATTAGTAGCCTAATATAAAATACATAAATTTGCCATGTTTGATTAATATACCGAAAAAGAATTCCCTAGTTTTAAAATTTATTTGGTTATTGTACAATATACAAATTACAATGACTGATACATTAAATGAAAGTTAATGAAATACAAGTTTTTTACACTAGTACACCTCGATATGCGAACCTTTTGTAGCCCTGCAGATATCCTTACTAATTTTTATCATTATTTCTTTAATTTTCTTATCATTTAGGTACTACCGAAACTTTGCTCAAGGTCAAACAGGTGTACAAAACTTATATATATTCACTTATTATTACAAAGACGTACAAGTATACTCTACAGCACCAAAGAAATACTACTCATCAATTTAAACTAAAAAAACTAATACTATCGTGAGGTGTTTTCAAAACTAGGGAGTTATTTTTCAGAGACCCTGTATTTCTATTAACAAGCAAACTACAAAATTTTACAATATTCTCCATAACAATAACATGGGAATTTTAAATTTTTTAAATTTTCTCCATAACTATTTACTGTACAAAAACATTTTAGGATACTAAATTATTTGTTTTTTAAGCCCTTTAAAATGCCCTAGAGGGAAATTGAGAAATTTTGAGTTTTGAGGGTCAAAATTGAGAAAAACTAATTTTTACCCCATTTTGTCAAAATCGGACAAACTTACTCAAGCTATCGTGTTCACGGACTTATGTTTGTATATATATAGGAACAGTTTTTTTGGCCTCTAGGAACATCAAAATAATAAAAAATTATATCGGTCCCGGCTCCTGGTCTCACCGTGCCACCTACGGTAATAGCTACTTCCCAATAAGGAAATTCGCAAAAAATGGGTTTCTTTATTTTTTTATACTTTTCTTTACTAATTTAAAACTTATTTATTTTGACATATTGTAACTAACAATTAGCATTTTTCACCAAGTATCCTTTTGGTTTGCTGTTATAAGGAAAATTGTTAATAAAAATTGTAGAGACAAATCTAACAACACCATATATTTTTAGAAAGAATTGTTCCCCAGCTGCTGCAATATCGTCTTGAGGAGAATTATCTTCATTGAATTTAATGTCGGATTCCCGATGTCCTGCATCGTCTTGGAGTTTCTTCTACACTTCTTTCTTTCCTTAACTGTGTACATCATAGGTTGTATCGCAACCTGTGAATGTGTGTAGTGTAGCAGGAAAGGAAAATGTTGTAATTTGCCTAAACCGTCTAGCAGTTTACTAATATTAAAAATGTGGTCAGGTTTGTTTCCTTTGGCAGGAATGAGCATGAATACGTTGCATCTAGCGAGAGTAATCAACAATACAAGAAGGTCTGAGTACCAAAGTCTTAGTTGGGACAATATGCAGAGCTGTTGAAACAATGAGTGTTTGCGTTAGATGTAGCTTGTGGGACCTGGCATCCCGCGGTTATGAGGTGTACAATTAATAGTGCAATGAATCTTGATTTGTTGGTGAGGTTAGCAAGGAACTCTTTTTGAAATGTTGGAATTACTAAATCATCCTCTACAATCATGTCAACAGAAGCAAACGATCCTGTTCTTCTTAAATGTTCAGAGTGTTTGGTGCTCAATTCCTCATATCCTTTAAAAATAATATTGCATTGGCCATATTTTCTCCTTACAAATTCGACATATTGGTTTCACACCGATCTGTATGTGCCGTGGCGAACCCATATAATGTGTTGTATTAGGTAGGCTCCATTGATTGTTTAATACGCGCCATCAGAAACTTTGTCTTTGGATGGTCCATACTGTTTAAGCTGTGTAACTAAAGCATTAGTACCCTTTCTAATTGAAACTTCATCAAAGAGTGATGGTGGTCGTAGTGACAGTTCGTACTGAAGGAGTGATGTGAGTTCCTAGTCACTTCGTAGTACCTACACAAACGATCCTATGGAATAACTGATTTATGGTTGACTGCAATTTCTTTTTCGTGTACTTTAATCAGTTTTGTCATGTGATCCAATATTTTTACAGAGTCTTTCCTGTGAAGTGTGACTGAACTAAATTTCTTTCCAATCGTTTTCTGTATTGATGACATGCCAACTTCTTCAGCTTGGTCGCAGTTGATAGCATTATCAGCCACTACCCGGCCCAGAAGATATTGAAGCCATCAGAGGCGATGCTCGCTGAAATGGGTTGTGAAGGCGAAGCCACTCGACCAAGATGTGAATATCATGCTGATTACGACTTCGACGTGAGTCCCATAAATTGACATGCTGATCCGATGTCGCACAGTAAACTCAACTAAATATCTCAGTTTGCTCGGTTATATGAGAAGTGTTGAGGCGAGGTGTCAACCCATCGAGCAATTGAGCCCTCTACCAGTCGTTAGTCGTCCAACGGTTTTCATAGCGCGCATCAGAATTTGTTCTGTCGCCATGTCACTCCATATTCCTGACCAGAACTTTTTTTACGTCTAATCATCTACATACATACATACATCTAATCTAGTAACCAAGCATGAACCTCCCACACTCATCATTTGGTAAAGTTTCCCTAAGCCGAAGCATACTCTGGGGATATATGTAAACAATGTTAATTAACAATATAGAGTTGTTATATGTTAGGTATATGTTGTAATGTTGCATATTTGATCATGTGAAATTAATTGCAGATTTTTATGTCTGTAAAGGTTAAGTCTGTTTAAAGTTTCCCTAGGAATTACTGATAAACATGCCAATTTAATTAGGTAAATCAGACTAAAATATTGTTTGGATGAAATAATAAACTATGTAAAAAGCTATCTGTTGTATTTTTAAATATATTTTCAAGATGGGTAGTGTTAAGATATAAAACAACAAAGAACTGGCAGAAGTATTGGCGGCTATGACGAAAACGGCTGGGGGCCGGGCCGCCGAGCGAAAATGTATCGAACGCTTCTAAAGGTTTTTGAGTCGGATAGTTCAAATATTTAGGTTAACCTTTTTAGTGTATTTGAAAGAAGATTTTCTGCTCTTCAATTCCTATTAACAGTTTTCCTTATAACAGCAAACCAAAAGGATACTAAATGAAAAATGCTATTTATGAGCTGCAATATATCAAAATAAATAAGTTTTAAATTAGTAAAGAAAAGTAAAAAAAAAGAAACAAATTTTTTATACATATAATATCTAGCCTGGAGTTTATAAGAAATTTTTATGCAAACAGGAGGTTTTTAAGTCAACTAGGTTACTAGTAACACCCATTTCCATAAACGCTTGCATAAATCCAACATGGCCGACTTAATTTTCAAAATGGCGGAAAAGTCCCCATGGGATTTTCTTCTGTGGGTTCAGGAGACCTTAATAAATGATTTCCAACAGGTTTCAACTTTTTTTAAATTTCCTTACTCAAATGCTAATTGCACTGGACTACTAGCCTATCAAATTCTAAGACATACGATGAACTTGTACACGTACTAAAATGCCATCTAGACCCACAACGAATGAAATAGCAGAACAACACAAGTTTGTTCAGAGAACCCAAAAAGATGGTGAAAGCATTGCAGATTATGTTAAGGAACTCAAACATCTGACAAATCACTGCAACTTTGTGTGTTCTGAGTGTAAAAGACCTACCACGACTTCACATTTACGCTCACAATTCATACGGGGTCTGCAAAGTTGTGAAATAAGAGAAAGACTTCTACAACAATCCAAGGAATTAACTTTTGAGAAGGTAGTTGAAATAGCAATTATCATTGAATCATGAAAATTAGAGAGCTATGCTATACAAAAAAGTTTTTCTAATGGTACAAGTTTAGAAATTCATAAAATAAAACCCAACTCACCCTCTAAGCTGGAGTAAAAATAGCAATAATTTCCAATCCCTCAAAGGACGTTGCTAAAAGTTTGGAGATTCTGATCACAGGGTAAACAAATGCAGAAGACAAAATTTAAAATGTTTTAACTGTAAAAAATATGGTCATTTGGCATCTGTTTGTATGATAAAATCTCTGAACCAAGTACAAAATGTGGATGAAATTAACTTTGCGGAGTCACAGACAATTTACCTTTGAGTAATATCAATGATGATACAATCAATAACCTAAATGCTGACAATACGATACACAGTCTAAAGAGATCAAACGAGAAGTACAGTAGTCGCAGCTAGTCTGGGCGCGCGGACCATTGTCTACTAGCCGTGCTGAGAGTAACAGCTCGCTCACCCCCACAGCCTCGCTGAACAACCCCAGAGAGCCATGAAAGCCAGATGTTTTTGGAAATGAGCATTAAACACTCCCCTCTACACCCCCCGCCCTAGCGCGGCCGTGCGCCCAGACTAGCTGCGACTACTGTACATGGTACAAATCAATCTTGATGACAACATTTGCTTCATGGAATTGGACACTGGTGCTGCTATATCTTCCATGAGTATCAAAGAATTTCGAAAGCTGTTCCCTACTAAGGAATTATAAATACAAACTTAAGTTTAAAAACTTATATAGGGGAAGTGATGGTTGATGGTCTGAGATGGAGAAGACACATAGATCAAATAAGAAGCTGCTCGATATCACAAAGATGTGATGAACCAACTATTATCTTCCACTCAAGAACAATCGGATCAAGAAGGATCAAGGAAGAAGGTGTACCTCAAGGATCGGTCCTGGGACCTTTACTTTTCATTTGTTACTTAACAAATTTTAAAAAGTGTCTAAATTTTGCCCCATGTACAGGTTTGTATCTTTATGCAGATGACTCTAATCTTAAAGTATCTGGGAAAACTGCAGAAGATGTTGAGTTGCTATCCACAATAGAAATAGCTTGTATTGAGGATATTTATAATAAATACAATTTAAAATTAGGCCTAAATGTAAGTAAAACCAAATGTGTCACATTCAAAACAAAACAAAACAAAACAAAAACAATTCCTATCCTAATATTAAAGTAAATAACCAACCAATTGAAATAACAGAAGCCGTAAGGTTCCTTGGCCTGAAATTGGACAGCAACTTGTCTTGGGACAAACATTGTAAACTTGTTATGAATAAAATAAAGTCCGGTCTTTGTGCGATTAGAAAAACGTCAAAACTATGCAGTATTGTACTTTTAAAAATGATTTATTTTTCCCATATATCCAAGAGTTGATACGCCAGTTAGTTTTAATCAGTCTCCCCAAACACCTAATGTCCCTTCACAGTTTGAATTTATAAGGGAGGAAGACAGTAACACATGACAGTCTTCCTCCCTTATAAATTCAACCTCATTGGGTTTCTCCTTGGTCTGCTTGAGCATCTTGGGACAAACGTGACACAAAGGACTTGTACATGTGTAGTATAGTAGGCCATCCATTGTATAATAATATATTACAATACAGTACAAAGGGAAAACATCAGTTGTAACTATTGAGTAAAGATTACACTGAAGATTGCTCTATACATTGTAGTTAAGGCTAGCAGTGCGGAGTGTAGGAAGAGTCTGTGGCAGTTGGATTAATGTATCTAAAATAGTAAAATACCCTGGGAAGGGAGAGGAACAAGTCCACGACATAGGAAGTGGTGAAGGAAGTAGTAAAGGCAAGCAGTGTGGAGTCTGGGAGCCAATGTGGCAGTTGAATTAATGTAAATTCAATACTTATATGCTATGAGAAGGGAGGGAATCAGGTCCACGGCGTAGGAAATGGTGAAGGAAGTAGTAAAGGCTAGCAGTGCGGAGTGTGGGAACTGTTTGTGGCAATTATATTAATGTATCTGCAATCCTAAAACGCTATGGGAAGGGAGGGAAACAGGTCCACGACGTAGGAAGTGGTGAAGGAAGTAGTAAAGGCGATCAGTTATTTTTTTCTCTTTAGTCCCCTGAAACTAAATAATTACTCAATTTAACAATTTATCAAATCAATAATAATTTTTAAAAAAACATTCTAAGAGGTTTATAATAAAACTAGCTGTACCCGCGGGCTTCGCCCCGTTTAACTTCATAAGTGAGCTTGTTCGCATGGCTCAAACACGTCCTGGTTGAAGTTCGTTCGCTACGCTCACTCACCTTTATGTTGGAGCTCGTTCGCTGCGCTCACTTGCCTTCAGGTTAGCTCGTTCGCTACGCTAACTCGCCTCCAGGTTGAAGTTCGTTCGCTATGCTCACTCACCTTTTGGTTGCAAATTACCTGTTGTCATAAATAAAAGAAAATAAAAAATAATAGTGCTGCACCCTGTTAGTAATCCTTGTAACTTTAATGCTATTGAACATCATAGAACAGAACCAACTTGTTTAATTGAAACAGCTGTTAAGATTCATTAATTCCATTTAAATATGAGTACTCATAAGGTTAACATGGGAAACTCCAGAGCCACTGGGGCGGAGCCCGAGAGTCCGATCAAAATAAAAACAACTTAGTTTTCCTATTTAATGCCTAAAGAATCAGTAAATAACTTCTTGATCAGCATTGTACGTGTTATTAAATTTACGGAAAGTAAATAAAAGAAACGTCTTATAACACTTAAAACATATATTTACGCTTATACTGTTACTCACAAGACGGTAAATATACAAAAAAGGTGGTAAGTGGTGATCGATTTCGATTGGACACTCCAATCATCATCAGACCCAATAGGCGAATGACAAGAATCTTGAATGGCGTCCCTACTTATACCCTATTGGCTACCGGAAGCACCGGCCAATACATTTTTAAAAGTACAACTGGAATCAAAATGTATTTGTTCATTAATCAAATTATTTCTATCTTTACATTTTTCCTTATAAATATACAATTCTTCCCAAGCATTCATTACATATCCTTTCTTACAATTCTTTAAAATATCTAGACTATCCTTCATTTTTCCTAGTGAGTGCCCATTTTGTAACAGGTGTTGTGCGACATTTGATCTTTCCGGTTTGTTGTTCCTCCATGCAGATATGTGGTTTTTGAAGCGGTTAACGAAGTTCACAGTCTGTCCAATGTAGAAGCTATCACAATCGTTACAATTGATTTTATATATGCCTGAAGTGTCGAATTTGTTACAATCTTCTATTTTTGGATGCAGTATTTTACTCATGGTGTTCTGAGTCCTGTAGGCTATTGAAACTCCGTATTTCTTGAATCTGTTAGCAGTCCTTTGTGTTGTAGTCCCCGTGTAGCTAAATGTGATATATCTAGTGTTTTTCTCTTTTATCTCTTCTAATGTTGTTCTGCTGTGTAGTGTATTCTGTCTATCGATTTTCCTCCTCGTCTTCCTTGCGATGTCCTCTATCGTCTTGGTCCGAAATCCATTCACTTGAGCGATCTTCTTAATGGTGTCCAGTTCTTTTTTCCTATTGGCTTGGCTAAGTGGGATCTTATAGGCTCGGTACAGCATAGATCTAAAGGCTGCTGTCTTGTGGATTGTCGGATGGATAGACTTGTTGTTGATTGTAGTGTCCGTTTGCGTAGGTTTCCTGTAGATGTCAAACCCTATCTTGCTGTCTTTTCTCTCTAATGTGAGGTCCAGGAAGTAAACGATAGGGTTTATCTTTGACAAGAGGCATACAAGCAAAATCAAGAACGATAAAGTTATGAGATGGCGACTAGAGCTAACACCTTATCAATATGAAATAGTGTACCGACCTGGTAGGGAAAATGTAAAAGCAGATACGCTCTCTCGGGCATGTGCGGTTCACTGGGACAATGCTAAGTTGTTTGAATTACACAAATCTCTCTGCCATCCGGGAGTCACTCGAATGTTTCATTGGATTAAAACTAAAAATCTAAACTACACTCTGGATGATGTAAAAAGGATGACGTCAGCTTGTCAAACATGTGCAGAAGTGAAGCCAAGATTTCACCAATTCCAAGGCAAATTGATAAAGGCAACCACTCCCTTCGAACGTCTGAATATTGACTTTAAGGGCCCTCTTCCATCAACAACCAGAAACCGTTACCTTTTAACCATGGTGGACGAGTATTCTCGTTTTGTATTTGCTTACCCCTGTAAGGACATTAGTTCAGCAACAGTTATCAGATGTTTTTCAGATCTATTTTTTATGTTTGGAGCCCCGTCCTTTGTACATTCAGATAGAGGTTCATCTTTCATGTTGCGAGAGCTGACGGACTTTCTTCACAAGTACGGAGTAGCTACAAGCCATACTTTTGGTTTACTAAGTCTTTCTTACAACAATTTTACAATTTTTACAACCAACCTATCTACGATAAAATTGAAAAACTAAGGAAAGAAAGAAAAACATTCATATAGTATAGTGAAAAAATTAATACCAAAATGTATTAAGATTTAGTTAACATATTTTATTATTTTTACATATGATTATATTTTTAATTTTGTTAGTTTAAAGAATGAGGTTATGGTAAAAATGACTTGACAATGGACTTAGTTCCGAAACATGTCGTCATGAAAAATAAAATAATTACTAAAAGGGTACTTTGTTATATATGTTTTAATTTTATATATATATATATATATGTCCGTTAGCGCGATAACTCCAGCAAAAATGATCCGATTTTGATGAAATTTGGTACAAACGTGTAAACCTACGTTTATTCTAATGAGTTCGCGAACCAGCATGATCGGACCACGGGAACGGGGGTTTATGGGGGCTTTTATGGGGTAAAAATGGGTTTTTCCCATTTTTGACCCAAAAAACATAAAATTTTGCAATTTCTTTTTAAACTATTTTGTAGAGCTTAAAAAAACAAATAATTTAGTATATTGAAGCGTTATAATGCGCCTAATGGTTATGGAGAAAATTCCAAAAAATTGTAAATTTAAAATTCCCATGTTATTCTTATGGAGAATAAGTAAACTGTTGTAGTTTGCTTGTTTATTAACATATTTTGCCCAAATTTGGAAAATGTTTTTATGTCAACGATACTAACTATTAACTACTAACTATTAAGATTTTACATAAAAAACCCTTTTACCCTCCTTGTTGCAGCAAACCAATGTTTTAAACTGATTCTATTTAAATAGGGAATAAATGTGATATTTTTAAGGAGACATTTTAGTGTAAATCCATTCAGGGAAATGGAAATTCGCTTAGTCTGCAGGTTTGCTGCGGCGGGGGTATTTGAGTTTATCTCATACAAACACACAGACACCACTAGGCATCATGTTTGGCATCTATCTATCTATAATATTACAAAGAAGTTCTTTGTAATAGTATAGATAGATAGATGCCAAACCCGTACGAAGGATGGGTACTCTGCTAGTTTATAATAAATCAGCAATTGTGTAAATTTTAACAACCTTTAAGTATGATTTGCGGCTGATGTATTATGTTAATAATATACTTCTTTAAACCCCTCCAAATGCTTGTTGTTTACATCGGATTCAATAGCCGATGCCCATTTGGCAAAATGGAAATATTGGTTGAAATTTCTACTCAACTTATTATATTAATTGACTAGCTGTGTACCCGTTCTACGCACGGGGATCTTATAATATTCAGTTGAAACCTTCTTATATAACGAACAGCAGTTGGTTTGCATATTTTAAGATATGCTGGCCAAACTATTATACATAGCTTCATTTTATGTTGTTTTTTGTTGTTCCGGATCGGTATGACAATCAATAAAAGGTTAAATTACCTCTGTGTCTGCCGGTCGATCCTATAACGGTAGGCTTACTTTTATTTTTACTATCTGATCTCGTTTGCATGGCTCAATCACGTCCTGGTTGAAGTTCGTTCGCTACGCTCACTCACCTGTATGTTGGAGCTCGTTCGCTGCGCTCACTTTCCTTCAGGTTAGCTCGTTCGCTACGCTCACTTGCCTTCAGGTTAGCTCGTTCGCTACGCTCACTCGCCTCCAGGTTGCAAATTAGCTGTTGTCATAAATGTAAAAGAAATAATAGTGCTAGTGCTGCACCCTGTTGGTAATCCTTGTAACTTTAATGCTATTGAACATCACAGAACAGAACCAACTTGTTTAATTGAAACAGCTGTTAAGATTCAATAATTTCATTTCTCATAAGGTTAACATGGGCTTCCAGAAATTCCACGTCAAAAATCGACAAAAACTTGATTTTCAAGGGTTTACTGTTAAATATCTAACTGTCTCATATTCGATGAAATACGTCTAAAACCATCTCATATATGTATAGTATTTGGAAAATAAGTTTCAGGCGGGACAGTGCTATAGTTATTGAGGAGTAGTTGTAATAAAGTGCGTATTTTAGCGTTACCAAGAGAATGACAGATAGACAGACAGACAGACAGACAGACAGACAGACAGAAATTGAGATAAGGTTTGATTCGGTTTCTCTGACCTATGAAATGTAAAAATAACCAAAAAGTTCATTATTCTAAGCAATGTACAGACAAAACTCTAATTTTATTTATATAGATGTTCGATAAGTCGAGTAATTCGTCAGATCCATAATGCAATGTGATGAGTATGGTAGAGTCCGGGGGGGGGGAGAAATGGAACTGACAGAACATGACGACTGAGCTAATTGACCCCAGGTCAACTTTGCAACTCAGCTGATAGCTAGTCTTTATCTGTGAAACAACGTGTTTTCCTCCGTCATTGTAGTTGTGTTATGAGCGTGTTGGGATATGTCGTGTGTGGAATAGGCTTCCAATATTTTCAGGTTAGATTAAGATTAGACTAAGTTAAATCACATTTTTTTGGTAAATGTGTCCGGTATATTCTGATTACGGTAGGTTCATTGACGGGTACCCAAATTTGGAACTTGGTCGAAATAATAACATTAGCTAGCACTATATGTTATAGCACAATTAATTGTTGACCTATCTATACACTTAATGTTAGCTATGTCATAAGAATGGGTTGAGCGTAAGTGATTTCGTCCTGTTTAAATAACGGCATGGTTAACAACAACACATCTGCAATAACACATATATTCATCGCGTAACGTAAACCCTACATTACCTCTGATAAACCGGCGCCTAGTGTAGTAGTGGAGTGGTGGCGGTGGGAGGGGAGTTATCACAGTCACAGTTGGAGTTGGCCATGTCAGAGACGGTGTCGGTGGTGCCACTACGACGAGCCCAGCACCAGCCGCCACCGTGCCAGTGCGCGCCAGTAGGCTGCTTCAGCCCCCTCAGAACTAGACAGCGACGTCGACACAATACCTTTGTGAGTCTACTCTACTTGTCATTGGTAAACGTTCAGGAAATTACGTCGCGCAAGTAACGCTGTTAAGATAAGATCACTTGTACGGTTGATGTGAAGTAAAGTTACAAGTTTGGCCACTTTTAAATAGGCTAATTCTTAAAATAATTACAACATTGCTCAATTTGTCTACTTTTCCTTGCAAATAGACAGGTATGTGGGGTCGGGGTGTCTCGTGCCGAGTGTACAGTGGTGGCGCTAACTATTTCAGGTATTTAATCTATACTTGTGTAAATAGTATACATTATCTTACAAGAAATCTAGGCAGCTTAGCATTAAGTCCTCATAAATTGCAACTTTTTGAAAAGAAACCCAAATATGCCGGTAATTCTTTAACAAACTTCCAAAGGACATACAAGCAAAAGTAACCATCAAATTATTTTAAAACCGAACTTAAACATTTTTTTCATTAGCAGGACGAAATTCATTTGATAAACAATTCACTTCTCTTTCCCCCAACTAAATCAAAGTTATGTTTTTACTTTATTTATATCTTTTTCTACTGGTTCTTTGTTCTTTTCTCTTATCTACTATTATATTTTATTATAACTTTATAATTTAAGAAATGTTACACTATTCATGTATGTAGTTACTCATGTATATACTCATGTATATACTCATGTATATATTCATGTATTACTAACTAACTGGCCCGACAGACGTCTTCCTGTCCTAATGTGGTTTTATGTCAAATGCTCGTTCATTTTCAAGATGAGCTCGTTCGCATGGCTCAATCACGTTCTAGTTGAAGTTCGTTCGCTACGCTCACTCACCTTTAGGTTGGAGCTCGTTCGCTGCGCTCACTTGCCTTCAGTTACATTTGACAACAAATCTTCTATAATATTAAAACGAAACAGAGTTTTTTTATTTCACGATTCTGAATCAACCACTCGACGGATTTTCATGATTTTTGTGTTGAAAGAAAGATAATTTTGAGAACTAGGGAATGTCGAAGCCATAATTTTAGTTTATGGTCCCAGTTATTTAGAAATTAACTTTTAATTTTTGAAAAGTAGCAGCCGACGCTAAAGATTCTAAACTAGCTATTGGTATAATATAATTTGCTTAACATAACAGCTGTAAACATTCAGCGTTTGTAACACAAATTCAGCATTTGGATCAAATTAAGAGACATATTTAGGGTTGACTTATTTATACTACTGTATGTGTAATGCTAATCATTGATACGTTCAATTCTTCTGTAAGAGGATGACAGATTAATTAAATATACATAGTAAAATACTAGGATGTTCAAATTATTTTTTTTAAGTAATCTTTGTAATCTTCAGTTTGTTTTAGTGCAATATAATTTGTTTTAACTAACAGATGGTTAATTATAAAAATGCCCTATAGAACTATGAGGTTATTTAGGCTACTCTGATTTTGTCATTGATTATAGGAAATAAGTAAGATTAGTAGACCACCGAGATAAGTAACACCATCGATGTGTACAAGACGAGGCTCTGTGACACGAGTTCAAAAAAGTAATATGCAAATTATTTTACTCCTCAACTTTGATGGAAAGGGTAGGAAAATCACAATTTTTACATGTTTTAATTCATCTTGGCAGCTTTTTGTTTACAATCAATGTTTTTGAATGCTTGAACTTTGTTTGGATTAGGCCGGAAATATTGATGTCATAAAGATGGAGATCAAGAATCCTCAGGAATACGATTTTAAATTACTACCACAACCTCAGATGGGGTTTATCCAAAGATATACAGATGAATGACATATATTGAACACAACTTCATCATTGACCTAGGATACTGCAATTACCAGTTCTTTTGTCCAAATGAATATTATTTTATTTTTGACTCAGCTGTTTACAAAACAAAGTAATATGTTGTTGTGTTTACTTTTCATTGTTTACACTTATTTATTTAGCAATTAATTGATGCAGTGAAATTGACATAAAGGATGTGTGTGGACGATTCGTTTAACGATGTCAGGACACCAACGTTATAACTATGTGTACTGTGAATTTTAATGGACGTTTTCGTTTTATTTTAGGGAGTTTCTATTCAGACCTACTGGAAATTGTGTATAGTATGAGTAATTGTATTGTGGTGATATTGATTATGGAAGAGGCAGGTATGCGATGGAAGGTGATATCATTGACTAGGCCTATACACTTCTCAATTGATAATTACTCTTTCTACTGTAGGCTGCAATAAAATTTGTCTTTATACGTGTAAACTAGCTGTTCTGAATTATAGGCCTACACAGTTTTAACTGACTACTCCCGTACGTAGGACGGGCTAACACCTCGTATTCGTAAAAAAACAAATGGAATAGAAACCTATTTGATAGCTCCCATTTGTTATGCATAGATTTGTTTTTTTTTAAATTAGGTTATCATTACAACAGCTGTTTCCTTAATTTAATTTAATGGCATGGTAAACAAAATAAAACATTCTTCCATAAGATTAACATGTAAACTGCAAAGGGCCATAGGACGCTTCCCTTAAGGGTTTTCGAAACGGAAACAGGCTATTATGTTACTCTAGTACCTAAGGAATATCCCTGTAAATTTTCATGCCAATTGGTTCAGTAGTTTTCTAGTTATAAACGCTGTAACTAACACAACTTTCTTTTATATATTACTACTGTAGCTGGCCCGACAAACGTTTTTCTGTCCTAATGTGGTTTTATATCAAATTCTCGTTCGTTTTCAGGATGAGCTCGTTCGCATGGCTTAATCACGTCTTGGTTGAAGTTCGTTCGCTATGCTCACTCACCTTTAGGTTGGAGCTCGTTCGCTGTGCTCACTTCCCTTCAGGTTAGCTCGTTCGCTACGCTAACTCGCCTCCAGGTTGAAGTTCGTTCGCTACGCTCACTCACCTTTTGGTTGCCAATTAGCCTGTTGTCATAAATTTAAAAACATAATAGTGCTGCACCCTGTTGGTAAACTTATTAACTGTTTAATTCTGTTGAACATCACAGAATCAAATTGTTTAGTTGAACAGCTGTTAAGATTCTTTAATTTCATTGAAATATGAGTACTCATAAGGGGAAACTCCAGAGCCTCTGGGGCGGAGCCCTTTTGATGTATCTGCACCAAACTTCACACAAACCATTGAATAATGCTTAATAATGCCTGAAAGTGTCATTACAATCTGTCGAGCGGTACATTGGATTTTATAGCTGTTAAGATTCTTTAATTTCATTGAAATATGAGTACTCATAAGGGGAAACTCCAGAGCCTCTGGGGCGGAGCCCTTTTGATGTATCTGCACCAAACTTCACACAAACCATCCTTGAATAATGCCTAATAATGCCTGAAAGTGTCATTACAATCTGTCGAGCGGTACATTGGATTTTATATATATAGAAGATGTACTTGATAAATAAAGATAGGCTATTAATTGAGTTGAATACCCTTTTCAAGATAGCCTTCCAATTAGTTGTAAATAAAGACTTTAGGGCTGATTATCTCACGACTTAATTCCTTATATGGATCACAGATTTCAATCAAATTAATGTCGCTATGTTTTGTCTACATTCATATTTACTAGCTGACCCTTGCGAATGCTGGTTTTGAGCACGAAAACCTAAAACGCGGTGAAATCGAGCATTGCACTGAAGCGGCAATACTGGGTACCCTAATCCTATGGTGATTTCGAGCATTTGGCCTTCCTAGAACTTTAAGGATGATTAATCAGGGGAAGATGAATGCCGTTATTCTTTTCATGCTGTTATTCGGCATAATTGTCATAAAGTCATACGCTGCATACCGCTGCCGTTCCGGGTGCGTCCCTTAGAACGTGCGTGCTGTACCTTTGAAACCCTTCTTTGCGTGAATCATTACTAAAAATGCAATACGTGTGTAAATATTATGTAGGCTACTCCATGTTTTTTTTTTTATTTACAAGGGGTTTTTTACAAATCCCCGGCGCTGCTAAGCTGTAAGCGAATTTCATCCATATTGGATTTCATTTTCCATTGTTAAATAAACAAATATTTATTCCATCCACACTTAAATATCTCCTTAAACATGTCCGATTTATTCTCTATTTAGATACCATTACGTTTAACGCGAACTTAGTACTTTTCTGACACGGGAAAGGTAATTTAGAGTGTTTTTTTAGTGAAATAATAAAAGCTTAGGATGAAATAAACCAATTTTTCAAACGTGATCAAATATATCCAAACACAAGCAAACTACAGCAGTTAACTTATTCTGCATAAGAATAACTTGAGAGTTTTAGATTAACGTATAATTAAATGATTTGAATCAATTTTAAATTTGAATAATTTGAACTTTTAACCGTACGAAAATACTTTCGAAAATTTTGTTAAGAGAAATCGGGGAATCCTAAGTTTTGAGGCTCAAAAATAGGGAAACCAATTTTTACCCTATAAAACCACCATAATTCTCCGTCCCCATGGTCAGATCATGCTTGTTCACGAACTCGTTCGAATACATTTTGATTTAGACATTTATACAAAACTAGCCACTATACCCATACCTTGCAACGGGGTCAGTATGCAAAATTGTATAATGTGGGTTCTTTGAAAATGCCTTAAAATGGTTTCACACCCACAATTTAACTAAGAAAAAAAATTGAACTGTATTACTTAAATTTATAATACACGTTTTTGTTAACTCAGACTGTGAACACCTATTTTTAGGCTACATGGGATCCAAAATCAATGATAGATTTTAAGGTATTTCATCAATGAACAGATAGATGCATTGTCCTTCCAGACCTGGAGGTTCCATGCTCGAAATCACCACAGTATTAGCGATCCCATTACTGCCGCTTCAGTGAGTGCTCGAAATCAGTGCACCGATTCGCACTGAATCCTTCTCAAATCCCATTTATTTAAGTAGCACAAAATACGGTTAAAACTTCCTAGCAAGTTTGGGAATAGATGTGGATTTACATTTTAGATAATTAACTTTTTCAAACTATATTGTTTATTTATGTATAGATAACGATTTTAGAGGTTTACAGGACCTCTTTGAACACTATGTTTGAAGTAATAATGTGGCCATATACGATTTTGGTTTGGATGACTTTGTTTTTACACAGATATAGTTTTCATTGAAAAAGCTCACCTTGGATAAAGCCACAAATAACTCAATGTGTAAAAGAACGGAGTCTGTCACGAACAAACCCTGCTTCGTTAGCCTCTGTCCGTCCATGTGCATTATTTAGAGCCATGGCAAAGGTAACCTTTACGGGAAATGCCTTCTTAGTCAGTTTGCAAGAATTACAGACTATTGCGTAGTATGACAGTTTGACCGGAGTCAGTCAACTTGGCTTTGATAGTGTAGGTACCCAAGTGAGCTACAACCAATCTTGGAATATTGGAGGTTTCTCCTTAGACCTCAGGTACGATACAAGCGGTGAGCGACACGTAGCGCGGCGATTTCTCAACGCTCACTCGAATTGTCCCCGTTGTTGTAGGTGACATCTTACCTAGCTCAAGATGGCAAACTATGCAGAGCCAGGGAACGTAATACAATTATTTTTACTATCCGACAATTAATAGTCTGTTAAAAATATAGTTTATTATAAATAAGAGTCGTAGGAGTCAATGGGTATACAACCGATTAACAAGAGGAGAAAAGTGAGGAATCCTACAATCTAATTCTTTAACGTGATAACTTGAGTAATGTTTGTCCGATTTTGGTAAAATTTGTATTAAAGGTGTAAGGAGGGATAAACTTGAGTGAGTTCGCGAACCAGCATGATCGGACCAAGGGAATGGGATTTTACAGGGGGTTTTATGGGGTAAAAATTAGTTTTTCTCATTTTTGACCCTCAAAACACAAAATTTCCCAATCTCCCTCTAGACCTTTTAAAAGAGCTAAAAAACAAATAATTTTGTATATCAACGTGTTTTTGTACGGTGTTATTAGTAAAGGAAAAATTCAAAAAATTGTGAATTTAAAAATCCCGTGTTATTCTTATGGAGAATATTGTAAAATGTTGTAGTTTGCTTGTTTATGGATATATAAAACTAGACAAATTGATTGATTGTATATTAATATTTGTAGCAGCAAACCTAGGTACTCGTTAAACCTAATGTTTTTCAAATAGATTTAATTCAAAAACAATTCAGACAAATACAAATTCGCTTAGTCGGCACGTTTGCTGTGGCGGGGGTATTTAAGCATATATTTGAGTGAAAATCCAATCAGGTAAATGGAAATAGGTTTGCTTTGCTGCGGCGGGTGTATTCTACTTGTATGCTCAAATACGTCTTACAACTACTTATTTCGTATCTTGTTATTGAACATACTTGATTTGCGAGATTTTCTGTTTGTAGTCGTTTGACTTTCTCAATCTCCAATTCAGTAGTCTACGTCGAGAGAAACGCACGGCTATATACACGGAGACATATTTGGAAGCAAGTGGTTGAACAATATTGCCAAGGAGTGGTTTATAACCGTTTAGCAACTAGTTTTGATAACGTTGCCGATCTTCGATCTTTACCTTATTACACAATTTAGGATTGTAATGGTTTTACAAACGCAGTTGATCAGGGTTTTATCAGTCCAAGTAGTTTATCAGTAGCTCAGTTGTATTGGACGAGTTATGGTCGACAACAGCCATCAAATGTTTGATGGTTGGCATTAGTGATAAGAGGAGGTCATGTCTCATTGATGTGTGCCGCCTCTTGTGTCCGATCACGTAGCACAGCCCTTCAGATAATTAATTGGGTAGAGCTTCCAACGTTGATACAGTATTGAGTTAACACCGAGCGAAATACTAACATTTAAACTTAAACTTAAATGTTAAAGTCCCTCGAGGAAATATGCTGTCGTCTATCACCTATTGACACGATGCAAATTATCTTATGACAATTTATGTAATGTTCTAGAATGTCTATAGTAGATCAAATATAGATAGGGGTAAACTATCTACATTTTAAAGTGAAATAGTATGTAGGCAAACACTAACGAACAATATTTTTGTAAACAAACAACTCGTAACATAAACATTTCAATGACAGTTATAAACCAGCTGTTAGTTAAACCACCATTGAAAATACTTTAAATTGCTAGCGTCGGCTGCTAGACTTTTTAAAAATTAAAACTTAATTTCTAAAAAACTGAATCTCTAAACTAAAATTATGGCTTCGACATTCCCTAGTTCTCAAAATTATCTTTCTTTCAACACAAAAATCATGAAAATCCGTCAAGTGGTTGATTCAGAATCGTGAAATAAAAAAACCCAGTTTCGTTTTAATATTATAGATGATTCAAGGTTACAAGCCCAGTATATAAAATACGAACTGAATAATTTTATCTGCAGAAATTTACAAAATGGTATTTATTCGAATAAAAGAAACAAATGGCGGACTACGAAAATAGATATTTCATAACATGTAATAGATCCAAATTAAATGTGCATTTTTATCTTTTTGCATACCAATAAGCTACTATCATAGATAAAACATACTCCCTTAGTAGATTTCTCATCCTAATGGATCAGCTAAAGACAGTTTTATTGTTAGTTCTGTCCGGTGCACTGTCTTTAGAGGTCGTGTTTTGTTTACAATTGTTTCTTGTTTTCAGTAATTTAAAACCTCGTTTAACCAAATAAAACGTTCTAATCAAAACTAATAACACGTCCCCTAGTTATATAACCAAACATTAAAAAACAAATCATGAAGTTAACTATAAAATAATAGAAACACACTTTTGTCGACACTAGCGATCAGTGTCACCGGACATGAACTAGACACGAAAAACGAGCTTCAAAGTTTACAATGGGATGTAAAGTTTACTTGTGTTGGTTAGTCTATGGTAAGACTATAATGCATTTTCCACAATAATAATCATAGGAATAATGTTAAACATACTTCTAAATATATTTATTTTATCGACTACGTTGCTCTTACTCCTAATAATCGTAGGATACGACATTATGGTACCGATACGATATAGGTACTACACTTTCGGCAACACTGGCCAAAAATATTCGTGTTTGGCTCCCATTGGACGGCTCGCGAGGCTTCTGATTGGGAGTTAGCGAGTTCCGCCGAGGGACCGAGTTAGCGACTTCCGTGCGAGGACGGAATTCGCTAACCCGGCTCTAGAGTGGATTAGCGGGTTCCGGAGTTAGCCAATTCCGAAACCGAACAAGTTAGCGAGTTCCTCTCATCGACCAAATTTGAAGATAGGGCGTTTAACATGGGGTTAGCGAGTTCCAGAGTTAGCCAATTCCGCGGACCCCAGCGAATCTCACTCTTTACATGCTCCCCTTCCCCTACCGTTGTACGAACATATTTCTCATATGATACTTATATCGTTTTATTCTGCATTAACTGTAGAATCCAAATATCCAAACAGTTTTTAGTTTACCACAAGTAAATTGGTTTTATAACAACAAACTTAGAGAAACTACAATAATGAAACTTGAAAAGTCACTAAGCGAGGAACATTTTAATATTAATATTTACGAGCCAATATTAACATTGATTTCCCATAACGTTTGACGGGCTACCATTTTAAATAGAGATGAAATAGCAAAGTCTGGTTTTCACCATTGATAACGTTTTTGTAAACACTTTAAATTTAGATGTCACTTGAAGGGGGTTTACATTTAAACCCGCGGTTGGCACATTCGTGTCCAGTGCAGTATCCATGCATCGTGGTGCAATTAAGACCATAAGGGTCGTTGTACTGTATCCATGAATCCATTTCAACCTGGACTTGGTTTGTCACTCAGTTGGTAGTTATGAGCTATAGGGTGTCAGCAAGACAAGCATCTACTATTTTTGGTTTGGAAAGGGCTATACTGACATCTCCCAACACTACTAAAGATGTCCCAGGCTTTGGCGGACGTTGGTAATGTGTCACTGGCTGAAAGCCATGATAACAACACATCAAGTTCAAACACAACAAGTCCACTCATCAAGATCAGTTGAGTTGTGTCAAGAGCACTTGCATTGACACATTTCGGCTGGTGTTATGCACTCAATGTCTCCCATTGCGTGAAGAGTTCCCTGTCCATCAAGTGTTTTAACGTTGTAATCCACGTTCTCGAAAACATACTGAACGTAAGCTTCGCCATCTATTGAAGGTGAGACATTATCAGCTATCGAAGTCTCATAATTTACTACCTTCTTGTATGTCGAGCAAACTCCGAGCTACGATAGAATGCCTAACAGAAACTTCAAGCCGTGTCTGTGAAAGTCGAGCAGCAGGGGCGATATGAAAGATCGTGGTCGAGTTGCAGAAATAATTGCATGAGCTATATTAGTTGTCTTCTCTTTAAAGCTTTATCATCGTTACATGGATATTATATTTATATTTAACCAATTCCAAAGACTAAGCATTGTGGGCTGCAAGAAATTTCAGTAGATTAACCCTATTAAAATTTCTTAAAGAAGCCCATTACAAAAAAAAAGAGAAAAAGCTTATTTTGTATATTTATATCAATTATTTAAGATGGGGACGTCTCTATGTGCGTATTTTAACCCAACATGAGTGAAGAATGAGTGTAGGATGAGTGGCGCGATTGGGCGCGATCTTGTAGTCTTGTTAGTTATTAAGGCAAACATGTTCCTTAGACACAGATGTCAATTAATAGCCCATACAGCTAATGGCAACTAAGCGACCTACAGTTTATAGTGGAATCCGAACCACATTTTCCCCTTGTAATTAACGAATTGGTCTAATTATCAGAATAGTACTGCGGATAGTCGTTACTCACTAGTGCGGACGTTAATCCACACCAGGGAGCATCGCATCCACCGTGCAGCCTATAAATATCCACAATTCGTATAAAAGGGGGGACATAACCGTATCTATATCATTATTATGGATATTTTTAGGTTAATATAAATATAATATATGCTTAGAACATAATAAACTCTTTAATTATATATTAACCTCATACATGAGTCCAAAACGTTTAATTTGAGACATAAACAAGGCCTTTCGGACAATTACTTAAAAAAAGATACAGCAATAAATCTAAATTTCCAAGATGGCGGCCGTTTTTTTCAAGATGGCGGCCGTTCCCCAACTGGGATTTCTTGGGACTTTGTGTGGGCCACTCAGGACATTGTTTTGAACATTTCCACCAATTTTCAGTCTGTTATCAATTTTGTCCGGGTCATAACCTAATTGCACTGGACTATTCATTGTTATTCGCGTCTTCTGTTTGTTTCTGAAGAAAATAGAAGAAAAATTATCAGAAGATGAGTAAGTGGCTAAAATCAGCGAAATAGGATACAACTATTATAATAAAAATAATATCGCATTAAAACGCTCTATTACTTATTTTCTACGAATAAACACTTTGTTCAACAGACAATATAAAATTACCTAAACCATTACACATTCCTAAAAAATACCCAACAAAGTGTATTCGAATATATGACAAGGGGTACCGGAATATCAAACAAGATAAAATAACATTCTAAGCCTTAAGTCTACACAATTCTTAAAATTCAGTTTTAGCACTAATTACTTGTTTCACTAATAGAAACAGTGTAATTGTTTTATCAGGATCATAACATTTTTTTACTATCATGTTATAAACAGCACGATGCGGACATGCGCGGAACGATGTAATGTGATCGCCAAGTTTATAAAGCCTTAGGTACTTCCTGATAAGCAATAAACGTTGGTTTTATCGAGAATTTTGAGGCTAATTATTGAAGTAGAACTATTAATGAATATTTTTCTCGCTCAAAGTTTGTTCCTATCCCAAAAATAAAAAAATCCCCGCTTAGTGACTTTTTGTAGCTCACAAGTTTGTACCTAATCCTTATAATTTTCCCCTTTAAAAAAAATATTATTTATCATAACTAAAATATTTTTTGGACCATCAGATTCTGTAGTTAATGCAGATTATAACTATATAAGTTTCATACGGACAATTTAATTGTGTACATTTAGGGAAGCATTTAAATGAGCGGTTTTTATATGTGCCGCGCGCTAGCTACACCCATGGAGGCAGCCCGGTGATGTCACAGCCACACGGCAGTGGGACCACTTTGCTAATCGACAATGTTAACAAAATGTTATCGCTATAAAAAAATACTGAAATTTGTAAACGTACTGGCGACAATGGGACAATGCAGACTACATTATCATTGACGAAGATCAACATGGACAACCTAATGCGGCTATAAATGGAAAATATTTGTAGAATACACTAAAAACCCAGATCAGCTTTTGAAAAATGATATAATATTTACAAGAAATGTTGATTATATGGAACTGTTAGGTACGTAATCTATATGAGTTGAGTCTTTTAAACTCATCGGAAATTATTACTTTTATTAGTTTTTAAATAAGAACTACTTTACTTATTTGCAATTGCTCGAATTCGAGCAACATGTACACTATTAACTAAATATAGCGGTTCAATTTATGCTAAATCCCTGGTTTTATTATTGTATACATAGCAGAGTTGACTGGTAAACCCGCCTGCAAACACCTTTAGAAAACTGTCCCAAGGTAATTTGAAGGTCTGGATGAATTAATCATACGTCTGTCAAGTGAATGTTGTAAAAACTCCTTAAGTTGGTCTAATCCATAACTATTGGAAGTAACTTTCACTCGGCCCAGTTATGCAGTGCTCGTTAAACCACAAACAAGGCTTTTATTCGTCGTAACGAATTGATTCAATGCTTCAAGGACGATTCGTATAGTTTACATCCTACCGCGAGTTCTAACTTCTATGCCTAGCCTACGTATAGTGATGTTTATGAATGACATAAAGATATCTTCCAGAGGAGCGAGCTGGTCTATTGTTTAGAGCAAGGGACTTCGGTTCCTGAAGTCCCGGGTTTAAATCCCGCCAAATTATCAATGGATTTTATCTAAGTGATAAAGCCGCAACCCCTAATTTGAAAAAAAATCCCAGGCATGTGCCTAGCGTCCTAGATCAAAAAAAGAAAAGAAAGATATCTTTTTACCCTAACAGACACAACTACTGTAAATCTATATATTAATTTGAAACTGTTTTTCTTTGTCATAGCTATTTTGAGAGAACGGCTGGGCGTAGAAACTCGGTAGGGGTGTCTAAAGAAAGATCTTGGTCTGTAGATGAGCCATCAAAAGAGAAACGTGGTAAATTCCCTAGGGGCTCTGCCCCAGTGGCCTTTAAAGTCCCATCCCATGTTATTCTTATGGAGGAAAACGGGGTTTTTGTCACAGCTAATTTGAGAGAGCGGCTGGGTGTAGAAACTTGGTAGGGGTGTCTAAAGAAAGGTATTGGTCTGTAGGTGAGCCCTCAAAAGAAAAACGATGTAAATTTCCTTGGGGCTCTGCCCCAGAGGCCTTTAAAGTTCACTCTGCAATTTTGTTTACATTTCAACCATATGGATAATTTTACACTACTTTTTATTATTTTAAATTGATTCTCCACTGCATGGCAAGTTTTTTATAGTTTCAACAAATTATGTTTCATCTATGGTTTTGGTGTGAAGTAGGTGAACTAATGTCAATTCAGGTATTTAGAAAAATGTGTACAGGGTTTTTACTTTGCTGTACACATGTAGCTAGGTCGAACAACGCATCTAAACCTCACTACATACAAAGCATTCGGAAACACAACAGTGTCATCACATCTCATCGCATTTGCATAATTTACCAAGGCTGGACTAGGTTATGGATTTGGTTCCGCAAATGTTCAAGATTTGTGATCAAATTTCCTACAATTATGGTTCATTCCATCCACGAAATACATGCACAGCTTTATGTTATCAATCTGGCCAAGGCGAAACTATCCCACAAGTTAATGAATTATCAAGTAAGAACAGGATGATTTAATACATGGGTCGATGTGGCAAGAGAGGAATTAAAATTGCTTAGATCGAAGTAAGAATCTTACTGCTTTCTAGAAAATCAGATATTTTTATCAAATAAAAAAAATGATTTAATATGCTGATAAAATTCTGTATTTTTATGACCAAAGATGAAGACTTACTTACTAATCCGGATACAATCTGAATGATTTCCCTAAAGCAGATTGAATTAGTTGTAGTAATAAATATTGACTCTTTCCGTAACATGATAGACTAATTATATGAACTCATTCTCCCATATAGTGAAAGTGGCTTTGACATGAAACAAACTCATGAACAAACAATTATAAGACTCCTAAAAAACCTTTTGGGCAACCTAAAGCCGATGAAAAGGTAGGAAATATTGTGTTAAACGAATTCATCAATCACGTTTTTAGGGAACACAATCGTCATATTTATTTTTATGCTTATCCTCCCTTCATTTAACTAAGATTTTAATGACTTCACTCTATCTATCGCAGTTAGCTGAATTTACATAAAACCTCAAGATTAACCGTCGATTTCGACGGGGTTCTACTAGTTGTGTGTGAACCAGCATAATCGGACTATGGGAACGGTGGTTTACGGTGGGGAGGCGGTTGTATGGGGTGAATTTAATAATCACAACATTTAATAATTTCTCTCCAAACCATTTTTTAGAGCTTAAAAAAATAAATAATTTTGTATAATGAAGCGTTTTTTTTATGCCCAATGGTTACGGAGATAATAAAAAAAATGTAAATTCAAAATTTCCACGTTATTCTTATGGAGAATAATTAAACTGTTGTACTTTGCTTGATTATGAATATATTTTAATCAAATTTGGCAATTTTGTTCATTTCATACTAAGCTATCAACATTTCAATAGAAAAAAACACCTCAATATCTGCCCCGTAGCAGCAAAACTAAGTACTCACTAAAATTAAATATTATTTTAAATCTTACTAATATTATAAATGTGAAAGTTTGTGTGTTTGTTTGTTTGTGTGTTTGAAGTTCAATCACGCATTAACTACTGGACGGATTGGGCTGAAATTTGACATGATGATACTCACATTCCCGATTAACATATAGGCATATTCTTATCTCAGAAATCCTTTCGGGCTCCGCCCCAGTGGCTCTGTAGTTCCCCATGTTAACCTTATGAGTTTTCATATTTAAAGGGAATTAAAGTATTTTGTCAGCTGTTTCAACTAAAAAAGTTGGTTCTAAAATATGCAAAAGTATTAAAAAGTTATTAGATGTACCAACAGAGTGTAGCACTATTATTTCTTTCTTTGCATTTATGAAAACAGCTAATTTGAACTAAGCAGCAGCAAAAAGCTGTGATACGAAATGAGAACTGTCTAAGTAGGATTGTTTACAGTTGTTTATGTTTTTAATTTCATGAACAATTTGTGATATTTTGCGAATTTTTAATAAATAATATTTCTTTATTGTTTAGGTGAAGTGGTAGAACATTATGGCTATGGTAGATGTGTAATAGTATAGTATACCGTTAATTTAAAGAAGCAAATTTTATCAACCTGTGTCCGCCCCATTGAAAATGCAAATCTTGAGTATAACTGCAATAAGCATTTTATACTTATATACCAGCCCCGTACCAAGGACGGGTACTCTGCTACGGTAGTAGTAAATAAATCTGAAAATTTTTAGGGAATATTATAATATAAATCCAGCCGGGTAAATGGAAATTCGCTTAGTCTGCAGGTTTGCTGCGGTGGTGGTATTTAATTAGAATCATCGATGGAGAACAGTGTTAGATCACACATCACTCTCGCATAGACCGCACCACCGCAAGGGATTAGGACATACCCTGATCCCACGTCGTTGATCCTTTTACTTTACTTATCCTTATCATATTAGAATTGCATTATGGTTTGTTAGTAATGTATAAACTACTAGCATAGACAATAGACCATGGTGGTCTATTGTCTGTGCTACTAGCGATTAGAATACTATACTCAGTACTTTAAAATTGTTTTGTAAAACAAACCTTGGTGATTAGTAATCGCCCATTCATCAAGTATTAATTATTATTCTTGCCCTTTCTATACATGACTTCAAAAATCATTTAGTACGAAGTTTGAGTAAACTTTCTTTACAATTTACAAATGACGGGGTCTGGCCGTTACGAAGTCCAGTTAATTGAGGAAGCATCACGATTGTAATGTGGGGGGGGGGGTGGACATCGTAGTCTCCGTTATCATGATTGTAATGTGGGGGGGAGGGTGGACATCGTAGTCTCCGTTATCATGATTGTAATGTGGGGGGGGGGTGGACATCGTAGTCTCCGTTATCATGATTGTAATGTGGGGGGGGGGGGGTGGACATCGTAGTCTCCATTATCATGATTGTAATGTGGGGAGGTGGACATCGTAGTCTCCGTTATTATGTTTGACCTCTGGTTCACATAACTTTAGCCAGAACCATAATGATAAAAATTATGATAAGTATAATTCTAGTCCATTAGGTTTATCCCTCAAGATACATGTACAATGTCCACTGATGATTAAGTAGGCCTAGTGTGACTTATACCAAAACTACGTTTTCTAACTAGGTGAGCAACTGTTACATCATTGTCGCATTAATGTAAATAATTGATATAGTTATTACACTGTGTCTACGTAGACATAATTCCTGCATCGTTTGCCATGTTTGTTTATCGACTAAATCTGCTCGTAGTTTTGAGACCAGTTATAGACCCATTTATAGACTATGAACACTGGTAACTTGCTGCACGGTATGTGTCAGATACTGCATATACAAAAAGGGTGCATATTAACTTTTTAATGGGTGGAAAACCCAAACTCTGCGTAACCACATAAACTCTGCGCGGCGGCCGAGGCTCGGACTCCCGTCTAGTGGGCCTTCTCCTGCCGATGGTTATACAGGGTGTCCCGGAACTCTCTACCAAAATTTTTGAGCATTGTTCCTGAGTTAGAAACATATGTAAATACCATATTTAAATTGTCCGAAAGTCCTTATTTACTTAGACAGCCGCCATTTTGTTTTTTTTCACTTATTTTTTTTTTTTTTCAAAGAATGGTTTAACATACGAAATTGAAACTTTGCACACACATTTATGACAACCAAACAAAGCTACAAAAAAATTATGAAGATTTTCCAAATTCATAAAACAAAATGGCGGCCATTTAAAATTTTTGTAAAATCAGCGCTTTTTGGGTTATTTAATAAACAAAATTTTAAATGGCCGCCATTTTGTTTTATGAATTTGGAAAATCTTCATAATTTTTTTGAAGCTTTGTTTGGTTGTCATAAATGTTTTTGCAAAGTTTCAATTTCGTATGTTAAACCATTCTTTAGAAAAAAATTAATAAGTGAAAAAAACAAAATGGCGGCTGTTTAAGTAAATAAGGACTTTCGGACAATTTAAATATGGTATTTACATATGTTTCTAACTCAGAAACAATGCTCTAAAATTTTGGTAGAGAGTTCCGGGACACCCTGTATGTGGATCCTATACTGAAGTTTATGAAAATCTCCAGAAGGACACAACAGAGGAAGTGTTTTTCATTTTCCACTAGCTGTAACCCGCGGGCTTTGCCCCGTTTAACTTCTTAATTTTCAAGATTATCTCGTTCGCATGGCTCAATCACGTCCTGGTTGATGTTTGTTCGCTACGCTCACTCACCTTTAGGTTGGAGCTCGTTCGCTACGCTCACTCACCTTTAGGTTGGAGCTTGTTCGCTACGCTCACTCACCTTTAGTTTGAGCTCGTTCGCTGCGCTCACTTGCCTTCAGGTTAGCTCGTTCGCTACGCTAACTCGCCTCCAGGTTGAAGTTCGTTCGCTACGCTCACTCACCTTTTGGTTGCAAATTAGCTGTTGTCATAAATGTAAAAGAAATAATAGTGCTGCACCCTGTTAGTAATTTTTGTAACTTTAATGCTATTGAACATCACAGAACAGAACCAACTTGTTTAATTGAAACAGCTGTTAAGATTCAATAATTTCATTTCTCATAAGGTTAACATGGGAAACTCCAGAGCCACTGGGGCGGAGCCCGAAAGGATTTTTGAAATAAGAATATGCCTATATGTTAATCGGGAATGTGAGCTATCATCATGCCAAATTTCAGCCCAATCCGACCAGTATTTTTCGCGTTCACTTGTCACAAACATACATCCATACATCCATACATCCATACATCTAAACTTTCTCATTTATAATATTAGTAGGATTAGTAGGATTAATAAAAAAACTACGGCAGAAAAGCTAAAATGTCGGCATAGTAATTTGCTTAATTTAATGTTTACCTAACCATTGAATTTTGAATAAAGTATTGGAATTATCGCAATAGTTGACTGACACTTTAATTTAGACAATTTATTAAAGAATACAACTACAGTATTTACAAATTATCGTAATCCAATGAACCATATCGTATATAGGCGAAATTTAGTAAAACCTTGCAATTCCTGACTTTGAGGGGATGTGGTGGAGAAGCAGCGGAAGATTTTAGGGGACTTTTGGGTACATATTCATGTGTGTGTAGGCCATCTAGTGGTATATACGTTTGCTGATCACTTATTTGTTCCGACACAAAACCCTTATTGACTTGGCTACTTTTCAGTGAGTTGAACTCGGCACGACATACACACGCCGCGCCCAGCGTCGTAGTCGGCGTTGCTAATTAATTGACATTTAGTGATCCTGGTACAGTTGTGAAGTGCGTATTCTTATTGTTGCACGGCCAAGAGGGAGTTCTGGGCGCTGCGGCGCGGCGCGGCGCTCTCACTGGCGCGGGAAAGTGAAAGAGAAAACATTCGCAACATCTGCACCATCACACAGTAGTACAGTCACTAGTCGTCGTTTTGTGTTGTGTTGTGTTGTGATGTGGGTGTGATACAGTACTGTACTCTAACTGCAGAACATGTCACTCGCCAGTGATAAATAACTTAAATTTAAATTAATTTAAATAGTCTTAGTCTCAACATTATATTTTGTTACCAAACTTATAATGCTCGATTAAAACATAGAGTCTAGAAAATTATAGTTTTATTTTATTTATTTAATGCAGAAAATTTTTATAGTTTGTGCATTTCTTCATTCAATGTAGGTAGGCCTAATGATGTGGAGTTTAAAAGGATATTCTAAAACAGTCAACAGATAATTAATGTTTTTTAAGGTTGTGTAATTGTTTAGTGCTGTTTGAGTGTCAGATAGTGTGTTATAAATAATAACAAGCAACCGAGAATATTTTTGAGCTAAGACAAAACAAAAGTGTAACAATATGATCTCGTAAATCATTATAAATCCCTCCTTGTCAAGCCCAATGATTTTACATTTGATAAATGAATTAGACATTTTCCTTACATAGTGAATAATAGTGTCAGTGTGTATGCAGTGACATTGTGACATGAAATGGATACCATCAGACTGAGGCAGGACTTGCTGTCTCTGCTCATATGGAGAGTCAGGAACGAGTTTGGAATTTATGTTAGTTGAATCTAATCAAATAATAAATTTACTTTTATAATAATATTACAAATTACTAAAGTATTTGAGCTGAAGTTTTGGACTCTGGGTGTCCTGAAAATATGTATATTTCAGAAAGGACTCCTGGCTAAAAAACTATTTTTTAATGTGTTAGTCACTATTGCCCTTGCCCCCAAAAACCATAATGTGGGGGGGTCACCAAAAATGTTTAAATGTAAACCCCTATTGAGGGCAAGTGTGACAAAAAAGTTAAACTTTAAACTCTTTAGTGCGTGTGTTCACTATGTTTTAAAATAATAAAAGTTTTTAATACAACCAATGGTGGTCAATTTTAAATTACATGATTATAAGTAATACTAAAAGGTCAGTCGTTTTGGACAGGAGCAAGTTATCGACCTCGGGCTTGCGCTGTTGTGTTTACTGAATGATACTACCTTTAAAACGATAGGTTGTACTCGATAGGAGTTTACATTCACAAATTTGGGGCAACCCCCCCCCCCCAAATTGGTTATTGGGGGCAGAGGCAATAGTTACTAACACATATAAAAATAGATTTTCTTTAGTCAGGAATAGTGTCTGAAATACTATTATCATAGCTCATTTCGTTTATGAGTTATTAAACTGGTTCGGGACTTTTGGGACAGTCTGTAATTAGTGTATGGTAAATTATAGCTTGTGATTTTATCACAGTATTTAGAATTTTGACCAGTGAATACTATCTATGAGAGACGTAGTACCATTGACTGTATTACATGATGCTATCTCAATTATTATGTAAACCATCATACATACAGTACATTAGTCTTAGTCTTGGTTGCCAAGTTGATTAAATTTTAAGGTTGCTGGTTCAATTCTAAGCTACAGTGATTTTGGATTAATACTGTTCTAAATACTGTGGCCTTTTGTAATTGGGCTACTGGTGCCCTAACCAAAGGTCGACGTTTGATAGTGAAATAACCATGCTTTCGACCGGTCTCTTACATAAAACACACAAGCATTTAATTATCTAAATCTAAATAAACAAAAATATATTGCAAATTACTGTAAGTATTGATAACAGGTAATGTGAAAGATGCATGCATCTTTCACTGGTCAAAATTCTAAATACTGTGATAAAATCACTAGCTATAATTTACCATACACTTAATAATATGTTTTACTAGCTGACCCGGCGAACTTCGTATCGCCTAAGTTATAGGTTTCCCCTAAGACAGACCGATGGAAAGAAAGTACCGTTACGTTTAATTTTCAAGATGATCTCGTTCGCATCGCTCAATCACGTCCTGGTTGAAGTTCGTTCGCTACGCTCACTCACCTTTGGGTTGGAGCTCGTTCGCTGCGCTCACTTGCCTTTAGGTTGGAGCTCGTTCGCTACGCTAACTCGCCTCCAGGTTAGCTCGTTCGCTACGCTCACTCGCCTCCAGGTTGAAGTTTGTTCGCTACGCTCACTCACCTTTTGGTTGCAAATTAGCTGTTGTCATAAATGTAAAAGAAATAATAGTGCTGCACCCTGTTGGTAATCCTTGTAACTTTAATGCTATTGAACATCATAGAACAGAACCAACTTGTTTAATTGAAACAGCTGTTAAGATTCATTAATTCCATTTCTCATAAGGTTAACATGGGAAACTCCAGAGCCACTGGCCCTTTTAAGAATTTCGAAACGGGAAATAGTTTACGTCCGATTCGCATACCTACAGAATTTACACACCAAATTTCATTACGATCGGTGAAGTCGTTCCGGAGGAGTTTGCAGACAAACACTGTGACACGAGAATTTTATATATTAGATATATCTATATAAATAAAATTTGAGTTTTGTCTGTATATTGCTCAGAATCATAAATTTGTATGTTATTTTTACGTTTCATACATTAAACAAGCCGAAACAAGTCTCGTCTAAATTTCTGTCTGTCTTTCTGTAACACTCAAGATGGCATTTTACGCAATCTTCTCCAGGAAATCGAGAGTACCTATCAAGATCCAAGTCATTTTAATGTATTCACTGGATTGGCGAGAGTGTCTTTAGCCATTAAAATATGGCCTCACTACTTAGTAAATAAAATTACGGACGTTCAAAAATACAGTTTTGTGCGATTTTTGTCAAGTTTTTGTCCAATTTTTTTCACATAATGATCTATGAAATAACGAACAGCTGTTTGGATCAAGATTATTTTTTCTAGCTGTCACTGATATGTTTACAAATGTTGTTTACAAATACCGCAACCATTTCCGATCACGTTTTGAAGGTAAATCCCATCCAAGTGACATTAAAAACGTTGTCTTACATAACGGATTTAATTAATCGCAAGTGGAATAATATAGTGTAACCGTAAATTAAATAATTAATAACTAGGCATCATCCAGGTCAGGAACCAGAAAGAAGACTTTGAATCAGTGTTGTATAGGGCTGGGAAACTTGAATTTATTAATTGTCGTCGCCAATAGCTTACTAACAAGGATTCCACTCATTGACGGCGCTTCAATGGCGGTTGTGTAAGTGTAAAGTAAAAAATCACAACTGCAGTGGGTGATTGTAACAGAGGTTTACGGTTTATGGATTATGCTAAACTTGCTTTTCCGATGTGTCACTTTCTGTTCCTACTCACCGTATGATGCAATCGCCGGACCATACAGCCAATAGGCCCATAGCCCATCTCTTGGGTACTTACGCCTACCCAATTATTCATAACCTTTTCGACGACGATCCTTGATACCGGTAATTTTCCCTAGAATACACGGCCTCCCTACTTAAGAAATAAAATTACAAACGTCCAAAAACCCAGTGTTGTGTCATTTTTGTCACATTTCATTCTAATGTTTAAAGATATACGAATCATTGTTTAGAGAATAGGCCTACGTAATCTATTAAATAACAAACAGTTGTTTGTATGAGGTTGTTTTTTTTTTTCAAACTGACACCAATAACCTTTTACGAGAAAATCCTAAACCAAGTAATCAATAACTTTGGGACTTGATCAACGCATTTAATTTGTCGGACGTAATTCTTAACTGTAAACGTTGGTTTTTAGTACTGGTTCCTTTCCTTAGAACCGTTGGTAGCAGCAAGAATCATTTTTACGTACCAACACATCACTGTAATTTACAAATTAGTTATCGTTGGTGTTCACCTTATTTATACAGTCGTATTATAGCCGTACTCAGTTTAATTGATGTCTTAACTGTATAAGTTTTGCTTTTTCTGTCAATTCAAAATTTTAGTTTATGCTAAGAAAATGATAACTCATTTAAGTAAAACATTTGTTTAGCAAACCATCATGAATTGTTTATGATTTACGTTGTTTATGTATCAATAGTTTGTGGCTTATTTTGGTAATTTTTATTATAAAATACCAATCTAAATTGTCTATAGTACTTCATTTCACATAGTAAGACGCCATTTTGACAGTATTTCGGGTCATCTTCGGTCCAAGTAAATATAGATTGGTATGATAAAATTTGATGTCATTAATACAAATTTCAAATACTAATTTTATATGTACTTTGTTATGCTTAAAACGTAGCAAATTCCCTAATTAAGTTCTGTATTTTTGTGTGTATGTCTGTTGGTAACGCATTTATGTCCTTATTTCTCAGTGTCACGAAAAGGACAAGAGCACCTTGATAATTAAAATGTCAACCCGAATAAAGTGTTAAATGGTGAGGTTGAGGTAGTACTTTAAATAATTTGAACCATTGTGGGAAGTAACTTTCAACTATAGGCCTACCTTAGGACTATGCCTCATAGATCTAGGCCTATAAAGCATTTTTAGTTTAATCATTGGATTTAACATATGGACTAACACGATCCGGGTGACATTTAATTGCGAAGCATGTGTTTTGGCTTGAAACTGTCAGATACTGTATTTGCAAAGGTTTATATATAATAGTTTTGCCAGCTTATCTAAAAATATGCAAACCAACTGCTGTTCTTAATATAAGAAGATTTCAACTGACTACTTTAAGATCCCCGTGCGTAGAACGGGCACACAGCTAGTATATATAAATGTGTGTGTGTGTGTGTGTGTGTGTGTGTCATGATAACTCAAGCAGAAATCATTGGATAAAATCTGGTACAAACGTATAAACCTTTGTTTATTCAAACGAGTTTGCAAATCAACATGATCCAAAGCTATAAAAGCTTCACCAAAAAAACACACTTTATTACCTAATCAGAAAAGCTAAGTACTCATTAACGTGATGGTTTTTTTACTGTAATAGGGAATAAAACTGACAATTTTTTAGAAATAATTTGAGTGAAAATTTCACTAGGCAAATGGAATTTCTCTTAGTTTGCAAGTTTGCTGCGGCGGGGGTATTTAATTCCTCTATTTTCTTTTTTTTATCAAAACTGTTACTAACCTTATATTGATTGTCTTTGGCTTGTGTAGCTTTGTTCTGATCTACTTTTGACATGTTGCAGCATGAAGACCCAGAGGAAGGTGTGTCATGCTGGGCTTCATCTTTTGAAAAACTTCTCGAGGACCCAATTGGTCTGCAGACGTTTGCTGTAAGTATTTGGTTAGCCTATGTTCAACCTATGCATATCAATACTAGGAAGTGTGATGGAAACCAATTGATAGCCTATCTTCAACTAAACTTGTTCACAGTTTAATTTCTTTTAATATTTAAATGAAGAGACTAAACATCTAATTACATTCTTGGGGGAGGCAACTCCTAAGAATGGCTGTGGGTTTTTTTTTATTTTTAATGGTGATTTTCCTATAAAATAATGGAAAAATTGAACTTTTAAAAACATTTCTAGAATGATTTTTATAGAAACTAGCTGTTACCCACAGGCTTCACCCCAATTGACTTCATAAGCATTAATAAAACTATTAATTGGTTAAGTTAAGCTGGAATAAACAAAACAGAATACAGTAATATAAACAAATAATCACACCTGATTTTAATAAGGTCATAAATTGAAAGAATAACATACAGTACAAATAAATACAGTTGGATTTTTTAGCTAGAAGCGGTTAAGGAGTGGTGGATTATTTTTGAAGAAGAACCTTTTTGGCTGTAGTGCGATCATGTGTTCATACATGTCAAATTTTGAGGTTAAATCAAATCAAAACGAACAAACTGGCTTTATATTCTTGGGATTGACTGATTGACATTGACAATAGTTAAATACTTTAAACTCACTCTAGCCTACTTAAAGTTTTTGGCCATTTAGAGAATATTTACTTTGAAATAGAGACGTGATTTCTAATTCCAAATCAACTATTGAATAAGTTGTTATTTAGTATTGTATCCAAACTGTAAGTGATGGTTGCTTTGAAAATAATTAATTATAAGTATGAGCTAATATTAAAATATTGAATCTTCTTGAAAAATTAATGTCGATCATTATATTAATAGAATAATTTGGTTGCTGTGAATTGGATACACATAAAATAACTGTTGTGACATACATTAAAGATGATTTACATTTTGTTTAGAAATCATATAAATATATACCCGCTTTTTGGGTTTCAAGTTAGTGACTAACCAGAATTAAATACTCTTGATATGACTAGATAAACCTTTATAGACTAAGTTTTGACCCATTTAAATTATAATTAACAGCTAATTGTATTGCTGATAATTCATTAAAAGCAGATATAAGTTCACACGTACAAACAGGATAACGTTATACGATAGGCCAAGGAAGCAATATACGAGTTTGGTTTATAAAATGCAGTAGCATGAGTACTGAATGTTTTCTAATAAATTAGACAATGAAATATACTAAATTAATTCATTTTATCTTAAATGAGCATTATTTTGTAAGTAATACAACACGGCCCCTAAATGCCTAATTGACAACCTGCCAGTGTGTTTGTTTTGATTTAACCTCAAAATTTGACACGTAAGTACACATGATCGAAATTTTTTCCCTTTTTCTTTTGCCCTAGGACGCTAGGCACGAGCCTGGAATCGTTAGCGAATTTCCCATACAGGGAATAAGCTATTACCGTGGTACTCATGGCAAGATCTGGACCTGGGACCAATTTAATTTTTCGTTTTGAGGTCCCTAGAGGCCAAAAACACCACCCGTTCAAATTCATATATATATATTTATATATCTTGATGAAAATGCCAAATGACTTTTATATTCTTGAGGAGATCTTGATAGAGTTTATGATAAATGAAACATGAAACATTGCAAATTTTCGTTTAATACAAACGTTTTCAAGCAAAGAGAAATTAATGAAAAATTTAAAAATGAACAAAACAAATAAATATGAACTGTTTACAAATAGTTGAATTTTGAGAACATATAATTGAGTACAGATCAAAGAAAATAATAAAATCAGCCTAAAAGAAAATTTTATTTAGCTGAGTTGAATCAAATAAATAAAACAAATAATAAGTAAGCACTAACCTAAGCACCAATTTATTTTTGAATTTAAGATAGTGAAAAAGTGATTTAACTCAGCTGAATTTTAATTTTCTTTTAGGCTGATTTTATTATTTTCTTTGATCTGTACTCTATCATATGTTCTCAAAATGCAACTATTTGTAAACAGTTCATATTTATTTGTTTTGTTCATTTTTACATTTTTCATTAATTTCTCTTTGCTTGAAAACGTTTGTATTAAACAAAAATTTGCAATGTTTCATTTATCATAAACTCTATCAAGATCTCCTCAAGAATAAATATATATATATATATTTAAGTCCGTTAGCGCGATAACTCAAGCAAAAATGATCCGATTTTGATGAAATTTGGTACAAACATGTAAACCTACATTTATTCTAACAAGTTCGAGAATCAGCCTGATCAGACCATGGGAACGGGGGTTTATTAGTAAGGGGGCTTATAGGGGGTTCATGGGGTAAAAATTGGTTTTTCTAATTTTTGACCTTAAAAACATAAAAATTAGCAATTTATTTCCAAACCATTTTGTAGAGCTTAAAAAAAAAAACAAATAATTTAGTATATTATTATGCGCCTAATGGATACAGAAAAAATTCCAAAAAAAACTAAAATTCCCATGTTATTCTTATGAAGAATGAGTAAACTGTTGTTGTTTGCTTGTTTATGGGCATATTTTGATCACATTTGGGAAATACATTAATATCATACTAAACTATTATTAACATTTTACCAAAAAACTTTTTTGCCCTCCCTGTTGCAGCAAACCTAGAGTACTTGTTACACTAATGCTATTTAAATAGTGAATAAATGTCATATTTTTAAGGAGAGGGGTATTTTCTATCGTCATATTACGCCAATATTTCACATAGTAAATATTTCATTTCAACCCAGTCTGTAAATGTTTGTAGCACACATTTCCTTAAATTGCAACTAAAATATTAACGGCAATTAAATTATCCAGCATCCAGCTGATCATAATATAAACAAAGGCTGTATGTTCTTCATAATAATAACATGGGAACTTTACAAGCCACTGGGGCAGAGCCCAAAGGACTTTTCCAAAAATATTTGGTCAGTTTGCGAATCTACACACCTAGACGAACATGTTGGTATATAATATGTGGGGTTAAATCATAAAACAAAAAAGCCTTGTTGTTCACAAAGTTTCATGTAGGCCTAGCTTATAAATAATATGATAGATTTAGTATTTTAGTCCTTTAAATTCTGAAAAAATCACAACTCCCATTAATCCTGTAAAAATTATGGTTAAAAAATTATTGCAACTTATGTTATTTTCCCATGAAAAACCCATAACATAACAGAAAATTGGATTTACTAAAAAAAGCGGTTTGGTTAAAGTTTGTATGTTAAATCGTTAAATGGTCCTTATTATTCTAAACAAAATTGTGCAACCCCTTGCTGTAAAATTACGGTTCTAAAGTTATTGTAACTTATGTTATTTCCCATAAAAACCCCATAAAATCACAAAATATCGGATTGTTGGAAAAAAGCCGGTTTTGATTAAAATTTATGTGTTGTGGTCAGATAATTCTAAACAAAACAGTGAAACCCCCCATCGCTGTAAAAACTACGGTTGAAGAGCTATTGCAACTTATTTTCCCTATTAAATATCATAGTTACTCCCACCCATGGTTACCCATAAAGGTTGTTGACAAGCCAATGAGAAAAAGTATGTGTCAGATTGCTGATACTTTTTATTTATTTAAATCATAAATATTAGCCTATTTTCCTAAGCATTGCCAGCTTATCGACACTTATTATTTTTTTATTAAGTCATTAATAAAATGATCTAGTTTATAAAACGTCATATTACAAGATCGGCATAAAATTAGGTCACTGATATTTAGGGTCACTGAAAGGCTATTTAAAAAATGTATCTAACATCTGAAACTTGAACTTTTTATACCATTGAATTTACCTTTAAATAGTACAGTATTAACTTGGTAACAAATTTATGTTTAGGAGTTCTTGAAGAAGGAGTTTAGTCATGAGAACATATACTTCTGGGTGGCTTGTGAGAGGTATCGCTGGCTGGAGGATGTCAGTGCCAGGCAAGAGGCAGCTCATGAGATATTTGAGAAGCACCTGGCTGTAGGCGCGTCAGAGCCTGTCAATGTGGACTCTCAGGCGCGCCAGGTCTCGCAGGAGGAACTCAATGCTGCTGAGCCGTCACTCTTCTTACAGGTCAACTACTGTCCTATCTTGGCAAACACAAATGCATTTAAACTCTAAGACCTCCTTCTATTCCTCAATTACATTTAATGAACATCAGTCAAGGGTCATTTCAAAGGACAGGAAAACAACAACAACACCTCCTAACCATGCCAAACAGCTAAGACAAGAGCTGTCTTCATTATTATGAGCTGGTTGTGGTATTTGCACAGTTGTGTTATAGTTATCCATGAAAATAAATTTTTGGTTAGAAAAATACGTAAAATCTCCATTTAGAATGTGATTCACCCCTCCAAGACATAAATTTGTCATCAGTTTTAAATCATCAAGGTCGTTACATAATAACCATTTAAAATGTTGTACTTTTCACCGTAAATATTGTACAAGAAAAAAACAAATGCGGTTTGCCAATTGAGGTTATAAATTATCTCCAATAAAGAGTTGTCTCATACTTATGTATTTTCTATTACATAGGCTCAAAAACAAATATTCAACCTGATGAAGTTTGACAGCTACCCCAGATTCATTAAGTCTGAGCTGTACAAGGAGTGCCTACTGAGGGAGATCTCTGGTGAAGCTCTTCCTGTCAGAGGCAAACTGGACACTGCGCTGCAACTGCATCACAACACCTCTCTCATACAGGCTCACTCCAAGGTACAACCAACCTTTCTTATCATTTCTATGACAAATCGTTTCAAACAGATGTCAATACAAGTCAACAAAATAGCTGATATGCTGCAGCCTAAGAGATAAACCTAGGATTTATCCATAGGAGAATAAAGAGTTAACTCTTTGAGGTAGAATTTTTTTTCTTTTTTCGGCGAGTACAAGGTCGCCATTTGAGCAGTTGGGAACATGTCACGCGTCAACCTATACTCGCTATTCAACCGCAAAGATGAACTTTTTGTTTTTTTTAGTGAGTACAGGTCGTTATTTTTTTGCAGTCGGGGAAAATGGCGGGCGGCGATCTATACTCGCCATTCGACCGCATAGAAAGACAGATAGAAAAGAGTTAGTTATCCTCAGCTGTGAACTAAATAAATTTTGCAGCTACAAAAACCACTAAAAAGAGGTTGTCTAGACGAGTGTATGACGTCACCTGCCGACCCGGACGGTGCTGCTTTTAATGCATACAGCTGTCACCTGTCAAGTAGTTTATTATTGTTGTTTGTTTTTGGGTACGTTCATTGTGATTAAGACATTTTCAACAACAAGAATCAATTGTCAAAAATTCAAACATAGAAAATGAAAGTTGTAACCTAATAAAAATGTCAATGTATGAAGTGTGTTAATTAAGTTAATTATGATACCTCGACAATAAAGTAGCTTAACTCAGTGAACAGTTTAACTTTTTAAATAGAAAATTAAAGAATTGGTGTAAATACCTGCATTTATGCGATCAATGTCTTGCTAAATCGCAACCGCTTTTGACTCACATAAGAGTCATTGTCAGGCCACTACAGATGTCTTCTTGCTTCATTCGAAGGTTGCCAATTCATAATAAATAAATACATTTAACACGCACACAATATGGCATGATCTATCGCTCTCTCTTTCCCTCTCATCGAAAGCCCAAATTTCCCTACCACGATTTTGTTCAGTTAGCATTTTCAACCTTATTCAATCGGACCTATGTGCCGCACCGCGCCTTTATCTGGCAATCTCGGTCTTTTGACCACCTCGTGGTAAAGTTTTCCCAACTTAAATCTCTCCTTTTTGTAACAGTGGTTACATTTCTTAATTCTCCCTTTCGAAGTGTGTGCAGTGATTCACAGTGAATTAGAATTTCACGATCTACTGTGTGTCCCTCTGCATGGTGAGCTCACCCAAAACCCCGATCCCCTTGTTTATCCTCCAGTGTTGAATTTTCTAACTAAAAGGTATGTGCCAACATTTTTCTCATAAATTTTATTACCTTGCCATATCAAACACCCTCATTATTGGTTACATATATTAGGGTTTAGGTTTATATATTAGAAGTTACTGGAATCCATCTTCTTGACTCGCTACCGTCGCCACTCCACTAAGTGCAAGTAAGGCCCCGCTACTATTGGGGATGAAAAAACCCTCAGCTACACTCTACACTTTACTCTAGCCTCACCGCTCCACTATGTTTTCACCCTTAGGGATTCTATGATAGAATATTTTAAGCCTGTTTCTAAGTACCAAGGAATTTCTCACAAGGCATTTCAATCACCTAAGTTAACTTAAAATATAAAATTAACCAAGAAAATGTTACATCATTGCACAGAACTTACACAAAAACAAACAACAATAACAAGTCGGGTCTGACTTACGGGAGGTATAAATGAGGCAACGATGACATCATAGTTTAGTTTGAAATTCCTCCGTGAACAGCGCTGTAGTAGAGAGCACAGCGCATAATTTTTATTTTATTTCACTATTAGTTTTGCCAACAGTGTCATTTATTTAATTAAAAAATTAAGAAAAACTATTGTACCTGTTGCTTGAATTCAAGCAATTGCAAAGTGTTACGTCAAGTCATTATTTTGAAACGAATAACAATCATAGTGATTATCCAACAGTCCTAAATTGAATGTCAAATCTTCAGGTGGCTGTTGGAGAGCACACTTAAACACAACATGGAAGGGTGCTTGCTGTATTCGGATATCAATGATAATAGTATTATTTGTATTTCGTTCGCGTCTACCAGTTAAAGTTCGTCGGCCTCCTCCTATTGGTCAACGTCTTATAGTCTCCATTATGTCAAAAGTTTTTTTTGTTATGTTTTGATTTTGGGCAAATAAAAACTGGTTTAACAGTGAAACGTCATTTTCAACTAATCTAATAAATCCTTATAGCACATGTCTCCAATTTGAGTATAACCAGCTCTTTCAAATATTAGTGTGAATTTCAAAGTATTCATCTGTCCAAATGTAAACAAACATTTTCTCCCTAAGAACAACATGGGAACTTTGAAGGCCACTGGGGCAGAGCCCTGATGGAATTCCAAAGTTATTTTTGTTTGATGGCAAAACTACATGCTAAGCCCTTTCTAACGACACCTTGGACATGGTGATCAGTAGCACCACCGCTCTAAAACAACTATGACAAAAATATGGCCTAGCGTATTAAGAATATAGATTATAAAATTAATCTTATAATTTTTTAATTAAAAAATTAAACTGTCATAACCTAACCAAACTTGCTGATAATGAAAAAATCTAATGAAAGTTTACTAATGCAAAAAATAAAACTGTTCATAAAATAAAAATATAAATGCCTCAGATTCTAACAAAAGATGTACTACAGTTAACACTTCGCTGCTACGGACGTTCCGGAACGTCAGTTGGGCCAACGCCCCAGGAGCTAGGAACGTTCCGAACATCACCGTTCATTGCTATTTAACGTTTCCATGGATAAGCCAGCTTGTCACAAGCGTCCTATATTTCTTTGCAGCTCGTGGGGACGTACTTTTCTGACAGTAAAAAATATAGTTTCCCAAAATCATCACAAGGGTCGTTTGGAACAGGGCTTTGTCCCATCTCTTTCCTGCTAGATAGCGACACTACTTTACCGACTGCAACCTGGGTTGGTCTGCAATCTATCAGAATCACTTAGTACAAAGCCAGTTTTATTGCAGAACATTGCCATCCAGTATAACTACTGTTGTTTTTACTGTAATTTTGTGTATCAGCGGCAATGTTACGCAGCGACGAGCGTTATAGTTCAGCTCCTGGCGCCGTCCTCACATCTAGCGGTCAGCAGCGAACGTGTTAAGAAGTAATCGCATTCTAAGCTAAATAGTTGACAAAAAGTTAATACTATCGGTGTGATTCCAACCGGCTACCTTCAGTTCATCAGCCAGGTACGTTTCCACTACACCACCGAGGCCGATGGCTCTCAACCGTATCGTTGCGGTAATGGTGTTCCCTCAAAAGAAGAGATCTGACAGCTGACTTCATCGAAGGCTCTTCTATACCTCCCTTGAGTAAATACCTAACAAGTCTCAAGTCTGACAGGTGGCAGATGTGTGTACAGCCGGTGTTGGTGGATGATGTCATACAAGTGTCTTAAGCAACATCTATTTAGTAGCCTTGAACAGTTATGGGTTTTCAAGTCATTAGTCAGATGGTTTGTCCTTAAGATTGCATGAAATAAATACTAACTATTCCCAAAAGATATTTGTAAAGAACCATTGACTATTGGATATTGAGGTAGACATCCCATCCAATACTGAAACTAGCCATAACTTGTGAATGTGTATGGAATGTCTAGTTCTATCCATAGTTTGATAATTACTATGTTATTGGACAGCTAAAGAAGTCAAGAAGTGATGCGGAGGAGAGGAGACGCAAGAGTCTATTGCCGTGGTCTCGCAAGGCTAGGTGCAAGTCTCGTGACCGTGATAGGTCGGACGCTGAGTCTGTGTCTAGCAGCAGATCTTCTCTTGCATCGTGGGACCTGACACTGAGTGTGTCTCTATGTCGTGTGGTGCTGCCTGACGGAGCTACTGCTGTGGTGCAGATCAGACCTCCCCAGACTGTGGGACAACTGGTTGTCAGACTTCTGGATAAACGAGGTCTCAGATACAACAGCTTCCAAGTCTTCGTTGGACACTCTAACAAAGTAAGTGTCAAAAACTACAAGTAATAGTTTACATACAGTAAATATTATGTTGTAAAAAGCTATTGAACCCGGTACCAGTCCCACGATACTGCAGTGTTAAGTTTGGTTTACCTTGATAAACAATTCATTATTTGTCGTCTCTGGCTAATTTGGAAACATTTGAATATTTTCTCCATTGACAATGTTTGAATGTTTACTTGATAACATTGACCAAATGTTACATACAAGGCCATTAGAGTGGTGTGATTCCCAGCAGGTGGGGCTGGAGGAGGACGCATCAGTGCTAGGAGCTCAGGAGGTGAGAGTAGAGGATAGAGTGGTGTTCAGACTGGACCTTCCCAACCGCAAGACTGTGGCTGTCAAGTCAAAGCAAGGCAAGACTCTGGCACAAGTGCTAAGGCCCATCCTGCATAGGTACGGCTACCGGCTGGAGATGGTCACGTTATGTCTGGTAAGTATCACACCTACCACTAAATACTAGTGTTTGATTGACTTATAGTTTCAGGATAAACTTTTCACTTTTTGGATATATGGTACAAAACAGCCCTCTTACCCCCCCGGGATAACCTGAACCAGTTTGCTATTAATAAACGTAAATAATATAAATATGCATTTTGTTAGTACAAATGAATTATAAAGCAGCGATTGAGTTTTCAGTTTCATAATTTTTACGCACCAAGTTTGTTTCCTTTGACTGCATTTCTGATGTCTGTTGTAGCACTAATGCCTGCGTGTTTAGTCATAGTCATTGTTTTAATGTAATTAATTAGTAAATATTTTATTAGTTTATTTCTCTGTGATAAAGACAATTATTGTAAATATAATGTATATGTTCATTTTTATGTTTTACGCTCCTTGTAACGCAGATATGTCGGATCATTATGTGGGATCGGCTGCAGTCCCGAGTATACCTACTTAACGAGGTTGTGCTGTAATTTTGTCATCATATACAGTCTTAATGACTTCAATAAGTTCAGAAACAGCATTTTTTGTCATTGATTGTAGATAATGCAACTAGGGATGGAAGAGATTGGATTTTTAGTTCGAGACGAGACGGGATTTATTATTTCTCATAAAATTTCGAGACGAGATCGAGACGGGATTTCCCATCTCATACATAACGGGAAATGCACGTTGGACATTTTTACCTGATTTTGTAACGTTGTTAAATACTAGGGATGGACGGGATTGAATTTTTAGTTCGGGACGGGATTTTTATTTCCTTCCCGATTTTTGGGACGGGGCGGGGCGGGATTTTTTCCTGTGCATGAAAAGAAAGTATTGAGTATTCAGGGTGTATACCAACCGGGAAAACCGGGAGAACCGGGAAATAACCTTGAATTTGAAGGGACCTGGAAAAAACCGGGAAAAAGCCGGGATTTTTGGACCGAATCCGGGATTTTTATTTTAGCCCCGGTAGAAAATTGTAGTTGTAAAATGCGCCTTGCCGCGATTGCGAGCGACGACGATGACGTTTTCGTGACCGCGGGAGATGACGATGACGTTTCCGTGACCGCGGGATCAACGATGATGTATACACTGCCGCGGGAAATATTCATGATTTTGCCGAGATCGCGGACGACGACGATGAAGTTTCCGTGACCGCGGGAGACGACGATGACGTTTCCGTGACCGCGGGAGACGACGATGACGTTTCCATGACCTCGGGAAACGACGATAACGTTTACGTGACCGCGGGATCAATGATGATGTATACACTGGCGCGGGAAATATTCATGATTTTGCCGAGATCGCGGACGACGACGATGACGTTTCCGTGACCGCGGGAGACGACGATGATTATGTCTACACGGCCGCAGATGTTTATGATTTTGCTGAGATCGCAGACGACGACGATGACGTTTCCATATCTGCGAGAGGCAATGATGATATCTACACGGCCGCGGAAGATTTTCGTGATTTGCCGTGACCGTGAAAGACGACGATGATTTATACACGTCCGCATGATATGCTCATGATTTTGCCGTGAATGCGGACGACGACGATGACGATTCCGTGACCGCGAGATCAACCATGATGTTTACACTGCCACGGGAAATATTCATTATTTTGCAGAGATCGCGGACGATGACGACGATGACGTTTCCGTGACCGCGGGAGACGACGATGATTATGTCTACACGGCCGCAGATGTTTATGATTTTGCCGAGATCGCAGACGACGACGATGACGTTTCCATATCTGCGAGAGGTAATGATGATATCTACACGGCCGCGGAAGATTTTCGTGATCTGCCGTGACCGTGAAAGACGACGATGATGATTTATACACGTCCGCGTGATATGCTCATGATTTTGCCGTGAATGCGGACGACGACGATGACGTTTCCGTGACCGCGAGATCAACCAAGATGTTTACACTGCCACGGGAAATATTCATTATTTTGCCGAGATCGCGGACGATGACGACGATGACGTTTCCGTGACCGCGGGAGACGACGATGATGTAGACACATGATTCTACATGATTTTACCGAATTAATATTCATGATACATGATATTATATTCATGATTTTACCGAGATCGCGGACGATGACATTTCCGTGACTGCGGGAGGCTATGATGATGTCCACACGGCCGCGGAAGATATTTGTGATTTGCCGTGACCGCGAAAGACGACGATGATTATGTCTACACGGCCGCAGATGTTCATGATTTAGCCGCGATCGCGGACGACGACGATGACGTTTACGTGACCGCAGGACCAACGATGATGTTTATACTGCCGCGGGAAATATTCATGATTTTGCCGAGATCGCGCACGACAACGATGACGTTTCCGTGACCGCGGGAGTCAATGATGGTGTCTACACGGCCTCGGAACATTTTCGTTATTTTGCCGTGATCGCGGTCGATGACGATGACGTTTACGTGACCGTGGGAGTCAATGATGATGTCCACACGGCCGCCAAAGATTTTCGTGATTTTGCCGCGATCGTGGATGACGATGATTACGTTTCCGTGATTGCGAGAGACGGCGATAATGTATCCATACCGCGGAGGATGTCCAGGATTTTTCTATGATAACGTAAGACTGTGATGACGTTTACGTCACCGTGGGAAGCGACCACACGACCGCAGGAAATATTCAGGATTTTGCCGCCGTTGATAATGTGTTCATAAAAAATGAATATAATATTCATGATTTTGCTGGTATCGAGAGAGACGATGTTTCCGTGGACTTAAGTAATAGTGATAATGAAAATTATTACGATAATAAGGATTATTACTTTTTCAACACTAGCTCACTGGACTTTGAAACAAATTTTATGTAGGTTTATATTGTATACTTAAGCTGCAAGTCTTAAATTGATTATAGTTTAAGTGGAACCAAACAAATACGCTGGAACCTGGAAAAAACCTGGAATTTCACTTTAATAAAATAGTATACACCCTGGTATTGCAGTTACCAAAAAAGACAAACTAAATCAATTTTTACCTTTTGTGGCACTTTTCTATAAAAACAAAAAAATGGTTTAGTTACAACAATCTACAGGTACTTATATAAACTTGTGACTCGCGGTCACGGTGCGATCGTTAAAATAACCGCGGTCACGGGGTGATCGTCGGTATGACTCACTTTCACGACATGATCGTCGGTATGAATCCGCGGTCACGGGGTGATCGTCGGTATGACTCGCGGTCACGGCGCGATCGTCGGTATGACTCCGCGGTACGGCGCGATCGTCGGTATGACTCAGGGTCACGGCATGATCGTCGGTAAGACTCAGGGTCACGGCATGATCGTCAGTATGACTTGCGGTCACGGCGCGATCGTCGTTATGACTCTGCGGTCACGGCCTGATCGTCAGTATAACTTGCGGTAACGGCGCGATCGTCGGTATGACTCCGCGGTCACGGCGCGATTTTCGAAATGACTTCGCCTCCTGCGTTTGCAGAACATCTCTCGCGATAGTGGCGTTATTGTCACTCGCGAAGTGGCAAAATCGCCGACGATCGGACCAAATCCCGTCCCGAAAAGTTCCCGAATCAAATGTAATCCCTTCCTGAAAATCGGGGGCCGTCCATCCCTATACCTACTGATTTATGACGGATGACTGTTTAAATACAAAAATAATAATGACAGGCAAGAATATTTAAAATCTTTTATTAACATCAGTATAGAAAAAGTTTTGTTTATTACGCCTACCTTAGTAAAATTAACTCTTACGCTTAGGAAACATGGTGATATCAGTTAGGATAGAGTTAAACTTTAAAAAATACCAAATTAATCGGTCTTAAACATCAGTCTTACTAGGTCAGTATCAAGTAACAATTATTCAGTCTTGTGTTATTTTTAGAATGATATTATTTGGAGTGACTTGTTTTGGCTAATGAAATAAAGAAAAAAAGTGCTTTATTTTTCACAATTATTTACTTCCTGTCATATATACAAACACAAAAAAACAAAGGTTTTTTTAACCCATCTGTTTGGTTGGCACCCTGTTTTGAATTAACATTATTTAAAAACTGTAATATAAAGTTGTTATTTAACTATACATATTAAAAAAGCAAGCATTATTCAGCTTGTAAAAAAACTTATAAAATAAAAGCAATATTAATTTGCATAAAATACTGGTTTGGACTATCTTTACAGTAGTGAAACATGTCTCACACTGCTTACAAACAAAACTTCTCATCATTTGTGATGTCGAGACAAAAAAATTATAAAACAATTAAAGTAATATTTACATGTAAAGAATTAATTAAATACGAACGCCTTCGCAAAGGAAACACAACTACAACATGCTCCGGTATTGCGGGTATTGCATTGACTTTCTGCAGGCGTTTTTTTATTTTATTATTTTTTTTTTTATCTCGTCTCGAAAAAATCTCCATCAAAATAAAATCTTGTCTCGTAGAATGAGATTTAAAATTTCCCAAAATTTTGAGACTTGTCTATCCCTAAATGCAACAAAGCTCAGCACATTATGTGCCATACATACTTAAAAATCTATTTTTGAAGCAAATATCAATTTTTCCACCATTCTGGGGACAGTTTACAAGGAGAGGAGACTGAAGGAAATCCTAATCGAGTGCACAGGTTGACCGTTAAAGTAATACTTTAAAATAAAGGCCAATCAATCAATTAAATATTCTTTATTCAGAAAGTTTAGACAATATTGTCTTGAATAGTGTCATTAAACTAGGTTAAATAAAAATTATGAACTAAATAAATATAATCATTCATTATACAAGGTTTTAAGTAGTAACTAAAAATAAGTTCTGTAACTTTAAAAATTAGAAAATCTCTAGGTTACATCAGAGTATAACTAGATACATGGAAATTCAAATGCACATTTAGAGATTACAATCTAAAAGTTCTTTGATAGAATAAAATGGGTTTCTTTTCAAGAAGTCTAGTAAGCTTTTGAATCTGTTTGTGTTATTTTCTTTTTATAATGAAACTAGCAACAGGGTTGTGGTTAAATACAACGGTCTCTAGTAAAATAATGGTTATGAAATCATTAAACCACTTAACTCACTAATATTAATGGTTCAGATTAAGCACATGACTTTAGAATCACATACATAACATAAGGAATACACTTTAACCACAAATGTAAATTTGAACAAATAACAATATAACAATCAGCTGTCATGGTAGTTTACTTGTTACATCTATTGCGTTAAGACTATTTAGGCGAGTTGCGTACTCTACTTTACCTATGATTGGTTTTAAATTACTAACAATCACTACTCATAACTTCTAAGAGAAGTTAAGTTTTTGTTTAGAACCTCTCACTGCCACTGACAGTGATGCAATGAATCATTGACAAGCATCTAGGCAGCCAGTGCAACTCCAAGAATCGTGGATCAAAACTCCCCCCACCACCGCACCATGTTGTACGCTTCCGAATCATACAGGCGCATCAGCATAGCCTAACTGTTCGCGGAAAATTGTGATCTCTTTCACTGTCGCTGTCAAAATGTATCGTTTGTAGGTTAAATTTAAATTAAAAATAATTAAACTGTCATAACCTAACCAAACTAACCAAACTTGCTAATAATGAAAAACTCGAATGAAGGTTTACTAATCTAAAAATAGTTCTGTTCTAAAAATAAAATTATAAATGTCTCAAATTCAATTTTATAATATTTTAATTATAAAATTAAACTGTCATAACCTAACCAAACCAACCAAACTTGCTGATATGAAAACAATTTTTGACAAAAAGTTAGTGCTACCAGCAGGATTTGAACCCGGCACCTTTCAATTATCAGCCCGACACGCTATCACTACACCATCAAGGCTCATGACTTAGCTCCGTATTGTTGCGGTAATGGTTGATGTCACGCCATCGGCATGGAGCGGTGGTGGGGGTTTTTCTGATCTGATCCACGATCCTTGGAGTTGCACTGGCTGCCTAGACGCTTATGAATCATTTTACCAAGCACTGAATTGCACCACTCATTATTAGTTAAATTGGTCTAAACAGCTGATTAGTTGAAGTTCAAAGCATACCTTCAATTTTTCTTCTTCTCTCTCAATCCTTGAACCTCATTATTGTTACCCGTGTTGTTAAGTAAAACAACAATGCTGCTAAGTGAATACTTTTAATTCTAAGAACTAAACTGAAACGGCTATTTTAAAACTGGTCGTGGGTAAAATTATTAACTTGTTTCATATGATTAGATTATGCATAACTTACTTTGAAACCAATTACTACCATAAAATCTTAAAAAAAAAACAATCAAACTTCCAAAATGATTTGTAAATCTACATGGATGAAGCTTTTGGCCTATTAGGCCTAATTGATAAAACTAGTGTGCCTGTTGCTCGAAATCGAGCAATTGTCAAGTACCGGTATTATACAGGAGTTATTATAAAAATAACAGTCATCTTCTATGAGTGCTCAAAATCGAGCAATTGTCAAGTATCGTTATTTTACAGGCGTTATTTAAAACTCCAGTAATAACATTCATAATTTTCGATTTTGATATGTTAAAAAGACTCAACGCTTATGTAACTAATTGAAAAAACTCACTCTATTAATAACGGGTTGAACGATAAATACACAAATTTAAGATACGACCATACTAACACGATCCGTCTTGGGGGTTATGTTTATACAAACTCGTAGTAAATAAATGTACTCAATGCTTTTCATTGAATTGAATAATAAATAACAGCAATTAAACTATACAGCTGATCAAAATGTAAACAATCATGTTCTTCATAAGGATAACATGGGAAATTTCAAAGCCACTGGGGCAGAGCCCAAGGGACTTTTAGAAAAATTTATGGCCAGTTTGCAAATCTACGCGACGCGCTCTTTCCAATGAGACGTCAATGGATAAAATCGGTTAAGAAATGGCGGAGGAGTTCAACCGACAAAGTTTCATGTAGCGTATTAATTATATAGATGTATATATGTGTCCTTTAGCAGGATAACTCAAATGAAAACTATCCGATTTTGATGAAATTTGGTATAAACGTGTAAACCTACATTTATTCAAACGAGTTCGCGAACCAGCATGATAGGACCATGGGAACGGGGTTTTATGGGGTAAAAATGGGTTTTTCCCATTTTTGACCCTAAAAACATAAAATTTTGGTATTTCTTTCCCAACCATTTTGTAGAGCTTAAATAAATAAATAATTTAGTATATTGAAGCATTGTTATATGCCTTATAGTTACGGAGAATATTAAAGAAAATGCAAATTTAAAATTCCTGTGTTATTCTTATGAAGAAAATGAAAACTGTTGTAGTTTACTTGTTTATGGATATATGTTGATCAAATTTGGCAAAATTATTTATTTCATCCTATACTACTGACGTTTGGTCAAAAAACACTGTTTACCTTCCCCGTAGCAGCAAACCTAAGCACTCGTTAAATCTAATCCTATACTCTAATATGATAAATCTTTGCTTGTATGTATGTATGTATGTATGTATGTATGTATGCTTGCTTGCTTGCTTGCACAAAGATCTCGAAAACGGCTCCGACGATTTTCTTCAAATGTTGTAAATACAGTAGAACCTCTTTAATCCGAACTAATTGGGACCAGGGGTAGTTCGGACTATTGAATAGTTCGGATTACAGAACATATTGATGTTTTTGCATAACAATAGCTAAAACATGGCTAAAATTGATCAACATTAATTTGGGAAAAGTGAAAAAATGTTTTATAAAGTAAAATACAGTGTTTATATAATACAGTAGTAAACATGGTGAATAAACAGTACTGTAAATTAAATACAGTATACAATAAAGAACTGCTTTACTGTGTATAGAGTACAGCAATGAGGGGTTCGGATTAGTGGACGTTCGTATTACAGGGGTTCGGATTAAAGAGGTTCTACTGTAGTTTATTCCTGGCCTAAAAACGAGTTTATTACAGTTAGAACTGCCAACAAAAATCTAATTAGCCTACGTAGAAAAATGAATCTGAAAGTCACATTTTTTTAACATAGTGTTATGGGTTGCTAAGTAACCATCTTAGCCTAATTAAATAACATGGAAAAAGTAAAAATACCCCCGCCGCAGCAAACCTGCAGACTAAGCGAATTTCCATATACACAGCTGGAATTCCACTAAATTGTTCCCTTAAAATTGTCAGATTTAATAGCTCAGTATGAAGTAAACAAAATTTCATTAATATATGTCCATACACAAGCAAGCTACAACACTGTATTTATTCTCCATAAGAATAACATAGTAATTTTAAATTTATATTATTTTGCGATTTTTCCGTAACCGTTAGGCATGCAACAATGCTTCAATATACTAAATTATTTGTTTTTTTTGAGCTCTACAAAATGGTTTAGAAAGAAATTGCAAAATTTTATGTTTTCAGGGTGAAAAATTAGAAAAACCCATTTTTACCCCATAAAACCCCCCATAAACCCCTGTTCCCATAGTCCGATGATGCTGGTTCGCGAACTCGTTCGAATAAATGTAGGTTTACACGTTTATACCAAATTTCATCAAAATCGGATCATTTTTGCTCTAGTTATCGCGCTAACGGACACATATATACAGTAGACCCTCTCTTAACCGACCATAATGGGACCGGACCTACGTCGGATAACTCAAAAGGTCGGTTAAAACGGGCAATCCCTAAAATCATAACATAATGAAATGCTATTCATTTGGAATTGTATAATCAATATTTTGAAGTCATACTTGCATTAGTTATAAAATAAACTACTCTTATCTCCTTTTTAGTATTGATAGAAAAGTCACAAATAAACACAAAACACGGTTAAGTCTCAGTTAGGTTTCAGTGGAATATATTATAATAATAGGCAACAGTCAATAAAATTCCTATCTTAATAACTTTAGTACTGTAATGTATTAATTGATGCTTTCTAAATTCATCGTAATACAGTACAGAACCTTTTGTTGAAATTAAAGATACAAGCAACTATTTTGTTACAAGGGATAGGATGTTTATTTATAACCTCTCACTGTAGGCTGGAGCGAGGCACAAAAACTAGCTTGACCTTGAAGTTGTTAACCCCTCTTCCCTGCCCTCCCGACAAGTTGCGTTGTTTGTTTACTCCAGCGATAAGATAATCAGTTCTCAAAATCGTAACGCACTTTATGATGTTATAAATTTGCCACACAGATAACATATCAGATCAAATGTGCTCGAGCTACGATAACGAACGATGATGACAAACTGACAATAGGCCACGCTATATTTTTTTGTGATCAACACAAAATAACTTATTCTTAGTCATATCCTGTGGAGATAAGCATATGGTTCAGTTCTCATCGCCCAGCGTGGGAGCAAAAATGCCGGGATTCCTAGAAAGCGGCGGTTAAACCGAGCTCCTCTCAAAGCAAGGTCGGTTAAAACAAACTGTATTGTTTCACGATCGAAGGCGGATAATCCGATTATCGGTTAATACGAGGTCGGTTAAGAGGGGGTCTACTGTAAATATATATATATATGAATTTGAACGGATGGTGTTTTTGGCCTCTGGGGACCTCAAAACGAAAAACTAAATCGGTCCCGGGTCCAGGTCTTACCATGAGACCTACGGTAATAGCTTATTCCCTATATGGGAAATTCGCTAAAAAAAACTTGAAAGTTGTCTATCAACAGTATACTAGCAAATTAAAAATACAGTACAAAAGGAAAACCTCAGTTGTTACTATTGAGCAAAGATTATACTGAAGATTTCTCGATACATTATAGTCAAGAGTAGCAGTTTGGAGTGTGGGATCTGTTTATGACGATTAGATTACGGTTTAGATTAAAACTACATACATTTAAAAATTGAACAGGAAAATAATGTATTCCAACATTCTAAGACATAAAAAAAAACTTAATTGTGTAGACAACACTATTCCTGGTTTTGTTATAGATTTCAGTAAATTTCAAAGTTAACTGGCAAATAAATACCGGTAACCCAATTGTTAATATTGAGTTACATATTAAACATTGAACATTTAACACCTTCAAGAGGAATGTCACCATATAAACTTACAATAACTTTAGTATTTTTATGTTGATCAGAAAAAATCTAGGGTTAAGTTTGGTCAACGGGATGCCTTTACTTTACACTAATTTTGTTAAACCTTAACAAAATGAGTATAAACTTAGAAATATTAACTGTTTCGGGATTATAATTTAGCGGGCTTTAACAAGAACTAAGCTTACCTTAACACACCTTTATTTGCCTTTTCATTTACGACGAAGACAATTTCCAAAATTCCAATAAGGGACGCATTTTGTATCACCATTAACCACAAGACCAAAGCTACCTTAATAGATCAGTAGTAATTCACAAACAATTGTAATACCTATGTTTGATGTCTTGAGCAAAGATGAACTTGTATAGTGATTCAAATTATTTATTGAAAATAACATCAACAAAAGTAAACAAAGACAAAACAACAAACTGTGTTTTTTTACAAAAGATATGGTGTACGAATATCTATTCTGACATATACATTATTGGGCTTTTTAGGGACTTATGTCCCTACAAGCCACTAGTTTGACATTATATCTCCATTTTTTATTATAATTTTGTCAATTCCACTAATGTTACTGCTATAACGGAGTGCAGACCTTTAATCTTGGACAACTCAAGTCTTTCAACGGCTTTTTGAGAGGCAAGTTCTTATGGCTCTAGTAATTTGGAGGCAAATGATTACCCTACCTAACGTTATTAAATATTTAGATATGTAACCACATTATTGTCCTAAATATATGAACTCAAGCATACTGTTTGGGAAACGTGGTATGAGATACACATTTAACCAGATACACTACCAAAACAAAAAAGTAAATCGGTCCCGGGTAAAGGTCTTACCATGAGTACTACGGGAATAGCTTACTCCCTATTACGGGAAATTTGCTAAAAGAGAAACCACTAACAGGGACACTAGTCTTAATTATTCCCTATATCCATGAATGATTTCTTTGACAACGAATTATTCCCTGGAAAATATTATTACAGCATTTCACAAATATTAGAACAGACTCAGTATAATTGATCATAAACATAAACAAATGAAGTAACTAAAAGAATTCTATACTAATGAAATTACATTCACATATTGTTTGACAGCTCCATTTAGGCAATGTTAAATAATGTTTACATTCGGGCTACAGAGCTGCAAAACCATTTCGGTCCGTGGTAGAAACGCTATTTTTCACCACACTATCCCCTATTTAACACTATTTACCACTATAATAATGCACACTGATAGTCAACACAACTACTTTAAGGTATGTGAAGAAATGATTTGAGGAATCAGCAAAAACAAACATAAATAGTTCCTAGGCAACGGTGACAATAAGACAATTCTATTGCAATGCTATGGATTTTAAAACGTTTTTATTAGCTCGCTTTCTTGTCCGGTACAAATTTTGGAATCAATTTTATACCTACTTCCCGATGAGCTAGAGACTTGAAACTTGAAACATAGCTCACAAATGGATGACAATGCAATTTTGTATCATTTAATTTTCATATTTCCCTTGGGCTACGCCCCATGGGCTTGTTTTTATTAGCTCGCTTTCCTACAAATTTTGATATCAATTTCAAACGAAGTTCCTGATGAGCTAGAGACTTGAAATTTGAAACATAGCTCACAAATGGATGACAATGCAATATTATATCATTTAATTTTCACATTTCCCTTGGGCTACGCCCCATGGGCTTCCAAATTTTTCATGTTTACATTTTGAAAGAATGTAAATATATCAATTAATTTAAGTCCGCTGTAAATACTTAAATTTGACAGTTCGAAGAACAAAGGTTAAGAGGTACAGGTTATGCTCCCAAGAGATTCTTTATACAAACAAACATTTCAAAATAAAGATAAAGAATCTGATTGCAGAAAGGTGTTTGTTAATAATGTAAATTGTTATTTATTTAGTATTCTATAAAGTAAACAATAAATTAAATAGATTGATATATTTATAGCTAGTAGGTAGGCCATACATTCAATCTGATACATAATTATATGAAAATAAACTCAAATAAACCTTAGATTTCCCACATGCCTCTGTCTTAATCTGATATAGATGCTTGAAATATATTTAACATCCACACACATTAAAAACTAAAAAGTAGAAAATAATTTATAAATAAAAACCTTTTTAAAACAAAACGTTTTTAAACGCACTAAAATGTAGGAAATAATTTATGAATATGTGGAGAGTATAAACTACTTGTAAGATTTAAAACGAAAAACGTGGGGTGCATGCAATTGATAATAATACATTAGTTCAATAGGTGAAGGTAATTGTAAATTATATTTTGCATGCACCCCACTTTTTTCGTTTTAAATCTTACAAGTATTTATACTCTCCACATATTTATAAATTATTTCCTACTTTTTAGTGCGCTTAAAAACGTTTTGTTTTAAAAATGTTTTTACCTACGACCGTTTTTTAAAGTAGCCATTTCAGTTCAGTTCTTAGAATTGAAAAGTTTTACTTAACAGCTGTTTACTTTCATAACAGCATAGTTTCATTTCATAACAGCATAGTTTTTCTCATAACAACACGGGTAAGGGACCAATGAGATTCAAGGATTGAGAGAAAAGAAGTAAAACTGTAATGCTTCGAACGTCAACTAATCAGCTGATCAGCTGATCAATTGACAATTTTAATTGTTTATCCGTCTTGTTCCTGTTGATACTCGCGTTATTTTAACCTAAGTTGGTGGTTAAAGGAAGGTAAATTAAACTAAATAAAAAAAAACAGTTTTAGTGAAAGTTAAGATGACAAGATGGAAATGAGAGCACAAACTGTTTGTGCTAATCTTTTGCCACCAAAATCGAGACAAAGGTATGACATTACATACCAGCAATTCATTAAATGGACGAATAAAAATAAGGTTAGATTGATAAATGAAAATGTGCTTCTGGTTTATTTTGAAAACCTCTGAACCATTGTTTCACCCAACTCGTTGTGGACCACATATTCGATGCTGAGATCTAACTGTAAATTAACTGTTTCACTATATTATTCAGTTGTCCAAATAAATATGCAATATTTCCCTAATTAATTGTAACTGATACAGTATTTATGGTAAGAACCCTGCTAGCAGAAGCTATTGCCTGAAAAATAGTAACGTATTATTTAACGAATTGACAAACACGTAATAACATGAAATCAGCTGATTATACAATAAGTCGTTGCATCACTTTCAGTGGCAATGACAATCAACGAAAACATAACCTCTTTAAGAAGTTATGAGTAATGATTGTTAGTAATAAAAAAAACGCTCGTAGGTAAAGTAGTGTACGCAACTCGCGTTAATAGTCTTTACGCAATCGTTGCGTAAACTACTATTTATTAATAAATTATTTTATTGTGTATTTAAAATGCATTAATGTTTTAAGTAAGTAAGCGGACATCTGATTTTGCGGCCCCGGGCTGTAAAAACCTGTTCGGTCCCCAAATTACGATGACATCTGGCATGGCCAGCAAAACGTAACTTTCAGCCACCAATTAACGTATGTAATACAGTCAAAAACATCATAGTGTGGTGAAAACATAATTTTTGCAATGTACAAATGAATTGATAGAGAAATTAAGTTTTGTTATTAATTGTTGTAAACGATTTAAACTGGTTGATAATACAAACAGATGTTTTATAAATAATTTAAATGTACTGGTGATATTAAATTTATTTTGATCTTTTCTTTAGTACATTAAACATCAGTCCATACGGCGCGGCGCGCGTATGATATAGTTTTTTTTTCAAACGTTGCGAAATGCTAAATTTCCCTGCCTCTTCAACCCAAGCTATCTACAGAACCATTGCTTGTAAAAATTAATAAAAATATAGCCTATTTTACGCAAAAAACTATTGGCTACAACTTTACCACAAGCAAAACCTCTCTAACCAAAAATTAAAAAAAAAAACTTAGTCGCATGCTAATTTTGTATGGCACAAATCACGATTTTAAACTAATTTTCCCATAAATATCATCAATTTGTGTTAATAAAGTTGATAGCTTGTTTAAAATTCCAACCAAAAAATCAGCAAGTAGTACTAACCAAAAATCTGCCAATTAAAATTGTAGCACAATTTTAAGTAGGTCAAAACAAAAAAATATTGAAATCATACGTCGAGAGAACTATCGTTCTTTTGAACACACTATACTTTTGACCTAATGCGATTTCTACATATTGAGACAGCAAAATAGATTGTTAAGCAAATATATATTTTTTCGTAGGAACTGTTCACTTCGTCAATTATCAATTACCTAGCTTTTAGCTATTATTTAAGATGGGGACGCCACTATGTGCGTATTTTAACCCAAATATGAGTTAAGGATGAGTGGCACGATCTTGTGGTTTTGTTAGTGACTAAGGATTGTTAGTCAAAAACCCATTAGGTCAAACTCATATACACAGCCGACGTTTTTAAGACTGACTTAATACTTTTTTAACCGAATGGGACTATCGACCTAGCTACAGCACATATCATTTTTGGATCTAACAGTACAAGTATAAATTAGTTGACATCTGTCCTATAACGACTCCAAATTGCCCAATTCGAAAACACGCTTAAAAACTGAATGAAGCATTGTTAAATCTAATGCCCTGATTTATGGCCCTTCCAGCCCTTGAGGGGACGATGACGCGTTTGAGTAAAATAGAAAGTGGATTATTTCACTGGTAAGGTATATATTTACTGATATTTAGGCCTACTTATTACAGTATTTGGTTATTCATCGATAATTTCTAAAGCTCTTTAACTTAAAATCAAAATGATATATTATTGAAGAGAGAGGTTTGGGTTATTGTCAATTTTGATTCAAACACAGGTCTAACGATGTTTCCTACTGTCTAAATTAAAATGAAATTTTCAGCCATAACTGTGCTATATTAAAAAAAGGATAATAACAATGTTTATTTATTCTGTTTCCATATGCTATAATATACAGGATATATTCTCCTCAATCGGGGTCATGGCTAACATGGCTTGTTATACCGATCATTGTTTAAGTGATTACAATTGTTGAATAACCGCTATTTGCAAAGGAGTTTAAAGTATGAAGTAGTGAGTTTCAATTATAGAATTCGCGGAGAATTCTAATTTAACTATACTATTGACACCACTTTCTTAGCTGTAATGAAATGTTCAAAGTGAGTTTTTACAAATAGGTTTCATGTTATTCTTCAATCATTTAAATGTAGTAGCTAAATAAAACATTTATTTAATTGAAGCAAATTAATATATGCCTATTTATATTCACTGTACTGTATATAAAAAATATCGATTGAGAAACAAACAATTACACGTAATAAAAAACCTCACTAGTCCGCTGCATTGTGATAGCTGAAAGTCGTCGGAATAAAAACCGCCGCTACAAGATACAGAAGTTGGTACGCCTGCAGCGCCCTCCACAGCTGCGCGCACCGCTGGCACTGCTGCTCAACACATCCCCACCTAAAAGACGAGCAAGTGGTATGTCGGTCGGGTCGATTAACGACAAGTTGGTTTCTCGTATATAATAATTTAGTTTTACAGGCCGGTCAACTGGACTGACGATGAAATAACTTGTCGACGTACTGGTTTTCAGTATTTATCTATTTAATTTAAAAGACGGTCTAGTGGCCAGACGACCAAGTAACTTGTCGGTCAACTTGTGGCCCCCCCATTAGTTTACGTGATTCTATATTTAAATGTGTTTTTACCGGAAAGCTCGCACTTAGCCCTCACTGTGCATCTATTGAATTATTAAACCAAATAATTATAAAGAATAAAGAGTTTTGTTAAGATAGTGTTTTTGCATACATAGGGTCTAAATCTAAAGCAAAGCACAATACTAGTGATTTTTTCATAAAAAATAAAGATAATAAAGCTAGTGAGCCATTGATGAGTTTTATTCCTCATAGTTATTCTTTGCTTTAAAGCAAAGATGAATACAACAAAGTTCAAGGCTGTAATAATGACATGATCCAATTATAGTCCGTAAGGTATCTTAATGGATAGGCTTCCATGGTCGTCACTTATATATATATATATACAGTCTTGGTCTTCGGGGTTCGACCGCGTCCTTTGGTTATGTACACTATGTACAGAAACTACCGACGTTTCGGCCACATAACAGTCAGCCATCTTCAGGGCGAGCGAGCACTATCACCGTAGTAAACAGAACTCAACTCTCTCCGTAAGGTAGGCGATGGACTTAAGTGATTAGCGTCCCTTTCACCAACGCACGTGCACTCGCCAGCAGGACCCTACGGTGTCCGGAAAGATGGGGACAAGGAATCTTAGGGATACAGAAACTTGGGGACAAATCGGGCTGTGAGCCGAGGGGGAGGCAAACGGAGGCTGACTAAACTATGAGATCGACTCATTAAATCGACTTGTTCTCTTTGTATCTCACCATCAATTTGTCACCTTGTTTAAATGCACTTTTGTAGAGCGTAGGGACAACAGAACATATTTAGAACATTGAAGTGTTTTTGTCGAGTTATTTTATTAGTCACGGAGTGAACTCAAATAATAATTGTAAATGATTATTCAAGCATACATTTATTTTATCAAAATGCATTTGAATACTGTATTTCCAAACAATAGCTTCAACTTCTTGTAGATTTCATAGCCTCCGATTTATGACCGCGAATTTCTCTCGTATGTATTAGAACAATAACACAATATACCTTTTTGTTAATTCAGGAACAACCCTTGACTAGCTATTTACTGAGAAAGATTAAGATTAGTTGTCAAATTTAGTCGAAGGCATCTTGTACAAAGTATTCCACCTATTGTTTAATCCAAGCAAATCCATAAACATTCAGTACTTGGAAAGGTAAAGGAAATGAGGGAATAGAATACAGTGATGTCCCGTTAATCTCCTTGCATGTTTCTCCTAATGGACTTCATTTGCAATCTCTTGGATTTTCCTTTCAAACTGGCCAGTTATTGGGATGTCGGGTCACTCGGGTCAATTCACTTTTGTGTAGTTGCGAGTTTGTGATTGACCTCCAATTTCCAACCAAAATATTGTTTTGGGTTTTACGTGTTAATCGCAAAAGATGAACTCTAAGGTTCAGCCGTTGATAAAACTATTTTTCTGAATTCTTAAAAGTGGTGGTAATTTAGGCCTAATTTTTTCGTCACCTGTTAATACTTACTGACATATTTTTATACAAAACTATCCAAAACACTGTTTTGTATGATATTGGACACGTTTTCTTAAATTCTTTACTGCAAAAGTCACACCAATTACCAATAATGTTACGAGACAACATTTCGTCTGAAAACAAATGCTGATCTGTTTAGAATTGTGTTCGTCTTACAAACTTTTACTTGTATCTGTAAGTTATAAGTTATTACAATAAGTGACGTGTTTTGGAATCACATCCAGTACAATTAATTTAGTGAAAAATTTTACACATTCAATATCGGTACAGGTTTTTTAAAAAAAAAATATTCTCGGTTCAAAGTACCAGTACAAGCGGTACATAACTAAACAAATAAACAAAATACAAAAGTAACCAAATACACCTATAATCCGACGCAATGTGCAAACAAAATACTTTAATGTCATAAAGAATCATATCGAATTTCAGCCTCCTAGGTAAATGGGAAGTGGGAGAATTATTGATGATGAGTGGGTGAGAGTGAGTGTGACGATGAGGGCTTTGCCTTTTATAAGTATACATAGCACATTCAACCAGCTGTTAGTTAAAACAAATTATATTGGACTAAAACAAATCGATGATTACAAAGAATACTTTAAAAAATAATTTGAACATCCTACTACTGTATTTTACTATGCATATTTAATTAATCTGCCATCCTTGTACCGAAGAATTAAATGTATCAATGGTCAGCATTACAAATAGTATAAATAAGTCAACCATAAGTATGTATTTGAATTTGCTTCCAAATGCTGAATTTGTGTCACAAATGCTGAATGTTACAGCTGTTATATTAAGCAAATTATATTGTACTAAAAGCTAGCTAGAAGCATTGACTATTGGAGAAGGTTAGCATCGGCTGCTAGACTTTTTAAAAACTAAAAATTAATTTATAAAAAACTAATTTTGAATTATGGCTTTGAAATTCCCTAGTTCTCAAAATTGTCTTTCTTTCAACACAAAACTAATGAAAATCCATCGACTGGTTGATTCAGAATCGTGAAAAACCCCCATTTACGTTTTAATAATATTTATATGATAGTTTGGACAGGTTTCAACCCTTCCGAGGCGTAATACATATACACAGTTTATATGTAGACTACATTATAACTCATAAAATAGTTCTACAATTAAATGGATCTCCTTTTACAAACGTATATAATAACCAGAAATTTTCAGATCGTCCTTGCGTGTATTTTATGCCACAAATTTTGACGAAAGGCTTTTCATTACATAAACTATACCTATTTACAGTGTTGACCAAACAGTTGGCAAGAAGCATTAATAGATAAGCTATGTACCAAATATGATAATTTTAGCTCTATTCTAATTAAAGTATTCTTTATTGTATTATCTGGTCGTGTATACGTGGCATAACAGACTATGATTGTGTTTGCAGATGAGTGAGAACGAAGTAGTGGAGCCGATGGCCCTAGTGGATTCTGTCAACACTCAAAGACTACAAGTGCTGACTCGCAGCACCCCTACAGAGTGTGCCCATCTTGGTGAGTCAATGGTCTACTGACTGTACACTGTATGCTGTCTCTTCTACCACTTCTCTTCTCTTCAGTTCTCTTCTTCTCTTCCTCTCTTATTGTAGATCCGTAGCCACTAAATATATTTCTTCCTACTTTACTTTGAATATAAAACATTTTTTATTTCGTACATATCGTTCTCCTTCTTTTCCTTTAAACTATTTGTAGTTTACTAATAAATATAAGTCTGTGTAATATACTCTACGAGTTATTGGTAGAGGAAGAACTCAAAAACACATTTAATAAATTTAAATTTATCCTTTTTCATATACAAATCGTTTTAATATATGTGTTTAATACACGTGTATAAAACACCTTAATGACACAAAATGTGGTGATTTGGAATGAAGAACACCCCGGAGTTTCTCTATCTCCAATCAGTAAATACCCCCGCTGCAGCAAACCTGCAGACTAAGCGAATTTCAACTTGTCTGATTACATTATAACTAAAATATTTCCATGAATAAGACATATTTAGGCTATTCCCAATTTAAATAACATTAAACGATTTAACAAGTGCTTAGGTTTGCTGCTACGGGGAAGGTAAAAAGTGTTTTTTGGCCATACGTCAATAGTTTAGGATAAAATTAATAAATTTGCCAAATTTTATCAACATATATCCATAAACAAGTGAATGAATGAATGAATATAGTTTATTCCAAAAAAACATAGGCTACAAGCTGTGATTATAACTAAATAAAGTATAATAGACAGAGACTTTAGTCACTAAAATATTTTATACGAGTTTTAATAAAGCCAAAAATTATAACAATAAAATAAAGGAACTAGCAGACATAGGCAGTGCTACCTGTGCGTCTGCTAAGTTGCTGTCAAATAGAAAAAAGAAAATTGTTGAATTTTGGAATAGCAATTAAAAAAAGACAATAGGTCGTTATTATTATTAGTTAAATAAGTGAATGTATTTCCATGAACACAGTGCTGGTAAAGCACGGGTCACACTAGGCTGCTCGGCAGCCGCTGGTGATCAGCGGCTGGCACCAGCACCACCAAGCAGCGGCTTTTCCACGGGTCACACTAGGCTGCTTGTCAGCCGCTGGTGATCACGATATTAACGATGTGTAAGAAGGAAAAGAACAGCTTTGAGGTTTTGTAACAAAACACTGTAAGCTGCTTATTTGATGTTCTCACTTCTATAAAGAAACGTCCCACAAGCACGTACGTTTAGTTTTGGAATAAATTTATATGAAATCAATAACCTGCTTCCCCGACCTGGTCGGGGACCACCTTAGCTTAGTAATTTCTATGCTACAATACTACTTTAAAGTTTAAAGCTAATAAGTTCTTGTTGCCATTGTGTCCTTTTTTGGGTCCTCATCCAGCACTTAATATTGAGGAAGTGTGTGAAAGAGATATAATTTTATTAAAAGATGCTTAACCGCAAGGAGAGACGTTAGTGGATCAGGTTTTGGTTACAAATAATTTACAAATAAAAATACTTTTTAAAAATACCACGTTTTTAAACGCACTAAAAAAAGAATCAGAAACATACCAAAATGTTTTACGAATGTCACCAGTCACCACATACATTCCAGGCATTACTAGAATTAAGTTAAGCCTCTAATTAAAAAAATGAGACAGTTGCTTTTGTCCTTTAGTGTTAAACCAAGCTGGATATTACCATATCACCATTGACTTTATATCTACACATATTACCTTTGGTCGCCACTGGCACGCTTCTAGAGGTGGTCAGACTACGCTGCTCGCTGGTGTCAGCAAGTGCGAGTGGTCACGTGACCTCTAGTCGCCGCTGCCTCGCTACCAAAAGTTGAACATGTCCAACTTCACCAGCCGCTGACAAATACTCGCCGGCTAGCGATGCCAGCTGCGAATTTTGTGGTCACATCAAGTTGACAGTAGCGGCTTCTTTCAATTCGCCGCTGATACCAGCCTAGTGTGACCCGTGCTTAAGATAGCGCTTTATAGATTTCTGTGGTGGCCAGGAGAGAGAGAGAGAGAGAGAGGGTGTGTGTGAGTGAGTTTCGTGTGTAATGGTGGTAGTGAAGAGAGTGATGAGTGGATTGTAGGGTAAAGAGTACAGTGGGGTGGAGGAGAGTGGTAAATTCGACTGCGGACAGTCCTAACAAAGTGCCAAGGTCAGTCAGTGCAAAGGTCGGATCAAGTGCGCCGGTAGTCCGCCGTGATAATAGAGTCGGCCTCGTCGATATTTAAACTGAATAGGAAATCATTAACGCGGAATTTAAATACCTTTAATGAGTCACAATCAAAAAAATTGAAATCCCTAAAAATGTTGCATATGTTACGATAGACTAGGTGTGAAACATAGTATGAATTAGTCGTAGAAAAAGTATAATTCACTTGAATTGTGGTGATTCCAACTCTAGAAGAATATCTTGTGTTATATAAATGTGAAATATTTTGAAAAATGTTATTGTAATTTTTATAGATGTTTATTAATATTGATTTTACGTACAACTGGCGAACAGTGAGGACTCCTATTTCTTTAAATAGAGCGTCAGTCGGGTAACGTTTGCATTTCCCAAATCCTATTTTTAAAATCAATTTTTGAGCAATATTTAATGGTTCCAAGATACTCCTATAACAGCCACCCCAAGCTATAATACCAAACGAAAGTAACGATTGAACAAAAGCAAAGTAAGCCATTTTTAATTCCTTAACAGTCAAAATATCTCTCATGTGTTTGAAGGCAAAAATTAATTTCCTAATTTTATTTCTAACATAATTAACGTGATCTATCCATTTTAATCGTTCGTCAAACAATACACCTAGATATTTATAAGAATTGACCTTTTCTATACTTTCACATCCACAAGATTTACTTTGATAATCGTCACATTCGTGGATTGTGAGATTGCCTAGATTAAAGTCTGTACTCTTACTAATAGATATAGGCATGAATTTTGTCTTAGAAACATTTAATGAAAGAACATTTTGATTTAACCACTTCTTAATTATCATGAGGTCGTGTGTGGCTCTGTCATACACTTCGGGCCAGGTCCTTCCTTGCAAGAAAATTAGGCTATCATCGGCAAATAAAAAGATTTTACCAAAGATGTTTAATCTTGAAATATTATTTATATAAATTAAGAATAAAACTGGCCCAAGGTTGCTGCCTTGGACCACACCATAGTCTACTGGCAATACATTACTAGTAATGTCATTAATGGAAACAAATTGTGATCTGTTACAAAGGTAGCTTTGGAACCATGCAAGGGAGTTTCCGCGAATACCAATGTATTCCATTTTTCTCAATAATTTTGAACGGTCAACAGAATCAAAAGCTTTTTTTAAATCAAGGAAAATTAATGCTGGATGGTTTTTTACTGAAATCGCAGAATTTAATTCTTTATTAATATCGAACAACGCATCTGAAATATTTTTGTCCTGACGAAACCCGTACTGACGCTCGCTGAGTATGTTATTGATTTGTAAGTAAGTAACTAATTGGTCTTTCACCACTCTTTCAATCACCTTAGTAAAAACACTAAGCAAGGAGATCGGTCGGAAATTAGTTTTATTTGTGATGTCATTTGATTTGTATAGAGGAAATACTTTGGCTAATTTAAGACATTCTGGGAAGGATCCTGTGGTGATACTCAAGTTGACTATATGTAACAGCGGCTCCCACAGAATATTAAAATTATTTTTTATGACGTCGGCCGATACACCATCATAGCCCGGAGCAGACCCTCCCCTTAAACTGAAGACATAGCGTCGGAGATCTAGTTCAGTGATTGGTTGAATCGTAAAGTCGCAATCAAGGCGGTAGTCAGAGTCATTCAAAACTGGGTCCCCACTATAATCAATTGCGTCAGCGAGTGATTTACCTACTTCCGAAAAAAATTCATTGAACTCATCTGCTACTTGTTTGTATGTTGTAGAAATCGGTGATTGCGAGCTAGAAACAAATTTTCCAATAGGAAAGGGTTCTTTTTTATTTACCCTGCCAGCCAGTTCATTGATTAATCCCCATAGTTTCTTGGGATTTTTAGATGCTTCATTAAGTTTTGATCGGTAATAATTACGTTTGGTTTGCTTTAAGTTAGTATTAACATTTGTCTTTAAATTATGGTAAAATTGTTTCAATTCTAAATTAAAGGGTTGTCTTTTAACTCTTTTGCTGATTTTATCTCTAAATCTGATCTGTCTGATTAAGTCAACGGTTATCCATGGTTTGAGTTTATTGAGCCTTGTTGATTTGTTACCAACTAATTTCTTTGAAGAATTTATACAATTAACAATTATATTACTAAAATGGCTAGAACAAAAATTAATGTCGTTTGAGTTTAAAACAGGGGCCCAGTTAGAATGTGTCAGTAGGTGTGATAGTGACGTATGGTCTATGTACGTGTGTGGAGTAGTGTCTTGTGACAAAGCAGGTTGTGTTGTAGTGGGTTTAGTAATAGTGAGGCCAGTGCTGTAGTGATCAGTGATGGTCGTTTGAATCACAGCTGATTTAATATCACATTCGTCGTTATATTTTACAAAAATGTGATCCAAGCAGCTCTCGGATACCCCAGACACTCTTGTAGGTTTGTCAATACATTGTACAAATCCTCCTCCTATTAGACAATCCAAATATTTTTCTGTTATACAATCTTTTCTAATAAGGTCAAAATTAATGTCTCCCATGAAAATGCAGTTTACATTTTTATTGATTCTATTAAAATAATTTTCAATTTCATTCACAAAACTGTCTGGGTTACTATCAAAGGTACGATAAACAGCAAGTATTAACATTTGTTTTTTATCAAACGAGAAGGCTATACTCAACCCGTAAACATCTCCTAAAGTGACCTGTGTTGCAGTAGCAGAAAGTCTTTTGTTAGTGTAAACAATGACTCCGTCATTTTTGTTTTTATGTGTATCAGTCTGGTGCATGTCAAATCCGTCCAAACCGGTTCCCTCCCCTCCCTCCCCCAACCAACACTCTGTTAACACTATGACATCTAGAGAAGAAATAAAATCATTTAAATAAACTAGCAACTCATCTGAGTTTTTATTGAAACTTCTAATATTGGTTTGAAAAATACACAAACCATCCCCACCAGCACCGTGATCATAAAAAACAGAATATTGTGAAATGGAACTTAACTCTAAGCAGTGAAATGGTTTATCTAAATTATCATCAGCAGTGTCACACAGCATAGGTCATTGCCTTGTCTCCTGTCTGCAATTGTGTATTATTAGACTAGTGTGCCATAACAGTAAGAAAAATAATGTCAAATAATGTAAACAATTCAAAACTTTTATCAAATGTAAACAATTAAATCACTTAAAAACTAAACTACAGTATTAAGATAAAGAGATTGGAATGAATTATAATGAATGATAATGAATGATATATGGTGTCCTTGATTTGATAATATCATAATGTTATAAGCTAATGAACCTTATTTTTAGGATTGTAATAACCAAAAGAGATTGAAGCTTTCAGCGGGAAAACATTTTTTAACTGGGTAAAATGATTGGAAAATCCGATAATGATTTACTAAGATTATAAATCAAATTATACTATAAGATTATGAATGACAATTAAGCTATATCCTCCCCTTAAAAAACCAAAAAGATTAGCATTTTGCTTTTTATTATTTAACAATAAGATGGTGAAAAATATTTGATTTTAATTGCATAAAATTGGTTAACGTATGTTTTAAAATTAATGATTGAATAATGAATTTGTAAGGTATAAGGCAGCTAGCATCTCAATTACGAATATCTTAACTAAACTATAACACAATATCAAATAACTGCTTTGTAAAACATCTGTACTTAAAAAGGTTGATTAAATCGTTTATAATTAAGAATTTATTCATTTATGTACCAAGATGAGTTAGACAACAATTAAAACAGAACAAAGAATAATAATACATATTTTCATCGATTGAAAAAAATTAAAATTGAATTTCTTATGATTGTTGTTTAAATTAAAGATAAACTTATTAGAAATACTTTACTAAAATTATATAGAAGGCCTACATACATGAAATGCGTTCCTATTTAGATTGAACTTGATGTGTGTCCAACTCCTCCTGATGACAGATCGCAGCATCCTTATCTCTTGGCTTGACCAGGACCTTGCCAACTTGATATTTGTCTAACTCCTCCTGATGACAGATCCTAATCGCAGCATCCTTCTCTCTTGGCTTAATCAGGATCTTGCCATTGAAGTACCCAGCGAAGTGGATGAGGCCGTCGCGCTGCATCCCCCTCGCACGTCCTAGGAGTTGTTTGTTGGAGGCTGTTAGATGGTCATTGACGTAAACATCGCTCGGGTGTAGGATGGGTGACAAGTCGGTCGACTTCAGATTCCTCTTCTTCCTCGCAGCTGTTAACCATTGATCCTTGACAGTTCTTGAGATAAATTGCGCTATGATAGGAGGGTGCGCTTGTTTCTTGGAGTATAGTCGTAGGCGGTGAGCGATCGACACGTCCTCTCTTCTATAGGTTAGATCCAAAACAGCGGCAAGTCTCCGCAAGACATCATAGATGTTCTCACCGGTTGTCTCAGGTATGCCTACAATCTCAATATTCGCACAGCGAGAATGTTGCTCGGCGTCATTGAGCCGAACCTGTAGCGTCCGTACCTCATTATCTAGTGCAGCATTGACTTTTTCTAACTCATCACAGCGCACGTTCAACGACTGCTGGCTTTGATCTAAGGTGTTAAATTTGATATTAAGTTTTTCCATATCTTCTTTTAAGGAATCTAGACGTGATATTACATTACCAACTGCAGCATCCGTGTGGTTGTTCAAATCCATCTTGAAACTGCTCAGGGCCTCAACCAAGGTTCTCTTGTCGACGGCGGCAGATGAGTCGTTACTTCGCTGAGAATTAGAAGATTCGCTCTCCATCACACAGTTTTCACACTTATATGACTTAAGCTTAGTTTTAGTATGATTTTGAGAGCCTAACGCAGTGCACGTGGGGTGGAATTCCGAACCACAGTCAGAACATTTAGCGATTAAATCACTCTGTTTGAAGTCTACACTACACTTCACACACTTTGCAGGCATTTTTAGTCTGTCACACGCAATTAAATTAACAAAAAAGTAATAACTGGGGAATAAACCGGCACAGTTTATAGGTTATGCAGACAGGAATAGACGTTGACTAGATATGCGGCGAGCCAACTGATAACAGGTCCGCACACATTGAACTCTGGACAGCAACTGAGTAGTAAACTACAACAGTTTTCATTTTCTCCATAAGAATAACATGGGAATTTAAAATTACACTATTTTTTAATATTCTCCGTGATCGTTAGGCATACATCAGCGCTTCAATATACTAAATTATTTATTTTTTAAAGCTCTACAAAATGGTTTAAAAAGAAATTGCAATTTTTTTTTCAGGGTAAAAAATGGGAAAAACCCATTTTTACCCCATAAAACCCCCCATAAACCCCCGTTCCCATGGTCCGATTATGCTGGTTCGCGAACTCGTTAGAATAAATGTAGGTTTACACGTTTCTACCAAATTTCATCAAAATCGGATCATTTTTGCTTGAGTTATCGTGCTAACGGACACATATATATATATACAGAGTTAGTAAAAAGTGTGGAGACCCCCGTTATTTTTTTAACGGCCCATACTAGAAAAACTAAACTCGGCACACCTTTATGACATGTTATGAAGTACTTTTTGGGCATAACCGTCACTTGGTGTACATCCCCAAAATGGGGGATTTTGGGGGGAACTCAAAAATTTCAAATACAAAGACCCTTTGAGTGACCCCTCATTTTGAAGATCCTGGTAAAAGAAAACCAACAACGCAAACTAGAGGTCTTTATCTCAATCCAGTAAAAAATGGCAGCCAATTGAAATTCTCAGTAGTTAAATTTAACTTACAGCTTTACAAACAAGTCTGGAGACCCCCTGTAAATTTTGTAGCGACTCACACTAGGAAAACTAAACCCTACACACCTTTTTGGCATGGTATGAAGTACTTTTTAAGCCTAATAGCCGCTTACCAAACCCAAAATGGGGGATTTTGGGGGAAACTCAAAAGTTTTAAATGATAAGCCCGATCGAGTGACCCTTCATTTTGAAGGTCCTGATAAAAGAAAACTAACAATGCAAACTAGAGGTTTCTATCTCAATCCAGTAAAAAATGGAAGCTGATTGAAATCTTTAGAAATCGGAAATAACTTGCAATTTTATATTCAATTGGCTGCCATATTTTACTGTGTTAAGATAGAGACCTATAGTTTGCGTTGTTAGTTTTCTTTTATTATGACCTTCAAAATGAGGGGTCACTCGATGGGGCTTATCTTTTAAAATTTTTGAGTTTCCCCCAAAATCCCCCATTTAGGGGTTGAGAACTTATGAGAATTTCAATTGGCTGCCATTTTTTACTGAACTGAGATAGAGACCTCTAATTTGCGTTGGTGGTTTTCTTTTACTAGAACCTTCAAAATGAGGGGTCACTCGATGGGTCTTTGTATTTGAAATTTTTTAGTTTCCCCCAAAATCCCCCATTTTGGGGATGAACACCAAGTGGCGGTTATGCCCAAAAAGTACTTCTTAACATGCCATAAATGTCTCGTGTTCGTGTTTGTGTCGTCTGTAAATGTTTATTTATTTTCGTGTAAATATGACGCTCTTCGTATGAAGAAAGAAAACTGTCCTTGTGCAGCCTGATGATGGTGTCACACAGACACCGAAACTAGTTGTTCTAACAACAAATTTGGATTGCTTAATAGCAGGTATTTGAACCTTTTTTAATATTATTTGGCAATCCGGAGGCTAACAACTACAATGATTTTAGTATATCAATTTATCCAGGCTCTCTCGCTTTTTACCATTGTAATATTTACGCCAAGACAAATTCAAATAGTAAATATTTCATTTCAACCAAGTCAGTAAATGTTTGTAGCAAACTGTTAAATTAGCAAACTTATTGACTGTTTACAATTAACATGCTCTTCTTCTCACTTTTAATTTCTGACAACAGCTGATGTTTCATAACAATGTTTGTTTCCCATGTTAATCCTATGGAAAAATACAAAACTTTAAAGGGCCCCATGGCCTCACTCTCTTATTATTTCCCTAAACAGAAAGTTTCCTGCACAACTTCACGTTACGCTTTTTCTAATGACACCAAAAACATGTCAATCGGTTCAGTAGTTTCAGAGGAGTAATTGTCACAAAAACCTGCTTGCGTATTAAATAAGTACTAGTGTACCGGTTGCTCGAATTCCAGCAGTTGCTAAGTATTACAGGCGTTATTTTTAAACGAATAACAGTCATAATTTCTGATGACTTTAACTCAAAGATTATGGAAATACTCAAGATGTAGATAACAGATCGATATAATCAAAATTTCTTGTAAATATCTTATTATTTCAAAAGCTGATCTTGTTTTTTAGTGTTTTCTACAAATAGCCATACTCATCATAGCCGCATTAGGTTCTCCATAATAACGATTATAATTTCTAAAAAAAACGTTATTTTTATTTCTTCTCCTTGGTGGTGTTCTATAACTTTCCTATGTTTCCATAGTTTGCTAATTGGCTCTTTCAATGATTACTAAGAAATACAGAACAGTGTTAATTCAGTTTACTTTTTAGTAGGCCTATATAAAATGATCCAGGTTCTCTCGCTTTTTTCCATTGTAATATTTACGCCAACCCAAATTCAAATGGTAAATATTTCATTTCAACCAAGTCAGTAAATGTTTGTAGCAAACTGTTAAAATTAGCAAACTTGTTGACTGTTTACAATCATGTTCTTCTTCTCACTTTTAATTTATGACAACAGCTGGAGTTTCATAACAATTTTTGTTTCCCATGTTAATGTTATGGAGAAATATGAAACTTTAAAGGGCCCCAGAGCCTCACTCTCTAATTATTTTCCTAAAAAGAACGTTGCGCTCTTTCCAATGACACCAAAAACATGTTAATCGGTTCAGTAGTTTCGGAGGAGTAATTGTCACAAAAAACCTGCTTGCGTATTAAATAAGTATAGATTAATTCAACTATTACAAACGATTTGTTGTCAGGCCTCGCTAGGAAACTCTTTATTTATGAACCAGACTTTGTTAACAGATGTTTAAATAAAAATAAAAAATTCCGGCATTGCTCTGGAAGTAATAAGTCCTGCAGTCTGTGGTTAAACTTAAAAACAATTTCAAACTACGTCCATATGTTTAGTTGTAAACAAAGGGAATTGAGTTTGATCTAATGTCAACAGATACCGCTGCCGTTCACAAACTTTAGCCCTTAACTGTACTTAAGTGATGCCCTTTCTTAATGTTCTGAGACGTATTTGCACATCTACGTGAAAATACCTTCAATTTGACACCTCAAACGTTAAAATCCATCAAACCGTTATCGAGTTATGACTGTGAAAAGAAACCTGCTTGCGTATTAATATATAGATGAAGGGAAAAGAATAAAAAACAATGAAATAATATTAATTAGGAATAGTTCAATTCTAACAACAGTAATTACTTGAATACTTACTTGAATACTTGAAGGCTTCGTCTCTGACCGGGATTCCGGATGGACTGCGTCAAATTTATTTTAAAAAGTAAACTGAGATGGCGGCGAGTTAAAAAAGTGGCACGTCATCTAATTCTTTAAATGTGTAAATAGGCCTATTTTGAAGTTTTTCCTTCACTGAGGTTTTAAACCCAGCCACATCCATACTTCTGACTTCTTCAGGCAGACTATTGTAGAGTTTAATTGCGGTCACTGGGAAGCTATTCAGGGATTTGGACAGTCTGCATTGAGGGGTGTCGAGGTTTCTAGCGTTCCTGGTGTTATGCTGATGTATATCTTGTCTTCTTCCATACTTAGAGATGTTCTGGCGTACGTGTATCAGACAATTGAGGACATATTGTCCATAAACAGTCAGTATGCCGAGACGTTGAAAGATAGACCTATGAGTAAAATCTTTGCCTGTTATTTCAGTAGAGGTTATCACTCTCAACGCCTCCTTTTGGAGTATCAACAATCTACTGCATGCGGGAGCGTGACCCCAAATGAGTATACCATACAAGATATGGCTGTGGAACAGCGAGAAATAGACAGTAACAAGGTACTGCTCAGTGACCACATGACGTAGCTTTCTGAGGAGGAAGATCACTCGAGATAATTTGGTGCAAATCTGGGCTATATGGTGATCCCAGTTTAATTTCTGGTCAAGCCAGAAACCAAGCAACTTTACTGGTTGATTCTCTTCAGCAGCAATTTGTCTCCCAAGAGTGCAGATCAGGAGTTGGGTCTTGTCCTCGTTTAATTTTAACTTATTTGAAGCGAACCACTCCATTGTTGTCTCCAGCAATGTACTTGCTTCCCTCTTAACCCGTTCAATACATCTACCTTCCGTCACCAATGTTGTGTCATCAGCAAATAGTAATGCCTGTCCGTCTATTCCTAGGTCATTAATTAATATCAGGAAAAGGAGAGGCCCTAGGACAGAGCCCTGGGGAACACCATAGGAGATTTCTTTACTGGCCGAATTCGCTCCCTCCAGGGATACAATTTGCCTCCTATTAGTTAAATAACTGGAGATTGTTTGTAGCGTGGTGCCTTCAACCCCATATGATTTTAGCTTGCTAAGCAGAATGTCGTGTGGCACGCAATCAAACGCACGACTCAAATCACAGAGGGTGAGAGCCAGTGAGTTTCCAGATTCAAAGGTGTCAGTTATTCTGGAAGCCAAGGATAAAACAGCAGTTGTTGTGGAACGCCCTCTACGAAAACCATGTTGAGCTTCATTCAGTAAGTTGTTCGACTCAAAGTAGCTGCATAGTTGATTCTTGATCGTAGTCTCTATTACCTTAGACAACACTGGTAGCACAGATATAGGCCTATAGTTTTTAATTTCTTCGGTATCACCTTTTTTATAGACTGGAACTGTCCGCGCTATCTTGAGGGAATCCGGGAAAATATCATCCCTGAGACAGTTGTTTATAGCCGATGACAGAGGAGAGGCAATATCACTGATTACAGATTTTAGAACATTACATGAGACCCCATAGATGTCCGGGCTTTTAGAGTTCTTTAAGTTCTTAACAATCTGACAGATCTCTTCTGGGGTTACTTCACGCCAGTTTCGAAGACCTGGTCCCACTACGTTGTTCAGAGGGTTAAAGTTGACGGAGGGTAGGCTGGCCACTATTTCATCCACGGAATCAAGGAAGAAGCCGTTGAAGTCATCAGGGCTGGCAGAACAGCCAACTTTAGGCCTTTTTGGTCGATGCTGGTTAACGATACTCCAGGCAGCTTTGCATTTATTCGAGGACTGCTCTATAACTTTTACATTGAAAGCCTTTTTGGCCTCAGAAACTTTATTTCTGTACAGCCTATTTGTTTTAAGATATAGGGCAAATAATTTATTTCTCTCAATCGGTGACTCGGTGGACTTGACATGGTCATTGATAATCTTAACGAGGTTTTTAAGATGACGTAGGTAAGGTGAATACGAAGGTTTATCCTGCTGCGCACATCCACGCCTGGCATTACAAGGCCTATTTGACTTTTTTTTGAAAATTGTTGTAGGAAAGATAGAATTGAATTTATAGTTAAAAACACTGATAAAGCTATCAAAAGGCAGTTGGTTCTGAGTTAGGCCTATACTTGTTTCATTTGCCCAATCAACTTTCCTCAGTTCATACTTCAGAACAGGCAGGAGCTCATCTCTGACTATCTGTTTGGAAACAGTGTAGCTGGCCTGCCATGGGACTTTAGGTTGCCCACTGACTAGGTCAGGGTCTTCGCTTGGTTTTATCTGCATAATCACTGCAGAGTGATCAGCTACAGTAGGGTCAACGACAGACGTTCTGTATTCCCAAGTGTTCAGATTTGTTGCTATGGTATCAAGGCAGGCAGTATTTCTGGTGGGTTTTCGGCTTGTAATGTAAAGTCCATAAGTACGGAGCAGATTGGAGAATACATTTTCCTCCCTAGACTGTTTTTCCAGATGTATGTTAAAGTCCCCAGCAAGGGCTATTTGTTTTCCAGAATGAGAAATAAAGTTTAAACAATCATTCAGCTGTTCTATGAATTGTGGGAAATCACCATCGGGAGAGCGATAAAGCGATAATACTATTAGCCTAGTGTTCAGCAGTTCAATGGCTACAATTTCTATGGTTTTTTCTATACAAAAGTTGTTTACACAGATTTCCTTAAAACTAATATTTCTATTTACAAAGATCGCTGACCCCCCATGTATAAATTCTTGTCGGGTGTAGATTGAGGCTAGAACAAGATCAGGTCCTATCCTGGAGTAAAATTCAGATTCTTCCGATCTTAGCCAGTGCTCAGTTATAGATAACACAGTGGGGTTGGTTTCATTTAGAAACAGGTCAAGAACAGTTAACTTAGTTCTAAGACATTGAACATTCACGGTGGCTATCACCATGTCAGAGTTAAAACTATTTACATTTATTTGCCTAGGCCCTGTTTCAGGAGTAGGCAGCCTGGACCTCGGCCTAGTAAGATCATTTAAGAAATCTAGGTTACACTCGTTTTGCGAATCTTCCAGAATAAAAAACGCTTCAGGGTGGTGTTTTTAGGCCACTTATTACTGTCCATAATCGTATCTTTGTGTACAAAGTCAACGCCAAGTTTGAAACTGTCATTGTGGCTTTTGTTTTCAAGCTGCTCTATTTCAAATTTAACCTCGGGAAAGGTTTTATTAACAAAATTCTGGACATCATTTGAGCTGGTCCCTTTAGCTACTCTCCCCAAATGAAACCAAGCCTTTTTTGTCCCACACAACCCTAGATTAGAGCCATTTTCCGAAGTAGCAGTGCCTACAATTGTCAGATTTTTGTTGTTATTTCTAGGCCTATTCTTATGTTTAGCATCTTGGGAACCTGACTTACTACTAGGACTATAACTTAGACTTACTTGGTTTCCAGCTGAATTTGGCATAGGCCAAGTCTCTCAAACAAGGGGTCTTCCCAACACAGCTCAAAACTGCCAAGGTATACCCTAAATATAAAAGTGGACCAAACACAGATGCTAAAAGTTACAGACCAATTTCACTTATACCGACCTTCTCTAAAATCTTTGAAAAAATCGTCCTTAACAGACTAATATCCCATCTAGACCAAAACCTGCTGCTCACCAGCCAGCAACATGGCTTCCTTAAAGGAAGATCCACTTCCACTGCCTTAATACAGCTCACCGAGCACATAATAGAACAACTAGAAGACGGCTCCTCAGTCACAAGTCTGTTTCTGGACTTTAGCAAGGCCTTTGACTGCCTTAACCACAAGACACTTCTTAGAAAATTGGGAGCTCTGGGTATTGAGGGAAAGTCTAAACAATGGTTCCACAGCTATCTTAATGGCAGACAGCAACTAGTTGAGATTCAGCATGTAGAAAAAAACACTCGCCATAAAATACATTCCGAAACTGTCCCTATACGGAGAGGAGTACCACAGGGATCAGTTCTCGGACCAGTCCTGTTCCTCCTCCTCACAAATGACCTACCAGACCAGCTACAAGAATACTGCCAAACCACAATGTATGCAGATGACACTGTCATCACACTAACCGACAAATCAACGGAAACTTTAAACCGAAACATCAATATAACCTTCAACATGACTAAACTATATTGTACAGTAAACGAATTGGCTCTAAATGAAAAGAAAACTGTTCAGCTGAACTACTCTACTAAAAATAAAGACACAAACGTATTAATCCCTGGGATAGAAGCACAAAATAGTACCAAATATCTTGGCATTATCATGGATTCAAAACTGACATGGAAACAGCACATTGACCAACTCTGCAAGAAGCTACGCTCTGGCATTCATGTCATCAGGCGAATGAAGCAGGTTGGTGGTCTGGACACCGCAAAAACAGCCTACCATGCCCTGGTCGAGTCACACCTCAGGTATGGTCTGGTGGTCTGGGGAAGTACATCCAACAACTACCTAAAAAGAGTACTTATCCAACAAAAAAGAGCTATAAGATGCCTAGCAGGCCTTCAATATCAAGAAAGCAGTCGTGATGCATTTAAGGAACTAAAAATCCTCACACTGACATCACTTTACATCCGTGAGGCAATTCTCCATGCCATCTCCACAAACCAAACAAGAAACAGAGACATTCACCATCACAATACACGGAACGCCTCAAGCTTTGCAATACCACCTCACCATCTAAGTCTCTTTGAAAAGAAGCCATCGTACAAAGGGGCCCTGTATTTCAACAACCTACCAGAACAACTTAGAAATGAACCAACTCACCGTTTCAAGAACCAATTAACAACATGGCTGCAAGAAAGGCCATTCTACTCAGAAAAAGAATTCCTTGACAACCAGCTTTAACAACATATTAAATCAACAAATTTTAATTATTATTCTGACGCATGTACTGTTCTCAACGAATATGTAAATAAAGATCATTGTCTATTGTCTATTGTCTATTGGCCTAGGCCTAGATTGGTTTTGGGAGGTTCCAAGCTTGGCCTTCCTTTTAGTTCTATTTTTTGCAGTTTGCCATTCACCATCATTCAATTCACCTTCGATTTCGATAGAATTTGTATCACTGCTAGCCAGTGGCTTCCAAACAGGCATAGGTGTACTTTCTAGGGGATCTGCTGCATTGTCTCCAGGGCTAGGCTCAAGCTGGGCAGGCTTGAAGCCGGGTTTAGAAGGGCTAGTAGGCCTACTTTGAGTTTGTTGGTTACGATGCAGGGGCATATTAGAATTATTTTTGTCACCTTTTACAGCTTCTACAAATGAGGAAGGCTTCTTTATCTCATTTGTAGGCGTCATAATATGATTTCTAGCTGATTCGCTAGCGTCAAGTGAAGTTGCTTTAGAGGTTAAATGATCTGTCATATCACGTAACTGGAGCTTGATTGCCGCATTTTCATTCCCGAATTCAGAAAGTCTTTCTGACAGGGATAAATAGTTCTTACTTATCTCACTTAACTCTGAAACAATAATGTTAAGTATTGCGGTATTATCGCTTTGATCGTTTTCAGAATCCGCGGACATAACCGTTGTTCTTGATACAGAATTAGTACCGGTGTCAGCAGACGACGTCACGCACTCAGTACATAGCCACAATAGACCCGGCATTTTAGCGGCGATGCGCTTGTAATGATCGTAATGAGACTTGATAATATTAGCACACGATATATGCCACCACTTTTTGCACTTTCCGAAACATAACACTGCATTATGCCTATCCAAAACCACTTTTTGGCAGGAGCCACAGTGGCACTTTTGTTCACTCGCCGCCATCTTGCCACTCCCATTCAATTAACTACAAACAAAAATTTCTCATATTAAAAGGTTGCCCAAAAATAAAATAATGTTCTAAGATATTAGGATTTTTGTGAGGTAAGCTTGCTCTTGTGTTCTACATTCTACGTAAGTTAGTGTGATACATGCAATGAGTGGCTTTGAAGTAATTAGACATTATAGTACACTCTGGACTATCCAGGTCTCGGTTATCCAAGTCCATGGCTCTTGTGATCTACATTCTACGTTAGTTAGTGTGATACGTGCAATGAGTGGCTTTGAAGAAATTAGACATTATAGTACACTCTTGACTATCCAGGTCTCGGTTATCCAAGTATAATAACCGTAGGTTTCGGTTGTCCTGAAGTTCCATAATACCCTGGAACTTCTGGCTTATCGGAACTGATAAGCCAGATCAAGGGGCGCTAACTCGCTCCCCTGCTGCCGCTTGTTGATGACAACAATAGGTGCGCAGCCAAATAACGAAAACTTACCCCACTGGGAAAAAAGGCTGGTTACACACTAACTATGATGATCTAGTATTAACCCTAGAGTGGTGTCTTCAGTCTGTGAGTGTTTTATTTCACATTAAACCCCTTAAAAATGTATTAGTTTGATAATTTTACACAATTTCATCTTTTATGGTTACAGTCATATAAAAAAAATCTACAAAATTTGAAAACGGTTTTACAGACCGAAGACCTGTGATAAAAATAAAGACACCACTCTAGGGTTAAGAACATGGTGTGTATCTATCTATCTATACTCATATGAATAACGTTTGTACACAATTATTTAAAAAACTGCTCCTACGATTTCCTCCAAATTGTTAGAAATATCTTAGTTTTAGGCTAAAAACAATATCCAGCTAGGCTCTGTTCTGGGAAAATCAGTTTTTCGTTAAAAACTTCAAATTAAATTTTAATATTTTTAACATTAGTCTTAGGTCTATGGACTGTCAAGTAGCTATGGCAGTTTTACGAAAATGTAAACAAATGAATAGTGACATATGCTTTTAACAAATCATCTACAGTACAGAAGCAAATTACAAAATACAGTACATAGGACCAATGAATGCTAATGGGTGCTGGTTGGTTGTAAGGTAGCAGGAGAAAAAAGTTCCAAGATCGGTACCTTCCCGGGCTCAAGGACCCAGATGGCCACCGTCCTGGAAATATCAGGGAACCACTGAGGGGAGCGTCGGTTCTGATATTGCTCACTCAGCAGCAAAATATCGGCGCCTTGCTCGGTTTCGAATTGGTACAGCTGTCCTGCTCCTTTGGATGTTAAGCTGAAGCAGTGGCGGCTCTAGGACCTTGTCAAACCCCCTGTTTTATTGGGGGGTGCTCCACAACCCCCAAAACCCCCCAGGAGCCCCCCCAATATAAGAGGGGGGTCCGGGAAAATTGTATAGTTTTAAAGCAGTTTGGTGACTTTCTAAAGCAATTTTTAACGCCTAAAACTATGTCCAACAGTCCAAAAACTCCCATTTCACCCCTTGTTTGTCATGAGCAAGTAGACATAAGTAGAGTCGAGTAAAGTATTTTTTTGAACCTTCATAGTTTTACCAATCTATTTAATAGATCAGATTTATTAGCCTAATAGAATTAGGTCTATATTAAATATGAATAGATATTGCAAAACATAAAAATTAATCCTCTGTTGTGGTTTAGTTTTATAATTTAACTTACACTTTTTAAACCTAGTATTAATTTTTACTACTAAAATTCGGGGGAGGGGGGTTTGACCCCCCCCCCCCCAGCTACGGCCTTGTAAAACGGGTCTACACTGTATTGAAAATATAACTAACAATTAACAATTTAATACTAAAACATCCTTGGCAATAAGGTAAGGCCCAACTATAATAGTAGTTTACAGTAATAGTTTATTCCCTATATGGAAAATTCACGGAAAAAATGTATATATGGAAAAAATATATGTAGTGCGACTGGGTACAGGGTTAATCCCCTTTCTTACAATAGATATCTCAAGCAGCAAGTTGCTGTCACAATTTCATTTGTTTTTAAATCGATTACATCATGAATATCGGAAATGCTTTCTAAGGCTATTTCAGTTTTGGGTGGCGAAGATGACTTCCATCACTAAACTATTGTGCATCATAAGGAAATACAGGAAAGTAGAGAGCTATCTGTCTAAGTGAATAAAAACTTAAAAAATATTAAAAGAATTAGAAGAATCAATAAATTTTGATCCTGAAGTAGATATTTCATATAATTATGTGGACCCCTTGGAGCATTTTTATAATAAAAAATTTAGTTGGATGAGCCAATCATAGAATGTTTAGTGTAGAAATGCTGATTCTCCCTAATTCTTATGATTTAAATGTGTACTATTCTACAGATACCAGTAATTTATGTCAGAAATCTACTCCTCTTGAGTTGATTACCAGACCTATACTCTGATTATCGAAAGAATGTGCCTTGCGGAGCGGCCGTGTGTCGACCGAGTCCAGCTACAAACATTCTATTTCACAAACTCGTGGAAACGTAACACAGAAGGTTAGAAATTTCCAATGAACGGTGTTCAAATAGTCAGTTAAATACGGTTTCAGCGCATGTTTTAAATATTTATTATCTTATTTCGATTAATTAATATTTATAGTTATATTTGTAAAAACACGAATTTGAAAAATTTTAATTCCGATTCGTGTTTTTACAAATATAACTACAAATATTAATTCATCGGAATAAGTTAGAAAATATTTAAAACATGCGCTTAAAACGTGCTTAACTGATTATTTAAACACCGTTTATTAGAAATTTCTAACCTTCTGTGTTACGTTCCCACAAGTTTGTGAAACAGAAGGTTTATACTAAAACTCGCTCACCGCACGGCCGCTCCGCAAGGCACATTCTTTCGAAAATCAGAGTATAGCTTAGATAGCATTCAACCCCTCAATCTACAGTACCAGGTCTACTGCACTAATAAATCTGGTCAACCAAAAGCCCAAGCTTAGTAGTTCTTAATTTGACTTCCAGGCTGCAGCACATGATATGTCGATTTATACTCACAAGATAGACAGTTGTAAACTAAAGTTTTGTTATGTCACCCATGTATTTGCCATTTCGACCCTGGAGCTCAAAAGGATAAACAACACAAAAACCAGAATTTCAAGTTGAAAGTCACTAAGAACACTCACTCATATCATTGTACAATTGAGCTGGACAAATGTGTAGTCATTCAAATGAATTGTGTTTCCTAAACTGTCCTGTGGACAGCATCGACTCACAGGTACACGTCTAGATAGGTTGGTTTGGACTTATATGGTGTACAGCACCGAAAATGCATGTCACGCTCATCCAAGCAGGATAATGTCGTATACTAGCTGGATAACTCTGGATTACTCATTATGTTAGCAGGATGGAGAACTGGGGAGTGCCACAACAAGGTAAAGTCTGCTCCAACGTTGGATGAGATAACCAACAGAGTATTTGAAGAGTTGCTCCAGGGCAAAGCTGACAACCTCACTCAGGCCTCGGACCAGAGTTCTGTGAGGGTAAGTGAACTGAGGCTATCTAGATCAAATTTGGGGTTGCTCTGATACCGGACCTAGAATGTGGGAAGTTATTCATATGTGATAACTCTGCAAAAATAAGTTTAAGATTGTGAATATTTTTTAATTATTTTGAAATAGAAACCTGTCATAAAATGTTCAAACACTATGTTACTTATTTATTTCCATTCCTATTATTTATTACAAAGCAATCTAATCTTTTTCAATTTGAACTGTGTCTAATTTTATTTTTGCCCTATATTGGGTCTTAATATGATGTGGCGTTTTAACCTATGTTATTGGCGAATGAGGTCGATTGATTGACTGTTTTGACCAAATCTTTCGTATAGGAAACGACAACTGGATCCTTTTATTTAACCGGAGGAGACAATTTACCCAAAGATCCAGCTTTGATGATTTCTAATACTAATTGAACCATTTTAACTACAGAAATACCATGGTCTTTGAATATATGCAATAACTATTAATCAGACAACTAGACACAACGTGAACTAACATTTGAATAAATAAATACTGAAATTGAAAAGCGACGCTAGAAATAAGAAAAGAATCTGAAAAGAACAATCATGAAAATTTAGAGTAACTACATATCTAACGCCGTACCTCTCGTGGGGGCCTTGCCCCCATATACCCCGACTCCTAGCAGACATCCATCTTGTTCCACATCAGCAACACCAAGACCGGCGTCCTGATTTCCTTAACTCACCTCACGTACTCTCCGCCCATGCGCGAGTCGCCGTGAGTTGAAGAGTGCCTTCTTGACGGGACATTTGAGTTGGGTAGATCAGGTTGTGGAGGCTGATCTCCACAATGATTCAATTACCACATAATATAACTAATGTATTGGTTTTCTAGTCCGATGATTGGGGTTCAGAGCACTCTTCAGGAATCCTTGGGCGTTTTCTCAGGAGAGACTCAGCTTTTATAGAGAAATCTAAGGTAAACCATTACTCTTTAAATTAATGTAAAAGTGTAGCTCACTAGCAATTTTATTAATTTCCTGTTTAATTGAAGGGTACTCACACTCTCAACTTGTGGGTGGATTAGGTTGGTTGTTTTTCAAAAATTTACACATAAACATAAACATTGTTCAACTCTCATATGTGTCTTGTTAAAATATCTAGGTTTACATTCAACTATGTTATTGAAGAAGTGAATGTCAATATTTATCTGCTCCTAAATATATTTAAATAATTGAATATATTATTACCCTTCTGTCATCAAACACCTACAGTAAACCAGTCTTGTTGGGAAGCTGGTTTAAGTACAATCAAAATACTTGGATTAATTTTGTCTTAAAAAGGCTGAGCCACAGCCAGTGCAATTTTCTCTTAGAACAGACTATAGTTATTGTACAGGTCATAGTTAGACATCTGCCAATACAAGGGCAGTGACAAGATAGTATAGATGGGGCGTGGTGGCAAGTGTTGGAAACAATTCAGTTTTTAAATATTTAATAAATAACTTCTTGATCAGCATTGTACGTGTTATTAAATTTACGGAAAGTAAATAATTAAACGTCTTATAACACTTAAAACATATATTTACACTTATACTGTTACTCATAAGACGGTAAATATACAAAAAGATGGTAAGTGGTGATCGATTCAATGATGATGAATGTAAAATGTTCCAAAAGTCCTTAAAATACAATGTGAACTTAGACTACAAAACACAAGAAATTGAAGATGAACTTATTGAAATAGATGCAGCACTAAGACTTAAAGATAAAGAAATACAAGATCCAATTAAATGTAACTTTATTCATGAACTAAATAAAACTGACTATAAATTCAAACAAAAGAAAGTTAAAGTAAAATCAATTAACCTTTCAGAGGGCGCATTAGTTTTTAAAACGGAAGAGGGCGCACCCGGAGGTTACTTCCGGGTCAATAAAAACGAACATTTATGACGTAAAATTTTATTTTAGTACACAAATTAAGTTTTATTTTGAATTTTAAACATCAAAAATATGTTTAGTGAACTCTTAATTGTACAATAATTTAATTTAGATTTTATAAATATAAAATTAAACTATTATTCTATCAAATTTTCTAACATAAAAGTATATGAAGAAATCTTTTACAAGAATATATTCAAGAAGTTAATTTAAATTTTACCACAATGTCCTATAATGTGATTTTAATTGATAACACTCTCAATACCCGATGTTTTAAGTAATTTAAGATAATGGGTATCTTAATACTAAATGGCTCTGTACAGTTCTCGCAGCTAGTCTGGGCGCGCGGACCCTTGTGTACTAACCGTCCCCCACGCCAAAGCCATGAAGACAGCAGTGAGGCGCTGAACAACCCCAGTGTGCCGTGTGGGCCGAATGTTTTTGGAAACGAGCAATAAACACTCCCCTCTACACCCCCTGCCCTAGCGCGGCCACGCGCCCAGACTAGCTGCGAGAACTGTCCATACGTCGTTCGTGAATCTCCCTTTCAGCATGGCTAAGAGTGTTGCAATTCGAAATTTAACTTCTTCTGTAATCTTTTAAAAACTATATATTTACTAAATAATGACATGAATCGTAAAAAAATAATTATTTACAGTAATAGTTTACACGCAATAATTAACGCACACACTAAACTAGAGGTCGCATCACGGAAGTTGCCTCCAGGCTGTACGAGAATCGGCAGAGCGCACACGGAAGTTACTTCCAGCCTCTTACAAAACTGAACAAAACTAACAAATATAAAATAGTAGGGGTGAGTTTTGACCTTCACTCTATTCCAGGAATGAGGCGCGTGAGGTACAGTGACACTCACACTGCCGACACCACTCAAAATAATATAATCGCGAAAAATAAAACATCCATGGAGGTTACTTCCGTGATGCGACCTCTGGAAGGTTAAAGAATTGAAAACCATCCATTCAATATCAGAAAAACTTAATGAAAACCATTCAATCATTACAATACCCCCGCCGCAGCAAACCTGCAGACTAAGCGAATTTCCATTTGACTGATTGGATTTACACTGAAATGTCTACTTAAAAATATAACATTTATTCTTTATTTAGAATTAGTTTAACAAGTACTTAGGTTTGCTGCATCAGGGAGGGTAAAACTGTTTTTTTTTTTGTAAAATGTTAATAGTTAGTAAGAAATAAAAACATTTTCCAAATTTGATCAAAATATGTTCACAAACAAGCAAACTACAACAGTTTACTTATTCTCCATAAGAATAACATGGGAATTTTAAATTTACAATTTTTTGGAATTTTCTCCGTAACCATTAGGCGCATAATAACGCTTCAATATACTAAATTACTTGTTTTTTTAAGCTCTACAAAATGGTTTGGAAAGAAATTGCTAAATTTGATGTTTTTTGGGTCAAAAATGGGAAAAACCTATTTTTACCCCATAAAACCCCCCGTAAACCCCCGTTCCCATGGTCCGATCATGCTGGATCGCGAACTCGTTCGAATAAACGTACGTTTACACGTTTGTACCAAATTTCATCAAAATCGGATCATTTTTGCTCGAGTTATCGTGCTGACACACACATATATATATATATATATATATGAATTTGAACGGATGGTGTTTTTGGCCTCTAGGGACCTCAAAACAAAAAAAAATCGGTCCCGCGTCCAGGTCTTACCATGAGTACTACGGTAATAGTTTATTCCCTATATGGGAAATTCGCTAAAAGCAGATAAAAGTAATACAGTCATCGTAATGACAAAAGAAGACTACCACAAGAAAGTAACAGAATTTATTGATAATAATCAATTTAAAGAATTTGCAAAAAGATCCAACACAAGAATATGACAAAACCCTCAATAATACAATTACAACATGCAAAACACTTACAAAAGCAAAGATTGAAAGCTATTAACCCTACAGTACCGAATTTAAGAGCTCAGCCCAAAATGCGCAAACCAAACATCCCAATAAGGCCAATCGTAAATTACCAAAACGCTCAAGGATATAAAATTATTAAGTATCTTAACAAACAAATTCATGAATGTGTTTAACAAATACAACCAATTATAATGTGAAAAATTCTAAAGACCTTACAACAAAAATCAAAGATATCAAAATACCAACAGATACTATTTTTGTATCATTTGACATAACCAACATGTACACTAACATTCCAGTACAAGATACAATCAAAATTCTTAAAAATAATTTAAACCAAAATCAATCAATTAATTACAAATCACAAAATTGATGACATAATTAAATTAACGAAAAACGTAACTAATTAAAATTATTTTCAGTTTGATTCTAAAATGTACAAACAATATCATGGTCTAGCGATGTGATCACCACTTTCTGGCCTATTAGCTGACATGTATTTGAATGATTTAGAAGAAAATAAGATAATGAACAAAAATAACCTTCACAAGGAAACATAATATATTGGAACAGATATGTAGATGACATGTTATGTCTATTCAAAGGAAATTAAAAATCGTGCACTGACTTTTTATCCTATTTAAACAGAATATCTTAGAAAATAAAATTCACAATGGAAATACGAAAAGATAAAATCAATTTTCTCGACTTAACAATTGGAAAAAACAATGACAAACATTATTTTAAAATTTTTATAAAAGCCACTCAAACAGGTCTTGTTATTCCTTCTGACTCAAATGCACCGTGGCAACATAAAATGGCAAGCTTCAACTCTATGGTACACAAAATGGTACGAGTACCTTTAAATTAAAATTATTACAATTTGGAAAAAACATTATAAAGACGTAGCTACAAGAAATGGATACAAAGATAGTTTAGACAAATTAATCAAGAAAATGAAAAATAAGAAAACTCAAAATTTAGAAAAAGAATAGAAGAAGGAGTTTAGTTGTCTTCCGTACAGTTTGGTATTAAACAAACCGATCAGAAAAACATTTCAAGCATCTAAATTCAAAATTAGCTATAGATCTAGAAACAACACATTCAATTTAATTAATAAACTATCAAAGAAGAACCCACATACAATTGACAAAAATAAAAATCTGGAATATACAAAATGTCTAAATATTGACCCAAATTCTACATTGGTCAGACTGGAAGAGCATTTTCATACAGATTCAAAGAACATATCCAAGCCGTAAAATCAAACAATTAAACATCCCAACGCTCAATGTATGTAGAACATATATTAGAAAATAATCATAATTATGGCAAATTAGAAGAATGTGTCAAAATTCTAAATTATGAGAAAAAGGGTGAAAAATGGATATAAAAGAAGAATTACAAATATACCTACACTCAAAAGAACACGGCGACCAAATTCTTAATGTAATGCAAAAAAAAAAAAAAATCCAATTCACAAAAAATCAAACAAATCAGAGAAGAATCTTACACATTCACATGTTAAAAAAGTACACCTTACCATTTAATCAAAATTTACTATGAATTCAAAACATATGTTATTAACTATTTATTTATTTAATTTGTTTACATACACATACTTTTATAACACTCATACTGTGATCATGGCCTTAGTGCCGAAATACGTATCAGTTTAACCCTTAGAGTGCCAGGCGAGAAATAAAAGTAACGCTCAAAAAATGCCGATGATTTTTCCCAAAGGTCGCGCTAAAAATGCCGAGCGCGATCTGGCGATTTTTAGGTTAAAATTTCGTAAAAATCTAATTTTCGATATTTCGACCAACGAAAATCGATGTATCGCATCTAGTAACTTTCGACTCAATGTTAATATATGGGTTAAAAGAATCCGAGTATCCATTCGGTTGTTATGACAACTGTTCGATCATTACAAAACGTCCGGTCAGCCGGACGTTGGCACTTTTGGCTCTTTCTAAAAACGTCCGGTCGGCCGGACGTCGGCACTTTTGGCTCGTTTTAAAAACGTCCGGTTCCCCGGACGTTGGCACTCAAAGGGTTAAATAAAAATGAATTTCAGGGTACTCTGGTTTTTATTATTTCAATTATATATGTATATAGGGTGTATATGAAGTCCCGTACGGACAATATTTTTTAACCCTCCGAGTGTTATTTTCGCTGCAGCGACACATAACACACTTTGTGTAGTGTTTTGTGTCGCTTCAGCGACTCACTTGATGATCCTGAAGAAGTAGGTAGTGATATTGATGTAAATTATCAGCCAGATTCCTAGCTATGGTTAGGCTATGCATTCTTAGCTAAACGCTATGTACTGAAATCTGTTTTTTGCCCATAACTTATTTATTTGCAAATCTACTTCCTTATATTATTATATATTTGTAATCCTCGTAAAATTTAGAACAAAGTGGTTATTTTCAAATATTTATAGGCCTATAATTTATACAATTTCATTGAGCACGAACTTATTTATTTATTTTTTTTTCCAAAATATTTTTTTTTACCTAAAAGTTTTTTGAAACAAATGTTCCTTATGTTCTATGTATAATATTGAAGCCCATGATTTTCCAATCAAAATGGTATATAGAACAGTATAATTAACATTGTTTTCAAGCTTCTCAGATCCGTTTTAATAAAACCTTGCAAATGAGCAAAAAATAGGCAGACATTAAGGCCAAAACTAGGGACACTCAGAGGGTTAAACGACAACAGATAAATCAATAAGATTTGGTACATCAACACCACACCTAAAAATCTACTTTTTCAAGGAACTGTGAATTTTCTGTCTTATTATGGGGACGTCCCGCAAGGAGTCAGAAGGAAATCTTAAATAGGAGCATAGGTCAATATGCACTGCACATCAAATGAAAGGTCTTTTTTAGTAGAATACAATGCCGCAAACCGCGTTTCAAAAGGTTGATCCTGCGCAAAATAGCGGCCGTTCAAAGATTTCTTGAATCCGCCATTTTGAATCTTTGAACGACTGCCATTTTTTACTCAGGCGTTCTTTTGAGCTTGAATTTACGGCATTGTAATCTACTAGTGAAGACCTTTAATTTGATGTGCATATTGACCTATGCTTACGTTAACAATTTTCTTCCGATTCCTAGGGCTGTGCCCCCTGAGGAGTAAGCGTATAATAGCAATGCAAATTAAATTAATCTTTGAACGGCCGCTATTTTGCGCAGGATCAACCTTTTGAAATGCGGTTTGCGGCATTGTATTCTACTAAAAAAGACCTTTCATTTGATGTGCAGTGCATATTGACCTATGCTCCTATTTAAGGTTTCCTTCTGCGGGACGTCCCCATGATATGACAGAAAATTCATAGTTTCTTGAAAAAGTAGATTTTTAGGTGTGGTGTTGATGTACCAAATCTTATTGATTTATCTGTTGTCGTTTAGAAATATAAGCCCGTGCGGGACTTTATATACACCCTGTATATATATATATATGACTGACCGGACGATAACTTGAGTAATTTTTGCCTGATTTTGATAAAATTTGGTTTGAAGGTGTAAGGTGGGATAAACTTGAATGAGTTCGCAAACCAGCCTGATCGGACCGTGGGAACGGGGTTTTATGGGGTAAAAATGGGGTTCTCATATTTTACCCTTAACCCCCTAAGTGTCCATAGTAATGGTATTAATGTCGGCCCATTTATTGCGCAAACGTAGGGTTTTATTAAAATGTATCTTAGAAACTTAAAAACACTCTAAAGTATACTGTTTTATATATAATTTTGTTTCAAAAATTATGAGCTTCAATGTAATATATAAAACATTACAACAAATATTTTCAACAATTTTTGTGGGGCTAACATTTCTCAAAAATTATAAAATAAATGAAAAAAATTTATGTTTGCGCTCAATAAATTTTTATAATTTTAGGTCTACAAATATTTCAAAATAGCCACTTTGTTCTAAGTTTTATGAGGATTCCAAAAATATAATAATATAAGGAAGTAGGTTTGCAAATAAATAAGTTATGGGTGAAAAACAGATTTCGTACATTTAGCTAAGAATGCCTAGCCTAACCATAGCTAGGAATCTGGCAGATAATTTACATCAATATCTCTACCTACTTCTTCAGGATCATCAACCAGTCCTTCAAAATCACTTAAATCTTCTTATAATGCACCACGTATATCACTACTTTGTATTTTTAACACTAAAACAATGATAAACATAATAAAACACATCAGTCATCGGTGCGAGGTTAACCAAGTTGTTTACAAATACGCACGTCATCTGTCTGCTACAATATTTTCGGAACTAAAATGAAAAGCGTCTAGAAACAGACATCAGGAGAAAGCTTAGAATCTGCCGAAAACAACGATACCAATCTCGGTCCAGATCAATCTGATTCGGTCAGTCCCAGAACCTTCGCCGTAAACGATGTTTGTGTGTCGCAAAAGCGACGCATAACACCACGGCGGGTGTGTTGTGCGTCGATTACGCGACGCTTAACACTCAGAGGGTTAAAACACAAAATTTTCAATTTTTCTTCAGACCTTTAAAAAGAGCTTAAAAAAAACAATTCAGTATATCAAAGTGTTTTTGTACAGTGATTGGTTACAGAGAAAATTCAAAAAATTGTAAATTTAAAATTCCCATGTTATTCTTATGGAGAATATTGTATAATGTTGTAGTTAGCTTGTTTATGAATATATTTTGATCAAACTTGGCGGATTTATTTATTTCATGCTAAGCTATTGATATTTTAATAAAAATCGCACTTTATTAGTTTCCCTGTAGCACCTAACCTAGGTACTCGTTAAACATAAATGTTAATTTAATAGATTAATTGAAAATCAATCCAGGCAAATGGAAATTCGCTTAGTCGGCAGGTTTGTTGCAGCGGGGGTATTTTCTTTATCCACACTGGTAATCAAATTTCACTTGCATCAGTTACCATTTGGCTTAACTATTAATTCCAAAATGATGATTGGTTTCCAGGACGGGCGACACAAAAACAAGAAAGTGGCCAAGTACTCAGCCTTAGGCAGCGAGGAAGGGACCCGAGGGAAGGCCGCTCTTAGCAAGTTACCTCCTCTCATAGCCAAGTGGAAGCCCCAAGCCAAGACAGATGGCAAGTCTGAGAGTGATGGTGAGTGTTGATTACAGTAACAGGTAGGGGTCTGCGGGTCCCCGATTTTTTCGGGTCGGGTCGGGCCAGCGGAAGGCCCGAGAGACCGGGTCGGGTCAGAGATTTGTTCGGGCCAAGATCGGGTCGGGCCAAAAAAAATAATTATTAGGCTATTTTTAAAGTTATAAAAAGTAATTTTCAAAGAAACAGTCTTATATACATTATTACAGAGGAATTAAAATGTTAAAATTAGAATTAAATATTAAGTTTGCTCACGTTTAAGAACAAAGACACAACAAAGCAATTATTGCCTTACTGTCACTAGCCAGAGCCAGTCGTCTACTGACAAAACAAAAGCCGTGACGCAACAGTGCAAAGAAAACGAAGTCAAAAGAAAGACTATTTATCCAGAGGTACCAGTTTAATTATTTATTGTTTATTCCATAACTAGTTTAAATTATATATTAGTATTTTATTTACATAATAAATTATAAACAAAAGAAATATCTGATATAGTGTACAGATCTGTATCTTGTTCTTTTATTTTCCCATTGTCCTTTTTGTCATTCAGTAACAAAACAAAACAACACTTCTGATCGTCTGGTTCGGCATTTTATGGTCACCATTTAATTTTTTTTTTAAGTATCAAGTATCAACAAGTCTACAAAGAGGTTAGGCCTAAATATTTTATAACTTTATGAAAGTTTTCATCAGTAAAATTATTTTTTTCTTAAGTTAGATTGAGTTTCACAAAAGATATTTCTAAGATCCAATACAATATTTACAAGACACAAACTACCATGAATTAATTTCTTTGGAAATTATCTGTAACAGTTTTATATTTTTGAATAAAGAAAATATATCTTTTTGTCTCTACTTCCTTGTTTTGTTACTTGTATTTTGTCAGCAATTGGAACAACCGGGTGGCGTAATAGTGGTGGGGGAGGGGGAGGGTCTATGACCTTGAGTGTCCCCGGGCCTGGCTCGAGTTGTGTAAGATGAGAGGGGAGGGGAGGGGGAGGGTCTGTAACCTTGAGTGTCCCCGGGCCCGGCTGTGAGAGTGATTCATGGTTTTTTGTTTACATTCTACTACCCTTCCTTCCGAGAAAAAGACCCTACAGTTTCAAAAACATTGACTTACAGTATAAAAACATTGAGTTGTGTTGCTAATTAGGGCACTATAATGTCTCTGCTGTCTGCTTATGTTGCCAAATTAGCATTTAACTTTCTTTTCTCTTGATTTAATATAATTTTCTATATATTAAGAGTTCCTTTTCGGGTACCTAATAATTGTGATATTGTTTGACTTGAGTTTATGGATTTTTAATTCTTTTCATTTATTAGCTAAAATCAGTTGTTTTAGGATTTTAATCTCTTGCAATACCTATAACTGTGCCTATAACTGTGTATCCATAACTGTGTATGACATGATATGCAATTTTTACAGTCTTTACTATAACTATACCATAAACAATGTATGTGTGTTATATTTATTGTTTTAGAGTTTTATAGTAAATTAGTTTACACAATATCTTTTCTTCAATGAGTTCTCCACTTGTCATGTTGCTTAGTCTATTACTATTTTAGGCCCTATAAAAAATAATTCCCTATGTAAAGCTGTAGGCATACTAATGCCAATAATAGACAATTCTTTATTTATGATGATGTAACTAATAATGCTATTGTAAGTGTGAGAGGAGGTTAGGAGGCAGTGAATGAATGATTCATATTGCATGGTGGAAACATAGAATTTTTATTTTCTTCTTGCTTGCAGTCTTGAAGCCACAGGCCCTAAACTTGTGATAAGGTTAATTGATTTGTTTATGATCCATTTATATTAAGTTCCTTTACAAACTTGTTGTAATATAGCTGTTTAGATATTTCAACAGTTATGAAAATGGGAAAGAATGGCTTGATAAAAAAAATTATTTTCTTCTTTCTTGCAGTTGAGGCAACTCCTAAGCTGTAAATAAGTTATGAACATGAAATAATATACATAAATACAATCTTTTTCCATATGTTATTTTCAAGTAATATTATAAACACAGATAGGAGTTAAAAAAATCAAAAAAATCCGGTAATTAATAATTTTTGGCCCGACCCGATTTTGGCCCGAAACCCGAGGACCAAAATTATTGGCCCGACCCGACCCGACCCGAACCAAAAAAGTCTGACCCGCAGACCCCTAGTAACAGGTCACTCATATATAACTAAATGGAGCCACAAGCCAAGACTCAAATAACGGAAAAAGATGTCAAGTAAACTTTCCAGAGGATCATAAAGCAACTCAATATGAACTAGTTAGTGTGGTTGTTTCTGGAAGTAGGAGCAGTTAGTTAGTTGAGACTATACTTTTGTAACCCTGAGAGAATTTATGTATTTGTTGCAGTGCTTTACGAGGGCCTGAAGAGAGCTCAAAGGAGTAGACTTGAGGACCAACGAGGCACAGAAATCAACTTTGAATTACCAGACTTTTTAAAGGTACTTTCTAAATTGCTGCTCCAGGGAGACTCCTATTTGTTTGAAGAGTTTAAACTCAAAAAACAGAAAATTGTAGTTTGTTCTTTTTCCTACACAAGTAAAAAAGTACAACCGTTTGTGTGTATGTTCAAATTCTGTTTCTGGTATGTTTTCACCAGTAGAGTTTAAATATGATGGTATAAAAATTCACACTAACATTAGATTTTAGATCCGTGTGAAAAAGAAAAACAAAACACAACAAAAATCAACTATTTTACATGTGGTGTACAGATTAAGCAACAAAGCATCACCTTTTGGACAGGTTTTTAAGAGTAATCCAAAAATATAATAGTAAGTAACCTTGTCTGTTATTTTACTTGCAGGATAAAGAAAACACTCCACAGACTGGAAAGAAAGTCCGTAAACTCAGGAGAGAATCAGAAGTAACCGGTAACTCAAAATTTTACCAATCGGTGGAACTATCACAAGCTTCAAGCCAAGAGAGTTTAACGGTCTCGAGATCAGTCGACCAAAGCTTCACCAATGACGGGATCATTCCCAGTAATGAGGCAGCAGAGGAGTACTTCCTAGGGGGGGACAGGACACAGACTCCCCCTCCTCTGCCTCCCAAACCCAAGCACTTGCCTCCCACAACATGTTGGCCACCCCAGGCTCAACCTCGTACAAGGCCAGCCAGAGTCTACCTGGATCAGCCCAGCAGCAGCTTCGTATAACAGCCTGTACAGATGTAAATTGTATATTTATTTATTAAATTAGAAATTTACTTTGTACTAATTTCAGTACGGTTGGGTATTAAGTATGATCATCTACATTTTTTAAATCGTTGTGACTGATCTTTTTTTTATAAGAATCAGTTTCTAATTAACCGGTTTAAAATCATAATTCAGCGTTATTGAAAGACTGTGAGATTATCTGATAGCTGTATGTGGTTAAAGATTTTTTAATTATTCTCTTTAAGAGATTAGACTCAAGGTTGGAAAATGAAACAATACAACCTGCATATTGATACACTATACAAACTGGATACTTAAGAGACTTATAAGAATACAAAGTTTCTGTTTAACTGCTTGGCACTTTAATCATCACAAAACTCATTAAAACTTGAGCTATACAAGTTTATACACATGAAATACAATAAGCATTGAAACCCACAGTTGTTATTAGAAATATTACACACATATGTAACTTTTATAAATTCCCAAATCGTTATCCACAATGTTGACTTGAATCAAATAGCAGAAGGTATTACTGTAGATCTTATAGCCTAGGCCCAAGACCAACATAGTTTTTTTTTGTCCCAGAGGCCAATAAAACCGTCCGTTCAAATTCATATTTATGTGTGTCAGTTAGCACAATAACTTGAGAAAAAATCATAAGATATTGATGAAATTTGGTCCTACCTACGTTTATTCAACATTATGGTAGATCAGCCACAAATGATCGAACAACAGGAACGGGGTTTTATGTGGTACAAATTGGTTTTCCCATTTTTGACCCTTACAGCATAACCTTATAACCAATTTATAGTGTGATGCATAGCAGCACGCTATATTTCTTATAGTGTCAGCGCTTCGCGTGGCACGGCTGCATGACGAACTCGTCAGCCCACCGCAAGCTTAAAAACAAATCATTGATTATATTATAGTGATGTTGTATGCTTACCAGTTAAGGAGAAAATTAAAAAGTGTGAGCCTACATTTAAAATCCTCATGTTGAATGTTAAAATCCCCTTATGGAGAAGAAGTAAACTATTGTAGTTTTCTTGTTTCTGGATATATTTTGATCTAATTTGGCAATTGTGTTCATACTTACCTGTAGCAGCAAACCTATAAGTGCTTCTTAAAGTCAAAGTAATTTATCTATCCAGATTATAAAACATGTTGCATTGGCTAAGTTTTAACTAAAAAATTACATTTGATAACTTTATTAAAAACCTAATTTCACTTAAACAGAGAACAAACCTGTCACGTTTTAGGAAATGTTTTAGTTGATAGAGTAGGCTTAGAATACTGACTGACAGACCAGTTAAAATGTTCATCTTACTTTTAAAATGTTAAATAAGACACTCTTCCAATACTATGTTACTTCTAAACACTCTTAACGTCTTTAGCCAGATGACCTTGGTTTTGTTGATTCTTTAACCATTCTTTTTAGATCATCAAAAGTGCGGCATCTTGACATTGCTAGGTACAATGCCCCATGCTGAAAGCAGGGATCTTGCAGATAAAGACAAACTTTTCAAGTCTCTGTCCTTGAATTTTGTAGTAGTCATGGCAAAAGCAATTCGACATGGGAACTGTCGACGTTTGAATTTCAGGGGAAAATTTCCTTCTGATGGTTCTAAGTTTAATTGGGGCAGTAACACTCGTTTTCCAGCTGAACTTCCAGTAATAATTTAAAAACTTAGGACTTAATCATTCACCTCTTTCACCGTTAATCTGGTTCTATTAACCAGTCTTTTTTGTGGATTTAAATTTCTTAGTAAAACTACAATTACACCTTTTTTTAGGCATAACTTGTGAGGAGGTAAACCACTTGGTGCTAAAGTGTGAAGAAATTCATCAGGTACATGTAACTGGTCTCCCTTTTCTTGAATCAAAGTGTCCACTGAGTAGTAAACTCGGCTGTCATCATTTAGTTGCTCAACTATTTTATTGTTTATCTCGTCCCAAAGTTTATTCTTTGGTGAAAGTAGGCCTATCGCATGATTTTTTGTCCTTTTTAAAGCATCTTCCGAGAATCCTTAACTGAAGATTTTGTCAATAATATTTTAATTCACAATACATTGTGGCGGAAGACGTATCAATTACTCACCAAGATCATTATGAATTATTTAATTGGCCTTATTGGCCATTCCCTATTCATAAAAAATATTCAGCAAATATTGAATCGCTTGGATTGGCTCTCATGTTTTTAGCTATTAAAATCTGTTTAAACATTGGCCATAAAGGTGATCTAATTATTGAATTTTCTTCTATTGCACAGCGACTCGCACCAGGTACTATGCAAGCACATTGCCGAAAATCACCTCCCAAAACAATCACCTTTCCACCAAAAGGCTTTTCTTGGTCTTCTCTTCTGGCAATATCTCGCAGTAATCTTTCTACAGACGATAAAGCATACTCATAAGAGCTTCATCCCTTAATATTTCTTTACAACTCCTGATATAAATCTCCCTAATACTTGAATGAAACTGCACAAATAAACTATCCCATTTCATCAGTCATCCTTGTATTGGAAAGTAAACTGATAAATAAACAGAAAAAGTAAATATTTAAATGACATAAGGAAAAGAGGTTAATTTATGAAGACAGATTTTTTTTTTTTAAGAAATGAATCATATGTTTGATAAACTTAACTGAATTGTCACTTATATTTAAAAATACATGGCAACTTTAAGGTCCAATGGGGCGAAGCACATTGAACTGAGCGTGACAAAAATTATTCCATGACTTCTGCAGATAATTCCCTTTAATTTGACACATCAATCATCAAAATCGGTTAATAAATAAAACAGTTTTGCTGTGCACAAGAAATTCCTTACGGAATTAGAATAATAGTTTCTAAAAATGCATGAAACTATTCATCATGGTAACAGGAAGTATTGTGTAAAATTTGGGCTTGATGAGTTAAGTAGTTTTCTTTAGAATGGTACCTAAACTTATAAAAACTAACTTTCGGATCTTCACATTTTGAACCCTTGAAGGGCAGGCTCAGTAGAATCCAGAAGGGCCCTCTTTCAAAAATCCAGGAAAACTATTTTTATTTACAATATTAGACTATGGGTACTCAAATTGTTCAGTTTTTTATCCTAAATGCAAATATGCAGTTTGATTGAAGATAAGACTATTACAAGCTTAGTAAATCAGGAAAACCCGGGAAAATGGGTAGTTTCCTTAATTTATCTTAAGGGAGGATTAAAGATTCCTTCTTATGTAAGAAAATATCCAAAGTATAAAGTGTTATATATTTTCTTAAACAGCACAAAATACACAATATTTTGTGATCATTTGATAAAAGTTAATTTTTTGAGCATTTTCACGCACTGCTCCCCTTAAGTCTTTTTAGATTAAATTGTATAGCCAATTGTGTATGCTTTGACACTATTCGTGTATATAAAGTGAATAAAGATAATTTGATTTGATTTGATTGGGTAGAGCAAAGAATGTAATTTTGCTAGGAGCTGGTTTTCTTTCACCTACAACCAAGTTTCCACAAACTTCCTATGTGAGTCATGAACTGCTTGTGCCCATGTGGGTTACTTATTAAATGTCTTTCAAAACGTTTGTCACCCTTGTACTATTGATTCATATTTTGCATATTATGTTAGAGAGTAATAATAACAGACAATAGGATGATAAGTCAGTAAAATCTCATTCTGTGCTCTATCATACGTCATATAAATCATACTTGGTTGATCAATAGTTTTCAAGTTATAAAATCTGCCCTTTTATTTTGAAACACCCTGTATTTTAATTCCATATTAGTTTTACTCGTATTTATTTATTATTGGCTGACGTAAAATATAAATATCATATTTATTTACTCAGTTGCTTTCTTCCCACAATAATCGAGCAATTTGATATTACCAAGAATTTTGAATATTGACATTGCCCAACAGTTCATTGTGGGCACAAAAGCTAAATAATAGCTTAAATCTTAATGGGAAAAAGGTTTTACCATTTAAATTAATATTTCTAGTTAAATCGGTGCCATGTAAGATAGAATTATAAACTGAAGTGTGATTTTATTGTGTTCATAAATCCTGTGCCTTATGAATCTATAAAATCATCTATCTATCTATCTATATATTATTATAGAAAGTCTAATGGTGTCTGTCTGTATTTGTGTTACTCAATATTGTAAAACCTACTAGACTGGGCTAAAATTTTACAAAAATATAGCTACCATACCAAGAATGGTAATAAGACTATTCACACTTCAACACTGACCGTGGGTTTTGCCCCTATGGCTTTAAAAGTTCTGAGGTGAGGATTTAAAAAGTAAATATTGATTGGTCTCTATGACTGCAATGAGAACACTCACAATGTTTACATTTGCTTTGACATTTTAATCTAAACAAGAAGAACGGCGAAATTGCTTATTTCAAAATTTCAGTCTCCAAAACTTTATCATAGATAATTAATTCTAAAACTATGTCAATCATTAAATAAAAAAAAAATTATATAACCGTTGTTGTATCAACCCAGCTCTGCTTTTGATTTTTTGATGTGTCTTAAGTTATGAAAATAATGTTTTAAATATATTTTCATGGAAACAGTATGATTGCTGAAGAAGACAAAGTCCTAAAACAGCCTCAGTCCAGTAGGGTAGCTCACTGACCTGGAACATCACGACCAACGAACAAAACAGTATGAAAATTACAATGTATAGATTGTTTGTATGAATCTGGTGTTTTTTTTTATGAATTTTAACTGCTTATGTGATGGATTGACATAGCATAACTTGCACTTCACATTGCCTTTTTTTTACATTAAGGTAAATTTAGTAATTGTGCTTTGATACACCTATGCTTAGGCATTAAATTAAACTAAAGAATATCATAAATAACTAAATTGTACAACGTTTATGTGTTCTAAAATCTGTAGTAGGCTATATGTGTAACTATATTTAATTATTAAATGGTAATACAAAAAAATACTCTTATTTTATCTTAAGATAGCTTGCAGTTCACATTTACTTTTATTATTTCATTTCGATAAATTTAAATTTATTATTTGTGCTTTACTACACCGCTGATTAAATTAAACCATGGAATATATCATAAAACTAAGCTGTACACAGTGTTCTTTTGTTTATAAAATCAATGAAATATCTGTTACCATGTTTACTTAATCAATGGTAAGTGTGAAAATGTAAAGGCAATGGACTATGGAACTGACTAAAAGAACTGGTTTGTATATTATGTTGTTTGTTGATATTTTGTATAGTATAATCAGAGATGCAATTAAACATATAGGCTACTGTATTACCGTATTTTATTACTCTTACATTTTTTAGTCCTTGATGTTTTGATAATCATTTTAGTTTTGTCTACTACCTGTAACGCTCAATTTCATTAGTAAATTAAATGATAATATGTACTGAGATATAAAAAATAAATCTTTATTGACATTACTACCTATACGAGCTAATTAATAATTTACAACTTTTATGGTATAGATATTGTTACTTTAATATTTGAAAAGACTATTGATAAGGCCCAACAATATTTCTTAAGTGTATAACAGCTGATGTCAGTGTTGCTAATGATTTATTGTGAGTGAAGAAGGATTTGTGATTTAACAAGTTAAGATTTACCTAAAAAATATGTTCATTTCAATAATTAATTAGTAGTTTTGAAACTTCAAGATTGAAATTTAAAATAGTCAAAATAAAGAAAAAATATATGTAAATAAGGGAGATGAATCATGTATGTAAAAATTTATCCGGAAATATTGTAAGTTTTTCTCATATCAGCTACACTAGATATAAAGTTAATCAAAACCAAAATGGCGGTTTCCACTACTTACCAGATTTAAAAGCCATAAATATTTCTATAAAGGCCACAAAGGTTGGTTTTTGTTTTCTAAAAGTGTTGGCGGATGTGTAACTATTTTATTTAAACAGATGTAAAGATCAAAATCTTTTTTCGTGTCAACAGGTTACAACAGGTAGTAATGTTTTTTTTTCATACTTATAATTCACATCTTTATATTTTTTATGGTCCCAAAAGATTATTTTTTATTTTTAGGAGTCATTTTTTGTGCACATGTATCTATGCTTTTGTCAGTTTAGGTATAAACAATTCTTTGTTTAGTATATTGTGATACTCTTAATATAAATGTGATATGTACTCATTATATACAACAATCACTAATGAAGGTGCCTTTGCTGATTATTTGAAGCTTTAATTCTATCATAAAATATTTAAAAACAAAATTTTTATTAGTGCATGAGCAAACAACAAGATTTTCTTAGCTAAGTAAAGTCTACGCTAAGTTATTATAAATAAGTTCATACTAAAATGTGTGCCAGTTAAATGGTTTTAAAAGGAATTTTAAGTGTGTTGTCAACCTTGTCAACATTAACAAATGCATTGCAATTGTCTTGCTCATAAATTACTCCTTTAAAATCATCTCAAGAGATAATTTTTTAGTTCATGTACATGACTTATTGCATATCTCATATTGCAGGCTATAACACTTCAAACAACTGTAAGAATATGAATCAATATGACTGGGGTAAAAATTCTTTACCAAGCATCTAATTTGTTGTTTTCACATTATTTTAACACAATCATAAAAAGTTGCCCATAAGTCTTTAGAATCAAAATTATTTGGCATGATAGTGAAGTAGATGGTCTTTAGGTCTTCTACAGTTTGATTCAAATCTAATCTGCAGCAATTTAAGTATTTTAATTTTTTACATACTTGCAGTATATGCCTTGATACATATTTTTTGTACATAGTATATATTATATTTTGTTACTTTAATACATTTTTTAAATACCTTGTGTCTACAATTTTATTACCCTCAAATTCCTCTCTTTCTTGGTTGATTAACTCCAAACTACGTCTTCCAATGATTCAAAACCTACCAGTTTTATAGATGTCTCTCAAATATCCCAAACTAAAAAAAAAAATATACTCTTTATGATTGAGCTTGTCTCCTGACCCTTTGTCTAACTGGAACTGGACAGCAATGCTTTGGTTTAAGGCCCAGGTAGACAAAGGGCTAGGAGACAGGCTCCACCAAACAGACGAAGCACACAACTAAGTCACTAGGTGTTCTTTTATCTATTAATTAAACTACTAGTGTACCTGTTGCTCGAATTCGAGCAATTGCGAAGCATTACAGGCGTTTTTTAAAAACGAATAACAGTTTATAATTTCCGATGACTTTATAAGAGTCGACTCAAAGATTATGGAAATACTCAAGAAGTACACAACAGTTAGATATAATCAAATATTTTTGTAAATATCTCATCTTTTTTCAAAAGCTGATCTAGTTTTTTAGTGTTTTCTACAAATGTTTCCCTCTCATATCAATTATTATCAATTATCAATCATTAAGATGGGGACGACACTTAGGTGCGTATTTTAACCCAAATATGAGCGAAGGATGAGTGTAGAATGGTGTGAGATGATCTGTGTAGCTTTGTTACTGACTAAGATCAGCTGTTTCATTAGCCAGGATCATTTATTTAAAGCCCAATGATCAGGAACAGCTGGGTCCAGTTTCAAACCATCAAAAAGCTACTGACTTTTCTCAGGATCGAACCGGCGACCTTTTGATTAGTAGGCGAGCACTATAACCACTCAGCTACCCAGCCAGTTAGATTTTCTATAATAAAGATTACGGTATAAATAAAAAATAAAAAAAACATTTATATTTCTTCTACTTGGTTGTGTTTTTTGACTTTCCTATGTTTCCATTGTTTGCAAATCGGCTCTTTCAATGATTGCTCAAGAAATGTAGCACAGTGTTAATTCAGTTTTATTTTTAGTATATCAAATTGTCCCGGAATACTCGCTTTTTTCCATTGAAATAATTACACCAACTCAAATATCGTCTACAGATGCAATACGCCGAAGAATATTGTCTACGTGCAACACGCCTACGTACAATCTCCAAGAAGTGGTAAAAAAGGCAGTAACCAACCCATACGATAGGTATAAGTTAACTCCATAAGAAATAATTTTAAGAGTTACTGTGATATCAGGATTTTCCACTGATTTGGTAATAGAACATTATATTGCAAAACATGACACGATGCAGAAGAAAATCGATTTAAAAAACTGAAAAACCATTGCAAATCATTTTGACAAATTCAGTAAATCACAATCTAAACATTAACAGCTGTTTCATTAAAAAGTAGTGTAAAATTATGCATATGGTCGTAATGTAAAAAAATCTGCTGAGCGAACTTAAAAGGCCTCTGGGGCAGAGCTCCAAGAAAATGTACCTCGTTTATCTTTTCATGGCTCATCTACAGACCAAGACCTTTCTTTAGAGACCCCTACCAAGTTTCTACGCCCAGCCGTTCTCTCAAATTAGCTGTGACAAAAACCCTGTTTTCCTCCATAAGAATAACATGGGATGGGAATTTAAAGGCCACTGGGGCAGAGCCCCAAGGGAATTCACCATGTTTCTCTTTTGATGGCTCATCTACAGACCAAGACCTTTCTTTAGACACCTCTACCGAGTTTCTACGCCCAGCCGTTCTCTCAAATTAGCTGTCACAAAGAAAACCAGTTTCATATTAATATATAGACTAGGTGAATCCCGTCGAAATCGACAGTTACTCTTGAATTTTTAGGTAAATTCAGCTAACTGCAATGGATAGAGTGAAGTTATTAAAATCTGTATTAAACATAATTATGAATAAGAGGATTGTGTACCTTAAAAAACGTGGTTAATGAATTCGTTGAAATCAATATTTTCCGTCCTTAAGTTACCCAAAAGGCTTTTCAGGAGTCTTACAATTGTTTCTTGTTCATGACTTATGTTCATGTTAAAACCTCTTTCACTATATGGAGAAAGGAGTTCATTAATTGGTCTGTCATCTGACGGAAAGAGTCAATATTACCAAAGATTACATATGCTAACGCAAAATACCAATATTACTAAAATAACTGGTTCCATCTGCTTTATGAAAATCATTTAGATTGTATTTGGGTTGTATAAGTGAATCACCATCTTTGGTCATAAAAATACAGAATTTTATTAGCGGGAGGCATATTAAATCTGTTTTTTTTATTTAAATATTAAATATTTAAAAATATCTGATTCTCCAGAAAGCAGTAACATTCTTACTTCGATGAGGGTCCAAACAATTAATTTTGATTCCTTCTCTTGCCACATCAACCAATGTATTTAATCTTAATGTACTTATTCGCTAATTGATTAACTTCTGGCGTAGTTTTGTGAAATCGTGCCATGAAATTGCTGTCAAACTTCAACTTTATTGATATGCGAGGGTCAATTGCCTTGGCCGTATGGATCACATAAAGTTGTGCATGTATTTTGTGGATGGAATGGACCATAATTGTAGTGAATTTGGACACAAATCTTGAACATTTGCGGAACCACATCCATAACCTAGTCCGGCTTTGTTGGCAACCAATTATGCAAAAGAGATGAGATGTGATGGCACTGTTTTATTTAATTAATACCTGAATTGCATTCAATTCACCTACTTCACCAAAACCATAAATAAAACATACTCCGTGGTAAAAACTTGAACACTAACACAGCTGCACAGCTCTCACATCCTCAACGTACTCATCTACATTTGCATGGCTTTTATTCTATGACACAATTTTGTACCTGATTATCGAAAACTTTTATGCTAATAATCTCACAAACCTCTGACGTTCTTTCTTGAATGTAATGATAAGGTTATTGAAAGTACACAAAAAAGGCAAGCACCAACCCCTACAATAAATATAAGCTAACCCGATAAGGAATAATTATCTGTTCCTTTGAAATTGATATGTCCCAGTGATTTCATAATACAGTACAACATTTTTATAAGTGCATTAAAACATAGATTTAGAAAAAAAAATAATAAAACGTACCTATCTTAAATTCATCATTTCATTCAAACTATAAAAACTTGCCAAGCAGTGGAAAAATCTTTTTCAATCATAAATAATAATGTAAACATTTCATTTTGACAGATTCAGTAAATGCTCATAACAGCTGGTTTATTAAAGTAGTGTTAAATTATCCATATGGCCGTAATGTAAACAAATCTGCTGAGGGAACTTTAAAAGCCTCTGGGGCGGAGCCCCAAGGGAATTAACCTAGTTTCTCTTTTGATGGCTCATCTACAGACCAAGACCATTCTTAGGACACCCCTACCAAGTTTCTACGCCCAGCCGTTCTCTCAAATTAGCTGTGACAAAAACCCCGTTTTCCTCCATAAGAATAACATGGGATGGGAATTTAAAGGCCACTGGGGCAGAGCCCCTAGGGAATTCACCATGTTTCTCTTTTGATGGCTCATCTACATATCAAGACCTTTCTTTAGAGACCCCTAACGAGTTTCTACACCCAGCCGTTCTCTCAAATTAGCTGTCACAAAGAAAAACAGTTTCAAATTAATATATAGATTTTAATTAAATAATCATTTCTAAACAAGATAGTGTTTATTATCCAAATTCATAACATAACATGAAAATCAACAACTAGAGATCAGCTGGTTATAGCAATACCAACATCTCCCTCTTTAACTTTTAAATGGACGAATGAATCTTCTATTGCGTCTAAATAGTCTTCCTTCAATTGCTACAATGTAAGTTCTCAACCCATCCACGGTTACTATTACGCCAGGCGTCCACGGTTCTGCTTTCATGTCTGGTCTCTTCTGTATTAATACCTTTTGCCCAACTTTAAGTGGGTCCAATGCATGAGTGCCTTTATCATAGTGCTTCTTGTATTTTTCTTGTTTTTCCTTCAACTTGTCTGTGACTCCTATGTGTATCTTTGGATTTAGTTTCATCTCTGTTACTGGCAAACGAGTCTTTGTTAATCTTGACATTAATAACTGCACAGGACTTGCACCCAAGTCAGCCAGTGGTGTATTTCTCCACTCTAATAGAGCTGCTTGAAAGTCTTCTTTACTTTCTTTAACATTCTCTTAGCAATTTTAACCGCTGATTCTGCCTTATTATTGGATTGGTGACTATGCAGTGAAGAAACAACAATTTTGAACATCCAAGTCTGGGCAAAAAGCTTGAAGTCTTGGCTAACAAGTTGGGTACCACTGTCAGAAACAACAACGTCTGGTATTCCGTAGCAAGCAAATTGTTCTTTACAAAACTGAATCAGGCCTTCTGTTTTCAGTGAATTCACTTTCTTTAGTTCAAAAAATGATGAAAAATAATCCGTCATTAAGAAAGTGGTCACTGCCCAGCTGGAAGAAGTCAATTCCAACTCTTTGCCATGCTCTAGTTGCAGTATTATGAGGCTGTAAGGGTTAGGATTTCTGAGCTAGAGCACACTTTTGGCAAGGCCAACATGTTTCAACAGTTCTTTGAACATCTCCAGCCATTCCCGGCCAAAATAACACCTCTCTTGCTCTTCTTAAACAAGACTCAACTCCTTGGTGAGAAGAATGTAAAATTTTAAGCATGGCAGGTCTCAAAGAACGTGGAACTACTATACGGTCTCCTTTTATTACGATTCCATCTATCGCTGATAGTTCATCTCTAACACTCCAGTATTCCTGTAGGTCTTGAGGAACATGAGTACGTTTATCAGGCCACCCTTTTTTAATTGTGTCCACGGATTATTCATAACATGGCATTTGCTTGACTCTTCTTTTATCTCCTTGATCCTCTCATCGGTAATATTAATGTTGTCTAAATCGTTAATGTTCTCTAACTCTGCTTGGAAGATAAGGTCGTCAACTGTTTCTCTGCCGGTTACTTTAAGAGGCGATCTGGACAGAAAATCTGTGACATGCATTGATGTGCCTGGCTTGTATTGTACACAAAAGCTGTATTTTTGAAGTCGTAAAAGCATCCTTTGCAGTCTCTTAGGAGCTGAAATCAAGGGCTTCTTGAATATTGTCTCCAAGGGCTTGTGATCAGATTCAACTATAACATCTCTATGTCCCATCAAATACTGTTCAAAGCGTTCAAGTCCAAACACAATAGCTAGACACTCTTTTTCAATTTGTGCGTAGGCAACTTCAGTCTTAGTTAATGTTCTTGAAGCATAGGCAACGGGCTTTCCTTGCTGCATGAGACAAGCCCCTAGGCCATATTGACTAGCGTCACATTGCACAACACAACTCTGTGTCTGGTCAAAGTACTTTAATGTTGGAGCTTCTTGAACCATCTTGAGCAACTTTTGGAAAGCATCTTTCTGTGGGCTGTCCAATACCCACTCACTATCATCTTTCAGCAAATTTCTAATAGGTGTTGCTACTTCTGATAGTCTTGGTAGAAACTTTGATAGGTAGGCTACACAACATATCCTAAGAATCTCTTGACTTCTTCTTTTGAAGTAAGGAGCTGAAAGTTTGCTTATAGCTTCTACTTTGCTAGGATCAGGACACAACCCATCTGCTCTAATAAGATGTCCCATGTACGGAATTTTTTCTACACCTAATTTACACTTATTCTTGTTGAACTTTAACCCTTTAAGCTGAGCTTGTTGCAGAAGGGCATTCAGCGAACTTTCTGAGTCAAGCTGGAACTTTCTGAGCTTTTTGTTGACCATCATTTTTACAAAAAGTCGTTTTTTGTACTGGATATCGTTAAGTTCCATTACTTCCTCTTCACTTTGGCTATCTTGATTAGCTTCACTGTCATTATCTTGGACCAAATTAACTTTACCTGAACTTCGGCACACGCTGCTGAAATGGTTCTTCCTTCTACAAATTGCTGCAAACTTTACCAAACGCAGGGCAGTTTTTTGCTCCCTTGATATGGTTTTTACCACAAAAACGACAGGTCCATTTGTTATTTAAGTGTCTACTCTTTGCTTGAAATGCCGCCTCTTCTGATTTCACTGTCATTTTTGTAACAAACCTTTCAGTTGTTTCATGATGCATACATATTTCTATAGCTTCATCAAGTTTTAGGTCTTTTCTACGCAAAAGCGTCCTTTTTAATTCAGTATTGGTTATGCCTACAACAAGTTGGTCACAAATTAGAGTATCTTCAAGGCCTATCTTGCCCAGATTTGCTAAAGAATCAATATCACACAATCGAATTTGCTCTTTTAAACGACCTATAAAGTCTTTAATTGTTTCATCAGTCTTTTGAACGATGCCATTAAAAATGAATCTCTCATACAAAGGATTGTTTGTCCCAAATACTTATCCAAAGCTTCAATTACCTGATCCAGGGTTGATTCATTCGAGCCAAGTATTTTTTCAATCAAACATAGTCCATCGCGGCCAATTACAGTTGAAAACATGGCCATCTTCAGTTTAGGTGTACTTCTTAACCTTGTACTACCTAATGCTCCTGCCTCAGCTAAGATCAAATAGTTCTTCCATTGTTTCTTGAACACTTCCCAGTTTTCTCTTACTCGCGTTGGGTCACTTAAGTCCAGTGGATTCGGTACTACTGACACCATGTTCTTTTATCTATCAATTAAACTATTTTAATTAAATAATCATTTCTAAACAAGATAGTGTTTATTATCCAAATTCATAACATAACATAAAAATCAACAACTAGAGATCAGCTGGTTATAGCAATACCAACACTAGGTAATTGTTGTTAGGTATTTGGTTCAGCAGCCATATAAATTTCAAAAAAAGTACTTATCAAAGGTACTCAAAACATTATTTTTGAGTAAGAGTTTGAATTTTGTATGACTGAAATAATACTAGAAAGCATGTCATTTGTGTTGTTAGGGGTATATAGAACTCCTGACTATAAATATATTGCACCTTTCTTAACCAAACTGGAAATTACTCTGGATTTATTAATAAAAAAATTTAAAAATATTATTATAGCAAGCGATATTAATATAAATGTTTTAAAACATGATAATGTTTATCATGAATTTTTAAATATTTTAACTATGTATAATATGTTTTATAAGGTAGACTTTCCAACAAGAATTACTGATAAATCTGCTACTGCAATTTATAACTTCATTATTACTAATATTTGTGACACAAAACTAAACGTCTCAGGTTCTGTTACTCATGTATCTGATCATGATGCACAATTACTTGAAATACAAAACGTCAATAGTATGAACAAAAAAATAGTGAAAAAGAGATGCAGAAAGTATTCTGAAAATAATCGAATGATGTTCCTTAGAGATTTAGGTATCGAACACTGGTTTATCAATCACCGGTAGATACAAAATTTGATGTCTTCATGTCTAGTTTTAGTTACATATTTAACATTAAATTTCCCAAAATGATGAGTGTCGAAAAAATAAATAATTGTAAATGGAATTCAAATGAAATAATGAGGAAAAAACGTGATATCCATGAACTAGTAACATATTCTAGGGAAAAAAGAATTTACTTATATCTAAACAAATAAAAGTAAAGAAAATAAACGGTATCAGCATTCTGACACATACTTTCTCCCATAAGTTTGTCAACAACCTTTATCATGTGTAAGCGGTGAGAGTAAATATACAGAAATGGGATTAGTACAATTTTGTTCAGAATTTAAAGGACTACATACTTAATTTTTATCAAAATCGTTCGGGCCATTTTTATCAAAATCCGATTTTTCCGTTATTTTATGGGGTTTTTATGGGAAAATAACATAATTTACAATAACTTTTCAACCATAATTTTTACAGAAATGGGATTTGTACCATTTTGTTCAGAATATAAAGGACTATAACATACAAATGTTTTATCAAAATCGTTCGGGCCGTTTTTGGGAAAATCCTATTTTTCCGTTATTTTATGGGGTTTTATGGGAAAATTCCCATTAAAAATAATTATTTTTTTTTTATAAAAAACTATAAAAACCTTAAGGACTATAACATACTATGTTAAAATAAAACCGTATTTTTGTCTAAAATCCTATTTTTTGTTATTTTATGGGGTTTTATGGGAAAATAACATAATTTACCATAACTTTTGAACCGTAATTTTTACAGAAATGGGTACCATTTTGTTCAGAATTTAAAGGGCTACAACATACTAAATTTTTATCAAAATCGTTCGGGCCATTTTTGAAAAAATCCAATTTTTCCGGTTTTTTATGGGTTTTTATGGGAAAATCCCCATTAAAAATCAAAATTTCAAAAAAATGATAAAAACACCTGGAGATACCATGGATTAGAACCTACATACCAAATTTCATCGAAATCGGGCCACAGGTGTAGTCCCTAGCTCTGTACACATCCAGACACACACACACACACACACACACAGACGTGTAGGAGGACCTCGGATGTGCGAAGTGCCGTTGTATTAGCACATGCGAGGTCTCGTGCCGTATTAGCACTTTGGGGGTCTTCAACTAAAACATTTTTTATTTAATTAACAATAACCATTTAAATTATGATTGCTATTGATTATTCATTACACATGTATAAGACAGCCTACAACATTATTTACATTTTTTTAATGTGAGTTTGAAAAATACCAACCCTATGCACAAAAGCGAGGTCTTACTTTTCTGTACAGACAAGCGAGGTCCTAAATCTGCTTCGCTGGATGACCCGATCTACGGTGATTGTTTTATTAGCAAAAGTCTACTTAAAAGCCTATTATTACGGAGAGTGAGTTTGTCTAGTTGTAGAAGGCGGGATATCGGTCCCCAAGTTCCTGGGTTCAAATCCAGCAATTCACCAATGAATTTTATCCATGTGACAACGACGTGACCCTCTTGCTTAGTCTGAAATAATGTGTAAACTGATTCTGGTCAAAGGCATATAGCGCCATTATGTGAACGTAGGACAAAAAAATAAATGGAAAAGGCGTCGCCGGAATATTGTTTGGAGGGAACGACTTACCAAGGGATCGATGGGGTCAAGACATCAGCGGTTCCTGGTCCCTTCGAAAGATCTTTGAGAAGAAAGTGCTCAAAACAAAGAATAAATGAAATACGTCCAACACATTATATAACAGTTAATTTTATAACCCTACTTCAAGGGTGTCTATGGCATGCACCACCCCTTAACCCAGTTGTGGACTACTTATATTGAACACGATTTATAGTTAATTAAATCGGCTCTTCCTTGTTAGCCTACCTCTCTGAACAATTTTGCATACCATTTTTACCCTAAAACATTTATAAGCAAACAAACGGATCGGTACTTCCGAGGCCCCGTTGTTTTTCCACACAACCGAGGACCTAAGCACTCACACACTCTCAATTAGCACTTCCGAGGTCCCGTTGTTTTTCCACACAACCGAGGACCTAAACACTCACACACACTCAATTAGCACTTCCGAGGTCCCGTTGTTTTTCACACACAACCGAGGACCTAAGCACTCACACACACTCAATTAGCACTTCCGAGGTCCCGTTGTTTTTCCACACAACCGAGGACCTAAGCACTCACACATATTCAGTTGACACTTCCGAGGTCCCGTTGTTTTTCCACACAACCGAGGACCTAAGCACTCTCACACACTCAATTAGCACTTCCGAGGTCCCGTTGTTTTTCCACACAACCGAGGACCTAAGCACTCACACATATTCCGTTGGCACTTCCGAGGTCCCGTTGTTTCTCCACCCAAACGAGGGTCCAAAAAAATAATAATGATAATAAGTTAAAAGTCGTCAAGTAATGCAAATTGACGGTTATTTTTAACGCTGCAATATTATATTAATAAGCCACTTTACAGCGATCTAATTTTTCCACCTCAACAAACCAGCAAGATGTATGAGTCTACTTAAATTCACATGTATATAGATTCATACTCATGTTAGGTACATGGTTTTGAAAAAAAAAAACTACAAGACAAAAAATTATTTACGGCACATTCTGGTGAGTGTCCAGTCCTTAGATAAAACCAGAAACTTGGAAAAACTGGAGACCTTTTTCGGTTCTTGGAGAAAAGAGATTGCATGTGTTAAGCCTACTTTAACTGTAACCTAACTCATACCTGTTAGATTTATCAGCCAACCAATTTGAGCTAATTTATTTAGAAATCTTTTATTATTGCGATGAACGTGTCTAAACTGTCTTTGGAAGGGTAGGGGGAGGTTGCTTCGTCTACAGCATAGCATTGTTGTAGTTTATTGCAAAACTGGTTGTGTTCGCCACTGTGTAGGGTGGCTATACCAAAATTTCAGTGGTATAGTTTGATAAAAATCTATTTTTTTATCTATACTAATACATGACATCAAAATACACCCGCCGCAGCAAACCTGCAGACTTAGCGAATTTCCATTTGCCTGATTGGATTTAAACTAAAACTACCTGTTACCCACGGGCTCCACCCCGTTTTAATACATAAGTATTAAAACGCTACATAAGTATTAATAAAACTCTTGATTGTGTTAAGCTGAAATAAACAAAACAAAATACAATAATAGTAATACAAACAAATAATAACAGCTGAGGTATTTTTAACATTAGGTACATGTTAAAACGAACATTTTAAGTATATGGTTTATGGGGGTGTGACTTGTAGTTTTCTCAAAAGTGCATGGATACTTTTGGCTTTATATATAGATGTCTCCTTAAAAATATCACATTTATTCCCCATTTAAATATAATTAGTTTAACGAGTATTTAGGTTTGCTGCAACAGGAAGGGTAAAAAGGCGTTTTTTGTTGTAAAATTTTAATACTGTAGCTTAGTAATAAATGAATGTATTTTCCAAATTTGATCAAAATATGTTCATAAACAAGCAAACTACAACAGTTGACTTATTCTCCACAAGAATAACATGGGAATTAAAAATTTACAATGTTTTTGAATTAACTACGATTATAAATTAATTACACAATTTTACCTCAAAACTCAAAACTTACAAAAGTTTTAAATAATGCTGCTAGTGGTCAATTAGTTCTATAATCTACCGTGCATGTTAATAAATAAATAAATACATCTCAGTTATTGTTGTCCGCCATTATTGGAAGCTGCGAGGAATCTTCAAAAAGTGTACTGTATTAAGAGCTCAATCATCGAATGGATGTGTCCTGTGCAGCCAGAGGAGGGCGCGTAGATCATTACTAGTTTTTAGCCGTAATGTTGTTAAATTTTTTGCATTCATCACCTTCTATTGTGTTCATACTTTTTACGCCGCGAGTTTTATAGATTTTAAATTGTATTGTCAGCTGTATATACTCTAATTTGACAGTTCAAAAGGTAGAACAACTTAAAATTATTGCTACGCTACTAAGACTGTTTTGAGGTAGTGGCTTTCTTAATTTGAGGAAGTAAACCTCAATAGCCTGTGTAGAAGATTTATAAAATTCAAAAATTAATTGTGCTATTGGTTATGAACATAAGTATTTAAGATCATAAAACAACTGCTATAAAATTCTAAGGTTCTGATCCCAAGTTTATGGAGTTTTTATCATGAGTTTAATTGTATTAATATTTTTTATGGAAACAGTAGGCTATGTATACATGATTCTGAATTATTTTGATATAGTAATTTTTTTTTCTAATTTGAACCGATTAACATATGGTTCAATTAGAACGTACAATGGATGGATGTTTTTTTATTCAGAGAAAAATGTAAATATAAGAGAAACCCACTATAATTTGAATTTTTATTCAATTTATTAGCTATACTTCAATTAACTACCACCATGTGTTCTATCTCGACGTTGCTAAAGGGTGCGCCAAAATAACCTGACAGTTTTTAATGATAAATAACTCAAGCAAAAAATACAATTTTATATATTAAACAATGTAATATTGTACACACTACTATGCCATTTTCACTTATGAAAAATTATATCACTTAGGTTACGTCCTTCTCCTAAACGTAGGCTTCCCAATTTTTTGTGTGCATATTTGCAGTCACCTTCGCCTGATGAATAGAAACAATCTCTTCCCAGATACAGTGCTTGATTTCAGGGATGGTTCGAAATTTCGAAACAAACACTTTGCTTTTTAAGTATCCCCATAGCCAACTTAGTCACACGAAATTAAGTCTGGGGATCGAGCTGACTACAGCACATCACCAAACCAAGAGATCACTTTACCGGGAAAGAGTTCACGCAAAACTGTCATTGAACAATTGGCTGTGTGACAAGTTGCGCCGTCCTGTTGAAACCATGTGTTGTCATGTGTATCTCTCCTAACATTCGCAGTTGTGGAACCAAAAATCTCCTCAGTATTTCCACATAGCGTTCCGAGTTTACAGTGATGGGGGAAGTTCCCACTTTCGTCCTCAAAAACATATGGTCCGATGACTCCAAACAGTGCCCCACCACACTAGACAGTAACTTTCTTTCAACGAAGTGATGTTTTACCAAACATAACCTAAAAATGGCATAACATAAGCAATCCTTCACTACAACAATGAGGTCTCTAGCTAGTATAACAACTGACTTATTACAAAACAAAAACCGTCAGGTTTTTTTGGCGCACCCTTTATTTATAATTTCTACTATCATTGACTTGAGATACCAATACAAAAATGGAATTTTAACTTTGCATCCTTTTTAATTTCTAACCACTTTTTTAGATGTGTTTCATGCATGGTTACGAATGAGTGCCCTAATGCATGTAAAATGCTGTTATTTACTTTAATTTTACTTACACTTTCCATTGACATTTTACATTTACAGATAAGGGAGATTGTAAAAAAAAACATTTATCCAGGCTTCAAATAGTTTACTTGCCAATTCCAATACAACCGTAACATACAAAATGGTTCTTTACATAATTATTATCAAAATCATAAAAGCTTGTATTACTCTATTATAGTTGACTATATATCTACAAAAATTATATTATGGTGGCACATGTGACAATTTAACAATTCCTAATAATAAACATTACTAGGATACCAGGACAGTACACACCAGCTTAAACAACAGCTCGGCCATGATTAAAGATTTGTAGAATGATATGTTAAAAAACTTTTCATTCAGTAAATTAATGTAAAAGTTAGTTGTTACAACTCGACATTGTAAACAATTATTGAATACCATTTGTAAAAGTTGCATAGTATATTTTTTTAGATTAGGCTATAATAGCAAAATTCCTACAGGAATACTATATTTATACTTGCTAATATATGCTGTACTCTAATAAGTACTCAATAATTAGCCCTGAAATGAAAGTACATGTACAAAAAATACACACAGAATTTATACAGGAGATGTAATAAAAAAATTAATACAACGGTCAACACAAAGAATATTTCAGGACATAGAATATGTAAGCGGACTTAACATCACACCATAAAAAATCCTCAACAGCAAACTAAACTAATTACACAGTTTCACATTATTCCAGTTGTGTCCTCTTATTTGCTTCTATCTGTTTCTATTAACATGAACCCTTACTTCCTAAAACACCAACCCTAATCTTTTTAAAGGAGTTGCCAGTTATGTTGAATCACATGTACAACAAGTACTCAGATAATATATACAGGACGTATAGAAAATAACTTCTTGAACAGCATTGTACGTGTTATTAAATTTACGAAAAGTAAATAAAAGAAACGTCTTATAACACTTAAAACATATATTTACGCTTATACTGGTTCTCACAAGACGGTAAATATACAAAAAAGGTGGTAAGTGGTGATCGATTTCGATTGGACACTCCAATTGAGTTTGATTCTTAAAAGTAAACCTCCGACAAAGTAATATAAAAATATATGACTATACTACTTGAAGGACACAATATAAAAAAATAATTTTACCATCTAGAAGACAGCAACCATAAAATACACAATGTAATAAAGTTAATGTACTAATTAAATACAAGTAGGTTAGTTGTAAAGTGTGAGAAAACATTTTGGACACGAACCCATTTAAAGTTTAACATTTAAATGTTTTAGGGTGAAATTAAAATAATTCTTTTTTGATAAGAAGATCTGTGAAACTAGCTTTAAAAGCCGAACTCACTTAAGAAAACAAAACACAATTTACAGAAATAATTAAGATCACTCAATCGTAAGCAAGCATTGGCTAATATGCTGCTTGTTACAAAGGAAATTTATACCGGTTGTAAATCAGTTAATTTAATTTATTTTTAAACGTACAAGGAAAACTAAAAATTCTACTTGTAGCCGTACAAATTATTATAAAAAGTAACTGAAAAAGCTAATTACATACTTAATTTCCTTAACAACTCGGTAAAAAAGTACTTTAATAGTACTTATATTACAATGGTAAAATAAGTAAAATGACTTACCTTGGTCGGGATGATTATTCATTTTTCCAAATAATATTGTTACAAAATACAAAAAAAAACTGAAAAACTCACATTGTAACTGATACAATAAACCTTAGCCTACACAAAAAATATAGTAGTTATAATCATTGATCACTTTATAAGTCGGCCAAACTACGGTACAGGACTCTTGTAAGTTGGAACTGAACACTGGAGTGAGCTGAACTGAAATGTGAAGGAAAGCAAAATATTATATCTAAAACAGAAAGAGATAATCCCCACTCACGGAATAAGATTGTGTTGTTTTAATAACTAATGTGAACATCTTTTTCGGATGTTCCCATGGGTAAACATATGTGTGGGAAACTGAAGTGAGTTGCTATCTAGACGTTGATGAGAGCAGACCGTTTATCTATTTCCAGGCTGACACCTATCTGCCAGTACTTCTTGCGTGGTGCATACGAACCACGCACACGATCCTAATGCCCAAAAGGGTCTCCTCATCAACTCTCCTAAACTCCGCACCCGACAGATACCTAAATCTTCAGCGTCCGAACAATGGCTCTAGAATGTACGTATCATTTGCCCACAAAACAATACATTGGCAATCCAACAATGCTTGAATGAAATAAAATACTCAACCGCTTACTTATTATAAAATCCTAGCTGCCATATTACCAGACTATGTAGTACGATATATAAGCGACGTTGACGCACCTGCTAAAATACAGTAATGGTAACATTAGTTGTACTTTAACCATTGTACAGTTTCAATGACTTTAAATAATTTACAATCTCTTAAAAACCAGTTAATAATATATAAAAGTACAATTATATCTAGATATTCTTTACATATGTGACATTCTTTTGTTATGGTAAATAAAATTATCTTTATTATCACTTGTGATAATTATCACTTGTGAATGTGTACCATACACTTCATGGACAAATTTTATTTTGTCCGTATTATATTTTGTAATTATAATATTTTAATTATATTTTGTACGTAACTAGACTATTTTTAAAGTGTTCGATAAATCTTGCACTTCAAACGTGTGGACTTGAATCGTAATGACCCATTTTATACTCTTGTTATGAAATATACTATACTTAGAGGCATTTCTATAAGTAAAATCAGAAATAATGAGTTATTAGACTCTAGCGCATTATGACCATACGTAACACTAATCTTAGCAACAGATGCAAGTCCCACATGGTTGAGAGCATCCTTATCACAAAGAGAAGGAGGGATCTGAGGAGCCCATTGTATTTGCTTCAAGATCGCTCGTCGCAAGTTGTGTTTTAATACAAGATCAGATTCTATTAAAATTATTAACTCATATTATTGAACATGTAAACAGAAAAACTTAATAAGAGTAAAAAAATAAACAATTACAAAAAAATAATGATCAGCTGATCAGGCTGGCCGGCATCAATCATCCAAACCAATTCCAATTGGATAAATCGCTCCAATGTGCGGTATACACGTTACGATAAATTGAAACGATTTTCAATTTTCGATCAATTGTTATGATATATTATAGCGTGTATACCGGGGTTAAGGTATACTTTTAAGAAGGTATAACTTTAATAGAACCGGTATGGATCATAAACATAAACAAATGATGTTACTGGCCTGAAAGCAAACATTATATTTTGACATTGCTTAAATGGAACATTCTAAACCATATGCTAATGCTATTAGCAAAGATTACACATGCTACGCAAAATGAAAACATGCATTTCCGTAGCATGTGCACTCCTTGCAATTTGTATAGGGTTCGTTCCAGCGACATCATCCTTATACAGTGTGGTAGAAAAGTCCCGGGGTGGTCTGATATATTTTTTACCAATATATCAATTATCAATTATTTAAGATGGGGAAGAATGAGTGTAGGATAAGTGGCGCGATCTTGTAGTCTTGTTAGTGACTAAGGCCGACATGTTCCTTAGACACAGCTGTTAATTAACAGCCCATACAGTTAATGAACCTATGAAAAGAATGAAGAGCTTTTAAGAGCTTAACTTTTAATTAACCATAAATAAAAATCTTAGACTCAATACTGTTTTAATAAAGATTCTAACAGATTAGGCTTAGGATACTGACTGACAGATCAGTTAAAATGTTCATCTTACTTTTAAAATGTTAAATAAGAAGCTCTTGCCATACTATGTTTCTTGAAAACGCTCTAAGGTCTTTAGCCAGATGGCCTTGGTTTCGTTGTTCTTTAACCATTATTTTTAGATAATCAAAAGCGCGGAATCTTGACATTGCTACGTACAATTCCCCATGCTGAAAGCAGGGCTCTGGCAGATAAAGACAAACTTGTCAAGTGTCTGTCCTTTGAGTTTTGTAATGGTCATGGCAAAAGCAATTCGACATGGGAACTGTCGACGTTTGAATTTTAGGGGGAAATTTCCTTCTGATGGTTCTCAGCTTAATTGGGGCAGTAACACTCGTTTTCCAGCCGAACTTCCAGTAATAATTTCAAAAATTAATTAGGTTCATGTAACTTGTCTCCCTCTTCTTGAATCAAATCGTCCACCGAGTAGTAAACTCAACTGTAATCATTTAGTTGCTGAACTATTTTTTTATTTATTTCGTCACAAAGTTCATTCTTTCGTGAAAGTATTGCATGATTTTTTTGTCCTTTTTAAAGCATCTTTAGAGAATCCTTAACTGAAGATTTTGTCAATAATATTTTAATTCACAATACATTGTGGTGGAAGACGTATCGATGACTCACCAAGATCATTACGGTACCGTCGGCAGCTCTCTTGGCTATTTCCTATTCATCAAAGATATTCAGCAAATATTGATTCGCTTGGATCGACTCTCATGTTTTTAGCAAGTAAAATCTTTTTAAACATTGACCATAAAGGTGATCTAATTATTGAATTTTCTACTATTGTACAGCGACTTGCGCCAGGTACTATGGGAGCACATTGCCGGAAATCACCTCCCAAAACAATCACATTTCCACCAAAAGGCTTTTCTTGGTCTTATCTTCTGGCAATATCTCGCAGTAATCTTTCTACAGACAATAAAACATACTTATTAGACATAGGAGCTTCACCCCATAATATTGCTTTACAATTCCTGATATATTTAGCTTCGTTACTATTGGCTTTTATTCTGGAGTCTGAGGACTCATTTAATTGTATGCTGAGCAAAATGATGCTGAACAATTGTAACATTGATACATTTTGTCTTGTAGTGGTTTGATTTATAACAGGAAGAGATTTGTACCAGGAAACAGGAGTGGGTACACACACGGGTCAATATGTTCGCTAGTGATTGGCAAAGACTGGAGGGAATTTGGGTTGTTTATGTTTCCTCTTCCCCTTTTGTAAACTTGAATACTGCGATTGCTTGGTGGTGCACCATCGTTGTCTGCAACAAAGACCACCGCTACCTCTCACACGTGCAGGATTGTAGCGTCTCAAATCAGCTCCAGGGACGTTGTGAAAAACCATGCGAAGATTAGAAACGTCATCGCCATTTTCTTGTAGTTCTTCTTCAACTTACCTTATTTGTTTAAATGAATGTAAATAAGGGTTGTTACAATCATATAGTGCCTGGTTAAGTAATTCTAACACTTAGATTCTTAGTTCTCTGTTAGAGGAATGATTTATCCTAAACTTATTGGCTTCTGCGGTGTCCATTATATATGATTGGCCAAACGCTGGTATACTACCAGAATCTGCATGTAAAGCACTCATTCCATGGTAAACTGCACCGCACCATGTACTCTGAAGCAGTAAGTACTGCATTGCCCAGGAGGAAGAGCCATGTTTGCTCCAAAGGAGGCGAAAGACATAGCACTGTTGTATCTTATTATATTGTCTATGTATTGTTAGTTACGACTTACAAACAAGTTCTATAAATAAGGATGACAATGTGGCGTTTCAATATTAACACTTCCATTATGGCAACACGCGGATGTTTTATTAGTTTTACAAAAAAACTGTTTGGCATTGCAGTAAGCACACTCCTCGGTAAGATTTACCAAGTGAAAATAGTCTGCTGTGACAGCATCTGTCTGTACAATCTATCTATCTTCTATATATTAATAGGCAAGCATGTTTCTTTAAAACCTTTTTTCTCAGCTCGTGTGCATCGTAGGGAAAATCTACGCATACCGTTAGAAAGCTATTTTCCTGTAGGTGTGCAGAATCCCTTTATAAATTTAAATAGGCTCAAAGATAAGCGCAAAAAATGAGTTTAAAAATTTGAAAAAATTTACATGGATCTTATGCGTTGTCATGCTGGTGACGAAATAACAACGAAATATAAACAGAAAATCAAAACAAATGGAAGAAACTCCAATCACATGTTTTATTTACAGTGTGGGGTGAAACATTAACATAAGTGAGTACATTACATATTTTTGGTCGAGTTTCGACCACTGGACATTACTCGTATACATATAATACGCTAAGCCGATTTTTGCCGATTTTTGTAAACAGAACCCCTCCCTCATTTTTGGACCGATTTTGATGATTTAAGTGTCAAAAGAATGGCCCTGATCTGTAGTTTTGCAAAGTGTTTTTAGTTTTTTTTAATCTGTATTAGTTTGGGCAGGATCTCCCATCAAAGTTAGATTTTCTCCCATAAGATTAACATGGGTGAATCTAAATATTTAATTGGAAACTTTGTCTCCACTTATTTGAAAGAACGGCTGGACGTAGAAACTTGGTAAAGGTCTCCAAAGAAAGGCCTTGGTCTGTAGATGAGTTATCAAAAGAAACACGAAGTCCCTCAGGGCTCTGCCCTAGAAGCCTTTAAAGATCCCTCGACACATCTGTTTACATTTTGGCCATGTGGATAATACTTTTTAATGAAACAGCTGTTAATTTTTAAAATGTGCTTTAAACTAAACATATTATTGGGAGTTTCTGAGTTCTCTAAAAGATGTATTTGCAATGTTATTTTCTGATTTAAAAATTGATATAGCGTTCTATTACGAAATCAGTGGAAATTCCTTTTATCACAGAACTCTTAGCTTATTGAACTATCTAATATCTGTTGTCTGCCTTTTTCACCTCTTTTGCCTATATTTTATCATATTATTCTACTGTTCATCATAGGTTAATGTTTTCAATCATTGGAAAAATCTTCGATTGTGTAATACAATACAAAATAATACAAGTGCAGAAGGGCACGTTGCCAATTTGAGCCGTGTCTATATTTTGTTAAATTAATAGTAGTTTACAGTTACTGGATAAAACATTTTACAATATTTATGTAGAAATATGTGCATGATTCAGAAAGTCATTAAGCTTTATAACTGCAATTTACCACAGACTTTTCAGAGAGGTTGCTTCGATGTATTAATTCAGCATAGTGAACACATAATACAGATATGTATGCGAATAAGAATTTGAACTCTTAATAAGCCTTTGAATGTTATTAGAATAACAAAAATGGGTTGTGTTTACTAGCGCTACTCAGCAACAAAAACCATTTAATGTATCTCTAAAAAATATATTCTTAAAATGCACTGAACAGCAGCCTAAAAACTACTATGTAACTTACCCATATAGTTGCAAAATGCTCGAACTCCCATTGTAGCATTTATAATTCGGCTTATTATCGGACAAAATGTATTTATTTTCGGCTTATTAGCAGATTATTTATTTGCAGATGATGTTTGTTGTGCTCTTATCGTGTCTAATAACATCCAAAGACAGAAACTTAGCCTAAAATAGTACCTATCTTGACAAATTATTTGCGGTGGCCTATATTACGGGCCGTGGCCCACTGGGTTGTTAACATGATTTATAATAAATGGGAGAGTTTGGCTGTAAAAAAGTCACCAAGAGTAAATACTATTTAAGCAGCTACTGTCATGACAGAAAGGTCATATTCCTTTTAAACTAGATCACTCCATCTTCTATAAGATACGTTGTTTAACAATGCATGTAAACGTCAATATTTACGTAACTGCCAATTAATTTACAGTATTTTTTTTGCTTATTGGAAATGCCGCATTGCTATGTCATTTGCATTATTTGTTGCCAACGAAGGCGCACAACCATATAAACGAGGAGGTCCATAACAGTCCAAGGATAAAAGCCAACTTCACTTCAAGTATATGCCACTACACCTAACTTTCTGTAGATGAATTAGTGTCTTACACCAACCGACCGTCGATTTCGACGGGTTTCACCTAGTAATAAAATAATCACGCGGTCACATGAAATTTCTTTGAATGTCAAAAACCGGCACAACTACGTTTACACGATTTCTTCTCATACGATTTCTGTTGTTATACGTCGCCTATCCGCAAACACTGTATTGTTTCTTCTGGGTGGAATTATATGATAGCTTAATCAAAATTAAAAATTGAAAACACAACACATAAACATATCCATAAAACATTACAAGTCAGAAATACCATACCTACCGTATCTGAACAAATAAAACAACAAAATAAAATACAATCACATAATAAAAGAAAACAGTTTATTACTCCCCAACACTGAATGAAACTGCACAAATAAACTATCGCATTTCACCAGTCATCCTTGTATTTGAAAGTAAACAATTTGAATTTCGGTTGGCGTAAATATTACAATGGAATAAAATCGAGAAAGCCTGGAAAATTTGAAATACTAAAAAGAAAACTGAATTAACATTGTGCTGCATTTCTTTTAATCATTGAAAGAGCCGGTTTGCAAACTATGGAAACATGGGAAAGTCACTGGAAACCATCAAGTAGAAGAAATGGCGATAATGTTTTTTTTAAATTATAATCGTTATTATCGACAACCTATGTATTGGTATACGACAACATACTGAAATGTTTGTCTGGGTGTGTAGATTTGCAAACTGACCTTACAATTTTGAAAAAGTCCCTCGGGCTCTGTCCCAGTGGCTTTTTAAAGTCCCCATGTTATCGTTATGAAGAACATTTTTGTTTACATTATGATCAGCTGTATAATTCAATTGCTGTTAATATATTAGTTGCAAGGAATCGTGTGCTATAAACATTTTTTGTCATACTGCAGCAAAAACAGCCGTTTTAACAGCGGGTCTAAAGCAGCATTTAGGGAGTAAAAATCAGCTGTTGTAAATAGTTGTAAATTTTGATTGTTGTAATCGTATCGATCAAAATTATTTATCGATTGATTATTAGGTAAGTTTTTAGCCTTTTGGTGTAGATTGCTTGAAATATCGATGGTATAATGTACTGTAACACAATCGTAATAGACGAAACGATTGAATCACTTACTAAACAGCTGCTTATTTGCATTAGCTGATTTGAAAACAAGATGGAAGTCGTTTTGAGACGTTCAATTTTACATACGAATGATGTAGTTTTCTAGGTTTGTTTGTTAATTGATGATGCAATAAGACGAAAAATATAGTTCACCACACGGGCAAAATGTCACTTTTTGGCCCTCACTCATTTTTGACCTCGGCTCCCCCTCAATCGTAAATCTTGGCCTCGGAGAGTCACTTCAGGCCCTAGTGATGAAATAGAAATATACTATACTGACTTGGTTGAAATGAAATATTTACTATTTGAATTTGCATTGACGTAAATATTACAATGGAAAAAGCGAGAAAGCCATATATAGCGAGAAGTTTTTAGTATTTGATATACTAAAAAGAAACCTGAACTAACACTGTTTTGCATTTTTTGAGCAAACATTAAAAGAGCCAATTTTGCAAACTATGGAAAAATTGGAAAATCATGGAACACCACCAAGTATAAAAAATATAATAATGTTTTTATTTTAGATTTCAAAATCATTATTTTGGACAGCATAATTCTGCTATGAGTGAGAAACATTTGTAGATAACACTAAAAAACCAGATCAGCATTTGAAAAATGGTAAGATATTAACAAGAAATGTTGATTATATCGAACTGTTATGTACATCGTGAATACTTCCTTAATCTTTGAGTAGACTCTTTTAAAGTCATCTGAAATTATGACTGTAGTTTATATAAAAAAAACACTCTTGTAATACTTTTCAATTGCTCGAATTCGAGCAACAGGTACACTAGTTATTATTAATAAAACGTTCTATTATTATTTTTTTCAAATCTATCCTACAGATCATAGAATTGAACAAGATGGATAAAATAAAGCATAGATCATCTTTCAAAATTATAGAAACGAAGTTGTGTATAATCTAGGATAAAAATGCAGCTTTCGGGAATCCAAAGGATCAGCTGTGGCTTTTTTAACAGCTGTCAGGCCCCATTCTCATTCTTCCAAAATAATAAGGCAGCCAATGTAAGAGAACAATATACAGTACTATTAAATTTAGTTGTTTTACTTTATGAATTAACTAGGTTGGTATGTGGATAACTAGGTTTCAGTTAAATTGCGTTACTAAAATACTCAAAACAAACCAATCCAATAAATTCTAAAGTTATAAAAAATCGCTGTACATTATTCCTTTTAATAACTTTTTCAATGTTACTAAAAATCATACGGTTTTTTAGTTTATGTTTTTAATGTTAAGAATGTCATATAGAACCAAAATATGTAAAAAAAAATTTAAACACATCCGGGTTTTTATGAACTCCCCCCCCACCCCTTAAGAAGAACACAACCTTTAAATTTTGTTAAGAATATCGTAACGCAGCTTTTGACAAGGTAAAAGAGCTACATTCTTAAAGCTCATATTTTATGAAATCAATTTACATTTAAAATTAGCCGTAGACGCTAGCTAGTTCAGTAGGCCTGGGAGCCGTGTTGAGTATCGTCCTTATCGTCTCACCAGATGACGTAAAAAACCTGATAGCATATCAGTCACACGCACCCTGAACAGCTGGGTGAACCTATTCACAAGTAGAAGAGCTAATACTATGGTATTTGCAGTAAAATATCAATCAATATTTGTAGGCCTATTTGAGAAAGTGCATTTGGTACACTAATCGCAAACAGCTTCGTGGTATTTTTGACTCAAAAAGAGATTACCGATTTTTGCAGGAAATCATATGCAAAGGGTATGCTTTGTTCTTATCAGGTTACGAATTTGACATTCAAAGGCAAAATCTGAATAAAACAACGCAGATATGTTATTTAGGTTGCCGCTGGGTGTTAATACTACTGATGAGTTTGTGTGGCATGGTACTTACGGATATTATAATTATAATTTGTATTATTAGGATAATTTTTTTACTTCTATCTTTATTATTTTTTGTATAATTATTTTGCTGCCATTCTGCACTTTTAAAACGTTTAAAACGGTCCTCAAATATCTTTAAACTTTTGTATTTACGTAACCATTCACTTTGAAAATATTATAAAGAGCAATATTTTGTTAAACATTTATTTAAGATCAACGCATTTCGCGCTAAACAACGTGGTTTACAAAATATTTAATTAAAACCAAGAATCTTTCACTTTTTCAATTTTAATACCACCTCCCCCAAACATGAAGCTCAAAATGGCGTAACTTTTGCCTTGCAATACGGGGACTACATTGAACAGTTTTGAGCCAAAAGTTAGTCACTTGGTGTTTGGTTAATAGTCTCAACTAGTTTATAATATCTTCTAGAGATTAAGATTTTTCTAAACTAAAGTAAACAACTGCAAAAGATAGTGGATACAAAAACTAAGAATGACTTTCGATATTGGAACGAGAATAATCACTATAACTGACACAGACTATTTCAACAAACCCACTCAGAAGCCCCATCTTAAAAAATATCATTCAGGTTTATTGTTTTTTTTTCGTACGCTACGATGCACATTGAAAATGGCCGGAGGTCTTTTGTTCCAGTGGTCTTGTCACGATCGAACTACTAGATTATATATAGCTCACCCTATTAGAGATCCCTAATTGCGCAGGTCAAATGTCGCAACTAATCTACCCTCAAATTTAAACTTTAGGTTGAGAAAGTAACAAGCTTCATATTTTACAATAGGACGACAAGTCTACTACTTGTGGTTGTTATTATAAATGGCTTAATCCTCCATATCTGTTCCAAAACCAAAATCTCAACACCTTATTTTTTATTTATTTAATTTTTTATGTTTCTACCCCAGTTGCATTTTTTGCTTTTTGTATGGATAGCATCATTAATTTATAGCCCTATGACGAATGGCCTCTGAGTCTGGAAACGATCTCGTTTGGATTCGAACCAGCGACATCAGATTTGAAGGCGAGCCCTATAACCCTTCGGCTACCCAGAATATTAATTATTGTAAACACTTAATTTAATGTTTATAAATAAAAAAACATGTTTTAACTCTAGTATGAATGGGTGTAAGAGGAGTGGCGCTTATACCTTGTAGTCTTGTTACTGACTAAAACCGACATTCCTTAGCCAGGACTGTAAATTAATAGCCTATACAGCCAGTGGCAACTAAGGGGCCTACAGTTAATAGTGAAATCAGAACCACATTTTTGCCTTGTAATTTAATTCTCCTAATTATCAGGATGCTCATCCACAGATGATGTTTATAAAAATCCGCAATTCGTATATACCATAAAAACTAATACCATAGCCTCTTCAGGGAGATTTAAAGCTTACTGTGAAAATTGTATCAAGATTAGTCAGGTGTTTTAAGGTATAAACTTTGGTGTTGTTTTTGTGAATGCAACATGGTGGCTCAATAGAGGTCGAAGGGAATTCGAAAGGAACAGTCGCAATCATACTCAGAACTCATATATGACCTTAGCATCTAGGCATTTGAAGATATTACTTAGTTTAGTACCTCGGATGTGCGGACTGAGAGTCACGGAATGTGAAGTGCTTGCGCGCGCTACGGGAGCGACCTGGAGGTTGCCCCGGGAACTACCAAGCACTCAAAGCACTCTATGTTTACCATGTCACATCCGAGGACCTAGTTGAAAATCGTTAAAAACGCACTAAATAGCATATAAATATGAAGAATATCAAGAAAAAACTAGCAGATACATCCGAGGTCTCGAGTGCAAGACCTCGTTTGTGCGGCGAGTCCTCGGAAGTGCGCGTGTGGTTTGAGCGAGGACCTCGCATGTGCGCCGCTACAAACTCACACACACACACACACACACACACACACACACACAGACATCACTTCGAAAACCACTTTTTTGGGTCCAGGGGGGCCCAAAACAAATATATCCACTCAAAACTCAAACTCGAAAATTTTGACGAAAACAATACTTTCTCCATATACTATGGTATAGGGGGAGAAAGTAAAAGAGCAATCAATAACCGTCAAAACAAACATTCTAAAAAAAAATGTATTTAGAAAATCTAGAAACAGAACAAAAACTACATGGAATATAATTAAAAGTGAGATAAATCTAAAATCAAAACAAAATACTCTCTCTAACATAAGCTTAGTCAAAAATTATAACACATCCAACTGATGTGAGTAATGTGGTCAATGATCTTTTCACAACCACTGTGGAAGAACTTATTTTACCTAATATTGACACAACACCTGATCATAAAATTTCCACTCAAACAAATCTTACAGGCACAACAACTTGTTTTAACCCTAGATCTGGCGGTCATTTTATTCACCAGTGGCGGGTATATTTTGGCGCTTTTGTAGTGGTATTATATATTTTGCCACAGAACATTTATTTGTAAATATAAGTACACACATATATATATATTCTATTTCAGTGATGAATATAGAATATAATAATATAAAAATATTCTTTTCCTAGCAATGCGTTTAGGCGTAGTAGCAAAAGGTTTGCAAATTTTTGGATTATGCAAATTAGAAATTTCAAAAGCAACCCACAAGAAAACCACAAAATAATTTGTTTACACATTTTATCTAGATGTAAAGTTTGTGTGAAATATGATTCCCTACGTAGGAATATCAATGTTTATTAAATACTCATAAAAATAAAATTATAAAAAAATAAATTCTTCATACATATTTTCTTTTTTGAAAAACTACCAAATTTCTTTTTGTCACGTAGGAAATAATAGAATGCATCAACAAAAAATGTAATGATACTGTACAATAGGTAATAAAAAGATCTTTCTGAAAATATATAGTTATATTTAGTTGAATCTAAAATGTCAGAAAAATTTACGTCGGAATGTAAAATGTTGAAGATTTTTTTACAAAAACATAATATTTATGACATTTTTAAAAACAAATAAAATTTTTACAATCAACCTTATAGATTCACAGGGAATTGTAGGGAATTTATAGTAGTTTCAGAATATGTACTAATATTGTATACAATTTAATTGACAATCACCAAAAACAGCTGTTTTTGTAGTCAGGTGACCAAAACTTTCCACCGCCAAAATCTATTTTGAACTCTCTAGTTTTTCAAACTACCGTTTCTCGCTACATAATACTCACTCAATAATGTTTTATGCATGAAAATGAATCCTCAGAATCTCATATTTTTAATGGTATACGTTTTGTAGCGTTTTAAACCTGTTTTATGGCTACAATTCGTCATTTTCGCGCACATGTTGCATTGGTCCTTTTAGGGACCATGCCAGTTCACAGTTGAAAAATTGAGGTCCAAAAATGGACCAACGCCAGATCTAGGGTTAAATTTGAAAACAATGAAGAGCAGCTTAGAAAATTTGTTCTTTCATTTGAAAACAAAAATTCCTTTGGTCATGATGAAATACCAATTACTCTAATTAAAAAAATCACTGCCTTTCATAGAAAAACCTTTGACACACTTAATAAGTTCTTTCCTAATTTCAGGCATATTCCCATCCAAACTAAAATTGGCTAAGGTTATTCCCATCTTCAAAAAAGGTAATCACAAAGATCCATCATGCTATCACCCTATCTCAATTTTGCCAGCTTTTTCCATAATATAAGAGTGCATAGTTTATAACCAGCTTGTTAGATATCTGGAAATTAATCAATTACTAGACAAAGAGCAAACATGGCTTATGCAATTGATAAAGGGATAAGGTCATAGGAATATTCTTAGATCTCAGTAGAGCCTTTATTAGATACTCCGAGAATAATATATTTTTCATTACTGCTTATAGTCACATATCTTATGGAATATCTATTTATGAAGAAACAACAAAGAGCAATTTGGATCCCATTCTAATTAAGCAAAAGAAGGCTATTCGTGTGATGATGAAACTACGAAAAAGAGATTCTGCTAGGAGATATTTTACAGAATTACAAATCTTAACAGTGTATAATCTGTATATTTATGAAACATCCGTCTATGCCAAACAAATTCAATTGTCATCCACTCCAAATAATACTGGTGTCCATAACACTGGATTTAAAATTGTTTTACCACGGCATAGTCTGGAATTATTTAAAAAGAAAACTTACTATTTAGGGTTAACATTTTGACATCACCTACCGGCTCCTAGATAGAAGAAAATATAAATAAATTCAAACCCACACTAAAAAAGTTTTCAATTCAATATCCTTATTATTTGGTAGAATTTTTTAAGCACAAAAATCAGCACATAATATAAATTTGAATTCCATAACATAACTAAGGGAACTTGTTTATTTATTTACTTTTTAGCGAATTTCCCATTGTTTGGTTTTAGTTTAATATATTTGAATTTTCAACTAGTACCAGGATTTCCAAAGATAGCTTATCTTATCTGACCTACTTTTCCAGTCTACACTGTCCACTCTTGCCTTAGTTAACCCAGAGTCAACATGTACTCCTTGCTCATTCTCTTGTATATAGTAGATTAGGTTTTGACTGTTTTAAAGTAAACTAATGACGTTTAACATGTAATTATTAAAGTATGTGTTTTATAATATCTCCCACTTCTAAATGTCAGAGAGTGCCTTTTAATTTGTAAAAATACCAAAGTGCTGTGACGGGAAGACCTCTAAATGATTTTGTGACCTTCTACCTTCTACGGATTCTACGGCTACGCAGAATCCCCTCATCTACCCGCTCCTGGAGAAGATTCACCCATTCAAAGACTGTCCCCCCCTGGTGATCTTCGCTCCCCGCTTCAGTCTACCGTCAGGCATCTCTACCAAACCAAAGGACTCAAAGTAACTGTGTATATACTCATTTAATTAATTGGTATTACTCTGACATATGTTCCCATATTTAAGATATATTTTGTAAATTAAAGTTTGAATTTCTCTTTCGCTACTCAGTAAAATTTTGTCATTCTCTCCTTTGAACCCGCCCCCAACAAATGGTCCTTCGAGCCGGATTCTGAATTTCTAGTAATTTATAATGTTAGACCAAAGGAGAGAATTTATTTAAGTAAAAGTTTTACAGTATTTAGGTTTTTTATGTAGCATTCCTATCTTAAACCTTAGCCCTTTTATTTCCTTCACCAGCTAAAATGGCAGCTTTAAAGAAAGCCGAAATCGACTCTCTAGTCAAAAAGCGAGAAAAGTATTATGCAAGGTTACAAGCTCTCTATGACGTTGGTAAAAAGTGTATCCAGCTTGCTCAGCAAAAACAATCTTTTAATACAGAGTTTGATTCTTTTGTATCACGTTATCAAAGATTAGAGGATGATTATTCTGTGTTTGAACAAACAAGTGACAGTATTAGTTTGTTAGTTTGTTAAACTCTCAAGTAGATGAAGGAGATAGAGTAGAGGTTCATAGTGCATCAATGTCCTATGATGATTTGTATTTTAATGTTAAAACCCTTGGGAGAAAGTTGAATGTAGATAAGCATTTGCAGCAAACAAAGACTGACTTATCTGCTGATAAGCAATCTCCTGTCCATAGTCCCCAGGTAGCTCGCCTTCCTAAATTGGAAATTGAACCGTTTGATGGAACCTTATCAGCTTGGCCTAATTTTTATGCTTTATTCACTTCTATGATTCATAAAAAATCAATCCTTATCTAAAAGTGAAAAACTCACTTATCTACGCAGTCTTTTGAAATCACATGCGCTTTCACTCATTGAAACCTTGGTAATATGTGATGAGAATTATGATATTGCAATGAGAACTCTCGCTGATCGTTATCAGAATAAACGTCTCTTAGCATCAAATTATCTCGATAAGATTTTATCCTTCCACCCTCTCACTGAAGATTCTACTGTTACCTTATCAAACTTTTTGGAAATTTTTAGCGCAAATCTGTGCGCCCTAAAGGCTCTTGGATTGTCAAATTTATTTGATTTTACAATGTTACACATTGGTTTACGTTCACTAACATTGTCATCCCGCAAAGAATTTGAAAATGAATATTCTGATAAAGATCTACCAGAATTTGAGGATCTAATTTCGTTTGTACAGCAACAACTCAAAATCCTAGAAATTACTACATCCAAGGGAAAGCTAAAGCAAAATAAACAAAATACATCTCCTAAGCAAAGTAGTTCCAAAAGTTTCATGCTGTCAACTGTTGATGAAAAAGGTTTAACTGGAACTGCAAAGCGCCACGCATGTCCCTGTTGCCAAGAACCCAACCATAAGATCTATGTGTGTTCTAAGTTTAAAAAACTAAGTTTATCTGACAGAAATGATTTTGTTAAAAAGCATTTCTTGTGCTTTTCTTGTCTTGGTTTTCACACAATATCCAAGTGTAAATCAACCTCCAAATGTTTTAAATGCAATGGCAAGCATCACAGCCTTTTGCATCGTCCAGCTACTAATGCAACTGCAGACCCCTATCTCTCAAGAGAAAAGAGCTTAGAAACTAAACCCAATGACATGAAAGAAAAAAATAATCCTTCCTCATCCAAAACTTGTAATTTTGCTGATGCAAATTCCGCCTCAAACATGATGTTAAGCACATAGTCCAGGATCTGAAGGGGGTTAAGCATGCATGAAAAGGGTGACGCAATTTTATTTCTGATTGTTGTTATAGGCACTATAGTGATCACGAAAACGCATGTCGTCGCCCCCCAGCGTGGTCGACAACCCGGGGGGGGAGGGGGGCAATATGGCGGGGGGCGCCGTTTACTAAAACGCCTATAACTCGAGAACTATTCTAGGTAGAACATTGCAATAAACGTCAATTTACTCAAAAAATTATGGTCTTTAAAAATGTTAATGTAGTGAAATTCGTATCTTTGATGGTTTTTTAGTTATTTTATATTGAAGCTAAAAATCAATATGGGGTTATGGGGTTAAAATAGGTTTTTCCCATTTTTGACCCTAATAACCAAACAAATTGCAATTTATTTCTTAACCCATTTTGTAGAGCTTAAAAAAAGAAATAATTTAGTATAGCAAAGGGCTGTTGTATGCCTAACGGTTATGGATATAGTTAAAAAAACTTAAATTCAAAACGCCATGTTATTCTTACGGAGAATCAAAAAAACTGTTGTAGTTTGCTTATATATGGATATATTATAATCAAATTTGGCAATTTTGTTTATTTCATACTAAGCTATCAACATTTCAATATAAAACTCACCTCAATACCTTCCCTGTAGCAGCAAACCTAGGTACTCATTATAATTCATTTTATTTAAATAGGAAATAAAGCTGACAGTTTTCAGGGAATATTTGAGTATAAAATAATATTGAGTCTGCAGGTTTACTGCGGCAGGGGTACTTTTTAAAGCAACCGAAATTACAAGTACCAAGAGACACCTTTTAAGGATAAACATAGCTTTTATGTTTGTAGATCTATGAAAAAAAAGTGATGAAAAATCAGGAAAAAATTATAGGAAAAACTGTTCTTTACTTAAGGTCCGTGAAGTTGGCGTACCCATATTAGCGTATCCACTTTTGATCATACCAATCGTTAGTTCATCGTTAGTTCTCGATAGTTCCCAAATGTTTTCGTTAGTTCTCAAAAAATAAAAAAGTTATAGCCGATAATAAGTGGGTACGCTAACTTCACAATTGTACAATTTCCAGCGGGCACAGTTTTCTGACTAAAAACTCTTATATCTATATACCAATTTTTAGTTCTTCGTTATTTCTTGTTAGTTCCCCAATATTATTGCTTGTTCTTAAAAATTAAAAAGCCAATAAGGTCTTAAACGTGGTTATGCCAACCTCACACCCAAATCATTCCTAGCGTGCACCCTTGTCTGACTAAAAGTGCCGATATCTTAATATTAATCGTAAGTACTTAATAGCTCACCGATTTATTTTGTTGGTTCTAAAAAAATTTAAAAATTGCACCTGATGAGTTGAAGCTGAATAAGGACGCTAATTTCACACCTACAGAAATTCTAGCGTGCAACTGCATCTGACGAAAAAATTCTTTTTATTATTATTTTTTATTAGCTATGCTGTTATTGTTATGTTTTCCACTCGTTTTGTGCTTGCCGCTGTCATTTTTGCCATCTTTTTGCCGTTTCTCCTTTTCGTTTTCCTTATTAACTAATTCATTTACATTGTTTTCAGTAAACTATTGCATAACTTTCCTAACTAACTTTCTTTAATTTAACACTTCTGATTTCCAGCGCGCACCTTCATTCGACAAAAAATGCTTACAGTATACTACTATACAAAATAAATAGATTAGAGTCATTTTCAACTGTTAAGCCGTGTCAAGCGCCAATTCAAGTTCTTCCGTCAACAAAATAAGCTGTCTCCAGACATGCGCCACTCCCAAAACACGACATATTTGCCGTTCGACGATCTAACGAGTAAAACATCTACACACATGTGTTGTTTTCCCAAAAACTGTTCGTTTCGGGAATTGCAAAGATATTCGTTTACTTTGATGTGTGCAAAAATACCGGCAATGAACGGAAAACACGAAGACGAGCATTTGCTGCCATTTGCTACTTGCGAGCGTAGGTACAGTCTGGAGCCGGCTATAGGCATGGAACTTGAATAAAACCCCCTTTTTGCAAATCATTAAACTAAATTTTAATTAATTATTTTATTATAAAAAATTTATCATAAGATAAAAATATTTATTCTCGGTATATATTAATAATCTAACACATTTAATTTTAAACGTATTTCTAAACTGTTTAAGAACGATGCTATGAATGTTTGAAAGAATAGTTGAGTGTACATTTTTAAGAACTATCCAGAGCTAACGAAGAACTAACGATTGGTATATAGATATAGGCATTTATAGTCAAAAAACTGTGCCCGCTGGAAATTGTACAATTGTGAAGTTAGCGTACCCACTTTGTATGCCTCGTAACTTTTTTTATTTTTTGAGAACTAACGAAAAAATTTGGGAACTGTCGAGGACTAACGAAGAACTAACGATTGATATATAGATGTAAACATTTCTCATCAGAAAACGGCGCGCGCTAGAACCCGGAAGTGTGAAGTTAGCGTACCCACTTATTATCGGCTATAACTTTTTTATTTTTTGAGAACTAACGAAAACATTTGGGAACTATCGAGAACTAACGATGAACTAACGATTGGTATGATCAAAAGTGGATACGCTAATATGGGTACGCCAACTTCACGGACCTTAAGTAAAGAACAGTTTTTCCTATAATTTTTTCCTGATTTTTCATCATTTTTTTTTCATAGATCTACAAACATAAAAGCTATGTTTATCCTTAAAAGGTGTCTCTTGGTACTTGTAATTTCGGTTGCTTTAAAAAGTACCCCTGCCGCAGTAAACCTGCAGACTCAATATTATTTTATACTCAAATATTCCCTGAAAACTGTCAGCTTTATTTCCTATTTAAATAAAATGAATTATAATGAGTACCTAGGTTTGCTGCTACAGGGAAGGTATTGAGGTGAGTTTTATATTGAAATGTTGATAGCTTAGTATGAAATAAACAAAATTGCCAAATTTGATTATAATATATCCATATATAAGCAAACTACAACAGTTTTTTTGATTCTCCGTAAGAATAACATGGCGTTTTGAATTTAAGTTTTTTTAACTATATCCATAACCGTTAGGCATACAACAGCCCTTTGCTATACTAAATTATTTCTTTTTTTAAGCTCTACAAAATGGGTTAAGAAATAAATTGCAATTTGTTTGGTTATTAGGGTCAAAAATGGGAAAAACCTATTTTAACCCCATAACCCCATATTGATTTTTAGCTTCAATATAAAATAACTAAAAAAAACATCAAAGATACGAATTTCACTACATTAACATTTTTAAAGACCATAATTTCTTGAGTAAATTGACGTTTATTGCAATGTTCTACCTAGAATAGTTCTCGAGTTATAGGCGTTTTAGTAAACGGCGCCCCCCGCCATATTGCCCCCCTCCCCCCACGGGTTGTCGACCACGCTGGGGGGCGACGACATGCGTTTTCGTGATCACTATAGTGCCTATAACAACAATCAGAAATAAAATTGCGTCACCCATTTCATGCATGCTCAACCCCCTTCAGATCCTGGACTAACAGCCATTATCGGCATAAGGGATAAAAATAACAAACTGACACCAGTCCGAGCCATTATTGATGGTGGTTCCCAAACTAGCTTAATTACTCAAGAATGTGTTCTCAAGTTAGGTCTCACCAAACATCAAAATAAAATAACCATCATAGGTATTGCAGACACCCAGGTCCCAGTGAACAAAGGTTCAGTAACATGTAACATAAGTCCTCTTAAGAACTCAAATATTTCTTTGAGTACTGAAGCAGTTGTAGTCCCAAAGATATCATCCGATCAGCCAAACATTGATATTGACCCTACAATCACCTCAAGATTTGATAATCTACAGCTCGCTGACCCCTTGTTCTATGAAAGCTCGCCTGTTGAATTTCTAATAGGAGCAGATTTGTATTTCGATATAATAAAAGAGTCGCATAATATCATAAAAGGTGAACCCTCTGCAATGAACACTATTTTTGGATGGATAGTTGGTGGTAGAGTGGCCACTTCCTCCTGTCAAAGTGAATGTTCTTATTTTTTAAACTGTTGTGAATCAGTTGATAAGACTCTCAAAAGGTTCTGGGAGGTAGAAGCGGTTCAAAATGTGAAGTATCCTAGTCCAGATGATATTGCAGTTGAATCACATTTCACAAAAACACATATCAGAGATAAAACAGGCCGCTATGTCGTATCGTTACCAATGAAACCTGATGCACCCAACCTACCGAACACAAGAGATAAGGCAGAGAAGCGACTTATCAGCCTAGAGAACAGATTAAAAAGCAAACCAGAAACCTATCTGGAGTATAGAGAGTTTATGGATGATTACCTAGCTCAAGGTCATATGAGTATCACCAGCATCCCCTCACCTTATGTAATTCCCCACCATTGTGTAAAAAATGAGAACAGTAGTACAACAAAGTTGAGAACAGTGTTTAATGCGTCTTTTAAGCCCTATGCAAATTCCTCTTCCCTCAATGATATCCTGTATAGTGGACCAAAGCTGCAAAGAGACATAGGAGAGATAATAATTAATTTTCGCCTACATGAAATTGTTGTGTGTGCCGATATAAAACAAATGTATAGGCAAATCGTTGTGAATCCCACAGACCGAGCATTTCAGCACATATTCTACCGCACAAATCCAAATGGAGATATAGATGAGTACGAGCTGAACATATTGACATATGGTGTAACATCTAGTGCTTATTTGGCACAAAGAGTATTACTGCAACTGGTTGAAGATGAAGGCAAAAGATACCCACTCGCCTCTCAAGCTATCACTCATCAAACGTTTGTGGATGATATTTGTACCAGTGTTGATTCTCCTCAAGAAGCACTTCAGTTACAGCAGGAACTAATTACACTTCTGAGATTGGGAGGATTTACCCTAAGAAAATGGGCCAGTAATTGCCAGCAAATATTAGACAGCGTCCCGCTTGATTGTCGAGAAAATCCCCTCGCCCTACGCTCCGAAGATGACTTTGCTGTTAAAGTACTTGGATTACAGTTTGATCCCGCTGAAGATGTATTTTTCTATGTAATTAAACTGAACCCTGTAGTTTGTACCAAGCGCTCAATGCTTTCTGAGATTGCTAAAATTTATGATATTTTAGGATGGATAACCCCCACTACATTTTACGCCAAACATATCATGCAGAGCACATGGTTAAATGGACTAGAGTGGGATGACCCCTTACCAGATGAACTTCGCAGTAAATGGACAGCATTTATTTAAACCCTTTCAAGTCTTTCAACCCTAAAGATACCTAGATTCATCCCTACAACTCCTCACAGCACAAATCAGATAATAGGATTCTGTGACGCATCTGAAAAGGGCTATGCAGCAAATATCTATATTCGAACCGAAACCTTTGATAACATATCAGTACATCTTATCAAAGCGAAAAGTAAAGTCGCCCCACTCAAATCAATGAGCATTCCTAGATTAGAGCTTTCTGCTGCTCAACTACTAACAGAAGTTGTATTATCTTGTACACATCTAACCCAGACTGTTGACCCCCAGAATATCATATTGTTTTCTGACTCAGCCGTTGTTCTTATGTGGTTAAAAACTCCTCCTTACAAGTTAAAAACATTTGTCGCAAACAGGGTTGTAAATATACTTGAGTCAACTAATCCAAAACAGTGGCACCATGTATCATCTAAAGAAAATCCTTGCGATTGCGCATCCCGCGGCTTGACACCTGAAGAGCTTGTAAATTTTGACTTGTGGTGGAAAGGACCTCAATTTCTGTACACTCCCTTTGATTCGTGGTCATTACACCGTTCATCTGAAGAAGAAGTAGAGAAGTTGCCAGAGATTAGAAAAGAATGTTTATTTACAACAGTTGATAACCAAAACAGCATTGTATTAGAAATGCTTGAAAAATATTCTAGCCTGAGTAAAGCTAAATTTGTAATTTCTTATGTATCAAGGTAATGTAGGTTATGTAAGGTATGTAAGGTTCATGAATAACGTCAAAAGTAACTCCAAAGGTATAGCTAAGAAACCAGGACCAATATCACCTCAGGAATTGGAACACACATTATCTCTCTGTGTAAAGACTACACAACAACGCTATCTCTCAAAAGATATTTCTGATATGAAAAATAATAAACCATGCTCTAAGAAATATCGCTCTTTGGCTTTATTCATTGATGAAAATGATTTCGTCAGGGTGGGCGGTCGTTTGAAAAACGCTAACTTAACTTACTCCAGGAAACACCCCTTTCTGATACCCCGTTCATCACGCCTTGCGACACTCATTTGTGATTATTATCACTCATTAGCTTTACACTCAGGACCCCGCTTGACACAGTCTCTCATTCAAGAAAAGTTTTGGATTGTAGGAGTACGGCAGTTATTGAGGGAGCGTATATTTAAATGCCAAAGATGCTATATGTTCCAAGCAAAACCTTTAATGCCTAAAATGGCGGATCTACCATCACTCAGATTTGAAAGCACACGTGCGTTTCTAAATGTTGGACTAGACTACGCTGGACCGTTTGAATTTAAAGAAAGTAATAGAAGAAAATCCCCCCGCCAAAAGGGATATATTGTAATTTTTGTTTGTTTTTCGACAAAAGCTGTACACATTGAGTTTGCAACGAGTTTATCAACACCTTCATTCCTTGCTGCATTGGATCGTTTTGTTGCCAGAAGAGGTCTCTGCCAATCAATAACAAGTGACTGCGGAACCAATTTCCAAGGAGCCGCGAACTATTTTTCTCACATTCAGAAATTTCTAAAAGACAATAATCAAGACATAGCACATCACCTAGCTTCAAAAGAAATTAAATGGAATTTCATCCCCCCGGCAGCACCCCATTTTGGAGGCCTTTGGGAGGCTGCAGTCAAATCAGCAAAACGTCACCTCATCCGAGCTATCGGTACCCTGATATTAACATATGAAGAAATGTACACCTTACTGACAAGAATTGAAGCCATTCTAAATAGTCGCCCAATAGGAGCAATGACCACTGATCCAAATGATGGAGACTACCTAAGCCCTGGACACTTCATTGTAGGAACGCCGTTGTTATCACCACCTGAAGAGGACTAAGACGAACTACATGTTAACTAAGATAAATGTGTAACTAAGATGAATCGTTTGGAAAGATATCAACTCCTACAACAAGCTGCACAATCGTTTTGGAAGCAATGGTCTCAAGACTACCTACAAACATTGATACCCAGGAATAAATGGACTACATCACAGCCAAATCTTCAAGTCGGAGATGTTATATACCTTCAAAACAAGGACAGCAGCCCTCTGGAATGGCCTATTGGAAGAGTGATTGAGACATACCCTGGACCAGATGCTACAGTTAGAGCCGCAAAGGTTAAGACACCTCACGGAACATATGTGAGACCTGTCCATAAGCTGGTACCCTTACCTCCTTCCGATACCCATTCCTAGCTTAACGTTTGAATATTAGGTTTTTACGATCAATTTTTATTGTGTGATTTGCCTCTTAGTGTACGATTTTGTAAATATGCATTTAGGTGGGCGGTATGTTTGGTTTTAGTTTAATATATTTGAATTTTCAACTAGTACCAGGATTTCCAAAGATAGCTTATCTTATCTGACCTACTTTTCCAGTCTGCACTGTCCACTCTTGCCTTAGTTAACCCAGAGTCAACATGTACTCCTTGCTCATTCTCTTGTATATAGTAGATTAGATTTTGACTGTTTTTAAGTAAACTAATGACGTTTAACATGTAATTATTAAAGTATGTGTTTTATAATATCTCCCACTTCTAAATGTCAGAGAGTGCCTTTTAATTTGTAAAAATACCAAAGTGCTGTGACGGGAAGACCTCTAAATGATTTTGTGACCTTCTACCTTCTACGGATTCTACGGCTACGCAGAATCCCCTCATCTACCCGCTCCTGGAGAAGATTCACCCATTCAAAGACTGTCCCCCCCTGGTGATCTTCGCTCCCCGCTTCAGTCTACCGTCAGGCATCTCTACCAAACCAAAGGACTCAAAGTAACTGTGTATATACTCATTTAATTAATTGGTATTACTCTGACATGTTCCCATATTTAAGATATATTTTGTAAATTAAAGTTTGAATTTCTCTTTCGCTACTCAGTAAAATTTTGTCATTCTCTCCTTTGAACCCGCCCCCAACACCCATATAGGGAATAAGCTATTACCGTAGTACTCGTGGTAAGACCTGGACGCGGGACCGATTTTTTTTTTTCGTTTTGAGGTTCCTAGAGGCCAAAAACACCATCCATTCAAATTCATATATATATATATATATATATACCTATAGATATGTGTCCGTTAGCACGATAACTCGAGCAAAAATGATCCGATTTTGATGAAATTTGGTATAAACGTGTAAACCTACATTTATTCGAACGAGTTCGCGAACCAGCATGATCGGACAATGGGAACAGGGGGTTTTATGGGATAAAAATCGGGTTTTCCCATTTTTGACCCAAAAAACATAATTTAGCAATTTCTTTCCAAACCATTTTGTAGAGCTTAAAAAACAAATAATTTAGTATATTGAAGCGTTATTATGCGCCTAATGGTTACGGAGAAAATATAAAAAAAATGTAAATTTAAAATTCCCATGTTATTCTTATGGAGAACAAGTAAACTGTTGTAGTTTGCTTGTTTATGAACATATTTTGATAAAATTTGGAAAATGTTTTTATTTCTTACTATTAACATTTTACAAAAAATAAAACAGTTTTACTCTCCCTGATGCAGCAAACCTAAGTACTTGTTAAACTAATTCTATTTAAATAGAAAATAAATGTTATAGGGTATTTTTAAGTAGACATTTTAGTGTAAATCCAATCAGGCAAATGGAAATTTGCTTAGTCTGCAGGTTTGCTGCGGTGGGGGTATTTTATCTTCACGGTGCTTATAATTATTGTTTTTATTGTGAAAGCCCTTGACTAAATAACTAACTTTCTAATGTTATTGACTTGACTCTATTCAACACATGTACTCTCTGTGTTTTATTGAATAAAGAATGATTTGATTTGATGATGCCCCTCAAGATTTATGTAGATCCTTGGTCCTGAATAATTAGGCGCACTTGAATCGCAAACTAAAATCTAGGTAGATACTCTAAAGCACGGGTCACACTAGGCTGCTTGCCAGCCGCTAGTGATCAGCGGCTGGCACAAGCACCACCAAGCAGCGGTTTTTCCACTGGTCACACTAGGCTGCTTGTCAGCCACTGGTGATCGCGATATTAACGATGTGTGAGAAGGAAAAGAACAGCTTTGAGGTGTTGTAACAAATCACTGTAAGCTGTTTATATGATGTTCTTACTTCTATAAAGAAACGTCCCACAAGCTTGTTTAGTTTTGGAATAAATTTAAGAAATCAATAACCTGCTTCCCCGACCACCTAAGCTCAGTAGTTTCTATGCTACAATACTACTTTAAAGTTTAAAGCTTAGTCCTTGTTGCCATTGTGTCCTTTTTTGGGTCATCATCCAGCACTTAATATTTAGGATGTGTGTGAAAGCTAGATATAATTTTATTAAAAGATGCTTAACCGCAAGAAGAGACGTTAGTGGATCAGGTCTTGGTAACAAATAATTTACGAATAAAAATACTTTTTAAAAATACCACGTTTTTAAACGCACTAAAAAAGAATATCATAAACATACCAAAATGTTTTACGAATGTCACCAGTCACCACATACATTCCAGGCATTACTAGAATTAAGTTAAGCCTCTAATTAAAAAAATTGAGACAATTGCTTTTGTCCTTACCAAGCTGGATATTACCACATTACCATTGACTTTATATCTAAACATATTACCTTTGGTCGCCGCTGGCACGCTTCTAGAGGTGGTCAGACTACGCTGCTCGCTGGTGTCAGCGAGTGCGAGTGGTCACGTGACCTCTAGTCGCCACTGCCTCGCTACCAAAAGTTGAACATGTCCAACTTCGCCAGCCGCTGACAAATACTCGCTGGCTAGCGATGCCAGCTGCGAATTTTGTGGTCACATCAAGCTGACAGTAGCGGCTTCTTTCAATTCGCCGCTGATCCCAGCCTAGTGTGACCCGTGCTTAACCACGCTCATAGTGGAGAGGTCACCCCCAGAATGCATGCTAACTACAAATCTCATAGTTGATTAAACAACTAAATTATTTATTGTATTTACACTGGTGAATTTCTGTAACTTGCACATATTTTATATTACAGTAAAACAAATTGAATTGTTCTTTGATAAGCTAATTTATCTTTCCAAAAAAGGAATCCCTTCTCTCTATGGTTTTCCTCTAGCTCTTTGGATTAGAACTTCCGTATGCATCTGTCTGCATTAGTTTCTAATTTTTCTAAGATGAAAAAACACTAGCATGTGGCATTGAATTTTCATTATTAATCGATAGAGAAAATGGCATATAGCCTATTGAGTAAAAGAAAGCTGACACTAACATTTTAAATTGACACCATAAATTGATATTATTTATTAATTTTGGTACAGCATTCCTACCTGAATGGAAACTGAATGGTCCATCTTTGCACAAAAACACTAGTGTAAAAAATCAAAATGTTACACAAAAACTAAGTTAGAACATTTTACTGTGCCTCATAGTATGTTCAACTAAAGGCGGTTTTAGTTGGTAAGAGTGTCTACAGATCCAATGGTCACAGATAGAATATTTCCCTGTTTTAGATAGCATATTCAAATTAGGAAGACATCTGCATCTGCAACTATGACTAGGAAGAAATATGTCTTGGTATGGACGGAATATATACATCGTTGTGTTTTTGAGCCAGAGTGCACTTTTACCCACTTGGGTAAGCCTGTTAAACTAATATAAATCCGTATAGTTTATGACAAGTTGCCCTTTTTGAGTGTTGGTTATTTTATTGCCAATGGACATATAGGCACGTTTCAAGTACCGGTAATTAAAAACCTTCTCATGCATGTAGAGAATACATAAAAATAGTTTCCTCATGATCTGTTTTTTAGTTTTTCAGGAGAAGGCCGCGTAAAATGCCTTCTGGGCTGTGACAGACAGACAGAAATTGAGATAAGACTTGTTTCGGCTTCTTTTAATGTAAAGATGGCTGACTCCGATCAAACTGCCATATTAGGAATAGTCCGTATTCCTTTCAACCTGAATAAGAAGGAACTCCCTGTAACTTTAAAGTTACCTTTGCCATGACTTTAAATAATGCACATGGACAGTCGATAACGAAGGAAGGATTGTACGTGCCAGACCCCGTTTTTTTACACATTCGGTTTTTTTTGGCTTTGTCAAGGGTGTGCTTTTTCTGTGAAAACTATGTCTGTGTAAAAACAAAGCCATAAACACAAAAATCAAATATGGCCATATTATTACTTCAAACATAGTGTTCAAAGACGTTCAGTAAACATGTAAAAAGGTAAATATCTTTACGCCAAACTACACTGTTTTGACGTACTTCCCACGCAAGGATTTAGTCCAGAAAACAGCTGTTTGCCGTCAGCTTAATCAAATGGGGTTTCATTACGTACTACTGTACTGTAATGAGTTTTACCGGACACCAACCAGCTTATTATATACTGTATTATTACAGTATTATTTGGTGTTGTATTTTTGGCAATGATTTTGATGGCTGTGGTGTTTGGTAGTTCATAAACAAAAACATAACCTATCTTAGAGGTTGACTAGTGATTGTTAGTCCTTTAGTTGGTGGGAATATATAAGGATCTGTACGGATTTAGTAGTATGACGTAAAATATTGTACTGTACGTCACTTGTCCAAAATGTGTTTACCGGACTCGTATGGTAATCCTGTACTCAAAACCACACTCGTCCGGTAAACACCTATTTTCAGGACTAGTAACGTAATCTATATATATAAAATCCAATGTATGTTTGTTTGTAAGTATGTTTGTATGTTTGTTTGTCCTTTATGGACTCCGAAACCGCTTGACAGATTGTAATGAAACTTTCAGGTATTATTAAGCATTATTTAAGGATGGTTTGTGTGAAGTTTGGTGCAGATCCGTCAAAAGGGCTCCGCCCCAGTGGCTCTGGAGTTTCCCATGTTAACCTTATGAGTACCTACTCATATTTAAATGGAATTAAAGATTCTTAACAGCTGGTTCAACTAAAGAATTTAATTCTATTATGTTCAATAGCATTAGGTGAGTTAGCGTAGCGAACGAGCTAACCTGAAGGCAAGTGAGCGCAGCGAACGAGCTCCAACCTAAAGGTGAGTGAGCGTAGCGAACTAACTTCAACCAAGACGTAATTGAGCCATGCGAACGAGCTAATCTTGAAAATGAACGAGCATTTGACATAAAACCACATTAGGACAGGACGACGTCTGTCAGGCCAGCTAGTATATAATTCAGTTTTAAAAATCTTTGTACAACTAAATCTAGAGTTCTACTGGACCGATTTTATTAATTAATGGGTTGTTGGAAATCTTAAGTCGTGTAGATTTGCAAATAATTATGAAAGTTTGTTTTTGTTATGATTTATGGTGATAAATTAAAGAAAACGTGTTATCCATAAGAAATACATTGAAAACGGTGTTTTTCACACTTTTTATTTGGGTGCGACTTTTAGCTGCCATTTTTGAATATTTCCAAAAAGTGCATGGTATCAATTTGTAGGAAACTTTATTCTCTTTCAGAATATCACCTTCCACTTTGGTCGATTTCCTCACCATTTAAAAGTTATTTGCAAAAAAGCTAAGCAACCTCCGAATTTATAGTAATGAGAAAATATTGAGTTTGGGATATTTTTATTAAACTTTGTACAACTAAATCTAGACTTCTACTGGACCGATTTTGTTAATTAATGGGTCATTAGAAAGCCCAACCCATGTAGATTTGCAAATCTATACTTATTTAATACGCAAGCAGGTTTTTTGTGACAATTACTCCTCCGAAACTACTGAACCGGTTGCCATGTTTTTGGTGTCATTGGAAAGAGCGTAACGTGAAGTTGTGCAGGAAACTTTCTTTTTAGGGGAACTAGTGTCCCTGTTGCTCGAAATCGAGCAATTACTAAGTATTATAGGCGTTATTTTAAAACAAATAACAGTCATAATTTTTTATGACTTTAAAAGATTGGACTCAAAGATTATGAAATACTCAAGATGTACATAGATCAATATATCGTAATCAACATTTTTCTTGTATGTATCTTATTTCTATTTCTTCTCCTTGGGGGTGTTCTAAGACTTTCCCATGTTTCCATAGTTTGCAAATCGGCTCTTTCAATGATTACTAAGAAATGCAACACAGTGTTAATTCAGTTTTCTTTTTAGTATATAAATTTATCCAGGCTCTTTCGTTTATTTCTATTGTAATATTTACGCCAAACCAAATTCAAATAGTAAATATTTCAACCAAGTAAGTAAATGTTTGTAGCAAACTAACTGTTAAATTAGCAAACTTATTGACTGTTTACAATTAACATATGTTCTTCTTTTCCCTCTTTAACTGACAACAGCTGGAGTTTCATGACAATATTTGTTTCCCATGTTAATATTATGGAGAAATACGAAACTTTAAAGGGCCCCAGGGCCTCACCCTCTAATTATTTCCCTGAAAAGAAAGTTTCCTGCACAATTTCACGTTACACTCTTTCCAATGACACCAAGAACATATCAATCGGTTCAGTAGTTTCGGAGGAGTAATTGTCACAAAAAACCTGCTTGCGTATTAAATAAGTATAGATAATTAGAGAGTCAGGCACTGGGGCCCTTTAAAGTTTCATATTTCTCCATAAGATTAACATGGGAAGCAAAAATTGTTATGAAACTCCAGCTGTTGTACGCAATTAAAAGTGAGAAGAACATATGTTAATTGTAAACAGTCAATAATTTTGCTAATTTAACAGTTTGCTACAAATATTTACTGACTTCGTTGAAATGAAATATTTACTATTTGAATTTGGGTTGGCGTAAATATTACAATGAAAAAAAGCGAGAGAGCCTGGATAAATTGATATAGGCTACTAAAAAGAAAACTGCATTAACACTGTGTAGGATTAAATCATTGAAAGAGCCGATTTGCAAACTATGGAAACGTAGGAAAGTCATTGAACACCACCAAGGAGAAATAATAGAAATTATGTTTTTTTTTTTTTTTTTTATTTATAATTGTTATTATGGACAACCTAATGCGGCTATGAGTAAGGCTATACTTAGCAGGAGTAATACTAATACTTAGCAATTGCTCGAATTCGAGCAACAGGGATACTAGTAATTATAAAATTGTGATTGAATTAAATATTAGTGGTGAAAAATTAAAAATAACAAAAATACATTAAAAACTGGGTTTTTCAAGTTCCTGTTTTCGAGATTCTATTTGTAGCCAGATTTTGGCTGCCTTTATTAAGTACTTTCAAGAATAGCATAGTAGTTATTTGTAGTAAATTTTATTCTCTTTCAGAATATTACATTCACTTTGGTCGATTTCCCCTCCATTTAAAAGATATTGGCAATAATCTAAGTGATCTCCAAATTTATAGTGGTTAGAAAATACTGAATTAGCCTAGATATATTCTTGTTAAACTTTGTTTAACTAAATCTAGACTTCTACCGGACCGATTTTGTTATTTAATGGGTCGTTGGAAAGCCTAATTTGTGTAGATTTGCAAATAATTATAAAAGTTTGATTTTATTAGATATTTAAGGTAAAAAAAATTAAAAATAATGCATTTAAACCCCCTTTTATTCCAGGTTTATATTTTCACTTTTATATTTGTAGCCAACTTTAGGCTGCCTTTATTGAGTATATTCAAGAAATTCATAATAGTAATTTGTAGGAAATTTTATTCTCTTTCAGAATATCACCTTCCACTTTGGTCGATTTCCTCGCCGTTTCAAAGTTATTTGCAAAAACGTTAAGCAACCTCTAGGTTTATAGTAGTGAGAAAATACTGAATTAAAGATGTTGTTGTTAAACTTTGTACAATGAAATCTACAGTTCTACTGAACCGATTTAATTAATTAATACGTCATTGGATAGCCTAATTTGTGAAGATTTGCAAATAATTATGAAAGTACTGTTGAGGTTGCAAGCAAGATCTTTGGCTATAAATCGATGATAAATAAATCCATTTTTTGAACAATTTGTGTTGGTCGTGATTTAGCTGCGTGCTTGAAATGGAAGCTGGTATTTCAATGAAGGTTCTTAGGTCAAAACAAACAGAATAACGTAATTAGAATTAAGTAAATGTATATAATTATAAAACTAAATTCCATATCCAAGATATAATCAAATTTATATTTTCTGATTGAGCGATACAGTATCTTGAACTTAACTGATTAAAACTATCAATATCTCAAGTGAAAGCCTTTGAAGTATTTGAAGACGAGTAAAAAACATATGAAATAACATAAATAAAAATAGAGTTACGTATCATTGATTGCAGATAGGTACTAAAACGATTATATTTATTGTTGATTCGTGATTCAGCAGTGTGCTTTAGGTAGTCCGATCTTAATAATCAATAGCTCAAATGAAAGCTGGTATTTCACTTAAGGTTTTTAGACCAAAATGTATAATGTAATTTAGAACTGCTGGAATACATCTTTAATTAAAGAGAAAAAATTCTTTCGTCGAGTAAACATTAGATAAATTAATGATGATGCTTGATGACAAATATGTGCTTGCATAGCTTTATTTTAAGACCAAAATTATGAAAATCGGGCAGGTAGAAGAGCTAACCCGACTCGGAAAAGAAAAACCAATTATTTTTATAGATGGCAATAATTGGTTTACCAGTATGCATAATCTAATCATACGAAACATGTGTTAATAATTCAACAGCTTATTGTTATATTGTTATTTAATTAATTTTTCGTTGATTAAATGTTGTTGTTAACAATTTGCATTTATGTTTAAAGTGTGTTCCTTATGTTAAATGTGTGATTCTAATGTTATGTAGGTACTTAAACTGTACCATTAATATTAGTGAGTAAAGTGGTGTATGGATTTCATAAGCATTATTTTACTAGAGACCGTTGTATTTAACCACAACGGGCACTGTTGCTAGTATACTATAAAATTACTAGCTGTAACCCGCGGGCTTTGCCCCGTTTAACTTCTTATTATCAAGATTATCTCGTTCGCATGGCTCAATCACGTCCTGATTGAAGTTTGTTCGCTACGCTCACTCACCTTTAGGCTGGAGCTCGTTCGCTACGCTCACTCACCTTTGGGTTGGAGCTCGTTCGCTGCGCTCACTTGCCTTCAGGTTAGCTCGTTCGCTGCGCTAACTCGCCTCCAGGTTGAAGTTCGTTCGCTATGCTCACTCAACCTTTTGGTTGCAAATTAGCTGTTGTCATAAATGTAAAAGAAATAATAGTGCTGCACCCTGTTGGTAATCCTTGTAACTTTAATGCTATTAAACATCATAGAACAGAACCAACTTGTTTAATTGAAACAGCTGTTAAGATTCAATAATTCCATTTCTCATAAGGTTAACATGGGAAACTCCAGAGCCACTGGGGCGGAGCCCGAAAGGATTTTTGAAATAAGAATATGCCTATATGTTAATCGGGAATGTGAGCTATCATCATGCCAAATTTCAGCCCAATCCGACCAGTATTTTTCGCGTTCACTTGTCACAAACATACATCCATACATCCATACATCCAAACTTTCTCATTTATAATATTAGTAGGATATTTTAAAAAGGTTAATTATCTAAAATGTAAACCTACATCTACTCCTGAAATAAAGATCCATACTTAAATCAACGATGCACTAACTACTCAGTATTAACTGTATGTTTTGTACTGTACTTCAATAAAAGAAATTTGAGAAAGGATCAGGGTGAATGCTTCGCACGGGTCGGCTAGTTAAGGAATTAATGAATCTTAACAGCTGTTTCAATTAAACAAGTTGGTTCTATGATGTTCAATATTATGAAGTTTGCATTATGAAGTTATGTACAAGGTTTACCAGCACTCTGCAGGACTATTGACTTTTTGTTCGAATTGATGATAACAGCAAATTTGAACAAAGCAGCAACAAAAAGCTGTGGTACACAATGAGAACTTTCTATTTTAAATACTAAATTGCTGTGGTATAGGGTAATTTTATTAAGTGCATAACTCATCGACTGATTGACCTTATTTTTCCCCAAATTTTTATAAAAAATTATCGTGTTTGTTTTCCCCATAAATAATGTCTGGGAATCGGAGTAGCGTTTTATAGTGGTTTACGCAACGATTGTGTACACTACTTTACCTATGATATGAGAGTGTTTTAATTACTAAAAATCACTACCTACTCAAAACTTCTAAGAGAGGTAATGGTTTGTTTATAACCTTTCATTTCCACTGACAGTGATGCAAGGAAACATGGTACCAAACAGTAATTGCACCACTCAACAATTAAATTGGCCTGAACAGCTGGTTAGTTGAAGTTCGATTCATTACAATTTTACTTCTTCTCTCTCAATCCTTGAACCTCATTGGTCCATCACCCGTGATGTTATAAGTAAAACTATGCTGTTATGAGATCAATTATCAATTATCAATTATCAATCATTAAGATGGGGACGCCACTTAGGTGCGTATTTTAACCCAAATATGAGTGAAGGATGAGTGTAGAATGGAGTGAGATGATCTGTGTAGCTTTGTTACTGACTAAGATCAGCTGTTTCATTATTCAGGATCATTTATTTAAAGCCCAATGATCACGAACAGCTGGGTCCAGTTTCGAACCATCAAAAAGCTACTGACTTTTTTCAGGATCGAACCGGCGACCATTTAATTAGTAGGCGAGCACTAAACCACTCAGCTACCCAGCCTATCCATACTATAGATACTTTTCCAATATAACCACACGCTTAACACGTTCGCTGCGGGCCATCAAATGGCAGGCGTAGCCCCAGTGCGGCGCAGCCCGCAGCGTCGAACAAACCCGATTGCCGGATGATTGGCTCTCATATTTCGGTATGACGAATAGCAAATAACGTGCGGTGATGTCCTGTTTTATAACAAGAGTCGACGTAGTTCGCTAAACACTCACAGACAGCAGCACTGCATGGAACGTAGCCGGTCCCATTGTATTGCCAATTGGAGGGAGAAAGACGGGACAACAAGTTGATTTTTAAGTTTGCCAGACGGGGATTTTATGGGGAAATTTTACTACCAACCTACAACACAACAAAAAGCAAGTCACCAACTACATGCTAACGTGGAATAGCTCTGCCTTTGACCAACGCTAGATAAAAAACTATGATATACGAAAGGCATTGCCGAGCGTATCCGATCGGTTACGGCAGCACCTGAACAGCGCTCGGTCCGTATCCGATTGGATATGCCCGCAGTGAACGTGATAATGGAGACAGTCAAATTTCATTTTAACTCTCTCCTAGGGCTCTGCTCTGACAGCTTATTTAGTCCAATATTGTTCTTCAAATTAACCATGAAAAGCCACTTGAAATGCCACACAACCCGGTAGGGCAATCAACAGTTTGATTAATACTTATGAAGTCAAACGGGGCAAAGCCCGCGGATAACAGCCAGTTAAAGAATAAACAAAAAACAAATTAATACTATTCAAAACAAATCATTGTCCAACTGGTTTTAAACAGTCTTTTGGTGCACTCTCCACAAAAATAAACCTATCTTGTTTCACTATTCTTGCTTTTCATTCTTTGGTTTTTAATATATAAGAGCGGTTTTTAAGTAATGGGTCATTATTGCACATAAATCCGTTGTTCGCTTATAAGCCACAACAAGGCTCCTTGCCACTTACTGGCATTATTTGTGAACTCAACAGAATGACACCATTTGCAGCTCTGTAGCTGACATGTACACTTCACTGTGTGTTTAAAAAAATGTTAACCATCGAATCTCCTGCCAAGTGTGAGACAAAGTCGGTGATACAAATGTCTTTTGATTACAAGAAACATATCCGATGCCGACATTCATCGCCAGATGACTTAAGGTTATGGTCCTAATACAATGAGTGAGGGTAAAATGCAGAAATGGGTTGTGGGGTGTAACAATGGCAGTGAAAACATTCTTCCATTTTGGTCAACTGGGAGAAGTCTGGGTACCCACCAAAAACTCAATTCCTTTTGAAAAATGAACATTTTATAAACATCCATTTTTAAACTCCCTAGCCTATTTCTGCAATTTCCTCCTATCCAATAGCATCATTCATTTTTGGATTAAAGTGAAAAGATTTTAGACTAGAAAAATGTACATTTATTTACAAAACAACTCTATTAAAAATTAGGCTGCAGCTTGAGATGAGGGTGAGGGAGATTGTACTTCGCCCTTAACTGCAACTTGGGTAGTGGAAGGGGAAAGATCCTCCGCAATACGAAAAGTTGCTCTTGCGGGCTCCTTGGGAGGCATCCAGTCTGGTATGATCTTGGCATGTATTCTCCATCTCCCGTACTTGTTGGACAAATGTTTCTCAAAAATCACATACTCCAACACATCCTTTGCCAGTATCTCACTACCATACAATAGTCGACCAAAGCGATCGTAAATTGCCAAAGTCTGAAAGAAAATTGCTGTCTTTAATATACATAACAAAGAAAGGAACTACAGTTTCATTTAATTTCTTGCAATAAATATAATATAAAAGGAACCAGTAGATGGAACGATGGAACCATAGAGAACCTTAACTACAAAATAATGTCGGTTATCTTTCCCACTTATCTTACACACTTTATTCTGGTTGACATTTTTATTAAAAAGGTGCTGTTGTATTTTCCGTGAAACCCTGTGAAGCAAGGGCACTAATGCGTTACCAACAGAAATACACAAATACCCCCGCCGCAGCAAACCTGCAGGCCAGCTTTCTACCTGGCTGGAATTCTACTAAATTATTCCCTTAAAATTGTCAGATTTTATTTCCTATTTAAATATGATTAATTTTAATGAGTACTTAGGTTTACAGCTACAGGGAAGAAAATAGGGGGGGGGGGGTTATTGAAATATTGATAGCTTAGTATGAAGTAAAACAAAAATCAAAATGTCATTAAATTACGTCTATAGACAAGCAAGCTACAACAGTTGATTTATTCTCCATAAGAATAACATGGTAATTTTAAATTTACACTTTTTTTGAGATTTTTTTTCATAAACGTAAGGCATACAACAATGCTTCAATATACTAAATTATTTGTTTTTTTTAGTTTTTTTTTAGCTCTACAAAATGGTTTGCAAGGAAATTGCAAAGTTTTATGTTATCAGGGTGAAGATGGGAAAACCCAATTTTTACCCTATAAACCACTGTTCCCATTGTCCGATCATGCTGGTTCGCGAACTCGTTCGAATAAATGTAGGTTTACACGTTTATTCCAAATTTAATCAAAATTGGATAATTTTTGCTAACAGACACATATACTAGGTGTACAATGCAGTTGTCTGCTTGAAAATATTGAGCGGAGCTAGCATAAATCCAATACTTTTATAAAGTCAATGCTACATCAGTTCCTCGTAAATGAGATTAAATACAGTATCCAATGTCAATTTATATTTGGTTCACATAAATGGAATGTCTATTTGCGGTATGCAAAGTCAATTGTAAGACTGGTTCACGTAAACGAATTGGCTACTTGCAGGAACCAAAGTTTATTTTTCATCTAATTGTCATATATTAAATATCTACTTGCAGTATCCAATGTCAATGGTACGCCTGGTTCACTTAAATGGAATGTCTATTTACAGGTTCGAGGTTCTAAAGTGGATGGTATGTCTTGTTCACGTAAACGAATTGTTTACTTACAGTATCCAAACTTAATAGTACATTTGGTTCATGTAAATGAATTGTCTACTTGCAGGGATGTGTTGCAGAAAGTCAAGAGTGCCGGAAGGTCAAATAATTTATTCTTGTACCATTAGGTCAAAAACAATATTATTTTGTTGTTAGGTCCATAATTGGGAAAGTTAGTAAAAAATTCTAACTAGTTGTTAGTTTAAAAAGTAACTGATAGAAGTTATTAGTTAGTTGAAAAACTAACTGATAGAAAATAAAGTTAGTTTTCGTAGAAGTTAGCTGTTTGTTGGGCAGTTAATTGTTGTAAAGTATTTCGTAATGACACTTCTTGGTTACTAATCTATACTATAATATGAGTTAAGTTTGTGCACAATGATTTAAAAAACGGATCCTACGATTTCCTCCAATTGCAATGCTATTGATAATTACTTTATAATACATTTGCATTGTATGATGTATGACCAGGCGCCTGAGACGGACAGTTGAAAACTCGGACACTTGATATTTCGATATTTTTTTTATAATTAATTAAACTCGGACAGTTGATTTATCTAAATATTATTAGTTATTTATCAAAACTCGGACAACTGATTTTTCTAATATTTTGTAATTTCTTTACAAACTCGGACAGTTGAAAACTCGGACAAATGAACCTCACCCTTACCAGCTTACATTTTTCACCTAAATTAATAAGAACACTTCATATCTATATGAACGAATTTGTACATAGCGAAAATTATGTTTTAGCGTAAGTTTTTAAAATTAAAAGCAGCATGAAAATTTTTAAAATTCAAATTGCAAACTACATGAAAACTATAACAATAAATCTACGAGCAAAATTTTAAAAAATTTTAAAATTTCAGAAACACTGGTTAAGTGTTTTTTATCGGATCAGGCTAGCTTTTTGTACTATAGTATCATCAATACGCAGGGCCGGTTCTAGGAATTTTTCAGAGTTAAGCGAACACCCGAATCAGCGCCACTTAGGAATCCCCCCATTCCCCCCCCCAAACCAATAACATAACATAACCGTATTTGTGAATTTTTTCCCAATCATTTTGGGAAGAACGTTTTTATAAGTTTAGGTTAGAAGAATACTTGCAATAAAAGACTGTTTATTATTCGCATAAATTTAACATTTTTACACTTTTACTCATCATATAAACTTTAGCAAAACCAAGGCCACACTAAAAAAAACAGGCCGTAATCAAGGCCACACTAATGCTCGTCAAGCATGAGACACGATAGAAGACGGCAATGACGTAATGTTTACCGTTTGTGATCAGCTGCTTGTTTTAATCTTTCCTTGGAAAATAAATAAATAAATACCTACGTCATTGCCGTCTTCTATCGTGACTTCTTTGGGCTGACTGGACTCGCCACTAGATGATTTAAACAAAAATCTACTCATTGATTTGGCTTGTTTTTATCTTCCTCTTCCAAATTTGCCTTACCCTTTTTATAATAAGTGCTAGACGTTTTTTTTCTGCCATTGTTTTCTTAGTATCGGCTCGCTAGATGTTTTACTCATTTATTCAGTTTATACTTTCTTCTTAATTAATGCGCTAATTATAAATTAAACTTAAAACTCTCGTAATCATTCACTTATCAACATCATGAATCATCAAAACAACGCCATTACGATACCGATACACGCTAATACACTAAAAGAGTGCGATACAACGTAGTGCTCTGCTCTAGGATAAGAGTCAGAAGGGAGGGAAGGGAGGGGGAAGTTTCTTGTTGTGACAATTGGCGCTGCGCGCTTGCCTATCTCATCTCGAGCATGAGTGAGTCGTGAAATGAAACCCACAGGCGCCACGCCGTACGCTGCCGAGCGTCAGCTCACTACAAAATCGAAACTGCAAATGGCATTGAGTCCCTGAGTTAATTCTGTACAAATATACACATTTTTCAAGTGCTGTTGGTACAAACAGAATAAATGCCTTTATTGTGGTATACTTGAACTCTGAGCAAAAATAAACAAAATTACATTGTTCACGTAAAAAAAAATTGTTCCGTGCGCCACTTTTCCGTGGCGCCATATGCGGCCGCGTAGTTCGCGTATGGGTTAAACCGGCCCTGTCAATACGTCACAAGGCTGAACCTTCCACATACTGGTAGCTGGCAAATACTTAAGTAAACCAGTATCTCCTCAGATACAATTTATTTGTTTATTTAGCAGAGTAGAAACTTCAGATACAGTAGCTATAGTGTATTTTCTTTACTATACACTATATACCTTGAGACTTACCAACATAGTTAACATTAATAACATTATTTAACATTTAGTTCTAAATAGAACAGGTAGAGAAAGAACTAGTCTAGATATCCATAGAGTATCAACATAGATCAAACATAATTATAAGATTGGTATTATATGAAATACATTACAGTTAGCATAATTTTAATGAAAACAAAAGTCATAACAATAATTGATTTTTATCAGGGTTTTTAGGGGCTTCTGCCCTTACAAGCCACCAGTCATATATTTAATTTCATAATTTTGAATGGCGATTCTTTGCGTCAAAATTGTGGGAGTCTGGAAAGTGACAGGCAGATGGGAGTGTGCTTAAATAAATGGCAATTACTCCAGGGAAAATAGTGGAATACCGAAAGTGTCAACAAAAGGTTTGATATAACAAGAAATGTTCTCCATGCTCGCATGTTCTGCGATAGCATTGCACGTCATAAACAGCTGATTTTTCTTACTTCAGTACAGGTGATCATGCCTTATGTTCAATCCAGTACTCAATATTAACATTTGGGTTATATTACTTATTTGCCAGTTAACTCTGCAATGAACAGTATGCTATTGCTATTGCATCTTTTGTGATTTCTCTATAGAATATCATACTTAGTTACTCCTACCGCTTACACATGATTGACAAGCTAATGGGAGAAAGTATGCGTCAGATTGCTGAAACCGTTTATTTTCTTAACTATTGACGATAGAAAAGTCACTAATAAACCCAAAACATGGTAAAGTCAAATACCTTCAGTATAGAATTTAGAATTATAGTCGTAGGCAAGAGTCAATAAAAATACTTATTTTAATACCTATAGTAATATTAATCTATGCTTTCCATATCCATAGTAATACAGTACAGTACAGAACTCATTGACAAAATTAAAGATACAAGCAAACATTTCGTTATGAGACAGGGTGTTTATTTATTTATAGCCTAAAAGTAACATCCTTTAGAGTTAAGCGTATTGTTCCCATCGCGAGCGTGAGAGCGGAAATGCCGAGATTCCTAGTGAGAGGATGCATCCTCGAAAATATTTAATTAATTCCCAATAAGGCTTATGTTGCTTGGTGAAATCTTATCTTATCTTACTAATATTATAAATGTGAAAGTTTGTGTGTTTGTTTGTTTATTTGTTTGTTTGTTTGAAGTTCAATCACGCATTAACTACTGGTCGGATTGTGCTGAAATTTGGTATGATGATAGCTAACATTCCCGATTAACATATAGACATATTCTTATCTCAAATATCCTTTCGGGCTCTGCCCCAGTGGCTCTAGAGTTTCCCATGTTAACCTTATGAGTATTCAAGGAATTTAAGAATTTTGTCAGCTGTTTCAACTACAAGTTGGTTCTATGATATTGAATAGCATTAAAAAGTTATAAGGTTTACCAACAGCACTATTAATGTTTTTGCATCTATGATCTATGACAACGACAACAGCTAATTTGATGAACCAAGCAGCAACAAAAAAGCTGTGATATACAATGATAACTTTTTTCTATTGTTTAGGTGCAGTGGTAGAACATTTTATAGCTATGGTAGGTGTGCTATACTATACTATAGTATACCGTAAATTAAAAGATCCAAACTTTCAAACATTCCAAATTCTACACCGTGTCCTCTGCCATTGCAAACGCAAAGCATGAGTATAACTGCAATAAGAATTTTATACTTATACGCCAACCCCGTACGAAGGACGGGTACTCTGCTAGTTCACTATATGGTAAAAAGGGATCGTCCGCAAATAAACACTACAAAATAATTGTATAAAACAAAATTACAAAGCTCTTCATTTACTACTACATAAAAACTAGGGGACCATAGCAGCAATTGATGTTTTATAGTTATGTATCAAATTTAAAATAAATGCACACTTTTTACGAATTTAGTCGCGGTCTTCCCCCAACACGATGCATTTAAACACTGCATTACCATTATAACCTAAAAACAGAACACTAAAATCAATAAACATACAAATACGCAATGTTTACATCAGCTGGTATGTTTAGCTTATAGAAACACTGTACAGTAGACTCCCTCTAGTTCGGCTTCGGTTGGATCGGCCGGATGGTCCGGCCCGGTCTCAGGGGGACAAGTCATATGTCACGGGCGAATGACCTTCGACAGGATTGAACTTGAATGTTTAGTTTCCGGCCATAGAAGTAAACAATTCATGTCAGTTTAGTTTACGGGTGCTTCTATGGGTGAATTGTTGCATATTACAGATATTACCTATTTAAAACTATGTTACATAACCTCAAAAATACCAAGAACATTTTTTATAAATAATTTTTCCTCGGTCTAATATGTTGAAATGCAGTGTATAATTAAATATTTCGGACCACTTTTTTATGCAGTAGGTTCCCCCATTATTGTTTTTGAAACACCACGGTTTATTTGACAAAAATAAATTAAAGCAAAACAAAGAAATAGCCATCGTTAGCTTCAAGGTCAAGCTATACGCTTGCACTGACAGTCATCTGCTCACACAAACTGATTTCTGCTGTGCACTTGCTTGCTATCTCACAACAGTTTGTGATTGGGTGATTAGTAACTATGGCAACTTGTTGAATGTGTGGATGAAGAGAAACCAAAGAGGCAAAGAAAGAATAGAAGAACAAAGAAGAAAGAATAAGCGGTGTTTTTCGTCATCCATTGTTATCTTTATCATATTTTACGACTGTCCTTATTATCTTTAAGACTAAGTACTATAATTTTATGCTGTTTTATGAACTGTCTAATGTTTTTATCGACATTCTTATGTTCTGAAACAACATTTAGTAGTAGCCTATGCTGACTACGGTAGCCTGCAGTACTAGACTTTCTATTGTTCTGTTCTTTACGTGATTTATTTCTGTACGTACAGTGTTGTGTAATTTTTGTTTTGATTGAGTAAGCGTGATTTTAAACGTTTCAGTTTTTTTTACTGAACCAAGGTTATTGACTTAACATATCACGATTGCGCAATACTATAATTTGTATTTTGGTTATGTAAAATGCACTAAATCCGGTTAGTCCGGCCGTTTCGTAGTTCGGCCAGTGGTCCGGTCCCGAGGTGGCCGAACTAGAGGGAGTCTACTGTAGTAGTACTTCAATTAGAAAATGACCGGATCTTTGATGGGCTGTGTGGCAGAGCAGGGTTGGTTTTTGACACTTTTTGATATTTTTCCCACCGTCCTTGGACCTTAAGCTTTAAAATGAAGTTATTTTGTGGGGATCGATTCGCTTACGGAATTAAATATATAGATGTCTATATATTTAATGTACCTTTAGTTTTTTTCTTATATATCTTTTAGTGCAGGGGGACCGGACCGATCCTTGCTAGGTTATAGTTAATTGGGTTTAACAGTTAAAATAAAACAATATTGTAAACAAACATTTCATAATTTACGGAAAATATTTCTATTACAAACCATAGACAGACATCAGACATTTGATCGCTGAAATAATAAGAACTCTGTTTTGAAAAAGCATACAATTAATAAAAGCTACTCGCACAGAATTTTTCTCTCCTTTAATCATTGAAACCCGTTGTTCGACTTTTACACTCACTAAAGACAGCAGATAAAAACATAATACAAACAAAATCATATTAGTTTCAAAATGGCTTGTGACAACGATTTTTTACTTTTTCAAGACTGTTTTTTTTTTTTTCATTGGGATTTTGCATATTTGGATCTTAGAAACATCTTTTTTGAAACTCCATCTAACTTAAGAAAAAAATCATTTTACTGATGAAAACTTTCATAAAATTATAAAATATTTAGAACCAGACGATCAGAGTGTTGTTACTGAATGGCAAAAAGGACAATAGGAAAATAAAAGAACAAGATACAGATCTGTAACCTATGTATCATATATTTCTTTTGTTTATAATTTATTGTGTAAAATACTAAAATATATTTTGAACTAGGTATGTAATAAACAATAAATAATTAAACTGGTAAATCTGGATAAATATTCTTTCTTTTGACTTCGTTTTCTTTGCACTGTTGCGTCACGGCTTTTGTCAGTAGATGACTGGCTCTGGCTAGTGGCAGTGTGGCAATTGCTCTGTTGTGTCTTTATTCTTAAAAGTTGTGAGCAAACTTAATATTTAATTCTCATTTGAACGTTTTAATTCCTCTGTAATAATATGTATAATATAAGAGTGTTTCTTTGAAAATAAATTATTATTCTTTTTTGGCCCGATCCGATCTTGGCCCGAACAAATCTCTGACCCGACCCGGTCTCTCGGGCCATCCGCTAGTCCGACCCGACCCTAAAAAATCGAGGACCCGCAGACCCCTACTTTTTTATCTCTAAAGGGGGATGGCCCACGAGGAGTCAGTCAGACAAAATTCTTAAATAGCAGCATAGGTTGAGTTTGGTGTCAAATTAAAGGTTTTATTTAGTAAAATATGTTGCCGCAAACACAAACTCAAACGATGATGATGATAATGTCAATGACATAGCTAAAACATATTGTTTGAAATGTGACAGCTGAAAATAAGTGAAGTAAATAAACGTTTTGGTTAAATCCATCAAATTTTAATAGAATTAGTAAATACTATTGCACCTGTTGCTCGAAATCAAGCAATAATTATTAAACACCTCATTCTATCTAATTTTTACCCTTCCCCTTTCGGTTTTGTGTATTGCTCTCAACCAATGTACAGCTTGCGGTGCAGTGGTTAGTGTACTTGTACTAATATTATTCAGACCCAGATCGAATCTAGCCTGTAGCATTATCTTTAACTTAACATTATCTTAAAATATTATTTTAGGTTAAACTTTAATTAGAATTTTGCATAAAAGACAGATTAGATTAGATTGCTTTGGATTAAAAAAAGGGGATAGTTTTATTTCATTAAAGATTTATCCACTTAAAATAATAAGGGAAACATGAAAAAGAATCGCATTCCATTAATAATTAACAATTTTTACCAAATAAGCAGTTGGATAGGCTTTTATCAGACAAGATTATTTTACCTAGTTGGTAAAGCATTCTTTTTTTCCACTAACCTGTATATAAAGGGTGTTGTCTTTTTTTTAATTTATCTAAAGTGTTTGTTAGTCTAAATTTTTAACTTTCACGCTACATGCAGTCCTAATTGGTTATTCGTTGTGAAATTTAACATCACAGATAATGTTGGGCCTAAACCTTTTGTCATTTTAGTCAGCAGATTCAAATGTCTCGTAATAGGGTCCAAAACAAAACTATTCTCTATACAAGCTATTACTCCAAAAAGACGCAGATAGAAGCTGTCTGTCTGTCTACCTGTCTGTCTGGCTATCTGTATGTCTTCCTGTCTGTCTGTAATATATATCTCAAAATCCAGGGGAAAGATTTTTATCTACTGAACCACTTATTGTACAAATTTAAAAAAATATAAAAATTTTACGCATTGAACTATTGACTAGAACTTTGCCACCGACAAAACCTCTCTAACCAAAAAACATAAAGAAATCCTCGCATGCCTTTTCGTGTTAAAAATCACGATTGAAAACTATTTTTACCATACATATAAATTTGTATTAATATGGTCAATAAATTGTTTTTAACTCCAACCAAACAGTCATCAAGTAGTACTAACCAGAAGCTCTGTGCCAACTTTAAAATTTTTAGCACAACTTTAAGTACGCCAACACACAAAATTATTGAAGTAATGCGTCAAAAGAACTATCATTGTTTTGTACAGAATATACTTTTGACCTAGCGGTACTGTTGACTTATTGAAACGGCGAAATAGATTGTTTTATCAAATTTATGTTCTCGTAGGAACTGTTCACTAGGTCAAAATCCCATTAGGTCAAACTCATATACACAGCCTACTTTTTTAGTACTGACTAGCTGTGTGCACGGGGATCTTATAGTAGTCAGTTGAAACCTTCTTATATAAAGAACAGCAGTTAGTTTGCATATTTTCAGATATGCTGGCCAAATTATTATACATAAACAAATACAGTATCTGACAGTTTCAAGTCAAAAAAATGCTTTATAGATCTATGAGGCATAGCCCTAAAGTAGGCCTATAATTGAAAGCTACTTTCCACAATGATTAAAAGTAGTTAAACAACAATTCCCCGACAATGGCCCAACGAATCTACGTGTTGGGCCATTGTTGGCAAACCCACCTGCTATGTACTATGAAAAGTAAGTTGATTTATGTTTTAATACATACGAGCTGTTGGCCCGTCCTACGTACGGGAATCGAGTAGTCAATTAAAACTGAATATGATTCAGAACAGCTAGTTTACAACTTGGTGGCCGATTCACACACACTGGCTTTGAGTACAGTAGCTACATACCACCTTCCACTGCATAGGCCTACTATCACTTACCGTACCTTATTTTACCACCTTGGCCACTGAAACCTCTAAAATGATCCTGGCCTCCCGTTCTCTACTATCCCCTGCCATTTCTGGATGACAGGAAGACAGGAAGATACCAGTCTGAAGATGTCTTTCGTTACTTGGTCTTCCAAGTGGTCGTCTGCCTAGTAGTACTCCTTCACTCCTTGGAATACACTTTTAAAAGTTGAAGTATCTTCTCTCCGCCATGCAAAGCCTGCCCAGCCCATCCGAGATCCGAGCCTTTTGGTCTACTTTTGGAATGTACCCCTTTATCAAGTTTCTGAATCATACAGTACTACTGGGATAGTTATGATATGGTATGAATCGATTTTGGTTTCTACTGACACCCTGCAGCTTACTGGCCAGTTTTCTGGAGACCTACTACACCGGTTAACATTTTCATTACGAATAAAATGTGTACTGTATGCAGTCATACTTATATTCAAACATCTAGAAAAAGATGTATCAACACGTAAACCACTTATATCTTAAAGGATTAAGCCGATCCCGGACAAGAGCACCTTTGAAAGTGAAAATTTCAACCGGTATGTTTGAGGTTGAGGTAGTGGTGGGTGGTGCTGTGTTACTTCAACCAACCGTTTCCCAATTTCTTTCATTTATCATATGACTTTGTTTACATTAATTTTGTTTTGTTTTGTTTCACTGAAAAAACTAACTTACAATAATTTGGTACAGAATAAAAATATGTATTAAAATTGTAAGCTCAGGGTTTTTAGGTTCGTGCTTGGAACTCTCTTTTATTACCAATTTCCTTGCTAATAGCCTATTTTAATTTGAAACTTTTTTTTATGATAATAAAGTTAGCCTATGATTTCTTTTTTTTACTAAATAATTTTATATAGAATTTGGATAAGGTTGTTCTAAAACAAAAGTTTTTACTTGAATCAAGAATATAAATTTTAACAGCTAGGAGGCTACTCGATCCACCTCAGAATTAGGCTAATGTTCTCAAATTGTCCAACACTTAAATAGAATTGTCTGTAATAATAAGATGGAGATTACCAAATTTCTTCCAAGTTTCCACATTTCTTCTTGTTTAAACTATTTGAAATAACTAGACTATTGGTTTAGCTTTTCACTTTTTACTAGAAAATATTTTAATATAAAAATCATACAAACTAGTTTTTACACTTTCATCAGGCTAGTTAATGGTAGAAGAAGAAAATCCAGTTGTTACCTAACACATGTTTTTTAGCAACAATGTCTTCTAGGTCTTCAAGGTCTTCTAGATCTTGAAGTTCACTTTTAGTCACTCAGGCCAATTAATATTATATGAAATTTAATTTGGGTAAATTACTTTTTGAGATTTGGTTTAGATATATATATTTATTTTTACTTTAGCTTGTGTTTGAAATAGATTTTATATATTTTAAATAGGCTTTTAGGCTTAATTGACTGGTAATAGGCTATTTATATATTATTTAATTATACAAAATTTTATGAACTGTTGCAAAATATAAATCAACTTTCTTTTCATAGTACATAGCAGATGGCGACGAGGATCTTTATTTTTGAACCCTTTGATGATAATGAAGAAACATGGAACAGTTACCTAGAAAGACTAGAAATAGCTTTTGTATTCAACAATATTTCTGAGGAAAACAAGACAATAACACTGCTACATGTTATTGGAAAGAAAACTTATGGAACACTTAGAGATTTGTTACAACCTAAATAACCTACGGAGTTTACGTATAAAGAATTAATGTAAACAAAGTCATATGATAAATAAAAGAAATTAGGAAACAGTTGGTTGAAGTAACACAGCACCTAAATGATCATGTGATCAACAACCATACTGAAGATGAAGGTCGCTTTAACCAACCTCTAGCTCCTCTACCAAACGGTGAAGCCTCAAACCCTGCCTTAAGAAGAAGCTCAAGGAAAAAACAACCGGTTACAAGAATGAATATGTGATTCTAAAACCTAGGGGAGAGGTGCTGTGTTACTTCAACCAACTGTTTCCTAATTTCTTTGATTTATCATATGACTTTGTTTACATTAATTTTGTTTTGTTTTGTTTCACTGAAAAAGCTAACTTACAATAATTTGGTACAGAATAAAAATCCTATATATTAAAACGAAACAGGGTTTTTTTATTTCACGATTCTGAATCAACCACTTTGACGGATTTTTATGATTTTTGTGTTGAAAGAAAGATAATTTTGAGAACTAGGGAATGTCGAAGCCATAATTTTAGTTTAGGGTTTCAGATTTTTAGAAATTAAGTTTTAATTTTCAAAAAGTCTAGCAGTCGACGGACGAGTTAAAGTCGTTTTAGTGGTGGTTTAACTAACAGCTGGTTTCTAACTGTCATTGAAATGTTTATGTTACAAGTTGTTTGTATACACAAATATTGATCGTCAGAGTTTGCCTACACACTATTTTACTTTAAAATGCAGTTTATTTTCTACCGTAAAAGATCTATGATACCAGGAGATTGTGTAATTTTGAACTAAAAATGTTAAACGTATAATCAAGTTTTGTCATAAATGCAATCCTTTACTGTGTGTTGTAAATTACTAAACTAAATCGTATTTAGTGCTTCATTTCATATAGTAAGCCGTCATTTTAACATCATTTTGTGTCATTTTCGGACTAAGAAAATATAAATTGTTATGATAAAGTTTGGTGACACTAAAGTATATGTACTTTGCCTTGGTTAAAGCGTAGCAAATTCCCTAATTAAATTCAGAATTTTTGTGTGTATGTCTGTTGGTTGCGCATATCTCTCAGTGTCCATACAGACAACTGAAGATGACACAAAATGATGTAAAAATGACGGCTTACTCTATGAAATGAAGCAGTAAATACGATTTAGTTTAGTAATTTACAACACACAGTCCACGAACTATTGATACATAAACAACGTAAAGTGCAAACAATTCATGAAGGTTTGCTCAACACATGTTTTACTCAGATGAATTATATGTCAAGTTTGGTGATGAACGTAATACCGCGAAAAGACTCAGATTTACACAATCCCTGTTTAGTGGGCACTTCGACGTTTTAGAGCAACAAAAAGAGCCTTTTTCTCCCAATTGTCAGCCGATCCCGGAATCTCAACAAAATACACCAAGGCGTAAACGGCGTAGCAGGTGCACAGACAAACAAAGGAAGTAATAGGTGAAGAACGCAAGCAAAAAGTATGAACAAACTCATCCTGAAAGACATTCACTAAAGATTCAATGGATAGTGAAAAATATATCAACAATGACATGTAATCCGAAAATAGACTATGAAGGAGATAGCTTGGTGGCGATAGGTACCATGGCGTTCAAATGTAAGTAGGCCTACTGTGAGGCCTTAGAATGGAAAGAAGAAACACCGGGCATGTGCTGCAATGGTGGTAAAGTGCAGCTACTACCTTTGCAGCACCTACCTGAACCTTTATGCAGTCTGGTCATGGGCAACCACCCTGAGCATACACACTTTATGGACCGGGTGAGACATAATAGCTGCTTTAATATGACATCGTTTGGAGCAAAACAGGTTGTAGCTGAATTGTTGACTGAAGGTTTTTGGCACTTAAACACTAATTTAATTCAAATTTCAACCAATTTGAAAGTTTCCGTAGCGAAGCACGGGTATTCCACTAGTCAGTATACATAGCTAACATTTCACATTTCTTGAAAGTCATTTACTGTAGAAAAAAAAAAAAAAAATTGAACATGACTATTAGAATTATGCAACACAAACGATAACTTAGGTGCAAATAGTGTGTTTTAAAAGTGATTCTCACTAACACTGGTTCTTGGGAGAAGTCCGGTACCGAGAGGCGTTGTCACAATGAGGTTATGTGGTTATTGGGTAGGCCTACGTACCAATAGGAGATGGACCATAGGCCTATTGGCGGTATGATCCAGTGATAGCAGCGCAATAGCAGTGAGTCGAAACCGAAAGTGACACATTGCAAAAGCGAGTTTAGCAGCATCCATGAACCTTTGTTATGATAAAAACGAAATCGCAAAGATCTTCCGAGGATTGCAGCAATTTCCGCGATCACCCACTGTAGTTGTGATTTTTTAATCGACACAGCAGCCTTCGAAACACCATTAATGAGTGGAAGCCGCTATTGTAGGCTATTAGCGACGATGATTTAAAAAATGCAAGTTTCCCAGTCCTTTACAACACTGATTCATGGTCTTTTTCCAGGTTATCCAAACTCAAGTACAACTTAAAACACGGAGAATCTCCGGTTCCCAACCTGGACGATGCCTAGTTATTTAACCCATTGGGGAAAGAATTAATGAGCTGCATACAGCACCCTCTGTAAGCAATTAATTTTACCGAATTTGTAGACTTTTACTTTAATTGTAGGGATGTGCAATGCAGCTTTTTTTCAATTCGATGCATCGATGTGATTCAAAGAAATCTTATTTGAATCAATGCGATTCAATTCGATTCAGCAAGGGCATGATTTTCTTTCAAAATTATTTCCAACTTGCGATTCTCTAATGTATATATCTTAAAATGTATGTAATATCTTAAAAGGGTAAAGTAAAAAATTTACTAAATAGATGACATATCTATTTCATAGATGACATATTCTCTTCACAGAAGATTAGAATTTCATAGATGACGTATGTAGTAAATATGGGCAGAAACTTGACAAAACTCCCATAAAATTGAGTTTTTGATTGTCCGTTATTTTATTTCAAAAGTAGTGAGGCCATAACATAAGATACAGCTTAAGATACTTCCACCCATCCTGTGAATACAATTAAACTATTAGAATCATGATCGGTACTATAGTTTTCTTGGAGTAGTCAGCATAAATTGAAATTTTGGTGTCACAGACACAGACATGACAGACAGAAATTGAGAAAAGACTTGTTTCGGCATTCATAGGCTATGAAATGTAAAAATAACCAAAAACTGCCTGATTCTACGCAATGTACAGACAAAACTGTAATTTTATTTATATAGATTGCTCTTTAGATAAATACACACCTGTTGGGTATGGAATCGCACAGTGAGTTGACAGAATAAATTATCTTTGCTGATAATTTCCACAGTTCTGGCCTGAACAAGTCGGGGAGGGTCCAGCAACCCAATCATCTTCCAATGAATGGTCTTGTCCTCAACATTGTGAATCATTTGCTATGAAACAAACACACACACTTGTTTGAATATAACTTAGCAATTCAAGTTTCAAGATTTGTTAATAGCATGACATAATCAAATATCTACTGTACTATGATTAAATCTACATGTTATAAAAACATGTTACAGCAAGAACTTGCATTGTTATAATCTTAAACTTTTAGTTTTTGTGAAAATTGTTACTGCCAAAACATGTAATACCAGTCAGCTAACCACAGGCACTTTGGAAGCACCTCTCAGACACACATTGCTTAAGGGGGCACTCCGCCCAAAAAAAAACTATGAATTTCAAAAAATGTATCAAATTTCAGTTATTTACCAAAAAGTGTTCTACAGTTCTTTCTGGGCATTTTTATGTACCTATGACACATAATAAAAATATTTTTAATGCGGTGTTATTTTCCAAAATAAGTAAGTGTTACACTCGCCCCGTTTGCCGATAGTTGACTATCCAGGGCAGGGAGGTTGGCCACATTGATAAAATTTTGTATTAATAGTTTTGTTTTTAAAAGGTGCACTTTTCAAAAACAACAATAAAAAATTTTTTATATGTAATAGAATGTTTTTTATTTTGGTAGAGTTCTCCCAAACAGAATCGTGTTTCATTTAGTTTCCGGGGCGATTACCGAAAGTTTTTTTCATATATTCAGGTATGGATGAATCTCACAAAATGTGACACTTTAAATAAACTAAAAAAAATTTTAAATTGTTTTAAATAATTTAAATTATTAGTAGATTGAAACTTTATATTGTATAAAATAAATGTTCATATGAGCAGAGCTGAATTTGATCATTTACTATTTTTCCCATTATTTCATATTTAGTTGACACAGAAACATTTACAATCAGGTAACGCTTGAAAACTGATAAAAAATGCAGTGATAAATTTTATTAAATGATAAAATAATTATATAAACAATATAATAGACCCTTAATTATTAAAATTCCAATGTTAAAAAATTTTTATTCAAATTACTTTTAATTACTACTTAATTATAAGGAAAAATTGTCATATTTTTGTTGGTTACCTGATAATTTAAACACACAAACTTTCTAATTAAGCCTAAAAAATCTTGGGATCTTTTAAATATTCACTGTTACCAGTTAATATTTACTCTAAAGAATATAATTACTAGGTGCACGCTCATTCTTCCTGTGTGTGGACGAAACGAAGGTAGCCTAGTTAATAAGGCTGAGCTGGTTAGTAAGGCGACCAGACTCCACCGTAGTACTCTAGGTTGGCGCACAAAGGGCTACACTGGTTTGAGCAGGCATGCATGCTCAATGCTCAAACAGTGTCTTGCAGAGCAGGAGATCATTTCGAGCATGCCTGAGGCCTTGGTGCAGATGTGGTGAATTAGTATGGCCATAACTTAAATGACAAGTCAACAAAACACCATGGCCTCTGTTGGTCCAGAACAGGCTGCCATATAGGAAATATTCAGTATCCAGAGAATTTTGTTTTATGCTAAAATTTATCAACTTTTTTTGGTGGGATTGACATCATATTATCTTTGGACTTGGGACAAAACTTAGCTGAGAACAACATTATCAACAAACTAAAGAAAAGGGATTTTGACAACTCTCTTTATGTCATTAATTAATATGGAGATCAGAAAATATCTAAATTGTTTTGGTTGTCTTCAAGTTAATTTAGAAAGAAATCATATTCACCCTATAAAAGCCAGTTCATATGATCTAATCAAGGCAGTTAGTAAAACTCAACCTGATGAGTGTGAAGAAGAGGCTAACTAAGTATGCAATTAATTCAGTATGGCAAAGGCTAGTAGACAACAACAAAGTCCCGCTGCAGATTAAAATATTATGCTTCGAATCTATTCTAAGAGCTATTTTGTGTTACGGCGCACAAGTTTGGGGGTTTTCAGAAATTTCTCAGTTAGAAAATGCTCAGAAAACGTTTATTAAAAGGATGTTTAGATTACCACATAACTGTTGAAATAATGAATAAACTATTAAATTCTATTAATAATTAAAAACTATTAAATAGCCTATTTAAATTCTAATAATTAAAAAAAATTAATAAAAGTTATGTAAACAATACTATGAAAAATGTATTTTTTTTAGTTTTGTTGAAAATAGATGTAAAATTGTATGTAAATTTGTGTATGTTATTAAGTGTACTAGCAACAGAGCCCGTTGTAGTTAATAATAGATTTTGTTTCAACATAATTTTCATAAATGTGTTTTCCAGGTGTGCCAACCAAACAGACGGCCGTAGACCATTGTTTATTAAGTGTTTGATCATGTTTATGAGAGGACTGTTTATTTAAAAAAAAAAAAAAATGTATATGGGGATCAGAAAATATCTAAATCTTTTTGGTTGTCTTCAAGTTAATTTAGAAAGAAATCATATTCACCCTATAAAAGTCAGTTCACATGATCTAATCAAGACAGTTAGTAAAACTCTACCTGATGAGTGTTTATTGTACTCAACCAAATTTAGCGGAGCTTTACCTTAGTCGCATTAGAACTACATCGGAATCTGTATTGGAAATTTTCTCTGTATGGTAACCCTTTATCAAACAAAAATATTATGATAGAGTGAGTATGATAAATTGGAAAAAAAACACAACAATAATAGATCTGACAATAGTTATTGTTTTTTTTTAGCTTAAAAAAAACTTCAGTTAGAATGTGGAATTTGGAAGTTTTCAAAGTAAAAAATACAACAATAAAATATATTTGCCCCATAACCCTATAAGAAAGCCTGTTCTCATCATCTGGCTAGGAAGCTTTCGCTTTTCATGCTAGAAAAGTCTTCACTCTCTTACATCCAGTCATATCAAAAGTGGAGTTTCATCAACAGTTTAGCGCCACTCATCATACACTCATCTCCATTCATACTTGGCTTAAAATACCTACTTTGTATGGTCGCCATTTCAAGAAAAGTATTAAGTATTAAGCAGCTTAGACACAATATATTACTTTGTTTGTTTTTAAAACTCTTTTTAACACATCCACTAAACCCATTGGATTTTATTATTTATTGTTGTTGTTATTTAATAATTAATATTTATTATTCTTAGTCTATTATTCACTGTATTCAATTTTATGAACTCATAGCATGTTCTCAATTTTTGTACAAACTAGAATAGTGCTGCAATGTAAATGGGATTTATATTCTGTTTTGTAGCATGCAAAATAAAATAAAATAAAAATAAAATAAAATAAAATAAATTTTGAAGTTAAGTCTCATACAACCTCCTGTGAAAGCATATTCTCATGGTCCAGCTAGGATGCTTTGTGTAAATCAATTATATTAGATATGTGTTTACTCTCTTATATGGTGACAGTGGTGTTGTCTGCACTAGGCCTAAGGAGAAACTTTCTCGTAATACAAACAGACAGTTTATTCCATCGCAGTCCTTTGGACGTTCGACAGATTTCCGTAATTAATTTGAAAACTCTTATCCTAATGACATCTTAGACTCTGATAGTGTAAATGCTACTAATAGAGGTGAGACTGATCTTGTGGTGAACGTAGAGTCTAACGTTTCCACAGTTCTAACCTCTCAGTCTGAACACTCTCAGGATAAAGAAGGTACTGGTATCATTGCTCGAAATACTCCAACTCCTTTAAGTAGTGTAGGTAAAACAGATAGGTTACTCTATATTACTGTTGTTTCAACCAAAAAGACTCGTATAACTGATAGGCCTACTCTGAAACGAGACAGTAACAAAACGAGACCAGTTGTAATTGGCTGTGACGAATCTAAAGATGGCTTGAAACATGCAGAACAAAAAAGGTGGGTTTTTGTTTCTAGGTGTGACATAAACACGACAACTGATGATCTTACAGTTTATTTAAAAAAACAGTGGATTATCAGAGGTATCCTGTGAAAAACTGACAACCAGGCATTCTAATTGTAGTAGTTTCAAGGTAAGTGTGCCCGAAAAAGATTTTTCTTCAGTTCTGCAAGGTGGTTTTTGGCCTAAAAATATTTTGGTAAAAGAATTTGAGTTCCCTAGTAGGGTTTTTAGGCCTAGACATAGTGGAACCGGGTTAAGCAAACCTATTTTTTTAGCGAACAAAAGTCAGTAGGAGAGGAAAACGAGTATTGTTTGTGTCTGCTGCATCAAAACGTGGAAGGACTTGGAATTTTAAGTTTGAGGGATATAGCCTTGTTGACTCATACTCTAGAAATCTTCATAAGGGAGGTGGTGTAGCTATCTACATTAAGGATCATCTCAGTAAATTTGTATCAAGGTTCAGGCCTACTTGGGTTAAAAATTTGTGCAGCGATTTAGACTTTGAAGTTGTAATGGCTAAGATATGTATTGGTGTTTTCATTCTATTTGTGATTGCTATATATAGGTCACCTAATGGAAACCTGTCCACTTTCTTGGAAAATCTTGAGGTTGCCTTAAATAATATACCAAAAAGTGACAGGGTGAGAGTTTGTATACTGGGTGATCTGAATATAGACACTTTGAATGACAGTAGTGAAAAGAGAAATTTGTTGGATCTGACTGAATCTTTTAGGTTAGAGGATATTTTAGGCCATTTGCCCACTAGAGAAACTTTATCATCTTCATCTTCTATTGACCATATAATCACAGATGTTAAGTTTACAGAAGCCAAAGTGATAAATGGTTTTATATCTGATCATTATGCACAATATGTAGATGTTAAAGCTGTTGTAGCTTACAATTGTACTGATACTTTTTTGTACAAGCGCAAATTTAATGAAGTAAATGTAGCTAGCCTTAGACATAGTCTGTCCAGGGAAACTTGGGATCCAGTTTTTGTTCTTATGGATGTTAACGATAAATGGAAGGCGTTTTTTGACATCCTATTGTGGCATTTAGATGTAACTTGTCCTGTAACTAAAATTAAAAAGAAAGGTAATGTTCATAATAAAGCTGTAAGTAAAGTGGTTCTGAGTGAACATACATTAGGTTTGCAGGAAAGTATGATTAATATGCATACTATTTTCAAACAAACTGGAAGTGAGATCTACAAGGCAAGGTACACACGACTTAAGTATCTTTTTCGCAAAGAAGTAAAATTGGCAAAATCTGAACATATCAGATCTAAAATAACTTCATCAGATAATGTTTCTAAGAGTGCATGGTCATTTGTAAATAGCATTAGAAGTAAGCCTAGTTTGGAATCTGGGCCTAAGAGAAACATATCCCTTGTAGAAGGTAATGAGGTAATTGTGGATCCTGTTACTGTAAGCCAACATTTTAATGACTATTTTGTAGATATTGTTAAGAATGATGCAGTAGAAAATGAGCTTAACTTGTTTCAAAACCAGGGTACTGATTTTATCAATACTCACTGGGGAGTTCCACTAACTATTAGTAATGAATCTGTTGTTTTGATCATAAATAGCCTAAACAACAAAAGCTCTTCTGGCTGGGACAGCATGTCTCCAAATTTGTTAAAGAAATGCAAATCTGAACTGGCTCCTATTTTGGTGCATTTGATTCAGACTGTGTTATCAACATCTATCTTTCCAGATCCACTTAAACTCACAATTGTTAAACCATTGTGTAAGAAGGGGGTAAAGACATATGTTCAGAACTATAGGCCTATTTCTCTCACGTCTACTTTTAGTAAAGTAATCGAGAAGTTTGTTCTTGGGTGCCTAATACAATTTTTTGATGATCACAAAATTTTGTCAGATTTTCAGCATGGCTTTCGGAAGGGTCGGAGCACTATCACTGCTGCTGTTGATTTTGTTCACACTGCTCTTGAAAAACTCGATGAAGGTTGTAAAGTGGCAGCGCTTCTGCTAGACCTTTCGAATGAAGGTCTAGTCACACAACATTATGACTTTGTACGCAATGTATGTATACCAGGTTATATGTTTGGTTAAATTTAGCTGTAGTTCTGGTTTTCTAATGTAGGACAAATGCATGACCATAACACTAGACAGTGTAATGATTTTTTCAGAGTGAGAAGACATTTCAAAAGGACAGAGAATAGCCCTTATGTCAAGGGAACAATTTTTTTCAATAAGTTACCAAACTGCATAAAGAAACTAGAAGGTATAAACTTCAAAATGGAATTAAAAAAATGGCTTATTAATAAATGCCCAGACAGTCTTGAAATGATTTTTTAAGTTGAAGGTATGCATATTGTGTAAGTAGATTGGTTTGTTTGCCTCAACAGGATTGTTTTATTGTAGAGTAGAAAGCATGGTTTTGTTCTTTCTAACTTAAGTTTGAGTTTTTTTGCATGGTTTGCACTGTATGATATGTTACTTATTTTATAATCTAAGTATTTTGACGATTGCAATGCATGTTATATGATGTTAAAAGCAATAAAGACATTTCATTTCATTTACAATCATATCAAAAGTGGGGTTTTATCAACCATAGTCATTATAAATTTCATAGGATACTATTTTTTCCTATATACTACCACCGTAACCCTTCATCGGGGAAAGACACAATATACTACTTTGTTTTTAAAGCTCTTTTGAACACATCCACTAAACCCAAGCAAGGAATCTTAAGGTTTTCAGAGTGTATAGTTACAAAAATTCATATTTACCCGATAGGATGATGGTTTGTCCATGATGCTTTTTGAAACTCATCATATTGGATATGTATTTACTTTTGTACACCCAGTTTCATCCTAAATACAGTGGACTCCCTCTTATCCGGACCCTCGGGACCGAGGCCAGTCCGGATAACGGTTTATCCGGTTAAACCGATGTCCCCAAAATCTCATTAAAACGGACCTTTTAAATGCATACTCTAAACAGTATTTGACTTAAAATTAGGAGAGCAATGTATTTAGACACGAAATCACTGGTCTCAAATCATTCCCATAAGAATAATCGTTTCAGTACCGCCCACTTCCTGCCGATCTAGTCCGGTTAAACACTTCCTGCCGATCTAGTCCGGTTAAACACTTCCTGCCGATCTAGTCCGGGTAAACCGATGTGCTAATAAAAATTATCCGGATAAAGAGATGTCACTTCTACAAGTGTAGTCCAGTTAAGCCGATGTCCGGTTAAAAGGTGTCCGAATAAGAGGGAGTATACTGTAGAGCAATAAGTGTTGTTGCATTAAAATAACATGTGAACCCCTTTTAGCAAATTTCCCTATAGAAAAGTGTAGCTATTAACGTAGGTGGCACGGTAAGACCTGGAGCTGGGACCGATATACTTTTTTATTTTCTTGTCCTCAGGGGCCAAAAAAACTATTGGTTCAAATATATATAAATATATATAATATATATAGGCCTATACGCCCGTGAACGTAATAAAATTAAGTAATTTTTGTCCGATTTGGATATTATTTAATTTTAAGGTGTAAGGGGGGATAAACTTTAATGATTTTGCGATCCAGCATCATCGGACCATCGGAACAGGGTTTTACCCCCGTGCCGGTTTAATGGTAAAATAAGTTTTTCTAAATTTTTACCCTCAAAACACAAATTTTACTAATTTCTCTCTAGACCATTTTAAAGAGCTTAAAAAACAAATAATTTAGTATACCTAAGTGTTTTTGTACGGTTATTGGTTATGGAGAAAATTACAAAAATTGCAAATTTAAAATCCCATGTTATTCTTATGGAGAATATTGTAAAATGTTGTAGTTTGATTTTTTATGAAAATAATTTGGTCAAACTGGGAGAATTTATTTATTGGAATTTATCGGAGTTGGAAAAGCCCCCTTTTTCTTTAGTGGTCTTTGGTGAGAAGTTTGAGTATCCAACAAAAAAACCAAATAAACCTCAGTCATTTGGCAATGAGTGTCTCGTGGTAAAAAACATATGAATGACCTTACCTCGTACCCAACGGATTCAATGGATTCCAATTCTTAAAAACACAAAGCGAAGCGTACGCCTACATGTCAGTTACAGAGCTGGAAGTTCAGAAGTTGTATGTCATTTTGTTCACAAAGAATGTTAATAATTGGTCAGGAGCCTTGTGAGGGGTACGAAGGAACTATGGATTTTGGTTAGATTTAAACGCAAAAAGAGGCATTACTAAATAAAAACGTTTAGGTAACTTCAAAATTATTGGTTCTTGCCTAATATATGCTTTAAGTTTAAACGTTTGACCATCTTTGATAACTTTAAACATAAATTAGAGTTTTGTTAGTGGATTTTCTAATAATAATTCAAGTAGGCCCTAACAGTTTGTTTCTATGATAAAAGGTTAGGCTATTGTTTATAGCCTACCGGATACTTACAAAGCCAAATGTACATCTATATAGCCTATAATACGCCTACACAAAATTTGTTGACTGAACTCTTCTCGACTGAACTCATACTGCATTCCAGGCATAACTACAGGATGGAAACCTAATGTCAGCGGCTGCACTCACAAACTCTTTTGCAATACATGTCCGCTCGGTCTATTATCAACATTTAAATTTAACCTCCGGGTGAACTATCTACTGTATTAGACCAAATTTCATAAATAGTGGAGGTTTACCTTAAAAACACATTAGAGATGGGAATATAGGCCTAAATTGGTCATGTTATCTGTAATCTTTCATCGGACAATAAAATTGGTTTGATTTTTGACACAATTTAACAATCTCAATTAATGCACATGGTCTGATTAAGACTGTAAGACTCAACCTGCCGAGGAATTGATATATTTCTATTGGACCAAATTTCATAAATAAGTAGTAAAGGTACGGTTATACCAGAGTGAACAGGAGCAAACGAGCAGTAACGAATGCAAAATTCACTTCGGTGTGACCTCGAGCGACAGCGAACACCAACCGTCCGTGTTCGGCAGTGCTCGGTAGTCGCATATTCGTGTTCGCACCTGCTCCATCCATTGTCGGTTTCGGCGCGAATGATCAAAGGAAATTCGTGTTCAGTCTAGTTCGGTGCTCGCTTCAGTGTGACCACATCGGAGTGACTCCAGTCTGGTGCTTGCCGGTGTCTACATTACTGCTATCAACAAGTTGTTTAGGTCAAAGGTGGTTTATTTTGTTGTACTACAATTAATTATTCATATTTTGTTAAACTGTGGAGTGGACTGATGACAAAGTGTTGGAGCTAATTGAAGAATACAAAGCAAGGCCAGTGTTATGGGATCCTAGTAGTGCTGATTATAAACTGTTAAATAAAAAATTTAAAGTTTTTAAATTAATTTTTTACTAAGCAGTTAGTCTGTTTAAGAACTGCACGGTGACGATAACAGGGATGATAACTTGTGGTGGCGGAGCACAAGCGAATGACGTTTCAATCAAGACGATTTGTGTGTGTTCACTTTGGTGTGACTACTCCTATTCTCAGGTGTTCGCGAATGCTAGCAAACCACAGCGAACAGCAGTGAAGGTTCGGTTCACTCCTGTTCACTCTGGTGTAACCGTACCTTTAGCGTCAACCTTAGTCGCATTAGAAATACATGCGAACCTGCATTGGCGATTATCTAGGAAACCCTTTATCAAATCATAAAAAGGGTGGTTTACTAATTTGTTAGTTATTGTAAATTCTCCCAATAAATTAAATACAAATTTTTTAGTTTTAAGAACTTCAGTGTGATATTAACAAACAACTTTATTTCGCCGTCATTTAACCCCCATACCATAAATTCCTTCTTACAAATGTGCGTCTACATGCATAAACTTTGACAATAAATTTCATCTCAATCTGAGCGTTATCATGCTCATGTTGTTGCAATGGCTACAGTTTTGGGCATCGGGGACCCTAAAATTAAAATATAGAATTCACAAGCTAAGATATTACTGTACTATAACTTATTTTCAATCTCTAAAATTAATGAGCAACAGTTTTTCAATGTGTTTTTTTTTTCATAATACAATATGTTTGTAACACATTATGTTAAGAATCTAATATAGGTATTAAGATTGTAACATATTTGCTTAACTTGTTCCTGGAGCCTACCAGAGATTCATGAGGATAATTGTTAAAAGTGATCTATATCATTTATGAGTTATAGTCTTTTAAGTTAGGTTACTTGACATTTTCTTTAGCCTACTCTGCAGCCAAAACCATGTTAAAAACAAAGTTGGTGAGCTACGAGGGCCATTTCTTTAAGAAAGGCAGTTTTTAGGTACGGATCCATACATCGCTTCTACCTCACCGCTAACTGGTATCATTTGTAAACAGATTGACACAATTTATAGCTCTGTAGCTACCATGTATGCTTCGCTGTGTTTGAAAAATTGTTTAAAAAACCATTGCATCTCCCGCCAGGTGCAAGATAAAGTCAATAATAGGATTTTTTATATAAGAAACATATCCGATGCCGACATCCATGGCCAAATGACTGAAGGCTAGAGAGCATTAATGCACTGAGTGAGATAAAAGGGTGGAAATGAGTTCTGGAGTGTAAAAATGGCTGTGAAATATTTTTTCTTCGTGGTCTTCTGTAGGAAGTTTGGGTAGGTGCCTACCCTACAAAAAACACAAATTCTTCCTATATGAACATTTTCACGGCAATCTGTTAGCCTAACTCTCTAGCCTATTTTTGCACTTAACCAGCTATCATTTTGTCAGGGTCACAGGGATCTGGTGACAGCATTCAATATGTTTCTCATGTTAAAAAACCAATCACTTACCTTATCTTGCACGCGGCAGAAGATTCAATCAATTATAAGCTTAAACACAACTTCAAAACACACAGTGAAGCGTAGACCTACATGTCTGCTACAGAGCTGATAATTGTGTCATTCTCTTCACTAAGGATACAAGTAAGTGGCGAGGAGCCTTGAACTGGCGTACTGGCAAACTACGGATTAATACGCAATCACAGCTCTAACTTAAAATACCCCTACCCCAGCAAACCTGCCGGCTAAGCTAATTTTCATTTGCCTGAATTAATTTGCAATTAAATATATTTAAATAACATTAGGTTTAGCGAGTACCTAGGTTTGCTGTTAGAGGGAAACTAATAAAGTGTGTTTTTACTAAAATAATAACAGCTTAGTATGAAATAAATAAGTTTACCATGTTTGATCAAAATATATCCGTAAAGAAGCAAAATACAACACTTTACAATATTCTCCAAAAATAAAATAGGAATTTAAAAATTATAATTTTTTTAATATACTTCCTAACTGATAACCGTACAGAAACACTTTGATATACCGTACTAAATTACGGTATGAGTTTCTCTTTAAAAAGGTCAAGAGAAAAGTTGGGAAATTTTATGTTTAGAGGGTCAAAAATTAGAAATCTCAATTTTTACCCAATAAAACCCCCTGTAAAACCCTGTTCCCATGGTCCGATAATGCTGATTCGCGAACTCATCCAAGTTTATCCCACCTTACTCACCATCAAATCGAATTTTATTAAAATCTGACAATAATTACTCAAGTTATCGCGTTCACGGACACATAGTTAACAGTATATTAGGTATATAAAAATTTGAACGAATGGTGTTTTTGGCCTCTGAGGACATCAAAACAAAAAAGCAAATTGGTCCCGGGCCTAGGTCTAACCGTGCCACCTTGTTCCTGGAGCCTACCAGAGATTCATGAGGATAATTGTTAAAAGTGATCTATATCATTTATGAGTTATAGTCTTTTAAGTTAGGTTACTTGACATTTTCTTTAGCGTACTCTGCAGCCAAAACCATGTTGAAAACAAAGTTGGTGAGCTACGAGGGCCATTTCTTTAAGAAAGGCAGTTTTTAACTACAGAGGACAGGGACTATTTCCCTATAACTAGGAAAATTTGCTAAAACCGCCTTCGTAACTTCAAATGTAGTGGTTCTTGCCCCATGCTTTAAATTTAAACTTCTGATCATTTACTTTGATAACATTAAAATAAATTAGGCTTAGAGTAGAGATAACTTAGTTGTTGTTCTAATTATAATTCAAGTAGGCCCTAATGAATTTTTCTATGATAACTTATAACAGGTTAGGCTATAGTTTATAAACAACTCACAAACCCAAAAATAGCCTGCATTGGGTCTGATGATAATTGGAATGTAATATCCAATTAATAAAGCTCACCACTTACCATCTTTAATGTATAACTTATTTACCATCTTGTGAGTTAACAGTAGAAGCGTAAATAATGTTTTAACTTTAGTGTTGTAAATATATGTTTTATTGTATAGTGTTATAAAATTTGACGCTATCTATCCGTAACCAGGGTCAAAGATATAGAAGACAAGTATCCAAGTAAGTAAGTTATTAGACGTATATCTTTTTTCGTAAATTTAATAACACGTGCAATGCTGATCAAGAAGTTTTTTAACTTAAAATTGTCAGATCAGCTAGAAAGTGACTTTTAAATTAGTTTCAGTCATCCATATAAACTCATAAATAACTGTGAAGTAAATTGTTCATTCCAAATACTTAGGCTACAAATATCTTAAGTAGGCTTAACCAACAACACTTAACGTAGTAAGTTAGCTGTCTGAAAGCGTTATGAGGATTAATTTGTTTTAGGCTTTTATGAATATAAATTTCTATTAATTAAATAGCCTACACCTACCTATACACCCCAATTGAGTTGCAATAAGTTAGGCCTGTGTGAGTGTCAAAGTTGTGTGTTGCTAGCCTAAGTCAGCGGTTAGTGTTGTGGACCTAACTAACTTAGGCCTACTACTCCTTTATTTCAACTGAAAGGGGCTGTTAAAATGTTGGGTTTTTAATTCTACTGACTTAATCAGTTAAAAGGAGGTCACTAATTTAATCAAGGTGTCTACAGTCGTATAACGATAAGTACACTAACTTACTCCCATATTATTTGTCAACTTGAGAGTGATTTTTTGGGGCTATTATGGATATCAATTTTGTTTATTCAATACACTCACTCACTATTTATGACCCTCTAAAGTCATCGTCTCTAGCCTAAAAATGCCTCTGATGGTGTCTAAATTGAAAAAAAGCTCACAATGCTTTGAGTTATTTGACAGTTCTAATTGATTAGGCCTACCGACTAGTGTCTACAGTCGTATACCGGTATGTGTAATGTATTTATTATAGTAGCAATAACTGTATACCAATGTAATCAATGGCTTACTAATCTATATGGCATAATAAATGTGATTGGCCAACAGCCTATCCCCACCCCTACCCAGGGTCCTGTGCGGCCAGTCCATCATACTCTATACTCTTCTTCCGGCATCATCTCTCGATCATGGAATCTCCTTCCCTCACCATGTTGGACCGTCACAAGTCTGTATAAAACCGTGTTATTATTTATACCTCGGTACACCCCAATTAGCATGGCAACGAGATAAACAGTATAGTTGTGCGGCAAGTTTAGCGCCGACGGAAAGTAATTCGCTAGTAGCGCGATTGGCCTATGGTGAGCAGATCTATGTATACAGATCACGAACATCAAGAAGACGGGACGAGTGACGCCTCGCCATTTTCGACCACGTTGACGCCGAGACCAGAATCAAAAATGTTTGGGATAAATGGAAGTTTAGGGGAATTCGACTCTAGTTGTTAGACTTGGGAAGCTTATATTGAGAGATTCGAAATATTTTTAACGTGTAATAACATTAAGGAGGATAAGAAAGTGTGTACACTGTTGACAGTAGTGGGTGTAAAAACGTTCAACTTACTAAGGGATTTATGTACGCCCGAAAAACCATCGACGAAGACTTACGACAACCTTGTGAAATTGATTGGTGACCATCTGTATCCAAAACCCAATGCAATCGCCGAGCGCTACAAGTTTAGTCAGCGGAATCAGCATGAAGGAGAGACTATAGCTCAGTATGTGGCGAGTTTGAAAAAACTTTCAACTCATTGTGATTTCGGTAACAATCTTAACGAGTACCTAAGAGACAGAGTGGTAGGCTAAATTTCTAATGAACATACAAAACAGCGGTTGTTAACAGAAACCGGCCTAACCTTCGAAAAGGCAGTATCAATGATAGCTTCAGTCGAGACATCAGAGAAAGACGCAGCATCACTTTCAACCAATGCAGACATCAGCGGGAAGCTGCAGAAAATGACAGTCCGACCAAAGGGAGCAGCAGCATCAGCGCCAAGGGATGGAGAGCAGCATGGGATAAAGAAGCAGGCAGCACAGACATTCCATCAGACACAGTTCAATCGTGGGATCAACAACAGAAGTGATAAGAAGTGTAACTGTTGTGGTTATGTTGGACACTATAGTCGTGAGTGTAAATATTATGGTGCAGTTTGTCATTTCTGTAAGAAGAAAAATCATTTAGCCAAAGTTTGTAGATACCGATTGGGTAAGTCCAGTACTGATTTTAATAGGTCTAATAACTATGTTAATAAACATAAGAATGTAAGCAAACATAACTATGCCGGAGTAGTTGAGGAGGCGGAAAATGTCCAGAATGATGAAGTTTTTGACGTATCACCTTTATTTAAGTTAGACGAAACAGCAGGCCTATCTCAACCAGAATCAAATAAAGTAGGACCTTTTTATGTAGATATCTATGTAGAAAATCAACTTGTAAATTTTGAGATTGATTCCGGAGCTGCAGTATCCGTTCGTTGTGATAAGTTCTATGAAAAACATCTTAGTATCCTTGAATTGATACCAAGTGCCAAGGTTTTGAGCAATTACAATCACAAACCAATTGAGCCTATGGGCAAAGTTAATGTAGATGTAACCTATAAAGACTTTAATAAAGTTCTCCAATTGTATGTCATTAAGGATGGTGCACATCCACTCATAAGTAGGGACTGGATGACAGAATTACAGATGGGTATAGTTATACCTAGGCCTAACTCTCTTTTTGTAGCAAATAGTGTTAATTGCGATAAGCCTAAGTCAACTGTTCTGACTCAGGAATTTGAAAATATTTTGAAATATTTCCCAGAAGTGTTTACTGACAAACTTGGGGAGTGTAAGAGCAAACCAGTAACGTTACATCTGAAAGAAAATGCTATACCAAAATATTTCAAGCCTAGAGTTTTGCCCTTTACGCTAAAAGCCAAAGTTGAGTCTGAATTGCAACGGTTAGTAGAAGCTAACATACTATGTCCTGTGAAAAGTTCTGAATGGGCTACACCCATTGTCCCGGTTATGAAAACCGACGGTAACATTAGAGTTTGTGCGGATTATAGAATCAGCTTAAATCCTTACTTAGAAGTAGATCGTCATCCTATACCCAGGGTAGAGGATTTGTTTAATGAGCTTGAAAAGGGTGATTTATTCAGTAAAATTGACTTATCACAAGCGTACATGCAACTCAGACTAGATGAACAGTCACAAAAACTCTGTACAATAAGTACACATAAGGGTCTATTTAAAAATACCAGCATCTACCGTTTGGCATTTCATCAGCGCCTGGAATCTTTCAAAGAAAGATTGAAGAGACATTGCAAGGTCTGCCAGGTGTGATAGTCTTTTTAGACGATATTCTAATCTCAGCGAAAGATAATGGAAGTCATGTAAGCAAATTGCGTGAAGTTTGTAAAAGACTTAAAGACGCGGGGTTTACGGTTAGAGCTGACAAATGTAAGTTTTTTGTTTCAAAGTTGGAATTTCTTGGGTTTACAATTGACAAGAACGATGCGATGTTGTCACACCTCGCAATCCAAAATCAAAGCTATTGTAGATGCCCCATTACCTAAGAATACAACTGAGGTAAAATCGTTTGTTGGTTTGATTACATATTATGGTAAATTCGTACCTCACCTATCAACTGTGCTCAGTCCGTTATATCATCTTTTGAGGAAAAATGTACCTTTTGTTTTTGACAAAAAATGTGTAGATGCATTTAATGAAGTTAAGAAGTTGTTGATTAATGCCCCAGTGCTAGCGCACTATGATCCAGATGCACCACTCATTTTAACAGTTGATGCCAGTAGCACCGGTTTAGGTTGTGTGCTAAGTACAGTCGATAAGGAGGGTATCGAAAAACCAATTTCGTACAGTTCACGTACACTGTCAGATGCGGAGAAACGTTATTCACAAATAGATAAAGAGGCTCTTGCAGTGGTTTATGGTGTAAAAAAATACCACCAATATTTGTGGGGTAGACATTTCATTCTTAAAAGTGACCACAAGCCACTTATAAGTATTTTTGGGCCTAAGAAGGGGTTACCTGTCTTTGCTGCAAGTAGATTGCAAAGATATGCATTATTTTTGTCAGGCTATAAATTTGATATCCAGTATGTTAAATCAGACCAAAATAGCGCGGATGCATTGTCAAGGTTGTCCTTACCAGTAAATCAACCACCTGTTAAAGACGAAGAATCACTGTTAGGTTCTTATTTACATTGTATTCAAGAAAGTAATCTCCCTGTAACATGTGAAGAAATTAAGTTGGAAACAAAAAGATCCACTTTTGCAAAAGGTATTTGGTTACATTATGTATGGATGGTCTAACTATGAACCGGGAACTCATAAAGAATTATCATCATTTTTCCAAAGGAAGGATGAACTAACTATTGAACATGGGGTGATAATGTGGGCTGATAAAGTTGTTGTTCCCAGTAAATTAAGATTAAGGTTGTTGAAAGATTTGCATTCTAGCCACTTAGGCATAGTAAAAATGAAGAGCGTTGCCAGGTCTTATATCTGGTGGCCTAATTTAGATCAAGATATTGAGTCACTGGCCCGTGGTTGTTCATCCTGCCTCATGGAAAGGCCTAATCCACAAGGCCCAACAGATCTTTTGGAAGTAGGTCCAAAAGCGAACTTCACAATTGGCATTACCCAAGTTCTCCATGGGAGAGATTACACGTAGATTATCTAGGACCATTTCATGGTAAAATGTATTTGGTAGTAGTAGATGCACATAGTAAATGGTTAGAAGTTTTTGAAACACGTTCAACCAATTCTAAAGAAGCTATTGATCATCTCAGAGAATTGTTCTGGCGTTTTGGTTTGCCTGTATCTATCCATTCTGATAATGGACCCCCTTTCAATTTAAGTGAGTTTAACATGTTCTTGAAAATGAATGGTGTAAGACACACTACTTCTGCCCCCTACCATCCTCAATCAAATGGGCAAGCAGAAAATTCTGTTAAGTATGCCAAAAATAAGCTAAAATGTGCTTTTAGAGACAAATCTGATGTGTCAGTCTCCTTACAAAGAATTTTATTTGATTACAGAAATTCTGTACATAGCACCACAAATGAGACCCCAGCAAAATTAATGTTCAACCGTAATCTCAGAACTATGTTTGATTTACTTAGACCTGATTTATCCAAATATGTAGGGAATAAACAAGACAAACAAAAGTTATATGCAGGAGGTTGTAAAACAAGAACGCTTTTCCCTAATCAAAATGTTTTTGTCAGAGACTACCGTACTAAAAATAAGTGGGTAGAGGGTATTGTGGTAGAACAAATTAGTCCAAACATGTACATAGTCCAAATAATTCCTGTAAAATCACCTAGACCTCATGTCACTAACGACGAACCCTCTCCAAAGATGTCTAATCCTGCTGATACACTTGTTCCCAGAAGATATCCTGTGAGGGAGCGTAAACCTTTGGAGCGCCTTAATATTTAGGTCAATCAAAGAATTTTTTGTTTTGTAAAAAAAGTTTAATTTTTCTTATAGGCTTTAAAGTAATTGCCGTGTGACTATAAATTTACTAATTAAGTTATTATTTGGTGTTCTATGAAGATTTAAGAGTACAGGCTATTGTGACTGGTGTAACAGTAATAAGAACGGAGGAATGTAATGTATTTATTATAGTAGCAATAACTGTATACCAATGTAATCAATGGCTTACTAATCTATATTGCATAATAAATGTGATTGGCCAACAGCCTATCCCCACCCCTACCCAGGGTCCTGTGCGGCCTGTCCATCATACTCTATACTCTTCTTCCGGCATCATCTCTCGATCATGGAATCTCCTTCCCTCACCATGTTGGACCGTCACAAGGCTGAATAAAACCGTGTTATTATTTATACCTCGGTACACCCCAATTAGCAGTATGCTAATTCAACTTACTCCCATTTAAAATGCTCTCTGTCTCCATACCAAATTAAGTTTAGTCTGTTCGACCAACCTAAGTTACAACTCCCTCATTTGAACAGAAGTGGGCTGTTGAAATTTTGGGGGTTCCCCCCTCACTTACTTACGTTAAAATCAAATAAAAGTATGCCACTCATTTTAAAAACATAACGCCATGGCCTAGGAAGGCCTAACTTATATAGAAATTAATTTGTTGCCTAATTTAACTAAGCCCCTATGCTACAGCATAGCCCAGTCTAGGCTTTTAAGTTAGAGGCCAAGCTTAACTAAACCTTCTACTTCTATGGAACTTCCACTTCATGGAACTTCTATGGTAAACTAAGGCCTAGTCCTAGTGAAAATGATTACATTTAAGAGTCAGTAACCTGAAATATTAAGAAGATAAACACCACTTCAGACTCAATTTCATAGGCTACTACGGAGAGGGGAAAGTTCTAAAGCTTATTTTATCTATTCTTTAGATAGCTAGCCTTGACTAATCCTATTAAGACAACCCAGTTGTCAGTGTCAGTTGTACTGGACCATCATTTTCCAGATCAAGGTACAGTATTTACTACTACTAATTAAGGCCTAGGTTAGGTGCCTATCCACTCTCAAACATAGATTCAGTACAAAGTACAGTAGCTACTTAATACTTTATAAGCTTTAGAACTTTCCCCTCTCCGTAGTAGCCTATGAAATTGAGTCTGAAGTGATGTTTATCTTCTTAATATTTCAGGTTACTGACTCTTAATGTAATCATTTTCACTAGGACTAGGCCTTAGTTTACCATAGAAGTTCCATGAAGTGGAAGTTCCATAGAAGAAGAAGGTTTAGTTAAGCTTGGCCTCTAACTTAAAAGCCTAGACTGGGCTATGCTGTAGCATAGGGGCTTAGTTAAATTAGGCAACAAATTAATTTCTATATAAGTTAGGCCTTCCTAGGCCATGGCATTATGTTTTTAAAATGAGTGGCATACTTTTAACCGATTTTAACATAAGTAAGTGAGGGGGGAACCCCCAAAATTTCAACAGCCCACTTCTGTTCAAATGAGGGAGTTGTAACTTAGGTTGGTCGAACAGACTAAACTTAATTTGATATGGAGACAGAGAGCATTTTAAATGGGAGTAAGTTGAATTAGCATACCGGTATAAGACTGTAGACACTAGTCGGTAGGCCTAATCAATTAGAACTGTCAAATAACTCAAAGCATTGTGAGCTTTTTTCAATTTAGACACCAACAGATTCATTTTTAGGCTAGAGACGATGACTTTAGAGGGTCATAAATAGTGAGTCGAGTGTATTGAATAAACAAAATTGATATCCATAATAGCCCCAAAAAATCACTCTCAAGTTGACAAATAATATGGGAGTAAGTTAGTGTACTTATCGTTATACGACTGTAGACACCTTGATTAAATTAGTAACTGATTAAGTCAGTAGAATTAAAAACCCAACATTTTAACAGCCCCTTTCAGTTGAAATAAAGGAGTAGTAGGCCTAAGTTAGTTTGGTCCACAACGCTAACCGCTGACCATATTTGGGAATAACGAATAGAAATTCTAACGAATAGCGCTATTCGTTAGTTTTTTTGGCTAACTTCTATTTTATTAGTTAGTTTTTAAAAAGAGCTGGAAATAACTTCTACTCAGTTAATTTAATAGACAACGAATAGATAATATATTCGCTAGTTTTAAATCGTTAGCTTTTCTGGTCAGGCAAAAGTATTTCCAGTACGGTTTATTTATTTTACGTGTTCAGTGAGGGTTGTTGCTTGCGTACATGAGAGGTCAGCGCCCTTGTGACAAACAACGCGCGGGGTGGGGAAAGAGAAAGTCAATGTCCAGTCGCTTTGGTATGCAGCGGACCCGGGGGGCGAGCCAAGGGCAGCCAATAACAATACCCCAAGCACCGAATGGTGGGAAGGGGGAATGTTTGTTTGGCGATTGATATGTAATCTCAAGTGTCAAACAATGTCTTCACTTCAGTCGATATGTTCAATATCTGACCGTGACAGGCGTTAATTTTTTGTTAGTTTCTTAGTTGTCTTGTCGTTATATATAAAGGGTGTCCCAGTAAGAACGCCGGATTTGAGGAGCGTCTTATTCTTATCTGTATTTCAATAGAAATTCCCAAATTATCAGCGATGTTATCAGTATTAGGTCCCATTTGTAGTCATGAATCGCTACACGACGGATCAACGCGTGGTCATAGATAAAGTGCACTACAAGCACGGAAGCTGCGCGCTATTTACGGCCGGGACAATGCACCAAATGAGCCATCTGCCCGAAGATTGATTTCTAAGTTCGAATAAATTGGCTCAGTTTTATTCTGGGGATATTTAAAGTTGCTTGTTTTCGCCAATAAAACTCAACCAATCCGAGACTTGAAGGAGGAAATGATTCGTGCCATTAATGGAATTCAACAGGAAGTGTGTGAAAAAGTGATGAAAAACTTTGTCAAGAGATGTCGGGCCTCTCAGTATTCAGCAGGTTGGCACTTACAAGACATAATACTCAATTACTAATCGGAGATACTATGCTTTAAGATTCATGTTTCATATTGTAAATTTAGCATGAAAATATATGGTTTATTAACATTTCAAATCCGGCGTTCTTATTGGGACACCCTTTATTTTAGTGATAGTTAAATATTTTAAATACATAAGTTATCAAGGTGAACAGTTTTAATTAAGTAGGAGTAGATTAATAATATTTGTTTGCAATGGCGGGTGAGTGTGATATCAAGTGACAAACTTTAAGTCACATATTTCAACAAGTTGAAAACATGAAAAGGGTGGAAACGCGTTAAAATGTTTATTGTGTTTGTACCCAAAACAAAAATAATTAAAGCATCTGTCACAAGTGCTTCGAGGTAAGTGGAGAAAAAGTATGATGGTCTTGTTTTTAACTTGAAGTGGAATAGGCCTATATATTTTTTGAATGAATATAATTTTTATTTTTTAGTACAGTTATAGTGTATTTCTCAATGTGATTCCCATGCTCTTTTAAACTTTTTCTCACCACAAATAGGTCACTTTTAAGTTTACTAGTAAACTATACTTTTATCACACTGGAAAAACTACTTCGTCAGACTTTAAAAAATTATCTGATATTTCGTAATCCATTAATTGCTGTCCATTAATTGTTGTACAATAAATTTGAGTGTAAAATTCAGCTAATTGAACATCAACAAACTGTGTTTTTACCTAACCGGGAACTTCAGTTGTAACTTATGTTTGTGTATCGAAAGTAATGTTTATGTCAGGAAAGGTGAGATGATCACTATTTGTTTTTGTCTTTTGAACTATTGAAAACAGAGTGATGACAAGTTTTTGTATCACCTTTGTCGGGGAAATAAATATGTGCACTCGAGTTTGAGCCAAAATATATCTGAGATGAATTATCCGATTTTGTTGAAACAAAAATTAAATATAAGCTGGTTTAAATACATTTTACGTGGTATCAATTTAAAAAAATTATCAGAAAAATTTATATAGTTGGAAGGTCCTAAAAATTACCGGTTTTTAAGAAACTCTGCAATAACACTGAAGTTAAAAATTTATTTGTAAACAAACCTCTGAGCCAATCTTTCTGAAATTTGTATGGCTTATTGGTAGGTTCATTGTTAACATTTCTATGCATTTGAAAAATTTTATTCACAATAGTTTTTATGCTGCTGTTAATTTTTAAAACGTATGCTAACATCGTTAATAAGGCACTAAAAATTTTGTTCAAAATACCATCGTGTTTGCCGTGACACAAGAAATAACACAAATATGACAGATTTTATAATGCGAACAAAGGTGGTTTTTAAATAGATTTGTAGACAAAAATTTCTCCCGTGACTGGTAGCGGGCCGCCTGGTGTTTGTACGATATTTCTCAGCCAAGCGGGAGCGCGTGCGAATCTGCGACGTTGCCGATGTGTACCTGACTACCACACTGACATCAGTATTCACTCACGGCAAACTAATGTGTAAATCATTATTTAGTTATAAATTTACGTAAATTTACTAACAAAATATTCACTAGTCTCAAACAAATACATTATAATAAGATAACCACAAATATAAATCTACAAATTAAAAAACACCTTTGTTCAATGCGAACACCTGTTCAGAGCGGCAAGCCGTCATCACTAACAGAGAGAAAGAATCAGCGACACCAATTTTGAAAAACAACTTCTTTTAAAGTTTAATAGGCATTTAAAGTAAATTTTGTTGTAGTAATGAATGTTAAAAACACATTACATGCAATGTAAATGTGACGATGTTTAATTAATATTTAATTAAAACACAATAATTAGTAACCAAGATGTGTCATTATTTCATTACATATGAAATCTTTTAAAACAACCGTCCAACAAACAGCTATCTTCTACAAATGTCGAAAACTAACTTTATTTTCTATCAGTTAGTTTTTCAACTAACTAATAACTTATATCAGTTAGTTTTTCAACTAACTAATAACTTATATCAGTTACTTTTTAAACTAACTAGTAACTTCTATCAGTTACTTTTTATGGGACTAACTTCTAACTTCTAACTAGTTAGAAATGTTGACTAACTTTCCCAACTATGCCGCTGACTTAGGCTAGCAACACACAACTTTGACACTCACACAGGCCTAACTTATTGCAACTCAATTGGGGTGTATAGATAGGTGTAGGCTATTTAATTAATAGAAATTTATATTCATAAAAGCCTAAAACAAATTAATCCTCATAACGCTTTCAGACAGCTAACTTACTACGTTAAGTGTTGTTGGTTAAGCCTACTTAAGATATTTGTAGCCTAAGTATTTGGAATGAACAATTTACTTCACAGTTATTTATGAGTTTATATGGATGACTGAAACTAATTTAAAAGTCACTTTCTAGCTGATCTGACAATTTTAAGTTAAAAAACTTCTTGATCAGCATTGCACGTGTTATTAAATTTACGAAAAAAGATATACGTCTAATAACTTACTTACTTGGATACTTGTCTTCTATATCTTTGACCCTGGTTACGGATAGATAGCGTCAAATTTTATAACACTATACAATAAAACATATATTTACAACACTAAAGTTAAAACATTATTTACGCTTCTACTGTTAACTCACAAGATGGTAAATAAGTTATACATTAAAGATGGTAAGTGGTGAGCTTTATTAATTGGATATTACATTCCAATTATCATCAGACCCAATGCAGGCTATTTTTGGGTTTGTGAGTTGTTTATAAACTATAGCCTAACCTGTTATAAGTTATCATAGAAAAATTCATTAGGGCCTACTTGAATTATAATTAGAACAACAACTAAGTTATCTCTACTCTAAGCCTAATTTATTTTAATGTTATCAAAGTAAATGATCAGAAGTTTAAATTTAAAGCATGGGGCAAGAACCACTACATTTGAAGTTACGAAGGCGGTTTTAGCAAATTTTCCTAGTTATAGGGAAATAGTCCCTGTCCTCTGTAGTTAAAAACTGCCTTTCTTAAAGAAATGGCCCTCGTAGCTCACCAACTTTGTTTTCAACATGGTTTTGGCTGCAGAGTACGCTAAAGAAAATGTCAAGTAACCTAACTTAAAAGACTATAACTCATAAATGATATAGATCACTTTTAACAATTATCCTCATGAATCTCTGGTAGGCTCCAGGAACAAGGTGGCACGGTTAGACCTAGGCCCGGGACCAATTTGCTTTTTTGTTTTGATGTCCTCAGAGGCCAAAAACACCATTCGTTCAAATTTTTATATACCTAATATACTGTTAACTATGTGTCCGTGAACGCGATAACTTGAGTAATTATTGTCAGATTTTAATAAAATTCGATTTGATGGTGAGTAAGGTGGGATAAACTTGGATGAGTTCGCGAATCAGCATTATCGGACCATGGGAACAGGGTTTTACAGGGGGTTTTATTGGGTAAAAATTGAGATTTCTAATTTTTGACCCTCTAAACATAAAATTTCCCAACTTTTCTCTTGACCTTTTTAAAGAGAAACTCATACCGTAATTTAGTACGGTATATCAAAGTGTTTCTGTACGGTTATCAGTTAGGAAGTATATTAAAAAAATTATAATTTTTAAATTCCTATTTTATTTTTGGAGAATATTGTAAAGTGTTGTATTTTGCTTCTTTACGGATATATTTTGATCAAACATGGTAAACTTATTTATTTCATACTAAGCTGTTATTATTTTAGTAAAAACACACTTTATTAGTTTCCCTCTAACAGCAAACCTAGGTACTCGCTAAACCTAATGTTATTTAAATATATTTAATTGCAAATTAATTCAGGCAAATGAAAATTAGCTTAGCCGGCAGGTTTGCTGGGGTAGGGGTATTTTAAGTTAGAGCTGTGATTGCGTATTAATCCGTAGTTTGCCAGTACGCCAGTTCAAGGCTCCTCGCCACTTACTTGTATCCTTAGTGAAGAGAATGACACAATTATCAGCTCTGTAGCAGACATGTAGGTCTACGCTTCACTGTGTGTTTTGAAGTTGTGTTTAAGCTTATAATTGATTGAATCTTCTGCCGCGTGCAAGATAAGGTAAGTGATTGGTTTTTTAACATGAGAAACATATTGAATGCTGTCACCAGATCCCTGTGACCCTGACAAAATGATAGCTGGTTAAGTGCAAAAATAGGCTAGAGAGTTAGGCTAACAGATTGCCGTGAAAATGTTCATATAGGAAGAATTTGTGTTTTTTGTAGGGTAGGCACCTACCCAAACTTCCTACAGAAGACCACGAAGAAAAAATATTTCACAGCCATTTTTACACTCCAGAACTCATTTCCACCCTTTTATCTCACTCAGTGCATTAATGCTCTCTAGCCTTCAGTCATTTGGCCATGGATGTCGGCATCGGATATGTTTCTTATATAAAAAATCCTATTATTGACTTTATCTTGCACCTGGCGGGAGATGCAATGGTTTTTTAAACAATTTTTCAAACACAGCGAAGCATACATGGTAGCTACAGAGCTATAAATTGTGTCAATCTGTTTACAAATGATACCAGTTAGCGGTGAGGTAGAAGCGATGTATGGATCCGTACCTAAAAACTGCCTTTCTTAAAGAAATGGCCCTCGTAGCTCACCAACTTTGTTTTTAACATGGTTTTGGCTGCAGAGTAGGCTAAAGAAAATGTCAAGTAACCTAACTTAAAAGACTATAACTCATAAATGATATAGATCACTTTTAACAATTATCCTCATGAATCTCTGGTAGGCTCCAGGAACAAGTTAAGCAAATATGTTACAATCTTAATACCTATATTAGATTCTTAACATAATGTGTTACAAACATATTGTATTATGAAAAAAAAAAAACACATTGAAAAACTGTTGCTCATTAATTTTAGAGATTGAAAATAAGTTATAGTACAGTAATATCTTAGCTTGTGAATTCTATATTTTAATTTTAGGGTCCCCGATGCCCAAAACTGTAGCCATTGCAACAACATGAGCATGATAACGCTCAGATTGAGATGAAATTTATTGTCAAAGTTTATGCATGTAGACGCACATTTGTAAGAAGGAATTTATGGTATGGGGGTTAAATGACGGCGAAATAAAGTTGTTTGTTAATATCACACTGAAGTTCTTAAAACTAAAAAATTTGTATTTAATTTATTGGGAGAATTTACAATAACTAACAAATTAGTAAACCACCCTTTTTATGATTTGATAAAGGGTTTCCTAGATAATCGCCAATGCAGGTTCGCATGTATTTCTAATGCGACTAAGGTTGACGCTAAAGGTACGGTTACACCAGAGTGAACAGGAGTGAACCGAACCTTCACTGCTGTTCGCTGTGGTTTGCTAGCATTCGCGAACACCTGAGAATAGGAGTAGTCACACCAAAGTGAACACACACAAATCGTCTTGATTGAAACGTCATTCGCTTGTGCTCCGCCACCACAAGTTATCATCCCTGTTATCGTCACCGTGCAGTTCTTAAACAGACTAACTGCTTAGTAAAAAATTAATTTAAAAACTTTAAATTTTTTATTTAACAGTTTATAATCAGCACTACTAGGATCCCATAACACTGGCCTTGCTTTGTATTCTTCAATTAGCTCCAACACTTTGTCATCAGTCCACTCCACAGTTTAACAAAATATGAATAATTAATTGTAGTACAACAAAATAAACCACCTTTGACCTAAACAACTTGTTGATAGCAGTAATGTAGACACCGGCAAGCACCAGACTGGAGTCACTCCGATGTGGTCACACTGAAGCGAGCACCGAACTAGACTGAACACGAATTTCCTTTGATCATTCGCGCCGAAACCGACAATGGATGGAGAAATTTATATTCATAAAAGCCTAAAACAAATTAATCCTCATAACGCTTTCAGACAGCTAACTTACTACGTTAAATTCACAGTTATTTATGAGTTTATATGGATGACTGAAACTAATTTCTAACTTTATTGAGTTAAGTTAAATCGGAAACATTCACAACATTTATTGGAATATAGTTTATTAAGAACTACACAAAAAAATATATGCATGGTACAAGAATCAGATTTTTTAATGCTGTAATAAAAAATCCTTTTATTAACAAAAAAATAGCATGGAATTTTTAAAAGTCAATACTGAGTCCTCAACTTCGTTTCGTCCAACAAAAGTTGAAAATATAACTTCCTTAGTCAATGGTATATTGTGTTTTTAGCATTTGCCTCTTTTACTGTCTTCAGCTGTCATTTTGACAAATGTCATTGATATTTTCGTCACATATTGCATGTTTTGTTTGCAAGTCAAGTAGCAGACAATAGTCGAGGACACGTTACCGAATTGTATTTTCGTGAAATAAACATTCTTAAGTAAATAAATTGAATATTTTTTATTCTTAAATAGTAATGCGATGGAAAATAGGGATTGAGGGAAGTAATTAAACACAGTTTTATTGGCAATTATTTATTTGTTAGTACATAATATTGGCTGGGACTTAAATTAAACCATTTCGTGAGATTCACCCGTATACGGAAAAAGACATATCTCAAGTTCTGATATAGCTACCTTACATAAACCAATACTTTTTCTATTTTGAAGGGGACATTCGACATTCTACTCTACAAACTGTAGTATGGAATAATCAAAGTTCAGGGAACAAAATTTTTGTGATGAATAAACAAAAATATTTCATAATAAATTTGAAAGAAAATTGAAAAATAAGATTTGTATAGAAATACTTTAATAGATATGGATTTGTTTTTTTGGCAATTCCCATACTACAGTTTGTAGGCAATATTTACAGCCGATCCTCGACCGGAGGATCTTAACATACAATATTATTATTTAAATATCAATTCCTAAGTGTCTTCTAAATGAAATTTTCAACTATTAACTGTTAAAAATCAAAATTAAAAAATTAAAAATTTCAGAAAAATTATGAGTTTTTAATTTTTTAATCTTAAACTTTAGAGGACATGCGCAACTGGAAGATAACGACAGATATTTTTACTATTTTTAACCTGTTTTTTAACCTGTTTTGGTCTTATAGTTTAGAAAATTTTCCAAGGTATTACATCTCGAAAAAAAAATATTGATTTTTTCAGCCCACTCTAGAGGAGACATGAGGACTCTTAGAGTATTAAACTGGAGAAAACAAGCTAAAGTATAAGATAATTAATATAGCTCAGGCTAGTAGAACTGTAGAAGCAAGCAAGCAGATGGTGCTAGTACAGTCCACTCTTGGTAATTCAAACACTTGATAATTCAAAACTTTTGATAATTCAAAATGAAGGCTCAGTCCCTAGAGAATCTCTCAATATTTCAAATTTTTACCATGCATTTTGATACACTCGGTATTTCAAAGTCCAAATAGAGGGCAGGTCAATTTGTAACACGCAGTAATTCGAAGTTTCGTCGGAAAAACCCTCTATAATTCGAAGTAACTCAGTAATTCGAAGTTTCGTCGGTTAACACTCTATAATTCGAAGTCATGCTGTAATTTGAAGTTTCGTCGAAAAAACACTCTATAAATCAAAGTCACACAGTAATTCGAAGTTTGGTCGGCAAAACACTCTATAATTCGAAGTGATCTCTTCCTGTTATAACAGGAAACTATACAGTACAGTACATCCCGTTCCCATGGTAGGCTAGTGTTGGACGTTTTGATGTTTGTTTAGTTAAAGCAGTAGTCAGAGTTAGTTCGCTGACTTGTTTTTCTAAGTTGGGAATCCGATCTCTAGATTGCGCGACATCTCCTTGAGCACAAACGTAGTTGTCGACAGCTGATAGTTCAGCTATTGGCGAAATATATAGCGCTAAATAACAGATTTCTTTGCAACTACAGTAACTGAAAAATAAGCTGTTGATTGTTTAAAAGTGTACTAAAATACGGTATGATGTTTTATTGGTTGTAACGTGCTGTACCTTTGTGTGTATTAAACAAATGAACTCTCTGTAATTCGAATGGTTTATTTTTCTCCCGATAAATCAAACTCTTGATAATTCAAAACTCTTGATAATTCAAATTTATATGCTTGGCCCACCAATTTCGAATTATCAAGAGTCTACTGTATATTTTTATTAAAACCCTTCCCGGACGGGCAAAATCGTGACATAGGACGGGAAAAAATTAGAGGAAAAAATTAAAAATAATTTTTCATTTTTGTGTTTTGTTATACAGGTATACAAAAAATAAACACATTGTAACACATTATACTGTCAAAATAATTTTTTACTCGTTTTAATTATGCGGATATATCCGCTACCCGTCCGCTGATGAGTAGAAATGCAGCGGATATATCAGTCACCCGTCTTTGAAGATATGAACATGACAACGTTAGGCAATAAATAAAGAACAATAATGTAAACAATAAATAAAGACAACGTAATGTTGAGCAAGAAACGTCGAGGGGGGAGCGTAGGAGTGGTGGTAGGTGCCCGGGAGGGGTGAGGCGCAGGAGAGGGGTTGGCGCGGGAAAGGGGGAGTGCGGGGGAGTCATGGAAAGAGCAGGAAAGTGGCGCCTTGGTACCGCGAAATATCTGGTTACTGCTCACGCACCTGCCAGTCTGTCTGAAGAGAAGGCGGATATATCCGCTTCCCGTCCGGAACATCAAAAACCATATGCGGATATATCCGTCACCCGTCCTTTATCACCAAAGACTTAGGCGGATATATCCGTCACCCGTCCGCGAAGGGTTAAATCAAAATATCAAGAAAAGTCAATATACTATAAATGAGTTTAAGTATTAGGAGTTAAGAATGAAAATAAAGCATAGATGGTTACTTACAGGATAGGCTCTTTCCGTGACATACAGCTGCAGCTCCTCCTTATCTTCGCGAACCCTGGATCACAAAGGAGATTAAATAAATTTGGAATTTATTATGTGTACATTATAAACGCTGTGAAAGTTAAAAATTAGGATCAGCGATCAGATTATAAAGTCGGTTATCAGTAGTTTTCAGCAAAAAAAAGCCAAAACTAATTAGGCTAGTGAAAAATATATTTTCAGTTTATTGGTTGTTATGCAATAATTTTGCCGCAAACACAGAAATATTTTAAATTTTGCTGCAATTGCCATAGATGATGATGATGATGTCTTTGCAATCACGAGAGGTGCTCTCAATTTATCCATGATCACCGCTTAGAGCTTGTAATAATCTATGCCTAATCTATCTTTTGTCAAATCCTATTAATTTTTGTCTTGTCTGTCTTTAATATTTTTAACAGAGCTATATGGTGATGATGTATTTCTTTGCCATCACGGCCAATGTTTAGGAATGTACTATTATTCTTCACCATAATGGGGGATGTATACGATTTTGTCGCAATTGCTGGAGTTGTTCCAAATTTTAAAGTTTTATACTAATATCTTAAGAACTGTTTATAGATTGTGAAATATACATTAAAAGTCTTTCGCCATGATAGGGTGTCCCAGTCCCCCCCCCCCTCTTTAAGGTAGGACTAACTATTTAAATACCCCCGCCACAGCAAACCTGCATACTAAGAGAATTTCCACTTGCCTAATTGGATTTACACAAAAATGTCTCCTTAAAAATATCACATTTATTCCCTATTTAAATAGCATTAGTTTAATGAGTACACTCTAGGTTTGCTGCAACAGGGAGGGTAAAAGTTTTTTTTTCATATGTTAATAATTTAGTATGAAATAAATGCATTTTCCAAAATGCGATCAAAATATGCTCATAAACAAGCAAACAACAACAGTTTATATCTATAAAAGAGGAACTATGTATGTATGTATGTATGTATGTATATATAGGTGTATATACGTTATGGACACCGAAACCGCTCGACAGATTGTAATGAAACTTTCAGGCATTATTAAGCATCTTTCAAGGATGGTTCGAGTGAAGTTTGGTGCAGATCCGTCAAAAGGGCTCTGCCCCAGAGTTTTTTTTTTCATATGTTAATAATTTAGTATGAAATAAATGCATTTTCCAAAATGCGATCAAAATATGCTCATAAACAAGCAAACAACAACAGTTTATATCTATAAAAGAGGAACTATGTATGTATGTATGTATGTATGTATATATAGGTGTATATACGTTATGGACTCCGAAACCGCTCGACAGATTGTAATGAAACTTTCAGGCATTATTAAGCATCTTTCAAGGATGGTTCGAGTGAAGTTTGGTGCAGATCCGTCAAAAGGGCTCTGCCCCAGAGGGTTTTAAGTGGGCCAATGTCAGACTTTTAGATCTAGAATGTTTACAAATAAATATAATTTAAAAGCAGATGTTTATTTCACCAACTGTTTTGTATTAGCAACTGTAACATTCTGTATTAGCATTAGTCATGATTTGAAATAGCGCTACAGTGTTTCTACAGATTGCAGCACAGAAAACTATTTTACTTTTGAATAAGTCCAAATGTATTAAACCCCAATCGCAGCACACCTGTGCACTTAACAACGTTTAAATTCTTCAATGTTAAATATTAAAACATAAATACCTTCATAAAAGTACTGTATTATAAACAATAAAAGGGATGACTTTTTTAAATGTATGACAACAGCTAATTTGCAAATAAAAGGTGAATGAGCGTAGCGAACAAACATCAACCTGGAGGCGAGTAAGCGTAGCGAACGAGCTAACCTGAAAACAAGTGAGCGCAGCGAACGATTTCCAACTTGAAGGTGAGTGAGCGTAGCGAACGAACATCAACCAGGACGTGATTGAGCCATGCGAATACTTATGAAGTTAAGCGGGGCAAAGCCTGCGGGTACAGCTAGTTCTCCATAAGAGTAACATGGAAATTTTAAATTTACATTGTTTTTGGAATTTTCTCCGTAACTATTAGGCATATAATAACGCTTCAATATACTAAATTATTAGATTTTTAAGCTCTACAAAATGGTTTGGAAAGAAATTGCTAAATTTTATGTTTTTAGAGTCAAATATGAGAAAAACCTATTTTTACCCTATAAAACCCCCCATAAAATCCCCATGGTCCAATCATGCTGGTTTGCGAAATTGTTCGAATAAATGCAGGTTTACAAGTTTAAACCAAATTTCATAAAAATTGGATCACTTTTGCTCGAGTTATCATGCTAATGGTCATATATACCCGGGTATCCCACGAAGGGGTTTAAACGTTTGATTTTATATTATGTGCCCATTCATACACCGAACGTTTTTAAACTTTACACAGTTTACAAAGTAGGTTCTAAAATATTCTGGAAAAATTTCAACTCCCTAACCTTAGTAGAAACAAAATGGCGGCATATTGTAAAATTTACCAATTTGCTTCCTATAAAAACTACTTTCATGATTCATTATCTGATTTGTTTACTACGTTGCGGTTCTAACACTCATTGTTGAAGAACAGCTGTTTGATTGTAAAATTTCGCTTGAGCCATAAAAACATAACCAACTTCAAAAACATAGCAACTTTCTTCGGTACTGTTTTACTGAAAGTGGAGTCGAGAAATGGCTTTTAACGTTGAACAAAAAGTTAAGTGTTGTGCGTGGGCTATTGCTTTTGGCAACGTCACTGAAGCAATTAGACAATTTCAGGTTGCCAAATTCAATTAGGTAATTAAAATATCAGCCAATAAATGTTATTCCACTATTAAGTACATACAAAAAAATGCAAGTTTTGTATCATAAGCTTACTTACTTCATCATAGCATTGTGAGCTTTCATATACACATCCTGGGCTGTTATCAAGAAATCGTCTAGCTCAAAATCGTCATCAAACTTTCTAAGTTTTCTTAATGCTAATAAGGACTTTCCTTTCTTCCCGATAAACTCTATATTTTGTTTGGCCCCCTAAAACATATTCATTGATCTATTACAGGTGTTATTTATTAATTACCTTCTAAAAATTATTTACTAACACTTGTATCAAATTGTAGCTGCTTACCCTGAAAGAAAAAAAAATAAAAAGTTGTAGAAAATTTGCCATTTTGTGATTTTTTATATTCTGTAACACAGCGGTCTCCAACCTTTCTTACTCAAGGGCCACATTGTCAATTTTTAGAGCAAAGACGGGTTGGACCGTCAACATTTTAGTGCAGAAAGGTAGCCCTCCTCAACACAACCTTAAATCCTTATGATGTATTGTACTACAAACAAAGTTTACTTTAGTTAGATTGAATATTTAATTTTAATTGTGATAAGAAAACTTGGCTATGAGTTTACAAGGAGTGTGAAGCTAAAATGAACAATAATTTTTAGAGAGGATTTTGCATTTACTACTTCAAGGTCAGCCCAATCAGACATAAAATGTGTTTTCCTGGCCTATATGATTTATTTCAAAGGTTCATCTAACTATTTAAAAACTTCAATCCCATGCTTGGGTATAGCTAATTTTCAAATCAAATCATGTTTATTGGCACATGATCATGTCAGCTACCCAGCCAGTTATGTGTCACCAAACCGGCTATCCGATTGCATGACTAAACTTTTGGAAATTGTTCTATACACTCCTGGGAAGGTTTCTGTCCCAGCCCCATTCTTGAGCTCCCTTGTGGCTCCACCCATATAGTTCTGGATTTTCCTATGTTTACCTTACGGGTATCATCCATATTTAAAAAGAATCAAAGAATATTCACAGCTGTTTACAGTAGAACCTTGCTAATCCGTCATCTACGGGACCGGGAGCATGGTCGGAACAGCAAAAAGATTATCAGAGGACGTGTTCATTGACATAAAAACGTAGTAAAACTGTATTTTGAACAGACCACAGATAACTGATAACCACGGTTAATCCAACATGACATAAAACAGTTATTTCCAACTCATAAACAACTCCTAATAATACTAACTGTATAAATGGACTTTAATGTGATAATTAGCATATTACATCATATTCAAATACAATCAGTAGGCTATTGCGCAATCATTATGATTATGTTATGTCATTAACCTTGGTTCAGTAATAAAAAATGTAGCGTTTAAAATCACAGCTTTTTCAAACTTTTACTCAAACAAACAAATTTCCAAACATTGTACAGCAAAATAATTAACAGAACAATAGAAAGTCTAGTAAGCTACTGCTAGTCATAGGCTACTGCTACGCTGTTTCAGGACAGAAGAATGTCGATAAAAACATTAGATAACTCATAAACAAGTATAAAATCATAGTAGCCTAATTATAGCATAGTATAACAACAGTCGTTAAATACACCAATAAAGATAACAATGACATAAAAACATTGCTCTTTCATTCTCTTTGTTCTTCTATTCTTTCTTGAGTTTCTCTTCATCCACCCATTCAACAAGTTGCCATGGTTACTAATCACCCAATCACGGGCTACTAAATTTGTCATGATTACCAAATACCCAATCACAAAACGTTGTGACATAGCCAAGTGCAGGCCTAAGGAGCAGACGATTGTCAGTGCAAACGGATAGCTTGACTTTGAAGCTTTGATAGACATTCCTTTGTTATGGTTCCATTTTATTTTTGTCAAATGAACTGTGATTTTTTTAAAACAATAATCTAGCCTACTTATTATTAATAATGGGCAGAAATGGTTAAATATACAACAAATTTCAGCCCATTAGACTAAAAAATACAATTTATAAAGTTTTCTAGGTATGTTTCTTGGACAATGAGGTCAAATGTTAGCGGTAGCCTATTGTGTTGGCGGCATGGTCGGACCAAGCAAGGAGTCAGACCATTGGAGGTCGGATTAACGAGGTTCTACTGTAAAATAATAAACCAATAAGTTGTGTTTTATGATGTTCATAGCATTAAAAAAAGTTACAAGGTTTGACAACAGAATACAGCACTGTTATTTTTTTACTCCCCATTGCAAAGCACAGCTACTAGTATATTATGATTATAAATATTTTACCTACAACAGTTTTTTAAAGTAGCTGTTTCAGTACAGTTAAATTGAAAAGTATCTCATAACAGCGTTGTTTACTTTCATAACAGCATATTTTTACTCATAACAACACTGGTAACGACCAATGAGGTTCAAGGATTGAGAGAGGAAAAGTAAAATTGTAATGATTTGAAATTCAACTAATCAGCTGTTCAGGCCAATTTAATTGTTGATTGGTGCAATTAGTGTTTGATACAATGTTTCGTTACATCACTGTCAGTGACAATGAGAGGCTATAAACGAAAACATAACCTCTCTTATAAGTTATGAGTAGTGATTTTTAGTAATTAAAACACTATAGTAGATAAAATAGTGTGTACGCAACTCGCGTTAATAGTGTTAACGACACTCGTAGAAGTCTTTAAGGCACTCGCCAAGGCTCGTACCTTAAATTTTCTACTCGTGTCGTTAACACTATCTTTACGCAATCGTTGCGTAAACTACTATAACATTATCGTGATAAGAAGTACAGGGCTAGGAATCAGCTAGCTTACCTGGTAGACAGATTAGCTTTCCCAAACACAAAAAAATATAAAAAATAGAATAAATAAAAACTAAAATCATTATTATGATAAGTTGTTTACCTCTTTTGTAATGAATGATACTTTTCCATCACCTTCAGGTGGTACATATGGTTCCACAATTTCGCCTGTTGTGCTTATAAAATAAGGCCGTTCCATCCAAGGTGATGATGGTAAGATTCCCTTTTCTTTCATAATAGATCGAATTTCTTCTTTGGATAATTCATTGACTGATCTTGAAGCTTTATCATAATCTGGTAGCTCTACTTTAATTACCTTAAAATAAATAAAATGTAAGCTTTTTCAAAACCATGTTCTAGAACAGGGTTAAGAAAGAGGAAACTCCAAAATTAAAACTTTTAGGTTTTGTATAAAGGAATTAGGCTAGGTATATAAAGAGCTTGTCAAATTTAAAAACTCTTCACTTGGGGTTCCAGGACTAATATTTTGCTATGGACACCATGGAAAATATACTCGTGATTTGGATATAAATTTTTATGTTGATTCATCCAAAAATATTTATAAATTAAATATACTCTGTAAGATTTATACTAGGTATTTGCCCCGGTAACTATTCTTACCTCTCCATCTTATAATACACTTGACTAACCCTCGAGCGGGCGATTGTGAACCGCACTTGTAGTTTTTGTTAAAATAATTATGCATAATGGGTGTCGGCAGTCGTGTCCGGCTCCATACTTCACGCACCTCATCCCGGGAATGTCCCTAAGCAATTTTTACCCCCAAATTCCTCCTTATTTTGTTGTCAGTTGCAATTCTGTGACGCGGTGTCAGTTTCCGGAGGTTTTCTCCGCGTGCATCCTATCGTGTTTGTAAGTGCTTAGCGCGGAGATTTCCTCATGCGCTCTTCTATATTAGAGGTGATTGTTTTAGTTGTACCTATATAACTAGTTAAGGAGCTTCCTATAATATAGTTAAACAGTGTTTTTTAACAGCTCCATTATACACCATACTAGGTTGTCCAGTAGACTTACACCCCTAACTTGAATAACAAGAAATATAATTGAATCAAACTAAGCGGTTAATTAAATTGTGATTCTAAAATGAACTATGGATGTGTCATACGACCTAGGGATCACAATATTCTCTTCCATGTCCTCTGTCTGTTGCGAAGCAGGGATATAGCAGCTACAGTAGTATTTGATATATTGTTTGGTTTCAATATTAAATTTTACCCAGTCTTCATTAAAATAATGTTGAGATTGGAGTTGAAAATAAGACAAAACTATTTTCTGGTTACTGAAAAATATAAAAACATGTAGAGAAAATGTTGTTAGGCCTACAGTTGTTCGGGTTTACTGAGTGGGCAGTAAAAAGATCTGTTTAAACATTTTATCTGTATTGTTTTAATTTTTTATAAAACATAATTAGTAATTTAAATTGTAAATTAGTAATTTAAAATGTCTTAGGGAACATGAAAAATTTGATAATCAAGTAAATTGTAACAGGCATACGCATATTTAAGTACTAACTTACCTTTTTTGCACGAAGCTTCTTGAACTTTGGATTCCAATGTTTGCTAAAAGTTTCTGAAGTTGTACAAATAGATGATTTCAAAACATTCTTATTCAGCACCTGAACCACAAATGTATTTATTAAAGTAGTCTTTAGGGGTTTTAAACCACAAAATTATAGTACTGCTTACACCAGCCATAAATTTATGACTAAAAAGGCAGAGCATATTAATAGTTGTAGACAAAAACCATTCTAAACTAAACTAGCAGTACAGTATTAAAAACGTTAATTGAATACGGTATCTGAAACAGAAACAGTTCCACTCGAGGAAAGGTTTTTAAAACCCGGTTAGTCTCTTGTTTGCCTGATAAGGAAATTCAGGCTAGCACCTCCTAAAAAGCCGTTGATGAAAAATCAATATTAAACTAGCATTTTAATAGTTATTTGTAAAAGTAAGTAAATGCAGCAATTAGCTACTTTGCATGCTATAATCAGTGCAAGAAGCCCACTTTGTCAAGTAACTGTGGAGTGTTTGTAAGTAAGGAAATAGTTATTTGTTTAACTAGTGTGCAAAGTATAAGGAACTTTGCTGCACATGAGAAAAATGGTTACGCATATTTCATACTCTAATTGTGTTCGGAGGCTAAACTTATACCTTTCGGCTAAAAGATAAAAGAAGGTTTTGGATGAAGATGTCCCTTAATAATACGTACAATATCCTCGTAGCTCTTAGTAGCGGGTTTGTCTGGTGTAGGTCTTTTAGCAGGTTATAAGTTTTCACTCCGACGACCGTCAAAAGCGTACTGACCTTCTTAGCGTTGCTAATATCGTTACATGTACAACAAACAACTCGAAACGTTCAATATAAGAGTCCCACGTTTCTTCTGAACCGTCAAACGGACCGATCGCACCAATGAACGCCATCTTGAAATTTAATAAAGTTCTCATCAAGCGGCATTAATGTTCACACTCACACGCACTGTTCGAAGTTAACTTGACCGAATTCTTCTGTAAACACACGTACCTTCCTACGGGGCACTAGAAATTCAATTGTCACTTTTAAAACACATGTACCTTCCTACGGTGCACTTCGATTGTCAACTAAAATCACTTAAAAACTTTTCACGCGTTGAGTCGTTTTCGTACTTCGTCGCCATTGGAACGTTTGGGGGTGCAATGATTGAAATAAAAACACCATTTGGGGAATTGAAACCCGGCCGACTACATGTTTACGATTTGCTGGAATCTTGAGGACTGGAGAGCAAGGAAACTTTTGGATCGGCGGTTAAACGTAGAGGGAAAAGTGGCGTGATGGGTTGTGGCCAATTCTGGGAGCTTTAAGTTATTGAAATCATACAATATGACGTAAGTCGCCTGATCGCAGTCAGGACACAAATGACTTTTCTTCATCTCTCCGGCCAACAAACATATGGCCAACTCTTTATAACACAAATCTAAATATCACAAAAATGGCAACATTATGGTACATTATTGTATAAGTTACACTAATACAATATGCATAACATGCATAACATGGGTAAATCCAGAGCCACTGGGACGCCCGAAAGGATTTTTGAGATAATAATATGCCTAGGCCTATAACTTATGTTAATCGGGAATGTGAGCTATCATCATGATAAATTTCAGCCCAATCTGTCCAGTAATTAATGTGTGATTGAACTTCAAACAAACAAACTTTCACATTTATAATATTAGTAGGATTAGACCTACTGGTACCTATTTAAGCTAGGCCTAGGCCTCTATATATTTATTTTTTTAAACACGCCTGTTTTCCTTGTTATTTATGGTTAAGTTAACTTAGTAGGCCTACGTATTTTTCTAGTATTCGTGGATAGTACAAAGGGTGATCGTCATTGTCATTGTTTTTGCTAGTTATTGTTGTTAATTATTATATCATTGTTATTTGTTTTTGTTGCCTGTGTCTAAGTACCGTATCAAAATGTTATAGGCTAGGCTAGTTGTTATTTAATACTTTTTAGCCGTCTTGCAACTGTAGGCCTACACAAAGCATAACCAGGCCTATTATATTTATACATTGATACAGATAACTTAATGTTTGTAAACAAATAAGTTAGTACTACATCAAACAAACTGGAAATTCCGTTGAAAATAAAATAAATCAAGGTTTACTTCATACCGAGGTTTTCAATAACAGGTACCGTAGACTACCGGCCAACTTACATTGAATATCCTTGGGTTTATTACCGAACACAACAAAATCCTGTTGGCAGCATTCATCTTGTAAGAAACAAGATTTTATCACAGATCAGGATCAGAGAAATAAATACGTTTTATAATAATAAAAGATTAGACATTAAACATAACCAAAAACGCAAAAGGCATAGTCTAGCACCAGCACCACTCTACGTCTCAACTCGAACTCAAGTGCAAGCAGTGAGTGCAAGTCTCAACCTCAACTCAACGTATGTATTTATACGACGGCGCTGAAGGGCCACCAACTATAAAAAAATATTTTTCTTAATCTCTGAGAAAAAACTTAGAATTCTGAGTTTAAAGTCAGAATATAACAAGTGGGCGTTCCACTCTGAGATTAAAGTCAGAATTCAACTAGTGGGCGTTCCCCTCTGAGATTAAAGTCAGAATTTAACAAGTGGAGTGAAAGGAGTTAGAAGGACCTTAGTTTAATCCTAGAAGGAGATTAGTTTAATCTCTGTGAAAGGAGTTAGAATTCTGAGATTAAAGTCAGAATTGAATTGTGGGCGTTCCTCTCTGGGAAAAAAGTCAGAATATAACTAGTGGGCATTCAACTCTTAAGTCAGAATTGAACTGTGGGCGTTCCTCTCTTATTGCAACGATATTATCTGCATATCGGTGCTATCATCCCTACTACCTTAGACAAAAGAAATAATATAAATATCCTTTCTGTTGTCTATTCTACTGTGTTCTTCTACTCGCAACGTTGCCAATTCTACCAGGCCGCGGCCTGGAGTTAAAGGTGGCCGTGAGAAGAGTACAGTAGAGTATAGTAGCACGGCCGCCTTGGTGGCCGTGGTAGTAGAGACTAGATAAGTCCAATTCTTACGTTAATCTCAGAGATGAACGCCCACAATTCAATTCTGACTTTAATCTCAGAATTCTAACTCCTTTCACAGAGGCGAACGCCCACTTGTTAAATTCTGACTTTAATCTCAGAGGGGAACGCCCACTAGTTGAATTCTGACTTTAATCTCAGAGTGGAACGCCCACTTGTTATATTCTGACTTTAAACTCAGAATTCTAAGTTTTTTCTCAGAGATTAAGAAAAATATTTTTTTATAGTTGGTGGCCCTTCAGCGCCGTCGTATATTTACGTGTATGTCAGGTCTAGCACAAATAAAATTAAAAAAATACACCTGCAAGCAACCTGCAACAACCACTGAGCTATGGCAACGACCGAACAACCGAACATGAACAACGAGCACAGCACAACCACAGCACACAACCATATAAACTTAGTGTTGCCAATTGCGGATTTCCAGACCCTGCGAGGATTTATGCGAGGATTCAGATTTTGCGAGTATTTTCGAGGATTTTCAGGTAAAGCACCTAGGATTTTTCTGATAATCGAGTATTCTCAATGCCTGGATCTCTTTAAAAATACTATATTGAAAATCCCAGCTATGTCCACACTCATGCGTTTTCAATTTCAATGTGCCTTTCAGCTTTCAATTCAATATTCAATTCAACATGCATCGCAAACAATATCGCATGCGTCTTGAGGCATGCCTTTTAGCCCCTTTTAGCTGTCCACACTTATGCGCCACCATCCTCACTTTCAAGATACCTTTTCCTAATTCGATTAGGACGTCAATATTCTGATAGGAGGGATGGTGCGGCAAGTTTAGTGTCAATAAAAGTTCCAAACCGTAAGAAACCATATCGGATAATATAGATGAAGAAGTACTATATAGGACTCAAAATTTTCTAATTTTATTTTAATTTATTAATTTTCTTAATGTAATCTTAATTTATTCAATTTATTTTAATTTTTTTATTACTCCGTATGTCCCGCTAACATAAATAAGAGCAACAATCTTCTATGAATTCTGAGGTTTCTTAGTTATTCAATATGCTTCAAACAACTGCAACACAGACGACTTGTCAAAAATGTAAAGCAGTTGCAAGTTGAAACGCACAGAAATCCAAAGGCTGGTGGATTGTCTTGCGCTACGCTGTGCGCTATGGAATGGTGCCCCTTCCGACTCATTTCGTGCATGCCTTGAGGCAAGCGTCACTTGCGTCCATCTGCATTAAGGCATGCGTTAAGAGGCATGCGCTTGGCGCACACAAAAGCGCACGAGTGTGGGTGGACGTAGCTATTTGAAATTGAAAGCGCATGAGTGTGGACATAGCTTTTGACTTTTGAGGTATGGTATCGGTTACAGGTACAGTGTTTATAGTGGTAAATGACAACCTACAGGACGTGTTAAAAAAAACATTATCTACATGTTGTAGTCCATAACAACTCTGAAACAAATGATAATTCACGTATCCAATGTTAAAAACAGCTAAAAGAAGGCTGCGGAACTTTACCGTTGAGTATAAAAAAACGGCCTTTGTAAAGGCCACCAAATGTTGGATGTTAAATTTACATTTTTTCATAGATGCCATGTATTTTTGGGATGATGGGAGGTCTGAATAATGTTTTTTCCTAGTGGTTGGTTGTGTATGAAGCTCTGTATGAGCTAGAGCAATTGTTTACGGGTTCGATCCTTTCCAGTCACCAAAACGTTCTATTTCTGGTTACTATGATTTTTAGTATGGTATATAAAGTTTAAGTTAACAAGGCTTAGTGTGGGCCTAGGGTTTAAGCCCTACTAGTACTTAACTGTTTCATATCCGGTATTTCTTATGGTTGTGTAACATGTCCCTGTCAAGTGACCTAACCTCACTTTTTCACCAAGATCGTAATGCATACACTGAGCTATAACATTATAACTCTTATATTCTTATAGCTCAGTGAATGCATACGTAACATAACCTCACTCTCTACCAAAACAAGTGTATTAATTCATATTTTGTGACACTGGAACGCTAGTGTCGATGAAATCTACCTTGAGCTATTTCTATTGATTTATTGAATAACAATGCATCTACAGAACACCTGGTAAAAATGATTCTATAGTAATGATAACCTTACTTAAACGATTTAATCAAGGGCAACTTTTAATGACTTACCTGTATCCCTGTAACTACAGTAGAACCTTGATAACAAAACTCTCATGGGGATTGTAAAATAAGACTTGTTATCAAGGTTGACTATTGAATATTGAATCAGGTTCTTATCGAGGTTTGTAATTACATGTGATTAAAGGGAAAATAATTTTAAGGGGATTTGAAAATGACATTTGTTATCAATTGCGACTTGTTATCGAGGGTCTTCTTATCAAGGTTCCACTGTATTAACTTGGCATGTGAGGTTCACTACAACAGATTACACCAATGTACTAAAACTTGAGCACTATTACTTGTACTGTATTTTAATACACCCAACTAATACACCATCACTAGAGTTGTACACTACAGTAGTGGAGAATATGACCCCACTTTCGGCGTTTTAGAGGCTAGAGGCTATAAGGGGGCACTTTTTATACGGGAAAAATGAGTGGCTCATTTTTTTGGCCACTTTTTTAAAGACCTGGCTCTCGACCTATACACCCCTATATAAATTTTCTACTTTTTTAATACTGAAAAACACGTCTGGAATATAGGAAGCTTTTTTGGCCACTTTTTTAAAGACCCGGCTCTCGGCACGCGAACTCGGGTGTGCTCCCGACCCATAGGCACACTTCTGATCTCCAGCGATGACAAACTAATGTAATGGCCCTTTTAGAGTGAGCTTAGAATTGCAGTTTATTTTGTCATTAAACTTACGCTTTTGCTACCTAAAGCATGTTTATAGAATGCTTTTTTAACTGATTAAGCTTTGTACTTTGAATCAGATGAGGCATTAGTGAATAAGGATTCTTTCATTTCGTGCTTCGTGGAATATACAAAATATCACAATCAGGACCTACAGTAAAATATGTAACAATTGCTACCTACTTAAGATTTTCGCGTAAGACGAACGTACTATTTGTGGTAATCAACAGCTTGAGCGAACAACTGTTAGTAAGAATAATGCTGCTACCTGGTTGCTACTTACTATTGCACTAAAAGAAAGAAACTTAACTTTTCACGTTAATTTTTGCGGTTTTAATAGCTTAATTGTTATTATACTTTTCCTATGAGCTTGGTTATCTACGGAGGCTTGATCAATTGGGGCTCAGATTATCGTGAGTCTGCATATGCTGTATTGGAGAAACCTAACCTCATGTTCAAATTTAATGTTAAAAAAGTCATTATAACATGTACCATACCATATTTACTCATATTAACTCAGTGTGTTACTTACAAAAAAAAATGATTTCAGTATTAAAGTTAATTAAAATCATTGGAACCCCTTTATTGACAGTACAGTACACTTAATACAAGTCCCGTATATCAAGTCACTACTGACATAATGTGTGCGGCACATTTAATTTAAATCTGGCCTGGTTTACCTTAGCTATTATTTCCCTCGCGGTTCAATAACCTGACTTTAAAGTCGGGGCGTCCTCCCCCCATAACAGGTAGACGGGCAATCCTAATCCCTTGTTGACACACAACAGTGTCTTTGTTACGGGCGACCACCAGGGACTGCTGGCATCCTCACGCTATTCAAATTACGGGGATTTCTATATTTGAGTCTGCAAGTTATGTGGCATTTCCAACTGTCAATTTGGTCTTCAACATCAACGTTGACATTGACAAACGAGCGGACGTACAGAGAATTTGAGGAAGCCGGAAAACTCCATGCTGGGAGGGTTTCGAATATTTTTTCAAGCACCTTTTATAAGATGATCTTTTTTTGAAATAGGGCAAGACCATAAATAAAGAATACCGCGAAGTTTGCGTACAGCGAAATTTGCGTACAACTGGAATTTGGCAAAGTTTGCGTACACCACCAAGAACCACACCTTGGTGTTGACTATAAACATTTGACTTAAGCAACAGATCAGTTCTTGCCGATTACATAAAACTATACAAAAGAAAGTATTGGGCTTTGAAATTACTATGTAGATTAATAAATATGTGTAGATGTAACAACCGCTCGTACATTACTAGACAGATTTGACTTAAGCCAAATTCAAGACTATAAATTTACCAAGCGGCCTTTCGGCCTTGTCGGTTTTATTCCTAAATTCTGTTCTTAAAATCTACATTTTTGGCGGCCACTATTTACATACAAAGTTGGTAATGTACAATATTTACAATTTTTTAATTAAAATTATTTACATCGCTCAATTCTGTTAGGTTTGTAAGTTTAATAATCCTGTTGTACATGGCTAAATGTAGTAACCATCCAACGCTGAATACAACGTTACAATCCTTTGTTAAATATGTTAACTGTAAAAGTAATAGTAACATGTACATATTTTTGGTAATTATATCGATCAGGGACGTGTCGCGAAAAAATTTTTTTGTTCACTATTCATATGCTAAATTACGTCCTGAATTCAAAAATGATTGTCATTTTCGTCGGAAAAGCACCGTTTTCCCGGAAAAGCGGAAAAACGAAAAAATTTCGCGGAAATGGGTCATGTGTATACTTAAATTAACCGGTAAAGCGAGCTGAACAAGAATATGAAACAAATTTCAAGATCCGATTAATATTAACGGAGATACGGCCGAAAAAGCGCAGTTTCCCCGGAAAAACGAAAAAAACCAATTTTTGCGGTACCAAATTTTAGATATAAACAACAATAAACACCAACGGTGGGGCTTCATAATATCTTAGTAAAAGTCATACATTCGTACTTTGCTCAAATCTAATATGGACATACCAATATAGATTGGTTTGTTTAAAATCACTGTGGTTTACGTGACGTAGGACCGGAACCATTTCCGGCTGATTTAAACAGCTGTAAGGACAGATGGGTAATGGTGGCAGATGGGTAATGACAGCTACTGACCCTGGTACCACCTGCTTGCCAGCAGGTGGTTGAATTTCTCTATACGGTACGTAATAAACTGAAAAGCAATGGACTGACAACTATCCTGATGTGGGTAAATTAGGGTAGAACTTCAAACTGGGTACATCTTCACCAAAGTCCAAAGCATAATCATTTTTTCCAACTGTACAACGTAATATGACAAACTAAAAGCTTCGTGTTTTGCTGGTACACTCTACTAGGGTAAGCATACATTCAAAGTCTGCAGTTTTGACTTATAATTACAATCTCAATCTCACCAAAGTATATGTTACTCGTCTTGCATAATCGTTTTCTACTTGTACAATGTATTACGAGAAACTAATCCAAATCACATCGTTGATACTTTTTCATGTAAGGTTCTGTGTTTTCTATAAATAACAAATAAACAAAACAAGGGAGCTATCCTACACTACAAGTGTAGAATAGCTTCCTTTTTTTAAAACACAAACGAATGACCTTGAAAACCATATGATCACCCTAATTATGTTTCAGCTCAAATACACCTTTATTTCCCCCTTTTTACGTCATTTCCGGTCTAACGGTTCAATCAGCTGATGGGGCAGGAGTTAGGGTCGGCTACTACTTTCGTCACAAAAATTTTACATAAATTTCACACATATTTCACACAATTTTCACACATTTCACACAACTATCATGATCATGATTCATGATGATTATTCTATTTTCCGGGCATGAACTCACCAACTAACTACAATATTCAGTGATTGGTTCTGGTTATTTGAATCTATTGTTTCTATATAGGATGAATCACTGCAATATACTAGTTCAACCTGACTGACCCCTCTCTATGAATTCCCTGATGACCATGTTACCTCTGATGATCACTCTTGCTTTCTTGATATTTCTACCACCATAGAACTTTCACATTCTGATTCATCATTAGGTCTCTATGGAAATACGAAATACCCACCTCTATATTTACACCCTCAGGTATAAAGCACAATATCAACTTCCTTTGTTACTGAATTCTGTAATTTCTCATTGTTTTTACGTATATGATATGAAATACAGAAATTATGTTCATACTAGTAATATAAATCTATAGTTTCCAGTTAATAATGTAAAATAAACAACAAAATGACTTATTTTGTAATTTTTATGTTTTTGAAAATGAGTAAAGAACAACAGAGTTTGTAAGGTACAATAACAATGAGGGATGACAATGCATTATGTTATATTGGTTTTCCAGGTTATTGTTTAACAAGAAACTCCTTCTCACATCAATTGCTCAACAAATAAAATCTTTATCCACCACTATCTGTGGTCATCGTTTTATCACTTTAACTAAATCAGTATATCTCAACATAAATAGCATCCCCATTATGATTAATTACTGTAAACTCAATGAATATCTAAGAATATACCCAAAACAATCCCAATAATTATAGCAACTTTCATTGCTCATTAAAATGCGATTGTTTGTAGCTTACCCTTCACAATCACTTTCTCTTCTTTGCATAAATTAGTTTTCATCTTTATTTTGTCTTTTCGTCGAAGAGTACATTCACTACAAGAGTCTTATGTATACAAACAATTTATGTACGATATTCCGAGTAAAGGTTGTTCCATCCCGGAAGTATGAAACACGGTCGGGGCCTTTAGAGTTTGCATTTTCATCTATTTTTTTATTACAGTCTGGGGCTCTGGCTGGATTTCCAATTTTGATTGTAGAAAGTCAATGCTCCCTACTTTGACCGCCTAAACTACCAACTACGATTAGCAAGATGTGGGTTTGTGTGTTGTGCCATGCTAATTTACCAAACACATATTAATCAGCACAAAGTACAATAACACATAATAGTTCAATGGATCTATGTTGATATTGGTGATAGGGGTTGAGCTCATCACAACCCAAACTTCCGATCAAAGAGGCATCGCACCCAACATTAACTTTAAGTCCTAAACTGAAGATTACATTTTACTTATGTTCAGAGGCAAAGGTAAGGTATGTCCTCACGTAAGGTATAATATAATTTCGGCACGAAATATTTACCTGATTCGGCAAATGTGTAAAGGCATCGTCATCAAACTGCGCTAGTGGGTACGGACCTATTTTTAATCCAAAGTATGATTCAAATTGAGGCTTGGATTTAATGTGGAATATCATGTGCTGACTGATGGGGGCAGATTCTTCTTTAATCTTTGCTGGTGCCATCACAGCTCGCAAGTAAGGTCACACCACTTCCTTTTATTCTGCACAGTTTATGGTCATTATAGGCTATTTACGATTTTTTTGCAAGCTGTGCCTTTTTCATTATGCTTTGTAGCAGTTGATGCTATCATATGGGATAACTCCTGAGTTGATTGACATGAGGAGACTATTTTCAGTAAATGGGTAGTGACACTGGAACCATTTGATGAATTTCTTTTTGATCCTACCGTATCCCTGGAGTTTATATTGTCAACTTGCTGATAATATGTTGAAGAGGTGTTCCCACAATATCCCTTAATTTGGTGGGTAACATTAACTGCGATAGGCCCGCCAGCGATCCATCGGGCTAGATCCCCATCATTGATTCCCCTATCTCGGAAAAGCTCACCACAATAAGATGTTGCTCTCATGAGCACTTACTTGTTCAATGGTTACACCAAAATCCGGAATTATGCTTTTTGTCTTGATTTAATTGTGAAATATCCTTCTTCAATAATACGTGGATATTTAACATCAGCCAGTTTGTCATTCAGCTGCAAGAAAATAAATTTAATTGTTAACTATTGTTGCAATTTTGGTTTTATAATTTGATATTTAAATCTGTGTTTCTCTGAAAATAAAATTGAATAGTACATTTATTTTTTGATTGTTTTTAGCGAATTTCCCATATAGGGAATAAGCTATTACCGTAGTACTCATGGTAAGACCTGGACGCGGGACCGATTTTTTTTTTAGTTTTGAGGTCCCTAGAGGCCAAAAACACCATCCGTTCAAATTCATATATATATATATATATATATATATTTATATATTTATATATTTATATATATATATATATATATATGTGTCCGTCAGCACGATAACTCGAGCAAAAATGATCCGATTTTGATGAAATTTGGTACAAACGTGTAAACCTACGTTTATTCGAACGAGTTCGCGATCCAGCATGATCGGACCATGAGAACGGGGGTTTACGGGGGGTTTTATGGGGTAAAAATAGGTTTTTCCCATTTTTGACCCAAAAAACATAAAATTTAGCAATTTCTTTCCAAACCATTTTGTAGAGCTTAAAAAAACAAATAATTTAGTATATTGAAGCGTTATTATGCGCCTAATGGTTACGGAGAAAATTCCAAAAAATAGTAAATTTAAAATTCCCATGTTATTCTTATGGAGAATAAGTAAACTGTTGTAGTTTGCTTGTTTATGAACATATTTTGATCAAATTTGGAAAATGTTTTTATTTCTTACTAACTATTAAAATTTTACAAAAAAAAAACAGTTTTACCCTCCCTGATGCAGCAAACCTAAGTACAAACCTAAGTACTTGTTAAAATAATTATATTTAAATAGGGAATAAATGTTATATTTTTAAGTAGACATTTCAGTGTAAATCCAATCAGTCAAATGGAAATTTGCTTAGTCTGCAGGTTTGCTGCGGCGGGGGTATTTTACTATTAGTTAAGGACGTGTTCAGACAAGGCCCCATTAGAAAAATAGGCTATGCTGCAGGATCCATGACGTCACACTAGTGGATAGATTCATTGATAGATTCACTACCATATACCCTATGTTTTTGGTAATTAGGCTGGTTGGTTAGATTTCAATGGTAAGATTTTAAACTTCGGAAACGTGACGAGCATCCGATCTAGTGTTAACAATCAATAGCGGTTAAATGGTGAAGCCGATGTTAATGAATTGGAAAACATTCTACGCAGACGTTTGTGCTCTTCAAACTAACTATAGGTACATTTTTTCTATAGCATGCGTTAGAAGATGTAAGCCAAAAAACTGAGAGATCAATCCAGTTATAGATCGTACATAATGGGAGGTTGGGATGAATCATAGAATTTTCGGAACCTCAGACAACAATATTTGACTTAAAATTACATATAATAGGGAGTCTTACTCTCTTCACACCTTCTTAGATAACCGTCTAGATAATCACCATGGAATACATCACTAACTAATGATTCATAATCCATTTAAAGGACAGGATCTACATTGTTATCAATTTTAGTAAAATTTCCCAACTTTAACTTTCATATTTTTTTCAATGAAATGGCAACCATACAAAGTAGGTAGCAATCAATTTCCATTATTGATTAGTAAAAAAACATATCACTCAGAATTTTGTGTTTTCCAAACTAACTACAGGTGCATTTTTGTATAGCAAGCATCGATTAGGAGTTGTAAGCCGAAAACTGGTCAAATAATCAACTTTTTGGCCATGTTGATGAAAATGACCCAACTTTAAAAAACTACAGCGGCTAAACGGCTCAGCCGATTTTGACGTATTTAACACCAATCGACGCAGGATTTAATGCACTAAAAGAGACCTTTGAACAACATTTTCCGTAGGATTCGTTATTTAGGAGTTATAAGCGAAAAACTGAAAAAAGTGCAAAATTTTCATAGTTTTTCGACTCCCAAAACTTAAGCAGACGTCAGAATCCGTCGCAAACTCACAGGACTCTTATTTGGGACCCCCGAAAGGTATTTATACACTTTCCAGCTTTAGACGATTTTTTGGGGAGCACTCCCTATATTTGATCTAATTTGCCTGGACTAACATGTATTTGGTAGAGAAGGTAATTAGGGGAAAGGGTGACTTATTGTATGTCAAATGGCTTGGGTTCCCAAGTAGCCAGGATTCATGGATTTCTGTAAAGGATACCATTTCACAGCCCCGCCACTAGAGGCAAGAAGCAGGAGCCCGACCATGGGTCGGGAGCATGCCCGCGACCAGGAGCGCGCCCGCGACCAGGAGCGCGCCCGCGACCGAGAGCGGGTCCGAGTTCACATACAAATCACACATGATTTTGAGTAAAAGAACCTGATTTTTGATTTTTTGATTTTTGTTGGTTTTTGATTTTTGATGATTTTGATATGTTTTATCAACATATCAAACAACTGGAAAGGGGAATGGTAGATGTACTAGCAATTAGACACGGGGCGAGGGAGCTGATGTCGATGCCCAAAAAACGGCGACGACAAACTATACTGCCAATATTAAACAACTCATACGACTAATATACAGTGTGTAAATTAAGTATGGAAACAAATCTGTATTTTTAAAACCGAAATAGATAGAAATATTCTATTTGTGGCAATAATAGTTAACAAAGATTCCGCAATTTTTCACATGAAAAATATTTTTTTACCCCCCTAACAGGGTAGGTGGTAGGGGGTGACTTATTTTTTTCAAATAACAACCCCTATTGAGTGACCCCTCATTTTGAAGGGTTTGTCAAAAGAAACACAATGACGCAAATCCGAGGTGAATATCTCACTCCTAGCCCAAATGGCGGATATTCCAAAATTTGATTTATTGTACGTGAAAAGCACCAATTTCACAAATAATGGAAAGAAATCTGTATTTTTAAAACCGAAATAGATAGAAATATTCTGTTTGTGGAATTGATTGTTGACATAGGTTCCGCAATTTTTTTAATCAACAATATTTTTTCAACCCCTTTAACAGGGTAGGGGGTGGGAGTGACTTATTTTTTTCAACAACAACCCCTATTGAGTGACCCCTCATTTTGAAGGGTTTGTTAAAAGAAAAAGAATGACGCAAACCCGAGGTAGATATTTCACCCCTAGCCTAAATGGTGGGTAATGAAAAATTTAATTTTTGTAAAAAAAAGCCCATTTTGGAATATCCGCCATGTTAGCTAGGAGTGAGATATTCACGTCGGATTTGCGTCATTGTGTTTCTTTTGACAAACCCTTCAAAATGAGGGGTCACTCAATAGGGGTTGCTATTTGAAAAAAATAAGTCACTCCCACCCCCTACCCTGTTAAAGGGGTTGAAAAAATATTGTTGATTAAAAAAATTGCGGAACCTATGTCAACAATCAATTCCACAAACAGAATATTTCTATCTATTTCGGTTTTAAAAATACAGATTTCTTTCCATTATTTGTGAAATTGGTGCTTTTCACGTACAATAAATCAAATTTTGGAATATCCGCCATTTGGGCTAGGAGTGAGATATTCACCTCGGATTTGCGTCATTGTGTTTCTTTTGACAAACCCTTCAAAATGAGGGGTCACTCAATAGGGGTTGCTATTTGAAAAAAATAAGTCACCCCCTACCACCTACCCTGTTAGGGGGGTAAAAAAATATTTTTCATGTGAAAAATTGCGGAATCTTTGTTAACTATTATTGCCACAAATAGAATATTTCTATCTATTTCGGTTTTAAAAATACAGATTTGTTTCCATACTTAATTTACACACTGTATATAGATAAGACAGAAATATAGACTACAACATATCAAACAACTGGAAGGGGGAATGGTAGATGTACTAGCAATTAGACATGGGGCGGGGAGTTGGCCCAAAAATGTCGAGCCTCAAAAAACGGCGGCGACAAACTATACTACTATACATATACACATGCGTGGGTCAATAAATGAAATAATTCGCTTTTTTAGCTTAATATCGAATATACACTATATTAATGTATATATAGAGAATAAATAAAAAATAAGGTTTGACAATTTGCCTTTATTTTGCAGCATTGAATATATCTACACATACAATTTATTGAACCTAACTATGTTGGATCAATTTTATAATGACCAAGAGTATTGATGCCATCTTCCAGAATAAACCTCTTGTCATCGTCAAATGATAGTACTTTCTTGTTCATGGTTAAGGTTTGAAGATGATGGATTGTAGATTTAATTCTTGTCACATTCTCATAGTAATCTTGCCCAGTTGCAAGACATTTCAAATAATGATGATGTCTAAGGAGATGTTTAACTGTGGCACCATCAGCTCCTTTAGCTTTCTTCACCTCTAAAGCTTGCTTGTCTTCTTCATATAACCATTTTAGAGGAATGTAAGAATATAACTTTGGTCTTAAACCACAATATTCATACATAATATGACCATCTAATTCGTCTTTAAACTTGCCTGTGACTTTTTTATTTTTATCAGAGTATAAGAAATGGTCTTTACTATATCCAGAGGTATCAAAATAGTGCAAGTCACATTCTATTTCCTTGTAAAAATCCTGTGTAACTATAGAATACATTAAAGAATCAGTGTCTGTCAATAGAAATCTTTTGTTCTTAAATTTTGACATATATATAGTGGAAATCATACATTATTACTTTACTAATATCCAAAATGGTCATGCCTAAATATATAGGTTTATTAAACTTTACAACTAATTTATTCAAATTTATAGCATGCAAATTGTTATCGAACTTTTTGCTACAGTCAAACCTTGGATTAGTGACATATTTTGTTAATAGTGACACTCAATAGGGGTGATCACATCATTTATTGGTGATCCTTGAGATATAAATCACGTAACTTGCGTTGATTCATAATTGTTCGACCAAAGAGACTATTTAGCAATTTGTAAAAGTCTTTTTCAAAATCATTTTTAGCCCATTTTTGTTTTTCAATATTAAAATTAATATAGGGCGCAAGCCATTTAGACTGTCTAAATTTAAAAATTCTATGGTATTTTGTAACAATCAAACCCAATTCCTCATATTTTTGTAATGCTTTATAATGTAAAATATATTTAGTTTTGTCATTTAAATTAGGTATTAATTTGCCATTAATTTTCTCTGGTGCTAATGGATAGTCATTATGTAAATCATGTAAGCTTTTATCATATTTTAAATCAACTTCTAAAATGTGTCCAAACTCATCATTTTGATTATTTTTGTAGTCTATCTCATTAGTCCAATGGATTTATCCACAGGCAGTGGCTCACACATTGCTGTAGAGTATAGTGAGTTACAATCTAAATATATTAAATAGACACTCTCTTGATTGGGGTCATAGTGTTCGCCCATATATATATTATTGGCTTTAGCATAATGTGTGTTCCCTCAAGAGTAGAGTGACGTCACGCCCCCCACTCCTTCGCACAAGAGGTTCTCGCCAGTTACTGATGAGGAACGGGAGATGCTAGTGCTCCACACCCCCCAGTAGCCCCCTCCTTGGCTATAGACATCCCAAGAACAAAACAACCTGCGCAGAAACGAAAAGATCACGTGGTTCGCGCCGGTCGGTGGGGCGTACCATTCAAACCTGCGCGGCTCGAAATGGCCCAGGGTTCTTTTGTTTCTGGTATGTCTATAGGTCCTAGAACCGCCACTGGGATGAAGTACAAATAAAGTGATCAAATTTATTGGCCCAGCAATATGCAAAGGTGATGGATGGTTCATCTGATCCATTCATCCTTTGTCCCTGGAATTTTTCCACACAAACTAAAAATAGCCAAAGTAATACCAGCTCTAAAAAAGGTGATCCTAAACAAATTTCAAATTATCATCGTTGCTCCCAACATTCTCAAAAATCTATGAGAGAGCCATGCACATAAGGCTATTGGCTATTGGAATATTTAGAGACGGAGGGTTTGTTAGATGAATCTCATCATGGTTTCCGCAAAGGGAGATCAAGTGGGACTGCAACAGCAGAATTTGTGGAAACCATTCTAAGTTCAATAGATAAAGGTGAAACATGTATTGGCATCTTTATGGACCTAAAAAAAACGTTGATAGTGTTTGCCACAGTTAGTTGTTGGAAATTCTAAAGAATGTGGGATTTATCAAAATATCTTATAATTGGCTTCAGTCATATAGAAAACAGAGCTCAATGTAGAAGTAGTACAACAAAAATAAGATCAAAACTTGAAAAAATAAAAAGGTGTACCTCAAGGGTCAATTTTGGGAACCTTATTGTTCATAATCTACATCAACGGTTTGAACCAAACACTAGTAAATCTAAGGGAGAGCAAAATAATTCTTATGCAGATAATTCAAACTTAAAGATATCAGGGGAAAAAATTGGAGGATATAGAATCTGTGGCAAACTCAGAACTCATTAATATCCAAAGATTTTTAATTAAGCATAATTTATTTTTAAATATTTCTAAAACTAAATATACTAACTTTTCCACAACAACTGAAAAACACGAGAATAACAATCAAGAAATGTTTTTTTAGCTTGTGTAAATTTTGCTAAACTGTAATGAGTGAGTTTTGGAATGGTTGAGGTGTGAGAATTATATCGAGCACTTTAAATATGCTCGAGAATATGTATAGCTCCACTATCATCCTAGTTTTGAACATTATTTTTCACTACACTAAAAAGATAATTATTTTCGTACCAGACATTGGATATTTCTTTATTAAAGTAAGGAACATTACAAAACTCTTGCATTTTTAGATCATTCCTTCAATAAAAAAAACCCTATTTTACATTGATTGTACAGTTTTGGTTGCTGGAAAATGAACAGTTTACAAGACAATAAGGCCGGTGACACACTATTCGGTTTTGCCGGTCCGGTTAAACGGACCTGTTTGGCAAGATGATTCAAACTCATGGGTTTTAATGGGAGCTGTCACATTAATGCGGTTGCGGCGCGTCGACGGGATCTACTGCCAGGTGCTGCGGCGTGGCAGGACGACCGGATGAAAAGATAAATACTCGTACATGCAGTTAAATGAGAGCTGTCACACTGTCCTGTTTAGCCGCGCGCGTTTAGCATGTTCGACATGGACAAGTTTATCGAATGTGTCCACGGTCTACCTGCACTGTGGGATAAACACCTTCAAGAGTACTCTGATAGGACTGAACATGAGAAATGTTGGAATTTAGTTGGAGAAGAGATGTTCAGCGACTGGTTCGAGATTGAATTAAAGGTGAAAGATTAAAGGTAGAGTTATTGTTAATCATGCTTCAGCACTGATTGAATTCCTGAACTATGTACTGATCTTCGTTAAATGTGGCCTCAAAACCTGCGGCAGCTCATCAAAAGATGTGACGGACATTCTATAATAATTAAAAAACGTGCGAGGATATTGCCTTATACATAAACTTTCAATACAATGTCTACTTACAATGTTACTTATACATACAACTTTTAAACTGTTCATCTCTATCATTTTCGCAATGAAAAGGGTGTACCCAATAACGCCTACGTAAGGTTTTCGCAACAAACCACTTGCTTCAAGAGCACAGACAAATTTCACTTTAGACAACATCGTAATGTTGTCCCTATCAACAGTGCACTGCATGTGATGCTCGCGCCCTGTACTCGAAATATGTTGCGGTAGAACGGGACAAGTGTGACAGGGCAATGTCAATGCGGTAAAAACACATCCCGCTAAACCTCATCCTGCTAAACCAGGTAGTGTGTCACCGGCCTAACAAATCTTTGACTGATTATGTCGGCAAAATCCAAAAAAAGATAGTAAAAATTCTTTTTGTGTAGTCAACAATGTAATGATGAATTTTTGCAGGTGATAAACATATTCACAATAGTGTAGGGAATAGTTATTTGTGTAACTTGTGTGCGAAGTGGTACTTTGCTGCAGAGATACGTCTTTCCCAACACTAAACAACACGTTTTAGTTTAGGTTGAATCCAAGCGTTGAACAAAATGGGAAACACTGCACCAGCTGATCGTAGTCGTAGTATCTTTAGTGTTGCCAACTAATTTTCAAGCGTACACGTATTACTGTACATGCCTAATAAAAGCACAATGTTTTTTGTTGTTTGGTTGGAATACTGGAGTGCGGCACAAGTTAGTAAATGCAGCAGTTAGCTACTTTGAGTGCTATAATCAGTAAAAGAATGTACGCTTTGTCAGGTAACTGTAGGAAAAAGGTCTTTGATTCCCATTCAATTTTTTGTTCAACGCAGTGTTTCCCATTTTGTTTCACCCTGACCTAAATTTAACATAAGTGTGTTGTATAGAGTTTGTAAGACTAAGGCACCATCCTAGGTGGACGACGAAAAATCGGTCGGTCGTCCGTGCGAGCGAATCTGTCGCACCAAAATATTTCAAACAAGTGGATAAGCGTGAGAGCGTCCTAGCTGGGCGATCGACGATGCGACCGACAACGTCGGACGACCGACGCGACCGACGAAAGACAAACATGTTTGTCTTTGGTCGTGCGGATCGTCCGACCGACTAGTGCGATTGTAGTTCTTGCATAGAAATTGGCCGCTGAAAGTTTGTTGTCTTCAATGTAAAGTCCTTCTTCAATTCGGTGACGATGTGGTCAAATGTATCCACTGACATCCTAGTGTAGTTTTTGAAAAGTTCAGGGTACAATCTCAACTTCTCTTACAAATGATGAAACTCATCAAATTCATACCTCTCCTTAAAAATCTCATTTGTAGCACTTCTGCGGTCCGATTTCTTCTAAAGGTAAGAATAGATTATAGAAGAACTGTCCAGCAGCACGAACTTACGTCTTTTCACAACCGATAACATGGTGGCACTGGTCGAATGAGAGGGAGGGAACTGACGTCAGTCGCTGCGACGACTTCACGCCCCACTATGGACACTCACTTCCGTCGTCCGTCCGTGCGAATCTTGATTCGCTCGCACGGACGACCGACCGATTTTTCGTCGTCCACCTAGGACGGGGCCTAACTATCCTATAATCTAAAACAAGCGTTTGTATGGAAAAAACTTTTATTTTCGTCCGAGGATTTTAAATTTTTTTGCTAACAACAATTTTTTTGTAACGGGAGCACAAAGTGCCTTTGCTGCAATCAAGTAAAAATTTCTCTCATGTGCAGCAAAGTGTCACTTCGCACAATAGTCACACAAATAACTATTCTGCATCTTAGTCAACATGGAAATAACTTTAACAAAGCATTTCCTGGTGTCTTGTCTGAGTCAATGTAGAGTATGGAGCAGCTCAATTAAACTCAACACTGTCTCCAGTCAAAATGGCTTGTCTTGTCATCTCATGTCAAGTTGTACCATGGTACATAATGTAGTGTGTGACAGGCCTCATGGGTAATTTTACACAGAAAAATAAGACAAAGTTGAAATAAAACACAATTATATTCATGATTTGTTCATATAATACTGATTATAATATGGTCATAAATATTAAAAAAATATAAATATATAAAATAACCTAAACACTTTCAGTAGGACTCTGGAATTCACTCAGAGCTTTAATAGGGTTTTGGACCTTTTTCTGTGAACCTTTACGAACTTTAGCGCGGACCTCTTCTGGTTTCTCGGGGCGAACTAGAGGTTTCTTTTCTGGAGCCTTCATTTTCCACACTACAATTGGACTCTGTAACAACAAAACATATAATTTATTAGAGGATGGAAAGTAGAAATGTTCATAATCAGGAAGAATAATCAGCAAGTATTATCTTTGCCATAAATTATTTTGATACATAATAGATTCACAACAAATCTAATAATCTTTCTTGAAATGAATACTTTGACGGAAAAGACATTTTTGCAAAAGTGTAGGAGTGGGCAAGTAGTGGATTTTTCAGATGAGTGGAGTCGGGTATTGGATGCAACTACTTGAGTTTTGAGTTGACTATTCAACTATTTAAATTTTTTAACTAGCCAAATTTTTATGACATGATTGTTGTGAAACAATTTGTTTCCATCACACTATAATCTTGAATTTAACTTATTTAACATATAACATTGGCGTAGAAAACACACAAAACCAAAACTATAATAATTAGTTATGCCAAACGTGTCATAAAGTTTACATTTGATACTGTGCCAACTTAGCTCTTTCTAGAAATAAAGGAAATAAAAAAGATAAATTATTAAATTGTATTACCAATTACCACAGAATAAGATTGTTTAGGTTTGAAAATAAACATTTACAATTAACACAAACATTAGTTTATTGTAAGCTCAATTAAATGTTCACTGTCTATTTCACAGCTCTTCCAAAGTCTAGAGCGTGCTCTAGCGGGCTAAGTGTGCGTTTGATAAAGAACGACATGTATGTATTTTTTGGAAATTTAATAATCTTTCATTTTCATATTTACTAAAATTTAGTAGAACACGTAGTTTCCGAGTTATAAGCAAGAAACTGAAAAAAGTGTGAAGATTTTCATGTTATTTGCGTCTATATCAAAACGCACAAGGAATTTTTGTTGGATCTCTTCAGATTCGGATTCAGCGCCCCAAAAAACATAGAATAAGAAAAAAAAATCGTCGTAGTTATTTTTTGTAACGTAATTTCAACGACGATTTGACTGGACTAAGAGTCAAATGATCCAGGCTAGGCCTAATTTTTTAGGAGGACCTATACACATCTTTAGGGACATCACATGAGCCGTTGTGTTAAAAAAATAAAATACCCCGCCACAGCAAACCTGCAGTCTAAGCGAATTTCCATTTGCCTGATTGGATTTTCTCTAAAATATCTCTTTAACCCTCGAGCGGGCGCTTGCAGAGTTTTCCCCCGCACTTGTAGTTTTTGTTAATATAAATATGCATAATGGGTGTCGGCAGTTGTGTCCGGCTCTACACTTCACGCACCTCATCCTAGGAATGCCCCTAGGCTATTTTTACCCCCGAATTCCTCCTCATTTTGTTGTCAGTTGCAATTCAGTGACGCGGTGTCAGTGTGCGGAGGTTTACTCCGTGTGCGTCCTATCGTGTAACTCCTTAGCGCAGAGTTTATTTCCCTACCGCTATTGTCGAACTGTGTGTATATTTTATACATACAAAATTATAAACATGTTTAAATGTATTATTTCATTTATAATTATTATCAAATATATTTTGTTTGCATGTATATGTATAATTGCATTATTGTGGAACGAAACTCTGCACGTGCCCGTCCTCTCTTGTAACATACCTTTATACTAGAAAATTGCTCAATTACTCATATAAAGCTAAACAAATAATGTTATTAACAAAGAAATTAGGTTTCTGATTAGGTTATTCAACATTTACATATAATATTTTGTTATAACAACAAGTAAAATTTAGGTAACAACAAGTAAAATAAATAGGTAAAATTTATGCTATTTAGTGTTACGAAATAAAACTCCGCATGCGTCCGCTCCTGTTTTACTAGTGAAGGGCCTCCTCGAGGGTTAAAAATGTCATATTTATTCCTAATTTAATAACATTAGTTTAACAAGTACTAAGGTTTGCTGCTACAGGGAAGGCAATAAGGTTTTTAATAGTTAAATGTAGATAGTTTAGTATAAAATGAATAAATTTTCCAAATTTTATCAAAATTTGTTTATAAAGAAGCAAACTACAACGGTTTACTTATTCTCCATAAGAATAACATCGGAATTTTAAATTACAGTTTTTTTGGAGTTTTCTCCTTAACTGTCAGGTATACAACAATGCTTCTATATACTAAATTATTTGTTTTCTTGTGCTCTACAAAGTTGTTTGGAATCTTTTAAAGCAAGAAATTTCCAAATTTTATGTTTTTAGGTTCAAAAATGGGAAAGGCCAAATTTTACCGCATAAAACCCCTATAAACCCCTGTTCCCATAGTCCGATCATGCTGGTTCGCAAACTTGTTCGAATGAATGCACGTTTACATGTTTATACAAAATTTCATCAAAATCGGATATGAGTTAGGTATCGTTTCTAACAGACACATATATAAATATGTTTAAAAAAGGTTTAAAGAATCTACTCACAACAACTTGTCCCGTTGGTCGAGGATATTTGGTGCTTGCAACGTAAGATGCCTTCACGGTCAGTACAACGGCATTCATCAAGTTTTTGGCGGCTTGGATCAACGATGTTGCACTGTCAAGCTGAAAATTAGAAAAGATATTTTTTAATATTATGGATTTAACATCTCCACCACAGAAACCCAACATTAAAAAACATACAGGTAGGCAATTGATAAATTACTAAGGCGTATACAAAGAAATCACATCATTGTAGTGTTAATAATAGAATGTGTACCTACATTAATCCCCAAGCATTTTTATATCATGCATTTTACGTAATGTCGTATACTTAGTTGGTTTGTCAAACCTTCTTTCAAAATTTGCATTGAAAAGTATTAAAAGTGTTAAAGTATTAAAGTATTAATTTAATGTTATGATGTAGAGATAAATATAATTGATCTAAGTACATAAGAATTTTATGTAAGACAAAGCCTATTGTAATCAACTTAATGGCCTAAATAAATCTTGAATCTTGAATCTTGAATCTTGAAGAAGAATAGGAAACCAAGAACTAAGCTTAGAACAAATTGTTAGCTCATTTTATTTCTTTAAAAGGCAATGTTTACTCAACACATTTAATTTTTTTTTATTTTTTAAGGGAGAGGAGGGAAAATGCTTTTACGCACACAGGTAGCCAGCCTGTTGTGTGATACTCCTGAATCTATCACAGACTACTCACTAAAAAACCCCCTCTACTCTGTTGGACACAGACCTGGAATTGTTTGTCACATTACTTCAAGTCAGGCCAACATGTGACCTAAGCCCTCAGGGCTCTCACCGTTTTTGGTATTTAGATACTTTATGACCTACACCGCATCCCGGTCAAGGTCGAGCTTCTTGGCGCGGAGAATATCCTGGATGTAATGTGACACACAGGTCCAATTGTCCTCACCCTCCGTCATCATCGGTATGACCGTGTACACTGACAGCAGTAATACTAACTATTGAGCCTCCAGGCAGGGCCTTTCCCAACGCTGGCAGTGGAAAAAGGTATGTTCCACGTCATCGGGAATGCCTGGGCAGTATATGCAATCGGATGACACGGCTTTGCCCATCCTTTAACTACAGTTCCCTTGGAAACCTCATTTTTACCATACTAGGCCTATTTGTGGCTTTATCTTAGGAAGCCAAACTTATGTATAATGTTATATGGCATACAAAACAACCATTTTGGCAAATTCATTTGATTTTATGAATTGCAGCTAGGTTGGTTAGAGGTTGGATCAGTATGCATCCGTAGCGTGTCCTCTATCGATAAATGTCGCAAACCGACAAATGCCAAAACCTACACTTGCTTTAAAGGATAATCTATCAATATACTTCAGCACTGTACATACTTTAGTATCTCTTTTGTACATTAGATGATGATTTATAAAGTGCCAAGAGATTAATTTTGGTCTTAAAATACGCCAAACTAACATTTTAGTGTAAATATTGTTTATGGCAAAAGTTCAATACAACCCACCCTAATAAAATTGTTATTATAATGTGTCTCCTTACTGAATTCTTCACGCTAAAACAAAAAAATGTAATTGTTTTCAGTCGGAAAAAGTCCTGAGTTTCCAGAAAATGCTATTGCATTTAGAAAAAATATGGTTAAATGAAAGGTTCCGGTTCTACTGTAGTTTCAATGAGAGCCCAAGTTCTTGCAGTGACTAATACTTCAAGGGAAGGAAAGTGTGAAGATTTTCTTTCTACTGATAGCCTTTTTCGAATGCAGCGTGAACAAATACTGGGTATTTTCTATAGTTTAACAATTATAATAACAATTAAACCTCAGGATTACAGCGTGGGGTGAAAATAGAGAAGTCAGACATTAGATATTTTTGGTAGATTTTTTGACCACTGGACGACGATAATAGTGTACAATTATTTTACAAGCTAATATAAATTTTAAACAAAAAGGTATGCTTAAACTTGCTGAACATTTTAAACCTTTCCCCTAATTTTGTTATTGAATTCAAATCTGATTTTATACCAAATACTAATTTTAGTAGTAGGTAAAATTTTTTTACCAACATCATAATTACATCTTCCTTGATTGCGGAAATATCCTGAATATAAGCATTGGCTGTGGTAACATCATTTCTGGCGCAATCATGGAAACTATATTGTCTTCACAGTTGTGGCCGAAGCATGAATTTTTCAATTGCGTGACCTTGCATTGCACAAGCTTGATTTTCTGACTTGGTAATACTGCCAATTTTCAATTAGGATGGGAAGAAACTGGATGTAGTTGAACTTGTCTGAATTTATGAATGAAGGATCAGTAGAGAAAGGAGTGAGGTGCCATGTGTAGCTCCGTTACTCACCAACAAATACCAGTTGTTTTGTGTTTATGTTTTTTTTAGATATGACCTTATATCAAAACCCAAATGAACAAGGACAGCTGAGCCTAGTATTGCACCATCAAAAAGCTACTTTTCTCAGGATTAAACCAGGGTCCTTTTGAACACAAGGCGAGGACCATAACCACTCAGCCACCCAGCTATACTACGTTCCACCTACCCCACTGACGATGAGCTCTCCGCTGATGTTCTGTACGTCAGCCTTCACCTTGGAGGTGATGTTGAGCTGGTGGCAATACAGTGCAATGCGCTGCAAGTAGGCCAGCAGATCCTTCTTGGTGCTACTCTCAGGACATTGGTCTGCTATCTGGCGAGTCAGCTTGTCCAGCTTAGTACCAGCCTCGGAGATCTTCTTGGCTGCATTGATCACATCCATGGTCGTCTTCAGGGGGCCACGTCCTCTACAACGTGATACAAATAATTTATTAATTAATAATCCACATGTTAATATATTGTATTGTATGTCAGAAGAAATCAAGATGAAGCACCTGTACATGTGATTTTCACAAGTTTATATGTTATGCGCAAATAAATTATCATTATCATTATCAGTCAGCCACCATAACAATAATAATGAGATACTAAGATTTTGTTTACAGACATCAGATTCTTAGACAATTCAGGAACACAATACACATTTTTTAAAAAGCATTCATCATATTCAATTGAACCAACCCCTGTTACAGGACATACTTTGACCATTTTTAGCTGTATTTATTTTCCTAGAAAATTGTCCAATTTCTTTAAAATATTCACTTTGACTTTTATATGAGAACTTGCTCCACTGTCTACCATGAATTGGCATAATTTGTTATTATTAACTAGACATTTTTCACTTTTACTTAAAAAAGCTATTTGAGTGTTTTTGTGACTTTTATTAAATTTCTTTCTTTCAGGCTTACCTTTATTCCTAAAAAAACAGGCCTCCTCTCTATGATTTGTCTTTTTACAAATTCGACAGACTTTAAATCTACAGTTGTTTTCATCATGATTGTTTTTCTTACATATTGAGCACCATCTCTTTGGGTAGTATGCTTTAAGATGTCCTGTTGTACCACATGAAAAACATGTTACTTTCTTCTTACCTCCATAATTTGCTTCCACTTTAAAAGATACGTTTTCATCCTCTTTACTTGCCATTTTCACTTTATCCTCTTCTAGAGTCAGTCTTGCAATGAGATTCTCGAGGGTTTAGTTTATCTCCTGAGTAGAATCCCAGGCACTGCTGAAATGCTTAAAGCGTTCCGGGAGGATAGTCATTATCTTTGAAATCATCATTTGATCTGTGATTTCCTCATTTAGACATTTTAATTTACAAACAATGTTTTGAACTTCACCAATATTAGTATTTACGTCTTTGGATTGATTAAACTTGAAATTGTAAAAATCTTGAAGTAGTAAAAATTTTTGTTGACCAGTGTCTTTTATGTATATTCTCAATAGTGTATCATACATTTCTTTTGCTGTTTCACATGGCATGAGATGGACTTTGACTTTGTTATCAACTGTTCTCAATATTACATGTTTAGCAGTTGCATCTTTTGTCTTCCATTTCTCAATTTTGCCTGTATAATGGTATTCAGCCAAAAGTTCTGTTCTATCCACTATGTCCATTAATTTCTTCGCAGTGATTAATATTTTTACATCAAAATGCCACATAGGAAATGTGCTAGAGTCTTTCAGTTTTTGTATGCATTTTATTTCATCACTATTTACTGATGTCATCTTACCCGTATTACTATTTTCTTTTCACATAAATATTTTTAGTTATTATTGTTACAAGATTTTTCTGGGACTGGGCCCATAACCTTCTGTTAAATTTTGTAGTTTTACTTTTACTTTAATTACTTTTTAATTGTAGCTTTTAACATTTAAATAAGGACATAGCTGAACTTGTAACAAACTTTATTTCTATTCAAACCATTCTAATTATTTATCTTATTTTCATAACACAAAACCAAAAACATATGATACATAAGACATAAGAACATATTAAACTATTACTTATTTGACAGTTTCTAGGAGGCAGAACATTTTGCCATTACACAATAAAGTACTACATGTAATTTCAACAGAAATGACTTGATCAAACTTGACCATTGAAAACCTGGGCTGAGATATTGTATTCAAGCACTTGTATGCCAAATTTAATTAAAATCTGTTCAGGCATTTGGGTATTACGGGGTAGCAGATTTTTATCCCCCTGGAATTTTACCCCCTGGGCAAACGTGACGTCACAAACCAGGGGGTAGAATTCCGGCCGTGAACTTTTGAGTTTCGCGACATCAGCTCCATGGATTAAACGCGGAATTAAACATATATTTTTACGGTTGTGAATTTAATCAGAACACATCAAATTATAAAAACCTAGAGTGTACGGCCCGGATTTTTACCCCCAGAATTTATCCCCGGAATTTTATCCCCCGGATTTTTACCCCCAGATTTTTACCCTCAGAATTTTACCCCCTGGCCAGATATATAAATTAGTCAAATGATTAATTATCTTGATTCTGTTTTAATTTAATAGTAAACATTTATTATTAAGTTGCCTATATTAATTTATTTGTAACATTAACTAATTGAACAAGTTTTTAATATTAATTTCGAGATTCTAGTATTAGGATTCGATCTTTGAAGCCAACAGTTGGTTAATATAACTTATAAACAATCAACTGAATGATAATTGTTTCGAACATTTCTTTACAAAATAATTAAATAAAGATATTCTACTAAATAATGAAATGTTGCAATTAATTAAAAACAGAAATAAGAAAATCAATCATTCAATTTCTAAAATCGGCCAGCGGGTAAAATTCCGGGGGGTAAAAATCCGGCCCGTACATCTTCAGTTGTCCAAACGCTAGTTATATGGACAGGGGGTAAAATTCCGGTTTTTATCGCTAATCTAATTAATCACGCTCTGCCTATTTTCATTAGACTTCTAATCCGCGGGGGTACAATTCCGGCCGCGAACAAACTTTTGGCCACTCAGGTTACTACGTCATAGTGACGTCAGCTTTGCCCAGGGGGTAAAATTCCAGGGGGATAAAATTCCGGCGACCCGGTATTACAACCAATTCATGGCGACCGAGCATCCTCTTATGGCCGCCATATTGATGACGTCATTACGGACAACCGAGGTCCTTAAAAATTGGGGTCTGGGTAGTTTTACATTCTTGGTCTTATATATTATCACCACTCCAAGTGGCATGTTCCCCGCCAGAACTGAAATATTTTTCTGCTACCCATTCTCACTGTAATAAAAACTGTAACATTTAAACACGCTTACTCAAACAAAACAAAAATTGCTAAACACTGTACTGCAATAAATCACGTAAAGAACAAAATAAAAGAAAGTCTAGACTAGTAAGCTACTGCTAACGTAGTCATCAAAGGCTACTACTACATGATGTTTCAGAACAGAAGAATGTTTCAGAATGTGAATGAAAACATTAGTTAACTCATAAAACAGTATATAAAATCATAGTACTTAAGTCTTAAACATAATAAAAATAAGAACTATGCTTGAGAACCAAACTAGAGCTAATAGCGTGATCATCTGCGGTCGTAGATCATCATCAACGATCGCAGCAAAATTCTGATAATCTCCTGCGGCTGTGTAAGACATCATCATCAACTACCGCATCACGGAAAAGTCATCGTCATCTTGAGCGATTGCGGCAAACTAATTACAAATTTTCAGCCATGTAATCATTATCATCGTCTTCCGCTGTGGCGGCGATATTCTGATCATCTCCCGTGGCCATGTAGACATTATCTTATCATAAAGTCTCGCGGTCACGGAAACGGGATTGTCGTCTTGTGCGATCCCAGCAATTCACTAATATTTCACAGCCCTGTAGACATTATCATCGTATTCCGTGATCGCGGCTAAATTCGGTTCATCTCTCGCGGTCGTTAAGACATCACCATCGTCTCCCGCGGTCACGAAAACTTGATCATCGTTTAGTGCAATTACAGCAAAATCTTGAACATCTCCCACGGCCATGTAGACATCATCATCGACACCCGCGGTCACCAAAACGTGATCGTTGTCTTAGGCGATCACAGCAAAATCATGAAAATCTCCCGCGGCTGTCTAATCAGCATCATCTTCTCCTACTGGGCTTGTGTAAACAGGGATTTATGAGTCAATTCAATTAATTATTTCTCACAAACAAAATTTTTTGTATACCACAGTGTCTTTTATACCTATCTAGCTTCAAGCTATTTGAGAGGAGAACTTAATTCCATTACATAAATAAATGTCATTTTTAAAAGCATAATTTGGGATCAACTTCAATGCAATCTTTACAACACTTAATTTTAATAAAGGCTGAACATAATTTAGCCAAACTTACCAAGGTTGTTTTGTCAAATGTTTGGATGGTTTAGACGTAACCAATTTCAATTTTTAATTTTTGATAATGCCTATATAATTTTTAAGTAACTCAAAGTTTTTAAATTTTAACATTGGTCTTATGGGTTGCCATGATGGTTACAAAATAATGACGTAAATGTAAACAAAACAAAGTATCATAGCATAAGTTAAAATCAAACCACAACCTAAACACAGTACAAAGGAAAAAGATTCGGACGATGACGATTGATCAAATGCTACAGAGTAGGTCTTAGGTTTACATTTAAGTCCCAATTTGGAAATGACCACTGATCGAATAGGTACAGTCATAGATAAAACATACTTTCTTAGGTACAGTATTTAACAGATTTGATTTACGTAGCTAAATAAGGTTATAACAAATAACATTTTGTCTTAAACAGTTTGTTAGTGAATCACATTCATGGATCAATCTCATAAATGGCAAACTTAAACAGGTCAATGTCGTAAGAAGTGGTGAAGGAAAGAAAAGGCGAGAAGTGCACAGTGTGTGAACCGTTTGTGGCAGTTACATTAATGTATCTGCAACACTAAAATGGTCTAGAAAGAGAGGAAAACAGGTCCACGACGTAGGAAGTGGTGAAGGAAGTAGCAAAGGCTAGCAGAGTGTGGAAAAATTTTTATTTTGTATTATATCTATATTTTTTTTCATTTATTGCTTTATTAAAAACTATGAAATATGATTGCTCCGCTCAACTTACTTTCATTACTATGAAAGCAATCCTAGTATTAATAGCCTACATTATGTTTTTAGTTTAAAAATAATATATACTTAATATAAGGTTTGGTGAGTAATACATCTCACAGTACCCACAGCTCAGAGGCAGTTTAATCGTCAAATCTTGACTATATTTAAAGCTTTCTCTTAGCAATGTTTTGCCTGCTATGTAATACCTGGTGAAGTCTGTCATCTCCATCATAATCATACACATGTGCTTGGCCAACACAATGATGTCGTTGCCAGTGTCATCCCACTTGGCCACCTCACGATCGAACTTAAGTTTCTCACTGCGGAAGAACTCTACTTGCTGAGCTATCTTCTGTTTGTCCTCCTCTGTCATCTTGCGCATCGCTTCCTATCATCAAACATTTTCAAATATTATTAAATTATGTCTCTTTGTTTAATCAGTTATTAGATCAATAAAACTATTCATGTACATTGTATAAAATATGGTGATTGTAGATCTATGTGATAAAGAGAGTTAAAGATCTATCTTAAACTTGCTAAAAAAAGGATAAATAAAAGTAGCCTGTTAAGATTCATTATCATAAACTGTCTTGTCTCTTGTTTGCTATGGTTAGAAATTCAATAGCTAATCAGCTGTTAAATAAAACTAGTTCGACGGGTTACTTTCAAGGCTTACGTTAATTCATCTAACTGCGATAAATTGGGTGAAATATACATATTTTGAACATTTAGCAATAAGTGTAAAAACAATAATGCCATTAATTGCGTTCGTTGCCAAATTTGGTTGATCATTCAATGAATAAAATATTCCCCATACCGTACGTCATCGGAGTTATTATTAGTATGTTAGTATGTTATATGGTATATCTTCCTTTGGAAGAACGTTTAAATAGTATTAAAATCGTATTGATGGATCTTTTGTAGTTAAACACTTTTGTGATTTCATCAGTGTAATATGATTTTATTTCAAAAGAAAACTTTTTTTGGGAAGACATATTCTAACTTCAAAGGGAGGTATATCCGTTACAGCGTAAGTTTAATTTTTCCTTCGTCACGTCGCGTCAGTTCATATCGTACTTCTGTGCCAATGAATGAACCCTCTAGCATAGTTTTGAGAAATTATTGATTGTGGGGTTACTGTTAAAGCTGAAATTCCTTGACATGGGGGATGTCAGTTAGTTGTCTCAGCCTTATAAATAACAAAGTTGTCAATATAATCTCTCTACGGAATGTTTGATGTAGTGGAATACTTGAAGTGAAGTTGGCTTTTATTCTTGTACTGTTAGGGGCCTCCTCGTTTATATGGTCGTGCGGCTTCATAGACAACAAATAATGCAAATGACATAGCAATGGGACATTTCCAAAAAGCAAAAATACTGTAAATTGGCTGTTACGTATATATTGACGTTTACATATGGTTAATCAACGTATCTTATAAAGAATTATGTGATCTAGTTTAAAAGGAATATGACCTTTCTGTCATGAAAGTAGCTGCTTAAAACGTATTTTCTCTCTGTACCATCTTTTACAGCCAAAATGTCGTGTTATTTTCAATAACGTTAACAAACCGTGCCAAAGTCCGTAATATAGGCAGGTGCAAATAATTTGTCAATATGGGTACCATTTTAGACAAAGTTTCTATGTTTGGATTTTATTAGACACGATAAGAGCAGATATTTCTTCATAAATATTTCATATGTGTTGAATAGTATGATAAAATGTAGGCAAAAGTGGTGAAAAAGGCAGACACCAACCCGTACAATAGATATAAGATAGTTCAATAAGAAATAATTTAAGAATTGCTGTGATAAAAGGATTTTCCACTGCTTACGTAATGGAACGTTATATTGCAAAACATGACATGATAAAGAAGAAAATCAATTTTACAATCAGAAAATAACATTGCAAATACTTATTTGGTAGAATTCAGTAACTCCCAATAAATGTGTGTTGTTTGAAATACAATTTAAAAATGAACAGCAGTTTCATTAAAAAGTATTATTCACATGGCCAAAATGTAAACAACTCTGTAAAGGGATCTTTAAAGGCTTCTGGGGCAGAGTCCTAAGGGATTTTGATTAGTTTTTCTTTTGATAACTCATCTACAGACCGGGACCTTTCTTTGGACACCTCTACCAAGTTTCTACGCCCAGCCATTCTCTCAAATAAGTGGGGACAATTAAATATTTGGATTCCCCCATGTTAATCTTATGGGAGAAACTCCAACTTTGATGGCCTGTGGGGCAAAGCCCGAGGATTTTTATTACAGGAATTGGTGAAAGGGGGCGTCTACACAAAAAATACCTTATTTTGACACGTCGTTTGTAAAAATCGGTCCATTATTAATGGAGGAGTAGTGTTTTGTAGAAATCGCCTTCACGTATTATATATAAGGATGCACATTTAAAACCATTATAAAAAGTAGGCTAGCAGCATATGGACCTTTAAGGGACCACATAAAAATAAATCAAAGGCTACGGAGACATAGCTCTAAGCACTAGATTTTGGGCTTTAAAATTACACTTTTATCGTATTGATTGGTTAAAAATTAGGAAGAGTGAAAAGAGGTGTTACAGAGAAAACACATATGGCTTTGAATTTACGAGTAGATGTGACGTACTCAACGATCACATAAGACCAATAGATGGAGCACGTTGGCCGCGACGTGAAGCCAGTATTTTTCACTAATCTTCACCAAGATGGCGGCTGCCGGCTGTGATGAGCCCTAGTAGCGTGCGCAACTAATTAAATGTTAGTTGATATCAATGATATCCGTGACAATACGCCTTTGTATTACAAATATTTCTATTACTAACACAATGACCTTCAAAATACGCTTTTAATTTTTTTCTAGCGTTTACTGTTTCTTAGAAAAAGTTGGTTTACATAATTATCAACAAAAACTTTTTGGGGGAAAGAAAAATTCTGAAAAGCTACAAATTAATTTTTAATATATGTATCTATATCGTATTAAAGTTTGATAAAGTTCTGGCGTTTGGTTTACAATGTACGAATTTTAAAAGTCACAAGACAAGTTTCTGAAACTCATATAACTCTCCTATATATTCTGACCGCCATATTAATTTTAAAAACAAATAAGCGAAAAGGGACCTCTTGTCGGTGATGCAAGTAATTAGGCCGATATAAGTAATTAGGCCTAAGGTCGAAAATATCGAAATTTGGTTTTTTTTCTATTGTTATACCTCATTTATCATAGAACAGGACAGTATCGGTTAAAATATCGAATAGAAGACGCTAAAGGTCGTAATAAATAATTTTGTTAGCCTTTGCACGGTCTGAGAAAAGGTACCTCTTGTCGCTCAATGTTATTTCGCCATAACGACAAAAGGTCCCATTTCTAATATTCACTTTATAAACAGACTTAAGTCCAAAATACGAATTGTCCTGCATTCTAGACGAAATTTAGAGAACTATAACAAAGTTCAGTGTACGGAGAACAAAATATCTCACAAATTTTGCGGTCCCGACAAGAGGTACCTTTTCTTATCTTATGGAGAAATAACATAGGGCCGACAAGAGGTCCCTTTTCTGAAATGCAATTTTTACGACATGCTTAAATAAAACAATTATTTAAATTAAAACTACCGGGAGTTAAGACAAAAATTGGTTTTGCCCCCCAAAGAGGACATTATAAGCATTCTTTTGATACCAAAATCGTTTCTTAAATACAAAAAAACTGTTTTTATGCGTATTTGAAGTTTTCAAAATGGTTTTTCTCAAAATGACCATTTTCCATAACAAAATTTCAAAGTCCTATAACTTTATTTAACAAAAAAAATCGTAGATACATGGGACTTGCACCAAGTGATTCAGAATTAAATAAGGAATTCAAATATATATATATAACTCAAAATCAAAAATTCCCGACAAGAGGTCCCTATTCGCTTACCGCATCACATTTTTAGATGAATACAAAGAATAAAACTAAGAACATTTATATGTACTCCGTGTTTTTTCAATTAGTTTATAAACTTTTCTTTATAGCTCCAAACTTGAGTATCTAAACTGTATTACAAGTGAGTTTGTAGGCAGAACCTGCCCGCATGACGCAACGCGGCGCGGCGGGTAGTCCCTATAGTATAATTTAAATTACAACTAAACTACACCAGCTAAAGATTTAAAAAAATATGATCAAAAAAATTCAACTCTTTAGCTACAAAATCCACCATTTTTTAACTTACCTGACCAAAAAATAAAAAAAAGTAGCAGCTGACAAACTTTTTAATGTCATATTTTAAAACTCATTTAAAAGTACCGACTTTAATTGAAGATTTAAAATAGAAAATATTAACTCTTAAGCTTTTAATTAGAACCAATAGTGTCCTAGACTTATTTACATCTCTCAATACAAAGTTTTAAAGATTTACCTTTAGTCTAAGTAGGCTAAATGTCAAGTTATTTTGAAACGGAACATTGAGTTTTGTTGCCGTTTTCATTGGCATCTAGCGCTTCTATCCTACAGTAAGATGGCGGACCTGGTTTCAGCTGCTTGAATGTCAGTTAGATAGGTGTGCTCCATCTCTTGGTCTTATGTGATTGTTGGTCTTAATGAATTAAATAATTACAACTCATGGTTGTATGAAACTAAAAATAAAATCTTGTTTTTACTCATTCCTCAATCTTAAAATTGTAAACATTACATCAGCTGTAATATATTTAAAATAGAAATCAAAATAATTAATAAGTCCAGACTTAAGGCCCACAAGCCAAAGGTTTGAAAACGGCAAGACCTAGCAAAGATTTGAAAGAATTTTCATGGTCAGAAATTAAACTTTCTACAAGATTTAAATAGGCGTTCTTTGAAAGTCGCACTCCTTCACCTTGAAAAATGCCCTACTTCTAAAATTTGTAAAATTTCTTAGATTTTGGATTTGTTTTTAATTTAAAAACTTATAGTTCGGACATATATTTGTACTTTTAATGATCCCAACACTGAAAGAAAAGTGCCTAAAGTGATATTTAAAAACTGTAACCCACAAACAAAATTTTTAATGGTGGATTTTCAACCAAAAATGTATTTTAACACTTCTTGGGCCAAACCGTTGTGCATGGGTGGATTCACCCTGCACTGAAATAATTCTAAAAAACTCCATTGTATCATCACCATATTATTTTTTAACTATTTGTTTTTCATTTTGCATTTTTTTAACAAGAACATTTTCAAAGTATCAATAACTATCAAACAAAGTCACTAAAGAATAAAATTTGCCTTTATAAAAGATATCAGACGTGATAATACTTCAATTAATTGGGTGAGTTATTAGTTGTATGTATTATGGATTTTGGGTTTACAATACGTTTATGGGCCTAACTAGAGTGAGAAAAGAGGCATGGTTGTAGACTTAGATTTAATAAGTTTATTTGGTTCACATCGATACGAAGCTTTAAAAGAGTGAATTTCAGTCTTCACAAACATCTCGTCACTGTCAGGAAACACTCCATTGTATTTTGTTATCAATGACTCCATAATTTTCTTTCTCATTTATTTGATTGAAATATTTACACTTTTCACATCTCAAGAACACGTTTGTGATCTATAAAGCTCAATAGACTCAGACCTAGGGGTGTGCGATGCATCGAAAATGCATCAAAATTTCGATTCGATTCGATTCGATGCATCGAATCGCCATTCGATTCAGTGGTGGTCAAAAAACGATTCGATTCATGAGGGAGTCAGTATCCATATACGAAAAACGCCTGCAGAAAGTCAATGCAATACCCGCAATACAGGAGCGCGTTGCTGTTGCGTTTCCTTTACGAAGGCGTTCTTATTTAATACATTCTTTGCATTAAATATAGCTTTAATTGTTTTATATTTTTTTGTTTTGACATTGCAAATGATTAGAGGTTTGTTTTTTGTCTTGATGTAAGCAGTGTGTGAAATATTTTACTACTGTGAACCTAGCCAAAACAAGGTAGGTTACTCCAAAATCATTTTAAAAATAAGTCTGAAAAATTGTTACTTAATACTTAACTAGTAAGATTAATGTTATAGACTGATTCATTTGGTATTTTTGTTAGGTGTCTGCCGGTCCCCGTCCCCGAATTTTTGTTGGGGCAAAAGAAAAAAAAAGAATAATTTATTTCCAAAGAAACACTCTTATATTATTATATCTATTATTACAGAGGAATTAAAATGTTCAAATGAGAATTAAAAATTAAGTTGGCTCACGACCTTTAAGAATAAAGACACAACAGAGCAATTGCCGCACTGCCACTAGCCAGAGCCAGGTCTAGTCGTCTACTGATAAGAGTAACAAGACAAAAGCCATGACGCAACACTAACAGTGCAAAGAAAACAAAGTCAAAAGAATAGAAAGACTATTTATCCAGACATACTAGTATAATCATTTATTGTTTATTCAATACCTAATTAAAAATATATTTTATTATTTTACATAATAAATTATAAACAAAAGAAATATCTGATATAGTGAACAGATCTGTATCTTGGTTAGATGGGGTTAAAAAAATATATTTCTAAGATCCAATACAATATTTACAACTCACAAATTACATTGAATTAATTTCTTTGAAAATAATCTCTAACAGTTTTGTGTTTTTGAATAAAGAAATATATTTCTTTGTCTCTACTCCCTTGTTTCATCACTTGCATTTTGTCAGCAATTGAAGCAACTGGGTAGCAACCGGGTGGTGTAAGAGGGGAGGGGGAGGGTCTATGACCTTGAATTCACACATCGTTGCCCGGGCCTGGCTGGTGAGACTGATTCATTGTTTTTGTTGACATACTACTACCCTTCATTAAGAGAAAAAGGCCCTGCGGCCCTGCTGTTCCAGAAACATTGAGGGTAGTTTAAAAACATTGACCTGTGTTGCCAAGGGCACTAGGCTAGAAGATAGCATTTAACTTTCTTGTCTCTTGATTTAATATTATTTTAATCTTCTATATATTATTTAAGAGTTACTTTTCGGGTACCTAATTAGTTGTGATATTGTTTGGCTTTATTTTATGGATTTTTAATTCTTTTCATTCATTAGCTATCAAAATCAGTTGTTTTAGGATTTTAATCTCTTGCAGTAGGTCTATACTACTGTATGACATGATATGCATTTTTTAGTCCTTATTAATTATACCATAAACAATGTTTGTATGTTATTTACTGTTTTTGAGTTTTATAGGAAATTAGTTTACACAATATCTTTTCTTCAATGAGTTCTCCACTTGACATGTTGCTTCTAGCCTATTACTATTTTAGGCCCTATAAAAATAATGCCTAGGTAAAGCTGTAGGCCTACTGATGCCAATAATAATTCTTTATTTATGATGATGTAACAAATAATGTAAGTGTGAGGTTATTATAGTAAGGAGGTTAGGAGGCAGGGAATGAATGATACATATTGCATGGTGGAAACATATTATTTTTATTTTCTTCTTGCTTGCAGTCCTGAAGCCGGTCCACAGGCCCTAAACTTGTGATATGTAAATTTATTTCTTAATGGTCTTTTTATATTAAGTTCCATTCAAATTTGTTGTAATTTAGCTACCGGCACCTATTTAGTTATTTAAACAGTTATTAAAATGAGAATGAATGTCTTGATAAAAAAAATATTTTCTTCTTTCTTGCAGTTGAGCCAATTCAAGTAAAAATTATGAAATAGGCAAGTAAAGCAGCTCACTGGTATTTCCAGCAGTTATTCTAATACATATGATTGAAAATAAATATTTTTTCACCTAAAATTCATATGTTAAGTATGAAATAGGCCTAATACCACATCAACAAAAATTTGTATTACACAAATGTGATACATTTTAATTATTGTTAATCCACTCAATTGACAATTATGAATAGAAAAATACCGTATTGCTTCGAATCGAGTTGCATCGAATCGAATCGAAAATCTTTTGAATCGAATCGTTGCTTCGAATCGAAAATTTTTTGCTGCTTCGCACACCCCTACGACTCAGACCAAAACTTTCTTAGGCCATTGAAGGACATCTTAACCGCACAACAAAGAAGTCAATGACCGAACAAACAAGGACAAATCAAATATAACACGTGAGGCAGTGAATGTTACACTGTGTGAGCCACGCAGGCGCAGACCTAGTAGTTCCCGATTTATATGCAGCAACTGCTAGTTCCGAAAATGTGCCTCGGTTAACCACAGACTGGCGCGCATCCGCAGATGTTTGAAGGTCCGGCGGCAGGCACCAGGCACCTTGCATGCACACATTTACTCACACATTGAGGCGCATGCGCGTCGAGTTGTTCGCACGTCTCATGTACGCGCACAAGTGCCCCAGTGTGTGGACCGCTTAACAGGTATAAAAAGATTTGACAGTAGATAAATTATTAAAGAAAATTAACTAAGCAGTGGTAAAAAAATTAAAAGTTTAAGTAAGATGTCTAACTAAATTATAATAAATACATCTAGGGGATTAAATGCTGATACTTTACTGATACAGAAAGTTTTTATTATTATGATATGATCAGGCTAACATCAAAACTCCCCGCTTGCTACCACTAATTATTAAACAGAAAATCCACTTGAAACATAATTCGTTTTAAATGTGGAGTTAGATCAGTTTATCATGTGTGTTTTAAAGTAAAACAAAGTGAACGGTGAATTGTTTGTGATATTTTTGCATTACAAACTCCCAGTGAAGAGGTGTTAACCTCAGAACGGATTGTCTAAAGAAGATGGGAAACACTCACCCTAGCAGTGGTTATTCCACTGATGTCAGGATATTCATCCACTCCCAACCCTTCAGTATGAGCGCTTGCTGTAAACCAGGTGAAATAATTAATAATAGAATGTCAATTTATAAATGGATAAGTATTGTTTTCACAAGTTTCTCACCTATGTAACAACTTTAAGTTAATTCTAAATTAAGTTTGAATGTTTCGAAAATACCTTATATTGTAGCAACCTTACCAGATACCTTATGAGAAAAATCCTACTACCAGGACTTCACTAAACCAGCGTTAGTGTTAAAAGCGTGTTAAAGGCTTTGGAAAATAAAGCTGATTGAATTTTGAGATTTAAGATAAAATGTTTGAATGCAGAAAGGTTTACTTGTAATTCAGCTTTAATGAATCCTAGCATTAAAATAATGAGAATTCAAAATCAATATATGCACTACCTTTTATTGCTAAATCAAAACTGTATGAAAAAATGAACGGGGCATTAAAAAATGCAAGTAATTCAACTACATGTTACTGCTAACAAACACAAAGAGTGATCCACACAACTGCAGTAAAAATTGTGCGAAGCTAGTGTGCAGTGCATAATGAAATAATTGGTCTAATTGATTACTATACCTTGGACTCCAGATACCAATGGACAGGAAGATACTAGGAAATACTCTGTACTAACTAGGATATGTTTCCAAGATGTGTGCTTATACAAAAAAATATGTATGAAAACTAGGGATGGACGAACCCGAAATTTTGGGAATTTTTCGGGGAAAAAATATTCCCGATTATCAGGACGGGATTACATTTAATTCGGGAATTTTTCGGGACGGGATTTGGTCCGATCGTCGGCAATTTTGGGCAATCGTCGGCAACTCGCTTTGCGAGTGACGATGGCACCTCTATTTCGAGAGATGTTCACGATAGGTCCGCGAACGCAGGAGACGAAGTCATTTCGACGATCACGCCGTGCCCGTGGAGTCTTACCGACGATCCCGCTGAGACCGCGAGTCATACCGACGATCACGCCGTGACCTCGGAGTCATACCGACGATCCCGCCGAGACCGCGAGTCATACCGACGATCACGCCGTGACCGCGGAGTCATGACGACGATCGCGCCATGACAGCGAGTCATAACGACGATCACGCTGTGACCGCGGAGTGATACTGACGATCACCCGTGACCGCGGAGTCCTACAGACGATCGCCCCGTGACCATGGAGTCATACCGACGATCATGCCGTGACCGCGGAGTCATGCCAACGATCGTGCCGTGACCGCGAGGCATACCGACGATCACCCCATGACCACGGAGTCATACCGACGATCACGCTGTGACTGTGGAGTCATAACGACGATCGCGCCGTGACCGCGGAGTCATTCTGACGATAATTCCGTGATCTCGAGTCATGTCGACGATCACCCCGTGACCGCGGAGTCATACCGACGATCATGCCGAGACCGCGAGTCATACCGACGATCACTTAGTGACCGCGGAGTCCTACTGACGATCGCGCCGTGACCACGGCGTCATGCTGACGATCGTGCCATGATCGCGAGTCATACCGACGATCATGCCGTGACCACGAGGCATAACGACGATCGCACTGTGTCCACGGAGTCATACCGACGATCACGCTGTGACCGTGGAGTTATACTGACGATCACCCCGTGACCGCGGTCATTTTGACGATCGCACCGTGACCGCGAGTCACAAGTTTCTATAGGTACCTGTAAATTGTTAACCATTTTTTTGTTTTTATAGATCAGTGCCAAAAAAGGTAAAAATTGATTTCGTTTGTCTTTTTTGGTAACTGCAATTCACAAGACTTTCTTTTTATGCACAAAAAAAATCCCGTCCCGAACTAAAAATTCAATCCCGTGAAAACAGAGGTGTTTTTGTTTATCAGGTATTAAATACAGCTTCAAGAAATTAATTGATCCATCCTAAAATTTTATTAAAGGACTATGACTAAACAGACTAAAAGGACTATAAAACAGGATTATCAGGAAAGCTCTAAAATGTATAAAATATACTGATAAATGGATGGATAAAAATGAAATTTTTACTCTTGTTTACAACAAGAACAAAAGACTATTAGTTCTAGAAACTAGGTAACTTTTTCCACTCATCAATTTTATCCACCTGATAATCATCCACATCAGGGTGATGGTCGTGTTCACCACAATCCTTAAAACCTGAACTAGAGCCATCTTTAAAAAAAAATAACACAACCTCTGTTGTGATCTAATTAAAATATTAAAATTAACTAAAAATAATCTAAATAAAAAAAAAAAAAAACTTGTTTAAGTGTCAGGAAATAAGATTTTTGCATTCATATTTGTGCAAGTGTGCATTCTAGTGAGGTTGCATTCTAGTTTTCCTTGAGATGGTTACAATATTTGATAATCCGTGATTAATTCAAAAACTTTTTTTGGTTCAAATTCGTATACAACATAAAATGGTTTATATTACCTGTCCGTCAGTGATCCTATTGTTGTCGTCTTAGGCGACCGGTTTCAGGATAAAAATCCCATCATCAGGCTGTCAAAAATGTCATGTCACTCAAATTGAGGTCGTCGGTAAACATATAAACACACACATACAACACGAAACACGAAAATACGGATTAACATTGCTAGCTACTGGCCAGTACAGGACACTACGACGCGGCACGGGTAGTTGCGTGGTCATGACTCAGTGATGATGGGATTTTTATCCTGAAACCGGTCGCCTAAGACGACAACAATAGGATCACTGACGGACAGGTAATATAAACCATTTTATTCTATAAGTGATCCTGGGCCACTAAGCATAATGAAACGTATACAACAATCCCCCCCCCCCCCTTCGTTTGTTGGTGTCCCTAGATCATTAGTAATTTGAATACAACTTTGATGAAGTTTTTCTTATCATTGATGCAAGGCAACTGGGGCTTAACAAAATCAATGCATTTAAAAAATGGTATCAAAACATAGTGCGATGGTTTAATATCACCTAATACTGTACCGCGGAACAAAATCAAGGTTAGTAAAGGCCTTACTCCTTATTCCCTCACCAACATTAACAGTTGTTCAATCAAAAGTGTTACTAGTGATATGTCGGTTCCAAAAGACGGTTCTCGGTTCCAACTGTTCTTGAGGAAATAACAAGGGCTGAGAACCGTTGGAAGGTTGTCGGTTTTTCGGTTGAATGGTTCCATCAACTTTACGTAATTTTTAGTTCTTAAAAAGATTTGTTGAATATAGCTATTCAACATAGCATTTCTATATTAGGTAATTAACATTTAAATAACACTTATTAGGCCTACCCTCTAATAGCTACAATAATTAAAATAAAAAGCTCATAAATGGCTGTTGTTATCAATAAGTGGTTATAGCATAGAAGTTTTCAGCGAGCAACCTAGTAACCTACACAAAGCTATTTATGCATCCATGGGGTCGGCAGCTGTTTGTTATGTAGGATTGACTGGACAAACAAAACGATGGAATTTGATTTGTTCTGCAGTGTCAGTTAAACAATAATTATTAATATATTCATAATTAGTTGTGAAGTTATTATAACCTTGTTCCTTTTTAAATGTTGTTTTTTAGCTAATTATAACTAGCTGTTACCCCTGGGCTTCACCCCGTTTGACTTCATAAGTATTAACTTAGAGTAATAATACATGTATAGAGTAATAAAACTATTGATTGGTTATTGATTGCTTAAGTTGATAAACAAAACAGATTACAGTAATACAAACAAATAATCACACCCACGATTACTTAGAAAAATACCGGTATGGATCATAAACATAAACAAATGACGTTGTTGGCCCGAATCCTATACTAATATCATTGAACATATGTTTTGGCAGTTCCATTTAAGCAATGTTAAATACTGTTTATTTTCGGGCCAAAAACGTCATTTGTTTATGTTTATGATCCATACCGGTATTTTTCTAGTAATCGTGATCTCACCTGATTTTAATAAGGTAATAAATTGAAAGAATAACATACTTGTACAACTGAGGTATTTTTAACATTAGGTATATGGAAAGTTCCCTTTGGAAAGCAATTATGACCTTATAGGGCAATTTATGAAATAATGGATAGTATTGCGCAAAGTTTTTCGTCATAACAAACATTTTAAGTATATGGTTTATAGGGGTGTGACTTGTAATTTTCTCAAAAGTTCATGGGTACTTTGGGCTTTATATATGGACTAGCTGTACCCGCGGGCTTTGCCCCGTTTATCTTCATAAGTGAGCTCGTTCGCATGGCTCAATCACGTCCTGGTTGAAGTTTGTTCGCTACGCTCACTCACTTTTAGGTTGGAGCTCGTTCGCTGCGCTAACTCGCCTCCAGGTTGAAGTTCGTTCGCTACGCTCACTCACCTTTTGGTTGCAAATTAGCTGTTGTCATTAATGTAAAAGAAATAATAGTGCTGCACCCTGTTGGTAATCCTTGTAACTTTAATGCTATTGAACATCATAGAACAGAACCAACTTGTTTGATTTAAACAGCTGTTAAGATTCATTAATTCCATTTAAATATGGGTACTCATAAGGTTATAATGGAAAACTTCAGAGCTACTGGGGCGGAGCCCGAAAGTCCGATCAGAATAAAAACAGCTTAGTTTTCCTATTTAATGCCTAAGGAATCAGTGTACCAAATTTCAGCCTCCTAGGTAAATGGGAAGTAAGAGAATTAGTGATGAGTGAGTGAGTGAGTCAGTCAGTCAGTGAGTCAGTGAGGGCTTTGCCTTTTAGCGAATTTCCCTATAGGGAAGTAGCTATTACCGTAGGGCTCATGGTAAGACTTAGGCCCGGGACCGATTTACTTTTTCATTTTAATGTCCCCAGAGGCCAAAAACACCATTCGTTCAAATTTTTATATATGTATATATATATATATATAGATATATATATATATATATATAGATTTATATATATATATACACGGCCGCGCCCGGGAAGCCAGTCACATAAAATATACACTGGAAGTCAGTCAGTTGCACCCCCCAATATATTTCAAGACTATGATATATATATAATATATGTTGGTAAATATCTTAAGCCTAGACATATCTGAACGTATATATCTCTTTTTTTCTTAAAAATACTAAAATATAATTACGTAAAAAATGCTATGCTAATGCAGTCACCACCGCATTTGCATGGGAAAGCCAGTCACGTAAAATTTGTGCTGCTAAGCCAGTCACTATATATTTTACCGCATACCACTGGAATCCAGTCACTGAAAATCCACCCGGGTATCCCGTCACTTCAGTCACTTTCACTCCTGCCCTTCTACTTTGTGATATTTATTTGTTCTACAAGCTTAAAAATCCGCACCTCAAACAAATGGATTATGCTTCAGGCATTGAGCACTCTCATAACCCATCTTTCGCACTTCATTTTAATTAGTTGTCTTCCAGATTACTTAACAATTACTATTCTACAGATTAAATACCTAAATGTCAATGTAATCTTTGGTCGTCTTAATATAACCAAACGATATATCGAATGAAACAATCGAATAATCGATATTTTCATTCGAATGAGTGTAGGACGTAAAGTAAAGTGCAGCCGTCGTCCTGGCAACTGTGGATACAAATATGTACCGTACTAATTCGCAAGCGTAAGGTGGGAAGTTATTGCTTTATAGTCGCACAATTAGGCCTATTGTTGAGTCCTTTTAGGCAAGCGGCCATCTTGGATGGTTTCAAAAAGCTGCAAAATTTATCGTCCAAAAATATTTTTCAAACACCAAAGTGTTTATAATTTAAATAGCTAGTATACTGTGGGATTAGAAATGTTCTTTGTAGTTTTGAATTATTCTCCAAGGGAGTCCATAAAATAAGTTAACGGTCACGGTCATCTTGGAAAAAGGCCAACTAATACGAAAACAATATCCTGTGTTGCGCGGGCCGTAGCACACAAATAGTTTTCCCGCCTCAAACAATCAAAGGCGTGTGGAACAAGGCAAAATTCTTGTCTCTTTTGTGGCGAGAGGTAGGGGCGAGCCTAACGGGTTCCATTGATGGGCTACCCGGCTACCGACCGACCTGGGGTAGCGACTAGCGAGCCAGTGGATGGTTAAAGGTTCTGCCGGTTATTTCCATCTTATTGCTGGTTCTCGAGCTTTTGAGCTCGTTGTACAGTGAAATATTACTTCCCTATTTTATATAGCCACAATCAAAGCGATTTTTACAAGAAAGAATGAAGATATAGACTCAGTGATGTGTGGTTACTTAATTAAATCATGTTCCTTGATTGTTTACCCTTTTGTAAGAGCCAATAATCAATCAACTTATATTTCTTTATTTTTCGATTTATTATCTATATCAATTCAAGAGGTAGCCCTGTACCTGGTTAACAAATATACCGATTACATTTAACGTGTTTTCTTTGAGTTACGCCCCATGGGATTCCAAAGTTTCACAATGTTTACATTTTTGAAGAATGTAGATAACAGAATGTTTAACGAAGTCAGCTTTAAATGCTGTCAATAAAGTTCTTTGATTTTGCGGTCCAAAAGGTAGAAACTATTCGAATTGTGAAACTTTTAATTTTTGCTACGAGCCTGTTAATTGGAGATTGTGACTTTCTTAATTTAAGGAAGTAAACGTATTAACATGACGTGTTTGGAGTGGGATTTGAAATATGTGACGTGTATCAAACTTTTTCTCTTCAAAATCCTCTCCGATGTAAAACACAGGTACGGCAGCTAGGTTTATTAGAATTCAAAAGTTTTTTAATTGTCCTCCAATGTTTAGAAATTATTTTTCGATCAAGTTGTTTAATGAATAAATAATTGTTTTGCCAAATTATGTTTCGAAAACAGGAACTAAAAATAGATCAGGAAATAGATATTTTAGTTCAGAAAACAAAGCCAATCAAATAGGCCTACGTACTTTTTAAATAAAAACACTGGTCAGATGGTTTTTAACTTTGCTTTTTATTTACTTCAATAAATTTCTAATAAAAATCACCACAGGTACTAATCTATATAAATAAAATTAGAGTTTTGTCTGTACATTGCTCAGAATCATCAACTTTTAGATTATTTTTACGTTTTAAACATTCAAGAATCCGAAAAAAGTTTCATCTCAATTCCGTTATTATCTCAATCATCAATTATTATCTCAATTCCGTTGTTGTCTATCTTCCGTCTGTCACGGTCCAAAGGCCATTTTACGCGGCCTTCTCCTGAAAACGAGAGTACCTATCAAGATCCTCGAATCATTTTAATGTATTCACTGGATTGGCGAAAGTGTCTTTAGCTATTAAAATATGGCCTCGCTACTTTGTAAAAAAAACTTACGGACGTTTAAAACCCAATTTTGTGCGATTTTTGTCAAGTTTTCTCACAATGTTTATCACATGAATCATCATATGAAATAGCGAACAGCTGTTCGGATCAAGATTATTTTTCTCTAGCTGTCACTGATATGTTTACATTGAATATTGTTTACAAATACCGCAATCATTTCAGATCAAGTTTCAAAAGCAAATCCAAACCAAGTTGGATTAAAACCGTTTTTCCATACATAACGGATTTAATTAATCGCAAGTGCAATAATGTGTAGGGTAACCGTAAATGAAAATAGAGCTTCTTTGTGTATAGAATTTCTATCGAGTTTTGGGTTTATAACCGGGGAAAAGACTTTGACTCAGTGTTCTATATGCCTGGGAAACTTACATTTTTTACATAAGCGTTACCAATAGCTTACATATAAGGTTTCAACTCGTTGACGGCACTTCAATGGTGGTTGTGTAAAGTGTTTAGAGACAACTGCAGTGGGTGATTGTAACAGAGGTTTACGGATTATGCTCAAATCGTATTTCTAATGTGTCTTCTCAACGCTATGTGCTGCTCGCTGGACCATACGTCCAACAGACCAATTATCCATCTCTTGGGTTCGTAGGCTTAAACAATTATTCATAAGTTGGTAGCACATATAACTCAGTGTTCCGTACGGACAGGCCAAGAGCACCTTTGATAGTGAAATTTCCAACCTGAATGTTTAATGGCGAGGTTGAGGTATAGTATTTTAACTATATATTGTTTGGTTAGTTAGGTAAGGTTAACCTAACCTAACTAACCAAACGATATATGGAATTAAACAATCGAATAATCAATATTACTAATTTAGTTGCTTGTGCCAACAGATATGGAAGTGTACCCCTCATAGATCTATTACGCATTTTTTTTACTTGAAACTGTCAGATACTGTATTTGTTTGTATATAATAGTTTGGCTAGCATATCTGAAAATATGCAAACCAATAGTTTTTCTTTATTTAGGAAGGTTTCAACTGACCACTAGAGGATCCCCGTGCGTAGAACGGGCACACAGCTAGTAATTAATATTTAATTAATACATCTTATCTTACTAATATTATAAATGTGAAAGTTTGTGTGTTTGTTTGTTTGTTTGAAGTTCAATCACGCATTAACTACTGGCACAGAAGATATACTGTTTTAAATTTATAAATAATTTGTCATATTGTGCGAATCTTGGTGATTTGAATTTGGTGATTTGCTTTTTTCTGCTGTTTAGGTGCAGTGGTAGAACATTATTATTGATATGTTAGATGTTTTATACTATATTATACCGTATATTAAAGAAACGACACGACGAGTGTCGTTGTCAATAATGTCGTCTGATTCTGACTGATGTCAGATGTTACACTGAATCGGTCACAGGGATAATAATTAGTTGTAACCTACCACTAGCTTACCTAACTAAGTTTGAGTGTTGCTATTTGCAGTGTGGGATGATTGCACTGGACAGTTTAGCTATCTATTTCAGAAAAATAAAGTTTAAAATAAATCAAATTCTAGGATCTGTTCTTAAGTTGTGGCCGTTTTGAGATGGATGCTTTCAGAGTTCAGTTTAGCCTAGCCTGAACAACTGGATTAGTAGCTTGACTTAGTGGTTCATCCATGTTTAGTTTATAAACACTAATCAATGCCTAATCTAGATTATAGGTGCCTTATTCTACTCTGTTTTAAAACTAATATACATAGGCATAAGCTTTAATTTTTGTATTAAATACTGTGTGCATCATTAAGGTAACTCCGTTAGGTTGCTTTTTATAAATAAATAATTTCATAAATCACTGATACCCTATATCATCTAAGTGTGCTCAGTACATAATGACACTCTCTCAAAAAAGTACTAATCCTAACCCAAAAAAATATAGATAGGTAGCTTTGGGCCTACAGAGGATGAGTGTTTATATTTATATCACTTATATTTATATGTCTGTGGTTAGGTTTTGGTTATGTTTGCCTTAAGATGGCTATAAGCTTAGGACTAGATATCAAATAAACTTCCAATTAACTTATAGTGCAGCCTAGCCCTAATTTGTCAGTGTCAATGAAATAGTGCAATATCAAGGACAACCAAACTTGGATATACAGCCATGTTTATACCTAAGGTTCCTTTTTGGTACTCACCAACAAGGATCAACCGTAATTATTTTCAGTCAGAAAGTGTCCTGAGTTTCCAGAAAATTGTAACTTATTACATTTTAAAAATTGAGGGTAAATTAAACGTTTCGGTTCTGGTTTTGGAGCGAGTCCAAGTTCTTGCAGTGACTAATACTTCAAAGGAAGGAAGGTGGGAAGATTTTCATACTACTAATAGCCTTCTTTGAATTCAGCGTGAAAAATACTGGGTAATTTCTATAGTTTCGGCCATTTAGGGGAACCAAACAAATTTTTAAAAACTCTTCTATCTCATCATTTCAGTAAACTATGATATTATTATTTGAATAGAAGTTAAATGTCAAGAAAAAAAATACCGCAAATTATTATTTTTGGGATAGCATTACATTGACCAAGGAATACTCTCAAAGTGTAAAGTTTCCCGAACAAAGCTTGGTCCCCAGCTACTTGTCAAACAACGCAATAATGTACGTTATTTCATAAAATTTGTACCTGAGAAATGTACAAATGGAAAATGCATTTCTCGTAAGTGTAAGCAAATCTTAAAATGATAGGATTTGTAATGATACGATCTTAAAACGAGCAATTCAGTATTCTTATTCAAAACACCAAACACCCGCCACTGGATCAAAATATGCCCGCACGGCGCAATCCGGCACGGTGGGAAGCCCCTCTCGTACAATTTAAATTACGTACATAAGCCAAAAATAAAAAAAATATGATTTAGAACATTTCACTTTTTGTATACAGAATCCACTGTTTTTAAACTAACCTGACCAAAAAATAAAATAAAGTAGTAGCCGACAAGAAAAGTTCCGTGGAAATTTGCTATGTCACGTTTTATAAAACATTAAAAATAATCAACTTTATTTGAATATTTAAAATGAAAAGTACCGGGGGACCGAGCCGTGGCTCAGTATGTATATTTCGATTGTATAAGCAATATAAAGGAAACTCGTGTTTTCTTTATAACTAATTTCGGCTTTTTTTGTTTAAGTTTCAGTGGAATTTTAATTTACTATGATGTAACTTTAAATGGACAATGCAACACATTAATTTATTTTAATCTTACACATTTCTGTTATTGTAAATAAATCATAGAAATAAAAAAAAATAAAAGTAGTATTTTTTTAAATACGTTCCTAATGAATGAATTAATATGCGATCACAGGTTAATACAGTAGCAATCAACTACACAGCATTAAAACAGCACAGTGTATGTAAGGGGTGTGATTTATTTCTTGGTACTAAATTAAGTCATTCTTCAAGTATAAGTAAAACTTCAGCATGGGCATACTCTCTAACGTACTATCATATGATGGATTAGCTGAAGGCAGATAAGTCCGATTCAAGCTTATATTGCTTACTATAAAGATTGTTGTAATACAATTAACTTTAACTAGTGGTCGTCCAGTGGTCGAAAACTCGACCAAAAATATGTAATGTACAGGTTTCAAATGATTTAGGCCTAAAACTTTTTTCCCCGTGTGAGTAACTAAGGACTTCTGGATAGTTTAAATATGATATTTATATGTTTCTTACTCAGGAACAATGCCGTTCCGGGACACTATATAAATGGACGTTAACGTGATTATAAATTTGCATTTTACATAGTCAAAATACAATACGTATTGCGCAACCGTGATATGTTAAGCCATTAACCTTGGTTTACTAATAAAAACTACACCGTATGCTTACTCAAACAAAACAAAACTTGCTTACTGTACAGCAATAAATCACGTAAAGAACAAAACAAAATGAAAATGTAGACTAGAAGACTACTGATACCGTAGTCATCCTAGGCTACTACTACATGATGTTTCAGAACAGAAGTATGGGGATAAAAATATTAAATAACTCATAAAACACCATAAAATCATAGTACTGTACTTAAGTCTTTCTGGTAATAATAACAATGATAAAAGTAAGATAAAAATGATGTAAAACACCTCTTATTATTTCTCTTTGTTCTATTCTTTCTTTGGTTTCTCTACATCCACAAGTTGTCATGGTTACTAATCACCCAACGACCCAACCACAAAATATTGTAGTGTTGTGACAGCAGACAGAAGCAGACGATTGTCAGTATGTCAGTGTCAGTGCAAGATTGTCAGTCTGTAGGTGCGAGCGTATAGGTTGACCTTGACGATACTGATCGATATTTCTCCGTTTTGCTTCCATCTTATTTTTGTTAAATGAACTGTAATATTTCAATAATTGGGAACCTACTGCACATAAAAATTACCGTAAATAGTTAAATATATCGTTCATATCGAAATATAAGACTGAAAAACACAGTTAATAAAACATTTTCTTGGGATTTTTGAGGTTATATAATATATAGGCATCATGATGATGCGACTCCAGTTAAGCGAGGTTCTACTGTATTTGCAAGTTAAAGTTACAAATAGAAAACCCATTATATGGTTTGTATTCAATGACCGATGTATTATACAAAATAAATTATAACTTATTTTGATATTAATCAGCAGCATTTATTACAGCTTGCAGCACTTATTGGTATATATAAATATCCCAGTTACTATTAGTAAAAAAAAATAAAACACAAAATTGTGTGGCCATTCAATTTTTATAAACACAGTGTTAAACATTTGACTCTGCAGAATACCGGATGGTAAAGAGTGTTTGGTTTCAAGAAAATAAAATAAAAAATAGTTTAACCTGCTTTACTATTTATTTTGAAAAATAATAGATAGGAAACCATAAGAATAGGTATGGGATTGAACTGAAATAATTGCAGGAAAACTTAAATAGTAAAGTCCACAATCTGTACATTGTTAGAGAGCGAGAGAGAGAGAGAGAGATAGAGAGAGAGATTTGATAAGGAATCTGAAAAGTAAACAAATAATCGTTTCTGGCGTTCGTTATATTGTACCCCCCTCCCCCCCCCCCCCCGTATTTGCACTCGTGACCACTTTTTGTTGCTTCCTTATCATTCATCCGTCCCAAAATATAACTCCTGTAGTTTGTTTGTAAAATTGAAATTATTATAAAAATATTTTATCTTTCGAGTGTAGTTTCATGGTTATTCTTATCAGATAGAATAATATCGTTGTCATATGTAATAGTTACTCCTTCACGTTACACAATTGCGTAAAAAACAGTTCCAGTATCTCGGACAAGATTCACGTATATTTCTCGAGATAAAGAAAATCCGTATAGTTCCCGGTCCGTGGAAACACTGTAAATACTAGGATAAAAAATATTGTATAAAGGAGAAGTTGACTAAAATTTCAACTGAAGGTAAAAAAAATCAAAATAACTTAAAATATGAGATGATGAACGGGTAGGATCAAGATTCAACCAATTATAATTAATTAATATTCGACGATCCTTATTAGAGGTGCATCATATTTATTTGGAGTATGAACATGTTTAAACATTAACACGTAGTTAATCACTATCCCAACACAAATAGTAACAAGGAGTAAACGAAGGTTACAGACCGCTGGGTTTTACCGCTACAAAGTAGGGTAGGGTGCCGTACTGGCTACACTACTCCACGATAGAACACACGATGAGACAGTCTCCGCATTGGTATTGCAGTTACGCTTATCGACACAGGCAGCAGCACCGGTTTGCTGTTTTCATACGTATAAAGTGCACGGGAAGCCATACCTGACTGGCTTATGGGAGAGCTGACTGGCTTTCGGGCGGGTGACTGCCACACCGAGTAAATTACCAGCGCACTGACTGCCAAACCGGGTGGGCACAAAAGTATATATATGTGTCCGTGAACACGATAACTTGAGTAATTTTTATCCGATTTTGATGAAATTTGGTTTGAAGGTGTAAGGCGGGATAAACTTGAATGAGTTCGCGATCCAGCATGATCGGTCCATGGGAACAGGGTTTTATGGGGGGTTTTATGGGGTAAAAATTGGTTTTTCTCACTTTTTACCCTCAAAACACAAAATTTCCCAATTTTTCTCTAAACCTTCTTAAAGAGCTTAAAAAAACAAACAATTCAGTATATCAAAGTGTTTTTGTACGGTTATTGGTTACGGATAAAACTAAAAAAATGGTAAATTTAAAATTCCCATGTTTTTCTTATGGAGAATATTGTAAAATGTTGTAGTTTGCTTGTTTATGGATATATTTTGATCAAACTTGGTAAAATTTATTTATTTTATAGTAAGCTATTAATATTTTACTAAAAACACACTACTTTATTAGTTTCCTTGTAGCAGCAAACCTAGGTACTCGTTAAACCTAATGTTATTTAAATAGATCAATTGAAAATCAATTCGGCCAAATGGAAATTCGCTTAGACGGCAGGTTTGCTGCGGCGGGGGTATTATATATATATGGATATTATATTAAGTTCGGTGAGCGTAGCGAACAAACTTCAAGCTGGAGGCGAGTTAGCGTAGGGAACGAGCTAACCTGAAGGCAAGTGAGCGCAGCGAATGAGCTCCAACCTAAAGGTGAGTGAGCGTAGCGAACGAACTTCAACCAGGACGTGATTGAGCCATGTGAACGAGCTCATCTTGAAAATTAAGAAGTTAAACGGGGCAAAGCCCGCGGGTACAGCTAGTTATAATATAATTTTAATAGGGTAGTGGTGCTAGTCTAAATATAGTTTCAACCTACAAAGTCGCACCCACCCCTTACTCCCGCCCGACTCGATTCACCGTGGCCCGCCTTTCAAGGTCATTGCCCAACTCCTCCCACCCTTCTATTATCGTCTCCTTTCTAGTAAAAGTTTCTATTCTGACTTTTTTTAACATTAAATCTATTTCTTACATAACAGTACAGAAGTCGTTGTCTACTGTAAAACGGTAACAGTACTGCAAAACATCCAAGTGGCCAGAGGCGGAACTATTGAACAGTTAGTTGTAAACTTGCCTTCATACATATAATAGCTGTAAACTATTATGGCGACGCAGCATCCCTAGTATCAGGAGACAAGCACGAGTTGACTTTCATTCGACCTCGGTAGTTATTTTCTGCTTTATGTGTGTTTGTTCCTGATGAATCGAATTGTAAAGCAAAACAGCCGATAACAACTAAACGAGATATAGATATTTCGTCATACGGCTCCTTCTTTAAGCTGCCACGAATATTTTAGGCTAGTCAAAAGTAAAACTGAAGAATGAAAATAATAAATACAAGGATAAAATTTAGTGTTGCGTTATTTTGATTACTAGTAATTAGGGATGGTCAAGTCTCGAAATTTCGGGAAATTTTCGGGAAATTTTCAATCTCGTTACACGAGACGAGATTACTTTTTGGCCGAGATTTTTATCGAGACGAGAATAAAAAAAAAAAAAAAAAATTAAAAACGCCTGCAGAAAGTCAATGCAATACCCGCAATACAGGAGCGTGTTGTAGTTGCGTTTCCTTTTCGAAGGCGTTCTTATTTAATTAATTCTTTTAATGTAAATATTACTTTAATTCTTTTAATGTAAATATTACTTTCATTATTTTAATAATATTACTTTAATAACATTTGAGAAGTTTTGTTAAGTGTAAGCAGTGTGAGGAATGTTTTATTACTATAAAAAAAGTCAAAACAAGTAACTATTTTATAAAAATTAATATTGCTTTTATTTTATGATTTATTTTATTTTAGGATAAGTTGAACTCTATCCTAACTGATATCACCATGTTTCCTAATCGTAGGCATTTTTAATAAGTTAGGCGTGATTAATAAAAACATGTTATGCTGATGTTATTTAATGAAAGATTGTAAATATTCTTGCCTATTATCATTATTTTAGTATTTAAACAGTCATCTAACATTGTTACAAAATCAGGTAAAAATTTCGAACGTGCATTTCCCGTTGTGTATGAGAAGAGAAATCTTGTCTCGAAATTTTATGAGAAATAAAAAATCTCGTCTCGTCTCGTCTCGAACTAAAAATTCAATCTCGTCCATCCCTACTAGTAATATTTAGCTCAACTGGACTTTTACGTTTTTCATATTTCTAATGTGTTGATGGCGTATTTCAATACAGTACAACCTCAATAAACCGGGGGTGGATCAACCGGGCGGCGGATTAACCCAGGTCAATAGATGCCTCTAAAATTAGCCTCACTGTCCAAAAAAATTTTATAAAATATGTATCTTTAGACTTTTGTCTTGGAATGCATTGTTAAATATTCTGCAAATTATTTATTTGCAGTAGGCTCTCACATTATTGCTTTTGAAACATAAAAGTTCATTTGACATAAATAAAATGTACGCAAGACAAAGAAGATCGATAGCTTCAAGATAAAAGTCAAGTTTTTTTTGTTTGAGTAAGATGTGATTTTAAATGTCTTAGTTTTTATTACTTACTACTGGATCAAGGTTCATGACTTAAAATTCATGATTGCGCAATAGCCTACTAATTGTATTTTGATGATGTTATATGCAAATTATCACATTAATGTCCATTTATGCAGTTTTAGACGTTTGTATGTCATGTTGGATTAACCTTGGTTTCAGTTATACGTTGTCTCCCTCCCACCCATTACCCCGGATAATCGAGGTTCTACTGAAACTGTCTTGTTTCCGATTCATTGGTTTGCAGTATTGCTCGTTACGTAGATATTAAAGTATTTTTGTTTGTTGACTCAATTATTGTTCACGGCCAAGAACCGGCGATGTGTATATGAATGTTTTGATACTGGTTGTAGTCGTAGACACTAGACAGCTCGCCCCAATATATCCAAGTGAACCGAATCCGATCCGATTATTTGGACATCCCCACATCTCTATTCTAAAATATTATCAAGAAGTGGAAAAACTGCTAAAAAAATCTGTTAAATAAACTCGTGTTAAAAATAAATTTGACCGTTTGTATATTTTCCAATTTTTTTTATACCTGAAGCAGGAACCGAGAACCGTTTTCGGCCAAGAACTGAACCAGAACCTAACTGTTAAAAATGGAACATCACTAAGTGTAATTTTTCAATTTTCAAACACTTAACTACAAAACTTACCTAACTTAGATTTTTGAAAAGTTTAAATTGTAATGTAGGTCTTCGAACTATTTAATTTTTACTGTACGAGATTATTAATCACTACTATTTTTCACTGCCCAAAAAATCTTTCAAATTTTTTTACTGTTCCAATTTAAATAAAATTAACCTAATGATTCAGTACAATTTCATAGACAGTACTTTCAACTTGAGTATTTTTACAAAGGAATAAAACAATAAGGCTTACATCGGCTTCTGTTATCAATGGTCATGTTGTCTTCACCAGGTTCAAATTCAGTGTCTGTGTCTAACTCCTCTGAACTCTGCAAACGACATCAAGCAAGCACATCATAACAACAACAACAACAGCCACAACTCTACAACAAGCTACAACAGCAGTGCTTACATTTGCTGCGTGTCTCGACTGTGTATTGCTCATCGAGTTCTACATCTTCAGGATCCAACTCCTCGTCAGTCTAATCAACATAAAATCACAGAACCACACTGATTCAAATTACAATAATAACTAATCACAGACAGCATATTTGAAATGAAAAACAATAATATCAAACATTCATAATAAAGACATTGTCCTCTTTTGATCCTCAATAACTGGTAGAATGATTTTAGATCTGCAGTTTGACAACTAAATGACTACTAGTGTGCCTGTTTCTCCGAATTCGAGCAATTGCTAAGTATTGCAGGTGTTATTTTAAAACAAATTTCAACCAAGTCTGTAAATGTTTGTAGCAAACTGTTAAATTAGCAAACTTATTAACTGTTTGCAATTAGCATAATTATGTTCTTCTTCTCACTTTTAATTTCTGACAACAGCTGGAGTTTCATAACAATGTTTGTTTTCCATGTTAAGCTTATGGAGAAATACGAAAGTTTAAAGGACTACAGGGCCTCACTCTCTAATTATTTCCCTAAAAAGAAAGTTTCCTGCACAACTTCACGTTACGCTCTTTCCAATGACACCAAAAACTTGTCAATCGGTTCAGTAGTTTCGGAGGAGTAATTGTCACAAAAAACCTGTTTGCCTATTAAATAAGTACTAGTTGCTCTGCCCGTGCTTCACTACGGGGTGAGAATGCAGAAAAGAATAATTCGGTTTTACTTTAAGATACTATAATATACTATGAGAAACAGTTACAACACACTTAGCAGGAAAAATATAAGCAAAGGCTCAATCCTGCTTATTGATTATTTAAATTAAGATCTCTTAATGTATTACAGTACTATCATTTTATATAGTGTATATCATTTAAAATATATGCAAAAGTATAATTCATTGACCACATGGCACCAAGGAACAATTCCCCTTGTAAACAAATTAAATTAAATAGCAGAACAGCATTTCTGACAACAGCTGCAGTTTCATAACAATGTTTGTTTCTCATGTTAATCTTATGGAGAAATACAAAACATTGAAGGGCCCCTAGGCCTCACTCTCTAATTATTTCCCTAAAAAGAATGTTTCCTGCACAACTTCCCGTTACGCTCTTTCCAATGACACCAAAAACATGTCAATTGGTTCAGTAGTTTCGGAGGAGTAATTGCCCCAAAAAACCTGCTTGCGTATTAAATAAGTATAGATATAGATAATAACTTTGGTTATTTCCATTTAAAAAGAATTAATTGAATATTTAAAATCACACAAAAGACTGGATTTACTGACAAATTAGAGATGAATCATACTAATATTATAAATGTGAAAGATTGTGTGTTTGTTTGTTTGAAGTTCAATCACACATTAACTACTGGTCGGATTGTGTTGAAATTTGGTATGATGATAGCCCACATTCCCGATTAACATATAGACATATTCTTACCCCAAAAATCCTTTCGAGCTCTGCCCCAGCGGCTCTAGAGTTTCCCATGTTAACCTTATGAGTATTCATATTTAAAAGGAATTAAATAATTTCGCCAGCTGTTTCAACTACACAATTTGTTTCTATGATATTCAATAGCATTAAAAGGTTATACGGTTTACCAACAGGGTGCAGCACCATTAGTTATTTATACATTTATGACAACAGCTAATTTGATTGAACCAAGCAGCAACAAAAACCTGAGTGTGAGAACTTTACTTCTTTCTATTGTTTAGGTGAAGTGGTAGAACATTATGGCTTTGGTAGATGTTCTATATACTACTAGCTGGCCCGACAGACGTCGTCCTGTCCTAATGTGGTTTTATGTCAAATGCTCGTTCATTTTCAAGATGACCTCGTTCGCATCGTTCAATCACGTTCTGGTTGAAGTTCGTTCGCTACGCTCACTCACCTTTTGATTCCAAATTAGCTGTTGTCATAAATTAAAAAAAATAATAGTGCTGCACCCTGTTGGCAAACCTATTAATTTTTTATGCTATTGAACATCACAGAATCAAATTCTTTAGTTGAACCAGCTGTTAAGATTCTTTAATTCAATTTAAATATGAATAGTGAATACTCATAAGGTTAACATGGGAAACTCCAGAGCCACTGGGGCGGAGCCCTTTTGACGGATCTGCACCAAACTTCACACAAACCATCCTTGAATAATGCTTAATAATGCCTGAAAGTTTCATTACAATCTGTCGAGCGGTTTCGGAGTGCATAAAGGATAAACAAATAAAAAACATACATTGGATTTTATATACAGGGTGTCCTGGAACTCTTTACCAATATTTTAGGGCATTGCTCCTGGGTAAGAAACATGCCTAAATATCATATTTAAATTTTCCGGAAGTCCTTAGTTACTCACACAGCCGCCATTTTGTTTTTTTCAGTTATTAATTTTTTTCTAAAGAATGGTTAAACATACGAAATGGAAACTTTGCACAAAGATTTATGACAACTAGACAAAGCTACCAAAAAATTATGAAGATTTTTCAAATTCATAGAACAAAATGGTGGCCATTTACAATTTTTGTAAAATCAACGGTTTTTGAGTTAATTAAGAAACAAAATTTTAAATTGCCGCCATTTTGTTTTATGAATTTGAAAAATCGTCATAATTTTTTTGTAGCTTTGTCTAGTTGTCATAAATGTTTGTGCAAAGTTTCCATTCCGTATGTTTAACCACTCTTTAGAAAAAAATTAATAACTGAAAAAACAAAATGGTGGCTGTGTGAGTAACTAAGGACTTCCGGACAATTTAAATATGATATTTAGGCATGTTTCTTACCCAGGAGCAATACCCTAAAATATTGGTAGAGAGTTCCGGGACACCCTGTATATAGATAGTATATTGTAGATTATAGTAAACAAAATTTTCTCAAAACGTGTCCTCTCTCATTGCAAATGCAAAGCACGAGTATTTAACTACAATAAGCATTGTATACCAACCCCATACGAAGGACGGGTACTCAGCTAGTACTTATGTAAATTAATTAATGTCCTTGTCCTATAAAGGCTATTAAGATAGATTTTTGTTTCTAAAAGCGTTGGCAGATGTGTAACTATTTTATATAACGGATGTAAAGACAATAGTTATTTGTGTAACTAGTGGTGAAAGTGGCACTTTGCTGCACACGAGAGCAATGTTTACGCACGAGCCGCAGGCGAGTGTGGAATGATCTCGAGTGCAGCAAAGGCCTTTTTCACTCGTGTTACACATTATATTTTTCCTACAGTCACTATAAAGCAAATAAATAATTAGTCTTTCAAACACTATACAACACGTTTTTAGGTTCAGCTGGCAACACAAATGGTGCCCTAGAGAAAGTAGTACCCGCGGTCCGTATCACTCCGCGATTTTTCCTCGGTAAGAAATGTGCTCCGCGTTTTGAGAATATAGTTCCGTATGTTTTTGTAATTTGAAGTGGTTTCCGCGCCTAAAAAAAATGCTTTAAAGGTATTTTCTTGTTTATTAAGATCGTAGGAATGTTTTAAAAACGTTTAAAAGAAAAGTCCAGAAAGTTCAGAAATTGCAAAATACCGAAACTATAAACACAAAATGACAGGTTAAATCGTAGTTATGATAGTCAATCAGCTGCTCATAGTATTATTATCTTTAAGTGTTGCCAACCTATTTCCAAGCGTACACGGATTACGTGCATAATAGAACCACGCTGTTTTGTGTTGTTTCGTTGGAATCCTGATGTGCGGCAAAGTATAAACCGTACGACAAAGTATAAACCGTACGGCAAAGTATAAATATGCAGCAATTAGCAGCTTTCTGTACTATAAACAGTACAAGGAAGCCAACATTGTTGGGAGACTGTAGGAAAAAATATATTTCTATTTGGTGTCTTCTTTCCATTACAAAGCACGGGTACAACAGCTAGTATATATATATGTCCGTGAACGCAATAAATCGAGTAATTTTTGTCTGATTTAGATGAAATTTGGCTTGAAGGAGTAGGGGGGGATAAACTTGAAACAGATTGCGAACCAGCAAGATCGGGTAATGGGAAAGGGGTACTTTGATGTTTTTAAATGGGTTTTATTCAAATTTTTACCCGTAAAACATGGAAATGCCTAATTTGTAATAAGACTATCTTGTGAAGCTTTAAAAACAATTAATTTTGTATATTGATGCCTTGTTGTACAATTAAAGGTTACAGAGAAAGTTAAAAAAAACTGTACATTTAAAATTCCCATGTTATTCTTATGAGGAAAATAATTATTTATTTCATACTATTGGCTACTATCACTAATTTGGTCAAAATAAGACTTTTGAACCTACCTGTAGCAGCAAACCTAAGTACTCATTAAATATAATGTTATTTAAATTAGAATAAATCTTGTTTGGAAATCTATACTTATTTAATACGCAAGCAGATTTTTTGTGACAATTACTCCTCCGAAACTACTGAACCGATTGACATGTTTTTGGTGTCATTGGAAAGAGCGTAACGTGAAGTTGTGCAGGAAACTTTTTTTATAGGGAAATAATTAGAGAGTGAGGTCCTGGGGCCCTTTAAAGTTTCGTATTTCTCCATAAGATTAACATGGGAAACAAACAATGTTATGAAACTCCAGCTGTTGTCATAAATGCTGTTCTGCTATTTAATTTGATTTGTTTACAAGGAGAATTGTTTCTTAGTGCCATGTGTCAATAAGTTATACTTTTGCATATATTTTAAATTATATACACTGTATAAAATGGGTACTGTATTACATTAAGAGATATTCATTTAAATAATCAATAAGTACGATTGAGCCTTTGCCTATATGTTTCCTGGTAAGTATAGTATCTTAAAGAAAAACCAAATTATTATTTTCTGCGTTCTCACCCCGTAGCGAAGCACGGGCAGAGCAACTAGTATTTTAGTTAATAGCCAATCAGACAAATTGAAATTCCCTTAGTTTGCAGGTTTGCTGTGGCAGGGGTATTGTTTGTGCCATCTGCAAGATTTTTTACTCAAGATTTAAAACTCTGTTAACCCGGAAAGAAGTGAGTCCGTGGCTCAGTCGGCAGCGTCACAGACTTCGTGCCCAAGGCAGCGATGTTGTGGGTTTGGATCCTGATTGCTGCCACTACTTTTTATCTGTACAGTTCACCCTTGTACAGTACCGGCTCACCCCTTGCTTTGCTGGATATGTTTCACGCACAGGGGGCAAATGCAAGGTTAAAAGAGGCCACCAACCTCTTAAAAAAAGTTACATTCCAAACATTGTGAAGGAAATTCCGCCCCACAAACTAAAAATACAATCTTGTCCATCCCTATAGCCTATATTACACAAAAACACTTTCTTCTTGATAAATAATTGAGATTATTATAACATTTTACAAAAGAATGCCGTACCTAAAGTGCATTATATACTTTACTTTTATGTAATAAAATCAATTAAGGACTAAAATATATTTATTGTGTTTTTTTCAGTTTTAAAATAATATTATACTAGTGTACCTGTTGCTCGAATTCGAGCAATTGCGAAGCATTACAGGCGACTCAAAGATTATGGAAATACTCACAATCTACACAACAGTTAGATATAATCAAAATCTTTTGTAAATATCTTATCTTTTTTCAAAAAGCTGATCTTGTTTTTTTAGCGTTTTCTACAAATTTTTCCCTCTCATAGCCGCATTGGGTTGTCTATGATAACGATTATAAATGAAAAAAAAAAACATTATTTCTATTTCTTCTACTTGGTTGTGTAATATGACTTTTTCTATGTTTCCATTGTTTGCAAATCGGTTATTTCAATGATTTCTCAAGAAATGTAGAACAGTGTTAATTCAGTTTTATTTTTAGCCTCTATATCAAATTGTCCAGGATTTCTCGCTCTTTACCATTCTAATAATTACACCAACCCAAGTTTCGTCTACAGATGTAATATGCCAACGAATATCACCTACGTACAATCTCCAAGAAGTGGTAAAAAAGGCAGAAACCAACCCATACAATAGATATAAGTTAACTCCAAAAGAAATAATTTCAACAGTTACTGTGATATTAGGATTTTCCACTGATTTGTTAATAGAACATTATATTGCAAAACATGACACGATGCAGAAGAGAATCCATTTTAAAATCAGAAAAACCCATTGCAAATACTGTACTTCATTTTGACAAATTCAATAAATCACAATTTAAATATTAACAGCTGTTCCATTAAAAAGTAGTGTAGAATTATGCATATGGTCGTAATGTAAACAAATCTGAAGAGGCAACTTTAAAGGCTTCTGGGGCAGAGCCCCAAGGGAATTTACCTCGTTCCTCTTTTGATGGCCCATCTACAAACCAAGACCTTTCTTTAGAGACCCCTACCAAGTTTCTACGCCCAGCCGATCTCTCAAATTAGCAGTGACAAAAACCCCGTTTTCCTCCATAAGAATAACATGGGATGGGAATTCAAAGGCCACTGGGGCAGAGCCCCAAGGGAATTCACCATGTTTCTCTTTTGATGGCTCATCTCCAGACCAAGACCTTTCTTTAGACACCTCTACCGAGTTTCTATGCCCAGCCGTTCTCTCAAAATAGCTGTGACAAAGAAAAACAGTTTCAAATTAATATATAGATGTGATATACTGTTTGCATTGTGGGCATATTATAATGTTACAGCTTAAGATTTCCAATAATTTCCAAACAAGTTCCTTTGTCCAGATCTTACAACAAGCTGAATTGTGTTTAGTTGGTCTCACCCTGTTCATGAGGACTGCACGTCGTATCTCTCTCACCCCGTCATACACAAGCCTGGAGGCATCAATGAACTCGTTCTCATCTACATCTTTGGGAGGGCTTGATGAGATAGCATCCACTGCCACTTCAACACGTTGGGCAAAGTTTGGCATCACTGTAAAATGCAAATAAAATTTCAAAACATCTCGATCTTCTCAACTTCATGCTTTATTTCTAATTAATAGTCCTGGCCAAAGAAACCGTTGGTCTTGGTCAATGAGTCTTGGTAAAAAGGCCTGTACAAGACATCTGACTGCAATGTATACTATATCCTTTACTCACTATCAGATTAAAATATGCAAGAAGATAATATGTTATGCGTTGCTACCTCAATGTAACATTATGGTAATGTACCTTGGTCCCGCAGCACCTTGATAGCCTCCAGCACCCGCATGGTGTACATGCCAGGCTCATAGTTGTCCATCTCCGCAGTGACGACGTTGGCCACCCTAGCGCTACGGCCACGGATGGCCCCAGCCGTGCGGTCCAGAGTGTCTCCATCTCCCTCCTGCAGTGCCAACACGCACTTGTTCACATCTTCCAGGATATGGTTCTCTGGAAAACAACAAGGTGAGTCCATAATATTTATCTGAGAGAATTATCAAGCATAAAAAAATAGCTCCGAATATTTGGTTTAGAGCTTACAAAAGTCTATTTAATTCTAGACAGACAATGTTATTTTAAAGATCTCATATGGCTGCCCAAATACAACAGAGATTGAAAATCCAGTAATCACTAATCAGCTGGCCGATACCAACTGATGAATATTAATTCTTTGGGTGATTACAGGTAAAAAGATTATGCCTAATAACTAATCAGGTAAAATTATTTATTACAGTTCTAGCTTAGTTAAATTAGATATCTGTCTTATGTATTTTTAGAAAAAATGAACAGTTAATTATGTTGGGCTATTGGTATTCAAAGGTCTGTAAAGGTCTGAGAGAGGCCATCAGAAAATAATATAAACAATGGTGGGAATGAATATGTCGGATGCAAAACGATAGCTAATTTATAGTAAAATTTATATTTTGTTGAATTATGGAAAAATTAATGTGTGTATGTTACCGGAGACAGCCAGGAAGTCGTCGATGGTGGTGATGTCGTCGACCGCTTCTGTGAGGATGCGGACCTGGTTCTCCCAAGCGTCACGGAACACATCCATGTTCTCCTGCACTACCTTGACACGAGGACGAGCTGCGAGGATACGAGCAGCATTGATCACCTGAGGACACAGAGCATCGATCTGACCTGCAGCATAGCGAACCATCTTCACACCGTCCTCGTTGTTGGACATGCTACAAGCCAGGTTGGCCACCTGTAAAAAACAAAATAAACTTGTAACTGAGTAAACTTCAGTCTCTTTTTTAAGTGACTACAGGTCTTTAAAATTGCTAAATAAAACGAGGAAGTGCCTTTTTATCGTAATCAACAGCTTTAGTTTAGGTTGATGCAACACATACAGATGTGACGTCATTTGAATAAGATTATGATTCTGTATGACAATTGTATTTTTATATTATTTTACCTACATACCTATATTTTTGTTGTAACATGATCTAATGTTACAAAAATGTCCCTAGATATAGAGATTACTGGGCAGTGCTGGATCCCTTAACACTGTGACTTTGACTTAGTTTAAGGTATTAGGTGCCCAGAGATGATATTTACAATCTTAGACCAGCTGAGAAGCAAACTACAGAAGAGCTGGAACCAACTGGATAACCGTTACAGATACAGGTACCAGAAACTCTACAATACTCTACCATAACTCTAGGTTATCATCACTGAACTCACTTCAACAAGTTTGTTAGCATGTTCGGTGAAGACCACAGCATATTCTTCTACTTCCTTTTCATTACCAGCTCGGGCAGCTTCAATCAATACCAACAGTGGAACACTTGTCTCCAGGAAGCTGGAAGAAGAAGTTAGAGGTTATCCACAGTACAGTAGAACCTCGATTGACCGGGGGCGGATCAACCGGGCAGCAGATAAACAGTGGTCAATAGATGCCTCTAAAATTAGGTTAAATAACCTCATTGTCCAAGAAAATGTTATAAAATATGTTACTTTAGACTAATGTGTTGGAATGCATTGTATATTTAACTATTCTGTCAATAATTTATTTGCAGTAGGATCTCACATTATTGCTTTTTCTTGGAACATCACAGTTCAAATGAAAAATAAATGGAAGCAAAACAAAGAAATATCGATGGATAGATTCAAGGTCAAGCTATCGGTTTGGTGCTTGCATTGCCAATCGTATCCTCATACATCTGTCTGATGTGCGCTTGCTATGTCACAACAGTTTGTGATTGGGCAATGAGTAACCATGACAACTTTAGTAGCCTGTGATTGGGTGATTAGTAGCCATGGCAGCTTTTGTAGCCTTTGGTTGGGTGGTTAGTAACCATGACAAATTTGTTGAATGTATGTATGAAGAGATACCCAGGAAAGAATAGAAGAACAAAGAGGAAGAATAAGCAATGTTTTTTGTCATTGTTATCTTTATCTAATTTCACGACTGTTATTATTATCGTTAAGTACCTACTATGGTTTTATACTATTTTACAAGTTATGTTTGATCGACATTCTTCTGTCCTGAAACAGCATTGTAGCATTAGCCTATGACTAGCAGGAGGTATTAGAATTTCTATTAATCTGTTATTTGCGTAATTTATTGCTACACAGTGTTAGGAATTTTGATTGTTTCAGTAAAAGTTTGAGCAAGCTGTGGTTTTAAACATTACAGTTTTTATTACTGAACCGCGAAACATCTGGTTACTGCTCAAGCACCTGCCAGTCTGTCTAAAAAGAAGGCGGATATATCTGTCACCTGTCCGGGAAGGGTTAACCGTGGTTTCAGTATTCCGTGGTCTCCTTCCACCCATTACCCCGGGATAATCAAGGTTCTACTGTGCAACTAAATTAGCTAAATGACTTTAAACAAAATCATAAATAACATATTTTTTTTGTTTGACATACTACTGTACAACATGGTAACATGAGAACTTAAACTAAACTCTCGCAACTCTTAATTCACTTGACATCTTTACTTCATAAACCTTTTTAAAACAAAATTACCATCATCAGTTTGGGGGATAATCTTTAAATAACATCAAAGAAATAAAACAAGTAAATTTAAAAAAAATCTACAACATTTTAATTTTAATTGAAAAGCTAGGCAAAATTGGAGTTGTAGGAAAAGAGCAATTGTGGTTTTCTTCCTATTTAACTAATAGATATCAGAGAACTAAAATCAGCAAAAATGGTCAACAAGTAAATTCATCTTGGGATAAAGTGCAATGTGGTTTGCCACAGGCAGGGGTCAGTATTGGGTCCCTCTTTGTTTTTGATCTATGTAAATGATCTGCCAAATATAACAAAGATGGAACTTTTTCAATATGTAGGGATGACACAATGCTTTTGTGTAGAGGACCCACTATTGACTTCCTGCAGACTAGCATAGACAAAGAATTCTCTGCTCTAGGTAACTGGTTGTGGGCAAATGGTCTGGCCCTAAATGTGGAAAAAACACAAATTATAAACTTTTCGGCTAACTACAGGGAAGATGATTCAAATCATATTATCCTTTCAAATCATCAATTATCTCCACAACAAAATGTAAAAATCCTCGGATTAATTTTGAATAATAATCTTAAATGGGCATCTCAAATTGAAAATGTAAGTAAAAAATTAGACCCTTGCATTTTTTCAATAAGAATAATCTCACAAGTAACGAATCTAGAAACCCAGCTAATAATATATCAAATCAAATCAAATGCATATTTCTCATCATTAATGACATACGGTATCTTGATCTGGGGGTAACTCTCCTTATTCAACAAATATTTTTAAATTACAAAAAAAAGTAATACGAATTATTGGCAAAGTTCCCCCTAGAACCCCTAGTAAAAACTGTTTCAAAACTTTCAAGTTCTAACTTTTTATGATCACTATATTTTGGAAATAGCATGCTGGGTCCAAAGAAACCTCTCCACTTTTATGGAGACCCAAACTCAAAATTACAATACAAGAAAAAAGAATATTATCAAACCTGAAGCTCATAATTTACAAATACTCGAGTTATCACCACAACACATTGGTCCAACAATCTTAAATAACTTACCAACAAGTTTAATTACTCTAGGAAATCCCTCTAAGTTTAGACTTTCTTTAAAAGAATCTTTTTTTTCATTGGCAGATTATTTTGAGGACTGCTGGAATTAGGTATAAATAAACCTTCCCACTCCTTCTAGCTCAATTTTTTTGTCATGTAAAAATTTTGTGTTTTGGGAAGATTTGGTTGATTTTGTGTAAATACAGATGTATTAGTTTTAAGTCTTTATTTAACCATTGACAATATGTCATGTTACTATAATGATCTGACATGTAACTCAATAAATAAATAAATAATTAATACTTAATACTTTAATACTTTTCAATGAAATGGCGACCATACAAAGTAGGTATTTTAAGCCAAGTATGAATGGAGATGAGTGTAGGATGAGTGGCGCGATCTTGTAGTCTTGTTAGTGACTAAGCAGACATATTCCTAAGACACAGCTGTTAATTAATAGCCCATACAGCTAATGACAACTAAGGGACCTACAGTTTATGGTGGAATCCGAATAATGACAAATTTTCAACTACTGTAAGTATCAAGGAAGTTTTGAGATCATCAGACCATCCCTATTTCAAAGTGATATAAAGGGTGCGCCAAAAAAACCTGACGGTTTCTGTTTTGTAATAAGTCAGCTGTTATACTAGCTAGAGACCTCATTGTTGTAGTGAACGATTGCTTATGTTATGCCATTTTTAGGTTATGTTTGGTGAAACATCACTTCGTCGAAAGAAAGTTACTGTCTAGTGTGGTGTGGTACTGTTTGGAGTCATCGGACCATATGTTTTTGAGGACGAAAGTGGAAACACCCCCCTGTCACTGTAAACTCGGAACGCTAAGTGGAAATACTGATGGGGTTTTTGATTCCACAACTGCGAATGTTAGGAGGGAAAGACATGACCAACACATAGTTTCAACAGGACGGCGCACCTTGTCATACAGCCAATTATTCAATGACAGTTTTGCGTGAACTCTTTCCCGATATAGTGATCTCTTGGTTTGGTGATGAGCTGTGGTCAGCTCGATCCCCAGACTTAATTCCTGACGTGACTTAAGTGTGACTCTTGGCTATGGGGATACTTAAAAAGCAAAGTGTTTGTTTCGAAATTTCGAACCATCCCTGAACTCAAGCACTGCATCAGGGAAGAAATTTCTTTTATTCATCAGGCGAAGCTGACTGCAAATATGAAAAAAATAGGAAGCCTGCGTTTAGGGGAAGTTCATCACCTAAGTGTTATTATAAAAATATAATTTTTCATAAATGTAAATGGCACAGTATTGAGTACAATATAACATTATTTAGTACATAAAATTGTATTTTGTTCTTAAGTTATTTAGTATTAAAAACCGTCAGGTTATTTTGGCGCACCCTGTATTATACTGACCTGTCAGAGACATGGTCAACTACAGCCTTGCGCAGTTGACGACGCAGATCTCTAGTCTTGCGGCACATATGGTCAATGGCTCGCTCCAAACCTTCACTGGTCTCCTTCACACTCATCTACACAGAACACCGGCATAGTTCACTACAAGCATGTAAAATGATTGACAACTTTTATGACAAGCTAAAATGTAATTTACAAATATTAAATTTGGTGGGGGGGGGGGTTTAAGATAAGGTAAGGTACCTGTAGTTGTTTTTTTTCAAAACCCATTCTTGTAAGATTAAGTAGAGAAACATTTTGATGTTACCTAGTGAAATATAGAGGCAGTATCCGGCTAAACATAATGTTTGGAGTGAAAAAAAGAAAGTTACAATTTGAATTTATTAATAAACATTAATTCCTTTATCATCTATACAGTTTAAAAGTAAAAACTATATACTTTTCCAAGCATGGTAGAGTGTGGATTGAATTGTAAAATAGAATTGTTAAAATAATCCACCAATTTAAACTCATTATTATTACTGACTTCAAAGTCAAAAGCATAAGCTTATCATCTTACATGCATTCATCGCTTCCCCAATCTAAAAGTTTATTAAACAATGTATATGATTGACTATTATTACAACTTCAATATCCAACAGTCAATGATATGATGTAACAAAGTACAAAATATAACCATATGAGTATGTATATTTGGTATGGAGACCTTTAAAAAGTGTATAGATTCTAGAAAACTGTTCAAAGTAAGCCTATCCTCTACATCTATCTGCAGATTCAAAGTAAACAAAATCAAATAAGGAATGACACCTCAACTAACTGTAATAATATATACTGTACCTACAACAGTTTTTTAAACAAGCATTTTCTATTCAGTTCTTAGAACTGAAAAGATTCATTTTATTGGATCGTAACTGATAGGCATAACGATAACAATGATCATTTCCCTCTGATGTACGAGTAATCTTTTCTTACTCTAGTAGAACCCAACAACCTATTTCCTAGGTCACCACAAACTTTAAAGCCAGATATCAATATTTGTGAAGGTGACGACATCAAAAACTTGTGGCAATTCGAGACTATTGGAATTAAGGATGACCCACACGTGAAAGATGATATCGCATTGAATAAATTTAATGAAACTGTTAAACTTTAGGATGGTTGTTATTCAGTTTCCTGGCCTTGGAAAGATTATCCCCCAAATTTACCAAAAAACTACAATCTTTCTCTCGGTCGTTTGAAATCTTTAACAGACCACACTTAACTTGACTTTCAGACAAACATAATATTCTAAGTGAATTTGACTCGGTAATTCAAACCCAATCGAAATAAGGTATAATCGAACGAGTGAGTTTTCAGACAGAAACGAAATAGGAGTTCTTCACTATATACCTCATCACCCTATTATCACTGAGTCGAAAACCTCAACTCAACTCAGGATAGTGTATGACGCGGCAGCCAAAACCAGAAAAGGCAACAATAGTCTTAATGATGTCTTTGCCGTGGACCTGTAATTTTGGAAAACCTATGTAGTTTACTTTTACGTTTTAGAATGAATGCTATTGGAATTCTTGCTGATATTGAGAAGGTATTCCTTCAAATAAATCTCCAAACTCCAGATAGAGATGTAACTAGATTTCTGTGGATCAAAGATCCTTTGTCAGCACCTACTAATGATAATATTGATGAGTATCAATTTTGTAGGGTTCCGTTCGGAATCATATCCAGTCCATTTTTACTCAGTGCTACTGTTTTTCATCATTTGTCAATTTGTGAACTTGATAATCTTAATGAAAGGTTGAAGCCTTCATTTTATGTTGATAATATGGTTACCGGATGTGACATAGATCAAGACGCCACAACACTATTTACAACTGCTTATAGTTTGTTCTCTGATATTAACATGAACCTTAGATGTTGGTCTTCAAACTCAAAGACACTGATGACACAAATACCAATGGAAAAAAACGACAACTGAGAATCCTACTGATGTTAATGTTCTTGGATTAAAATGGAACAACAATCTTGACATTCTTCATATAAAACCTGTTAACAATGACAGAAACAAACATATTTCAAAAATATAAGTTTTAAGTACTATATCATCAGTTTTTGATCCCTTAGGGTTATTATCCCCCATAACACTGAAGGCTAAACTCTTTCTCAGTTGTGGGAACAGTTGTGGAAAGACAATTTGGACTGGGACGAAATACTAGAGGAGCCTAAATGTAGGGAATGGAAAATGGAATATTATATGCGATGATATTCTTAAAGTAACTGAAGTTTCTATTCCTCGATTCACAGGATTACGAGCAGATCATGTAGAACTCCATTGTTTTACGGATGCATCAAAGGATGTATATTCGTGTGCTGTTTATATCAAATTAATTAATAAGGAGACTGTCAAAGTGACTCTCGTGTTTTGTAAAAGCCATTTAACCCCAAAGTCAAAGCCGAAAATTACCCTTCCAAGACTCGAACTTTTAGGCGTGTTGATTGGAACAAGAGTGTTACGTTTTGTTGAATTATCCTTAAAAACTTCCTGTTGTAAATAAGATACTGTGGACTGATTCACAATGCATGTTACATTGGCTTAACACAACAAAGCTGCTTCCTAAGTTTGTGGAGAGAAGAGTAATAGAGATCAAAAGTTCAAAACCAACACAGAGACGCAATTTAGATACGTTCCTACTGACGAAAATCCAGCTGATATGGCGACTCGAGGTAAAACGGTGGATAATCTGAAACACTGCAATGAATGGTGGTCAGATCCACAATGGCTTTCTTGTATTCAAGACTTGTGGCCGGATTGGTCTTCTGATTTGAACTGAAGGTTCATGAACGGTTAATGAACTGAAGACGATATTGTTGAAGCTATTGAAGAAAACGTCGTCACCTTGACTACAAAGACCGAAGACGTGAGTCCTTTTGGCATAGATATACAAAGGTTTTCATCACTTTCAAATTGTAAAAGATTTATAAGTGGATGCAGACGGAATAAACTACCTAATTATGTTATTCCTACATCTGAAGAACTCAAAGATGCTCATTTATCATGGATTAAACACGTTCAAAACACATCTTTTAGTGAAACACTAAGGATTATAAGAGATGGTAGGTATGATAGATTGCAGAATCAACTTGGCCTATTCATTGATATTAATGGAATTATAAGATATAAGGGTAGGATCTCAAATGCAGACCTTGAAGAATATTGTAAGTTCCCTATACTTCTACCAAAGAACGATATATTTACTCGACTGCTCATAGAAGAGTGTCACTGTAAGATTTTTTACATGGGAGTGCAACAAACCCTCTCAGAACTTCGGAAATCCTTCTGGATAATCCATGGCAGAGCTGAAGTCAACTGGGTTCGGCAAAAATGTTTGAAAAGCTTAAAATACGAAGGTGGACCATACAAGCTGTCCCAAATACCCTCTCTTCCAACAGAACGGGTGACTGAAAGTATACCTTCCAAATTACAGGACTTGACTACTTTGGCCCTCTTCTGGAGTTGAATTCTAGAGTTGGATTCTAGAGTTGAACTTTTGAAAATTTACAGTTGCATATTCACCTGTTTAGTCACAAGAGCTGTTCATTTAGAGATAGATAAATAAATAAATAAAAAGGCCTTTATTTACAAGCGAGTTTCATATACATGATTTTCAAACTTACTCAAGTCAAACTAAAACTAAACTAACCTAATATATACAGAAATATAATGTACAACATAACTACAAAGAAAAGACATTTACAAATTACATTTGTTTTTCTGCATTGCGGCCCTGAATGAGCCATACGATTTGGAGCTCTTTATGTCCTGAGGGAGGCCATTATACAACTGCGGGCCAAAATAAGAAAATGACTTTCTTCCAACCTCAAGCCTCACTTTAGGAAAGTAAAGCCTGCGGTCGGAACGAGTACCACGCAGGCAGATCTCCCCCTGTACTTAAGCCTCTCGCTGAGGTACAAAGGCTCTCCCAGCGTGAGCACTTTGTGGACCAGGCAGCAGGTCAGCCTCCTGCACATTTCATCCATTGGGATGAGCTTTGCAGCATCTCGGAAGGAGGACACGTGGTCAAAGCGGTTAAGGCCAAAAATGAACCTTATAGCAGAATTTTGAATTCTTTGAACTCTTGCCATATCCTCCTTAGAGATGCTGTTTCCATATGCAGGAAAGCAATATGTAAAGGCTGGGAGGACCAAGGACCGCATGAGTTGCATTTTGTTTGGCATATTCTGGCAGTAGTTTTAAATCTGCTAAGACCTCTCAGTCTACCCACTGCGCGTTGAACTGCAGATGTGACATGGTCAGAAAAAGAGAGGTCTTTGTCAAGTACAACACCAAGTGTGTTGACAGTGTCGCAAACAGACAATCTCATGCCATCAAGGGTGACTTCTATAGCAGATTTACTCAATTCCTGCATCATAATGTTTGGTCCAGTATGCATGACTACACACTTGTCAACATTCAATCCAAGGCCATTCATGACAGACCATTGAAAAATGCTGTGCAAATCAGCATTGATGAGCCGGATTGCTTCTGATGTCTTGTCTGGCTTGTATGACAAGTGTAGTTGGCAGTCATCAGCATACAAATGTGCTGTACAATATTCTACACTTCTGGACAAGTCAGACGTGTACAAATTGAACAGCACAGGTCCTAAACAACTACCTTGAGGAACACCACGCAATTTGCAAAGCGGATCTGATGTCTCACTCCCAATTTTGGTAACCTGCAGTCGGGACTCCAAATAGGACCGAAACCAACAAACAACTTTTCCACTACAGCCATAGCACTTCATTTTGGCCAATAACAATTCATGATCAATATAGTCAAATGCTTGGGAATAATCTAGAATAGCTAATGTGCTGTACAGGCCTTTATCTTTGGCATCGAATAGATCCGCAAACATATTAGTCAGTGCAGTACAAGTACTGTGGTTTTTTCTAAACCCTGACTGTAGCTTAGGCAATATATCAAAGTCATCTAGAAATGAAGCAATTTGTTTAGTTACCATCTTTTCCATTATTTTTGACATTGCAGGTAACACGGAGATAGGTCTTAAATGCTGGACGCATGAGATCGCCAATAACTTGTAAAAGAATTCTTACTATCTCTCAGGAGGTTTGTGGGAAGAAGAGGCACTCTGAAGAAGATTTACTTGGACAACGCAACTCACTTCAAGAAGGCTTTCGCACTCTTGGATGATATGTTTGTTGAACATTTCGACATAGGCCTACACCAGAAGTACTGTCTTATGTAAGTGAAAACCGCATCGAATTACTTACATTCCAGAGTTTGCACCTTGGATGGTCAGTTTAATGTCCTTAGAGCCTGTGTATCTAATGTCAATGCAGACAAGTGCTTATTTTGCAAGGAAGCTCACACAATTTATAAATGCTAACGTTTTGGATGTCAAACTCCCCCTCAGCGTAGGGATTGGATTAAAGCACAAAATTCTTGTTTTAATTCTTTACGGACCTTGCATAAACTAAATGAGTGTACTTAAAAAACTAGCTGTTTTAAATGTGGAGCAAAACACAACAGTTTGCTACATAATGATGATGTTGGCCTTACCAACAAGGCTCAAGTTAGGGTAGGGCAGAATAATAAAGTACCTAGGTCCTAATGAAAATTCCATTCAACCAGCTGAAAAGCTTAATTCAAGTCCCTTGCATGCATGCAGCAGTGTTAGATCTTCTTTAGTTTTGTTAGGAACTGCTTTAATTCATATAAAGGATAGATCAGGTCAATTCCAACCAGTTAGAACTTTTATTGATTCTGGACCTCAGACTTCCTTTATAGCTGAAAATTTTTGTCGCGCCTGTGCCTTCCTCGAAAGAAATTCAATGAACATGTATCTGGTATTGCAGAATCTACTGTTTTATCTACTAAAGGAGTTGTATTGTGCACTCTGAAACCTCATTTTGATTCTGAACTTCGCCTTCAGACTAATGCTGTGATTCTGAAGAAAATTATATCTCAAATGCCTTATACCTCCCTTCCAGAATGTATCAAAGACGAATACAAACATTTAGAACTTGCAGATCCTACTTTTGGCGAACCAGGAAAAATTGAATTTTTGTTTGGTGCAGACTTGTACCCTGATGGCGGGCAGATGCCTGCTCCAAAAGGTTCCCCCGTTCCTTACCAAAGTAGTTTCGGATATATTTTGTTGGGTCCAATTGATCTTAATGGCAAAATACAGCCATATGAACAGGTTTCATCTATTTTGTTTCCAATTTTGCAACCATTGAACATTCTTTAGATGATCAACATAGACGATTTTGGGAATTAGAAGAAATCCCAGTCCATGCATCAGTTAACCCTGAAGAAGAAAAATGTGAGATGATCTATTGTAATGCTGTAAAACGGAATCAGGAAGGAAGGTACATAGTTCCACTCCCTTTTAAAGACAAAGATCACAAAATTGGAGAGTCGTTTGGGTATGCTGCTTCTTGTTTCAGAATTATTAATTATTATTAATAATTATAATAATTATAGTAATTATAATAATAATAATTATTATTATTATTATTTCAGTTATTTAATTATTATTTCACCATATGTTTTTATTTACTTTCTTTAATAATAGTGTCTTGTATTTGTGTCTTGATTAAAAACAGTTTAGTTTCTTTTGATCTTTTAATTTTTATCTAAATAAGAAATAGAACATGGCGCAGTCGAATGAAGAACCCGTATCCCTGAACATCAAGCCTCCTGAAGCCTTTTCCTTCAATCCTCACGACTGGAAGACATGGAAGACTCGCTTTGAGAGGTATTATTCCCTTAGCAATTTAGCTCTACATTCTGGTAAGCATCAGATTGACTTGCTTATCTACTGTATGGGGGAAAAGGGAGAGGATATACTTAACTCATTCAGGTTAAATGACAAATGACAAATCTAATTACAAAGTTGTTCTAAAGAAGTTTGACGATCATTTCCTTCCGAAAAAGAACCTAATTTTTGAACGGGCTAGGTTTATAAAACTTAAACAGGGTTCCATGCCGATTGAGAACTTTATCACAGACCTTCACAATCATGCAAAAAACTGTGATTGGGGCCAGATTGAAGAGGAGATGATTGTGATGGTTTTGATTATTGGTATGCAGGACGAATCACTAAGTGATCGTCTTTAACTTGAACCCAAATTAAAACTTAACACAGCTATTAACACTATCCGTAGATCTGAAGAACTAACAAGACAGAAACAAATACAAAACTTGGCTGACATAGCATTAATAAACAAAAACACTCAACATTTAAGTAAATCAAACAATAGATCATTACGAGATAACCTGCCTGTTTTACCTAAACAACTTGAAATCAAACCCGATCTCTTTCAACTAAAGGAAAAAGAAGATACTTACAGAGCATCTTACAAGAGAAACTACGATAGATGCTACGCTACAAGAGAAATTCCATCGCTGCATGATGGTCAAAAAGTATGGATCCAAGACTTAAAAAGAGAGGGGATTATTATCAGCTTAGGACAAGAACCAAGGTCATACTGGGTTAAGACAGGAAACACTACGTTGAGGAGGAATCGACACCACCTTTTGCCTTACAAAGGTAATACAAGCAAACAGAGCAATCCTATTCCTTTATCCATCAAAGATACAATGCCAGATACTCTGCCATTTACTACTGTTACTCAAACAAACTCGTCCCTATCAAATACAACTGAAAAAGCATCCACTACTCCATCTAGAACACCCCAAGATTACAGTAAATCTTTTTCACGATCAACAATTCCCAATCAAGAAGCTGCAATTAAAAAATCATCAAGAGGCAGAATTATAAGACCAACCAAATGATTTCCTGAATAAACTTTGAAAAAAAAACTCAAAGGGAAAGATGTTCAACCTCTATGGTTATTTAATTATTATTTCACCATATGTTTTTATTTACTTTCTTTAATAATAGTACCTGGGGACCGAGCAAGCTCGGGGAAAATCATTAGTTCACTCTGAAAGCAGTCTTAGTATTGGAGATACATAAATCCATTCCCAAACTCCACACGGTTCGCCTTTACTACGTCCTACACCATTTCCTACGTCATGGACCTGATTCCCTGCATTCCCATAGCACTTTAGGATTGTAGATACCTTAATCTAATCGTTATTAACAGATCCCACACTCCGGACAGCTCACCTTGACTACTTCCTTCACCACTTCCAACGTAGTGGACCTGTTTTCCTCCCTTCCCATAGCATTTCAGAATTGCAGACACCTTAATCTAATCGTCATAAACAGTTCCCACGGTCCATACTACTTGCCTTTACTACTTCCTTCACCACTTCCTACGTCGCAAACCTGTTTCCCTCCCTTCCCATTACATTTAAAAATTGCAGATACCTTAATCTAATCGTCATAAACAGTTCCCACACTCCGGACTACTCGCCTTGACTACTTCCTTCACCACTTCCTACGTCGCGGACCTGTTTTCCTCCCTTCCCATAGCATTTAAGGATTGCCCATACCCTTATCTAATCGTCATAAACAGTTCCCACACTCCGGACAGCTCGCCTTGACTACTTCCTTCACCACTTCCTACGTCGCGGACCTGTTTCCCTCCCTTCATAAACAGTTCCCACACTCCGGACAGCTCGCCTTGACTACTTCCTTCACCACTTCCTACGTCGCGGACCTGTTTTCCTCCCTTCCCATAGCATTTAAGGATTGCCCATACCCTTATCTAATCGTCATAAACAGTTCCCACACTCCGGACAGCTCGCCTTGACTACTTCCTTCACCACTTCCTACGTCGCGGACCTGTTTCCCTCCCTTCATAAACAGTTCCCACACTCCGGACTACTCGCCTTGACTACTTCTTTCACCACTTCCTACGTCGAGGACATGTTTTCCTCCCTTCCCATAGCATTTAAGGATTGCCCATACCCTTATCTTATCGGCATAATCAGTCCCCACACTCCGGACTGCTTGCCTTTACTACTTCCTTCATCACTTCCTACGTCACGGACCTGTTTCCCTCCATTCAGATATTATTTTATGATTGCCTTTACTACTTCCTTCACCACTTCCTACGTCGCGGACCTGTTTCCCTCCCTTCCCATAGCATTTTAGGATTGCAGATACCTTAATCTAATCAACATAAACAGCAGTCCCCAAACTCCGGACTACTCGCCTTGACTACAATGTATCGAGGAATCTTACAGCTATAGTAAAAGCAAATGATGTACATACTCTTAGATTAGAGCTTGATCGTTCCATTGTAGACTTAACTAGCTGGTTTGCGGCGAATGGTTTAAAACTTAACAATTCTAAAACACATATTATGCAATTCCAAACACTACAAAATAAGCAAAACATAATTTTTGAATTACCATATGAAAATGATATTTTAGCTTTTGTTGAACAAACAAAATTTTTAGGCTTAAATATTGATAAAAATTTGACTTGGAAACATCACATTGAAATATTAGCTAAAAAATTACATACAGCTTGTTTCCAGATGTATGTTTTAAGAAACATAATAGATTCTAAAACAAAGGTCATAGTTTATTATGCCATATTTTTTTCCATTATGCAATATGGTATTGAGTTATGGGGCTCAACATCATATGCCTCAACTATTTTTAAGATACAATAGTATATTTCGTACCTAGGGCCGAAAATGAGATTTTGCCGGCTCGAGATAGTTTTTAAGTTCGAGACGAAGTCGAGAACTTAAATCGATCGAGAGCTGTAAAACCATTTCGGTCCGTGGTACGAACGCTATTTTTCACCACACTATACCCTATTACCACTATTCACCACTATACTAATGCACACTGATAGTAAACACAACTACAACTTTAAGGTTATGTGAAGAAATAATTTGAGGAATCAGCAAAAATAAAAATTAAAAATAAATAGTTGCTAAGCAACGGTGACAATATAGTATATTTCGTACCTAGGGCCGAAAATGAGGTTTTGCCGGCTCGAGATAGTTTTTAAGTTCGAGACGAAGTCGAGAACTTAAATCGATCGAGAGCTGCAAAACCATTTCTGCCCGTGGTACGAACGCTATTTTTCACCACACTATACCCTATTACCACTATTCACCACTATAATAATGCACACTGATAGTCAACACAACTACAACATTAAGGTTATGTAAAGAAATAATTTGAGGAATCAGCAAAAATAAAAATAAATAGTTGCTAGGCAACGGCGACAATAACACAATTCTATTGCAATGCTATGGATTTTGATTGTGTATTTAAAATGCATTCATGTTTTAAGTAAGTAAGCGGACAGCTGATTTTGCGGCCCCTGCCTGTAAAAACCTGCTCGGTCCCCAAATTTCGATGACAGCTGGCATGGCTAGCAAAACGTAACTTTCAGCCACCAATTAACGTATGTAATACAGCCAAAAACATCATAGTGTGGTGAAAACACAATTCTATTGCAATGGATTTTGATTGTGTATTTAAAATGCATTCATGTTTTAAGTAAGTAAGCGGACAGGTGATTTTGCGGCCCCGGCCTGTAAAAACCTGCTTGGTCCCCAAATTACGATGACAGCTGGCATGGCCAGCAAAACGTAACTTTCAGCCACCAATTAACATATGTAATACAGCCAAAAACATCATAGTGTGGTGAAAAAGAAGTTTTTAAGAATCTTATCATTTACACGCAAAAAAAGTCATGTAAACCGCTTTTTGAAACATATGGAATGTTAACAATGCCTTCACTTTACATTTATAAAATTCTGGTATACTTCCAAGAGTAATGCACAATTATTTGTAAACAATCAATTTATTCATCAATACCAAACACGTTCAAAAAATAATTTGCAGTATCCAAGACATCGGCTATGCCTGTATGAAAGATCGCCGTACTACATGAGTCTGAGGCTTTACAACGGTCTACCTGCTCATTTTAAAAATATCAATAGCATTGTAAAGTTTAAGAAAGAATTAAAAACATTCCTTATAAAAAAGAAATATTATACAATAGAAGAGTATTTAAATGACTGTTTTTTAAAAAGTGACTAGTTTAATTTTAATCCTTAGTTTTAATTTTTATTTTTGTTAGCTAAGAAATGACAATGTCATCTGTTTCACCAGCTTTGCTGGAAATGTGAAATGTTTTATGACAATAAAGTGATATTATTATTATTATTATTATTAGTAATCTTCAGTATAATCTTTACTAAATATTAACAAGTGATGTTTTTCCTTTTGTACTGTATTTGTAATTTGCTAGTATACTGTGGGTAGTTGGCTTATTATGAACACATGCTACAACTTCAAGTCTTTTCTTTACTTTTTCCTTGTTATTTAATTCAGCCAGCATGGTTACCTAGCAACCCATAAGAATAATGTTAAAAAACGTGATTTTCAGTTTCATTTTTCTACGTAATTAGATTTTTGTTGGCAGTTTTTACTGCAGTAAACTCGTTTCTAGGCCAGAAATAAACTATTTACAACATTTGAAGAAAATCGTCGGAGCCGTTTTCGAGATCTTGTTTGCAAGCAAGCAAGCAAGCAAGCATACATACATAAAAACATACAAGCAAACATTGCTTGTATTAGAGTATAGGATTGTCTTGCATTTGTGTCTTGATTAAAAACAGTTTAGTTTCTTTTGATCTTTTAATTTTTATCTAAATAAGAAATATAACACTACTAAGCTGAGAGTTGTATTTAATGCATCAGCCAAGACTTCAAACGGTAAATTACTCAATGATAATCTCTTTTTAGTCCGAAACTGCAAAAAAATATCATGGAAGTTATTTTGAACTTTATCTGGTCACGTTTACTGCAGATATATGCAAAATGTATCGACAGATCTTACTTGATAGTAGACATTAACCGTATCAAGCTATTGTTTGGCGTGACACTCCCTCTGAACCCTTTCAAACATACATGTTGAACACTGTGACTTATGGTGTGTCATAGGCTCCATTTTTGGCAATTCGAACTCTGCAACAGCTAGCTTTGGATGAAGAAAACAAATATCCATTAGCAGCAAAAGTTTTGATGAATAATATCTATGTTGATGATATTGTAACTGGTTCTGATTCTGTTGACTCTGCTTATTGCTATAAGAAATAGTGATGGGCGGATCCAAAGAAAATGTCGGTACCGGATCCGGATCTTGAAATATTCGGATCCGGATCCAGATACACACTGTCATAAGGGCGGGTTAAAAAAAAAAGTAATTAACAGAATGCCAATTTAAATCATACTTTTATTATTTTTTATCACGAAGCATCGGGTGAGATTAAAATACTAACGGGATATTTTTGAGGCGAAATTATAGGCTGTTAGCTTATCATCCAGGTACAAAACTAAAAACTAGAGGTGTGAAGATATCCGAAAAATCGGGTCGGATTCAGTTCGGAAAGATACATGCCATTGCCATATATGTTATTTACTTGTATCAAGAGACAAACACTGAAACATGGCCTTGCCATATAAGTTATTTGCACCAAGAGACAAACACTAAGACATGACCTTGCCATATAAGTTATTTGAATTAAGAGACAAACACTGAGACATGGCCTTGCCATATAAGTTATTTGCATCAAAAGACAAACACTGAGTCATAACCTTGCCATATAAGTTATTTGCATCAAGAGACAAATACTGAGTCATGGCCTTGCCATATAAGTTATTTGCATCAAAAGACAAACACTGAGTCATGGCCTTGCCATATAAGTTATTTGCATCAAAAGACAAACACTGAGAAATGGCCTTGCCATATAAGTTATTTGCATCAAGAGACAAACGCTGAGACATGGCCTTGCCATATAAGTTATTTGCATCAAGAGGCAAACACTGAGACATGGCCTTGCCATACAAGTTATTTGCATCTAGATACAAACATCGAGACATGGCCTTGCCATAGAAGTTGTTTGCATCAAGAGACAAACACTCGGGGAAAAAACGGTCTTGTACATGGATACAGACAGCTTTGTGTTAGTAAAAAAATCTGGAAAAAATCGGGGTTGTATAGTGATACAGACAGATTTGTGTTGGTAAAAAATCGGGGTTGTACAGTGATACAGACAGCTTTGTGTTAGTAAATAAAATCGGGGTTGTACAGTGATACAGACAGCTTTGTGCTAGTAAAAACTCGGGGTTGCACAGTGATACAGACAGCTTTTTGTTTTAGTAAAAAATCGGGGTTGTACAGTGATACAGACAGCTTTGTGTTAGTTAAAAAAATCTGTGTTGTACACTGATACAGACAGCTTTGTGTTGGTAAAAAATCGGGGTTGTACAGTGATACAGACAGCTTTTTCTGTTAGTAAAAAATCGGGGTTGTACAGTGATACAGACAGCTTTATGTTAGTAAAAAAATCGGTGTTGTACAGTGATACAGACAGCTTTGTGCTAGTAAAAATATTCGGGGTTGTAGAGTGATACAGACAGCTTTGTGTTAGTAAAAAAATCGGTGTTGTAGAGTGATACAGACAACTTTGTGCTAGGAAAAAATCGGGAAAAAATTTGAAAAAATCGGATCTATCAAAACCGGATCCAGCCCAAGATCCGGAATTTTTTGGATCCGATCCGGTGCCGGTTCTAGCTCGGATCCGGTAGTCCGATATCCGGATCCGACCATCACTAATAAGAAATCAACTTAGGAAGTGGTCAAGCAATGAAGTGGATTTTCTCTCAGAAATCCCTATTGAGCATCAGGAAGTTCCGTTACGTTTTGATGGTGATGATAAGGAGCCTATAAAGGTTTTAGGCATCCAATGGGAATCTAAACTAAATGTTTTTACGTTTTATGTTGATGTGCAGTCTTTAAATTCTTCACCCTTTACTAAAAGACAGGGTGTTTAGTTTATTTCCATTTTAAAATTCAAGACTTATTCCAGACTTTTCAAGACTAATTCCATATTTTTCAAGACTAGTTCTTTTTCAACAAATAGTGAGTGTCGATACCAAAATGTATCAATTCTCAATTCACAATTCTTGATACCGATACCAATTTTTATAGTTTAACCAAATTTTCTAAATAATTTGGTTGTACTACACACACCCCGTCATAAAGTATTATTAATATAACGGTTTTTATGTAAATACAAAATGCAGCGATGAAAAATTCTAACTAGCCAATTAGGGTTTTTTTATCATAAAATCTACCGTGGACGAGTAGACACCATCATTGGCTGCCGCGGTCACGGAAACGTCATCGTCGTCGTCCGCGATTGCGGCAAAATCATGAGCATTTCCCGCGGCCGTGTGGTCATCACCGTCATCTCCCGCGGTCACGGAAACGACACCGTCGTCGTCCACGATCGCGGCAAATTCATGAACATTTCCCGCGGCCATGTAGACGTCATTGTCCTGTCCCGCAATTACGGAAACGTCGTCTAGGATTGTGGCAAAATTATGATCATTTCTTGCGTCCGTGTAGACATACATCATCATCATTCTCTTTTACGGTCACGTAAACTTGATCGTCGTCTTGCGCGATCGCGACAAAATAATGAAAATTTCCGACATTGATATCAAAATAAAGGCTAAATCCCGACTTTACAAGATCATTTTGAAATTCAATACTAATTCCCGACTTTCCTGTTTTTCCCGACTACTAGACACCTTGAAAAGAGGTGTATTATCCTGTCTGTCAAAAATATTTTACCCTCTAGGCTATGTGAGTCCTGTTATATTTTGGGCTAAACATCTAATGCTACAGTTGTGGACTTTAGGTACAGGTTGGGACAATCTATTGCCTCTTTCGTTACAAGATCATGTAGAGAACTTCCTGAACTGGAAAACCTATCATTGCCTCGTTACTTGCATCATTCTTCATCTTCCTATGAGCTTCATGGATTTTGTGATGCATCTGAAAACGGTTACTGTGGAGTTGTGTAGTTGAGGCGCTGGGGACATAGTCCTTGACATGGCCCTTGGCCTTGGGTCCAGGTAAGACAATGTTAAGGGTTTTCAAAATTGGGGTTTAGAGTCTTTTCCAAATTGGGGTTTCAGTTTCTAACTAAATGATTACAGTTCCAGTCTACTCTACCTTTTTGATTGTTAGTTTAGCTTTATATTCTTTGTGTTGTTTTGAGTATTAATAAAGTTGGGTTTTGTAAGCGAGTGCTGAGTTTCATTCCTCAGCTACTTCACCCAAAGTAACAGTAAGTACGAATAATTGTAAATTTAAAATTACCATGTTATTCTTATGGAGAATAAAAAAAACTGTTGTAGTTTGCTTTTATGAATATACTTTGATCAAATTTGGAAATGCTTTTATTTTATACCAAACTATTAACATTTTACAAAAGAAAAAACTTTTACCCTCCCTGTTGCAGCAAACCTAAGTACGGTTCTTGTTAAACCAATGCTATTTAAATAGGGAATAAATGTGATCATTTTAAGGAGATATTCTAGTGTAAATCAATTAAGGCGAATAGAAATTCTATTAGTCTGCAGGTCATATAGCTTTTTAAATCAAGGACGGAACAATTAAGGAACTCAAATGAAACCTTGAATTAAAGCTCTTAAAAATATACAAATATGTAGATTTGATTTGCACATTATGTGTTCACACATGGTTGGGTCACACAGCTAAGTGGTCTTCAATAATTAAAATGTACGTATAATCAGCAGTTGAGCGCTGGCGGACGGTGCCTGCAATCTGACCGTGCCAATCACTGCAGAGACTTCTGGTCGAGACTGTACCGTTGGACCTAATGAAATTTGGACCTTGTGAAACGCTCTGTTTATTTTTAGTATTTTAACCGTTGGACTTTGTGAAATTTGGACTTTATGAAACGCTCCCCTAATTAAAACATTCTTGAATATGATATGGCCTAGAGACCTTGTTATGAAATAGGTTATTTGTGGTACAATAGATGTTATTGATTGAAAGGCATTTGACTCATGGCAGAATCAGTCACAAACTAAATTTAAATTTAAAATAATAACTCAATAAAACTAAAACGAGCTGGTGGCCCGTCCTACGTATGGGGATCGAGTTTTCAACTAAAACGGAATAATTCAGAAGATCTAGTTTACACGCATAGACACAAATTCTGGCAGTTTTAATGGGGAAGATCACCTTATAAACAAATTTCACGTGACCACCTATTTATTCCATTCGAATATTGACCTAAAATATGGCGATATGCATTTTAAATCCGATAATTTTACCATAAAACAGCATTTGTGTAGATTTGAAAAATCTTGAAGTGAGATTGGCGACCGATTCCACTGGTTTTGAGTAGAGTAGCTACATGCCACTTCCAATTGCATATACTGTACTACTTATGTACTTACCGTACACCTTATCTTACCTCCGTGACCACTGAAACCTTTATGAGGATTTTTGCCTCCCATTCTCTTCCATCCCCTACCTCTTCAAAATTTAGATCCCAGTCTGAGGATGCATTTCATAGCTTGGTATTTCCCGTCTATCATGTGGTACTCCTTGGAATATACTTTTAAAAGTTTATGCACAGCCTGTCCATCTAAGCTTTACTTCTGGAAAGCATCCCTATATTTGGGTGTTAACACATTTCCCTTAGCTCTCTGTTCTTTTTTATTTCGACCTCCGGGCCGTTATCTTGAACTGGTCTGTATATTTTCTCTGCAATTTATTCTCTAACCCAGCATTAAGGTTTTTCGGTTCTTTGGTCAGTGCCCAAGTTTCTGAATCATCAGTACTATGGGGATAGTTGGTATGGTATGAGTCAACTTTGGTTTCTACTGCACCCTGCAGTTTATTGGACAGTTTTATAGAGACCTACAACACCGATTGACGCTTTCATTACTAACCAAAATTTTACTATGCCGACATACTCACATTCAAACATACAGAAAAAGAAGTTTCAACACGTAAATCACTTATATCTTAAACAATTAAGCGATAAACTGCTGAAAAAATATTTCCCAAATATGAGTTGAAATTTTCAATGCATAAACTAAATACTTACACAGATTGCATTTACGACAAAACTTGATTAAACGCAAGTGTTTGAGATGTTTAGTTCAAAATAACACATTTTCTGATAACGCAGATGCTTCAAGGTAGGGGAAAACTACATTTTAAAATGAAATAGTATGTAGGCAAACACCAACGAACAATATTTTTGTAAACAAACAACTCGTAACATAAACATTTCAATGACAGTTATAACTAGGGGTGTGCGATGCATTGAAAATGCATCGAAATTTCGATTCGATGCATCGAAAAAGACCGATGCATCGATTAAGTCCCGATGCAACAATTACGTCCCGATGCATATTTAAAACTAATTTAGGACTCCAAAATGAGTTTTAGATAGGGAAGTGTCAATTATCGCTACCACCGATACTCGGCCATTGCCGATACTAGGAATATCGGTATCAAGAATCGATTGCCAAATGTCGATTTCGCCGATACCGACACCCGACAGGCAGGGCCGTCCTAAGGGGGGGGGGGGGCAACCGGGGCAAGCTGCCCTGGGCGACGTGGCTGAGGGGGCGCCACGCAGCGGCTATTGGTATTAACCCGAAATTTCGGGAAATACTCGGGAAAAATCCCGATTATCAGGACGTGATTACATTTGATTCGGGAATTTTTTGGGACGGGATTTGATCCAATCATCGGCGATTTTACCGCTTCGCGAGCGATGTTCTTGGTAATTCCACAAACGCAGGAGGTAAAGTCATTTCGACGATCGCACCGTGACCGCAAGTCGTTTGGACGATCGCGCCGTGACTGCGGAGTCATACAGACAATCGCGCCGTGACTGCAAGTCATATCGACGATTCCGCCGTGACCGCAAGTCATACCGACGATAACGCCGTGACCGCGAGATATACCGACGATCGCATCAAGACCGCGGAGTCATACAGACAATCGCGCCGTGACCGCAAGTCATATCGACGATTCCGCCGTGACCGCGAGTCATACCGACGATTCCGCCGTGACCGCGAGTCATACCGTCGATAACGCCATGACCGCGAGTCATACCGGCGATAACGCCGTGACCGCGAGTCATACCGACGATAACGCCGTGACCGCGAGTCATACCGAGGTTCCGCCGTGACCGCAAGACATTTCGACCGCGAGTCACAAGTTTCTATACCTGTAAATTTTTACCCTTTTTTGGTTTTGATAGATCAGTGCCACAAATGGTAAAAATTAATTTTGTTTGTCTTTTTTGGTAACTGCAATACTCAAGACTGTCGTTTATGCATAGGAAAAAATCATCCCGTCCCGAACTAAAAATTTAATCCTGTCCATCCCGTATTAACATAGTATTAAAATATGCGAATGCGACTATTACTGGGGGGGGGGGGGGGGGCACCACGACCACATTTGCCCCGGGCGCCGCTAACCCTAAAGACGGCCCTGCCAACAGGGATAGATAGATATTTTATTTTAACATTTATTTATTTGATAGCTATTAGTTTTGTAAATACGCTTTAGCACACTATTTAGTTCAAACAGCTAAAGTTTAGCTTCAGCTGTTCTCTCTGCAGGCAGATGATATTGCACAACACAATACAATCTACATTTCAAGTTCAAGATGTCAGACAGTCAGAATTCAGTCTCAGACAACCGGCGCGCGAGTGTCCTCAACACGAAATTATACTAAAAAATGTCTGTATCAATAAGTCAGACCTTTAAATGTATTATTTTTATTTTTAGAACAAAATAAATAACCTAAACTTGTCTAAATGTCCAGTTTCATCCCTGCATTATGCATCATTAGAAAAATTTGATTCAATTACAACACCGTCGAAGTCAGAGGGTTAGGCTTGCACTTGCCTATTGGACCAAAAAGTAGATCCATATTATAACTGTACTATCTACCTAGTTTAAGAGTTTAAGTGATGTGTTAAGTACTACTATTACATAAGTAATGATTGAAAAACACCATACCGATAATAAAACAACACCTTAGTCCATGTCGATTTTGTAATATTATAATGAATAGTGAATGTTGACTATCTAAGATAAATCAAAGTATGTAACATGAGTTCTCATTGGTCAAGAGGCCACGCTGCACTGTCTTGTCAGCCAATCGACGTTTGTGTTTCAATGGAGCAAGTGACAATTGCTTTGATGTCGTTATTTGTGTGTGAGTCTATTGTGGGAAGGGTTTAGATAAGATACATTGATAAATATCGAGAACCGTTATGTAGGACGTGTTTGTTTGTAAAGAGTATAAAATTAGGTTAAAGTTTAAAATGGTGGGATTTTCTTTTGTCTTACAAAGACCTAGATTTGACGTTCAATTATGTCAGTTAACTAAATCTTGACAAATGGCTTTATATAATATTTTAATAAAACATAAATTTTTCCGATTATATATCAATATGAATATTTTGGCTCAAAACATCAATTGTTCCAATCGATCGTTGTAGCATAGACTAACCAACACAAGGGAGTAGGCTATGTTTTATCTATGGTTGTAGTTACGTCGTACCCGGCTGGTTCACAGTGAATCCACTCTGCCCAGCCTTGTTCTTGGTATCATCAGGAACATAAACACATTTGTTACTAATTAAAACTATGTATGGAATGTTTGTTAAAAGCACCCGAAGAAACATATTTTGCTGCACAGTGCACACGATTCTTTTACACTGTAGGCTGTTATTTTTTTTAGAAAAAATTGTCGCATAGTTGCAAATTAACTTATTGAAATTAATTGTATCAAACGTGCATAGTATTTTCTCTTTTATCAAGGAGATTTAAGTACCAAACAAAACATAATCTTTCTTTTCTTGAAGGCTAAATTAAAAGATATCTTTACATAATAAAGTAAAGAAAAAAAAAACTGAAAAATGGCTGATAAAATTCCAATAAGCCCATTTATAAATTAGAGTAAAGTTTATCAGATCTATGCTTTAGTCATTGAATTCAACATTTATTTTAAAATTAACACTCAGAAGCTTTTGTTTAGTAGAATTATGCAAGCGACTGAGGGTGAGGGAGGGCATGTGAACCAGACTTTACAAAGGGCAAGTCTGCCATTCTGACAAACTTTCCTTTCTCTTTTCCCACCCCTTGTCCCGTTAGACAGGGGAGGGGGTGCTTCACTTCACACTAAACTAAACACTCGCGTGGTAGTGACGTAATTCTGTAGTGTGCTCTTCACAGCTCACTCATCAGCGGCTTTCGTGAAATTATAATTGATACCTAATTTTTGTTGATAGTCATTAAAAAATGTTGGCCTCCTCACCCTGTTCAAGGGAAAAAGTTAAGAAATAAAATGTTTGCAAAACGTGGTTTGTTTTATTATTCTGTATTGAAAATATATCGTAATATATTAATGTGTTTTCAGCTAGACTTAGTGACTTATTTTCATAGTTAAACAAATGTTGAAGATATAAATAGTGAGAAAATGACATTATTTAAGTTATTTAAGTTATTTAGTTATGATATTATTTAAGTTCTAATTAATAACTATTATCTTTTTGGTAGGCCTCACTGATCTTTTTGAACTTTTTAGTTTACACACACTTTCATTAATTTCAATCTTTATTTTTAATTTCAATTTATTCATAGCATGCAATAATGTATCAAATAGACAGTAAACACTGATTATCAACTTTTTTGGTTCGCGCTGATTTAAGAATGAACCAGAAGTATTGAAAGCCAACAAATATAAATGTGAAAATTAAGTAACAATACTACATCATAAAATAAACTCTATTTTATTTAATACAGGTCAATAATAATAATAATAAACTTAACGATTGCTTTATTGATATATAGGCTTATTCTAATTAATTGTTAGTGAAGGGTTAATTTCCTTAGCCCAACCATAAAATTAGCAGTGTCCATTAGTGAGGTTAGGTCAGCAACTATCCTCTTGTTCATAATTTTATTTAGTACATTTTTTACTTTAACTTTTTTAAGGTATAGGATCCATTACAGAAACACATGTTGTATTTAATTTTTAAAGAAAATCATGCCGTGCTGCATCGAATCGAATCGCATCGATTCGAATCGAAATTCTTTGAATCGCATCAATGCATCGAATCGAAAAATATATGCTGCATCGCACACCCCTAGTTATAACCAGCTGTTAGTTAAACCAGTATTGAAAATAATTTAAATTGCTAGCGTCGGCTGCTAGACTTTTTAAAAATTAAAACTGAATTTCTAAAAAACTGAAACCCTAAACTAAAATTATGGCTTCGACATTCCCTAGTTCTCAAAATTACCTTTCTTTCAACACAAAAATCATAAAAATCCGTCAAGTGGTTGATTCAGAATCGTGAAATAAAAAAACCCTGTTACGTTTTAATATTATAGATAAAGGGTAATTTGTCAAATTGAATCGATTTGAATTTATTGGTCTATTGAAATTTATCTATGAAGGAGTTATAATGGTGGCATACTAATAAAAAAGTGCTCAAATAAAGTTCAAACTAAAATGTTAATGATGTAAACATTGATTCGCAGGCTATATGACATTATTATGATAAAGATATGATACAGCATATTGTTTGATGTGATTCAATATAATAAAATTTCAAACATTCAATTAATTACATAGAGGGTAAAAGAGAATATACAGTCACTACTAGGCCTATATTTAGAACTGAATAGACATTAACCAGGTAGTTGTCAAACTGATTATTTGTCAAATTGAAAAGTTATATTGAGAATGAGTCAAATGAAATTCATGTTATTTATTAATGCTGTATTCAGAGCAATTGTGTCAATTAACTGTGAAAACATAAACATTTCTTTTAAGAGTTTCTAAACCCATCAAATATCATGTTAACATTCTTTCAACTTAAACATTAAAAGTATGAAAGAAGATAAATTGACAAGAATGTGCGAAAAGATATTGTGCTACGACCAACAACAACACTAGCTATGAGATTACCCGTTTGCCACCTCGCTGCACATTCAGTTGCTGCACAAGAACAGACGAGAAACTACAAGTTAGATTCATCATGTCTTAAACGAGAGGACATTCCGAAAAACTATTATGTTTACAATCAAGTAAATTACCAGCATGTTTTCTGAAATAAATACTTGGACCAAGCTTGATACTGATAAATTAAGTACTCCACATTATAATAATTCAAATTTTCTGAGTTTAATGTACACCACAATTAAGTTCAATTTTACAAATGGGTTGATTCTAATTTATTCAATCCTCATCCATATTTATGATTCATTTAATTTTAATATTAAAATGTCAAGAGTACTATTAACAAAATAGTTGTTTAGTGATAATAATATCACTAGAATCATAGAAGTTGTAACATATTATGTTACAAATTCTTACATCTAAGTAGTGATTTGATACAATGAATTGAAAAAAAAAACAATCAATTTTTGACAGTTTGTTAAGCAAATTCATTTAAAAATATAAATTGTTGTAATATTTTGTCATATTTGCATATCAGTTACATGATCACTATGTTGAAATATTCAAAAGAATAAAAGTTTAATGATTATTTAAATTATCTTTCCTCAAACCCATAGCACCACTATAATAATTAACTTTCTTATAGTTTAATATAGTAATAAGACGGTTAAGTACCACTTGAACCAAATACTCACATTGGCCATATACTCAGACAGCAGATCTTGTAGAGCTTGTCGTACAGCATTGCACTCGGCCACAATGCGCTCACGGCGCTCATCACGAGTGCAGCTGGAGTCAGCCATGAGTGCTGCACCACTGATGATACTCTCCAGTCTCTCCTCAAGAGACGGACGAGTCCTCACCTCGTTGTAGGCCAGTGGGTCCATGACCATTCGCTCCTGAAACAAAGCATAGGTAGAGATGTTGTCTACTCCTCAAGTTTCTCAAACTAGGTTTCTTTTATAAGAATGACATTGTTTCAATTAGATCCCAATTAATACGGGGTTGTAAGAGAATACATGTAGAACCAGAAGACATTTGTTTAGCTAGGTATAGTTTCAATTATATCATTCAAGCAACCATATTTACCTACATTTTTAGGCTTCAGAATATTATATAAAGTTAAATCTAGTTACAACTCAATTTTTATAAAAAAAATGCAAATTAAACTACATTAAAAAATAAGGATTGAACCTGCTTAAACATATTACCAACTTGTGTTAAACCATTGACTCCATACTGCAATAGGTACTGGGTAACATTATATATTGTACTAACATCAAAGTCATCCAGAGCAGCAGCCAGTTCGCCTGGTCCGTCGTAAGCGTTCTGTGGCAGTCCTGTAGTCTTCCCCTGGGCTACATCACTGATGGTGTTGACTGCCTCACACACCTGCTTGAACACGTAGTCTCTGTTGGCCTTGGCAGCAGCCAGCTCTGGGTGTCTGATGTAAACCTAACAAACATATAGGAAGATCAAACCCTGACACACCCCCACCAAAGCAAACATGCAGTCTAAGGATAATGTTATACTAAATTATTTGTTTTTTGAGGTCTACACAAAATGGTTTGGGGAAAAAATTATGAAATTTGTGTTTTGAGGGTACAAAAATGGGAAAAGCCAATTTTTACCTCCATAATCCTCCATAAAACCCCGTCAACTTGTCGGATCCCCGACGATGTGACCCCGTCGATAGATGTGGGTATCTATCTATTCTATACATAATTCAGTTTTCAAAATCTGTGTACAACTAAATCTAGAGTTCTAATGGACCGATTTTATTAATTAACGGGTCGGGTCGTTCGAAAGCTTATTTCGTGTAGATTTGCAAATAATTATGAAAGTTTGTTTTTGTTATGATTTATGGTGAAAAATTCCAAAAAACATGTTTTCCATAAGAAATACATTGAAAACGGTGTTTTTCACACTTTTTATTTGGGTGAGAGTTTTGGCTGCCTTTATTAGTGTTTCCAAGAAGTGTATGGTATAAATTTGTAGGAAATTTTATTCTCTTTCAGAATATCACCTTCCACTTTGGTCGATTTCCTCACCATTTAAAAGTTATTTGCAAAAAAGGTAAGCAACCTCCAAATTTATATAAACGGGAAAATACAGAGTTAGGGATATTTTTGTTACAATTTGTACAACTAAATCTAGACTTCTACCGGACCGATTTTGTTAATTAATGGGTCATTGGAAAGCCCAACTCATGTAGATTTGCAAATAATTATGAAAGTGTAATTTTATTAAATCTTTGTGGTAAAAAAGTAAAAATAACAAAAATACATTAAAAACTGCTTTTTTTAAGCTTCTGTTTTCAAGTTTCTATTTGTAGCCAGCTTTTGGCTGCCTTTATTAAGCACTAGCTGGCCCGACAGACTTCATCCTGTCCTATGCTTTTATGTCAAATGCTTGTTCATTTTCAAGATCCTGGTTGAAGTTCGTTCGCTACGCTCACTCACCTTTAGGTTGGAGCTCGTTCGCTGTGCTCACTTGCCTTCAGGTTGAAGTTTGTTCGCTACGCTCACTCACCTTTTGGTTGCAAATTAGCTGTTGTCATAAATTTAAAAAATATAATTGTGCTGCACCCTGTTGGTAAACTTATTAACTTTTAATGCTATTGAACATCACAGAATCAAATTGCTTAGTTCAACCAGCTGTTAATTTTCTTTAATTCCATTTAAATGTGAGTACTCATAAGGTTAACATGGGAAACTCCAGAGCCACTGGGGCGGAGCCCTTTTGACGGATCTGCACCAAACTTTACACAAACCATCATTGAATAATGCTTAATAATGCCTGAAAGTTTCATTACAATCTGTCAAGCGGTTTCGGAGTCCATAAAGGACAAACATACAAACATACATTGGATTTTATATATATAGATTTTCAAGAAATGCATAGCAGTTATTTGTATTAAATTTTATTCTCTTTCAGAATATCACACCCACTTTTGTCGATTCCCCCTCCATTTAAAGGTTATTGGCAATAATCTAAATGATTTCCAAATTTATAGTGGTGAGAAAATACTGAATTTGTTATATTTTTGTTAAACTTTGTACAACTAAATCTACACTTCTACCGGACCGATTTTGTTACTTAATGGGTCGTTGGAAAGCCTAATTCGTGTAGATTTGCAAATAATTATGAAAGTTTGATTTTATTCCATATTTGAGGTAAAACAATAAAAATAAACAATATTACATTTAAAATGCCTTTTTTTCAAGTTTATATTTCCATGTTTATATTTGTAGCCAACTTTAGGCTGCATTTATTGAGTATTTTCCAGAAATACATAATAGTAATTTGTAGGAAATTTTGTTCTCTATCAGAATATCACCTTCCAGTTTGGTCGATTTCCTCACAATTTCAAAGTTATTTGCTAAAACGTTAAGCAACCTCCAAATTTATAATGGCAAGAAAATACTGAACTAAAGATTTTGTTGTTAAACTTTGTACAATTAAATCTACAGTTCTACTGAATCGCTTTTATTAATTAATAGGTTATTGGAAAGCCTAATTCGTGTAGATTTGTAAATAATTATGAAAGTTTGATTTTTTTTAAACTTACTAGGTGAAACCCGTCAAAGTCTGACAGTTGCTGTTGAGGTTGCAAGCAAGATCGTTTGACTATAAATCGATGATAAAAAACTCAATTTTTGTTAAAATTTAAGTTGTTCGTGATTTAGCAGTGTACTTTAGGTACGTCCAATCAATAATTATCAATAATCAATAATTCAAATGGAAGCTAGTATTTCACTGAAGGTTCTTAAGTCAAAACAAATAGAACAATGTAATTAGAATTGAGTAAATATATCTAAAACTATATTCCATATCCAAGATGTAATTACATTTTTGTTTCCTGATTGAGTGATACCTCAATCAGAGATTGAGTGTATCTCTTATTTAATTAGAACTATCAATATCTCAAGTGAAAGCCTTTGAAGTATTTTAAGACCAAGACATATAAAATACCTTAAATAAAAATTTTAAGTTGAGTTATGTATCATTGATTGCAGATCATTACTAAAACGATTATAATTATTGTTGATTCGTGATTCAGCAGTGTGCTTTAGGTAGGATTATTAAGATCGGAATCTTAACTAAAGTGGTCTGCCGTTACACTTTAGACGCATAAATGAGCGAAGCATTATTTAAAGATTGCCAATGGCTAAAGCAGCTAACACCCTACAAAATGTTTCCTTTCCACAGATTCACCGTTTGTTTTTTCTATATTATTTAAGTTCTAAAGAATGACAAATTTATCTGATAGTTCATACTGTACCTTTGTAGTGAAACTGGCCATCCTAACCATTTGCTTGTACTTTGTAAATGCGCATAGCGGGATGTACTCGTGCAATCAACATTTGTTCTACAATCGTCAGGTCAGTTAATTCGTTCGGGACACTTGACACATCCATATTATTTAACGCCGTGAATTTAGTTGCATTTGAACGACAACGTGAACAAATCGGTGATTGGTTTGAAGCTGTTAGTTGTTGGCGATGACAGTTAGTGCAAGTGTAAAATTTTAGTGCATCTAATTCATGTTGGAATTGATTAGCTAACTGCCTATCATTATCAGCTTCTTCCGCCACTGCTTCATCTGGTTCTTCTTGTTCACGACGCCACTCTCTTACAATTACAATATTTGCATTATTAGTGCGACGACCAATATTACGACGTGGCCTTTGAGGCATGCTCAAAACAAATATAGCAAAACTGTTACTTCCATTGATAAACTGTTACATTCCAACTTTAACCTACGATGAAAGTAAACATTGAAATGTAAACAAAACAGTTACAAACAATTAACATATGCTTATCTTATTTAAATGAAACGAGATAAGCCCATATGTCATAAACCCAATATAATTTTTATTTCAACTAACATTAAAATAACAAGCAAAATTGCGTGACCCGTAAAATAAAATCCAGAAGGAAATTCGCAAATATTTTTTACCAAAACATTGTGCTCAGTATTCTTTAGCTGTTGGCCAAATTTCATATCAATTGGTCAAGCCATTACATTCTGATGCTCTTACAAAGAAGTTACAAAGTGAGGGAAAGTGAGCTTCGCTCAATAATCAATAGCTCAAATGAAAGCTGGTATTAAAGGTTTTTAGACCAAAAGAAATAAACGGTATCAGCATTCTGACACATACTTTCTCCCATAAGTTTGTCAACAACCTCATATCCGGAAATGGGATTTGTACAATTTTGTTCAGAATATAAAGGACTATAACATACTACATTTTTATCAAAGTCGTTCGGGCCATTTTCGGGAAAATCATAATTTTCCGTTATTTTATAGGGTTTTATGGGAAAATCCCCACTAAAAATAAAAAAATTCTAAAAAATGAAATAAAAATCTCAAAATTGTAAGGACCATAACATACTATGTTAAATCAAAACCGGATTTTTTTCTAAAATCCTATTTTTTGTTATTTTATGGGTTTTTATGGGAAAATAACATAATTTACCATAACTTTTGAACCGTAATTTTTACAGAAATGGGATTTGTACCATTTTGTTCAGAATTTAAAGGGCTACAACATACTAAATTTTTATCAAAATCGTTTGGGCCATTTTAGAAGATTTGATTTTTCTGGGTTTTTATGGAAAAATCCCCGTTAAAAATCAAAATTTCAAAAAAATGAAAAAAAACGCCTGGAGATACCATAGATTAGAACCTACATACCAAATTTCAACGAAATCGGACCACAGGTGTAGTCTCTAGCTCTGTACACATCCAGACACACAGACACACAGACACACGGACACACACACACACACACACAGACATCACTTCGAAAACCACTTTTTTGGGTCCAGGGGGACCCAAAACGAATATATCCACTCAAAACTCAAACTCGAAAATTTTGACAAAAACAATACTTTCTCCATATACTATGGTATAGGGGGAGAAAGTAATAGGGTAATGTAATTAGAACTGCTGGAATACATCTTTAATTGAAGTAAAAATAATAAAAGAAATTATATTTTTGTTAAGTAAAACATTAGATAAATTAATAATGATGCTTGATGACAAATATGTGCTTGCATAGCTTTATTTTAAGACTAAAATTATGAAAATCAGGCTGGTAGAAGAGCCAAACAAATTCGAAAAAAAACAAATTTAACTTCCATAAGAAATGTAAAAGAACGCATTTTGTGTATGACTCGAAATATACGTCAAAATGAATGCCGATGATTGATGGCAGTTCTGTGGTGCGTTCTTACCTTTAGTTTAAGGCCAAAATTATGAAAATCGGTCGGGTAGAAGACCTTTAACCCGACTCGGAAAAAAAACCAATAAATGTTATAGATGGCAATAATTGGTTTACCAGTATGCATAATCTAAACATACGAAACATGTGTTAATAATTTAACAGCTTATTGTTATATTGTTATTTAATTGACTTTTCTTTTGATTAAATGTTGTTGTTAACAATTTGAATTGGTGTTTAAAGTGAGTTCCTTATGTTAAGTATGTGATTCTAATGTTATGTTATATGCTTAATCTGTACCATTAATATTAATGAGTAAAGTGGTGTATGGATTTCACAACTATTATTTTACTAGAGACGTTGTATTTTACCACAACGGGCTCTGTTGCTAGTAGTCATATAATCTTTATTCAAGAGTATAACATGTTGCACCAGAATGGCGTGATACAAATAAATTATATTGTTAAAACTACAGGGTGTTTTTTTAACTTGCTTCTTTATTTATGTAAAAACTGCAATAGATAGAAATATGCAGTTTGCTGGAATCATCTATTGACGTAGGGGCCACAATTATTGTGAATTTAATTAATAACTTCTTGATCAGCATTGTACGTGTTATTAAATTTACAGAAAGTAAATAAAAGAAACATCTTATAACACTTAAAACTTATATTTACGCTTATACTGTTACTCACAAGACGGTAAATATACAAAAAAGATGGTAAGTGGTGATCGATTTCGATTGGATACTCCAATCATAATCAGACGCAATAGGCGAATGACAAGAAACTTGAATGGCGTCCCTACTTATACCCTATTGGCTACCGGAAGCACCGGCCAATACATTTTTATAAGTACAACTGGAGTCGAAATTTACTTGTTCATTAATCAGCTTATTTCTATTTTTACATTTTTACTTATAAATAAATATACAATTCTTCCCAAGCATTTGTGACGGTGCAATTTCGTCCTGGGACAAATCACAAATGGTGCTTCAAACAGGGACTTATTAATAAAATAGTTATCGATCGTTGAGTTTTGCCATTTTTGGCTGGCGTCCGAACAAATTATTTTCAGTGAGTAAGAACATTAAATATCGAAAATGCGAGTTTTACGATTATTCTTAAACGTTTGGTCTTACCTTCTCTATATATAGTAGTATACTGTAAGGTACCAAATTTTAAGGGGGGTAAAAACGTACTACGAATAAATGAACACCAGAACTTACCCGATTTTTAACCACAATAGCCTACTCCGAGGCCTATGTGTTGGCCATAGCTTGGGCTATGGGCCAAAGAACGTAGGCCTATTTTTATTCACAGTGAAGTACACGAACACATCCACAACTACATATTCATTCATAATAGCACTTCGTTTCACATAATAAAGTTAAATCGGCCGATTTTACAGACATTTAACGCCGCCGACGACATAACCCCAAACTGGTGTTTATTTGTTGACAGACAACAGACGAAACTAGACCAGCTCAACAAGTGAATTCGGTCAGCTGTTATCAAGTAGTACTTGAGTTCGCCGCTTGAGCGCGCAAGCCTCGAGTGGGCAGGAACGAAGGATTTTACTCCAAGCAAGACAGGATTACTCGTTCGTATGCCGTCTTCGAAGTAACTTCGTCGTTACATTCGCCCGTTGTCAACGCTTGCGCGATTTGACGATCGCCGATAATTCGTTTACCGAAGGTTAGCTATATTAGTTAATCACATTGCTACGATTTACGTTTAAATTTCCGTTTAACATTCGCATTCCGGTTTCTAAATTCGATTTTCAATAACTAAATTTAATAACGTAAATTTCGCCGACTTGATTCTAGACCCGCCAGTTCCTGCTTGCCAGTGACTAGCGGTGATTATCGTTTGGTTTGATTTATAAACCAATTAGTTTCAAAATTACGATTTCTACAAATTATTATTACGTACGTTTATCCTAATTAATTCGCCGTTTTAATACCTCGAGACTTGTCGTCTAAGTTCTAAACCCCGTCTTTGGCGGGTGAAAGAATCAAGTCTTGGGAGTAGGCTGATTTGAACAATCAGCCACGAATATTAATATTACATTTATTTTAAACGTATCAAGATAAATTCTCCGTCCAATTATATTAATTAGGCCCGACGACTCTGTACGAATTGCTTTTTATATTAGATTCGATTTTATTATCTACCACCGTCTTTAGCCAGATAGTTTACAGTTTATTTAAATCACATTGGCTTAAGATTGAATACTCGTTGGCCCTACAGAGTCATTATAAAAGTTAGGCAAAATTTACTAAAACACGTTAGCGAAGGTGAGGATGATATAGCTCCAACTGAGCGTCTGCAGGATTTCCTGAACGTTTCCAGAGCTCTGAACCTTCGATTAAATTTAAATAAATTGATCAGTCAAAGCCGTGACAACTTCGTATCGACCCCTGGATTTTTCTCGGCTCCTTCTGAGCACTCCGGGGAAGAAATTTGAGTGTGGCCAGTTCTAGGGGTAGGCCTAGCCTGACTAGGTGAATACTAGTTTATTCCCCCCCTAGAATTTTGCGTCACATCTCTGGCACCCGAACAGGGAATCGCCTACCTCGACGACCTCGTTGTGGTGTCCGCCACGTTTACTGAGCACCTGCAGATCCTCCGGGTGGTCTTCGAACGCCTTAGAAAGGCTGGCCTACGTTTAAACCCAGAGAAGTGTAACTTCTGCAAAAAGGAGCTCAGATATCTCGGACACGTCGTCAACAACGAGGGGATATCGACCGACCCAGAGAAGGTCCGTGCTATCGCCGAGTTCCCACGACCTACGAACGGCAAAACCCTTCGGAGCTTTCTCGGTCTTGCGTCCTGGTACCGTCGTTTCGTGGACAGGTTTGCCCAAATAACCGCCCCGATGCGACAACTGTTGAAGAAGAACGCTCGGTGGCTGTGGGGCCCTGAACAGGAGGAATCGTTCGAAGAACTAAAACGACGCCTCGCCTCCGCTCCTGTCCTGGCCTGTCCTGACTTCTCGGTCCCGTTTGTCCTCCAGACCGACGCGTCGACCATCGGTCTTGGAGCCGCTCTCACGCAGAACCAAGAATCCGGCGAGGTCGTCATCGCGTACGCCAGCCGACTGCTTACGGACCAAGAGAAGAACTATACAACGACGGAGTTAGAGTGTCTTGCTCTGGTTTGGGCGACCCGAAAATTCAAACCGTACCTCGAGGGTTACAAGTTCGTCGCCATAACCGACCACGTCGCGCTGAAATGGCTGATGAGGCTACACGAGCCTAGCGGACGTCTGGCAAGGTGGGTGATGGAACTACAACAGTACACCTTCGAGATCAAGTATCGGAAGGGAACCCCGAACCGCGTCGCCGTGACCAACGAGGGCCAATCGGGCCTGGTCGCGGTGAGTCACCTCACATCGGAGGTGACAGACGCGACTCGCGAGCGACATACGACCAGACGCAGGGAATCAACGAGACCGGGAGACCAACGGAATGACACGACGTAGATTCTTTCCCTTACCAACTTCAGCAAAAAAAAAGAAGAAAAGATCTAAAACGTAGGGGCTCGGACGGGGTCGGAATGGTCTCGAAGAAGGGGTGCCTGTAGAGTGTAGAAGTCGTCGTTTAGTCGTAATCGTTCGTATCGTATCGTATCAACCAACGGGAGGGATATCAACCAGCTCCGTCGGGGCGTGCGTCGAGATTCGTTACGTTGCTCGATGCTCTTCGGTTTCGAAGAATCTACGTCGTGTCGGGCGTCGTCCACGAGGCACGTCGGCCACCTCCGATGTGAGGTGACTCACCGTGGCCAGGCCCGTGTGGCCCTCGTTTGCCACGGGTTGCCTCGGGAAAGCATCCACTTCGACATATTTATTCATAATAGCACTTCGTTTCACATAATAAAGTTAAACTGGCCGATTTTACAGATATTTAACGCCGACGACGACATAACCCCGAACTGGTGATTATTTGTTGACAGACGACAGACAAAACTAGACCAGCTCAACAAGTGAATTCGATCAGCTGTTATGTTATCTAGTAGTACTAAAGTTCGCCACTTGAGCGCGTAAGCCTCGAGCGGGCAGGAACAAAGGATTTTACTCAAAGACATGTTTATTCGCTGTTCAACCGTCGACTTGTTCACGAGGAGCTCTTGCGAAATTACGATCACGCCATACGATTCTACGATATTGATTCAGGTTAGCTACGTTTTCAGACTTTCCTACTGTCATTTAAATATTCTCTTAACATACGCATACTCGTCTGCCACTTATTTTTACCCGTTTAAGTTAGATTTAATTTTCTAAATTTTATTAACTTAGTTTTCGCCGACTCGTACAAAACCCGCCAGTTCCTGCCTGCCAGTGACTAGCGGTGGATTATCTTACGTTTGGTTTTAAATCAATTGGCTATTAAATTACGTTAATTCCGTTCGTTTCACGATTAATTATTACTTAAGTTACTCCAGTTAATTCGACATTTTAATACCCCGAGACTTGTCGTCTGAGTTCTAAACCCCGTCTTTGGCGGGTGAAAGAATAGAGTCTTGGGAGTAGGCTGAGTTGAATAATCAGCTACGGAAATTAATATTAAATTTATTTTAAACGTATCACGATAAATTCTCCATTCGATCATATTAATTAGGCCTCGACGATTCTGTAGGGATTGGGTTTTACGTCATATTACTTTCTATTTTTTTTACCTAGGCCTTTAGTTAATTATTTTAAAGTTCATTACGAGTAATTGAATCACATTGGCTTAAGATTGAATACTCGTCGGCCCTACAGAGTCATTCCAAAAGTTAGGCAAAATTCTCCAAAACACTTTTACGAAGGCTGGGATGATATAGCTCCAACTGGGCGTCTGCAGGATTTCCTGAGCGCTTCTAGAGCTCTGAGCCTTCGATAAAATTTTAATAAATTGATCAGTCAAAGCCGTGACAACTTCGTATCGACCCCTGGATTTTTCTCGGCTCCTTCTGAGCACTCCGGGGAAGAAATTTGAGTGTGGCCAGTTCTAGGGGTAGGCCTAGCCTGACTTGGTGAATACTAGTTTATTCCCCCCCTAGAATTTTGCGTCACATCTCTGGCGCCCGAACATTTGGACTCGAAAACACGGTTTTGACTTCGACATTTAAACGAAATTACGAGATAAACGAAATCTATGACGACTTCGACTACTCCGACGACGTTACTCGACCTGAACGTTATCGATTAGCCACGTAACGATATACACGGTGGAAATTCAAACGTTGACGACAATGCCTACAACAATGTTGACAATGTTGACTACAACTACGTCGAAATTCCCGATATAATGCCTTTGACGATGGAGAGCTTACCGAGATCGCCGATAGACGACCCGCGCGTCGGTTAGATCCACACTTTGAGCGGACGGTAATAGCTGAGATGACGAAGTATCAGCTGGGAACTGGGAATAGCGTCGCCGAGCTTCGCAAACGCTTTTGCGAGTCTTTGTGAAACCTGTTGGGAAGCATCGGTCAGTCGATGAACCCGACGGTGACTACGATATCGTGGACTACCGCTTATGCGGCCCATGATATCCGAATTTGACCGCAGTTGCTGGAACCTCCTTCCGCGTACCAGGAGATGGCCAGCGTGCGAGATATACTCGGGACTCCCACTGAACATCCTTCACCTGTTCGACGAACCCTCGAAGTGTTGGTAAAGCTGCTAGCCAACATCCCGTCGCCCAGGCAAGATATTCCGTCGCGCATCACGATCTTCAGTCCCACGACAGAACACGATCACCACGTAACGTTCGATAGACGCAACGATTTACCCAACGCCGTACGACCTTCGCTAAGCTTTGTAACACAATTCACGTGATCCATCAGCCGCGAACGCGCCCCAGAGATTACCGACCCTTCGTCAACGCGGTCATCTCAGGTGAGACGTTCAGTGCCCTCGTCGATACCGGCTCGTCAGTCAGTCTGATTGGAGATCGTGCGTCATCTTCGGACGTGCGGCGTCGTACCCGACCAGGCTGACGTCAACCTACGTATGGCCAACGGAGCGTGTGTTTCGGATCGGTACCGAGTAGATGACGAAATCACTAGCCAACCTTATTCGCGGGATATCCACGTCCCGGGCCTAAGTGTGGAGGTGGTACTCGGCATTCGGTGTACTGCTGACCTCGCTCTCGTCAGAGTACACACCGCAGTACGAAACCTCCACAACGACGATGTTCCCCCGCCCTTTCCGGTCAACAACATATCGAAACTTTCAAAATTACACGAAAAACAAACACAAAATTTGCAGAATTTCTGGAACGCCAGATGCCGCTTTTTGACGACGATTAGGGGTAGTCGGCGTTGACTGAGCAGACGCAGTGGCTCAGGGCAATTGCAACCCCTGTCAAACAGAGGTATCCCGGAAATCCTGTTACGCAATCTTTCGAAGTGGATGCTTTCCCGAGGCAACCCGTGGCAAACGAGGGCCACACAGGCCTGGCCACGGTGAGTCACCTCACATCGGAGGTGGCCGACGTGCCTCGTGAACGTCCCAACGAATGAATTCGCCGAGACCGGAAAGACGACGCATCGAGGCTAATTGCGACGAACTACGGCCAATCGGGCCTTGTCGTGGTGAGTCACCTCACATCGGAGGTGGCCGACGTGCCTCTTGGACGACGCCCGACCTGACGTAGGATTTTTTCAAAACCGAAGAGCATCGAACAACTCGTCGAACTCCGACGCACGCCCCGACGGAGCGGGTGATATCCCTCCCGTTGGTTGATACGATACGATACGAACGATTGCGACTAAACGACGACTTCTACAGGCACCCCTTCTTCGAGACCATTCCGACCCCGTCTGAAACCCTACGTTTTAGATCTTTTTTTCTTTTTTTTTGCTGAAGTTGGAAAGGGGTGTAAGGTACCAAATTTTAAGGGGGGTAAAAACGTACTACGAATAGATGAACATCAGAACTTACCCGATTTTTAACCACAATAGCCTACTCCTAGGCCTATGTGTAGGCCATAGCTTGGCCTATGGGCCAAAGAACGTAGGCCTATTTTTATTCACAGTGAAGTACAAAAACACATCCACAACTACATATTTATTCATAATAGCACTTCGTTTCACATAATAAAGTTAAACTGGCCGATTTTACAGATATTTAACGCCGACGACGACATAACCCCAAACTGGTGTTTATTTGTTGACAGACGACAGACAAAACTAGACCAGCTCAACAAGTGAATTCGATCAGCTGTTATGTTATCTAGTAGTACTAAATTTTGCCACTTGAGCGCGTAAGCCTCGAGCGGGCAGGAACAAAGGATTTTACTCAAAGACATGTTTATTCGCTGTTCAACCGTCGACTTGTTCACGAGGAGCTCTTGCGAAATTACGATCACGCCATACGATTCTACGATATTGATTCAGGTTAGCTACGTTTTCAGACTTTCCTACTTTCATTTAAATATTCTCTTAACATACGCATACTCGTCTGCCAATTATTTTTACCCGTTTAAGTTAGATTTAATTTTCAAAATTTTATTAACTTAGTTTTCGCCGACTCGTACAAAACCCGCCAGTTCCTGCCTGCCAGTGACTGGTGGATTATCTTACGTTTGGTTTTAAATCAATTGGCTATTAAATTACGTTAATTCCGTTCGTTTCACGATTAATTATTACTTAAGTTACTCCAGTTAATTCGACATTTTAATACCCCGAGTCTTGTCGTCTGAGTTCTAAACCCCGTCTTTGGCGGGTGAAAGAATAGAGTCTTGGGAGTAGGCTGAGTTGAATAATCACCTACGGAAATTAATATTAAATTTATTTTAAACGTATCACGATAAATTCTCCATTCGATCATATTAATTAGGCCTCGACGATTCTGTAGGGATTGGGTTTTACGTCATATTACTTTCTATTTTATTTACCTAGGCCTTTAGTTAATTATTTTAAAGTTCATTACGAGTAATTGAATCACATTGGCTTAAGATTGAATACTCGTCGGCCCTACAGAGTCATTCCAAAAATTAGGCAAAATTCTCCAAAACACTTTTACGAAGGCTGGGATGATATAGCTCCAACTGGGCGTCTGCAGGATTTCCTGAGCGCTTCTAGAGCTCTGAGCCTTCGATAAAATTTTAATAAATTGATCAGTCAAAGCCGTGACAACTTCGTATCGACCCCTGGATTTTTCTTGGCTCCTTCTGAGCACTCCGGGGAAGAAATTTGAGTGTGGCCAGTTCTAGGGGTAGGCCTAGCCTGACTTGGTGAATACTAGTTTATTCCCCCCCTAGAATTTTGCGTCACAATACTACGTAATTACTCCGGGTAAAACTATTGCGGATAAGAGTTAGAAAACTCTTAAAGCTACATCGAGCACCGCGAGTAGTGCTACTGGCGCGATATCTAAAACGACCAAACCGATCGAAACGACTAGTACTTCGACGATTACTGCTACTACAAGTACTGGCGCGATATCTAAAACGACCAGACCGATCGAAACAACGGAAACAATGCTAGCTTTGGCGATAATGACACAAACCGAATTAATTGTTTCAAACAGTTTTGCTTATCAAAAAGACTTAAGTAATTAATATATAACAAACTATACAGTCACTAAAAATCATGAAATAATTTATTTTTGTACAAAAATACAACTGACTTCAAACGCTCTAAAAAGAATGAAATAATTTCAATAAATTAAACTTTTGTATTACTCAAGCTCACGTATTTTAAGTCAGCGCGGCTCTATGATGATTTTTTATACAAAATTTAAAGAGGATGTCCACATTGTAGGTGACTATTTATAACTGAAGGTGTTAATCTGCATGTCTTTTTCATAGTTATGTGTTGGGTGTTATTTTATTACTGTAACCAAAGATCGGCAGATACCATTATAAAGTTTTTTTTTTTTAGTAAGATAATAAATTATAATCTTATAGTGGTATTAAGGAGTATCTTTAAAAACATTATACTGAAACGCATTTAAATGTTTTTAACTTGGAAAAGTGACGTTTTAATATTAAACTAGCTTCTTTTCCCTATCATAGGCTAATATCGAAATTAATTAATTATTTTCTTAACTATATTGAACATTTGTGTGTGTTATTACTTTCTCCCCCTATACCATAGTATATGGAGAAAGTATTGTTTTCGTCAAAATTTTCGAGTTTGAGTTTTGAGTGGATATATTAGTTTTGGGTCCCCCTGGACCCAAAAAAGTGGTTTTCGAAGTGATGTCTGTGTGTGTGTGTGTGTGTGTCTGTGTGTGTGTCTGTGTGTCTGGATGTGTACAGAGCTAGAGACTACACCTGTGGTCCGATTTCGATGAAATTTGGTATGTAGGTTCTAATCCATGGTATCTCCAGGCGTTTTTTTCATTTTTTTGAAATTTTGATTTTTAATGGGGATTTTCCCATAAAAACCCATAAAAAACCGGAAAAATCGGATTTTCTCAAAAATGGCCCGAACGATTTTGATAAAAATTTAGTATGTTGTAGCCCTTTAAATTCTGAACAAAATGGTATAAATCCCATTTCTGTAAAAATTACGGTTCAAAAGTTATAGTAAATTATGTTATTTTCCCATAAAAACCCCATAAAATAACGAAAAAATAGGATTTTAGACAAAAATCCGGTTTTGATTTAACATTGTATGTTATGGTCCTTACAATTGTGATAGTTTTTTTCATTTTTTAGAAATTTTTATTTTTAATGGGGATTTTCCCATAAAACCCCATAAAATAACGGAAAAATAGGATTTTCCCAAAAATGGCCTGAACAGTTTTGATAAAAATTTAGTATATTATAGTCCTTTATATTCTGAAGAAAATTGTACAAATCCCATTTCTGTAAAAATTACGATTCAAAAGTTATTATAAATTATGTTATTTTCCCATAAAAACCCCATAAAATAACAGAAAATCAAATTTTTCCAAAATTGGCTCGAACGATTTTGATAAAAATTTAGTATGTTATAGTCCTTTAAATTCTGAAGAAAATTGTACAAATCCCATTTCCGTATATTTACTCTCACCGCTTACTTACGATAAAGGTTGTTGACAAGCTTATGGGAGAAAGTATGTGTCAGAATGCTGATACCGTTTATTTTCATAATGTATTCATTCTAAAGTAAACATAAAATACAATAAAATACTTATATATTTATGTTATCCAGCTACAATTTATTTATTTTCAAAATACACGCTCATCTTTTATTTAATTCATATTTGCAGTTAGAGATGCGCCGACTTGAAATACGTGAGCTTGACTAATACAAAAGTTTACTTTATTGAAATTATTTCATTCTTTTTAGAGCGTTTGAAGTCGGTTGTATTTTTTTACAAAAATAAATTATATCCTATTTCCTCTTTGTATTCTCTGGATATATCCATCTATAACACCAGAGGATTGGGGAGTGTCCATAAAAATATCCCTAAAAATAGTCATACAAAATTACACACACGAGTATGTGAGATAGCAGAAGTACCGGTTGTGTAAATACCTTAGAGGCAGTGAGCAGCATTGTAGAATGTTTCTTGAGTACAGCCCGAGCAGCTGCCAAGTCATCCCTTAGTTGAGGGTCCTTCAACTCCTGCTGCCGCTTGGCCGCCTGGTTCATCAGCTCACTGGCATTGCGGCCGAACGCTTTGAAGTGTTCCATCAGCTCTACTTGTGAAGACGAGTTCTTCACTTTGTCCAAGTCATCTTCCATCTGATACAGTTTTTAATTTTATTTATTTATGATTTACGCAAATCATAGATTAAATAAATACTCCTGCCGCAGCAAACCTGCAGACTAAGCAAATTTCTATTTGCTGAATTTATTTTAAATTAAATCTATTTAAATAACATTAGGTTTAACGGGTACCTACGTTTGCTGCTACAAGGAGGCTAATAAAGTGGGTTTTTTTTTAGTAAAATAGCTTAGTATAAAATAAATAAATTTGCCAAGTTTTATAAAAATATATCAATAAACAAGCAAAATATAACATTTTACAATATTCTCATTAAGAATAACATAAGAATTTTAAATTTACAACTTTTTGAATTTTCTCCGTAACTAATAATTGTACAAAAACTTGTTGATATACTAATTTATTTGTTTTTTCAAGCTCTTTAAAATTGTCTAGAGAGAAATTGGGAAATTTTGTGTTTTTAGGGTCAAAAATGAGAAATATCAATTTTTACCCCATGAAACCATCCGTAAAACCCCATTCCCATGGTCCAATTATGATGGTTTGCGAATTCATTCAAGTTAATCCCCCCTTACACCTTCAAACCAAATTTCATCAAAATCGGACGAAAATTACACAATTTATTGCGTTCATGGACACATGTATATGCTGTATATATACAGGGTGTGCCGTAACTCTCTGGACACATGTATATAGCGTTATTGCTTAGGTCAAGGCAAACACATTTCTGTGGTGCCTAGTTTACCGACTGTCGGTATTTATGTGTTTTTTTACAAAAACATTAATAACTCCTAAACGGTTTGGAATACAGCGTTGAGATTTTGCAAAACTGTTTATCTTATTAAGACTTATCTTTGATTAAAATTATACTAAAAAATCATTAACCCTTTCCAAATTGGCAACACTTTAAAATATTTGTTGCCAAATTTCACAAAAACCGTTATAACTTGACAAAAAAATTGCAGGAGACAAAAAATTTAGGAAATTTTATGTAGTTTTCAATGATACCTTATTTGTTAAGAATGAATAAATAATAACAGAGAAATGCCTCCTTTTCCATATGCATGACCACTTTTCTCCATTTAAACAATGCTAAACAACGTAAAAGGAGTATTAGCATTGTTTAAATGGAGAAAAGTGGTCATGCATTTGGAAAAGAAAGCATTTCTCTGTTATTATTTATCCATTCTTAATAAATAAGGTATCATTGAAAACTACATAAAATTTACTAAATTTTTTGTCTCTTGAAATTTTTTTGTTAAGTTAACCCTCGAACTGATACATGGTACATGGTACAAGTCGCTAGTGAAACGGGATTTTTAGCACCGCGCAGCATATTATAAAAAAATCATAGAAAATATATATAGTAAGTAAATTATAATGTATTATACATCATTTTGTTCATAAAAACATGCAGAAAAAGAATATAACATATATTTGTTACATGCCTTTATTTGAAGTAGCCATAGTCCAGTTGAAACACACAAAAAAGGTTTTTAAAAAAAAATTTTCAACTTTGGAAGTCTGTTCTTTAAAAACTGCTTGAAATACACAACTATTCCTAATGTAAAAAATGTTCACAATGTTATGATCAATAAAAAAGATGCAATACTTATATACTGTAAAGTGAATGGTAAAAAAGTTAAAATTGAAAAACTAAAACTATGTACACGCAAAAAGCACCAAGTTTTTAGTCCGAGTCACTGGTCAGAGCATTTCTTTTCCTTCCTTTGTGGGTAGGCCTTATGTAATGTTCCAGTTTGTGGTAACATGTTGTGTGTATCCCACAGTTACAACCAGGGCACCAGTACAAACTTCTTTTTCTTCTTATTGTGGGGTCAGTAGCACAAACTACACAGACCCTTTCCTTACGGCCAGGTAAGTGTGCGAGTTTGTGAACACTCTCATCTAGGCCTAGGCCTTCATCAACCTGGATGGGCATTGCAACTGCTGCAGCAGCTTCTCCCCTTGCCAATTCATTTACAATGCTATCAACAAAATCATCTCTTTCCATTGGTCTATCTGTGTTGTTAGAATACAACAACCAAGCATTGAATACGGCGATATCAAGCAGATTGAAAAAGATTTTCTTCCAGTACTTTTTGGAAGGCCTAGTGCAGGATAGATGGTAAATGCTATCACTACAGTCCACACCACCCATTTGCAAATTATATTTGTTTATAAGAACAGGTTTCACCGCACGTAGTCCGCTCCTGCTAGTTATAAGTCGGTCTTCAGCATGACAACCGGTAGTCACTAGGAAAACAGGTTTCCTGTTTTTCTTTTACTTATAGCCTACTAAAAGAATATTGCCTTTCCTGTAATAAATACTTGTCTCTATTCCTAAATTAGCACCCACAACTTCTTTTGCTAGACCCTTAGTTCTTTTGTTCACCGTCTCAGTGATAAAAGTTTTTTTCTTGAATAAGTGACGAGCCAACGGTAATTTAGTATAGAAGTTGTCCGTGAATACATGATACCACTTATTGAATAGGCTACATTTTTCCAGCTCATTCATGACAACTTTTTCAGTATTTTGGGTTCTTCCTCCAGCAAGAAAATCTTTTCCACTGTACAGTGAGACATTCATAACATAACTAGTTTTACTGTCACACAGTAAAAATTTTTTTATACCGTACCTAGCATGTTTTTTTTTGGGGCATGTATGTTATAAATGAGCATCGGTTCTTCATTCCAATTAGGGATTCATCAATCGATACATTTTGGTAGGGATTAAAAAATTGTTTTAGATTGTCATTTATATAATCAAAAAATACTCTTATCTTATGCCAGGGATCATAGTCTGGGTGGTTACGAGGTAACGGCGCAAACGAGCTAAGGTGAAACACAGAAGATATCAACTGAAATCTGTTACAGGACATAACTCGAGAAAACCAAGGAATGTGCCTATTTTCTTTTCTATTCCAGTAATCAACAACATTTTTTTCTCTGATAATACCCATGTTCAATACTATAGCAATAAATTTTTTCATTTCGGTTACCGTGACATCTTTCCATTTTGTTAGCTTAAAGTGGTTTAAATACCTGCATTTAAGTAATCCAATTCGTTGCTTATGTTGTTATGTTGCAACCGGTTTCAACTCCGTGGAGTAATCTTCAGGCGTCCAAGGATATAAGTTATCGCTTCATTTGAAGGTCGTCATAATTTTTAAAAAACGAATATACACGTAACACGAACATTGAACACTGAACACTGACGTTTAACATTTAAAAAACATACAAAGTTGCTGAGAAGGTTAGCGACGCGTACCGGCCGGATGTAAAGTCTAGACTACCGTGGTTGTGCGTAGGTCTGTCTCAGGGTAGTTCAAGAATGTCTCGTTATTCATCTATCACATTGCGTATACCTCATCATGTGACCACAGCTTATGGCAGGGCTTTTGTTGTTACCGCTTGTCGTCTGTGGAACGGCCTACCCCTGCACATTAAGACACTTGAAAAACATTCCCAGTTTGTGGCGGCACAAATAGAGCTGAAAAAGCTCTATTTTGAGAAGATGGTCTCGGCTGGCGTGTCCTAGGGCTACTGTTACTTTGCGCGTTTGCTGATGCGTGTATGCAAGAGTGTGTAAATGTGTTTTTTGTATTTGTTAAATTTGTATGTTTTTTTCTGAGATATGTAGATACTTGAATTGTTAAATATTTTATGTTTAATTAGATTAAGTTAACCCAATGTAACATTATTTTTGTTATTTTTTGAATGTCAGGTTAAGTGTAAGAAAGGGCCATGTGGCCCTAACTTTGCCTGAAAAAAATAAATAAACAATTTTTCATTTTTTTTCATTTTAGGTCTAATGGTCAATGACGTCGCCTTCTTATCTCTTGTCACCAATCATCGATTCCCTTCAACCTTCTCTCTCATTCAGTATCATGATTGCTGTATTGTAAATAAAATTAGACTGAAATGAGAGTTTGTCGTTCAGCACGTTCTCTTTGTCGGATCTTACAGCTCTGTAAATCTCAAATTCCTCCAGTGTATTTCAGTATTTCTATAAAAACGATCTTGTGAGAAATGTAAAATGTCCATATTGTTGTCCATACTTGTAAAATTATAATTATTTGTAACTATGTGTTCAGCAAAATTTTAAGACTGAGGGGATGTTGTTTTTCTTGGTATGTGTTCTCTGAAACGTTTCTTAAAAGATCTGGAAGTTTGGCCGATGTAGTACTTCGTACAATCATTACAGTTGATCTTGTAAACACCGTTCTTATCATACATTGGTATGCTTTCTCTTGGGCGTTCTTTCAGTAATGAATTAAGTTTATTGGTAGTTCTGAACGAAACTGTTACATTATTTTTAGCCATCACATTACTAAACTTATTGCTGAAATGGGTGCCATAATCTGCAGAGATGTATGTTTTTGGTTCTTTGGGCTTGTATGGTTTTTATACGTGAAATAATTAAAAACCAAAGTATACTGAAACTCTTTTTTTCAACTTATACATATTTCAGCACTAAGGCCATGATCACAGTATTAGTTACAACTAGATATAACTAATACTGTGATCATGGCCTTAGTGATGAAATATGTATCACTAAGGTAAAACGTATATAAGGCTAAATACAAAATGAGTTTCAGGGTACTTTCACTTTAGTTCTTATTATTTCACATATACAGGGTGTCCCGTCACTCTCTGGACACCTGTATATAGCGTTATTGCTTAGGTCAAGACAAACACATTTCACCATAGGAACATGGGTCTGCGGTGCCTAGTTAATCATTAATAATTAATAATAACCGACTGTCGGTATTTATGTGTTTTTTACAAAAACATTAATAACTCCTAAACGGTTTGGAATACAGCGTTGAGATTTTGCAAAACTGTTTATGTTATTAAGACTTATCTTTGTTTAAAATTATACTAAAAAATCATTAACCGTTTCAAAATGGCAGCACTTTAAAATATTTGATGCCAAATTTCACAAAAACCGTTAACCCTCAAACTGATGACCGTCGCAAATTACGACGGTCAAACCCGCCCGTCAAGTGCTAGAGTCGTAATTTACGACGGTCATTTTTATAGTGTCGCGGTGCCGCAGCAGTTGAACCAATCGATTCCCCACTTAATTGCGCATCTAAATATACTAACCTTCATATATGTATCATTATTTTATATACTGTAGTATGATTTTACTGGTATAAAAAGTCCAAACGCCAAACGGGGTCGCTACGCGATAGCTTCTCGGCTTTCGGCAACTGCGTCGTTCTGTTGTTGTGCTAATGTAACCTAAAATGCCCGATCCGTGTCGTTCTGATGATATTAGAGATTTATTAGATGATGAAAATTTACTAGATGATATTTCGGATAACAGTAGTGATATTTCCGCGTTAGATTTACCTGATGATTTATCGGTGACAGTTTTTTTATCGGGAAGTGATGACGACTACAAGCCTACGTTATCGGACTTGGAAGATAGGCCTGATTCACCGGATTCATATCATGAAAGTGAGGAAAGTTTTAGTGATTCTGATACGCGCCAGACGTGTGACGAGACTCGACTGAAGACGGTAGTTGGTCATGATCTGACCTTTGTCCTGGTGACGTAGCTAGTGCAGCATTGTTTCGGCTATTATTTATTTGTATTAAGGTTTCAAAAAGAATGTTGGATTGCAGGGTGTTTTTGTCGTTTAACAGGTTGTTTGTTTCAATTTTAGAGGCTCTGTAAATATCGAGCTGTTCCAATGCCGTCATTGTTCGGCCTTTTTGGCAAATATGTAAAGGCTGCAAATTTGTTGTTATATCAGTATAACTATGGTTACTGGCTACCAAATGGTCGGCGAAATTTGATTTTTGAAGGATGGTTTTCTTGGGAAGATGTTCTTTAAACCTCTTTACAAAGGGCCTTCCAGTTTGGCCAATGTAAAACTTATCACAGTCATTACAGGTTATTTTATAAACTCCTGTTTTTTGACAAAAATCCTGTGGTGTATTTTTTACGGAAAGGAGATTTTGGAGTTTGTTAGATGTTTTGAAGGCTACAATTTTGCCATGCTTTTTCATATGGTTTTTCAATGTATGGGAGAGGTTGGTTCCAAATTCAACTGATACATACTCCATTCGCTCTTTATTGTTATCAGTGCTAGTAATGGCTTTTTTCTTGATTATTTGTTTATTGGTCAAATTATTGATCAATTTAGGGTTGTATCCATTTGAGACGGCGATGTATTTAATTATGTTTATCTCTTTTTCATAATCATCGGGGTTTAGGGGGACGGTGAGCATTCCATGACTGAAACTATTGTATGCTGCTATCTTGTGTTGGAAGGGGTGATGGGAAGTAGGGATGGACGGGTCCCAAAATTTCGGGAATTTTTCGGGAAAAAAATATTCCCGATTATCGGGACGGGATTACATTTGATTCGTGAATTTTTCGGGACGGGATTTGGTCCGATCGTCGGCGATTTTGCCGCTTCGCGAGTGACGATGACGCCGCTATTGCGAGAGATGTTCACTAGGTCTGCAAAAGCAGGAGACAAAGTCATTTCGACGATCACGCCGTGACCGTAGAGTATACCGACGATCGCGCCGTGACCGCGGACTCCTACCGACGATCGCGCCATGACCGCAGAGTCATACCGACGATCGCGCCATGACGGCGGAGTCATACCGACAATCACGACGTGACAGCGGAGTCATACCGACGATCACGCATACCGACGATCACGCCGTGACCGCCGAGTCATGCCGACGATCGTGCCGTGGTCGCTAGTCATACCGACGGTCATGCCGTGACCACGGAGTCCTAACGACAATCACCCCGTGGTCGCGGATTCATACCGACGATCATTCCGTGACCGTGAGTCATACCGACGATCACGACGTGACCGCGGAGTCATACCGACGATCACGCCGTGACCGCCGAGTCATGCCGACGATCGTGCCGTGGTCGCTAGTCATACCGACAATCATGCCGTGACCACGGAGTCCTAACGACGATCACCCCGTGGCCGCGGATTCATACCGACGATTACACCGTAACCGTGAGTCATAGCGACGATCATTCCGTGACCGTGAGTCATACCGACGATCACGCTGTGACCGCGGAGTCATAACGACGATCACCCCGTGGCCGCGGATTCATACCAACGATCACGCCGTGACCGTGAGTCATAACGACGATTATGCCATGACCGTGAGTCATACCGACGATGATGCCGTGACCGCGAGTCATACCGACGATTATTCCGTGACCGTGAGTCATACCGACGATCATTCCGTGACCGCGGAGTCATAACGACGATCGCGCCGTGACCGTGAGTCATACCAACGATCATGCCATGACCGTTAGTCATACCGACGATCATGCCGTGACCGCGAGCTATACGTCATTTTGACGATCACACCGCGAGTCACAAGATTCTATAGGTACCTGTAAATTGTTGCCCATTTTTTGGTTTTTATAGATCAGTGCCACAAACGGTAAAAATTGATTTCGTTGGTCTTTTTTGGTAATTGCAATACTCAAGACTTTCTTTTTTTTGCACAGTAAAAAATCCTGTCCCGTCCCGAAAATCGGGAAGGAAATAAAAATCCCGTCCCGTTCTGAACCAAAAATTCAATCCCGTCCATCCCTAATGGGAAGTTTCATGAATGGTGGTATCAGTGGCTGTAGGTTTCCTGTAGATGCTGAATACAGGAAAAATATGAATTCATAGATATTCGTACTTCATTTTGACTACATCGGTTTAACATTTTTAGCGGTTGCCAAAAATGAATGTGATATAGTGGAGACAGACTGACTCTCACCACCACGTTTTATAATACCGTAGTATAGATACATATATTTTAATGAGAATGGATGGAGTTTTGGTCTCTGGGGACATCGAAATGAAAAAGTAAATCGATCACAGGCTGAGCCCCTATGGCAATAGTTTATTATAAATATAACATTTACTAATAATGGAACTAAAGGACGTGTAACAGTTATATCACACTTATAAATTAAAACTGAGGCTTACCATAGGCCTATCAAATATATAACGTTTTACAGCAGCAATGTCTCATAATCACTTTATTACTGACACATCAACTGGTGCCTGTTTCCCTATAGCAGACAGATCAATCAATCAATCAATCAATCAATCAAATCTTTATTCAATATTAGTACTCTGTACATAGAATGGTGTCAATATTAATGAATACTAAGATACATTATAACTAAGATTGGTTAATACTAAGGATTAGTTGTTGTAAATCATAGTGTAGCCTAGGGGTTGTGGGGCATTGTGTTGCAGGCAATGCCCTTACCCAAACTGAACGAACACTCTGCCACCCTCCATGTTCGGTCATTTCACTTTCTCTTTTTCTCTGAGCACATTTTGCAGTTTTTATTTGCTTTGGCCGTTTTGTGTAATCGTTATTTCAAGCTCGTTCACTAGTTTCAAAATGTTAGGTGGATGTATTCTACCATACTCAATAGCTTAAAATTTATTTTTGATGTGTGGATAAATCAATTTATTTATTTGTTGATAAAATATCACACTTTCTTAATTCCAAATAAATATTTGATTATAAATTCTTACAACAAAACATTTACATCATGACGGGTTTGATTACAAAAATTAGATCCTATTTAAGTTATTCTCACCGGCGTTTTAAATTGTGTTAGATAGGAAATTGATACATATCTACAAGACATCTTTTTTATCAATCAAATTCACTAATCACTAAAATATCAAGATAAATATTTGGATACGAATCCCTGCCTAATATCTCAGATTCCTTAGCGAAGCAGTTAAATTAATGATCAGTCGCGCTTCGCATTTAACAACACAAATTCGTAAAAAAAAATGAAACGTAAAAAAAAAACTGCACGAATCTAAGCAATGTACAGACAAAACTGTAATATATATAATTACAGTATATATAATTACAGTTTTGTCTGTACATTGCTTAGATTCGTGCAGTTTTTGGTTTTTTTTACGTTTCATAGCATAAGAAAGCCGAAACCGAGTCTTATCTCAATTTCTGTCCGTCTGTTTGTCTGTCTGTCCACTCTGTCATTTTTTTCTCATTTAAAATAGAGTATTGTAGTTGCCTTGATAACTCATATTATGAGTTATCAAGGCAACTACAATACTCTATTTTGAATTATTATAGATCAGGGTGTCTACTACATTCTGGATAAAAAATTCATGGACAATTCCCGTACATTTAAGGACACTTTGCCGTAACCTTTGTCGGTGTCATTAGGCCTACCGAATAATTTTCCTGATTTGTCAAACTGTATTAATCTTGTTATTCACTGTAGTTGTACCAGAGAGAAAAGTAAATAATAATAGATAAGAGTTAAAAATAACAAAATAGAAATTTATTGAAAGTAAACAAACATAGGCCTACCTATACTTTAGGTAAAGCTTTTATAGTGTAACAGAGAAACGCAATCATTGTCTCCTGCGATAGCGACAAATATCTCCATCAGTCACGCAAACTTCATAACATAGCTTATCCGATCCAGGCCGATTAATTTGGCATGATTCGCCCTGGCACAACGTTAGGTTCTCGACTACTTTTGAAAAAAAATCTTTAATGCATATTGTTAAACTCAATTCTTCAAGGTTTGGTAAGCGGCTATTAATAAGCGATAAGCACAGAGTAAGATTATTGTATTTTAATTTGCAAAGATAATATCGACACATAGCAATCATTAGTTGTTTATCTTAGGCTCAATTACATTTTCTTAATATATTTTACAGCTCTTTCAAGAATCAAAATACCCAGGCCTAGACCTAATTATTTAGGAGGGCCTATATAAACTGAGTAACAATGAGGTTATAATAGCAGCAAAGTCACTATCATCATTCTAGTTCATAAGATTTTGATTGCTTAAAGCATACAACTCAATAAATAAATATATGGGAAACAAAAAACATAGAAACCTGAATAGCCAACAATATAAGACAAAGATACAGAAAATGCAATGACATAATTTGAAACCAAGCAGGCCTACATAGTGATAAAACATTAATGCAAACAACAATGCTTGTGGTTTTGTCAATTGAAAGATAAAATGTCCATAAAAAAGGGGTTAACTTACAAAATAAGACTGTAGATTATTTACATGTATGAAACCACAAACAGTTTTATGGCCGCGGCTTTCCGAAAGTACAAGTAAGAAGTGAAATTTAACAGCCATTATAAAGCTATTATTTTCAAGATAAAATATGTTTGGGATCTAATAATAATTACCCTAGTAATAAAAAAAGAAGTTGTAAATGAATAAAAGTGATACAACTTTTATGAGCTAGCTGCTGAGTCAACAGTTCTTGGAAGTACTTGACTTGACACTTGATTGTCGTGATAAAATATTAATGGGTTTGAGATTGTTAATGGGATTTTTATTGCATAATTACTCTAGTAATAAATTATGAAAATGTAAACAAACATCTGATAAACCTTTTATGTGCTCCTAACCAACTAGCGATCAATAAAATTATGGCCCATTAAAAATTTAAGGACATAGTCTAGCATTTAAGGACAATTCCCGTACATTTCATGGCCAGTAAAAATTTAAGTACAATTCCCGGTTTTCCCGGATTTCCCGGTTGGTAGACACCCTGTAGATATATAATTTTGGAACAAATATTTGATAAATAGTCTAGGCTTACCATGCAAGAACGGCTCCGAGGGTTTATTTCTTAGTTTCTCCTGAGCAAAGCTTTGACTCCAGGTACCAATATTCGAGTATTTAGTAATTGAAATCCTTAAAATTATAATAAAAATGTTATTAAATTATTCATACTTTTTTGTGAAAGCAGGCCTAAATAGGATGTGGCATCAACACAGAGTAACTAATAATAAAATAACTCCACATTTTTAACACCCGGTTTTCAAATAACAATCCAAGCCATGGTAACATAAAAATAAAAAATGATTTAATGCCTGTACAAAATATGCCACGTAAGTTTGTTCACTGACCACTCTGAGTGACTTGAGCAGCAAGTGGACGTCGACCATGTCAGCAAGAATCAGCAGTCGGGTGACGGCAGACAGCAAGTTGCGAGCCGCTCTTACCATGTTGCCTCTCTTGAGAGACGAACACGGATCATCTGCAAACTCTCTAGCAGCAATGCTCATTGCTTCTCCTGTACAGATCAGTTGTCAACATATAATTAATTGTAGGCTACCTTTCAATTTTAGTATATATTTTTAAATGCATTATTTGTTTTGCCATGTTTTAATAATAATAAAAATTTATTGTCATAAGATCATTTCACATTTCCAGCAATTTTGGTCAAACAGATGACATTCTCATTTCTTAGTTAGCAAGATTAAAAAAAAATACCCCCGCCACAGCAAACCTGCAGACTAAGCAAATTTCCATTCGCCTGGCTGAATTTCTACTAAAATATTCCCTTAAAATTGTCAGATTCATTTTTCCTATTTAAATAACATCAATTTTTATGAGTACTTATACTTAGGTTTGCTGCTACAGGGAAGGTATTGAGGTTTTTTTTTACAGAAATGTTGATAGCTTATTATGAAATATTAAATGGCCAAATAGTATTAAAATATATCCATAAACAAGCAAATTACAACAGTTTATTTATCCGACTAATATTATAAATGAGAAAGTTTGGATGTATGGATGGATGTATGTATGTATGTATGTTTGTGACAAGTAAACGCAAAAAATACTGGTCGGATTGGGCTGAAATTTGGTGTGATGATAGCTCACATTCCCGATTAACATATAGACTCATTCTTATCTCAAAAGTCCTTTCGGGCTCCGTCCCAGTGGCTCTGGAGTTTCCCATGTCAACCTTATGAGTAATCATATTTAAAAGGAATAAAATAATTTTGAAATATTTTATTTAAAATATAATTTTTTACATTTATGACAACATCTAAATTTGAACCAACTCGCAACAAAAATCTGCAAAGAAAATAGTAGAATTGCAATAATAAATTAACAAATATCTACTTGCTTTGGTTCTTTGAAATAAAATACTGTTCTGAGGTGAGGATTTTAAAAGTAAATATTGATTGGTCTCCATGGTTTTAATGAGAACAATCACAATGTTTAAATTTGCTTTGGCATTTCAATGTAAACCAGAAGAATTGCCAAATTGCTTATTTCACAATTTCAGACAGCTGATCCAAAGAAATTAAATATAATATTTTACACAACTATGTGGCAGGCTTAATTAATCTAAAACTTTATCATAGTATATGTTTTTCTAAACTACTGCGGGTTTTTACTATGTTTTTTTTAGTATGTCAATGATTTTTTTAGTTTTTTAATACAGTAGACTCCCTCTAGTTCGGCCACCTCGGGACCAGACCACTGGCCGAACTACAAAACGGCCGGACTAACCGGTTGTAGTGCATTTTACATAATCAAAATACTAATAATAGTATTGCGCAATCGTGATATGTTAAGTCAATAACCTTGGTTCAGTAATAAAAACTTTAACATTAAAATCACGCTTACTCAAGCAAAACAAAAATTACACAACACTGAACGTACAGCAATAAATCACGTAAAGAACAGAAAAATAGAAAGTCTAGTACTGCAAGCTACTGCTACCGTAGTCAGCATAGGCTACTACTACATGTTGTTTCAGAACATAAGAAAGTCGATGAAAACATTAGACAACTAGTCTTAAAGATAATAACGACAGTCGTCAAATAAGATAAAGATAACAATAGATGACGCAAAACACTGCTTATTCTTTCTTTGTTCTTCTATTCTTTCTTTGGTTTCTCTTCATCCACACATTCAACAAGTTGCCATGGTTACTAATCACCCAATCACAAACTGTTTTGTGAGATAGCAAACAAGTGCACAGCAGACATCAGTTGTGTAAAGAACAGATGATTGTCAGTGCAAGCGGATAGCTTGACCTTGAAGCTAACGATGGCTATTTCTTTGTTTTGCTTTAGTTTATTTTTGTCAAATAAACTGTGGTGTTTCAAAAATAATAATGGGGGAACCTACCGCATAAAAAAATGGTCCGAAATATTTAATTATACACTGCATTTCAACTTATTAGACCGAAGAAAAACTATTTAAAAATGTTCTCGGTATTTTTGAGGTTATGTAAGTTGTGTACTGTAGTTTTACATAAGTAATATGCAACAATTCACCCATAGAAGCACCCGTCAACTAAACTGACATGAATTGTTTACTTCTATGGCCGGAAACTAAACATTCAAGTTAAATCCTATCGAAGGCAATTCACCCGTGACGATGTGACTTGTCCCCCTGAGACCAGGCCGGACCATCCGGCGGCCGATCCAACCGAAGCCGAACTAGAGGGAGTCTACTGTATGTCACAATTTTTTTATTGAGTCGGTGGCTCAGTCGGTAGCGTCGCGGACTTCGGGCCCAAGGCAGCGATGTGGGTTCGGATCCTGGTCACTGCTGATAACATTTTATCAGTACAGTTCACCTTTCTACTGTAACGGCTCACTCCTTGCCTTGCTGTTAACGATCCACGCACGGGCGCTTAGTCTATGTGGACGGGCTAATGCAAGGTCAAAAAAGGTCGCCAACCTCTTTAAAAAAAATAAAAATTATTATATAAATAAAAATACACCCGCCGCAGCAAACCTGCAGACTAAACAAATTTCTATTTGCCTGATTGGATTTACACTAAAATGTCTCCTTAAAAATATCACATTTATTCCCTACTAGCTGTGTGCCCGTTCTACGCACGGGTATCTTATCATAGTCTTATAGGTCTTATCACCTTCTTAAAGCACAGCAGTTGGTTTGCATACTTTCAGATATGCTGACAAAACTATTATATATAAACCTTCGCAAATACAGTTTCTGACAGTTTCAAGCCAAAACTAATGCTTCGCAATTAAATGTCACCCGGATCTTGCTGGTCCATATGTCCGGATCTTGTTGGTCCATATGTCAAATCCAATTATTAAACTAAAAAATGCTTTATAGATCTATAAGACATAGCCCTAAGGTAGGCCTTCCACAATGGTTAAAAGTATTTAAGGTTCTATCTCAACCTCACAATTTAACACTTTATTCGGGTTGACATTTTCATTATCAATGTGCTCTTGTACTTTCCGTGAAACACTGAGAAATAAGGACATTTATGCGTTACCAACAGACATACACGCAAAAATATAGAACTTAATTAGGGAATTTGTTAAGCTTTAAGCATAACAAAGTACATATAAAATTAGTATTTGAAATATTTGTTAATGTCATAAAATTTCATGATAACAATTTATATTTGCTTGGACCGAAGATGACCCGAAATTCTGTGGAAATGCTATATGAATCGGATTGCTGTATGAAATGAAGTACAGTAAATCTATAGACAATTTAGATTGGTAATTTATAATAAAAATTACCAAAATAGGCCACAAACTATTGATACATAAACAACGCTCAAAGCGTTTGAACAATTCATGATGGTTTGCTGAATAAATGTTTTACTAAAATACGTTATCGTTTTCTTAGCATAAACTAACATTTTGGAATCCAGACAGAAAAAGCAAAACTTATACAGATAAGACATCAATTAAATTGAATACGCCTGTAATAAATAAGGTGCAACACCAACGATAACTAATTTGTAAATTACAGTGATGTGTTGGTACGTAAAAATGATTCTTGCTGCTACCAGCGGTTCAAAGGAAAAGAACCAGTACCGTACCAAAAACCAACGTTTACAGTTAAGAACTATAGTACATCCGACCAATTATATGCGTTAATCAAGGTTATTGATCTCTTGGTTTTGGATTTTCTCGTAAAAAGTTATCGGCAATCAAAGTTATTTCCCATTAATTGCTTTATTTGTAAACAACTCTTAATGTAAAGTTATCGGTGTCAGTTTGAAAAAAAACAAACAACCTTATACAACAACTTTTTGTTATTTAATAGATTACGTATTCCCTAAACAATGATTGGTATATCTATTAACATTAGACGGAAATGTGACAAAAATAACACAACGTTGGGTTGTTATAAATAATTGGGTAAGCGTACGTACCCAAGAGATGGGCTATGGGCCTATTGGCTGTATGGTCCAGCGATTGCATCACACGGTGAGTAGGAACTATTGACTATATATAGTCAATGGTAGGAACAGAAAGTGACACATTGTAAAATCGAGTTTAGCATCATGCGTAAACCTCTGTTACAATCACCCACTGCAGTTGTGATTTTTTACTTTACACTTTACACAACCACCATTGAAGTGCTGTCAATGAGTGGAACCTTGTTTCTAAGCTATTGGCGACGATCATTAATAAATTTAAGTTTCCCAGCCGTATACAACACTCTGGTTCCTGACCTGGATGATGCCTAGTTATTTAATTTAATTTACGGTTACACTATATTATTCCACTTGCGATTAATTAAATCCTTTATGTAAGAAAAACGTTTTTAATCTCACTTGGATGGGATTTGCCAACAAAACGGGATTGAAAATGGTTGCGGTATTTGTAAACAACATTTGTAAACATATCAAGTGACAGCTAGAAAAAAATATCTTGATCCGAACAGCTGTTCGTTATTTCATAGATGATTATGTGATAAAAATTGGACAAAAACTTGACAAAAATCGCACAAAACTGCATTTTTGAATAATGTCCGTAATTTTAATTACAAAGTATTGAGGCCATATTTTAATGGCTAAAAACACTCTCACCAATCCAGTGAATACATTAAAATGACTTGGATCTTGATAGGTACTCTCGTTTTCCTGGAGAAGATTGCGTAAAATGCCATCTTAAGTGTTACAGACAGACAGACAGAAATTTAGACGAGACTTGTTCGGCCAAGTATTTATTGTTGTTGTATATTGTTCGGTATAACCAAAAAATTTATGATTCTGAGCTATGTACAGACAAAACTCTAATTTTATTTATATAGATATATTTAAATAACATTTTAATTTAACGAGTACTTAGGTTTGCTGCAACAGTGAGGGTAAAAAGGTGTTCTTTTTTTTTAATAATGTTAATAGTTTAGTATGAAATGAATGCATTTTCCAAATTTGATCTCAATATGATCACAAGCAAACTACAAAAGTTTACTTATTCTCCATAAGAATAACATGGGAATTTTAAATTTACAGTTTTTTGGAATTTTCTCCGTAACCATTAGGCGCATAATAACGCTTCAATATACTAAATTATTTGTTTTTTAAGCTCTACAAAATGGTTTGGAAAGAAAAAGCAAAATTTTAAGTTTTTAGGGTCAAAAATGGGAAAACCAATTTTTGCCCCATAAAACCCCCCATAAACCCCTGTTCCCATAGTCCGATCATGCTGGTTCGCGAACTCGTTCAAATAAACGTAGGTTTACACGTTTGTACCAAATTTAATCAAAATCGGATGATTTTTACTCAAGTTATCGCGCTAACGGACACATATATAAATATATATATATACAGTAGTCCCGCAAACTCGGCACTCGATAACCCGTCTGGATAATTCGGCTATCACCTGGCTCAGAAAATTAGTGATTTGTTGAGTCCGAGTTAAACATGGACGCAAGCCAACTCAAGTCAAATCATTCGCAACTCTTACCAAGGATTTATTGTACTATATCTGATGATTTAATATTGACTTGTAATATAAATATAAATAAAATACCCCCGCCGCAGCAAACCTGCAGACTAAGCGAATTTCAACTTGTCTGATTACATTTTTACAAAAATATTTCCATAAATAAGTCATATTTATTCCCCATTTAAATTACAGTACCTACCCGTGGACCGAGCTTTGCTCGGGGGAAATCATTCCCCCACTCTGCGATGCCAGCCTTTACTACTTCCTTCACCATTTCCTACGTCATGGACCTGTTTCCTTCCCTTCTCATAGCATTTAAGTATTACAGATACATTAATCTAACTGCCACAAACGGTTCCCACACTCTGTGATGCTAAACTTTACTACTTTCTACGTCGTGGACATGTTGTCATCTCTTTCCATAGCATTTTAGTACTTTAAATACATTAATCTAATTGCCACAAACATTTCCCTCACTCCGCACTGCTAAAAAGCATTACTACTTCTTTCCCCATTTCCTATGTTTTGGACATGTTTCCCTCCCTTCCCATTGCATTTTAAGATTGCAGATACCTTAATCTAATCCTCATAAACAGTTCCCACACTCCAGACTGCTCGCCTTGACTACTTCCTTCACCACTTCCTACGTCTCAGACCTGTTTTCCTCCCTTCCCATAGCATTTTAAGATTGTAGATACCTTAATCTAATCGTCATAAACAGTTCCCACACTCCGGACTACTCACCTTTACTACTTCCTTCACCACTTCCTATGTCGCAGACCTCTGTTCCCCTCCCTTCCCATAGCATTTTAGGATTGTATATACCTTAATCTTGTAGACTGGGAAGAGTTTTAAGGGGAAACACTACAGGAAGACGACCCCGGGGAAGACCTAAGCAGAGGTGGTGGAAGCAAGTGCAAGAAGATTTGGAGAGAATTGGGGCAACGGAGGATGATGCGAAAGACCGGTTAACTTGGCGAAGATTTGTTGGTGCGGCCAAATATCACCTCCGATATAAATGGCCCTGGGAGTAAGTAAGTAAGTAAGTAAGTATATACCTTAATCTAATCGTCATAAACAGTTCACACACTCCGGACCGCTCACCTTTACTATTTCCCTCACCACTTCCTACGTCGCGGACCTCTGTTTCCCTCCCTTCCCATAGCATTTTAGGATTGTATATACCTTAACTTAATCGTCATAAACAGTTCCCATACTCTGGACCGCTCACCTTTACTATTTCCTTTACCACTTCCTACGTCACGGACCTGTTTCCTTACCTTCCCATAGCATTTTAGAAATGCAGATATTTTAATCTAATCGTCATAAACAGTTCCCGCACTCTGGATAGCTCGCATTGACTACTTCCTTCACCACCTCCTACGTCGCGGACCTGTTTCCTTACCTTCCCATAGCATTTTAGGATTGCAGATACCTTATCATCCTTATGGAACAGCTGAAGCCACTTTTATTGTTAGCTCTGTCTGGTTTTCTGTAGATGTTGTGTTTTGTTTACAATTTGTTTCTATTATTTTAGGGTTAGTTTCTCATTTTGTGTCTCACTGTTTGGTTATATAGCCAACGATAGTAATATAGTAATTATTAGTAATATAGTAATATAGCACGGTAATATAGTGAACGAGTTATCGTTTATGATTAAATAGTATTATTTGGTTAAACGAGGTTTTAAATTACTGAAATAACAAGAAACAAATTGTAAACAAAGCACGACATCTACAGGAAACCGGACAGAACTAACAATACAATTTGCTTCAGCTGTTCCATAAGGATGGGAAATCTACCTTAATCTAATCGTCATAACAGATCCCACACTCCGCACTGCTAAGTTAGTCATTACTAGAATGTATCGAGTAAGCTTCAGTATAATCATTGCTCAAGTAACAAGTGATGTTTTTGCTTTTGTACTGTATTTTGTAATTTCTAGTATACTGTGGGTAGATGCCTTTATGAACACATGTGTTACAACTTACAAGTCTTTTGTTTACTTTTTCCTTGTTATTTAATTCAACCAACATGGTTACTTAGCAACCCATAAGACTAATGTTAAAAAAATATGACTTTCAGTTAAATTTTTCTATGTAATTAGATTTTTGTTGGCAGTTCTAACTGCAGTAATCTCGTTTTCATGCCAAAAATAAACTATTAACAACATTTGAAGAAAATCGTCGGAGCCGTTTTCGAGATCTTTCCGCAAGCAAGCAAGCAAGCATTCATTGCTCGTATTAGAGTATAGGATTAGATTTAACGAGTGCTTAGGTTTTGCTGCCACGGGGAAGGTAAAAAGTGTTTTTTGACTATACGTCAATAGTATAAGATGATTTGCCAAATTTTATCAACATATATCCATAAACAAGTAAACTACAACAGTTTTTATTTTCTCCATTAGAATAACATGGGAATTTTAAATTACACTATTTTTGAATTTTCTCCATGACCGTTGGGCATACAACAGCGCTTCAATATACTAAATTATTTCTTTTTTTAAGCTCTACGAAATTGTTAGAAAATAAATTGCAAATTTTTTTGTTTTTAGGGTCAAAAATGGGAAAAATCCATTTTTACCCCATAAAACCCCCGTTCCAATGGTCCGATTATGCTTGTAAAGGTCAAATTGTGTTAGGGGTGTTTTTTTAAATTATATACACGACCGATTCAAGCGCGCTCGACAACAATGATCGGAAGTAAAAATGTCCAGTGGTCAATTGTCAAGTGTCCTAGTTCGTGACTTGGCCGCCGCGACCTCGGGGCGCTGACGTAGCGGTGGTGGGAGAAGCCGAGACCGGTGGACAGTAGAGGATTATTAAGACAGTCGATGGCGAGCGCATGTTCGCTAAACACCCTCTTACAAGACCATACAGCGGACCTGCGGACAGCCTGCGAGTATCATGCGTGGACCCTCGATAACATGTCGCCCTTGATAACAAGTGTCATTTTCAAATCCCCTTAAAACTTTTTTACCCCTAATCACATGTTATTACAAACCTCGATAAGAAGCCAACCTTGATAACAAGTCTTATTTTACAATCCCCATGAGAGTCTTGTTATCAAGGTTCTACTGTATTTACAAAGTAGTGAGGACATATTTTAATTTCCAAAGACACTCTCGCCAATCCAATGAATACATTAACTAAAATGATTTGGATCTTGATAGGTACCCCCTACTCTCGTTTTTCAGGAGAAGACCGCGTAAAATGCCTATTGGGCCGTGACAGACACACAGACAGAAATAGAGATAAGACTTGTTTCAGCTTCTTTAATGTATAAAACGTATAATTAACCTAGAAATATATAATTCTGAGCAATGTACAGACAAAACTCTAATTTTCTTTATATAGATACATTTTGTATCAACAGAAGGCCTAATAACCGTACATACCTGTTTTTCGGACTTCTTCTACAGCAGAGAGCATTTCTTGTTTTATATCTGGGTTTTCATAAGCTATTTGTTCTCCTTTTTCAATAAAGTTTTCTGTTGCCTTTTCAACAGCAGCAACTAGAACATGTGCTCTTTTGGATCGACCCTTCTTCTTCTTTGAAGGACCTTTGGTATTAACCAAGGTAGTAACCTATTACATAAAAGAATGTTATAGGCCTAAATTATCAAGTCTACAAGCTTGAAATAAACATGAAATTTTTGTCATATTTAAAAATACCCCCGCCGCAGCAAACCTGCAGACTAAGCGAATTTCCACTTGCCTGATTACATTTTTACTAAAACATTTCCATAATTAAGACATATTTATTCCCAGTTTAAATAACATTAGATTTAATGAGTGCTTAGGTTTGCTGCTACGGGGAAGGTAAAAAGTGTTGTTGGACCATACGTCAATAGTGTAGGATGAAATAAATAAATTTGCCAAATGTTATCAATATAAATCCATAAACAAGTAAACTACAACAGTTTTCATTTTCTCCATAAGAATAACATAGGAGTTTTTTAATACACTATTTTTGAATTTTCTCCGTGACTATTAGGCATACAACAGCGCTTCAATAAACTAAATTATTTTTTTTAAGCTCTACAAAACGGTTTAAACAAGAAATTGCAAAATTTTTTGTTTAAAGGGTCAAAAATGGGAAAACCCCATTTTTACCCCATAAAACCGCCCATAAACCCCTGTTCCCATTATCTGATTATGCTGGTTCGCAAACTCGTTGGAACAAACGTAGGTTTAGCCGTTTTTACCAAATTTCATAAAAATCGGATCATTTTTGCTCGAGTTATCGTGCAAACGGACATATATATATACGGTAGAGTCCCGCAAACTCGGCACTCGATAACCCGGCAGTCTGGATAACTCGGTTATCACCTGGCTCAGAAAATTAGTGATTTTTTGAGTGCTAGTTAATCATGGACTCAAGCCAGCTTAAGTCAAATTATTCGCAACTGGTATTAAGGATTTGTTGTACTATATCTGATGACTTAATACTGACTTGTAATACTGACTTGTAAGGCAGTTAAAAAGCTTAAAAACTGTATTGTTCTTATTTTTAACCCTAGTTCCCGATAACCCGGCATTTCACAAACTCGGCACCCTTCCAGTCCACATTACGCCGAGTTTGCGGGACTCTACTGTATATGAATTTGAGTGGATGGTGTTTTTGGCTTCTAGGGACCTCAAAACAAAAAATTAAATCGGTCCGGGTCCTGGTCTTACCATGAGTACTACGGTAATAGCTTATTCCCTATATGGGAAATTTGCTAATAAAATTTTTTCATTATTTAAGTTAATAATAAATTAATCACTTTTGTAATCACAAAAACTTGTTCATGTGTTACTGACAAGCCAAGTAGGCCCATTCAGTTGGTTGTTTTACTACTAGGACTCAAAAGAAAACAGTCTTTATCCAACAAAAATTTAAAGTTTTGTATTTATTAGGCCTACCTGAAGAACAAGCGGTTCCAAGGTCTTCTCCACTGACATGGTCCTGATTTCTAAATTTTTTGGGTCCCATTTTAAAGTTATTGGACCAAAATGATCCGTCGCCATCATGGATTATGAATGAATCCTGCAACTGAAAGAGAACTTTAAAAAAAAAGCTTCAAAACCTAACTATATATAGGGCTCTTATTAGTTAATACAGTGAGCCCTTACTTATTTGACTGTGGATCACCTGTAAATGGTCCGTTTATCTGCCCAAATCAAGGTCACTGAAAAGCGAGCTGGTTCAGCTAGTAGTAAAAACATGAGACCAACTTTAAGATCTTTACTTCATCCACTACTATTCTATCCAGCACCCGTTGTTACAGTATTAGTGCTTGTAGAGATGCCCTTCTATCGTTCCGACACACCACAATCTGCAAGTAGAATTCCCCTAACTTTCCACTGCCTCAAGCAAGACTGATGAACAAAAGCAGTCAGCCTACAACATTGAAAACTTCATGCAAATGTTTACGACCACCTTTCAACTGACACCATCCTTTAAACTTGTTTTCTACGTCCAAACACTTTACTCCATTCCTGCTCGTCAACTGGTGAGGGACTTAAATGGTGGTTGATGACGGAGACCACAGAAATCTAATCACAGAACGTAATTTATACTTGGAGGGAGCATTAGTTTTGTTTTACAACGTTTCCAAATACTATGACAAGACAAATTGGACCCATTGAGTAGAGAAGAAGACACAAGACCCATTAAGAGAATTGTAGTGGATGAGGTAAAGACTGCTATGTCTCAGATTTGAACTAGCTCTCTTGACTGTGACTGTAACTCCAGACAAGGAAAAACAAGTTAGGTGGTGGCGTGGCAATATTTTCTTTAATGGATACCAGACTTAAAGTAAACCCCATAAATAGCTTATATTCTAAATCTCTGGAAAATATTTTTGAATGCTGTGGGATAGCTGTTACTACTGGTAAAAATAAAATAGTTTTGATTAATGTTTATCGACCACCTCAAAAAGAAAACTTTCTAATTTTTATTGAAATCCTAGACGATACTCTGAGTATGATAAACTCATATGGCCTACATGTAGCCTATCCTTAAAAACCCCTACCAGAGTAACAGAGGAAAGTATTAGACAGATTGATTATTTTATTACTAGTTTGGATGAAAGCTGATATGTTTCTGGGGCACTGCCAGCCTTACTGTCTGACCATAATATTTTGTACCTCAAAATTAATCCCGCCATGAGACACAGCCTTATCAAGAAAACCATTGAGAAGAGGAAAATAATAGCTCATCTCTGGAACTGTTTGCAAGAATGATGGCAACTCAAGACTGGCAAATTGATAACGAAAATCCGAGTGTGGATTTTATTTTTGACGAGTTTTACACAACATTTTTGAATAGGCCTAATACTAATTCAAAAACAGAATACTTGAATGCTAAAAATCAACATGCCAAACTCCTAAATAGTACCAAGAAAGAGTTCTACAATTCTAAAATAGGTAATGCTAAAAATGTTAGCAAGGAATCTTGGCAGATAGTAAAAAGTTTAACTTGTGATGATAATTTTGTAAATAATGTTAATTTAACTTTGAAACTGAATGACGAGCACATAACTAATCCAGTTAGTGTTGCAAATGTATTTAATAATTACTTTGTAGAAGAGGTATTAAAACTGACTGGAACAAGTGAAGAGGAGCCTCTGATATCGGGTGTTGGTGATGGTGCGGAGGATTTCCGCTTATGGCCTACTACTGAAAGTGAGGTAATGGAGGTTATCTTACAAAAAGCTCTGGAGTAGATGATATCCCTTGCTTCCTCATAAAGTCATAAAAAGAATCAATTGCTAAACCACTTGCTAAAATCATAAATAAATCCTTTTAAAATGGAGTTTTTCCTAGTAAACTAAAAACATCCAAGGATTCCTATCCACAAAAAGGATGAGAAAGGTCAAGTAAAAAACTACAGGCCAGTGGCGGTCCAAAGTACATTTTCTAAGATTTTTTAAATAATTTTCCTTAAAAGACTAAATCCTTTTTTATCACATAACAATCTTTTATCGCCACAACAATATGGATTTAGAAAAAACAGTTCAACAGCTGATGCAATTTTTGATTTATTAGTCTCCGTACATGACAACCTGGATGTGTTGGAAGAATCCCTGTGCTTGTTTTATGACATGACAAAGGCCTTTGACCTTCTCTCCCAAGTGACAAATATTGGAATTAAAGGTAAGCCACTCCAATGGATTTCTACCTATCTACAGGACCGACACCAGATTATAACAATAAAATATTCAGGCTCTGATGGACTAACTAGAAACTACCGTTCTACAGTTTCCCCTGTCATAAACACCGGAGTGCCGCAAGGCTCCAACCTTGGACCAGTATTGTTTCTGATCTATGTCAATGATTTACCTGATTTTTTAACTAAAGGTAAAGTGTGGCTCTTTGCTGATGATGTGAGTCACTTTAGTGCAGGACAGTGACCTGGGTAGGCTAAGAGACAAGGCGCAAACTGGCCTAAATGAAATGAGCGTATGGTGTAAAGAAAACGATCTTATACTGAATAGGGGTAAAACTAAGGCTATACAATTCTACAACCGTAAGAAGCCTGAAAGCACCCCACTACTTCGCCTTGAGGCAGCTAGTATTGTTGTAGATGACTCTATTAAGTATCTTGGTCTGACAATAGCCAGTGACATGGTAGCAGTTCATGAGCAGCAAGACTGAAAGCTGTGTGTCACATGGTACGTAGGCTGCAATTGATAGTTGATCAAGCTGTACTGTTGAAAGTTTATTTTTGATGCTTCCATAGCATAACGAATTATGGTGTGATATTTTGGGGGAATAGTCCTTTGGCGGAGCGTATATTTTTGCTTCAAAAACGCATAGTAATAACAATTGTGAGAAAACCTTACTTATCACATTGTAAACCAATCTTTATACAACTGAAAATACTCACACTGCCTGCTCTGTTCATTCTTGAGTCTGCAGTGACAGTTAAAAGGAAGCCAGAACATTTTCCGAAAAATCAACAAATCTATAACTATTTAACGAGGCAGAAGGAAATGTTACATGTACCACAAGTTTCATCCAGTTTAGTGAGAGATGGACCAAGACCTACATGCATAAGAATTTACAATAAAATTCCAGCAGGCATAAGGGAAATTGAAGATGTGGAGAAGTTTAAATCCAAGCTTAAAGAATATTTAACCACTAGGCCTTACTACTCAGTAGAAGAGTTTTTAAATCAAGAATAGGCCAAAACTTTGACGACCATGGCACACCCGTGCTACTAATGGAATACCTACAAGTATCAAGTAAGTATCAAATAACTTACGAACAATTCTCGTTATTCTTTAAACTGACTTCTTCTTAGTACAGCAATCTAGGAACTTCCATTGAAAAATCCAAATCCTAATTGAAAAATTCCTAAATCCTTTAAATTGAAAGAATAAAATAGAATCGTTTGTATATAGTATTGTTATGAACCTAACTTTCCAAATAAATTTTAAAGCATGATTAGTAGGCAACCTAAATAATTAATCCTTTAACCAATTTAAAAATAAAGTAAGAATAATATAAATAGAAGTATAATGTTATCAAATACTCCTGCCGCAGCAAACCTGCAGAATAAGCGAATTTCCATTTGCCTGATTTGATTTTCAGTTTAATCTATTTCAATACCATAAGGTTAAAGAGTATCTAGGTTTTGAGTCCACAGGGACGCTAACAAAGTGTATTTTGAGTAAAATATTAATAGCCTAGTGTAAAATAGCAAAATTTGCCAAGTTTGATAAAAATATATCCACAAACAAGCAAACTACAACAATTTACAATATTTTTTGAATTTTCTAATAACCGTACCAAAAAACTTTAACATACTAAATTATTTGTTTTTTTAAGCTCTTTATGGTCTAGAGAGAAATTAGGATTTTTTTTGTTTTGAGGGTAAAAAATTAGAAAAAACAATTTTTACTTCATAAAACACCCCATACAACCCTGTCCCCAGAGCCCGATCATGCTGGTTTGCGAACTCATTCAAGTTTATCCTGCCTTACTCATTCAAGTTTATCCTGCCTTACACCTTCAAGCCAAATTTAATCGAAATCGGACAAAAATTAGGTACTCAAGTTATCGCGTTCACGGACACACACACACATATATATATTGGCTGCCATTTTTTACTGGATTGAGATAGTTTGTGTTGTTGGTTTTCTTTTACCAGGACCTTCAAAATTAGGGGTCGCTCAATGGGTCTTACCATTTGAAATTTTTGAGTTTCCCCCAAAATCCCCCATTTTGGGGATGTACACCAAGTGGGGGTTATGCCCAAAAAGTACTGTTTTTCATAACATGCCATAAAGGTGTGCCGAGTTTAGTTTTTCTAGTATGGGCCGTTAAAAAATTAACAAGGGGTTTCCAGACTTTTTACTAACCCTTATAGGCCTACATAGGTATATAAAAATTTGAGCAAATAGTGTTTTTGGCATCTGGGGACAACAAAATGAAAAAGTAAATCGGTCCCGGGCCTAGGTCTTACCATGAGACCCGCGGTAAAAACATGAGACTCAGTCTAGATTTCCAAGTAACTTGTCCATAAATATTTGCCAAAGATGCAGTCTTGACTCCAAACATGAGACGTTTTACTTTGTATTGTCCCTTGTGATTACTTAGGGTTTGAAGCAATGCACTTTCTTCATGAATGATTTCCCATAAATTATACAAATAAGTACATTGTATTTTTTTTTTTTTTTACTTAAATATAATACAGCAAACATTACTAACTAGATAACAAAACAGAAATTATATTCTGTAGAAATAAAGCGAAAAAAGGGCAAAAAAATACCTTCTATAACAAAGGAAAAAGTCTACATAGGCAGGGCCTGTGCGTAGACTCGAGTTGCGAAAAGGTTAATTTAGATGGGAGGTAAAAAATTTATAGGAAAACAAAAAATAATTCGTATAATTTTAAATAAAAAAAAACAATTTCTTGCTTGAAACTGAATTTTTTGTGTTCTGGAATTAAATTGGCGATAAAAAACTCTTTATGCAAACTAAAGTAATTTATAAACATCTGGTGAAGATTGAAGAGGAGAGGTGGAGTGTGGTGTGTTGGTCAGTCAGTGAAGGATGTGTATCAGTGATTGTGTAGTGGAGTGTAGGGTCAAAGGTCAGGTCTGCCCAAAGCGATAATGGCCTCGGTTTCCTCTGAACTCAGTCCTACAAGCCACCCTACAACATGCTTCTTAAATAGAGAGAGAGAGAGAGAGAGAGAGGGTGAATTTAGAATGTTGACATTTTGATAAAGTGAAAGCAATTCGTATGTGAAAATGATTTTAAAGTTTGTGGAACATTTATACCAACATTTCGAGAAAAGCGCGTATTGTGGGGATGAGTAATAAAAATATTTTGTAGCCTTTTGGTGGAACCGGGGCGGAAACTAGGTTATGAATTCTGTGGTGATGTGATGTATTGATTGTAATTAAGTGAAATGTGTAGCTACAGTAGACCCCCTCTTAACCGACCTCGTATTAACCGATAATCGGATTATCCACCTTCGATCGTAAAATAATACAGTTTGTTTTAACCGACCTTGCTTGGAGAGCAGCTCGGTTTAACCGCCGCTTTCTAGGAATCTCGGCATTTCCGCTCCCACGCTAGGCGATGAGAACTGAACCATACGCTTATCTCCACAGGATATGACTAACAATAAGTTATTTTGTGTTGATCACAAAAAATATAGCATAGCCTATTGTCAGTTTGTCATCATCGTTCGTAGCTCGAGCACATCTGATCTGATTTGTTATCTGTGAGGCAAATTTATAACATCATAAAGTGCGTTACGATTTTGAGAACTGATTACTGATTATCTTATCGCCGGAGTAAACAAACAACGCAACTTGTAGGGAAGGCAGGGAAGGGGGGTTAACAACTCCAAGGTCAAGATAGTTTTTGTGCCTCGAGCCTCCAGTGAGAGGCTATAAATAAACGTCCTGTTTTGTAACAAAATGGTCGCTTGTATCTTTAATGTCGACAAAAGGTTCAGTACTGTATTACGATGTTTTTGGAAAGCATCCATTAAAACATTACAGTACTAAAGTTATTAAAATAGAAATTTTATTGACTCTTGTCTAGTATTATAATATATTTCACTGAAAGTAGGCCTATTTGACTTAACCGTGTTTTGTGTTTATTTGTGACTTTTCTATCAATATGAAAAAGGAGATAAGAGTACTTTATTTTATAAAAAACGCAAGTATGACTTCAAAATAACGATTATATAATTCCAAATGAATAGCACTTCATTATGTTATGATTTTAGGGATTTCCTGTTTTATCCGACCTTTTGAGTTATCCGACCTAGGTCGGGTCCCATTAGGGTCGATTAAGAGGAGGTCTACTGTAATTGGCTGTTTTGGGTGCTAAGGCCTGGAGGACCCTAGCATGTTGCAATTAAGAACGTGCTATCCTCTACTACCATCTTAAAATGACAATTTAATAGGAAACGTTGTTGGGGAACCAGAGGGCGGAAATCTTTACCCGGACCAGAAGCAGGCCAAGCCAGCTTTGATTACTTATAATTTAACTAGCAATGGAACTATAGCTAACCTTCCAAACTAAACTGCTAAATAGTGTAAAATTGAGATGATGATAAAATAGGTCAATTGCGTCCTAACTCCTTATTGAACCAATTTGGACTCATAAGGCGATTCCTGAATGATTTAATACTTAAACTTTCACCGTGGTGACTATTGCATGTCTAGGAATGATTACCTTGTTAAGCGAGGTAATCATAATTTTGGAATTTACATTTCTGCGAATGGGGCGAAAGCCTGCCGGCTTTCCCTTAAATAATTAAAATAGCCTGTCATCTTAATCCTAAAACTACTTAATAATTATGGACTTATCCTGATTTAACAAGGGCATGGTGAGATGAGAAACGGATGATCAGTATATCCAAGGAAAGCCGGCGACAGACAAGACGGAGGAAATCTCCGTTCCGTAGCTCCTTGACTGTTTCTTGGAAAAAGCAAGCGACAGACCGAAAGGGGCGCGCTGATCAGAATGGCAGGCGATTTTGTTGTGTGGCACTATATAAAATAGTGGCGCTAAGCATCACAATTATCAAAGTTTTTGTACATTTGAACTAAAATAAATTTTAAAAATAACTGCCTGACTGTCAAAACTTTTGATTCTACAAAAAAGTCGTCAGTTGAATATCTAAAGTGTTTTTTAAAAGCAACTTTAAGTATTGTTTTCTGCACAACAAAAGCAGATTGCAAGATAGTTTTGTAAGCACCACCAAAAGCAATAATTCCAAAAGACAACAATGATTGAACATATGCATAGTATGCTATTTTAATTTCTTGCTCTTCCAGAATATCACTAAGTTGCCTAAATGCATAAATATATTTACGTAATTTATTTTAGTGAATTTCCCTATAGGGAAGTAGCTATTACCGTAGGACTCAAAGTAAGACCTAGGCCCGGGACCGATTTAATTTTTCATTTTGATGTCCCCAGAGGCCAAAAACACCATTCGTTCAAATTTGTGTATATCTATATATATAAATATATATATGTGTGTGTCCATCCGCACAATAACTTGAGTAATTTTTGTCCGATTTTGATACAATTTGGTTTGAAGGTGTAAGGCGGGATAAACTTGAATGAGTTCGCGAACCAGCATGATCGGACTATGTTAACGGGGTTTTATGGGGTAAAAATATGTTTTTCCCATTTTTGACCCTAAAAACGCAAAATTTCACAATTTCTATCCAAACCATTTTGTAGGGCTTAAAAAAACTAATAATTTAGTATATTGAAGCGTTATTATGCGCCTAATTGTTACGGGGAAAATTCAAAAAAATGTTAATTTTAAATTCCCATGTTATTCTTATGGAGAATAAGTCAACTGTTGTAGTTTGCTTGTTTATGAACATATTTTGATCGAATTTGGAAAATACATTAATTTCTTACTAAACTACAGTACCTTTTAACGTTTTACATAAAAAAAAAACTTTTTTACCCTCCCTGTTGCAGCAAACCTAAGTACTCACTAAACTAATTCTGTTTAAATAGGGAATAAATGTGATATTTTTAAGGAGACATTTTAGTGTAAATCCAATCAGGGAAATGGAAATTCGCTAAGTCTGCAGGTTTGCTGCGGCGGGGGTATTTTAGATATTCAACATGTTCCGACCATTTCATCTTTGAATCAAAAACAATACCAAGAGAACCAGTTGGTATGAATCAACTTTTTCAATTTTGCTACAAAAACAAGAGTTATTGGAATGATTTCCACAGACATGAATAGATAGGTTATCAAGTTTGTATTCGGTTATCTTACGTAATGGAAATGGCATGAATTTGGTTTTAGATATATTAAGAGACAATACATTTTGGTCAAGCCATTTTTAGAGGTCTGATTCAGCCTTGTTTTTAACCTCCTCCCAGGATGCTCCGGTTCATCAGCAAATAATGTTAATTTTCCTTCTGTTTAAATTTTAGAAATATTATTAATATAAATGAGGAATAAAACAGGATCAAGGGTCGAACCCTGGACCACACCATACTCCACTGGAAAAACATCGCTTGACACTTCACCAAGTGCGACAGTTTGTAGCCTATCAGAGAGGGGGTCTGACTTAGGGGAGGTACAAATGAGGCATTTAGTTCAAAATTCCTCCGTGAACAGCGCTGTAGTAGAGAGCACTTTGGCAATGAAGGTTTACTAATCGCAAAAATAGTTCTGTTCATAAAATAAAATTATAAATGCCTCCAATTCAATTTTACTATTTTTTAATTATAAAATTAAACTATCATAACCTAACCGAACTAACCAAACTTGCTGATAAAGAAATAATATAACAAAAGTTTAGTAATCGGAAAAATAATTCTGTTTATTAAATAAAACTAGAAATTGCTCAATTAAAATTTTATAATGACTTAATAATAAAATTAAACAATAATAACCAAACCAAACCAACCAAACTTGCTGATAATAAAAAAATCTTGGACAAAAAGTTAAAGCTACCAGCGGGATTCGAACCCGGGACCTACAGTATATCAGCCTGGCATGTTAACCAATAGACCACCGAGGCCGATGGCTGTTGAACGTTTTGTTACGGTAATGGCGTTCCCTCAGCTAATAAGAAGCCCTCAGCTGTCATCGTAGCCTCTTCTATACCTCCCCTGAGTAAATACCTCAGAGAGGTAGCTGCTGAACCAAGCGAGCGAGATGCCGCGCACCCCGACAAGCTCAAGTTTATGCAACAATCGACTTCTATCCACTGAGTCAAAAGCTTTTTTCAAGTCTAAAAATATTAACATACTTCGTTTGTTGCCATAAATTGCCTCATTATTGCATTTATTAATATCAAATAAAGCATCAGATATGTTTTGTCACTCCTGAAACCATACTGATTTTCACTTAAAATATTGCACTGGTGGAGGTAAAAAACAAGTTGGTCTTTAGAAATTTTCTCTAATAGCTTAGCAATTACACTTAACAAAGAAATCGGATGATAGTTATTCATGTCTGTGAAATCATTGGATTTGTGCACTGGAATGATCTTGGCCAATTTCAGCTCGTTTGGGAATATACCAGATGTCAGGCTAAGATTGACAATGTGCAGAAGAGGAGCACATAGAGAGTGGACGTTTTCTTTAAGAACAAAGGCCGAGATACCATCATGACCAGGTGCAGACCCTCCGCGCAGACCCTGGACGTAACGTTCTATGTCAGTGTGTGTGACCGTGTTGAATGTGAAATTTGTGTCGAGTGAAAAGTCAGCGTCGTTTACGACTGGAGCCCCAGCTGAATTGATTGAGTTGGCCAATTTAGAACCTACTGATGTAAAGAACTTATTGAAATTGTTTGCTCTTCATGTTCGCATTATTCTAAGAACCAGGTAAAACTTTTTCAAATGGAAAATGGTCCTTAGAGCAATTCCTGCCTGATATTTCACTAACTATGCCCCAAAACAATTTTGGATCCCTGTTAGATTCTGAAATTTTACCCCTATAATAATTTTTCTTTGCGAGTTTGATGTTTTGATTTAAAGATAGGCGCAGGGCCCTGAATCTATCTTGAAGTAATCATCTATCGGCATATGAAGACATGCTTTATGCATATCTAATATTCTGAAGTATTTACCACCTCTTATTTTGATAGGCCTAAATATTTCAGAATTATCTAAATATTGGTTTGGCCCCACCCACAGTTTTTTAATAATATCACTTGAACCAAAAGAGCGCTAAACGTTGGGGATTTCAGCACTAACGTAGCACTAATGATTGGTACCATTTTTGACATTAGCGCTCATTTTTTGTACTGGGGGGGGGGGCTAACTTTATATAAAGTTGGCCCCACCCACATTTTTGTAATAATAACACTTGAACCAAAAGAGCACTAACGTTGGGGGTTTCAGCACTAACGATTGGTACCATTTTTGATGTTAGCGCTCAATTTTTTGTACTGGGGGGGGGGGGGCTAATTTTATATAAAGTTGGCCCCACCCACAGTTTTTTTTAATAATAACACTTGAACCAAAAGAGCACTAACGTTGGAGATTTCAGCACTAACGATTGGTACCATTTTTAACGTTAGTACTTAAATGGGGGGACCATCTTTATGGACCTAAATATTTCATCAATTCATTCTTGACTTTACCCTTAATCGAGTAGGCCTATTAGGTACAGCATTTTCTCTTGGATGTAATTTTCCCAATGGATATAATAACGTATTCTGCCAATTCTATCTTCAAAAATATCACTGAATTCTTGAGTATTTGTCTGTTGGCCTAAGTCTTTCTTTATTAGCAATCTTTACCAAGCTCAAATTATCCATTAGATGAAAGTAATTTTAAGATATTCATATATTTTTAGCCATTCACATCCAAGAATTGTGGCTAAACCTTAATCTATATATATATACAGTGCTCGATTTGTAAAAATAGAGGTTCCGGAACTGTAACCTATTTAAAGCGATTAGTATGTAGCGTCAGCTGATGTCTTAGCAACTATTATTTATTATTGTTGTTATTGGTTTTCTAGAGGAATACGTACACTTTGTAACTCTTCTAATAATTTTTTTTTCTTACTTATTTGGTCGTAAGTTTATTTGAATATCACAAACAATCACGACCAAAAGTACCTATGCTACCAGACAGGATGGTGAAGATCACAGATCTAGAAAAACCATACAATGTCAACATTGTTGACAGGGATGCCTGGGATAAGGGTGAACCTGAATACATGAAAAGGGGGATCACCTGGTATACGGATGGCTCGAAAAAGCCAACGGGCACGGGGGCTGGAATATATGGGGTCAGACCCAAGGCGCAGTTCTGCGTAAGTTTGGGAAAAATGGTCACTGTATTCCAGGCAGAAGTGGTTGCCCTGTCTGAGTGTGCGAGAGTGTGTTTTAAGCGCGGTCTTATAGGCCACACTGTATACATGAACTCAGACAGCAAAGCAGCACTAATGGCACTTGACAGTTTCGACTTTACCTCCAAGGCTGTATGGGACTGTCATCGAGCCATGAAAGCCCTGGGAAAGACCAACAGGATCATCCTTAGTTGGGTTCCAGGGCACAAAGGTATTGCTGGCAATGAGGGAGCTGACAAGTGGGCAAACAAAGGAGCTGAAAGCTCATGGGTCCAGAGCCGACGTGTGGCATTGCTTACAGCACAGCACGGAGAGCTGTTCGCCAGTGGATGGGCATAGAACATCGAAGGAACTGGGAAAGAACAGAAGGAAATGTACAGTCAAAGAGAATGCTGAAGGCACCTACAGGTGCGATAGCGGCAGAAGCCCTTGGGCTGAGTAGGAAGGAAGACCCTGCGGAAGGTGGTTGGCTTTACAAGCGGCCATTGGGTATTCCGTGGACATTTACACAAGATGGGAATTCAAGTTGAAAGCCTCTTATGTAGGAAATGTGGAGAGGAGGAGGAGACAGCATTCCACGTGATATTTATGTGCCCAGCCCTACAAGGTCTGCGCATGAGATCCCTTGGCCTATCGACTGGAGATCAAAGGGCAGAACGGGTCACCATAGTCAAAAGGATCTCAAGGTTCACAAAGGACCTGGGATTTGACAAACAATGAGGACCTGTGAATGAGGGTGCACAATAAGCTGTTCTAGCTGCGCTGCAATCCCATGGTTACTTAAAGCCTGGCCCTCTATAAAAAAAGTACCTATTTATGCCAATAATTTTATCTTTTCCAAAGCGAGGTACCAGAACTCCACTCCGCTGTGTTCCCCCTCATACCGACCACTGTATATATACATTTAAGCTTTAAACATTTCAGTGGTATGATCTAGTACTCTAGCATACCGCACCTTACCTAATTAGTCTAATCACTTCTCTATAGGTAAAAAGGCGAAAGTTTAAATTTGTTTTTAAGGAAAAGCAGAGAACCAGTTGACAAGACTGTCAGTCCAGTACAAATGAGTTCAAATGGTCAAAACTCAAATTACAAAAAATCTGAAAAAATACCTAATCTATTTTATTCATATGGGCTCGCAGCACTTATAAGGAGCAGATGTGCCACAGTGCATAAAAAATACTCCTGTAAGAATTTTTCTAACTGTCCCTAGAAACAATTTGTAAATCAGTCGCTGCAGACTTTTGGGCTGAAACAAACGAGCAGGCTGCAGTGCCATACATAAAAACACCCATTTTACTCAATGTACGGTACTTATTGCATCGCAGTAGCTGCAGGTCAGCAGCTAAAAGAAAGTATAAACAGTGCACCATTTTATTACTATCAGGATTGTTTTACAAAATATTTTTTAGACCCATTGCATAACAAAAAAAATCCCACAAAGGAAAATAACTGTAAGTTATAGGCTGTTATTTAAAATAATTTACAAGTTAATAAAGGATATGTTTTGATGCTTTCATTATATGATAAAATTCGGTTTTTTGATCAGTGTAACCAAAATGTTGAGTTTAAATAAATTAAAAGATGATTTTAAATCCAAGTGGTTACAGTAAGTAGGTCTTATTGGCTTTCAATTGTCAGGTTGTCTGTTCAATACAGGCAATTATTGATTCTGGATCCAGTTGCAATGTCATTTGTCTACTAATCGAGGGTACGTCCTAACAGAAGGTCAACGTTAAGAAACAAACAGTCTAGGGTTTTGACTGTTAGGTAGGCCTACATTTAGGGTCAGTAAACAAGGTGTCATTAAAAATAAATGAATTAAGTAGGTTGTCATTAAACCTTCTTTTAACTACACTTTGTATTACAGTAATATAACCATAGCAACTAAAGTTAATCGATTAAAGTATAGGCTACTAACTGTAATTAGTTCCAGTCTAAATTTCAGTTAAAAAGTGGGTATTAGCCTACAAAAAATGTCATGCAATTATTTTTTTTGGAAATCGAAACACTACATTGGATCTTTTGGACATACAGGCCTCTTTAGTTATTTGCCTGATTTTTGTTGTTTTTACATTTTTCCCTTGAGCAAGTTTTGTATGGTAATAGCAATATTTGGCCTCCTGGTGACAGCAATGGATATCTACCGTATTGTAGTTGATGGACCAATACTTTCCAACAGTATCTGGCCAATGACTTCTGAAGACAAGAAAAAATCAGTAAGTGAAGAGAAGGAGAGAGACATCAAACTTGTGACTGCTGTTATTGAGTGGACCATTTATTGTTGTCTTTTCATGGGAATCTACAACTCCCATGCTGTCCTGTTGTTACCATGGTTATGGCTTAAGTCATTTTTACTGCTCTCGTCATTATTTGGATTCTTAATGAGGCTGATTGGCCAAAAAGCTTTCATGATCTCTTTAAATGGGTCCATAAAAAAATGTGTTGAGATTCATAACATACTTTATGTATCATGTCTATTTAATGCACTATATTGTTAATCATTAAATTTGTTTTTACTGACAATGCTACATAATTATTGTACAATGAAAATTCTAAAGGCTTACATGTTTGGATGGGTTAATGTTTATCATAAGCATCTATTAACACTTAACACAGATTGGGAGAAGTGACTGGCAAGAAAATTGTAGGCCTAGTCCTATCATGTCTGGATAAGGGTACACTTACATACATCTGTTGTCAAAAATAACTGAATGAAAATATTGATTATTTCATTGGATATATCGTTTGGATATATCACTTGGATATATCGTAACCTCATTAAACAGTTACTATTTTGACAGTTCTCATTGTGTATCACAGTTTTTTCTTGCTGCTTAGTTCAAATTAGCTGTTTACATAAATGCCAAAAAAATTAAAGTGTTGCACCCTATTGGTAAATCTTATAACTTTTTAATGCTTTTTTGCATATCATAGAACCAACTTTTTTTGTTGAAACATAGCTGACTAAATTCTTTAATTCCCTTTAAATATGAATACTCATAAGGTTAACATGGGGAACCACAGAGCCACTGGGGCGGAGCCCGAAAGGATTTTTGAGATAAGAATATATCATCCAAAAAAAAAGCAAGCATACGTCATGACCAAAACCATACAACAACATAGAAAAGACACCATAGAAGCAAAAAACATATACCTCACTACGAACCAAAATAACCACAAAAATGAGTATATTAGGCGGAAAAAGGCCTATGATCAAAGTCATCCAAGCAAAAAAGGAGTATGTTACTCACAGGATATCAACGCATCAAACCTATCCAAAGAATCCTGGAAAATTATTAACGAAGAAAGAAAGAAAAATAAGACCTCAGATCTCAAGAACAAAAGCCTAAAACTAAACAACATAATTATAACCAACCCAAAAGATATTGCCGACTCTTTCAATGATTTTTTATCAACATAGGGAAAACAACCGGACCTACAAAACTCCTAAACACCCCAACCAACAACTTTCAGAACAACTTACAACCAATGCTGGAGCAATTTGAACCAGTCTCAGAACAAGATCTAAAAAAATTATTCAAATCCATAAAACATAATAATACAGCAGGAATAGATGACCTGTCTGGGAAACTTATACATCACTGCCAAGATGAAATAGCTCATCCCCTACTACATATCATAAATTCCTCCATAGCCAAATCTACAGTACCAGACAAAATGAAAATATCATTAGTATACCCAAAACACAAGAAATCTGAAAAAACCCAATATAGAAAATTATAGACCAATTGCCATACTTCCAACCTTATCTAAATATCTAGAAAAAGTAATCCACATACAAATAATGAAATTCTTAAACTCCAACAATAAATTACATATCCAACAACATGGATTGCTTGATTGTTAAAGCAAGGGTTAAAACGTGGCTAAAAAGTTATCTCTCCAATAGACAGCAAATAGTCAAAGTAACCTACTATACTAACAACACTAAACAAAAAATAAAATCAACCTGTGGGAAAATGGAAACATGGATTGTTGAATTGCTTGAACTTTGTCTAAGTTACCTTACAACCTTAGGCCTCTTTGTGGTGATTGGAACTGATCATAATATCAATTTGCTTAGCTCTGACAACCACACGTCTGATTTTGTAAATTTGATGCGAACTTTTAATATATTCCCTTCAATCATCGAACCAACTAGGGGTCCTGCATCTTTGGACACTTTTCTAACCAACTTGGACAGATGGGACTATGTGGCTGCAGTAAGTGTGGGCAGTATTGCAGATCACAAGCATGTTCTGCTGTCGGTCACTACTCCGAATGTGGATCAACATCACCAGGTGTCCTCAAAAGTGGTATCCTTCAGAGTCTACAGTGAGGAGGCAGAATTTAAACTTATAGAATACCTAGAACTGAATGCACATTTCTGGTTTGATGAAATCAAAGCATTGGCGGCAAATTTGATCAAAAGGTCAAATCAAATCAAATCAAAATGTCTTTATTTCGTATAAAATAATCATTTTTTTCAGTTTTAGCGAATTTCCCATATAGGGAATAAGCTAACCGTAGTACTCATGGTAAGACCTGGACGCGGGACCGATTTTTTTTTTCGTTTTGAGGTCCCTAGAGGCCAAAAACACCATCCGTTCAAATTCATATATATATATATATATATATATATATATATATGTCCGTTAGCGCATATCGAGCAAAAATGATCCGATTTTGATGAAATTTGGTACAAAGGTGTAAACCTACATTTATTCGAACGAGTTTGCGATCCAGCAGAATCGGCCCATGGGAACAGGGGTTTATGGGGGGTTTTATGGGGTAAAAATGGGATTTTCCCATTTTTGACCCTAAAAACAAAAAAATTTGCAATTTCTTTCTAAACCATTATGTAGAGCTTAAAAAAGAAATAATTTATTATATTGAAGCGCTGTTGTATGCCTAACTGTCACGGAGAAAATTCAAAAATAGTGTAATTTAAAATTCCCATGTTATTCTTATGGAGAAAATGAAAAATTGTTGTACTTTACTTGTTTATGGATAAATATTGATAACATTATGCAAATTTATTTATTTCATCCTATACTATTGACTTATGGTCAAAAAACACTTTTTACCTTCCCCGTAGCAGCAAACCTAAGCACTCGTTAAATCTAATGTTATTTAAATAGGAAATAAATAACCTATGTCTTATTTATAGAAATATTTTAGTATAAATATAATCAGACAAGTTGAAATTCGCTTAGTCTGCAGGTTTGCTGCGGCGGGGGTATTTACATAATATCAGATTACCATAAGAATATAACTGAGTAGGCCTAACTTGAACTATACGAAATTAATCCCACATGGGAGAACCCGTGCGTGGGAGTGAGTCATTTTATTATACTTTAATATGAAAGAAAAAGAAAGTTTTATACATAATAAGAAACAAAACAAAATACTTGTAATTACTGGCATCGTGGCATGATTACAAAGCGCTAGCGGAATTTTGGCAAATCACACTGGAACATAGATAAAATGATATCAGGTTGACTCGTTGACTTTCCCCTACCATTAACCCCCCAAAACGCCCCCCTCCCCCCCCCCCCACACACACACACACACACACACACACGCTCACACAGACACGCGTGCAAACACAAACACACGCTGTATCAGCTGTCACCTATTGTCTGTATATGGAAACTAATAATCTATTAGCTCCATCCCTCCCAATGAGTTTTAGCCAGTGAACAATGTGTTTTTTGTAAGTTGTAATTGAGTGTCTGTCATAGTCTCGTAAGTCTAGTGGAAGGTTAGAGTAAATGATGTGTGCAATGTAATAGCAATTTGTTGTAGAAAATGTCTTTGTAAATCTTGGTAAGCGTATGCCTTGGCCTAGTGCATGTCGAGTATTATGGTCATGTTGTGGACGATCAAAGAGTTGACTCATGAATCAGCTGTCACCTATTGTCTGTATATGGAAACTAATAATCTATTAGCTCCATCCCTCCCAATGAGTTTTAGCCAGTGAACAATGTGTTTTTTGTAAGTTGTAATTGAGTGTCTGTCATAGTCTCGTAAGTCTAGTGGAAGGTTAGAGTAAATGATGTGTGCAATGTAATAGCAATTTGTTGTAGAAAATGTCTTTGTAAATCTTGGTAAGCGTATGCCTTGGCCTAGTGCATGTCGAGTATTATGGTCATGTTGTGGACGATCAAAGAGTTGACTCATGATGTTTGAAAATAAACATCGAAACTGTTCTGATGTATATTTGCGTTAAATCAAGTACATTCGTTTCGGTGAAATGAGCATCCGACGAGTATTGCCTACCCTTGCCCAGTGCCGCTTTTATGATTGCCTTTTGTGTTACAACAAGAGGTTGTAGAATATTGCTGTAAGCACAGCCCCAGGCAATTATCCCCCCCTCAAGCAGCGACTGTACATAAGCAAAATATGCATTTTTAATTTCATCTATTTCAAGAAAATGGTGCAGTTTGCGAAAAGCAAAAATTAGTTTTCTTAACTTTTTGTTTAAGTATGACACGTGATCTGCCCATGATAATTTTGAATCAAACACAACTCCAAGATATTTATAATTGGTGCATGTTGGAAGAGGTGCATGTTGGCAAGTCAGGGGTTTCTAAAAATAATGGTTTGCCTGTTGTTAAGGACTGGTATACCCCTGAACTCTCTAGGCTAAAGAACATGATAACTTTAGTTAATGACTTAGTTAGTGTAAGACCTGATCTGTCTAACTTGCTTAAGCTGCTCAGAACACAATACCATAAGAATGTGAGGGATGCAAAGATCAACTCAAATGCTGCATACATAACAGGGGCTTCCAATCCCTGTAAGGCGGCCTGGAATTTAATAAATCAAAATAGACCTCAAACAAAATCTGATATTCTTGATCCGTCTTTTGCATCTGCTGATGAATTCAATTCGTACTTTGTTGAGTCTGTTGAGTCCATCTTGTCAACCATTCCAAATGTAATGCAATCCTCTCCTGTGATCCTGTCAAGCATACCTAATGGTGCACCTACTTTTGAATGGAAACATGTATCGGTCCAAGACATTATTAATGCTGTTTTGGGCTTTAAACTCTCTAACAGTAAAGATGTGTATGGCATGACACCTAATCTTTTGAAACACATTGTGTGGGCACTGGCACCTATACTAGCCCATTTGGTTAATGTATGCTTTTTAGTAGGTATTTTTCCTGCTCCATTAAAAGTCTCTAGAACTGTGCCTGTCTATAAAAAAGGGTCCCGTGACAATGTTGCAAGTTATCAACCAATATCGTTGATTCCTGTATTTTCTAAACTGTTTGAAGCTATTATGTTTGCTCAATTGTATGACCACCTTGAAGCACACAGCGTTCTAGTGCCTGGTCAATTTGGCTTCAGGAAAGCCAAATCCACTATATTGGCTGTTGATTCTATTGTACAATTAATTGTTGATGCTTTTGAGTCTAAGAAATCTACCTCCGTAATACTTTGTGACCTCTCTCGCGCTTTTCGATTGCGTGTCACATGAAATTTTGCTCCTGAAATTGGGAAAATATGGCCTAGAAGGCAGTGCTCTGAGATTGGTCAAATCCTACCTCAGTGATCGCCAACAGGTTGTAAGTTGGAATGGTATTACATCCAAACCATTAGCTGTAAGACACGGGGTTCCGCAAGGTTCCATTATGGGACCTCTGTTATTCTTAGTGACAATCAATGACCTCTATACCAGACTTTAAGGTAATTACATGTTATATGCAGATGATACTTCCCTTATATCATGTAAAGCGACCCGTGAACAAGCAGAGCTGTCTGTTAAGATTTTTGAGTCAGCCTCAAATTGGTTTGTTGACAATAAATTAGTGCTCAATAATGAGAAAACACAGTACATAACATTTAGCCTATGTGATTCCCAGATTGTTCCTTTCCAAGAGCCTGTCAAACTCCTTGGTATAACCCTTGACCACTGTCTCAATTGGAAAGACCACATAAGCCAAGTCTGTACTAAACTAAGTAGAGTAGTGCATCTTTTAAGACGTCTAAGTGACCAATTGCCACAAAGTACCCTTAGAATGTCCTTCTTTGCATTTTTCCAACCTCACATATCCTATGGGTTAATTTTGTGGGGCCACACACCCAATGTTGAAAAGATCCTGCGACTGAAATACTTAAATACTTACTTGAAATACTGCAAAAGAAGGCAGTAAGGATACTCTGTCATGCTCACTATAAAGAACACAGTAAGCCCTTGTTTAAGAGACAAAGAATTCTGACAGTTGTAAATATGTATATATTCCAATGCCTTGTTAGTATTAAGAACAGCATGAATGATTTACATGTAACCAGTTCAGTGCACAATCATGGCACTAGGTTTAGTGCTAAGCTTGTCATTCCTAGGTCCAGAACTGATAAAAGAGCTAGGTCATACCCTGTTTCAGGAATAAAACTGTTCAATCACCTTCCTGGTCATGTGAGAAATCTGGAAAGAAAGAACTTCCAAACCGCAATATTAGACTGGCTGATTGAAAATCCTTTTTTCAAATTAAAAGAGTTTTTTGACACTGTAATTATAGTTAAGTAAGTTTTCCTCTGAACAGCCTGTTTGCTGTTTTTGCATAGTGCATGCATTTTGCATGAACTGCATTGGTTTGCTTTGTATCATTTTGTGCATGGTCTTGAACATACCACGCTCTAATTTCTTCCCACATAAGATTTGGTATTATAGCCTGGGGAGCGGCACCGCAAATCTACCTAGACCAAATACTAACTGTCCAGAAGAAGTCTATAAGAGCAATTAATGATCTGCAAGTTGAAGAACACTGTAAACCATACTTTATCAACAATAAAATTTTAACAGTCATATCCATCTATATCTCTACGAAACCATCATCCATTCCCTAACATCAAACAACAATAGAAGAGAAGACATACATGACCACAACACAAGAAGAAAACAACAATTTAACCTACCAACAATAGACTTAAAAAATCTCAAAACCATCCAAACTACATAGGACTAAAATTTTTCAACCACCTCCCAGATCAATTAAAAAATATTCAAAACACAAACGGCTTTAAAAATAAACTTAAAGACTTCTTCTCAACAAGACCCTATACAAAATAAAAGATTTCTTTGAGGCTATTGATGACTAAAGATGATGTGAAGAAATAAATCTGGACGAGCCCCCTTTCTTAAGGACAGCGGAGGCGAACACCCACAAGTAACAAGTAACGAATATGCCTATAAGTTATGTTAATCGGGAATGTGAGCTATCATCATGCCAAATTTCAGCCCAATCCGTCCAGTGGTTTATGCGTGATTGAACTTCAAACAAACACACAAACTTACACATTTATAATATTAGTAAGATAACTATAGGTAGTCCTAGGAGGGAATTTCAACTAACCATGTGAGTAAGTTACAACTTAACCATTGGCATTAGGGTGCTGAAGAAGACATAACTTAGTGAAGGGAGCATCATTGATAGCTGTTGTTTTCACCGATGTGTGGTGAGGGGTGAGGGGAAAGAATGTCCACATCATAAGGCTTGCAAAAATGTAGAGCCTTAGATAAATGTAAAGGGTGACCAATTTTATGCCCATTGAAAATCTAATAAGTCAGATACAATGAAGTGATATAATGAAATAAGCCCTGCGATATACAGGATAGCCTACCTATACATAAAGATTAAGTTAAGTTTACTCCTACGAAAAAGTAGCCGAATAAAGTAGGTAATTATTGTACAGGTATTGCAAACTTTCTAACAGTGCTTTGGATTTGAAAACATTACACATAACACAGTAATAATCACACATACCTCAGTTCTAATAAACAAAGAAAGTCCAAATTTGACACTAAAATTTCTGGGTGAATTGACAGCAACAGCAAAAATGACAGTTCTTGGCTACTCCTGGTAGACTGAAGTGACGTATGCGTATGACTCGTATGCGTATGACGTATCGCGAATGAATCATGAATCGCCGAATACTGCCCCTTCCCTAGTGTTGTGCGTATCGATACAGATATCGATACAAGGACCTCAAAATATCGATATTTTCTATCGATACGTGGGAGTGTATCGATATGCCCGTATCGATACACCAGGTGTATTACACCTATAGCCAATAACGTATCGAATATCGTATTGTTTATTTATTAATATAAATCTTATTTTTATGGTAAGAAATTTGTCTTCCCATCTTCCTCCCCTCAAAAGAAGTATTGTAAATTTGATATTTTACCCTAGCATCTTCAAAAACACTGATAAAAAATGTATTTTCAGCTATGTTTTGCAAATAACCTCAAAACTAGGGCCACCATTAATGGAAGTGGGGACCCTCATTGTCCATATTATACTATATAATGTGCAAGTGGCATACCCACCATCATTATTAGTATGTTTTGGTTCAATTAATTATCCCTGTGTAAAAACTAGGAAAACGATGACAAAATGTTTTCCAATTTGAGGGTTTACCGGAATTTGGAGGTTATGTATGTATGTTTGATAGGGTCGCTGTCAATGCGCCGCCACGTCAAACCGCCACCTCGGTGTTTTGGTCAGAGGCGTCAACCCGCCACCCCAAAAAAACCGAGGTGGTGGGTTGACGTGTACGTACAGGTCAACCCGCCACCTCGACAACAGGCCACCACGACAACCCACCACCACACAATTTTCCGAGGTGGCGGGTTGTCGTACACACTCAAGTCAATGAGCCACCACGACAACATGCCACCACGACAACCCGCCAACACCAGTTTTTATCAGAGGTGGCGGGTTGTCGTGAAGCTCCATGTTCGATGTCGGCAACCCGCCACCTCGTACGTAGGCGACAACGTGCCACCCCGTCAACCCGCCACCACTCTTTTACGAGGTGGCGGGTTGACGTGTACGCTCAGTGTTCGGTGCCGTCAACGCGCCACCTCGCTCATAGGCGACAACGTGCCACCTCGACAACCCACCACCTCACGGTTGGATTTATCAATAAATAAATCGGTTGGATTTATATTCTGTAGCATTAAATATATTGTACTTTGATTCATTTAATTTAGAGAAAGTTAATGTACCTAACTCTTAAATAGCATTTCTGGACATTTTAGTTTATTTTCGGAAGAAAGATTGATGGGTAATACAATTATTAACATGGTGAAAACCCGACATTTGAAAGGGTCTCACGCCCTTATGGGTAGGATCTTTTAAATTCTAAAACCTTAAAGCAAAACTACGAATTGGTCCGAATCCTTTAACACCAGCACCTTAAACGTTGAAATTTTTCCACAAATAAGGGAGGAGTAGTGTTCACAAAACACAGTCCTCGCGTATTAATATGAAATGATAAAAACGTATACCAAAAACAAAAATAGAATAGTTATTTTACTTAATTGCCAGTGAATAAACAATTTTTTTTCATTAGGCGTATAAATATATATATATAAGTTTTTATGCGCACCTACCACCACGTGCGCACGCAACATACGTGTGAAAAGCATGCATTTTATACATTTAAACCGGCGATAGTCAGGGATAGTCTTTTGCCATTTTAAAATGGTGATTGCGAAAGCAAGACGCAAAGAAAATTGTATTCACTTGAATTCAAAAGGTAATTCGGGTGAAATTATCGGTATTCCGTGATTAGACCACGAATACTATGTAGAAGAGACCCGGTATGGATTATAAACATAAACAAATGATGTTTTAAAAAATAGTACAACACCCCATTGCTGTAACAATTATGGTCCAAAAGTTATTTCAGCTTTTGTGATTTTGAACTATATACTATCACCGCTTTCCCATGATATAGGATGTTAACAAGCTTATGGGAGAAAGTATGTTTCAGAATGCTGATACCGTTTATTTTTACATTTATTTTGTCATTTCTAATGTTTGATATTAAGTAATCGTCCGTGATATGAAATAAATTGAATCACGTATATTGACGCTTTCAATTGGCTGAAGGCCACTGGGGCAGAGCCCTGATGGAGTTTCAAATGTGTTTAGTTTTATGGCAAATTTACATGTCACGACCTATCCAACGACACCTTTAACTTGATGATCGGATGAGTAGCAGTTTCAAAACAATAATCACAACATTTGTGTTGGCCAATTAAATATTTAAATAATGATGATGTTTGTGTGTAAATATATCCTCGACTAAACAATTTTCACAATGTGCAGTATATCGTATCTACATAGGTTAAAATAATATTACTGATTCATTTGAACCTTTATTATGCATCAAACAGTTTCATTATACGATTAGATACAAATTTGACTTAGGATTATAACCTGAAAAAAGTTAAAGCCAAAGTCCTTTATTTTTGTTAACCTGATTTTTGTTTGAAAAAAAAATGTTTTTTTTTTGCAAGATAATGACTTTTGGTACCATTTGCCTCCGTTTAATAACTGATCAACGCTGTTTGACGAAATAATATTACATTTGGATGTTAAAAATGTAACTGGCCTAAGTGTTTATTTCAAGTTACGGCCAGATTCATACGTTGAAGTAGAGTGCTACACTTTACTAATATTACAAATAAATTAATGTTTGTGTGTTTGTTTGGGGTTCAATCACTCAATAACAATTCATTGGGCACATCGGGATTAGGCTGAAATTTGGCATGATGATAACACTTTCTTCTTAAGTATAGACTTGCTATTACCTCAAAACTTTTTTCTTTCTTTTTGCCTTTTTGAATATCTCTCGTATGTATTTAGAACAATAGCACAATATGCCTCATTATTAAAACATCAGGAACGAACCACGAATTATTACTGGAAAAGGTGAACGAAATGCATGTTGTAAAATGTAGGCGTGGATCGTGGACACCTCTGGTGCAAAGTATTTGGCCGATTGTTTAATATAAACAAACCCATAACAGTCAGTACAGGGAACTTTAAAGGAAATATTAGGGAACAGAATACAGGGGTGTCCCGTTAATCCCCTCGCACGTTTTCTACGAATGGACTTAATCTGGCATTTCTTAGATTTTTCTTTCACATCAACAGGCCATTCCAGTTATTGAAGTGTCGGGTCACTCAGGTCAGTTCACTTTCCCGAAGTTGCGAGATCTCGATTGTCCTTTAATTTCCAACCTAAATACTGTTTTCATTTCACGTAGTTAATCACAGAAGAGAACCAAACTAATATTCTGCTGTTGATAAAACTATTCTATTTCTTGTATTAATTTATTTTATCGTCGGATTATACTTTTTGAAAGATTTTTAGACAAACAAATCCAAATCACTGTTTTGAATGATATTGGACACGTTTCTTTAAAATTGTACTAAAACGTCACTTACGAAATACCATAATGTGACGAGATAATACGTTATCTGAAAACAAATTGCGACCTGTTTAGAGTAATCTTCCTACCAACTTTCAATTATATCTTTACGTTATAATTTATTTACAATCAGTGAATAAACGGAACTAGCTGCAGTGCCCGTGATTCGCAACGGGAAGATGTAGCTAAAGTCCATACTGCCTAATCCAAACACTTGTTAAGTAGATTGAATTTTTAAACAAATAGCAATCAAATTTTTACAAAAATGCCCTACATTGTAATTACCCTACTGTTTACATTAAAATATATAAATAACATAATTTTTATAACTTATGGTTATAGAATTTTTCTTCATTTCAATAATCAATTGCATAAATAAACCTACCACATAGTTGTGTAAATTACATAATTTTTACAATTAACATATGTTCTTCTTCTCATTTTTAATTTCTGACAACAGCTGGAGTTACATAACAATGTCTGTTTCCCACGAATCTTATGGAGAAATATGAACCTGTAAAGGGCCCCAGGGCATCACCCTAATTATTTCCCTAAAAAGAAAGTTTTCTGCACAACTTCACGTTACGCTCTTTCCAAATGACACCAAAAAATTCCAATCGGTTTAGTAGTTTCGGAGGAGTAAATGTCATAGAAAAACCTGCTTGCGTATTAAATAAGTTAAAAATCCCTCTCCTCAGAATTTTGAAAGCCCGTGGAGCAGATACTAGTTCAATATCGAAGGTGGGGGTAGTTCTAATCCTCGGAGTGGTAGCTTGATTTTGTCCAATTTGAGTCCAATCGGTTCAGTATCTTATAGTTTATCTCATACAAACACACAAACACCACCTCTTCTTTATAATAGTATAGATAGATTTAGTAGATGATAGATGGATAGATAGATGTCATTATTATGTGATTATTGTTATTGTTTATATTTGATTTGTTTACAAGTTGTACACAGATTTAGTTTAGTTTGTAAAGATACTTTTAAATATGAATCAATGATTTCATACAATTTTCAACAGTACATTAGTGGAATGCCCCGAACCCATTGTGCCAAGAGTAAAAGTACGGTATTAATGCTACTTTGATATTATCCGGAGGCCACCCTTATACAGCGTGCTGCGGCGGTTATGTTAGGTTGGGTTATCATAAATATGTTTGTAGAACTTTCTTAGTTTCGTTGTGGATGGAATGATACCAGATGAGTCATACCATCGCCAAATCCCCTCCAAGTAGGCCAAGGTCAGGTCGTTGACCAATGGCCGGAGCGCGCGCATCACCTGTCACCGCCTGTATCTCAGGTGTTGTCACTCATGTTGTTTAACTTAAAGATTCATAATGCAACGAGGAAACCCAGCCTAACATAGCCGCTGTCCGCTACAGCGCGCAGTATTTACTCAGTATCTACTCGGTGGAGTTCGTGTGGCAGCTAGGGGCGGTGACGCATTAAACTCAATCTTGCCTTCTGGGAGGCAGACCTCAAAAACCGCTAATTGCAATTGCAATCATTTCATATTTGGACAGTAAGTTAATTAAAGTATGTTCTTTCTAATTAATGTGTTTTTTTTGTCTTAGGTAAAAAAATCCCTCTAGAAAACAAGTGGCCTCCGAATAATACCAAAGTAAAAATGTAACGGTACGGTATTTCCTGAAGCATGAAATGGAATTTCAAGCAGAGCATGATAAATTCAATAGAAATCTTGGTTTAAGATATCTCCTAATGAGATTTTTGGAATATATCTGTCTGGTATGAACTTCTCTGGGCAATACCCTTGACTCAAGAGGTCAAAGTACGTTTACCGGTTGGGTCGAGTCTAGTTCTGTATCCTTTCTCAAATTTCTTCTAAATAGAAAAACAGGTGCGCGCTAGTCCACACAAAGTACATTTTAGTCTGTTGTACTCTGTATCAACGATGTATATTTTGTTTTATGTATTTGGTTGAATGTCCTATTATTTTCACCACCATACGGTTTTAAGATAAATTATAACCGAACAATACATTTTCATAATTTTTTTGTAGGCCATACACACGTGAATTACAATTAATTGATGAAGTTGTTAGGTAACTTATTTTGTAATTCATTTTCATAATGCTGAAAAAGAAAATAAGTATAGGTATTAAACCAGGTATACACCTACACAAAATCCTAAGAAACTAATAACTTATTTTTCAAAATTATTAAAGTTTCATGTTTTTGTCTTCAATAAAAATTTGGGAAAACATAACAAATATTGTTATTTTAATTCTAGAATGACCCTAAATCGTTAATTTGTAGTGAGTTTATCTTACAAACATTTTTTTAAACAATAACCGTTGATTAAAAGGAAAAAGTGTCTTGCGTGGATGCGCGTGTACTTTATTTCTATGGCAGATCTTTTTAGGAAAACGATTCGAAAATTAATGAATTCACAATAACTAATGTCTAGTTAACTTAACAGTAAACTAGATAACACAAGTCCAGGTAAACTGCAAAAAGTGATGCATTTTATAATACACAGACAACAGCGGCTTTTGCCAACAAAGATGGCGGGTTGTCGTGTACGCCCCATGTTAACTCTCGTCAACCCGCCACCTCGCATGTAAGCGACAACGTGCCACCACGTCAACCCGCCATCACTATTTTATGAGGTGGCGGGTTGTCGTGTACGCTCAATGTTCGGTGTCGTCAACCCGCCACCTCGCACGTAGACGTCAACCAGCCACCACGTCAACCCGCCACCACACTAAAGAGGTGGCTGGTTGACGTGTATGCATATGTCTAAGCACCACCAGGACAACGTGCCACCACGACAACCCACCACCACACATTTTTCCGAGGTGGCGGGTTGTCGTGCACGCTAGAGTCAACGTGCCACCCTGACAACGAGCCACCACGTCAACCGGCCACCTCAAACTTCTTCTTCTTTTTGATGGCGGGTTGACTTGGTGGCGGGTTGACGTGGTGGCGCCTTGGCGCGTTCCCGTTTGATACAAATAAAAAGACACAGGAAGGTCTTATAAAGTGATATTTTTTGATTTTCTTACGATTTGCTTTAAAAAGTAACTAGTTTTTTGTGTTAAAACAATTGTTTATATCCGTTTCAATATGTAAATACTAAAGGTTCGTGTGTTTTTTGTGAAATTGTACATTTATAAACTAATTCAGTTAGTGACTGTCCAGTTTGTTTCTTAGGTTAGTTATTTAATTTTGTTACCATGGCAAGAAGCTTTCACACACGTGAACATGATTACTATCAGCCTAGCTCATCCTTGTCCAAGGAAAGTTCAAACGACCAAAATCTCTCTGACGCTAATGAGTTGGATAAAGGTAATACCAATGATTCCTGGCAAATTGTCCAATCAAGAAATGTCAAGAGAAATATTGCTTCATCCCCAGATCATGTGCAAAAACGTCATCGTGTAACAAATCATACAGACGCCATCCCCCTTCGAAACAGCTATGACCCTCTTTACTCAAAGGATGACGACCAAATGGACGATGAAGTGACGGCACGGCAGACGACTAAGCAGGAGGCCAAACCTCCACCAATCTTCCTTCCCGGAGTAACAAATATTGGACCAATGGTCAGAGCTTTGGATGCCTTGGTTACCAATACTGGATATACATACAAGTGTCTTGGTCAAGATAGAATCAAACTGTTTCCATCGTCATCTGATGATTACAGAAAAATTGTAAAAGGTCTAAGGGAATTAAACGTAAGCTTCCACACCTACCAGCTTAAGCAAGAACGAGCTTACAGCGTTGTTTTGAAGGACATGCACTACTCAACAAGTGTTGATGACATTAAAGCTGCAATCGAAGAAAAAGGACATGTGGTAAGAAACCTTACTAATCTTAAAAATAGATTCACTAAGAAACCCATGTCTATTTTCTTTGTAGATTTGGAACCTAACGCTCAAAACAAGGATATATTTCAGATCCAGTTTTTGTTAAATGCTAAGGTTTCATTTGAACCACCTAGAAAGAAAAAAGAAGTTGTTCAATGTAAACGTTGTCAACAGTATGGCCACACCAGATCCTACTGTCACAACGACTTTCGTTGTGTAAAATGCACACAAAATCATGACACTAAAGTCTGTCCTAAGCCCATATCAGAGCCTCCGACCTGTGTATTGTGCTCCGGAAAACACCCGGCAAATTACAAGGGTTGTCCCGTATACAAGGATGCTCAAAATAAGCAATTCCCTCCCCTTCGGCGAAAAACTCCTGAAAAAACTCAGGAACACACAGGTGACCAAAACTCTAGTGTCCCCTTTAAGAGCAGTTTAATAACTGAAGGGGTTTCGTTCGCACAAGCTACACGAAACAGTTATGAGGGCTGTGACTCAAGAAAGCAAGTCAAAGTCACAGAACAAGAAGCAGGTTTGTCAGTCATTATCCAAGATTCGTTTGCTCGCTTCGAAAGTATGCTATCGAAGCAAGCAGAACAGATTAATACACTTCTTAATCTGTTAACAACAGTCATTTCTCGTTTAAAATGAATATTGTTCTCAAAATTGCTCTTTGGAACGCTAATGGCTTGGCTCAGCATGGTCAAGAAGTTCAATTGTTTATTATTAATCATAAAATAGATGTTTTACTTATTTCTGAGACTCATTTTACAGATAGAAGCTATTTTAAAATTCCAAATTATACCTTATACTCTACAAACCACCCTGACAATACAGCTCACGGAGGTAGTGCCATATTGGTTAAAAACTGCATAAAACATCATGAAATTCCAGGTTTTAGGGAACAGTACCTGCAAGCTTCAAGCATTGTTCTCGAAGACATGCAAGGACCTCTTACTCTTTCTGCAATTTACTGCCCTCCAAGACATGTTATAGCTTATGAACATTTTGACAGATTTTTTACTACTCTAGGGACTAGGTTCATCGCTGGAGGAGACTATAATGCCAAGCATCAAGAGTGGGGTTCACGCTTGGCCACACCAAGAGGTCGACAGTTGCTGAGGGTAATTAATGACAACAATCTAAATCATATTTCAACAGGTGAACCTACTTATTGGCCGACTGATATGAGGAAAACTCCTGATTTATTGGACTTCTTCATATCAAAAGGTATTAATCAAAACTACACTAATATCCAATCAAGTCTCGACCTATCCTCTGACCATTCACCGATAATATTGCAAATCAGCACGCAAGTCTTTCATCAAAAAGCAACACTGAACGGTTATACAACAAGGGCACTAATTGGGACCTTTTTCGTCAAGAAGTAAACAAAAATTTAAACTTAAAAATTCAATTACAAAGCAATCAAAATTTAGAAGACGCCATTGGCTTATTTATAACTTGTATTCAAAATTCTGTGAGATCATCAACTCCTGTCCTTCCTTATTTGTCGAAACCTGGATTAAGTTACCCTATTTTTGTTAAAAAGAAGATTGCGGAAAAAAGAAGGTTGAGAAGAATCTGGCAAAATAGCAGGAATCCAGTCGATAAAGCAAATTTTAATAGGGCATCTCGAAATTTGAAGCGACTGTTATATGATGTAAAAAATCGCTGGTTTGAGAATTACACCCAATCTCTATCACCTTCCGAAGCTACGGATTATTCCCTCTGGAAAGCTACGAAGCGAATGAAGCGCCCAAAGATTCGAATTTCGCCTATTTTAAAATCTGATGGGAGCTGGGCAAAATGTAACACAGAGAAGTCTGAAGCCTTTGCTCAATACTTTGAGAATGTGTTCAAACCAAATGCGGCAGTAAACAACGAGGAAGAGATACTTGAATATTTGGATGCTCCGCTACAACTTGACTTCCCATTGCAGAAGTTCAAACCATCAGAACTAAAATCAATCATCACCAACAATCTTCATTCTGACAAGGCTCCAGGTTAAGACCTCATAACTGGTAAAATACTTAAAGAGCTTCCACGAAAAGGAATAATGTTTTTGACTATTTTATTTAATACAATGTTAAAACTTGAATATGTACCAGATCATTTCAAAAGAGCACAATTGATAGTCATTCCGAAACCTGGGAAGCCCCTTGACCAGGTAAGTTCTTACCGACCCATAAGTCTTTTACCAATAATGTCTAAGTTATTTGAAAAACTTCTTCTGAAAAGAATACAAGAACTTATTGGCGAAGATGTGATTCCTGCACATCAGTTTGGTTTCAGACGGAAACACAGTACCATAGAACAGGTTCACCGAGTTGTTGACGTGATACGTCAATGTATGGAAGATAAAAAGTTTTGTTCAGCTGCCTTCTTGGATGTTAGCCAGGCATTCGATAAGGTGTGGCATGTTGGCTTGTTATATAAAGTAAAAAAGTTTTTACCCCATTCAATTTATAGCATTTTAAAATCCTACCTTCAAAACAGGACTTTCCAAATTAAATATCAAGACGTCCTCACTAACCTACGTCCAACTGAATCTGGGATTCCTCAAGGAAGTGTCCTCGGGCCGTTTTTGTATATTCTCTACACAGCAGATCTCCCAGAAAATGAGTTGGTAGAAATTGCTACATTTGCGGATGATACTGCGGTTTTGTCTGTTCATCGTGATCCATTTCAAGCTTCTCTAAATTTACAGCAAAATCTGAACATAATTACTGATTGGTTTAAGACATGGAGGTTCAAAATTAATGAAACTAAATCTGTCCACATTACTTTTACTCTAAATCAAAATTCTTGTCCTCCTGTCACAATAAACAACACCCAACTTCCCGAAGTAACTGAGGTTAAATACTTAGGTATCCATTTAGATAGGAAGTTAACTTGGAAAACACACATTTGGAGAAAACGGCAACAACTAAATTTAAAATCTAATCAGTTAAATTGGCTCATCGGAAGAAAATCAAAACTTAGTCTAGAAAATAAATTATTGCTATATAAAACTATATTGAAACCAATCTGGACATATGGAGTGCAACTATGGGGCTCAGCGAGTACTTCTAATATAGAAATTCTCGAAAGATACCAATCGACAATGCTGAGGAAGATAACAAATGCACCATGGTATGTCAGCAATAGGACACTACATCAAGACCTTAAGATGCCTACAGTTAAGGACGAAATCATGAACATAAGTGAACGATATATTACGAAATTGGAATCTCATCAAAATCATTTAGCTCTTAACTTATTAAACAACGTGGATACAATTTACAGACTTAAGAGACCATCGATTCTCGACCTGCCCTACAGATTTTTGTAAAGTGTTTTTATTGAAAAAATTGTTGTTGAGAGTGCTCAACAGCTATTTTTAATGTTTCAAAGTCAATTTTTCGTATTACATAGTATTTACTTATTGTTCAATATATATTAGAACAGATTGTAAAGTAAATAAATAAAAAAAAAAAGGTCTTATAATATAACAAGGTATTAATAACCTATTATAACCCTATTATAACAAGCTTGTAAAGATACAAGCTTGTAAGTAACATAGTATTTGTCTATGCAGCTTGTATATTTGAGATATTTAATTTTTTTATATAAATTATAAATAAACAACACGATACGATATTTTATCCGATACAGATAAACATCGATACATGAGGATACGAGCGTATCGATACATTGACCCGTATCGCCCATCACTACCCTGCCGGCTGAATTTTTATTTCAGGATTAGTATTGCCTTGAGTATTATTTTGAGGCTTCTGATTGGCTGAGGGAACATCATTACCGCGACGATACGGTTGATGCCAACGGCCTCGGTGGTGTAGTGGATAGAGTGCTGGGCTGATGATCCGTAGGACCCGGGTTTGAATCCTACCCATAGCACAATTTTTTTGTATTGGATTTTTTTTCATTATCAACAAGTTTGGTTCGCTTGGTTAGGTTATGACGGTTTAATTTTATAATTAAAACATTATGAAATTGAGTTTGACCCATTTATAGTTTTATTTTATGAACAGAAACTTTTTTTCGGTTGAACCAGTGGTTGAACCTTCATTTGATTTTTCATTATTAGCAAGTCTGGTTAGTTTGGTTAGGTTATGATAGTTTAATTTTATAATTAAAAAATAGGATTTGAGGCATTTATAATTTTATTTTATGAACAGAACTATTTTTTTTATTAATAAACCTTCATTAGATTTTTTCATTGTCAGCACGTTTGGTTAGGTTAGGACAGTTTAATTTCATAATAAAAAAATATATAAAATTGAATTTGAGGCATTTATAATTTTATTCTATGAACAAAAATAATTTTTTAATTACTAAACCTTCGTTATAGTCAATCAGAAGCCTCTAAATGACACTGTTGGCAAAATGTATCCTGAAAAACAAATTGTGCACCCTGCCGCCCTGCCGCGCGAGCGTTTCAGGGCAGGAATTGGACTAGCCTACTGCGCATGCGCTAGAAAGAACCAATTCAGTTGTATTTGGTCTTCAACGAGTCGACTCGTGAGTCATAACTTACTAGTTCAGTTCTGCTACGACTTGGTCGACTTGAGTCAAGTCATCTCTGTCACCCCCATCATCCGTTGCATTTTAAGTATTCGGTACTTTAATACTGACTATGGGAATGGACTAAAAATTGTGTTTTCACATTTTTTACCCTAAAACATTGTTTTTTGTATTTTTCAAGTTGTTTTGTGGTACAGTACTTGACAAAATTAATAATTTAAAGTTAGTGTTCAGAATATACCATGACCATGAATATTCCAGAGTATTTTTCCAGAATATTCTGAGAATGTTCACCAGATTTCTATATACAAATTTTCTTAGAATATTTTTGTTGAGTGATCTGAGTATATTAAAGGAAATTGCCTGGGATGTTGAGAATGATCTCAAACATTTTGGAAAATTCCAGGAAATCCTATTATTTTTCATGTTGTATAAAATGTGTTATACGGTATATACAAGTGAGTTAACAAATTTTTAGATTTTCTCGAATTTGATGTCGGCATATGTTGATTGCAGTCCATGCCCTGGAATTTGAGTGAAGCAGAATCATTGAAATTATAAAATAAATTGAAATATCATCCAGAGAAAATATAGGAAATATAAGGTCAACACTTGATATTTGGTATCAAATTAAACTTGCCAAATTTAAAATTAGAGTTTTAGGAATTTTTTACATAGTTACTTCAACTCCTTTGTTTGAATAATCTTTATGTTAGTCTGGAATATTCAGATTTTAATTTAGTTCCTTTATACATTTAAACAGACCAACGCATCTGCAACTACGCATGCAACTTAACGATTGCAATACAAAAACACCAATAAATAATAACAATGGTTTATAAAAACTGTTTTATATTTTTGAAAGTGCAAGTGATTACACATTGGGACTATGCAAATATTGACTACATAAGAACTTGTGTTTAGAAACAAAGTAAAAAAATAATTAAAAGAAGTATAAAAGAAATTATTACAGCTGGAAATAGTGGCATTGTAAATGATCATTCAATTTTAATTAACCGACTTCCTCACTACCAACAAAAGGAGGAGGTTCTCAATTTGTTTGTGGCGATGTTTTTTTTTTTTCTATGTATGTTCACCAATTTCTCTGTGATTCTTTTACCGATCAGTGTGGTTCCACCACCAAAATAACCAGGAGAGTTTCTATTTGGTACCTTATATATTATGTTTAAGTATAATATTTATTTCGGTGAAAAATTCTGAAAACCTTAAATATTCAATATTTATTTTGTTTACATTTTTGCAGATTGTTGACATTTGTGCAGAGAAGGCATTTTAGCATTCCTTCAGCTGTTAGTTAAAACCATTTAAATGAAGCTACAGACAATTCTTAATGAAACAGTTGCTTCATATTGATCAATAAACTATTTCTGCCATGGAGCCTAAATTAATTACATTGAGAAAATGCATTTTGTTTTGGTTACTATAAAAAATGTATTTTAACGTTTGATCTGATTTGTGTATACAGTAATTCTGTTTTTAGTATTGAATATTCTGACTTACAAAAACATATATGTTTCAGTGAATAGCTGTATGATATTGACAAATAAAGGTGTATTGTGAACCAATTTTCATATAATATTTTCCAAAGGTATTATACGTGTTAACGACCAATTTTCCACTTTTGAGAGATTTTTAGTGCTGGTATTTGAGGAATAACTTTCATATCGTTCCAAAAGGCTTTGAGACGTTACTGTATTTCTTTTTATAATGTAGAAGTACACCGATTGCAGGAAACGATGATGTCTGACACTTCAATGTATCTAGAAAATACAATTAGTTTTTCATTAGGCCTAATGTAATGGACAACTCTTTCCTTCTTAAGGAATATATAAAAATGTTTATTTTCATACCCATTGATTATGTAACCTGAACAGGTGACTCAAGCAGTTTAAAAATAATGATTGTTCTGTGGAACTTTTGACTGTTTCAAACAGTTTTGCTTATCAAAAATCTTCAAGTAATTATTATATAAAAAACTTATACAGTCACTAAAAATCATGAAATAATTTATTTTCGTAAAAAAATACAACCGACTTCAAACGCTCTAAAAAGAATGAAATAATTTCAATAAAGTAAACTTTTGTATTAGGCAAGCTCACGTATTTAAAGTCGGCGCAGCTCAAACTGCAAATACGATTGAATATTGTGTGTGTGTATTTTGAAAATCAAAATCAATAAATTGTAGCTGAATAACATAAATATATAAAAAGCATACTAAACTGTTTTGTTTATATATTAAAGGAAATATTTTCTTGCATTTTATGTTTTCTTCAGAATAAATACATTATGAAAATAACACACACAAATGTTCTATATGAATAGGAAAATAATTTAGTTTGATGTTATGATAGGGAAAATAAGCTAGTTTAGCATTAAAACGTTACTTTTCAAAGTTAAATGCGTTATAATCTTTTTAAATATACTCCTGAATACCAATATAATGCCGATCTCTGATTATGGTAATAAAATAACACTTAACGCATAACTATGAAAAAGACATGCAGATTAACATCTTTAGTTATAGATAGTCACCTGCAATATGGACACCCTCTTTCAATCAAAAATCATCATAGAGCTGCGCCGACTTAAAATACGTGAGCTTGCCTAATACAAAAGTTTACTTTATTGAAATTATTTCATTCTTTTTAGAGCGTTTGAAGTCGGTTGTATTTTTTTACGAAAATAAATTATAGTTTATGTAGAACATTTATTTTAAAACATAATATAAAGTAAATCATAAACAGTGGTAATTTATCACAACAGTCCGTACTATCACACCTCACACTATAGCAAAACATTTTAAGTCTTCAATCAGTTCACCAGCACCTCAATCAATGACTCTGTAACAAAAAACTGTGTTTTAGCTTTAATTTAATAACCTTGGGCAACACATTCAATGTGAAGCCTACAGCGTAGTTCACACTAGTAAACATATTGTATGTGGTACTATGGGGGTATTGCATGAAGTTTTGGCTGTTATTTTTTATCCGTGTCACTATAACATAGTAAAATATACAGTACAATAGACTCCCTCTCTTATCCAGACTCTCAGGACCGAGGCCAGTCCGGATAATGGGTTTTCTGGTTAAATTGACGTCCCAAAACTCATTAAAACTGACCGTTTAAATGCACACTGTATATACAGTATTTGACTAAAATGCAGTAGAGCATTGTATTTAGACTAGTAATCACTGTTCCCATATCCTTAACACAACAACAGTCGTTTCAGTAACGTTTACCTCCCACTTCCTGCCGACCGATGTGCTGATAAAAATTGCCCGGTTAAAGAGATGTAAATTCCAACGAGTGTTGTCTGGTTTAACCGATGTCCGGTTAAAAGGTGTCCGAATAAGAGGGAGTCTACTGTACCTTATCATGGCTATTAAACATCGTAATAATGTTCCCTAATAAGCAGCAAGGAAAATCAATTTTACTTAGCCTAAATATAAAGCGAAGAAGACTGATTCTAAAAATTACATTGCACTGCTACAGCAATGTTATGGGGTAAAGTTCTGCAGAGAAACTTTAATGTATTATACTATCCTATTAAATTTCCAGTTTCTATAAATTAATAGGCCTACTGACAATAGCTTCAAATTTATATACAATATATTGAAAGAAATAGGCCAGCTTATTAATTTGTTAGCCTATGGGTCTTTTTAAAAAGAGGACCACCCGCGCCAATCTTTTACAGACCATTGCGGCGTTTAAATCCTTTTTGCCATATATCCGAATTGTTCAACTGCGACAAAAGCAATCTGGTGGTAACCGTTTGAGTCATTTTCAGGTACACCTGCATGGTTTGTGCATGTTTTCTTGTTTTGTTTTTTGACTTGAGCTTATTTATTTGAATTGTTTGTTGATGGATTTGATTTTGCATGTTTTGTTTATTTAAATGACGAGCCTATTGTACTTGTTGTATTTAATGGCAATAAATACTTATGACTTATGAGCACAGTGTCTATTTGAAAAGACTCTATATGGCTTTAAATATTCATTTCACGATACCTTTAATACTCAAAAACAAAAATCGGAATTTATATCGCAGGGAATAATATCAAGTACGATTTGTATAACGAACTGATATTTCACCCAAATGATTGCAGGTTCTCTAAAGGAATTTACTGCAGTTCTTAATAGCCTACATTGTTTATAGTAGAACATTCTAGCATAAAATGAAGACTGTAAATGTATTGTTTCATCGCAAAATTACCCCAACTAAAGAAAAAATTGTAGGCCTAGTTACTTTGATCTTTATAATAATATGACCATAACAACCAGTTTAATGATTTTTACATCACTAAGTAGAGGGCAGATTGTTTGTTCTTAAAAGTAGGTAACGGCACAACAATTTTTCGGCGCTACAAATAACTACAATTTAATCGTTTTTAACTTAACATATATTTTTCTGGCGTTTGAGTTTCAAATAGCACGTTTCTCATGGCCATGTTACTCTAAATAATTTCAAACAAAACCACCATTTTAATTAAACAAACGGTGTTTTAATATTCTGACTATTACAACAGCGCGAGGAAATGCCTCTTTCAAAAGGTTACAGCATTCTAAGTTATTAAGTTAGAGCCTATGTGTGCATTCGAGTAGCCTTTATGAAGGCTAAGTATAATGTAAAGAATGGGTACTTTCCTGTTTAATGGAACATTCATTATTATAGATAATTTCTTTTCGAAAATTGAAATTTTATTTTTCTGTCCGTTATATTGATAGCCTAATACCAGTTAAAACATATCAGTTGACAGCTTCGATAAGGATAAATAAATATTGTTTAGTAGCCTATCAACAAACAATTAAACAAATAAGGTATTAAACTATAAGAACTTATTGAATTGAAAATGTTAAAACTAACCAAAACCAACTAAACTTGCTGTAACTTTAGGCCTAACGTTTCAAAATTCTGTTTGACAGCCATTCCCCATGCCTTTTCTGTTATTAAACGAAATTTTAAAACGGTAACGTAGCCTATACAGCAAGTTTGGTTAGTTATGTTATAGGTTGGTTTGATCCAATAAAATAGGCTATTAAATGTTTGCCTAAACAAGGTTCGGCCTACTTCTAAATTAGTAAGAGATAATTTGGTAAAACTGAACTTATACTACTTATGTTATATTGAACTTTTTTTGCCTTATCTACCTAAATTAGACTATTTTAAAGACTATAAAAACTAACTTACAAGGGTGCACGGGGCTGGCCGGGCTGGCACGGTATAACGCATAACAATAAACAATCTTTTATACACTCAAATCCGACTTCAAACAAGGCCCCACTAGGGGGCCTTGCTTCAAAACATACAATACTTCGATAAAACCTCAAATTATAAAAAAAAACACACAACTTAAACACTTAACGCCTCTTTCACACGAAGCGGCGGACAAGCGTGTGTCTTCACACTAGCACGGTTTCGTGCGGCGCGCGCCGTACGGCCCTCCTAAATATTTATTATTTTCTGTTCAGTTGTGGCTTTTAAATGAATACTCCACTTAAAAGTTCAAATAAAATGAATACTGTAGGCTAATTTAATTTCCGTTCAGTTGTGGCTTTTAAATGAATACTCCACTTAAAAGTTCAAATAAAATGAATAGGCTAATTTAAAATATAATAAACTAGTGCACCTGTTGCTCGAATTCGAGCAATTGCAAAATATTAAAGGAGTCTTTTTTACGAATAATTGTCACAATTTCCGTTGACTTAAAAGAGTTAACTCAAAGATAGTAATAACCAATCACTCCACTCCAGTTATCGAAACTGAACACGAAAACTCTTGTGTGTATCATGTGTGTACTATGAACAGCTGTAATTAATACAAATTATTCGTCAGTTTAACCAAAGATTACATATGCTAAACAAAATCTTGTCTTCATAAGATATACATTGGGGTTTTGATGGCCTGAGGGGCAAAGTTCGAAGACTTTTACTACAGGAATTGATGAAAGGGGGCGTGTACACAACAAATACTTAATTTTGACACATCGTTTGTAAAAATCCGTCCATTATTAACGAAGGAGTAGTATTTCGTGGAAATCGCCTTCACGTATTACATAAGTACTAGGTGAAACCCGTCGAAATCGACGGTTACTTTCAAGGCTTACGTTAATTCATCTAACTGCGATAAATTGGGGGAAATATACATATTTTGAGCATTGAGCATTGTTTAAAGGGTAATAAATGTAAAAACAATAATGATTTTAATTGCGTTAGTTGCCAAATTTGGTTGATCATTCTATGATTAAAATATTTCCCATACCGTACGTCATCGGAGTTATTATTAGTATGTTATATGATATTTCTTGCTTTGGAAGAACCTTTAAATAGTATTAAAATCGTATTGGTGGGTCTTTTGTAGTTAAACACTTTTGTGATTTCATCAGTGTAATATGATTTTATTTGAAAAGAAAATATTTTTTGGGAAGACATATTCTAACTTCAAAGGGAGGTATATCCGTTACAGTGTAAGTTTGATTTTTCCTTCGTCACGTCGCGTCAGTTCATATCGTACTTCTGTGCCAATGAATGAACCCTCTAGCATAGTTTTGAGAAATTGATTGTGGGGTTACTATTAAAGCTGGAATTCCTTGACATGGGGGATGTCAGTTAGTTGTCTCAGCCTTATCAATAACATAAAGTTGTCAAAATAATCTCTCTACGGAATGTTAGGTGTGGTGAAATACTTGAAGTAAAGTTGGCTTTTATTCTTGAACTGTTAGGGGCCTCCTCATTTATATGGTCTTGGCGGCTTCATTGGCAACAAATAATGCAAATGACATAGCAATGGGACATTTCCAAAAAGCAAAAATACTGTAAATTGGTTGTTACGTTTATATTGACGTTTACATATTGGTAATCAACGTATCTTATAAAGGATTATGTGATCTAGTTTAAAAGGAATATGACCTTTCTGTCATGACAGTAGCTGCTTAAATCGTATTTTCTCTTTGTACCTTATTTTACAGCCAAAATGTAGTGTTATTTTCAATAATGTTACCAACCCAGTGCGCCAAAGTCCGTAATATAGGCAGGTGATAATAATTTTTCAAGATGGGTACCATTTTAGGCAAGGTTTCCATGTTTGGATTTTATTAGACACGATAAGAGCAGATATTTCTACATAAATATTGGATAAGTGTAGAATAATATGATAAAATGTGGGAAAAAGTGGTGAAAAAGGCAGACACCAACCCGTACAATAGATATAAGATAGTTCAATAAGAAATAAATTAAGAATTTCTGTGATAAAAGGATTTTCCACTGATTTCGTAATGGAACGTTATATTGCAAAACATGACATGAAAAAAGAGGAAAATCAATTTTAAAATCAGTAAATAACATTGCAAATAGTTATTTGGTACAATTCAGTAACTCCCATTAAATATGTGTGGTTTGAAATACAATTTTAAAATGAACAGCTGTTTTATTAAAAAGTATTATTCACATGGCCAAAATGTAAAAAACGCTGTGGAGGGATCTTTAAGGGCTTCTGGGGCAGAGCCCTATGGGAGTTTGCTTAGTTTTTCTTTTGATAACTCATCTACAGACCAAGACCTTTCTTTGGACACCTCTACCAAGTTTCTACGCCCAGCCGTTCTCTCAAATTAGTGGGGACAAAGTTTCCAATTAAATATTTAAATTCCCCCATGTTAATCTTATGGGAGAAAATCCAACTTTGATGGCCTGTGGGGCAAAGCCCGATGATTTTTATTACAGGAATTAGTAAAGGGGGCGTCTACACAAAAAATACTTTATTTTGACACGTCGTTTGTAAAAATCCGTCCATTATTAACGGAGGAGTAGTGTTTTGTAGAAATCGCCGTCACGTATTATATATAAGGATTCGTCATATCTGAACATATTGTATTCTAGAAGTTTTAAAAAATGCTTCATTACGTATAAATTACTAAATTATTAATTTAATACTAAATATTCTCCTCTAGTTATTAAAGGAAAAATTTGGTTTTAATACTTTAAGTTGGCCGATTTGCATGGGATGAACATAAAAATATATGTTTTGTAATAGCTTTAAATATATTATTTTCCGATACAACGATATATAATTTTTTTAATTAACTGTTGCAACCTCTTGGTCAGGTAGTTTGCCTAAATTGAGACAGCGTAGGGGTTGGGCCGTACGGCGCGCGCCGCACCGTGTGAAGGCTCGAGTCGCAGTCAGATTGGCACCACGACAGATTGGCACCATGGTGTTTTAGCACCCGGCGTCACATTGGAACCTCGTTGACATGAGGCCATGAAATATCACCCCACGTCAGCTTGGCACCACGACAGATTGGCACCACCCCTTTCTAGAGGTTCCAATCTGTCGTGTACTGTTACGACTGATTGGCACCTCTGCGGCCGCCGTCAGCTTGGCACCGCGACAGATTGGCACCACCCCTTTCTCCAGGTTCCAATCTGTCGTGTACTGTTACGACTGATTGGCACCTCTGTGGCCGCCGTCAGCTTGGCACCGCGACAGATTGGCACCACCTCTTTCTTGAATGAGGTTTGAAAATACAACAACGCAGTTTTCTGCGTGCAATATTGAGTGGAGCTGGAATATTAATCCAATCCTTCCCAATGAGTAGTTAAATCTCATTCACGAGGAACAGGTGTAGTATTGACTTTTAGATCAATACTACACCTGTTCCTCGTTAATGAGATTTAACTACTTGCAGTATTCAAGTAGAGACGGTAAATGTACAAAAAAGATGGTAAGTGGTAACCATTTACCATCTTTTTTGTGTATTTACCGTCTTGTAACAGTATAATCGTAAATATATGTTTTTAATGTTATAAGACGCTTCTTTTATTTACTTTCCATTCTTGTTTTCCGGGTCCGACTCCTATTGTTGGGGCGTACGTACATCCACGGAAACAAGAGACACTGACTCATAATAAATGTGTTCAGTATAAATATGTATCTTGTACAACTTTTGATGATTTACAAAATCAAATATCATTACGTTCTTAGTCATGATTTTTTTGACATTTTACATTAAATTTCTAGCAAATCGGTTTACGTCTGCCTTGACAAGTAAATACTACAGGTAATGCGTAAATTAAACATATTTTAATAACTAACAAACATACATGTTATTACGTTTTCTACAATGAGATTCTGTGAATTTTGATATAAAATTACAAACAAATCTGTTTACTTTTGCAAGTAACAACTACTGATTAATGTTAACAAATCCGGACAGTTATTATTTCTTGTGAAATAATTATTATAGGTTAAAAATAAGAACAAAAAATGTTGCTTTTTAAACAATTTGTGTTGTTTGGTTGGAATACTAGAATACTGGAGTGCGGCAAAAGGAAGTAAATGCAGCAATTAGCAACTGTCTGTACTATAATCAAAATTTGTTAACTGTACATACAATTGTACTGATTTTATTTAACTAATCCTGATTAAAAAAACGTATTTAACATTCTTTTATGGTTAACAAGCAGTCATACCCGTTCTTCGCAACGGGAAGAGAACGCTAAAGAGAATAATTATGTTCCATAGATTTGTCGTATGTAGATACACTTTTAGAGGTCCGAAAAGTATTAACTGGATAATCCGTTTCCCAAACATTATTTTAGGGGAAATAAACCATACAAACACAATAGTTTTTTTTTTACAAATAGTAAAAAATGAAGTCAATAAGTTAAAGAACGATGCACTTAAAAAATAAAACGCCTTATTCCCACAATATCAAAATTGATTTCTTAAATTAATAACCTAAACATACCTCAGGAAAAAATCCTACTTTGGCAGTTCTCATTTTGTATCACAGTTTTTTGTTGCTGCTTGGTTAAAATTAGCTGTTGTCATCAATTTAAACAATTAATAGTACTGCACCCTGTTGGTAAACCTTATATCTTTTTAATGTTATTTAATATCATAGAACCAACTTGTGTATTTGAAACAGGTGGCAATAGTTATTTGTGCAACTAGTGAGAAAAGTGAGCAATTGACTCACTCGAGAGAAATCCTTACTCACGAGCCGTAGGCGAGTGAGGAATGGTTTCTCGAGTGAGGCAATTGCACTTTGCACTCGAGTTGCATATTATATTTTTCCTACAGTTACCATAAAACAAATAAATTGGCAAACAAACGTAACATATTTTTACACAGAAGTGATCTTTTTATATGACATTTAATGTGAAGTGACAAATAAAACAGTAGGCTACAACAGCTGGCCAGCTGATTTACAGCCAGTGCTGCCAACGTATTTCGCGCACATACGACCTTGTCTGCATGTTGCGCTCACTATTTCGTCCCTTCACGTTGCAAATCTGGAGTGAGACAAAGTAATTAGAGTGAGACAATGTTAACATTGTCTCACTGATGAGTGAATTGGCCACTTTGCTTTCTCAAATCAGTGAGAGAACATGCACATTGTTAGGTGACTTTAGGAAAAACATTTTATTCCTGATTAACTATAGAAACTAGTGTACCTGTTGCTCGAATTCGAGCAATTGCGAAGCATTACAGTCGACTCACAAAGATTATGGAAATACTCACGATCTACACAACAGTTAGATATAATCAAAATCTTTTGTAAATGTCTTATCTTTTATCAAAAAGCTGATCTTGTTTTTTTAGTGTTTTCTACAAATTTTTCCCTCTCATAGCCGCATTAGGTTGTCTATGATAACGAGTATAAATGAAAAAAAACATTATTTCTATTTCTTCTGCTTGGTTGTGTTCTATGACTTTTTCTGTGTTTCCATTCACGTAGACGTGAATCCTCCTGATCCTGAGTCCTCAGGATGGCAAATCGGTTATTTCAATGAATGCTCAAGAAATGTAGAGCAGTGTTAATTCAGTTTTATTTTTAGCCTATATCAAATTGTCCAGGATTTCTCGCTTTTTTCCATTGTAATAATTTCACCAACCCAAGTTTCGTCGACAGATGCAATACGCCAAAGAATATCACCAAGAAATGGCAGACGATTTACAATCTCCAATTGGTATTTACAATCTCCAAGAAGTGGTAAAAAAAAGCAGAAACCAAGCCATACAATAGATATAAGTTAACCCCTTAAGAAATAATTTTAAGAGTTACTGTGATATTAGGATTTTCCACTGATTTGGTAATAGAACATTATATTGCAAAACATGACACGATGCAGAATAAAATCGATTTTAAAATCAGAAAAACCCATTGCAAATACTGTACTTCATTTTGAAAAATTCAATAAATCACAATTTAAATATTAACAGCTGTTTCATTAAAAAGTAGTGTAGAATTATGCATATGGTAAACAAATTTGAAGAGGCAACTTTAAAGGCTTCTGGGGCAGAGCCCCAAGGGAATTTACCTCGTTCCTCTTTTGATGGCTCATCTATAGACCAAGACCTTTCTTAAGAGACCCCTACCAAGTTTCTACGCCCAGCCGTTCTCTCAAATTAGCTGGGACAACAACCCAGTTTTTCCTCCATAAGAATAACATAGGATGGGAATTCAAAGTCCAATGGGGCAGAGCCCCAAAGGAATTTACCACGTTTCTCTTTTGATGGCTCATCTACAGACCAAGACCTTTCTTTAGACACCTCTACCGAGTTTCTACGCCCAGCCGTTCTCTCAAATTAGCTATGACAAAGAAAAACAGTTTCAAATTAATATATAGATAGATATTTCCTGCTCGTAAAAATTCAAACAAATCCCTTTTCGTAGGGAAGAAATCACAACTACTTCTTGAGTGCAAAAACCGCCAAACATCTGCAAGAAACTCGCCGAATGTGTAATGGCCCTTTTAGACTGATTTTTTCATTACGCTTTTGCTACCAGATAGCATGTTTATAGAATGATTTAACTTATTAAGCATTGTACTTTGAATCAGATGTGGCATTAGTGAATAAGGATTCTTTCATTTCGTACTTCGTGGAATATACAAAATATCACAGTCAGGGCCCACAGTAAAATATGTTAAAACTTGTCCTAAAGATTTTTGCGTAAGACGAACGTACTATTTGTTGTAATCAACTGCTTGAGCGAACAACTGTTAGTAAGAATAATGTTGCTACCTGGTTACTACTTACTACTGCACTAAAAAAAAGAATCTTCACTTTTCACGTTAATTTTCGCGGTTTTAATAGCTTAATTGTTATTATACTTTTCCGATGAGCTCGGTTATCTACGGAGGCTTGATCAACTGGGGCTCAGATTATCGTGAGTCTGCATATGCTGTATTGGAGAAACCTAACCTCATGTTCAAATTTAATGTTAGAAAAGTCATTATAACACGTACCATACCATATTAACTCAGTGTGTTACTTACAAAAAAAATGATTTCCATATTAAAGTTAATTAAAATCATTGAACCCCCTTTATTGACAGTACAGTGTACAGTACACTTAATACGAGTCCCGTATATCAATTCACTACTGACATAATGTGTGTGCGGCACATTTAATCTAAATCTGGCCTGATGGTTTACCGTAGCTATTATTTCCCTCGTGGTTCAATAACCTGGCTTTAAAGTCGGGGCGTCCTCCCCCCATAACAGGTAGACGGGCAATCCTAATCCCTTGTTGACAAACAACAGTGTCTTTGTTACGGGCGACCACCAGGGACTGCTGGCATCCTCACGCTATTCAAATTACGGGGATATCTATATTTGAGTCTGCAAGTTATGTGGCATTTCCAACTGTCAATTTGGTCTTAAACATAAACGTTGACATTGACAAACGAGCGGACGTACAGAGAATTTGAGGAAGCCGGAAAACTCCACGCTGGGAGGGTTTCGAATATTTTTTCAAGCACCTTTTATAAGATGATCCTTTTTTGAAATAGGACAAGGCCATAAATAAAAACTAGCGTCAGTGCTGTGACCCTTGAGGCATTTAGGGGTCGTTTTTTTTATTAATGACAGTTCAGTTGACTACACCACACCATCTGTTTCTCAATCCTAATATTTGTAAAGTAGGCCTACTGTTAGGACCAAGCCTTGCTCAGTAGTATTTTGATTTCGACTAGTTTTTGTTATTACTGTTGATCAAGATTCCTTAAATAAAGCGTAGGCCTACTAGGAAAACACATGCGAATTGTTATTGTTAACACGAAAAACAATTAATATAACACGTATTTTATTGTTATGTTTACAGAAACATTGAGCGAACTGTACATTACAAACTAGATGACCCGGCGAACTTTGAACCCCATAAAAGTAAAAAAAAACCAAATCAACCGGCCACCTTTATAAGCCTTTTAAAAACAATCACAGAAAACATAAAACCGCTGAAAAAAAATATATTAAAATAATATTAGTTAACTGAATGATAAATTGTCATATCTTTGACAAGCTGTAACTTCTGAATGAAAAAACCTTTTTTAACCAGGTTAACGCACACCCGACTTCCGAAAAATGACTGCAAGGTTTCATTCAATTGTGCCAAATACTTTAGTAGGTATCAGACGTTTTCCGAATTATAAACTTGAGTTTAATGGCATGATATTAAAAGCCTTGAGGAACTGTAACTTTGATTAGATGGACCATTTACGAAGCGGTTTGTGCTGTTAAAGTTAATGTTATTATCAATGTGTATGCATTAATTGACATTAATTGCATCAAGTATTGACACGTTTCTGTTTTCAAACATCAGACTAGTAAGTAAAACGAACAGGTGGGCCTATTAAGGGCAGCGGTGCCAATCTGTCGTATACTGCTACGACTGATTGGCACCTCTGCGGCCGCCGTCAGCTTGTCACCACGACAGATTGGCACCACTCATTTCTCGAGGTTCCAATCTGTCGTGTACTGTTACGACTGATTGGCACCTCTGCGGCAGCCGTCAGCTTGGCACCACGACAGATTGGCACCACCCCTTTCTCCAGGTTCCAATCTGTCGTGTACTGTTACGACTGATTGGCACCTCTAGGAGCGGTGCCAATCTGTCGCGGTGCCAATCTGACGCGGTGCCAATTAGACGCGTACCCGATGGCTCCCATAAGAACCAATGCACCTTCACCGAGTTGTCCGGCGTGGACGCCGCGCGGCGCTGTTGTCCGGCTGAAGGTGCATCCGGCGGGGCTCGCGCGCCATGCGGCGCGCGCCGGACGTAGTGTGAAAGGACTCATAATACTCCCATAGCCCTACGCCGGATCCGGCAAGCGCCGCACGGCGCGTGCCGCGTCGTGTGAAAGAGGCGTTAACGATCCGGCGTAGGGCTATGGGAGTATATGAGTCCTTTCACACTATGTCCGGCGCGCGCCGCGCGGCGAATTCGCCGCACGGCGCGCGAGTTACCGCCGGATGCACCTTGAGCCGGACGACAGCGCCGCGTGGCGTCCACGCCGGACAACTCGGTGAAGGTGCATTGGTTCTTATGGGAGCTTTCACACGGTGCGGCGCGCGCCGCACGGCCCTACCCCTACGCTGTCTCAATTTAGGCAAACTACCTGACCAAGAGGGTGCAACAGTTAGTTAAGAAATTATATATCGTTGTATCGGAAAATAATATATTTAAAGTTATTACAAAACATACATTTTTATGTTAATCCCATGCAAATCGACCAACTTAAAGTATTAAAACAAAAATTTTCCTTTAATAACTAGAGGAGAATATTTAGTATTAAATTAATAATTTAGTAATTTATACGTAATGAAACTTTTTTTTAACTTCTAGAATACAATATTTTCAGATATGACGAATACTTATATATAATACGTGAAGGTGATTTCTACGAAATACTACTCCTCCGTTAATAATGAACCGATTTTTACAAACGATGTGTCAAAATTAAGTATTTGTTGTGTACACGCCCCCTTTCACCAATTCCTGTAGTAAAAGTCCTCGGGCTTTGCCCCTCAGGCCATCAAAATCCCAATGTATATCTTATGAAGACAAGATTTTGTTTAGTTAAACATGGTTAAACGGACGAATAATTTGTATTAATTACATCTGTTCATAGTACACACATGATACACCCTAGAGTTTTCGTTTTCAGTTTCGATAGATGGAGTGGAGTGAGCGTTCGTTTTCAGAGTGAGTTCGTTTCCAGTTTCAATAACTGGAGTGGAGTGATTGGTTACATTATCTTTGAGTTGACTCTCACACGTCAACGGAAATAGTGACAGTTATTCGTAAAAAAAAACTCCTTTAATATTTTGCAATTGCTCAAATTCGAGCAACAGGTGCGCTAGTTTATTATATTTAAAATTATCCTATTCATTTAATTTGAACTTTTAAGTGGAGTATTCATTAAAAAGCCACAACTGAACAGAAAATAATAAATATTTAGGAGTGCCGTACGGCGCGCGCCGCACAAAACCGTACTAGTGTGAAGACACACGCTTGTCCGGCGCAGCGCCGCGCGGCGGACGCCGTACGGCGCGCGCCGCTTCGTGTGAAAGAGGCGCAAGACTTTGAAAACTACAATCGTTATGGGGCAGGGGCAGACAGATGACAGAACGACAGAACAGTAAACAGCTCTTTTGCTTAAATTGTATGAGAGTCGTTCATTTGAGATCAGCTCAATTTTATGGTTTGCGCATGCGCAGTAGGCTAGTCCAATTCCTGCCCTGAAACGCTCGCCCCTGCCGCTGTCAGACTCTGGCTCCTGGCTGCACAATTTTTATTTCAGCTGCAGTTATTTTAATAACAATAATATGAGAGCATTCTATTGGCTGAGGGAACACCATTAGCGCAATGAAATGGAATGAAGCCATCGGCCTCGTTGGTCCATTGGTTAGAGTGCCCGGCTACGAATCTTATGGTACCAGGTTCGAAACCTATAGGGGGCACAAACTTTTTGTCTAAGATTTTTGCATTATCAGCAAGTTTGGTTAGTTTTGTTAGGTTATAACAGTTAAATTTTATAATTAAAACATTATAAAATTGAATTTGAGCTATTTATAGTTTTATTTTATGAACAGAACTATTTTTTTGATTAGTAAACCTTCATTCATTTTTTTCATTATCAGCAAGTTTTGTTAGGTTATGACAGTTTAATTTTATAATTAAAAAATATAAAATTTAATTTGAGGCATTTATAGTTTTATCTTATGAACAGAAATATGTTTTCTATTAGTAAACCTCCATTCAATTTTGTCATTATCAGCAAGTTTGGTTAGTTAAGTTAGGTTATGACAGTTTAATTTTAAAAAATAATTATATATTTTTTTTAGTTTTAGGCCTATAATAATTTTTTTAATTTCTAATTTTTAAACTCTCATTTTGTATGTATTAAAAAACTGCAGCTGAAATAAAAATCGTGCCTCCTGGCTGACTAATTTCCACTTTCCAGTCAGTCCAGTTAGTTAGGAGACCTTGCCGTCAGACCGTCACCGCCCTTTTTCGTATGTCTAGAAACGGGACAGCGGAATTTGAAATCGGAACGACGCTTCCGAATCTTACCGAGCAGTGCCGAACTTAAACGTCAAATTCAATGCTGTCTGTCGCGTGTGGTCGCGTGGTGTACTTAATCGTTTATTGGCTTGTCTTGTCAACAATGAATGTATGCCAGTTTTGCGATAAGAGTTTTGTTAATCGGTGGGTTTTGTCTCGACACCTTCGTGAAATACACGAATTCATTGAGGGGGAAAAGTATAAGTATAAGTAAAAAATAAGTACTCATACTGTGAGTACTTATTTAGGCTACCTACGATACAAAACCAATGATAGATTTTAAGGTACAATAAAATAACGTGTTAAATGGTTTGCACTGTAAACAAAAAAACAATCACAACAGTTACAAACCAAAAAATAGAAACAAATAGGAAAATAGAAATAAATATGAAGAAAAGGGTAATTTTTTAAACATATTTTAGTGAAATTATAATCAGGTAAATGGAAATTCACTAAGTCTATAAATTTGCTGCGGCAGGGGGATTATATTACTGTTTACACAAAAAAAATAAACCTCATAAAACACAGGATAATGGCTTGGCAATGATTATAGAATCTTAATTATTTCCTATATCCATGAATGATTTCTTTTACAACGAATTATTCACTGTAAAATATTATTACAGCATTTCACAAATATTAGAACAGACTCAGTATAATTTTTTTTATTTTTTAACTTTATTTTATTTTACAATCTGTTCAGTACAACTGTGAACAATTAGTAAAAGGCATAATATAAGTAAATGACTTGACCAAGAATCTTCCCAGTGAAAGATCTTGGAAAAATAAATAGTCATATCATGTAACTAAAACTATGTAAATCGGTATGGGAGTTCAAGAACTTTCAAAATTTTTAGTCTGTTGGGAAATTCACTATTGTCCAGCAAGTTAACGGCTAAATTGTTCTGGTGGGTTTCGAGTTTTTCTTGATATTTCTTGCTAATTCTTGTTATTTCTTCAATCACTGTAGGTATTTTTAAATCTTCATGGATTGTTTGATTCGAGACAAACCACGGAGCATCAACTATTCTTCGCAGCGCCTTTGACTGAAATCTTTGAATAATTGCTAAGTTGGATTTGCTTGCCGTCCCCCAAAGGGGTCGCTGTCAATGCGCCACCACGTCAAACCGCCACCTCGGTGTTTTGGTCAGAGGCGTCAACCCACCACCACAAAAAAACCGAGGTGGTGGAACCCACCACCACAAAAAAACCGAGGTGGTGGGTTGACGTGTACGTACAGGTCAACCCGCCACCTCGACAACAGGCCACCACGACAACCTGTTAGGTTGTTAGGCGAAATAATATTACATTTGGATGTTAAAAATGTAACTGGCCTAAGCGTTTTTTTCAAGTTACGGCCTGATTCATCCGTTGAAGTACAGTGCTACTTTACTTTACTAATATTACAAATGAATGTTTGTGTGTTTGTTTGGGGTTCAATCACTCAATAACAATTCATTGGGCACATCGGGATTAGGCTGAAATTTGGCATGATGATAACACTTTCCTGATTAAAATGTAGGCTTGTTATTACCTCAAAACTTTTTTCTTTTTTTTTTGCCTTTTTGAATATCTCTCGTATGTATTTAGAACAATAGCACAATATGCCTCATTATTAAAAAATCAGGAACGAACCACGAATTATTACTGGGAAAGGTGAACGAAATGCATGTTGTAAAATGTAGACGTGGACACCTGGTGCAAAATATTTGGCCGATTGTTTAATATAAACAAACCCATAACAGTCAGTACTGGGAACTTTAAAGGAAATATTAGGGAACAGAATACAGGGGTGTCCCGTTAATCCCCTCGCACGTTTCTACGAATGGACTTAATCTGCAATTTCTTAGATTTTTCTTTCACATCAACAGGCCATTCCAGTTATTGAGGTGTCGGGTCACTCGGGTCACTCAGGTCAGTTCACTTTCCCGTAGTTGCGAGATCGCGATTGTCCTTTAATTTCCAACCTAAATACTGTTTTCATTTCACGTAGTAATCACAAAAGAGAACCAAACTAATATTCTGCTGTTGATAAAACTGCATCTGTTTTAACTTTGTTTAAAATTAATTTATCAAGTAAATATTTACTTTTTGTACTAGTGTAAACACAGCCTGAAGATGGAAACCTATTTTCTGAAAGCGCTAGTGAAAAAAAACTAATTATTATATATTGGCCTTGTTGAAAATTTAAATTTAGATATACATTTCATCAGTGGTAGTATTTTTTTTCTTCAGTTTGTTACCGGGACATTACAGGATATCCAGTGGATTTTGTACATGTCCCGGGATGTCATGGGACATTCTGGGATATCCTATGGCATTCGTACATATCCCGGGACTTTACAGGATATCCTGTGGGTAACTTACAAATCCCGGGACATTACGGTATATTGTAGGATATCCTGTGGATTTCGTACTCGTCCCGGGATTTTGCGGGATATCCTGAGGATAGCGTACATATCCCGAGACATTCTCAGGACATATGGGACTACTATGGGATGTCCCTGGGATAAAGGGTGCTGTCTGGGTGATTAAAAGGATATTGGAAAAATAAAAAATAATATTCGAAAAATTAATCTTTTGAATTTTGGATTATTACGGTGTTGTTCTTGATGTAATTATTTTCAGTAATTCCGAATTTATAATTGGGCCGTCTTCATTATTTAACAAATAATTTTGGTCTGTTTTTAGTCTAAAAATAAGATTCCCACGCATTAAGATGTTGAGGTTTTATAATTTGTTTTAAAAGTTTAAGGTTTCCCAGATTGAAAATATGTCTTGTTAATACTGTGGCTAGCAAGGGCTGACTTAACTTTACTGACATATTACTATCCCACTGAGTTCAGGAAAACTAGAGTTCTATCATAGTTGTGTGAAATGTGAATTTAATTCTAACTTTAAATTAATAAAACAATCAAAAACTAATTTTAATCATATAACAATCAATTATATAACAGTGCTAATCTAATGGTAATTAAATAATCTATATTCAAATACCAGTATCCTCTCCAACTACCAGAAAAACAATTCAACTACTTGAGGCCTAAACAGATTAACAGAATCATATTAAATACTGTAGTATCAAAAATATAAGTATTGCGACCATTGCAACTGTCGGCTACTCTTTCACCACTTGAAAACACCCATAATCATCAAGCGCAGATAGCTCAGGAGGAAAGGTAAGAGGCTCATAAGGCGAAGGTACCAGGTTCGAGACCCATCTGGGTCAAAACTTTTTTCTCGTTTTTTTTTTAAATTTGTGTTTATTAACTATTTAATCAATTTACTAAACTTATAATTAAGCTTTTCATACTAAATCTATATTATTTTGTGTTTTTTATGTTCAGGCCCAGACCACACTTTATCCCAGGGACATCCCATAGTAGTCCCATATGTCCTGAGAATGTCCTGAGGACTACCCTGGGATGACCTCGGATGTCCCACGGATATGCTGTGAGCTTATCCATAGGACATCCCCGGGTGGGGACATTACGCATTCCTGTGGATATCCTGGGATACCCCAGGTTGACCATAGGACCACTATGGGATATCTTGCATATCCTGTCGCAATATCCGTGGGATGTCCTGAGGAGAAAGTGTGCTGTCTGGGATGGTTATAGAATTTTTCTTCATTTCAATAATCAATTGCATAAATAAACCTACCACATAGTTGTGTAAATTACATAATGTTTACAATTAACATGTTCTTCTTCTAATTTTTAATTTCTGTCAACAGCTGGAGTTACATAACAATGTCTGTTTCCCATGAATCTTATGGAGAAATATGAACCTGTAAAGGGCCCCAGGGCCTCACCCTAATTATTTCCCTAAAAACAAAGTTTCCTGCACAACTTCACGTTACGCTCTTTCCAAGTGACACCAAAAACATGCCAATCGGTTTAGTAGTTTCGGAGGAGTAAATGTCGCAGAAAAACCTGCTTGCGTATTAAATAAGTTAAAAATCCCTCACCTCAGAATTTTGAAAGCCCGTGGAGCAGATACTAGTTCAATATCGAAGGTGGGGGGTAGTTCTAATCCTCGGAGCGGTAGCTTGATTTTTGTCCAATTTGAGTCCAATCGGTTCAGTAGCTTATAGTTTATCTCATACAAACACACAAACACCACCTCTTCTTTATAATAGTATAGATAGATTTAGTAGATGATAGATGGATAGATAGATGTTATAATTATTATGTGATTATTGTTATTGTTTATATTTGATTTGTTTACAAGCTGTACACAGATTTAGTTTAGTTAGTAAAGATACTTTTAAATATGAATCAATTATTTCATACAATTTTCAACAGTACATTAGTGGAATGCCCCGAACCCATTGTGCCAAGAGTAAAAGTACGGTATTAATGCTACTTTGATATTATCCTGAGGCCACCCTTATACAGCGTGCTGCGGTGGTTATGTTAGGTTGGGTTATCATAAATATGTTTGTAGAACTTTCTTAGTTTCGTTATGGATGGAATGATACCAGATGAGTCATACCATCGCCAAATCCCCTCCAAGTAGGCCAAGGTCATGTCGTTGACCAATGGCCGGAGCGCGCGCATCACCTGTCACCGCCTGTATCTCAGGTATCGTCACTCATGTTGTATTGTTAGATTCATAATGAAACGAGGAAACCCAACCTAACATAACCGCTACAGCGCGCAGTATTTACTCAGTATCTACTCGGCGGAGTTCGTGTGGCAGCTAGGGGTGATGACGCATTCAACTCAATCTTGCCTTCTGGGAGGCAGAACTCAAAAACCGCTAATTGCAATTGCAATCATTTCATATTTGGACAGTAAGTTAATTAAAGTATGTTCTTTCTAATTATGTGTTTTTTTTTGTCTTAGGTAAAAAATTCCCTCTAGAAAACAAGTGGCCTCCGAATAATACCAAATTAACGGTACTGTTACGGTATTTCCTGAAGCATGAAATGGAATTTCAAGCAGAGCATGATAAATTCAATAGAAATCTTGGTTTAAGATATCTCCTAATGAGATTTTTGGAATATATCTGTCTGGTATGAACTTCTCTGGGCAATACCCTTGACTCAAGAGGCCAAAGTACGTTACCGGTATGGGTCGAGTCTAGTTCTGTATCCTTTCTCAAATTCTTCTAAATAGAAAAACTGGTGCGCGCTAGTCCACACAAAGTACATTTTAGTCTGTTGTACTCTGTATCACCGATGTATATTTTGTTTTATGTTTTTGGTTGAATGTATAATTATTTTCACCACAATACGGTTTTAAGAGAAATTATAACCGAACAATACATTTTCATAATTTTTGTTTAGGCCATACACACGTGAATTACAATTAATTGATGAAGTTGTTAGGTAACTTATTTTGTAATTCATTGTCATAGTGCTGAAAAAGAAAATAAGTATGGGTATTATACCAGGTGTACACCTACAAAAAATCCTAAGAAACTAATAACTTATTTTTCAAAATTATTAAATTTTCACGTTTTTGTCTTCAATAAAAATATGCGGAAACATAACAAGTATTGTTATTTTAATTCTAGAATGACCCTAAGTCGTTAATTTGTAGTGAGTTTATCTTACAAAATTTTTTCAAACAATAACCGTTGATTAAAAGGAAAAATTGTCTTGCGTGGATGCGCGTGTACTTTATTTCTATGGCAGATCTTTTTAGGAAAACGATTCGAAAATTAATGAATTCACAATAACTAATGTCTAGTTAACTTAACAGTAAACTAGATAACACAAGTCCAGGTAAACTGCAAAAAGTGATGCATTTTATAATACACAGACAACAGCGGCTTTTGCCAACAAAGATGGCGGGTTGTCGTGTACGCCCCATGTTAACTCTCGTCAACCCACCACCTCGCATGTAAGCGACAACGTGCCACCACGTCAACCCGCCATCACTATTTTATGAGGTGGCGGGTTGTCGTGTACGCTCAATGTTCGGTGTCGTCAACCCGCCACCTCGCACGTAGAGTCAACCAGCCACCACGTCAACCCGCCACCACACTAAAGAGGTGGCTGGTTGACGTGTATGAACATGTCTAAGCACCACCAGGACAACGTGCCACAACGACAACCCGCCACCACACATTTTTCCGAGGTGGCGGGTTGTCGCGCACGCTAGAGTCAACGTGCCACCCCGACAACGAGCCACCACGTCAACCCGCCACCTCAAACTTCTTCTTCTTTTAGATGGCGGGTTGACTTGGTGGCGGGTTGACGTGGTGGCGCCTTGGCGCGTTCCCCCCAAAGCTGTATCCCGTACGTCCAAATAGGTTTGATCATAACTTTGTAAAGTGTGAGTTTATTGGTCAACGAAAGCTTTGATTTTTTGCCTAGAAGCCAGTATAATAGATCATAAACATAAACAAATGGAGTAACTGATGAAATTACATTAACATATGTAGTGATGGGCGATACGGGTCAATGTATCGATACTGCGTATCGATACGTATCGGAACGTGGTATCGATACGTGTATCGTATCCTATCCTCATGTATCGATTTTGATCTGTATCGGATAAAATATCGTATCGTATTGTTTATTTATAATCTATATAAAAAATTAAATATCTCAAATATACAAGCTGCATAGACAAATACTATGTTACTTACAAGCTTGTAAAGAGGGTTATAATAGGTTATTAATAACTTATTATATTATAAGACCTTCCTGTGTCTTTTTATTTGTATCAAACATACACACATAACCTCCAAATTCTGGTAAACCATCAAATTGGAAAACATTATGTTATTGATTTCCTAGTTTTTGCACAAGGATAATTAATTGGACCAAAAAGTACTAATAATGATGGTGGGTATGCCACTTACACATTAAATAGTATAATATCACGGCCGCCTTTAACTACAGGCCGCGGCCTGGTAGAATTGGCAACATCGCAAGTGGTGTTGTTCAGTGACAGACGTCTGTAAAGAAAAATAAATCTTTACTTATATTTTTGGTAAGGAATAATAACTACTTTATTTCCTTACTTAATTGATCATTCCATCAAATAAAATCACCTCACACCTTTATGTAATATAATTTAGGTATTCCATACAGGTGTGAGTATAACAAAAAGTTGCCCCCTGGTGGGGTTTGAAAATGAAATTTAATTTAATTTAATTGAACTACTGAGGACATTACAATTACAGAGCAGTGTGCAGTGGAATTAAAGATGTTAAGTGGGTCCTGTAATTAAATATCCCAGAAGTCCGATTTATGGACCGTGAGAGGTCTGATATGTTGTCCTCCTTCACACCTTCTTCAGCTTAATTTTAACACTTCTTAAAACTAATAGACGTGGTTTATTTGAACACTCCATGAATTGAAATGTGCTACTCTGATGAAAGATTGTGACGTGAATTAACACTCTGTAAAACTGTGAAATTGCAAATAATAATATTGAAATATTGATTGAAAATATTTATGAAACTGTTTGTTCAGGAAATATCTATCAAAAGTATGACTTCAAGATGTTTATATGTGTGGATTCGGTTAAGCCGATTACTCATGAATTCACCAACTTAATATTAAATATTATGAACTGAACTTATAAAAATTGCACTGTCAAAATATATTTACAAAATGTGATCATCTACACTCATTGTGTATACTTTGTATACTTCTTTCAGTTAAGTCATTTACCTCTTAAATTTACCAGTTTTATACTAATAATACTAGCTGAAACACAGGTGAATAAAAAGATGAGTTTTTGTAAAAATGCTGTATAATGAGTTGAAAATATGAACTGTGATACAATAGTTAATACAATTTATACAATAGCCTTTTGTGCACAATTTGTGTTTTGAAAGAGAGAGTGAGAGAGTTGATTGTAAGTTAAGCTTGGTGGTTTGCCACATTTTAAAACTACAAAGTCTCGGGATGACCTAGCCTTGACAACTTTATTTATTTATTTTAGGCCACCAGACTCCCCTAAGATGTTCATATGTATATCAACTGGCCAGTTTACAATTCAATGCAATAGGGAACATTACGTAGTCTTGTGATCTACATCACTCCATTGTTGATTAATGCAACGGGGCCAATCGACTACTGAGTCGATTAATTGACGACTTTTATTTAATATTTACAGTTTATGAATTTAATGGGAGTCTATCCTCATGACCCTTTATCAACCCTAGCCTTCGACCGAGCACTCTGTTTCCCCCATTTACTTTACACAATCAAACTCTCACTAATAAAAATGCGATACTCTGATAAAAAATTTTACAATACAAGAAAATACAAAATGTTAAGAATAGTAATACTGACGATAGAATTTGACCCTTTACATAAAACACAAAAATAATAATATATGACAGATAATCATTGCTCTTAAAATTAATAGACCATTTCAATTTAATTTAATTTAATAAATAATTATCACTTAAATAGAGTATCTAATGCAACCTTTGCTCTTTGTGTAACATGACAAATTCAATAAAACACTTTTCAGAATTTTCCGACCATGTGCTCTAATCAGACAAAATGAAACATGATATTTTCAGACCAACTATGACATGATTTCTGAATGGTAAAAATGACTTGTACATGTGGAGAAATGGCAGACTGGCAGGACTACAATAATACTAAAACACAAATAACACAATACATTTACTTACGTACACATGTCGACACATACATATACACTCTCACACGGACGGAACATTTAAAAACTGACTCGTGGTGATTTGTGACTTTGTCTGACCGAGCGAAATTTCACGACACGGTTTTTTCTGGTGTAGGACTTATTAATTCTTGTTTTTCGAGCTGGCGTTTAATGATTCAATTGAAAATACCGTCACGACGACCCGCGATTCGCTAGAAACTGACATTTGCTATCGATATGATGCATGTACGAATTTTCATCACGAACGCGAACAATCAATCCGGCATCTCAACTGTCTCGACTTAATACTAATAAAACACACCCCAAATGCAATTCGGCGAAATTTTGACAATTGCGATCATTCGATGCACGTACAATTTTCGCCCGAACGCGAATTTCCGAGCTACGAATGAAGATATTAATAAATTCGTCCTACACCAGCGACAAAACGCGACTTCACATGTTGACTACGCGATCACTGAGCCACGAGTGACGAGGACGAGGACGAGACGCTTTGCACACGGCCCGGTTCCCAACGGTCGTTGTATCCTTCCGCGTTACGTCATGTTGGACTGACTTGTCCATTGCCTGTCGCGGATTTTAAATCTTTTGATTTAAAAATCGGCACACGTCCCATAAGATAACATGGCAGCCAGGTGACATCAGCTCATTAATTCGCACTTTATTGATTTAATTTGTAATTTATGAACATTAATTTATTAAAATATTGAATATAAAACGTACATCATTGAAAATTGAAACAATATGAATTAAAATCTGTATCTGTACATATTTAAGCGGAGTCAATATTGTCATAGTCCAGTAATCAATCTTTCGTAAATACACAAATACCATTAATTGCTTCCAAAAAAATCAGCTGTTACACCACTTGCGACGTTGCCAGTTCGAAGGCCGCGGCCTGGACTGGAGTTAAAGGTGGCCGTGATAATATGGACAATGAGGGTCCCCACTTCCATAAATGGTGGCCCTAGTTTTGAGGTTATTTGCAAAACATCGCTGATAATACATGTTTTATCAGTGTTTTTTTAAGATTAGAGTAAAATGTATGGTTATATCGATACACTCCCACGTATCGATACAAAATATCGCTTTTTTGCGGCCCTTGTATCGATATCTGTATCGATACGCACATCACTATAGTCCTCGACACCCTAAGTTGAGGCAGCCCAAGGCCGCACGGCGTATATCTAGTGCGGCCTTTGGCTGGGGTCGCCGGATTTCTACCCCCGGATATTTACCCCCATGAAAAAACGCCTACGTCATTTTGACGTCACGAGGGGCGGGGCTTATACACGTTCGAGAAACAGCCCGCGACTGGAAATCTACCCCCGGATATCTACCCCCGGACATCTACCCCCGGACATTTACCCCCAGACATCTACCCCCCGTGGTCAGCTCTGCCGCGTATCGGCCAATATTCATTGTTGTAATTGATTTTATAAATTGTTTTATGTAAATCAACGGCTCTTTGGTTAATCATTACCCTTTAATATCTAGTATTAAGCATGTGATATGTCATTGCCTTGTTTAACATTATCTACCTTCCTAATAAAATAAGCTGTAACAGCCCTTTTCCACCCAAACTACTTCACTGATATTTATGATTGAGGTGTAATTTTAAATCTTATGATCCTCAGCTCAACGCAAAATGGTATTTAAAACTATATGTTGATAAAGGGCTTCAAAAGTAAGACCCTTAAGGATTTGATTCATTTCCAGAAAGTGATTTAAATGGTTGACCAACTTTCACATAGGCCTACAGTAACAGCTAACGGCGCATGCATGAGCGCGGATCGGAAGTGTTTATCACAAAAGATTGACCAATACGATTTTAATACTATTTAAAGGTTCTTCCAAAAGAAGAGAAACCAGTTAACATTGTAATAATAACTCTTATGACGTACGGCATGGGAAATATTTTATTCATTGAATATGATCAACCATATTTTGTAACTTATGCAATAGTCATTATTGCTTCTACACTTATTACTCATCAAAAAAGCTAAAGAGCTAAATGCTCAAAATGTTTATTACTTCAATCTATTAATCGCAGTTATATGAATTAGCATAAGCCTTGAAATTAACCGTCAATGTTGACGGGTTTCGCCTAATTCTGTTCTGTATACTACCTTAAAATGCCTCATTTTAACATTTTACTGACAGGACACCTGCTTATTCACTTCCACATGGTATTCTTATGAATGCATCTTTTGAACACTTATTTATTGACATAAGTTGACAAGTTTTGTTTTAAGGCAGGATTTTCCAATAAGACTTTATACATTCTCTGAATATGCGAATGTGCTGCAATGGGGGTATTTAGGCGTATATATATATATATTAAAAGATATTAGGCTATGCTTAAAAAATTGAATGTGGCCATTATTTTGAATTTTAATAATTGTCTTATTTTAGGTCTTTAAGAGAAAATACTTTAAAATCCTTTCTTCGTACGCATCTAAAATCTTAGAAACTATTTTTTTACTACTCTAGGTGATGTGAAAAATTTACCATTCCACACCTGACTTTTATTGATCCTCTTTCTCAATTTAACAGTTTACAACTTCTTGTCTTATTTTAGGTATTTAAGAGAAAATACTTTAAATCCTTTCTTAGTACGCATCTGAAATCTTAGAAACTAATTTTGTTACTACTAGGTGATATGCAAAATTTACCATTATTCACCTGACTTTTATTGATCCTCTTTCTCAATTTAACAGTTTACAACTGAGTTTTGGTTTACCAAACAATTATTACTACTAGGCCTACATTGAATAAACTGGAAGTTCACCACAGTTTATTCACTTTATCCTTTAAGAAATGTGTGTAAAAACAATGGTTCAGTACGATGTAACACTTGACCATGTGAAAAGTACGCAATATTATATTATTTTCATTACTTTTTCATCTCATAATATTACAGTTGCAGACGATCTATTCATGTTTTTACAACCTGACTTAAAAATTGATCTGATGAGTACTACCAAAGATTACATATTTGGTACTACTCACATTTCACTTTTAAACTGTTACTGTATGGTGTAAAAGTTGGTCAACCATTGGAAGCACCTTCTAGGAATAAATCAAAGGCTTTAGGGGTCAACCTTTTGAAGCCCTAATCGAAATATCCTTTCAATTACCATTTTGTGCTGCGCTAGATCTTAAGCTTTTAAAAGGCATCTCAATCGTAAAAATCAGTGAAGTAGGTTGGGTTGAAAAGGACTAGCTGTTACAACTTATTGAATTACAAATATGGATAATGTTAAAACAGACATCGACATATCGCATGTTTACTACTGGATATAAGAAGGTAAAGAAATTTATAAAATAAATTACAACAATGAATATTGGCCGATACGCGGCAGAGCTGACCACGGGGGGTAGATGTCTGGGGGTAAATGTCCGGGGGTAGATGTCCGGGGGTAGATGTCCGGGGGTAGATTTCCAGTCGCGGGCTGTTTCTCGAACGTGTATAAGCCCCGCCCCTCGTGACGTCAAAATGACGTAGGCGTTTTTTCATGGGGGTAAATATCCGGGGGTAGAAATCCGCTACCCCTTTGGCTGCCTCAACTTAGGGTGGCGAGGACTATAACATATGGTTTGACACCTCCATTTAAGTAATGTTAAATAATCTTTACCACTGAACCGATTGACATGTTTTTAAAGTCATTGGAAAGAGCGTAACGTGAAGTTGTGCAGGAAACTTTCTTTTTAGGTAAATAATTAGAGAGTAAGGCCCTGGGGCCCTTTAAAGTTTCGTATTTCTCCATAAGATTAACATGGGAAAGAAACATTGTTTTGAAACTCCAGATGTTGTCAGAAATTAAATATTACATTTGCTTTGACATTTAAATGTAAACACCAGAACTGTCAAATCCCTGAAGAAGAACACATGTTGTTAATTGTAAACAGTCAATGTGTAAATTATCTATGTTGTATTAAAAATGTGTATAGTTTTGGATGTTAGTTTGTGTTTAATGATATAAGTTATTAATTATTGAATTTTTATTTTAAGGATTTGGCATATGAGTATGCCTATGATAAATAACTCCATTTCAGAGTTCTGCCAGTTTTCGCCTAACTCTGTTCTGTAGAGTTTAAAGTAGCCTACACACTACACCTACAAATGGGCTAAATAACTTAGGTACGGTACATTATAAAAGCTGACAGCCTTTTTACGTTGACTTAAATTGTAAGCTTACCTTTTCCCGTCCATGGACAGTTTGATAGTTAAACATTAACCCTTTAAACTGGAATAGGACTGTTATGTAAATTGTGAGTATTTCTATCAGTTAATAATCTTTTAGTTGACTCTTTTAAAATCATCGGAAATTGTGACTGTTATTAGTTTTTAAACAAGTCATTTTTTTATCTGTAACTCCTCAACTCCTATACTTATTTGAAATTGCTCGATTTCGAGCAACATGTACACTAGTACTTATTTAATACGCAAGCACGATTTTTGTGACAATTACTCCTCCGAAACTACTAAACCGATTGACATGTTTTTGGTGTCATTGGAAAGAGCGTAACGTGAAGTTGTGCAGGAAACCTTCCTTTTAAGGAAATAATTAGAGAGTGAGGCCCTGGGGCCCTTTAAAGTTTCGTATTTCTCCATAAGGATAACAAGGGAGATAATTTTTATTTACAGAAACATATTTGTTACTTGAAAATAGTCAAAGTCTACTACATAATAATTGCTGTGTAATATGACTGTTAATGTATACTACATTTCAATCAAGGATTGTGTGCCTTAAACTTTACTCATAATGGATCTCACTACTTTATTTTCATGCTGGGAATAGTAAAATTTAATTGAGAATAAGTTACCATATTTAGAAAACTTTACTATAATAATTGATGTATTTAAAATCACAAATCTTTGACATTATTAATTCATTAGAAACGAAACAGCTGATCAAGAAATCAAACAAATCATCTACTTCATGTGAATAATGTTTTTACACAAACATAGTTTTTTTTTAACCAATAACTTGATTATTTTTTACTTTTGGGTGTATTTTGAGTTTGCAGTTATGAAAGCACCAAGATAAGTACTTTGTACTGCAAATTACAAAGGTTGCCCTGTTTATAGAGATATACAAAATAAGCAGTTCCCCCCTCTCAGAAAAAAGACTCTTGGTAATAATCAAAGCAATCTGGGTCTTCAGAGTCTTACACAAGACAATTCTAATACCAGTAATACCTTGCCTAAAAGTGCATTAGTAAAAGAAGGGGTAACATTTGCTCAAACTGCGCGGAATGGTAGTGAAGTTGGCCACACCAGTAATCATCATATTAGGGAACAAACCACAGAATCTCACAATCTGTCCGAGACTATAAAAAATTGTTTCTCACGCTTTGAGAGCATATTATCTAAACAAGCAGAACAGATTAATACCTTACTTAATCTTCTTACTACTGTTATTGCCCGCCTAAAATGAATATTCTCCTTAAAGTGGCATTATGGAATGCTAATGGCTTGGCTCAGCATAGCCAAGAGGTTCAATTATTCATTACCCAACACAAATTAGATGTATTGCTTATTTCGGAAACTCATTTTACGGATAGAACCTATTTCAAAATTCCACATTACAAATTGTACTACACTAATCATCCTGACAACACTGCACATGGAGGAACTGCAATCCTAGTTCGGGACACGATTAAACACTATGAACTACCATGTTTTAAGGAAGATTATCTTCAAGCTTCCACCATTGTTTTAGAAGATTGGCTTGGTCCTATTACAATTTCAGCTGTGTACTGCCCTCCAAGGCATGTTATAACTTACAATCAATTTGAACAGTATTTCAACACTCTTGGTAATAGATTTATTGCAGGGGGTGATTTTAATGCAAAGCATCAAGAATGAGGGTCACGTTTGGCTACACCCAGAGGCAGACAGCTTTTAAGATTAATGAATGACAATCAGTGCACCCATTTTTCAACTGGTGAACCTACCTACTGGCCCACTGATATGCTAAAAATCCCTGATCTGTTAGACTTTTTTATTTCAAAAGGTATTAACCAAAATTACACTGAAGTAAAATCTTGTCTTGACCTATCTTCTGACCATTCACCAGTTATGTTAAATTTAAGTACCGAAATATTTCACAAAGAACCAGGTGACGTATTTTTCATTAAATACACGGACTGGAATCAATTTCGAAATTTTAAAAATCAAAACTTAAATTTACACATACAGCTACGTAGTCCTGAAAATGTAGAAGCTGCTGTTGGTCACTTTGTTGACTGTATTCAAAATTCTGCCAAAGAATCCACACCTCTACCTAATCATGAAAAATCAGAGAAAATAGGCCTAGGCTACCCAATTCATATCAAGAAAAAGATAGCAGAAAAGAGACGACTCAGAAGAATTTGGCAAAACTCAAGAAACCCGAATGATAAAGCCAACTTTAACCGAGCAGCTCGGAATTTGAAAAGATTATTGTACGACACAAAAACCCGATGGTTTGAAGAATATACTCAATCTTTGTCGGCTACGGAAGCTACGGATTACTCGTTATGGAAAGTCACAAAAAGGCTGAAGCAACCCCAAATTTCAATCCCGCCAATTCGTAAACCGGATGGAAGCTGGGCTAAGAGTGACATAGAAAAATCTGAAGCTTTCCTTGGATTACTTTTCCAATGTATTCAAGCAAAATGTAGGTGTGGTCAATAATGAAGAAGAAATAATTGAATTCTTGGACTCTCCACTTTCCTTCCTCCTGGCTTTCGACTTTCCTCTGGAAAAATTCAGACCTACAGAAATTAAGGCAACCATTGAGAAATCGCTAAATCCGAAAAAATCTCCTGGTTACGATTCTATCACTGGGAAAATGTTAAAAGAACTGCCAAGGAAAGGAATTATTTTTATTGCATTTCTCTTTAATTCTATGAGACTAGACCACATACCAACTCAATTTAAGAAAGCCCAATTAATTGTCATACCAAAACCAGGAAAACCTGTCTAAGTGTCTAAGTTGTTTGAGAAATTGTTCCTCAAAAGACTACAAGCTCTTTTTGAAGACGACGTCATTCCAGGACACCAATTCGGGTTTAGACGGAGACATGGCACCGTGGAACAGGTCCATAGGGTTGTTCATACAATTCGAAACTGTTTGGAAAACAAACAATTTTGTTCTGCTGCTTTCCTTGATGTCAGTCAGGCGTTTGACAAAGTATGGCACTCTGGCTTACTATTCAAAATTAAGAAGTTACTACCCCATTCAGTTTTTCCTATTTTAAAATCATATCTTACCAACAGAACTTTCCAAATTAAACATCAAAATTACTTAACTGACCTTTGCCCTATAGAATCAGGAATCCCCCAAGGAAGCGTGCTTGGACCATACTTGTATATTCTCTATACATCGGACCTACCAGAAAGTGTAAACACTATGGTCGCTACATTTGCGGATGACACGGCGATTTTATCTGTCCACGACAATCCAGCTCAAGCTACAGCAAATTTACAGCTAAACTTAGATTAAATTTCTCATTGGTTTAAAACATGGAGGTTCAAAATTAATGAAAATAAATCAGCACACATTACTTTTACCTTAAATCAGGCTACATGTCCTCCAGTATCCATGAACAATATTCACCTCCCTCAAGTAACAGAAATAAAATACTTGGGCATGCACTTAGATGCAAAGCTTAATTGGAAGGCACATATCTGGACTAAAAGACAACATCTAAATTTAAAAACAACTAAACTTAATTGGCTTCTTGGATCTAAATCACAACTCAGTACACAAAATAAATTGTTACTGTACAAAACAGTTCTAAAACCAATTTGGACTTATGGTATTCAGCTTTGGGGATCAGCAAGTACCTCAAACATTGAAATTATTCAACGTTACCAATCAAAATTATTACGTAAAATTGTCAACGCTCCTTGGTTTGTTACCAACAGAACTTTTCACAATGATCTTCAAATTTGAACAGTAAATGAAGAAATTACAAAATCTATTGAATAATACATTACAAAATTGGAAAATCATTCAAATCATCTTGCACTTAATTTATTGGACAATCACAACACCATTTACAGACTGAAGCGACATACGATATTGGACCTACCATTCAGATTCGGCTAAGTGTTATCAAAATTCTCTTTGTTAGCTAGTGTTGACGGTGGTCAATCACTAGCTCATGTTCTTCAAGTTATTTTTGTATTACTATTTATATCATTTGCTTATTGTTCAACTTGAACAGATTGTAAATTAAATAAATTTACAAAAAAAAATTAAAAAAATAATTATGTCACTAGCCCGAATGTAAACATTATTCAACATTACTTAAATGGAGGTGTCAAACCATATGTTAATGTAATTTCATCAGTTACTCCATTTGTTTATGTTTATGATCTATTATACTGAGTCGGGTCTGACTTAGGGGAGGTACGAATGAGGCATTTAGTTCAAAATTCCTCCGTGAACAGCGCTGTAGTAGAGAGCACTTTGGCAATGAAGGTTTACTAATCGCAAAAATAGTTCTGTTCATAAAATAAAATTATAAATGTCTCAAATTCAATTTTACTATTTTTTAATTATAAAATTAAACTATCATAACCTAACCGAACTAACCAAACTTGCTGATAAAGAAATAATATAACAAAAGTTTAGTAATCGGAAAAATAATTCTGTTTATTAAATAAAACTAGAATTTGCTCAATTAAAATTTTGTAATGACTTAATGATAAAATTAAACTGTAATAACCGAACCAAACCAACCAAACTTGCTGATAATAAAAAAATCTTGGACAAAAAGTTAATGCTACCAGCAGGATTCGAACCCGGGACCTACAGTATATCAGCCCGGCACGCTAACCATTAGACCACCGAGGCCGATGGCTACCGACCGTTTTGTTACGGTAATGGCGTTCCCTCAGCTAATAAGAAGCCCACAGCTGTCATCGTAGCCTCTTCTATACCTCCCCTGAGTAAATACCATACTGAGTCTGTTCTAATATTTGTGAAATGCTGTAATAATATTTTACAGTGAATAATTCGTTGTAAAAGAAATCATTCATAGATATAGGAAATAATTAAGATCCTATAATCATTGCCAAGCCATTATCCTGAGTTTTATGAGGTTTATTATTTTTTTTTTTTTGTGTAAACAGTAATATAATCCCCCTGCCGCAGCAAATTTATAGACTTAGTGAATTTCCATTTACCTGATTATAATTTCACTAAAATATATTTAAAAAATTACCCTATTCTTCATATTTATTTATATTTTCCTATTTGTTTCTATTTTTTGGTTTGTAACTATTTGTTAGCTAGTGTTGACGGTGGTCAATCACTAGCTCATGTTCTTCAAGTTATTTTTGTATTACTATTTATATCATTTGCTTATTGTTCAACTTGAACAGATTGTAACTAGCTGAATTTTTATTTCAGGTTTAGTGTTGCCTACAGTATTATTTTGAGGGGTAGCGGATTTTTATCCCCCTGGAATTTTGGTGCCGTGTTTCCCCCGGACGTGCGTGAGGCGGACAGTGCGTGAGCCGGACAAAACTGGTTCGGGTGGGTAATTGAGCGGACGTCTCCCTGCATCTACCCGGCTCGCGGGGAATATCCCCGTTACCGAATCGTCCGAGGAATTATCGCGTTTTGCCTCCTAGCGCCCAGTTCTTTCAACCACACCTAAACTACCGAAGCAATATAGCTCTGATTTTGTAGGTTAAAAGCTAAGAGACTAAGTTTTATCTATAACTAGCAGAGTACCCGTCCTTCGTACGGGGTTTGCATATAAGTATAAATGTTTATTGCAGTTATGGGAGAAGACGCGGTTTGAGACAATTTGGTATTTTAATTTATACGGTATCCTATAGTGTAACACACATCTACCATAGCCCTAATGTTCTACCACTGCACCTAAACCATGGAAAAAAGTAAAGTTCTCATTGTGTACCACAACTTTTTGTTGCTAGTTGGTTCAAATTAGCTGTGGTCATAAATGCAAAAAACATAATAGTGCTGTACCCTATTGGCAAGCCTTATAACTTTTTAATGCTATTTAATATCATAGAACCAACTTGTGCAGTTGAAAAGGCTGACAAAATTCTTTAATTTCTTTAAATATGAATACTCATAAGGTTAACATGAGACACTCCATGGCCAGAGCCATTGGGGCGGAGCCTGAAAGGATTTTTGAGGTAAGAATATGTCTATATGTTAATCGGGAATGTCAGCTATCGTCATACCAAATTTCAACCTTGTCGGTTTAGTATTCTTCGCGTTTACTTGTCACAAACATCCATCCATCCATCCATCCATCCATCCATCCATCCATACATCCATATACATCCAAACTTTCTTACTTATAATATTTAGTCGGATAAGTTAACTTTTGTAATATTGCTCGTTTATGAATAGATTTTCTTTAAACTTGGCAAATTTATTTATTTCATACTAAGCTAATAATATTTTTCTAAAAATCACACTTCGTTACCCTCCCTGTAGGCAGCAAACCTAGGTACTCGTTAAACCTAACGTTATTGAATTAGATTGAATTGAAAATAAAGCCACACAAATGGAAATTTGCTTTGGCTGAAGGTTTGCTGCGGTGGGGGTATTATGGAATTGTAATTGATGTAGAAAGAAGACTTTGTGGTAGTACATGATTTCTAATGCATATAAGATACTAAATAAATCAATCCCGTTGGTCACAATTAGTTGTGCCGGTCAGCCGGTCGCTTGTTAATTTACTGAACTGAACTACTACTGCAAATCAGCGCTACTATTCGTATTTGCTAGCAGCTATACCCGTGCCTTGCAACGGGGTCAGTATGCAAAAGATACACATAGGTTCTTTGAAAATGCCAAATGGTTTCACTCCTACCATTTAATTTAGAAACAAAATTTAACTGTATTACTTAACTTGATAATAGTACGTTTTTGTTAACTCATACTGTTAATACTTATTTAGGCTCGGCCTACCTACGATACAAAACCAATGATGGATTTAAAGGTATAATAAAAGAAACCAAAAAATAGAAAAAAGGGAAAATATAAATAAATATGGAAAATTATGGGTAATTTTCTAACATATTTTTGTGAAATTATAATCAGGCAAATGGAAATTCGCTCAGCCTATAGATTTGCTGCGGCAGGGGATTATATATAACTGGTTTACACAAAAATAATTCAAAGAAATAAACCTCATAAAACTCACGATAAAGGCCTAGGTTGATACGGCAATGATTATAGAATATTAATTAGTTCCTATACCGGTATCTAAATGATTTTTTTTTACAACAAATTTTTCCCAGTAAAACATTATTACAGCATTTCACAAATATTAGAACAGACTCATAATAGATCATAAACATAAACAAATGAAGTAACTGAAAGAATCATATACTTATGAAATCACATTAACATATTATGGTTTGACAGCTCCATTTAAGTAATGTTAAATAATGTTTACAATAGGGCTAGTGACATCATTATTTTAAATTTATAATCCTTACCCTCTCTGTTCTAACATTCGTGCAGTATTTAATTTGTTTGAACCAGCTGTGTGGCATTGTGAAATCAAAATTCATTTGACAGTTTAATAGTTCTGCTTGTTTACATTTTTGAGCTTTGTAGGTTTGTTCTTTGTTACCATGGATACCATCAATCAATATTTAATTTTAAATCTCTCACCTCAAATTTTTGAAAGCCCACGGGGCAGAGCCCTAGGACAATATCGAAGCGGGAATAGTTCTATATGTATCCTCGGAGCTGTAGCTACAGTTGTGTGCAATTTGAGCCCAGTCGGTTCAGTAGTTTTTGAGATTATCTCATACAAACACACAGACACCACCTCATCTTTATAATAGTATATCCTTGTATGTATAATACGTGAAGGCAATTTCTACGAAACACTACTCCTCCGTTAATAATGGACGGATTTTTACAAACGACGTGTCAAAATAAAGTATTTTTTGTGTAGACACCCCGTTCACCAATACCTGTAATAAAAGTCCTCCGGCTTTTCCCCACAGGCCATCAATGTTGGAGTTTCTCCCATAAGATTAACATGGGTGAATCTAAATATTTAATTGGAAACTTTGTCCCCACTAATTTGAGAGAACGGCTCGGCGTAGAAACTTGGTAGAGGTGTCCAAAGAAAGGTCTTGGTCTGTAGATGAGTTATCAAAAGAAAAACTAAGCAAACTCCCTTAGGACTCAGCCCCAGAAGCCTTTAAAGATCCCTCCACAGAGCTGTTTACATTTTGGCCATGTGAATAATACTTTTTAATGAAACAGCTGTTCATTTTTAAATTGTATTTCAAACAACACACATTTATTGGGAGTTACTGAATTCTACCAAATAAGTATTTGCAATGTTATTTTCTGATTAAACAAAAATTGATTTTCTTCTTTATCATGTCATGTTTTGCAACGTTCCATTACGAAATCAGTGGAAAATCCTTTTATCACAGCAATTCTTAAATTATTTCTTATTGAACTATCTTATATCTATTGTACGGGTAGGTGTCTGCTTTTTCACCATTTTTGCCTACATTACATTTTATCATATTATTCTACACATATCAAATATTTATGTGGAAATATCTGCTCTTATCGTGTCTAATGAAATCCAAACATAGAAACCTTGCCTAAAATGGTACCCACCTTGAAAAAATATTTGCACCTGCCTTTGTTACGGACTTTGGCACACTGGTTTGGTAACATTATTGAAAATAACACGACGTTTTGGCTGTAAAATATGGCACAAAGAGAAAATACTATTTAAGCAGCTACTCTCATGACAAAAAGGCCATATTCCTTTTAAACTAGATCACATAATCCTTTATAAGATACGTTGATTAACAATATGTAAACGTCAATATATACGTAACAGCCAATTTACAGTATTTTTGCTTTTTGGAAATGTCCCATTGCTATGTCATTTGCATTATTTGTTGTCAATGTAACCGCATGACCATATGAACTAGAAGGCCCCTAACAGTTCAAGAATAAAAGCCAACTTCACTTCAAGTATTCCACTACACCTAACATTCCGTAGAGAGAATATATTGCAACTTTATGGATAAGGCTGAGACAACTAACTGACATCCCCCATGTCAAGGAATTCCAGCAGTAAACCACAATCAATTTCTCAAAAATATGCTAGAGGGTTCATTCATTAGCACAGAAGTACGATATGAACTGACGCAGTAGAGGCAATATGATGGTTTAACGCCACTTTAGGCACGTTTTCCCCATAAGAATAACATGGTGAGCTTTTTTTGACCACTTTTTTAAAAATCCAGCTCTCGGCCTATACAAGCCTATATAAATGTTCAATACCATTGTACAACTCCATTACTATTTCAAATCCACATCCATTCACAAAATCGTGCGAGGTTTGTATGCGAACTTGGGCGCGCTCCCGGCTCATGTCGCGCTCCCTTGGACATCCTTAGTGGAAATCCATGAATTCTGGCTACTTGGGAACCCAAGCCATTTGACATATAATAAATCACCTTTTCTCCTAATAACCTTTTCTATCAAATACATGTCTTTATATTTGGTCTTTAACAATTCCTCTGTATAGAAGCCTCCCCTGATTATATTACCATTTTCATCTTTCAAGATATAAGTCACAGGCTTTGTATTCTTTACTTCTGCTATTGTAAATAGCTCCCCTGTCCAATTCGGGGTATATCCTTTACTAAAAACATGTTTATACTTGGAAATTCTCACACTATCACCTACCTTATATCTTGGCTTTTTAACTTGCACTACTTTAGAAGTCAACCTCTCATGCACATATTTACTGTTCTTAATATTCACTTGGTTAGGCTTCATTCCTATAGATCTATGCACCTTATTATTATATTTTCGAATTAACTTTGGAAGTAAATCCAACCATTTATAACTCCCCTGAGCACTAAATTCCCTATATAACCAATTCTTTAAAGTTCTCTGAAACCTCTCCACAATTGCAGCCTTAGTTGTAGAAAATGTGTGATAGTGATTAATATTTAATTGTTTCATTAGTTTGCTAAAATATTGATTAAAAAATTCTTTTCCATTGTCAGATTGAATGTTTTTAACCCCCTTTGGTAAATGGTTTTAATGGCTTCTGTAACCACCAAACCCGTCTTATTCTTTAGCGGAGCAGCATAAGCTTTTTTAGAAAATGTATCTATTAAAGTTAAAATATATTTATTGCCAGAATTCTCTCTAGCATAGTTTTGCATATCAATTAAATCTATTTGTACAGTTTCGTTTATACCTAAAACTTTAAAAGACCTTCTAATGAAATTCTTTCTCGCAGGCTTATGAAGTTCGTATGCAATTTCATTCATTTTTTATAACATCACTCTTTCCTTGTACTGTAAATATATTACCATTAGCCCCAATCAATAGATTATCGTCCATTCTTTTAAATACATAGTTTTCTGGTATATATGGTCTATTATCTATATACTTAAATCCACTCAAAGATGTGGGGTCGGCAACTAATAAATCAGGATTGTATTCCATCAAATTAAATTTTCTTCCTCCATATACAAATTTTGATCCATCATAATACATAGCTTGTGACATTAAACAAATATCATCTAAATATTCCCCCATTGGCAGATTTCTTATATATTGTTTTTTGGCATCCCAACATTTTTCTTTTTTATCAAAAGTTATAGTCTGTTCTTTTGTAACACAGTCAGTGTCATCAACGGCAGGTTTAACACGTACTAACCTTTTATTATTAAAATCCCAATAGCCTGCTTCCATTTTTGGAACTTGTGAAACATTCACAGCATCCTTACTATCTGTACCTTCTATCAAATTGCTAAGTTTCTGTTTCTTAGCATTCCAAACACCATTCTCTGATTCTAAAAATTCATAATTATTATCGTCTTGTACAAATTTACCATCTTCTTTTCGTATTAAAGTCTGTTGTAAAGTGGGCACATCATTTAAACTTTCACCCTTTTCTACATTAGTAATTTTCTGTTTCTTAGCATTCCAAACACCATTCTCTGATTCTAAAAATTCATAATTTTTATTGTCTTGTACAAATGTACCACCATCTGTTCGTATTAAAGTCTGTTGTAAAGTGGGCACATCATCTAAACTTTCACCCTTTTCCACATTAGTAATTTTCTGTTTTTTAGCATTCCAATTTTTATTCTTAGATTCTAAAAACTCATATTTAGTTTTACCTTGTAAAAATACATCACCTTTTCTAGTTAATGTCTGACCCAAAGTTGATACATCGTCTACAAACTCCCCATCTTTAACATTACCAATTTTACGGTTTAAACAATTCCAACTATCGTCTTGTAAATTTAAAGTAGGTTCATTACTAGCCCTGGGTTCTGTAGGCTTATTATATGGATTATATAAACGATAAAATTTATCTATAAACATATTTTTATTTAATAAATAATTCCACTTTCTCTTAATTCCTCAATAATGGAATCTATTTCATTATCCACTCCTGAGTTACCGGCTTGGCGACTTAGCCAAAGAAGTCTTAACCTATCTACAAGCTCATTAGGATCATCCCAATAAATATAGTCTATTTTATTACCAGTCACTTGTCTCAAACCTTCACCAACAGATTTAAAAAGAGGTTTAATTGTATTAAGATATTTAGTATGTCTATTACTTGAAATTGGTGCACCATCTTTGTAACTCTTCAAATGTCCATTTGTGGCTTCCAAAATCTCTTTATAATTTTGCAAATCAACCTGAGTATAATCCTCAGGTTCTTTTAAAGTTAACAACTGCCACAAGCCTTTTGTCCCCTTGTAGGTTTTATTTGCAACTGTGACATCATCATTGGCAATATCAACTTCCTTATTTCCAATAAAAAATTTATTTGCTTCTCGTCTAATACCATATGTAGTGTCTGTCATACTACTTTTACTGAGGTAATTTCCTAAATAGTCTGATGCTAAAAGACCAAAATCTAATTTCTGTGGAGTGGATTGCTGTAATGGTTGTAATGGTTGTAATCTTGGTATCATTGATATTCTAGATGGAGTCATTGGGAGTATCTCCATTTGAGGCCTCTCTGTTTTGCCAATAGCTGTGATTTTTTTTAATTCTTGTAATGGCTCTATTAAAGGTTGGAATGTTTGGAACCTCTCTTCAGCCTCTAGAAACTTGCCACGTTTTAAAGCTCTATATTTCTCTCGTATTTGATTTGCAGAGTCAACCAATTCTTGTTGAATGTTTTTCATCTTTTATTTACATTTATTTATCTCATTTGACAAAGGATTGTACTCAAACACTTTATCATGTATTATCAAACAATATGCAGATGTATTTGCTGGCACATTGTCTGCAGTTTCAATCTCTAATTTAATATCAACAATTCCTTCCTTCACTGTTTCATTCTGTCTAGAACAGTCTATTATAATTAGTGGATATTTCTTCATAAACTCAGCCCTACTAATCATAGGATCTGGGATAGTATTATAGTAAGTCTCTCTAAACCTCATAAACATCTCATAAGCTTTAGAGACATCTCCATTTTCAAAGTCAAGATTTAAATCACTATAAGGATAATATTCAGAGTTTAGAAATACTTTGAGATTTTTTAATTTACAGTGATCAAATTCGTCAGTTCTTTTTCGTGCACTATTATCCCTAGCTGTTTGGAAACCAAATATAATATACCTAGGCTTCTCTAAACTTGAAGATGTCTTTACTGACCATGTATGTCTTGTGGTATTGGGATATGATGGAAGTTCATGCAACTCTAAACTTCTAAATGCAATTTGCAAATTTTTATTTTGCAATAACATCTTTTGTAATTGTAACTTCTCCCCATCTGATGGTATCACATGTGGCATGACCCATTGAATAGAGTTAAGTGTAATTTTGGGAATCGTATCAGCAGTGCCACTGGCTGGAGCACTAGTGGTTGTTAATATACAATTCAAATCATTTTTGGATCTTTTCAACACCAATTCTTGTTTGACATTTACTAAAACCTTATTAAAATCCTCGAATACTCCCATTAACAACTCTAATGGCAAACAAGTACTGAACTTGCCACCTTTATGGAACTCTTTTAAATTCGTGTCAGAATCAAATGCTACATTTGACAATTTAGTAGTTTTATTGTAAGAGCTCAATATTTTCATAAGACTAGAAATTCCTGGGTTTCTTACAATGTCTATTTCTTTACCTGCAACTTCGTATCTAATTTCATCAAATAAGAACGCAAATGCATTATTTATAAAATGACCTTTATCATGATTTTCAATTTCTCCCTTAATATACAGATAACTCCTACATGGGAGAGTTAGCAAATCTTGATTATTAATACATATTCGAATTTCATCAGAATTATTTATTGCCAAAGTGTTGTGGGGAACATAGGAGTGATTTGTAATTTTAACCACACTATCGTCGAATTGGGATTTCCCTGTAACGTCTAGAAAATCTTCCATTTTTATTAATAGAAAATTTTAACTTTAGTCCTATTGACTTTAGGAACCTAGCATTTTGTACACTTATAGATAAATTCTTATAAATTCTCATATCTTTTTTATATGACAAGTAATTGTAGTTTCTTCTCCGTTAAAGTCAATTGCCTTGTCGTGTTGATCGGCAAATGTAATACTGACAACATCTAAACTTCTCTTATTTACAGGAAAATATATAATATTTCTTGGAACTTCAATAATTTTGTAGCCAGGAGGAGCTTCTGGATAAAAGCTATGTATGGTGTGTGATTTGTTGCCATTTAAATAGGACCCGTTTGCAATATTACATTTTACTCTAATCACATTTACATTATTAATGTTTATTTTATTTGTAGATTCAAACTGAACACCAGGAGTAGAAACACCTTTAAATCCCAATAAGACAGACCCTAAACATGGTTTTGTAAAATCAAACACATGGCTAGAAAATAAAATAATAAGAATTTTCCATCAAAATATTAATTCACTGCCTTGTAAAATTGAAGCACTAGAAATTACACTTGAAGAGATTCCAGCCGAAGTGGTGGTGATAACTGAACATAAAATGGCTGAGCAGGAATTAAAACGCTTAAACATTCTTAATTATCAAGTAAAGTCATTTTTTTGCAGGAAGAATAAATTTGGTGGTGGGGTTGTTATTCTTTCAAAAAATGGATTTAACATAAAAGAATTAAGCTTACCTTCAGTACAAGAACTATTAATAGAACAAACTTTTGAGCTATCTCTTGTAGAATTAAAACTTAATAAAGATAAAATACTAATAGCAGGTATTTACAGATCTCCAATAGCAGCTAATTTGTCTTTGTTCTTGGAAAAATTAAGAAATTTTTTAGATATAGTTCACTCAATGTACAGAAACATATTGGTAGTAGGTGATGTAAACATAAATACCATGGCTGAAACAATTTCTGTTGAATCAAGAAAACTGTATAATTTGTTAGGACAGTTCAAAATGATACATTTAATAGATTTTCCTACTAGAATTACAGCTTATTCAAAATCAGCTATTGATAATGTATTTACAAACTTGAGTCGGTCAGAGGTTCAAGTTGAAGGATATAACACAATGCTGTCAGACCATGATGCACAATTGATAAAAATAATAGATAAGAGTAAAATGTATAAAAAACAACTTAGAATAGTATTTATGAAAAAAAGAAAGTTTACTGATGATAACATAAAACAATTTATCCAGGATTTAAAGTGGGAGAATTGGTTTGAACTGTACTATACTCCAAATGAATCAAAGTTTAGTACCTTTTATGACATCTTTATGTTTCATTTTAATAATAATTTTCCGGTTGCAAGTGTTAGAGAGCATCTTGATAAAAAACCCTGGTTCACAAATGAGCTAAAAAACGAATATAAAAACTTACTGATGGAAACTAAGAGCTACAGAAATTCAGCTTCGAACCAAAAGAGAATAACAACCAAAAGTAAGTTTAAATCATACAAAACTACATTGAGTAGTCATAAAAAATCCTTTTATGAGAATAAAATAAAAAAATCTACAATTATAATTAAAACATCATGGAAGATCATAAATTCAGAGGTGGGTAACAATTCTAAAGTTGTAACACACAACATAGAGCTTAACCACCGAGGTTCAATAGTAAGCAATCCTCAACAAATTTGTGAACTTTTTAATAACTTTTTTGTAAGTCAATCACAAAATAAACTTCACACCAATGAAAACAAAAATGATAAAAAATATACAGCTAAAAAATTTAAGTTTAGGGAAATAAATGAAAAAGAAACCGATAAAATAATAAGCAATCTCAAAAATAGTTTTAGCACAGGGTATGATGAAGTTCCTGGACCAATAATTAAAAAAGCAAAAGAAGTATTGATTAAACCCATTACATTTTTGATCAATTCATCATTGATAACTGGAATTTTTCCACAAATATTGAAAATAACAAAAATTAAACCAATTTTTAAAAAAGGGAAGTCATCAGAAGTTGATAATTTTAGACCAATTGCTCTAATCACTATATTTTCAAAAATTTTTGAAAGAGTTGTTGCGAACCAGCTGATTGAGTACCTTGAAACTAACAAGTTGTTTGATTGTTGCCAGCATGGTTATCGTAAAGGAAGGTCAGTGGTAACTGCAGCAACAGAGTTTATTGAATCTGTGATCGACTCAGTTGATAAAGGCAAGAAAGTTGTAGGTATATTTATGGACTTGAGTAAAGCCTTTGATAGCATTAATCATGGGACTTTATTACATAAATTGAAATTGTTTGGGATTGAAGGGAAAGAATATAATTGGCTTAGTACATATTTATGTAACCGACAACAGTTTGTAGAAATTTTAAATTTAAATAACAATAGATTGCTCAAATACAAATCCACTCTTAAACAGGTAATAAGAGGTGTTCCTCAAGGGTCCATATTGGGACCTTTGTTATTCACATGCTACATAAAAGACATGCCAAAATTACATAATAATTATAGCTTATGTCTTTATGCTGATGACGCCAATCTTCAAATAAATGGGCACTCTATTGAGGAGGTGGAGTTGTCATCATTTTCAAACCTGGCTCTTTTAAATCAGTTTTTCCAAAATAATAGTTTAGTACTAAACTCTGCTAAAACAAATTTCATTGAATTCAAAACTTATCAAAATAATAAAAATATGCTGTCACCTACCATCATTATAAATGAAACTGAATTAGAGAAGGTGTATGAATCTAAATTTTTAGGATTAACTATAGACAGCAACTTGTCTTGGAACAGCCATGTCAATAATCTAGTTTCTAAATTAAACTCTGGGGTATATGCACTAAGGAGGCTCTCAAAAATTTGTTCAACAGAGACTCTGAAAATAGTGTATTTCGCCTATATTCATTCAAATATCGCCTTTGGTCTTTCATTATATGGGGCAACTTCCATTCAAAATTTGAACAAAATACTAAAAATTCAGGAACAATCAATTCAGATTATATTAAAATTAAATTATAATGAATCGGTAAAACTCTTTTTTTCTAAAATTGGTATCATGACTGTATATGCAATGTACATTTATGAAACTATAATTTCTGTGAAAAACCGTCAGGACCAACTTCATTTTGTTGGAGATACTCATAATTATAATACAAGATTCAGGAATAGAATTGGCATTGACAAACATAAACTTGGATTTTATGAAAAAAAGCCAATGTATATGGGGTCAAAATTTTATAATATGTTACCAAAAGCCATTAAATCTGAGAAAAATATTAATAAATTCAAAAATCAACTAAAAAAATATCTTATTGATTTAACATTATATTCTTTCTCCGAATTCCCATGTAAAAATGATGTGTAAAGAAAGTTTTTAGTTCTGTTTTTCTTTTCATGCATATAACTATATATTTTGTTTTGACAGCCTTATTATTAACCAATCTTAGTTATAATGTATCTTAGTATTCATTAATATTGACACCATTCTATGTACAGAGTACTAATATTGAATAAAGATTTTATTGATTGATTGATTGATTGATTGAGAAAGTAATGTCGCTTTCATAGTTTTATTATTAGCTGTAAGGAAAAAGTCTGGGATTTGCTTTTGAATTTCCTTTGCAAGCTCAACCACCTCATATGTTCCTTCAGAAATTTCTATTGTAACTGGAGCATTGTGATCATAATAGAAAACATCATCACCTTCTCCAATGGTTAATTTGTTGCCTTTAAGTTGATTTAATTTTGGAATAAGCCCTTTGAATAAAAGTTTGGATTTAGTATTAATTAATGCGTCTCCATTTTTATCTATTACAACTTTAAGTTTACCATCTAATAACTGGTTTAAATCATCAACTGAGATATCTCCTTTTGGTAATGTTTTTTTCTCTACTTTATAATATGTTAAAGTATTTAGAGGTTTTTTAACATTAAATATAGAATTATAACTTTGAAAATCTACTAATCCAATTACATAATCATCATTTAATTCTATGGGAGGAAAGAACACTGACTTAAGCTCTGGCTCTGTACCCGAAAATGTTATAGTAAATGAATCCATTTTTATAAACAAAATTTTTTTATGAATGATAAACATAAAATTCCACAAATAGAACTATTTAAATCTTGTATTTGATCGGTTGTATAGAAGATTTTATATCCCTCAAAATATTTAATTACTTCTTTTGGAGGTTGGATTCCAAATGGGTCAAAATAAATTACAATATCTTTATTTTTACGATATGCTGTCCAATGTGTGCCAGATGAGCTATCCAAATGAACTATTCCGCACTCTTTTACTCTTGGTTTTAGATTTTTTAGCTCGTTTTTTAGGTACACCCCCCTGAAGTGAGGCACGTCTTTTGCGGCCTCTAACAGCTGGTAGTTGTCCATCTTTTTTATTAAATTTTAATCCCATTCCCATTTTTGCTTTTGCCTTCATCAAATTTGTCACGGCATAAGCAGCAGCTTTTTCAGCAAGACTTGCGTCCTTGGCCGTAACTCTAGTCCAAGCTAAGTCTGCTAATCTCATGTCTGCTTTGTTCCGAGCAGTGGTATCGGGATTATTCATGTAGAATATGTCATGCTCTTTACAATAAGAGTCTAGTTTATTTTTTGGAGGTACATTTTTGGCTAGATTCCCACGTATATTCGTTCCAGGTCCACAGTACTGATATGATGGTATGTGAAGTGGGAATGGAAGGTTATTTATAAGAGTATTCAATAACCCTCGACCCCTGTAAGGCTTTAGGAATAAACCTTTGCCCTTTTTACATGTTTTCTTATTATAATTTTTTACCATTTTTATTATATAAAAAATGTCTTTTATTCAACAAAAACATAAATTTAAAATAGTACATACTAAGGAAAATATACCAAAGAAGTTGGGTCTATTTCCTACCAATATTCGATGTGTTATTTGTGGTCCAAGTGGAAGTGGGAAGACGGTTGTAATTTACAATTTAATTGTAAGAAAGGAAGGATTAAAATTTACAAACTTATATTTAATATCTAAATCTTTAGAACAAGAAAAATATAAAAAAATAATTGAAATATTTAGTTTGTGTGACGAAGTGAAATTATACACGTTTACTGACTGTGAAATCACACCAAATGATGTAAAATCACAGTCAGTTGTTGTATTTGATGACATAAATAGTCCAAATATTACACAATTTTTCTCAATGGGTCGACACAAAAATATTAACTGTTTTTACTTGTGTCAATCTTACAGCAAAGTACACAAACATTTACGTGATAATGTAAATTTCCTAATATTATTCAAACAAGATGATTTAAATTTAAAACATGTATATCACAATCATGTTGGTAATGACTTTTCATTTGACCAATTTAAAAATCTCTGTCATCAATGTTGGGATAAAACTAAATATGGCTTTTTCGTAATAGACAAAGAAAGGTCAAAGAATAATGGCAAATATAGATTTATGTTTGACCAATTCTATCAAGAGGATGGTAAGGGTAAATAAATAAAAGACTGGAGTTTTTTAACATTTGCATTTATTTTATATCTACACATACAATTCATGTTTGATCAATTTTATAATGACCAAGCGCAAGAGTATTAATGCCATCTTCAAGAATAAACCTCTTGTCATCGTCAAAGGATAGTACTTTCTTGTTCATGGTCAAGGTTTGAAGATGATGATTTGTAGATTTAATTCTTGTCACATTCTCATAGTAATCTTGCCCAGTTGCAAGACAGTTCAAATAATGTTGATGTCTAAGGAGATGTTTAACTGTAGCACCATCAGCTCCTTTAGCTTTCTTCACCTCTAAAGCTTGCTTGTCTTCTTCATATAACCATTTTAGAGGAAGATAAGAATATAACTTTGGTCTTAAACCACATTATTCATACATAATATGACCATCTAATTCGTCTTTAAACTTGCCAGTGACTTTTTTATTTTTATCAGAGTATAAGAAATGGTCTTTACTATATCCAGAGGTATCAAAATAGTGCAAGTCACATTCTATTTCCTTGTAAAAGTCCTCTGTAACTATAGAATACATTAAAGAATCCGTATCTGTCATAAGAAATCTTTTGTTCTTAAATTTTGACATATAATTATAGTGGAAATCATACATTATTACTTTACTGATATCCAAAATTGTCATTCCTAAATATATAGGTTTATTAAACTTTACAACTAATTTATTTAAATGTATAGCATGTAAATTGTTATCAAACTTTTTGCTACAATCAAACCTTGGATTAGTGACATATTTTGTTAATAGTGACTCATCCTTGAGATAAATGTCACGAAACTTTCGTTGATTCATAATTGTTCGACCAAAGAGACTATTATTTAACAATTTGTAAAAGTCTTTTTCAAAATCAGTTTTAGCACGTTTGCGTTTTTCAATATTAAAATTAATATAGGGCGCAAGCCATTTTGATTGTCTAAATTTTAAAATTCTATGGTATTTTGTAACAACCAAACCTAATTCCTCATATTTTTGTAATGCTTTATAATGTAAAATATATTTAGTTTTGTCATTTAAATTAGGTATTAATTTGCCATTCATTTTCTCAGGTGCTAATGGATAGTCATTATGTAAATCATGTAAGCTTTTATCATATTTTAAATCAACTTCTAAAATGTATCCAAACTCATCATTTTGATTGTATTTGTAGTCTATCTCATTAGTCCAACGGAATCCATCCACAGGCAGTGGCTCGCACATTGCTGTAGAGTATAGTGAGTTACAGTCTAAATATATTAAATAGACACTCTCTTGATTGGGGTCATAGTGTTCACCCATATATCTATTATTGGCTTTAGCGTAACGTGTGGAAATCATACTGACTCCTCCTCTAATCGCACTTTCTATGAACAAATGCATGTCAATATCTTGAAATAGTTGTAATTTTATACCAGTCATTCTAAGACAGGCCTCCCATGTAAGTCCAGGAAGTGAATACATATGTACGGGGTCAAGTTTGTAATCTTTTAAGCACAGGTCTCTAAAAGTCTCAAAGACATCAGCCAGTAGTAATACATCTGTTTTAAGATATAAATCATGATATTCTTGTAAATTATTTATATTAAAATGTGTCCATACATTTTTAGCATGTTCATATTCATTGGGAGAGATATGTTCTTTAGTTAGAGTACTATAAAATGTCTCAATTGGGGGTAGAGACTCTGCAAACTTATCTGGTCCCGTCATATATTCATAGGGAAATACACCTTTTCGTTGTAGTAGTGGATTTTGTATGAATCTAAATGTGTTTAAATTGGAAGCCAATTTATATAATGGAAGGGACAGAAAGTTGTATGAATCTAAAAATACTAAATCATCTACAGAGAATGATATATATTTTTCCATATCTTTAGCTATGCAATTTAATTTACGATTAAACTTTCCCAAGTGTTGCATTATTAAATGCCCATCGTAATTTTTCAAGTTATGGAAGAATACTGGTATTTTCTTTGTTACTTTATAGTTTAAATTACAATCATTGTGGGCAGCTCCACGGTATTGCCCAGAGGAATGGCAATGATCTCTCACCCTATCAAAATATAGGGGCTTTTCACAAATATGACAATGTGTTGAGTTTTGGAAAGATGCCTCTTGCTCTGGAGTCATTACAAGAGGAATGTATATTGACATTTGACGTTTAATGAAGTCATAAGTCTCAAATAACCTTTTGAAAAACATGTCCATAACATTTTCACCACTATATAACTCTTCAGAAATAATCTTAGAATCTTTTACTACAACAAATGCAAATCCAGATGGAGTATGCTTGTTTGAGTTTATAAAACATTCAAAATCTGCATAAATCACAAATGGGGCTTTAAGTTGATATTTATAGTTTTTAAATTGTAATGTATCTTGTTTAGACATTTCCACTCGTTGGGCATCAAAGTTTTTACAATACGTTATGTGACGTTCTAATTTATCATTAGTGTAAAAATGTTGTAAACACAACTTGCAAAAATGCTTCTTATTCATATGTTTTGTAGAGTGGAACATTAACCTATCAAAATCACGAATTAAACAGTAATGTGATTTACGACCTTCTTGTAATAATAATAAATCTACGTGAGTATTACTATTCAGTTTAGTTGTTCTTAATGGATATATACATTTCTGGTCTTCAAGTCCAAATACATTAACACTTATATTATTCTGTCTTTCAAATTTATCTATATCAGATATTTTTACAGGGTATTTTATATTTGTCATATTTAACTGATTTTCGTAGGGTACATAATTAGAGACTCTATTAGCATGTTCATTAGAGTTCTGTGGATATAAAGCTGCTAAAATTGACCAAAGGAAGCATTTATTATCAACATTTTTTATATTTAAAACTGCATGTTTCGATTTAATACTCTCTGGTGTGGGAATGTATGACTTTGGAGTTAATGGCTTATACTTATAAACATGCAACTGCCAATATTTCGTATGGTCATATATCCATCCACTGCCCTGGGATTGGTATTTGTGCATGGAAGCGTCAATCTTTAAAAGAGCATTTTCAATTTGGGGTATTAAATCTCTTTTCTCAATAGTTAAGGTGGTAAGGCTTCTAAAATCTGCAATACATTCTTTTTCATTAACTAATTGTCCATTTTGATCCATTGAATATTTTATAAATTTAATTCTCCTTACTAAAGTCCATTTTATCGGCAGAGGACAAGACTGAAGATTATTTTTAAGTTCATTTCTAATCGATTCACCAACAAATTCAATCATTGTATATGGACAATTATTACAAGAATTGACATGTCTTTTAAAATGACCAACCACATTTTTCTTACAAAAATTACAATTCTTATGACTTTGTAATATATGCGATTTTAGAACCACATTTTATCATCACAGATTAAATCACATACCTTGCACAGTTTCACCTTCATTTGATGTACTAGCTTGTAGTGGCGGACCAAATTGCTCTTCTTGGAGAGCGAGGCAGCGCAGTGTTGACAGGTCGGCATCACGCACGAGAATGAAATATCACCCGGATGCCACTTCTATATATAGGCTCGTCCCCAGTGACGTCACCACCTGGGGATTCCCCAGTCGCATGACCGCTTCACTTGACCCTTGTGGCAGTGCCCGTAAAACTATCTAAAACGCTTATATCTCGAAAACGGCTTGAGATACGGCAAAACGGTTGAAATTCTGGCAAACGTAGTGGGTGTCAACTTTTGATTATAAACAATATTACAACATAAAAAAATCAAAAAGTAAGAAAAAGATTTAACATTATTTTATATGGGTAGAAATAAAATTTACCATGAAAAATCGTCTAAGTCCGTAAAACTATCTAAAAACGCTTATATCTCGAAAACGGCTTGAGATAAGGCAAAACGGTTGAAATTCTGGCAAACGTAGTGGGTGTCAACTTTTGATTATAAACAATATTACAACATAAAAAAATCAAAAAGTAAGAAAAAAATTTAACATTATTTTATATGGGTAGCATGCATTTTATATGGGGGAGCGCGCCCAAGTTCGCATACAAACCTCGCACGATTTTGTGAATGGATGTGGATTTGAAATAGTAATGGAGTTGTACAATGGTATTGAACATTTATATAGGCTTGTATAGGCCGAGAGCTGGATTTTTAAAAAAGTGGTCAAAAAAAGCTCACCATGTTATTCTTATGGGGAAAACGTGCCTAAAGTGGCGTTAAACCATCATATTGCCTCTACTTGACGCGACGTGACGAAGGAAAAATGAAACTTACACTGTAACGGATATACCCCTTTGAAGTTAGAATATGTCTTCCCAAACATTATTTTCTTTTCAAATAAAACCATGTTACAAATCACGGAAGTGTTTAACTACAAAAAATCCACCAATACGATTTTAATACTGTTTAAAAGTTCTTCCTAAGAAAGAGATACAATATAACATACTAATAATAACACCGATGACGTACGGTATGGGGAATATGCTATTCATCAACCAAATTTGGCAACTAACGCAATTAATATCATTATTGTTGTTACACTTATTACTCTTAAAACAATGCTAAATGCTCAAAATGTGTATATTTCACCCAATTTATTGCAGTTAGATGAATTAAGGTAAGCCTTGGAAGAAAGTAACCGTTGATTTCGACGGGTTTCACCTAGTAGATTTATAATAACCCAATTACAGTAACATGTAGGCCTATTCACCTCTGGTTACTCCCCGTGGCCGTCCAAATTTTAAATGTTAACATTTTAGAAGGGTTAGACAAATCATGAAACTCTAAAACGCTGTGGAATCCAACCAAAAATAAGGTAGAAAATAGAATTTAAGACAACCATTCGGTGATTGGCTCACACATCTACATGTTTTTTTAGTTAAAAAATGGCGACAGCTGGTCCATATAGATGGGATGTTTCCTTCAGTACCCAATAGTGAATACGGTGTACATTACATGTTTTGGTCGAGTTTTCGACCACCGGACGACCACTAGTATTATTTAATTTATAGATCACTTGACTTGATTAAAGTAAAGCCATAGATCAAACATACTCCCCTAGTAGATTTCTCATCCCGTATGGAACAGCTGAAGCCGGTGCATAACCAAACAGTAAAGCACAAATCCTTAAATTAACCCTAAAATAATAAAAAAAATCCGTCGACACTAACGCACGCAGTGTCACCGAACATGAACTAGACACGAAAGACGAGCTTCAAAATTTACAATGGGATAATAAGTCTACTAGTGGTTGGTTAGTCAATGGCAAACAACAAAACAACAATACAAAACACAAAACAAAATAGGCTTACGCGCAAAACTGGGGTTTTCAGTGTTCGTATTTTTTATTTCCAATGGACATAGGCACGTTTCAAGTAATTTAAAGCCTTCTCAAGCTTGTAGAGAATACATCAAAATAGTTTCATCGTGATCTGTTTGTTCGTTTTCCCGTCGAAGAGAGCGTAAAATAACATCTTGTGCGTCACAGACAGACAGGCAGAAATTGAGTAAGCACGCGTTTCTGCTGTCCTATCGTATGACTCGTTCCATACGATGAAACTAACCGAAACATTTAGCATTCTAAGCCATGTACAGACAAAACTCTAATTTTAGCGAATTTCCCATATATTCCATATAGCAATTACAGTAGGTCTCATGGTAAGACTAGATCCAGGACAGATTTACTTTTTCGTTTTGATAGGGTGTTTTACGGGGTGAAAATTGATTTTTCCTATGTTTGACCCTAAAAACACAAAGTTTTATAATTTCCCTCCAAGCCATTTTGTAGAGGTTACAATTTTTTATGAATATTTTAGTAAAAATCGAACCCGGTAAATGGAAATTCTGCAAAGTCTGCAGGTTTGTTGCGGTGGGGGTATTATTTACATAGATTTTTGGTTCTTATGTCACTGAATTGTATTCACAGCATTAGTCATCAACATAAATTTCTGTGTATTCAAAATATACTCAACTAATAAGTAAACAATTGAAACATAATTCAAAGATTTGAATATAGTCGGGTAAATCCGTAAGACAACCCTAAGAAAATTGCTTAATTAAAGATTGGTTATTTTGACTAAGAATTGTGTGCATTTACTAGTGAAACGGTGTAAAGAAATCGGAGTCTCTGAAGTCCAAAATTAAAGATGGCGTAAAAGATTTTTGTCAAATACTTGTATACTGTTTTTTCAAACATTTTTTATTTATGAGTATTTTTTGCTTGAAACAATCATTGTTGGGGAGAGTGTATTTAATTAATCTGTTGGGTATATTTATGCTGTTAGGAGATAGTTACGTTTCTAAATTTCAAATATTGTCAAACATCTAGAGTTGTTTACGATCACATAAACCACTCATTCGTTCTGCTAGAGCAATTAGTCGGCTTCTTAACAAAGCAGTTGAGACCGTCCTTCTTCGTAAAGAACAAATACGGTCACAAAAACTCCTTTTCTATCTAGGACCGTGGGGTGGTAGTCCTATGTGGTCTGTGATCTATGTGATCAGTAGCCTACTGATTGTCGTGTCAGCCGAGTAACATTGTTTTCTTTCAGCATCTCACGTATTTCATTACTCTTAAATTATGACTCTTAATCCACATTTAGTAGTTTCGTTATAGAAATTAATTTATTACAGTTTCACTATACAGTCCACTGATATAATTTGCTTATATCATATCTACATCAATAAAATCATAGTTTAGTTGAAAGTGTTAGTTTGTATTATTACCAAAACATTGGCGCATCACGTGCCGCAACAATTATTAGTAGTGAAGTTTGAATTTTGATTGTAAAATAGACACCTAAGTAATCATTATCAAGTAAATTGTTATGGAACATGCTCAGGTTCATTGTTCATAAGCATGTGCAATATTTGATGTAATACTAAAATTTAAAGGCTTTACTTTCAATTTTTTAAATTTTATTGTTAAATTTAAAAATGATTACTAGAACCAATATTAATAATAAATTAATTTATTAATAATAAATTATTTATAATAGTATAGATTCCGTTGCACATTGCAACGTGCCTGCAATTATACAGGTCTTATAATAATAAT